>NC_133715.1:3257500-4457500 GCF_048934315.1 Petromyzon marinus
CCTCCAGAGATGAAGTGAAAAGTTATTTCACTTGTGAATGCTGAATTTTATTTGTTGTTAGCCTTGTAAAAAAATACATTTTATTTTTCTTTAACTTTTGTTTTCCTTTGGAACATATTACCGGTGGCCTCACAGTCACCTGTAGCCTAGGGGCCTACAACATCTTAATCCGACCCTGCTCATATCCTTCAAGGGTTCTCCTCACTCAGCATTGGAACCTTCTTCAACCGCAGATGACAAGACGTGCCCCTTTGCCAAGCGGTAATCCAAAGTTGCTCTTTGGGGAGCTACCCAAGCGTGCAGTCACCGGTGACCGACCGGGCTGAGACCAGCAAACCTGCCCGGGTCGTAGATGTATCGGCGTTCCTGTAGCTCAGTGCTCTGACACGGACGATTTTTAACCCTGTGGTGCTGACACCTGGACTATGCTGAAAGCCGACTCGGCTACGATCCAAGGCTATCCGTCGCGCCTTTCCGACGCCCTCTGCCGCCCCCACTTTGTAAGAGGCAGCCGCAACGAGGAGGAGGAGATGGTGGGTGGGGAGGAGGGAAGAGTAGGTCGGAGATCATGGAGAGAGAGGCGCCCGCCTCTCTCTGTCTGCCGACGGCTCCCCCGAGAGGAACTCGCGCCGCTCCCGGCCTCTGCACGCGTGCGTTGAACTTCTGTCGCACCGTACGTAGCCAAACCGTGATCGACCGCAGAGGCGCGCCGCCACCCGACAACGACGCGGCACCAGACCGGGGGCAGCGGCTTGAAACGACTCCAAGGTCTCGGGCAAAGGCGCTTGGAGGGCTGCGGCGGCAAGTCGCGATGGATCTTGGGGGCCTCGACTAAATGGCGCTTGGAGGGCTGCGGCGGCTAGGTCGGCGTGGAGGTCGCTACGAGCCGGGGCCGGTTGAGCGTGTGGGTGGGAGTAGCGCACGGCTGGGCCGCGAAGTCTGAGCGTGAGCGGTGGCGAGCCTCACCTGATGAGTGTCTTCCTCTCGGTCGTCTCCACCACCTTCTGCTCCTGGAAAGACGACTGCTGGTGTTGGTGAGCAGAGCTGCTCCAGCCGCTTGAAAACTCACTCACCATCGCCGAGATCCGGCAGTCCTCGCCTTCCAGGAGTTTGCTGCGCGGCACGCACGCGCGCACACGAACCGTGCAACAGAGCGGAGTTTAGCTCGGAAAGAGGCTATTGGGCATGAACAATGAGCATCGTGAGCTCACATAGGGTTAGGTGAAGCCTTACATGCACTTCTTAGCATCGCTAAACATTTTTTTTTTTACAAAACTCTCAGAGAACCAATATTTTACCGAAATCAAAACACATTCTTCAACAACACAAAGGAAAATATATTATAGGTGACGTATTGGGCAATGTCTCTTCTAATGGCTCTTCTTCATAGGAAGTAATTAATTTACGTGCGGTAAATTGGGACCATTATATATTACTTGCAAGGCAACAGTGTTATAGACGATTGTGGTGCCTTGTTGATTGTGCTTGCGTGCCAATGCAGCTGCAGCAGCAGCAACAGCACCACCAAATAGTTTGGAACATTCTAAATTAACTCTTTCAGAAGGTGATAAGCGGGTGATTGTTGTGCCTTTCTTGTGCTCTGCACTCCTATCGTGTTTTTGCACTGCTTGTTGTTGTATCGTTCTTACCCGCCACGACTGGACAAATGTGAAAAAGAGCTTTATAGCTCATTGGAGTCCTCCAGTGTGAATAAATATTCTGATTGTGATGTGAGAGAGCGCATGTAGTCTGTGTATTCATGCGTTGAGCCATTGTTGTTGATACTTACGCTCACAATACAGTACATGCATTGAGTCACGTGGATAACAATCGCTATTTTTCAATTCTTATAAAATTGCATCGGGACCGGTTTGGATATCACTCACCGCATATCAGTCACCACTGGGAATTACAAACTCAGGTCGCCGATTTCATGATGTAGTGCGCGAACCACCGCACCACCACTCGTCCCCTTACCGGTAAGTGGCGATCTCAATGTCCAGAGCCATCTTGACATTAAGAAGGTCCTGATATTCTTGAAGGTGGATGGCCATCTTCTCCTTGGTGGTCCTCAGTTCTTCCTTGAGAGTATCCAGTTGCAACTGAGAAGAGACAACAGATCAGCCATGGTTACCAGGGCCAACGAGGTAGCAAACAGGGCCTCATGTTCAACTGCAACCCTAACGACAGGAGGGGGCCTATCCACAGGCGGTAGCCCATTCATGTGTAGTGACTCACTTGGAGACGTAAGTTCTTGGAGGCAGTTATTTTATTCAATCGAGCACCCTTTGCACAATACACACCCTACGCTGGTGCACACTCTTCTCTCTCTCGTTTATACACAACTCTACATTAGTTGCTAGCCTATACATAACGCTAGCCGTCTGATACTGACGGCGCTGAGCCGAGACAGCCAACTAAAGTCGAGCATCGCAATATCAGGTGTGGACGACAGTGACGATGGCGACGATCTTCAACAGCAACGGCGACAGGGATCCCACTCCACACGACAGCCACGAGGTCCCCTCCCGGGGCCCCTCTTATACTGGGGGGCGTGGCCTGGCTCCGCCCCCGGCCACGCCCCCCTTCTGGAACCTTCTCGCGGGTTCTCAACGTGTTCCTTCCGTGACCTTTCCCCTAGAGCCGTCTCTGGTCTGTCACGTGACCTGCTGTCAGTCAGGGCTGCTGTAAGCCACAGATCCCCTTCCCTGCCAGTAGCCAGCGCTATGCTGCTAAGTGACCAATTATATGTCACTACACATGCATACGAGCTGCTCTTACTCCTGGAGATTTTTTGATGCTGCTCTTGTTCAGTTTTGCACATTCCCACCCTGAAATAATAATTTAAAAAAAATTATCAAACATTTTTTTTATTTTACCAGGTAAGGCCCGCTGAGCTATGTAGCTCTTTTTTTAGAAACAACCTTGCCACAAATGATTGTTCAACGAAATGGCTTATCACGTAGAAATGTATAGCAGCCACATACTCTAAACACATGATTCACATGTGGAGGGAGAAAAAGCCACGTGACCACGCGGAGAACATGCAAACTCCAAATATCCAGGCGTCAGGGTCAGGGAGAGAACCCACGACCTCCTGTATACCAGGCAAGGTAGTTAACATCTCTCCACCGTGGTGCCCTAATTATTAAAAGTCATCGCCAAGTATAAGACAGTATTCTGCACCATCATTCAAGAATCATGTTTGCTTCAGCCATAGGTGCACAACAGTGATGTGATACCTGTGGGTATCATGGCTATCGCCTCGGTATTGTGGCTATCACTCTTTAATCTAAATCACTATTCGATTCAAAGGTGTCGATTCTTTATGAATTTGAACATATCAGTTCAACACTCACACTATTTCAGTTTCATGTTTCCATAACTTGATTATAATTGTATGATGATCTGTCTAAAAAATAAGCTTCAGAAGGTGACTTACACGACACGGAATTTATTATTTAACGTCAATTTGTATCCGTGCAATATTTTCGACTTCTCATGCGACGCAGTTAGTTGTGTTTTGCTCTGATTTCAATTTGCTTCATTGCTATATTTTAATTTATTTGTGATACTTTGTCATTTTGGTGAACCAGGTCACGGGACTATCTGTTACTCTTCATTCCTCACCACCTGGTTACACAAATTAGCTTGTTGCCCTTCCCCCCGCACCTCCAATTATCACAGTCGGCTTACGTACGGCGCGAAAGAAGTTCAACATATCAATCAACGTGACCTGCCAGGGCCATTGCAATTGCATCGCCGCACCAGACTCGCTCGGCAGTAACCACGGTGCTGGTATTGTCTGTCGGGTGATTCCAAAGCAACTACGGGCGTACAAATGTGCAGAATCATGCTGACGGCATCCCAATACCTAATGGAGCGACCGCTCTCGTCGCCGGGGGTATCGGGACGGCCCATTGAGCACCGCGCGTTGGGCCAATGCGGTTCGGAACCGCGTCGGTGCCCAACGTTGGCTCGACGTCGCTCCGACGAGTTCGTTTTCGTGAAGCGCTGGAAGCTCACCTGGTACTGCTCCAGCTCGATACGGTACTTCTCCTCCGTGTCCTTGATCTGGGCGAGCAAAGCCGAGTTCCTCAACTTGAGGTTCTCCAGCTCCCTCTCAAGCGCCTGTATCTATAGGTGGGTGGTGGGTGGTGGGGGGGTCACAGCATCGCACACGGGGGTTCATCGCAGCACGCGGGGGTGTAGGGGTCACATCACACACAGGGGGTTCATCGCAGCACGCGGGGGTGTAGGGGTCACAGCATCACACACAGGGGTTCATCGCAGCACGCGGGGGTGTAGGGGTCACAGCATCACACACAGGGGTTCATCGCAGCACACGTACAGCTTGCAGTGGGAAAACTCGGACACAATTGAAGACTTGCCCAACCACTTCAACCCGATGTATTTGGCGGGCGCCGCCGTGGAGAGATGTTAACTACCTCGCTTGGTATACAGGAGGTCGTGGGTTCAATTCCTGGCCACACAAACGCAGCTCCACACACACACACAGCTCCCCCCACACACACACGCAGCTCCCCACACACACACACGCAGCTCCACACACACACACGCAGCTCCACACACACACACGCAGCTCCCCACACACACACGCAGCTCCCCACACACACACAGCTCCCCACACACACACATATGCAGCTCCCCACACACACACGCACGTGCGCGCACGTACCAGGAGTTTTGAGTCGGAGAGCTCCTTCTTGAGGATGCAGAATTCCTCGACGTTGCGGCTGCTGTTTTGGCTCACGTCGGCAAACTTATTCTTGTACCAGTCGTCGATCTCCTGTTACGGGACAGGGCACATCAACGGAGGTGTACGTCACGCAGCTGCCAATGCCACGCAGACAAGTGAACAACACTCCCTTGCAACATAATGTTTTAGTTTGTTTGTTAAACACACTTTTCATAACTGGACCCTGAAACAGGAATGTGGAATTCTTACCACCAAGCTAGGAAGCGATAATCGCTGTCCATACACTGGAGGTGTAGACAGAGTGCTGCTACTGATCGCCTTGGATCCCGTTTGTGTGGTACGCCAGTGCAGCGCTTTGCTCAATTGTGCTAATCGATTAGCACGGTTGGCTACGTCCGGTGCGAGAGGAGGTTGACATACATACACAAACTGCAGGTCACGACGATACACTCACTCTTCCACTCACTCCACTCACCCACTCACTCACCCATCCACTCTACTCACCCACTCACCAACTCACCCACTCCACTTACCCACTCACTCTCCCACACTCTCCCACACACTCCATTCATCCACTCACTCACTCACCCACCAACTCACCAACTCCACCTACCCACTCACTCACCCACTCACTCTCCCACCCACTCTACTCACCCACCCACCAACTCACCAACTCCACCTACCCACTCACTCACCCACTCACTCTCCCACCCACTCTACTCACTCACCCACCAACTCCACCTACCCACTCACTCACCCACTCACTCTCCCACCCACTCTACTCACCCACCAACTCCACCTACCCACTCACTCTCCCACACTCTCCCACCCACTCTACTCACTCACCCACCAACTCCACCTATCCAACCACTCACCCACTCACTCTCCCACCCACTCTACTCACTCACCCACCAACTCACCCACTCCACTTACCCACTCACTTCCCCACTCACTCTCCCACCCACTCCACTCACCCACTCACTCACCCCACTCACCGCACCGCAGGTCACCTCACTCCTCTGTCTGCTTCTTCCCTCGCACCGCTCCACTTTCAAATCCCCAACTCCCCCCCCCCCACCCCCGGCTCATCGATAATAAAGAACCCATTGCTCAATTCAAACAGGTCCCTGCAGGGTGGGCTGGTAGGAACGTTGGAATTTTGCGCAATTTTAGGACATTGTTACTTCCAAATGTTGGGTGCAATAAGACATATCAAGTCTCTGCGCTGTCTATTGCTGATTTTACACCCAACAGCACGAGATTTCACTTCGTTAAAGTATTGAAAGGGGACGGACGGACGGACACATTAATCTATTGCAGGCTGGTACACTCAGTTTACAACTTCGTTCCTACCAGTATAAACTATTTACTCTCTCGTTTATTACAGCTTTGATCGTGCTCTTTGCTGCTGGTCCGTTCGACGTTTTGTGCCTGTTCCTAAGAAAGTGTGTAGTTTATTTTTTTTTGTTTGCTACGTGCTGTACGTGATTTGAAAAAAAATGACTAAACACAAATGAAATACCTTGAGATTCTTGGAGGCGATGTCCTCATAGTGGGCGCGAATGTCCCGCAGGGCGTTGGTGAGGTCGGGCAGCCCGTACGACAGCTCCACAGTGGCGGAAACCACCTGGATCTGTGCCAGGAGCTCCTCGATCTCCTGTGGGAAGGGCGAGATGCACGCAACGAGAGCACAGGACAGGGGCGTTTGCACTTTCTCGAGCAGTGAAGCAATCCGGCAGCTGGGAGGCGGATATTGGTTGGGCCACACAGTCTACGAGGTGGCTGAGAAACCCCACGCGCAGGTAGCAGGGTGGCAGATGTATGCATGTACGTTGAGCTTCTTTCGCGCCGTACGTAGCCAACCGTGCGGATCGGAGGCGGCAGATGGTGTCGCTTCCGGCGTGGTCAATTCAGAAGGTTTAACGTGTCTCCTGAATGCAATGAGTCATCTTTTGAGGACATTTTCTACGAGACGTAAAAAAAGGACAATAACGTCAATGGATTTGTTCACTGTGTCGCGATTCCTCTCCCTCGGCGATCCGAGCGATAGAGGCGGCAGTAAGCACGACAGCGACAGGCACTGCGTCGCGACATCGCGGTGGCCTTGGGGGGGGGGGGGGGACCGCCGTTGTCTCCGCCTGGCAGAAGCCTTTGGGGCCCCTGGTAGCCTGTGATTAGTGCCTCCTTGTTGCTGAACTCCGACGTTCTGGGCATTTGGTGCCCGCGTCAGAATTCGCGTTAAAAGCAACGAAAAAAAAACACGTGTCGGCCGTTGCAACCGGCGTTGGCAGCGCGCATCATGGGGGCTCGAGAGTCAGACATCTGTCGTGAAACGTGCCGAGATGGAAACTGGCCGGTGAGACCTTTCAGGCATCCACTGAGCAGCGAGCTTTACCTGATGCTGCACGCGTTTCAGGAACTCAAGTTCTCGCTCCAGCAGCTCAATCTGGGCCTCCAGGTCCACTCTCTTTGAGGTGGCGGCGTCAACGTCCTAAGCAACACGTCGGGGATGACACACAGCGAAACTAAAACTTAACTTTTTTTTACTTCACCAGGTAAGGCCCCCACTGAGCGATGTAGCTCTTTTGTCAGAGGCGACCTGTCCACGAATGGATAGCTCAACGAAGTGGCTTATCAAGTGGAAATTTATAGCAGTGGCCATATATTCACAACGCGTGATGTTGATTCTTAACGTGGAGGGGAAAAACCGGAGGATAAAAATTCACGCGACCCCAGGGACAGAGATATGCAAACTCCAAATATACATTCATAATAAAGGTTGTTTGGGTTAGATTGCATAAGTATGAATGTGTCGCTCACCCACCACCACCCAACACAGCCAATTAGTAAGGTTTGTCACGGAAACAAAACGTGCCAATTCGTTATTATTCAGCCCACCGGTGTGTTGCAGAGTAAATCCACAGCATTTACAATTTGAGTACTGTGACGTTTCGCTTGCAATTATAGCCAGCATCATCGGGCGATTTTGCCAGAATTGGCCAGAATTGGCATAATTGGTTGGGATCGAACCTACAACCATCCTGTATACCAGGCGGGGTAGTTACATCTCTCCATCGCAGCACCCCCAACGAAAAAAGAGCGGTGAGTCAGGCTTACCGGCCGGAAGGCATCCAACTCGGCCTCAGCGTCCTTCCTCTCCTGCAGAACGCTGTCGTACTTGTTCATGAGCACCGCCAACTCTGCGGCAAGGGAATTTTTCTCTGCCACGGCGGAGTCCTAGAGCGGATTAAAAAAATCATCATCATCATCGTCGTTGTTCATCTATCTCAGGACAACTCTCAGTAACATCAGCCCTCTGTTGATGCTATCCCAGACATCAGCCCTATCCCACACATTATCCCTATCTCACACATTATCCCTATCTCACACATTAGCCCTATCTCACACATTAGCCCTATCTCACACATTATCCCTATCTCACACATTAGCCCTATCTCACACATTAGCCCTATCCCACACATTAGCCCTATCTCACACATTAGCCCTATCACACACATCAGCCCTATCACACACATTATCCCTATCCCACACATCAGCCCTATCTCACACATTAGCCCTATCTCACACATTAGCCCTATCTCACACATTAGCCCTATCACACACATTAGCCCTATCTCACACATTAGCCCTATCCCACACATTAGCCCTATCACACACATTAGCCCTATCTCACACATTATCCCTATCCCACACATCAGCCCTATCACACACATTATCCCTATCACACACATTATCCCTATCCCACACATTAGCCCTATAACACACATTATCCCTATCTCACACATTATCCCTATCCCACACATTATCCCTATCTCACACATTAGCCCTATCTCACACATTATCCCTATCTCACACATTATCCCTATCTCACACATTAGCCCTATCTCACACATTATCCCTATCTCACACATTAGCCCTATCCCACACATTATCCCTATCCCACACATTATCCCTATCACACACATTAGCCCTATCACACACATTATCCCTATCACACACATTATCCCTATCTCACACATTAGCCCTATCACACACATTAGCCCTATCTCACACATTATCCCTATCTCACACATTAGCCCTATCACACACATTATCCCTATCACACACATTATCCCTATCACACACATTATCCCTATCCCACACATTAGCCCTATCTCACACATTATCCCTATCCCACACATTAGCCCTATCCCACACATTAGCCCTATCCCACACATTATCCCTATCCCACACATTATCCCTATCCCACACATTAGCCCTATCTCACACATTATCCCTATCCCACACATTAGCCCTATCTCACACATTATCCCTATCCCACACATTAGCCCTATCCCACACATTATCCCTATCACACACATTAGCCCTATCCCACACATTATCCCTATCACACACATTAGCCCTATCACACACATTAGCCCTATCACACACATCAGCCCTATCACACACATTAGCCCTATCTCACACATTATCCCTATCCCACACATTATCCCTATCACACACATTAGCCCTATCTCACACATTAGCCCTATCCCACACATTATCCCTATCTCACACATTATCCCTATCACACACATTATCCCTATCCCACACATTAGCCCTATCTCACACATTATCCCTATCCCACACATTAGCCCTATCCCACACATTATCCCTATCCCACACATTATCCCTATCCCACACATTATCCCTATCCCACACATTATCCCTATCCCACACATTA
This sequence comes from Petromyzon marinus, assembly GCF_048934315.1. NCBI lineage: Eukaryota > Metazoa > Chordata > Hyperoartia > Petromyzontiformes > Petromyzontidae > Petromyzon > Petromyzon marinus. The sequence goes on from NC_133715.1 coordinate 3,266,965, forward strand.
GCCCTATCTCACACATTATCCCTATCCCACACATTAGCCCTATCACACACATTAGCCCTATCCCACACATTATCCCTATCCCACACATTAGCCCTATCACACACATCAGCCCTATCACACACATTAGCCCTATCACACACATTAGCCCTATCCCACACATTAGCCCTATCACACACGATTCACTTATCGATTCGCTTAGATGAATTTAATCAGATAAGAGCTCAGAGATGACCTCGACATTTCACTGTGCTGGTTTAAACTAAATGTGTCTTATATTGTGCTATATTATTCTAATTGCTGGATGTTCGTGCACATTTTTTTTCATGTAAAGTGCTCCGAATTGGCTTTTATTTATGTGAAGTGCGCTATGTGTTTGCCTAAATCTCAGCTCTGAGAATTAAAATGAGGAGGCGACCGACTGCCAGTGAGTGAGTGAATCAGTGAGTGAATCAGTGAGTGAATATGTGAATGAGTGAATCAGTGAGTGAATCAGTGAATGAGTGAATCAGTGAGTGAGTGAACCAGTGAGTGAGTGAATCAGTGCATAAATGAATCAGTGAATCGATAAGTGAGTGAATCAATGAGTGAATCAGTGAGTGAGTGAGTGAATCAGTGAATACATGAGTGAAGCAGTCAGTGAATCAGTGAGTAAGTGAATCAATTAATCAATGAGTGAGTGAATCAGTGAGTGAGCGAATTAGTAAATCAATTAGTGAGTGAATCAGTGAATCAGTGAGCGAATCAATGAATCAATGAGTGCGTAATCAGTGAATCAGTGAGCGCTGGATCATCAATCACCCTGGCTACCTGACGATTATTAAACCAGTAATTGACTAAGAAACCCATTAGAACAGAATCACAGTGCAGGCTGTAAAACCACGAGGTTTTCGTAGAAATCACTCAGCATCTGTGCATGGCCACAATGAGTTGTTTGAGAATGACACTTTAGGACTGATTGGTTTGATTCAATGGTTGTTGGTTAATTGATTGTGTGATTCATGTATTGATTAGTTGCTTAATCGATTGTGATTGTTTAATTGAGGTCTTGATTAATTGATTGATTTCTTAGTTAATTGATTGATTGGTTGTTCAAATAATCGCTTTTAGTGGTTTATTGCTAAAGTAATTGCAGCTTGATCCATTAATTAATTTATTATAGTGAATAATAAATTAATTGAATGTTCAGTTGATTGATTGATTTATTGCTTGGTCAATCGACTGATGATTGTTTGAGTGAGTGAGCGATGCTTGCTTGGCTCATCGACCCGAGTTCGATTCCCGCTCACGCCCACCAACACCGGTGACGATTATCTGAACCGGTACTGGGCCTCACCTAGGTCGACTCAGCCTCAACTGAGTACCCGGTGCCGTGTATAAACATCGCCAACGGGGGAGACAAAGGCGGCCGGACGTGGTGTTGCCCCCCTCCCCCCCCCCTCGTGTTGCCTTCATTAGGTGCCGCTACTCGCTACAACAATCGCACTTGCCCCCGACAGTCTGTTGAGGCTATATGGGGGATCTTTGTCTTTGTTCCCTCACCTGCTCGATGCGCACGCTCTCGGCGGCTCGGCGCAGCTCCTTGAGCTCAGCCTCGTAGAGCGCTCGCAGGCCCGTGGGCTTCGTGTCGCGCCGCATCAGCGCCTCGATCTCCGCCTCCAGCATGCGGTTGTCTTGCTCCAGCGTGCGCACCTGGGGAGGGGAGGGGCAAAGACAAAGATCCCCCGTGTAGCCTTGACAGACTATTGGGACAAGTTATGCTGTTAGAGAGTAGCAGCACCTAAGAAAGAGACAAAGATTCCCCGTGTAGCCTTGACAGACTATTGGGACAAGTTCTACTGTTAGAGAGTAGCAGCACCTAAGAAAGAGACAAAGATCCCCCGTGTAGCCTTGACAGACTATTGGGACAAGTTCTACTGTTAGAGAGTAGCAGCACCTAAGAAAGAGACAAAGATCCCCCGTGTAGCCTTGACAGGATGTTGGGATAAATTCTACTGTTAGAGAGTAGCAGCATCTAAGAAAGAGACAAAGATCCCACGTGTAGCCTTGACAGACTATTGGGACAAGTGCTGCCGTCCAGCAGCACCTAGGAAGGAGGCAGAGATCCCGGTGGGGGGTTGGGGGGATGGGTGGCAGCTCGTACGAGTTCGATGTAGACGGCGAGGCGATCGTTGAGTCCCACCAACTCCTGCCTCTCGCTGCATCTCGCGGCGCGGTACTCGGCATTCTGAGCGCTTGCGGCGACCAAATCGGGACCGGGACCCCCAGATCCTGCGCCGAATCTGGCGCACGCAGAGACACCCCGACACACACCAGCCACCCCCACGGCAAAGCATCCCGATCGAGTCCTCGCGTCGCGAGCAGCGTCCGAGAGGGGTGGCGGTGGGGTGGGGTGGTGGTGGTGGGGACCGCGTCCCGTCTCATCGGCAGGGAGTTGCGCACGCACGCGCTCACTCGTTCGTTGGCGCATGTTGGAACGCGCGCATACAACAGGGTACAGGGAGAAGACATTCACGAGAGAGAGAGAGAGGGAGATGTCTTTAGAGGATTCTGGTAATAAACAAAGAGTCGACACGGACGCCTATCAATGTGTGGCGCGCTGAGAGAGAGAGAGCTTGGAGAGAGTGAATTCCCGACGACCAAAGCCACGGCGGCAGAGAATCGACGTTTCGCACCCCCCCCCCCCGTGTCTGGTTCTAGAGACGACTCGGGGCTCGACGAGGAGAAGGAGGAAGAAGAAGAAGAAGGGGAGGACAAAGAGGAGGAGGAGGCCCCTTGAGGCCGATCGGTGGTTGCCAGATTGCAACGGACGGTTAATCTGATTCCTGCTGAATGTGAAACCGAGCAAAGTTATCAACGAAGGCTCTCGTTCCACGGCTGAGTCATTAACGCCGGTGGCTTTAACCAGGCTGGCCGGCCTTGGTACACCCCAAATCATCTGTGGATCAACTGGATTCTCTGTTGCAGCGAAGAAATTGACGACTGCCCGACATGTCGCCTCTCGTCTGCGGTGCTTTAATCTTCCAAGGACGCGCAAGTGTTTATTGACGAGTGTGGTGCGCGAGGTTTTTTTGTTTGTTTGTTAATTTTGTTTGTGCCAATGCAGCGGAGGCAGCAGGGTCACCAAATAATTCATTAATTTTATTCTGAAAGTTTACATTATTTACCCAGGGGAAGCATCGGTGAGCTGCCCAGAAATGACAACTCAATGGAGCGATTTATAGTGTGGAAATGTATAGCAGCCAAATTCTCTGAACGCGTTTGTGATGTTGAGTCTCAGTGTGGAGAGGGAAAAGCCGGAGGCCCCTCCAAATATACAGCAGCAGGCGTTAGGGTCGCGATCAAATCCACGACCTCCTGTATACCGGGCGCGGTAGTTAACATCTCGCCACCGTATTTAAAAAATATATATAAGTTAAAACATTTTTTAATTATTATTTTTAATGATAGAATATAGTCTTGTCATCAGTATGACATAAGTATACCAAGTTTGAAGTCGATACCACATTGGGAAGTGGCTTCAAAGTTGAGTTACAATATTTGAGGATACAACGACAACAACAACAGAGAGCGTGAGTTAAATAAAAGCTTATAATAATATTTTCAAAAGGCGACAACACCACACAGCGCGCGCTTGACCGCAAAGGCAATGCCAAAAAAAGCGCAACCTGGAGACGCGAGCCCCGTGCAGACCGTACGAGGCCGAGTAGCCGCTGCGTCGAGAGCCGATCGCGATGCTGGCCGATCGACGCTGCGTGGAGGAGGCGAATCCCCGGCCGGGCGAGGCGCTCCCGGCCCGGGCAGCGCTCGAACCGCGGAGCAGCGAGCTGCGCACGGGGGACGGACTCGAAGCGCGCACGTGCAGGGACTCTCCCTCGAAGTAGCGGCGGTACGATGAGACTCTCTCGACACTCATGGTGGCTGCGGTGTCTGGGGGACTTCTGGACGAGGTTACGAGATGATGATGGAGGATGGAGGCTAACGATGGACGAGCGTGGACAGAGGAGGACGAGGGCGAGTGTGGGTGCTGTCCGTGGGATTGCGGTGGAGTTGTCCCCGGACTCGCTCGCCTTTATAAAGGCGGTCGTGGTTCTTCATTAAGACGCGGCCCAGGTTTCGGGAGGGCTCTGTGAAATGTGGAGCCCGCGTGTCCGTTCATTGCCAGCTAATTTACATAGCCGTGTTTTTTGTAACGCGTCCTGCCCTCGGCCCTGACGATGGCTATTATTACTCACCACGTCTCTCTTTCAATATTATTACTCACCACGTCTCTCTCTCAATATTATTACTCACCACGTCTCTCTCTCAATATCATTACTCACCACGTCTCTCTTTCAATATTATTACTCACCACGTCTCTCAATATTATTACTCACCACGTATCTCTTTCAATATTATTACTCACCACGACTCTCTCAATATTATTACTCACCACGTCTCTCAATATTATTACTCACCACGACTCTCTCAATATTATTACTCACCACGTCTCTTTTTCAATATTATTACTCACCACGTCTCTCAATATTATTACTCACCACGTCTCTCAATATTATTACTCACCACGTCTCTCTTTCAATATTATTACTCTCCACGTCTCTCTTTCAATATTATTACTCACCACGTCTCTCAATATTATTACTCACCACATCTCTCAATATTATTACTCACCACGTCTCTCTCTCTCAATATTATTATTCACCACGTCTCTCTCTCTCTCATTATTATTACTCACCACGTCTCCCTCTCAATATTATTATTCACCACGTCTCTCTTTCTCTCAATATTATTACTCACCACGTCTCTCTTTCAATATTATTACTCACCACGTCTCTCTCTCTCAATATTATTATTCACCACGTCTCTCTTTCTCTCAATATTATCACTCGCCACGTCTCTCTTTCAATATTATTACTCACCACGTCTCTCTCTCAATATTAATACTCACCACATCTCTCTCAATATTATTACTCACCACGTCTCTCTCTCTCAATATTATTACTCACCACGTCTCTCTCTCTCAATATTATTACTCACCACGTCTCTCTCTCTCAATATTATTACTCACCACGTCTCTCCCTCTCTCAATATTATTACTCACCACGTCTCTCAATATTATTACTCACCACGTCTCTCTCTCTCTCACTATTATTACTCACCACGTCTCTCAATATTATTACTCACCACGTCTCCCTCTCAATATTAACTCGGTGGCTGAACTGCGCCAGTCCGGCTCAGTACCGACTAACCCAGGATGTGCTTTCCTGCCGCCAAGCTTGCCATGAGTTTTATGATCCTGCCGTCAACTAACCACCGATATGTGATCTTAAGAACAGCCCGGTTTTCTTTTTGATTCTAGTATGACCTTTGTGTTTTGCGGTTATTATAAAACTCACATACGAAGAAATGTTGGGAACATTCAAAGTAAATACATTTGTCCTTACAGTGATTTTATTGATGGGATAAGTAACATTTAACGCATGAAAGTAAATAAATGATCTTAGATCGCGTTTATGGCATTGGGGTTAATCTCCTCACTCCCGATTAGCACGGTTGGCTACATACGGTGCGAAAGAAGTTCAACACACATACAGAAATGCAAAATGTACCTGCCTGCATTCAATGCATTTCCTTTGTTGAAAATCAATTTGATTCCGCCTAAAAATATGAATGCTTCATGATTATTATTCCGCTTATTTACCCAGGAAAGCCTCACCGAATCTCACGGCTCTCTTTCTCTCTCAGGAGGGTCCTGCCAAGTGTTTGCAGTCAGGGATGGAGAGAGAGTGGCCGGTGATTGCTATGTTTATCCCAGTTGAATTATTTGCAAGCAGCGCTACCAAAAATTTGGCAAATTTGAACCATGATTCCAGCCACAAAAATGCCTCCCCCCCCACCCCCCACCACCACCACGTGTTGAGAACGACGCGGCGGGACCTTTAACGTCCACGCTGAAGCGGGCGGCGCGTGGCTTCGCTTTCACTTGACGGCGAATACCCACCGGCGTTTATTTTTTTATTCCTTCACGCGATTATCCCTCCCCACAATCTCCGCGATGCCGCGGAGAAGTCCGGTGCGTTTCACGGAAGTCCCCGAGAATCCCGCGTTTTGCTTCGGTCGCTTTGCTCGATGTCATCGATTAACTTGCCGCGTCCAGCGGCAGCAGCATTTGTCGCTGCAGCGCCAACATGCCAAATATTTAATAACCATTTCAACTCGGTACGCCCCGCCACCGGCCTCCTCCGCCGCACAGAGAGAGGGGGCGACTCTGGGGCACGAGAAACCACAGACAAGCGGGGAGGCAGCGCCAGCATTCGTCCAAGCTCTGCTGTCCTCTACATATTAACACACCTGTCAACCCAAACGATTGAACCCCGTATTCTTGAATAGGGAAATCGAGTTTTCAGGTCGATACGGTGCACAGACGTTTCAATACGGGCAAAGAAAAAAAAAATGTGTTTATTTGTTTGTGTTTCTCCCTGGCGATGGGACTTTGTAGGATGAACGTTGAGATTTATAATGGGTACGGGGTGACCAATAAGGTCTGAGTTGGTCTGTATTCAGGTAGGGCACTGATGAGAGATTGACAGGTACGTATTAAGTAAGTATGTTGAACTTCTTTCGCACCCGTACGCAGCCAACCGTGCTTTAATCGGAGTTGCGGTTTTATCGGCCAGTTAAATGTCTACAAGTTGTAGGAAATCAGAGAACACGTTCTATGGGTCCCGTGTTCTATCCAAGTTTGGCTCCCCTCCTTACAGCCTGAAATCCCAAGTGATGCAGATGGGCTGTTGCTGATTTTTGTTTTGTTAAAAGGGAGCTGTCCCACGGTGGAATTCACATTTGCTGCACCACAATCTCCTGGCAAGTCTCCGATTTGCACGGTTGGCTACGTACGGTAAGAAAGAAGTTCAACACACACGCGCGAGCCAGGGTATATGGCATTTCCTCGACGCTCACGGGAAGGGAGTTGTGCAACATTTGTGTGATCCACCAACCCTATTTGCCTCTAGAAGCGCTGTATTACAGACTGCCACGTGCATAGACACCAAAACCGCCCTGCTACAGACTGCCACGTGCATAGCCACCACCACCACCGCCCTGCTACAGACTGCCACGTGCATAGCCACCACCGCCGCCCTGCTACAGACTGCCACGTGCATAGCCACCACCACCTCCCTGCTACACTGCCACGTGCACAGCCACCACCACCGCCCTGCTACACTGCCACGTGTATAGCCACCACCACCGCCCTGCTACAGACTGCCACGTGCATAGCCACCACCACCTCCCTGCTACAGACTGCCACGTGTATAGCCACCACCACCACCGCCCTGCTACAGATTGCCACGTGCATAGCCACCACCACCTCCCTGCTACAGACTGCCACGTGTATAGCCACCACCGCCGCCCGGCTGCATCGTACAGCCCAAGCGTGATGTTTCGTTCTGCTGCGTTGCGCCGAGCGCTGAGAAAACTTCTCATCAGCTCTCCGCTCTCCGCTCACTGCTCGGTGGTTGAATCATAGCGCTCGAATTTTAAAATGCACCACCATCCACCAAGTGGCAACTTTTAGTCATTCTCAGTGGAAAATGACAACTATTGAAGCTGAAAGCGTTGCGGGTCAGTGCTCACCACGACCACTAAACTAGTTCTCTCCGGCCCCTTCGGGGTTTCCCTTTAGAATCGTTGCGTTTCGAGTATTTGGCTGCTATAAATGTCCACGCGACAAGCCACTTCGTTGAGCTGTCCTTGGTGGGCCAGGTCTCTTCTTTAAAGAAAGAGCTACATAGCTCAGCGAGCCTTACCTGGTAAAATACCAAAAAAAAAGTTTACGTGAAACCTCAAGTTAATTCCTGCACAGAACCTCAATAAATTCGTGGAATTGTGAAACCGGTAACTCTAAATTATCTGTGTGCAGTGGCAACACGCTTGTGATGCAGCGTTTGGAGGTTAAGGGTTGGTGGGTCACCCAGATGATTTTTTCGCAGCACACGGGGGTGATGTTGCCTTGTGTGATCCCAATAAGGTAAACTGCAGGTAATTATTATAATCCACAGACAAACGTTGACTCACAGAGGACGTGTTTTAATCTGGTTGTTTCAGAATCACCCAGAGGAGAGATGATCACAGAAGACATCTCTGCCCATTGTAAAGCAGTACGTTCATCATCATCATCGTCGTCTGGAAGGAGAATATTCACGGCACCGTATTCTCACAGATTAGAAAACACGACCCCCCCCCCCCCCGCACGGCACGTAAACTATACCGAGCACGCGGAAGGTAACGCCATAAACCTGCGTCTTTTAGAGCCTGAATATAAAGAATTAATATTTGTTATCGTAAACGACTGCTAATAAATTAATACATGTAACCACTTTGGGAGGGGGGAGGTATGGCCCCCCCCGTGCCCCCCCCCCCCCCGCAAACTCCACCCATGCATGGAAGAGCTTTATTAAAAATCAGCAACAGCCTCTGCACCACACGGGATTACAGGCTTAAAGGAGGGGAGCCAGCCTTTAAAATAACCCGAGACCCCTTCCTGAACAGCTCATTCATAGCCCCCCTGACGTCACCGAGACCGATGGACCCAGAGTCATCACCAGGAGGTGCAAACACGCGGCGCAGCAGCTCCTAGGCCTACCACGTGTTTAGGGGCCGTCCATAAATGACGTCACGCACCTGGGGAGGGGTCAGACATTTGTGACGATGTGTGACGAGGGGGGGGGGGGGAGGTTGAGAAATGTGACGTCACGTCAAAATGCGCAACTTTAAATAAATATAGACAACACGTTCTACTTAATTAATTAGACTTTTTAATAAATGTTTTCTCCTACAACATCAGAGTGCAGCGCCACATTAAATACGCACTACAATGACAATAGTTTAAAGCAATTTGAAGCAAGTTTTATTTTTTTGGGGGGGGGAGGGGGCAGAGCTTTGTGACGTCATATTTGAGGGGGGGGTCTGACTTTTTGTGACGCCGTGTGACTAAGGGGGGGGGGGGTCAAAAATCGTCCAAAATCGCGTGACGTCATTTATGGACAGCCCCTAAGCCACTACCCCCTCCACCCATTCTCTTTAACAGCCCCTTCCCGGCATGTTGTTCATTTCATCCAGTCCAATAACATTTCAACAATGAGCTCTGTCAATGAATGACACCCACAATGGTCCACCACCCGTGAGACCGGACCGTGTGTTTGTTGCTAGGAGTGGACCGTACGTCGAAAATGATTAAGGAAACATGTACATAAATCCTCCCACTTCTTGCAAAATAACCCCACACTTTTGGGTGCGTTTCACTTTCCCGAGTGATTTATAATCCGTACAATACGGTTACATATCTCGAAACGTAGTCCAGTTGCAGGTATTGGTAAATGTGTTGCGTTTAGCACGTCAGCTTGCCCTCATTACACACCAAGTGCCTGCCACAAATGAACCACAATACCTCGCTGATCTCGTCAACGAGCATGAACCATCACGCAAACTCCGGTCATCCTCACAGCAGCACCGGCTTTTGGCGAGCCATCGAACGAAGACGGTCACCGCATCGCGCGTTCAGGAGCGCTTCTGCAGCCGTCCGGAGTGCCCTTCCGAAAGTCACCGGAGCTATGCACTTTTAAATCTAGATTGAAAACTCCCATTTCTTTAGTGCTGCTTTTTGTGTCCAATTTGTCGTCCTTACCCCGCACCTCCGATTAGCACGGTTGACTACGTATGGTGTGAATTAAGTTTAATATATATACATGCATACATGGCGTTGGTTCTGCTTCACCGTCACTACCGTGCTCCTGTTACGGTCCTCCATGACGCTCCCAACGACATCAGCTGACGTCAATCCCTGCCCCGACTTGACTGGGAGTAGCTCCGAGGCTGGAGATGAGGGACACATCGTCCTAGGTGTGACAATGTGAATGGCGGCTGGGAACGTGGCAACAGGGAATTAGAGGGGAGGAAACAGTGAGAGGGGACTGCGGGGATAAAAGGGACGAGAGGAGGAGAGAGCCGTGGGTGAAGGAGAGAGCTGTGGATGAAGGAGCTGTATGTTACGGAGAGAGCTGTGGATGAAGGAGATTACTGTGGATGAAGGAGGGAGCAGTGTGTATGTTACAGAGAGAGCCGTGGGTGAAGGAGGGAGCTGTGGATGAAGGAGGGAGCTGTGTGTATGTTACAGAGAGAGCCGTGGGTGAAGGAGGGAGCTGTGGATGAAGGAGGGAGCTGTGTGTATGTTACGAAGAGAGCCGTGGGTAAAGGAGAAAGCTGTGGATGAAGAAGCTACGTGTGTTACGGTTGAGAGCCGCGGGTGAAGGTGAGAGCTGTGGATGAATTAGGGAGCTGTGAATGTGTCGCGGAGGTGGAGTAAATGAACTGGAACCTTGGCCTGTCTCAGCGTGTTGGTGGAGAGAGTGTCCACTCCACTCCGATGCTTGCAGATTGCCAGGTGCTGGTTAACACGACTTCAACAAGAATTGAAGCATCCACCCCAGTGTTCAGTGATAAAATAATTCAAAATATTAACAGACGTATCAGGCGATTCACCAGGATATTAGTATTCATATTCTTGGTTCTTTTGGTAAAGTCACGTAGAAGGGAAATAAAACAATAATAAGGATGTTAGTGTTTCTTTAATGACCGGTTTTGGGACCAGGAGGAATCCGACTGTACAGCGATGACGGTCATCGAATTAAAAACAGGAAATACACTTTTTAGATTATGGGCAGTTATTTTGGAAAGCAGTGAAAAAACAATAAATCTATCTCATCTCAAACATGCCCAGATAGATGAGTTTTCTATTATCCCTCATACATCAGGGATAATATTAAAGCGTCATTGCTGTACTTAATTGTTTTCCTTTTGTCATCTGGGTGACCCAGGTCAGTCCAGCAAATGTGTCGAGTTCTCGCCTGGCAAAAACATTGTTCCAACGAAACGTGAACGACTCGATTGGATGGGACGAACGATCCGACAATTATTTTCAGCGAGAAGAAGTCGAGGAAGGCGCAGGAGACGCACGTACTTAGAGTAATTTGGCTGCTATAGAATTTCCACATGATGTTAAACCCACTTCATTGAGCTATCATTTGTGATGCGCCGGTCGCTTCTATAAAAGAGCTATACCAAACAGCTCAGCGGTGGGCCTTAGGCGGTAAAATAAAATAAAAAGTTTTTAATAGTTTAATAGCTAACGTGGCAACATTGTACAAAAACAAAACGGGGCACTATTTCTTCTCAACGCCGAACACTATCGTGAAGGCTTCCCCGCAGCCGTGTGCCTCCAGGAAGCGGCGCAGCTGTCCCAGGTCCATGTGCGTGCCGTGCACGTCGAACGCCTCCTCTCGGAACGGCGGCTCGAAGCGAGGGAGCGGCGACGACTCTCCCGCGGTGCCGCCCGGGACCTCGGCGGCAATCGGGGGGAAGTCCTCGCGGTGCCGTATGCCGATCTTCTGCCACTGCAGGCGACGGACCCTGCCACCGGGAGGAACGGGCCGACGCGTCAGGGCCGATATAGTGCAAGCTTCCTCTCGCCCGAGTTGAAACCAAATTTTAAACCGCCGCTCAGTGTGTCTCGGGTCACCAATGAATGCACAGAAGCAAAACCAGGATCGGGAGAACAAGCACCACTTTATGGAACGTCAACAGTGGTTAGTCTGTGGATTCACTCGACCCCGGCGTAGGAGCGTGGAATTTCCATCACTGGCTCGGGGATTTAAGCAGGCGGCTGCACAAGCCGCGGTCGTTTCAAACCAGGCATGTACGCGTGGGAGCTTTCCGTAACTTTCCCCGCGCATCTCCCATGCGGGAAACGTCGCTTCGCTGGCCCTGGTGGGCCCGAGCCGCTGGCATGGGGGTTGCGTTACCGAGCCCAGTACTCGTCGCAGGCTGCCGCGGGGCCCTCCGCGCACACGAGCCCCGGCTTTCCTGGCATGAGGAAACCCGTGAGGTCCAGGTCCCGCGCCCAGGACACCAGGTCCCGTCGCTTGTCCTTGTTGTAGATGTGGTGGCTGTAGATCCACAGGCGTGAGAAGGCAGCGCGGGGCCGGGGACTCTCCCCGCCTGTTGGGAGACGGGCAAGTGCTCTGTCAGCGTCGACCGATGGTCGCCAATGAGGGACGAAGGTACTTATGGCAGCATTGCGGGGCAGCTGCAATTGCGCCGTAAGTGCTGTGAAATTGAAAGCCGCAGTTTGAAGAAAAATGCTTTCACGTTTAGGTTTTTAACACCGATTGTATTCCCCCATTTGCTAAGCATTTAGCGAGGGGTAAAATACCATGATGAGGAAATTAAACGTCCCGCGGCAAAGTCCCGTGCCTTTGTTGGGGAACAGCTGCAGAGGTGTTCACCGCATCTCGGCGGCCTCGGATACCGTAACAAAAGTTTGAACTCCATGTGCCTCGGACAGTTGCTCACGACGAGTCAAACGACGCGAACGTTCAGCCTTCCTGGCTGTAATGCTAACCTGAGCTATTTTTTGGGTTAGATCGCGTAAATATATGTGTCGTTAAAACCCGTCACCCCCCACATTGTGCAAGAGCATCTACGCCTCTATATAAGGAACGAAAAAGTTAGACTTCTCCACAAATCTGGCTGTCGCCTGATGAAGCTAGTTGTTATTACTGGCGAAACGTCGTACTCAGATTGTAAATGTTGTGGCTTGGCTCTCCAACACACCGGTGTGCTGTACTAGTATACTACACTATACACTACACTACTATACACTACACTATACACTACACTACTATACACTATACTACTATACACTACACTACTATACACTATACTTCTATACACTACACTACTACACACTATACTATACACTACACTACTATACACTATACTACTATACACTACACTATACACTACTATACACTACACTACTATACACTATACTACTATACACTATACTATACACTACACTATACACTACACTATAATACTATACACTACACTATAATACTATACACTACACTACTGCTGTACTAGTGACGAATTGGCCACGTTCTGTTTACGTGACAACCCTTACCAGTTGGCTGTGTCGGGTGGTGGCGGGTTTTAACGACACAACGTTTATATATTTACGCAATCTAACCCAAAATAAACCTCTCTTATCAAGGGCTTCCTACCTACGGGGCACCGGAGCCGGCGCTGAGTGTGTGGGCGCGGCACGGCACGGACGGGGGCGGTGGAGGGGCGCTGCCGTGCCTCAACCCGCAAGGGCTTCCTACCGGGCACCGGAGCCGGGGCCGCGGACGCGGCGTGGAGCTGGGGGGCGTTATCGGCGAGCCAGTCCAGCACCGCGAGCACGCGTAGCGAGCCCGCGCCGTGCTCCCGCAGGAACGCTCGCAGCTCGCCGTTGAGCCTCCCCTGCTCGGCGCGTCCCATCGAGTCGGCTCTGGGGAGTGAGAAGGAGGGGACGCCGGCATTTTCCCTGGAACGTCGTTCAGGGGGTGAAGCCAAGCCCCCTAATTTTGAGTTGTTGACGACTGTAGCTACTTTCTAGTCTTTCGCGCTGACGTTCGCACCCCCCCCCCCTCCCTCTCCCTTACACCACTTGAGGTAGAGCATGTGATCGAAGTAGGGCCCAATGTTCCGAGTGGAGGTCACATCAGGGAGTGTGGTTGGTCAAGAAGTGGGTAACACCGATGTCCTCTTACGTACGAGGGAGAAATGTTTTATGATCAATCTTTAAATCCCCTCTTGCCATAGTGCGTGGCACAAACAGCAATGGTACTGGCCATGACATAAATATAAACAGGCACTCCCCGCCTTTATCACATCACGATGCGTTCCTGGCAAATCCGTCGTCAATCGGATCGTCGTAAATGGGACCCCATTTTACCACAGGCAGTCCAAACCGTAGAAAACATCGCTTGTATATTTCCCTTTTTGTCTGCCAAATGTAACAGGGTTGAAGAGGTAAAAAAAAATCCACAAAAGCACTCGAGACTGACAAAAGCTCCACACGGAGTCACATCGGAAACCAGACTGCTCGGGGTCACGTCGATTTCTGCGTCATAAATCGTTCCACGGTGGTGGCATTATATAAATGTCGTAAAACGTGGTCCGTCGTAAAACGGGGGCCGTCGTAAAACGTAGGCCGTCGTAAATCTGGGACCGTCGTAAACCGGAGGCCACCTGTAAATGTACGCAGCCAACCGATTAACACGTACAGCGCAAAAGAAGTTCAGCATGCATACAGTACATGCAACATGGCTGTTAGTGAGCACCTAGTAAGGCCAGCGGGACGTGCGTGCGGGAGCGCCTTAGTCTCGTCAGTACTGGTGGTGTTGGCAGTCACCTCGGGAAAATCCACGCTGAGATCAGATACCGAAGCGCGCTGGTGGAGCTGCATGCATGGCCAGAGATGCATCAGCGAATCCCAGGATTATAGCGCAGTACGTTGACTCAACACCACCAAACAAAGAGAAAGATCCCCCGTATAGCCTGACCAAACTGTAAATGCTGTTAGGGGGCACCTATGAATGCCGGCATGGAACATGAGGGAAGGGGGGCTAGTACCATGCCTGGCCGCCTTTGTCTCCCCAGTGGCGATAGTCGTGCATCACACAATGTAATCATTTGAGGCTGAGTCTACCTAGGAGAGGCCCAGGACCGGTTAAAAAAAATCGTCACTGATGTTGGCCATGAGCGAGAATCGAAATCGGGTCGCAGCACAGGACGCTTGCCAATACACTACCGCTCCCCAAAGACAAAGATCCCCCGTGTAGCCTTAAACAGACTGCTGGGGCAAGTGCTGTTAGCAAACACCTATGAAGGCCGGCGAGCCACACGAGGGGGTGGGTGGCCAACACCACGCCCGGCCGTCTTTATCTCCCCTGTGGCGATGTTTCACACTCCGCACCGGGTACTCATGTAAGGCTGCGTCGACCCAGAGGAGGCCCAGCACCAGTTCAGATAATCGTCACTGGCGTTGCCCCTGAGCGGGGAATCGAACCTGGGTTGCTGGGTTCATAGCGCAGCGCGCTAACCGTTGCATTACCGCTCCTCACAAATCTGCCTATACAGGCACACACCTATATGCAAAATTCACACACCCCGCTAATAACGCCTACTTCCATATTCATCATATCTTACGCAACAGAACACAGCCCACAATTTAATGCTGAATGGTGGTGACATCCCTATGGCACCTGCTATACCCGGTACGACCGTACGCGCACATGCATTGGCACACACACACGCACACACCACGCACGCTCGCAAGCATCATCGCCCACCTGGCGTATATTTCGGGGGGTTGAGTGGGGTAATGATGAGGGAAATGGCACACAGCGTCCAGGCCTGCCTGTCACAATGCACGTGCACACGGAGACGGTCAGGCAGGGGCTCGTTAGCCGTCGGCGCAATTGCAGAACCAAAAGGGGCAAAAAGCTGACACGGTGGCGACGATGTTGAACATGACGACGATGACGACTAGCCAACTCAGGCCAGGATTTGAACTCAGACGGTCCAGAATCTTTTAAACCGCATGCCGTACATCCTGCGACTCGGAGTTTATAACCGAAAGGGGTGGGGTTAGTGCGGGGAGTCGGGGGGGGGGTAAGGGCAAAACATTTTCTGGATATGGTTCCCGTTATGGTGGATTGAGCTGTTGCTATGGAGGCCGGGAGATCGCCGTTTGATGTTCGGGTCGCCGGGTTGCTGATGGCGTGAGTCGTGATCGCTCGCTTGACGGAGCGGGCCGCCCGTGAAGGCTGCTGCCATCTTCCACTCCTGGGTCCCGAGTGGGTCAGCACCGCCACGATTGGATCGACCAACCCAGCCTCCCGGGGGGAACGGCTTTGCTGATGTACCAATATCATCGCCGCTACTACAGTATTTTGTCATTTGTGAGGGATCCAACTAATATTGGCTATCCGTAAAGAAAATTTCGCCCGCTAAAACTTAATTTTAATGTATAACCTTGAATAAACACATAAACAAGCTATTTAATACATGCAACCTATCACTTTATCTCATCATTTTACCTCTCATCACTTCACCTCACCACTTTCCCGCATCGCATTCTCTCTCATCGCCGTATCCCATCACTTTCTCTCTCGCTCTCTCTCTCTCTCGCTCGGCAAGGTCGTGTAGAGAGTCCCAGGCGCGATTCGCCGGCGGCCAAAACATCGCGGAGAGCGAGCTCCGCGAAGGACGGGCGCACGTCTGCGACGTCCACACCGCCAGCGGGCAGGCCAGGGATCCTGAGGTTCGGCGCTGAGACTCACGATGGTCGGGTGTCGCACGGTGAAGCCGACGTATCCCCGCGGCGGCGGCTCGTCGGGATGCTGGACCCAGCGCGCCAGCTCCGCCGGAGGCCCCGGGTCGGGGATCGTCATCTCGCCGGCATGCGGGAACATGCTCCCCAGCATCTCCAGCTCGGACAGCTGCAGCTCGGCCTCGTCCAGCGTCGACATCGGCAAAGGCCCTAAGGGGGCCGAGGGGAAAAGGTCGGTCGGCGTTGTAAAGCGTCTCGATGCGCAACGGGGTATTATTACGTCGGGCGCGTTTGACGAACGTCATGAAATCGTGTGTCCGAGCCAACGAACGTGTGCTTAAGGGGTTCAGTGTCGTCACCTCCGATGGGCGCAGTTGGCTACGCACGGTGCCGAAGGAAGTTCAGCATCCATGCATATTCAGGAATGCTGTTGGCATGTTTAACACGTAGGCTTTCGCGACCAATATTATTCATAATAAAGGTTTTTGGGTTAGATCGCGTTATTTATAAATGTGTCGTAACCCTCCACCACCCGACACGGCCAAACAGTAAAAAAAGTGTCACGTTTACAAAGGACAAATAGTTCACTACTTTAGCCCACCGCTGTGTTGAAGAGTGAATCAACATCATTTAAAATTTGAGTACGACGTTTCGCTGGTAATTACATCCAGCATCATCGGGCAATTCGCCCGAATGGTAAAGCCCTCACTTGCTCCCGGTCTTAATTAGAGCAGCAGGGTGAGGTCATCATTTAACTCATTTCATGTCATTGGCATGAATGACATTAATTTATGTGGGAGAGGTGAAATTATCTGTTGAACTAATTCTCTGTAAATAGTTTAACACGTAGGCTTCCGCGACCAATATCATCCATAATACAGGTTTTTGTGGGGGGTTAGATCGGGTATATATATAAATGTGTCATTAAACCCGTCACCACCCGACACAGCCAATTAGTAAGGTTTGTCACGTAAACAGAACGTGCCGATTCGTTACTGGTACAGCACACCGGTTGTGTGTTGGAGAGCAAATCCACAACACTGTAAATTACAAACCATACTAATTGCCTGTGTCGGGTGGTGGCGGGTTTAACGACACATTTGTATTTACGCGATATAACCCCCCCAAAAAAACCCTGCATTAACTCTGTAAATAATATACAGGAGCCTCATCATACAGACACGGCTTACGTTCGGAAAACGCTGTGACACCAGCCTTTGTACATCGCGACAAATTGGATTAATAATATGGGCATCTTATAATCCAGCCGCGCAAATTCAGCGACCTGGCCGCAAATGAAAGCGCAAAGACATCTGTCACCATACCCACGAGTATGTCATTCACTGATGATGTGGTGGTGGTGTGTCACTGCGTGAAATGCGTGTCAGTGATGCTGTCACCACGGTACCGTGTATAATTATGTATCCGTCACTGCGTGTCAGAGTCACAGTGTCAAATGTGTCGCTCTGTGTACAACTGACATTGTCACGATGTCGCTCTGCATGGTGGCTGTGACACCGCCGCATCTGCCGTTGTCACTGCATCTCAAGGTGTCACTATGTATCTGTCACTGTGTGTCAGTGTGTCACCATGTATCTGTCACTGTGTCAGTGTGTCACTATGTAACTGTCACTGTGTGTCAGTGTGTCACCATGTATCTGTCACTGTGTGTCAGTGTGTCACCATGTACCTGTCAATGTGTGTCAGTGTGTCACCATGTAACTATCACTGTGTGTCAGTGTGTCACCATGTATCTGTCACTGTGTGTCAGTGTTCCACCATGTATCTGTCACTGTGTGTCAGTGTGTCACCATGTATCTGTCACTGTGTGTCAGTGTGTCACCATGTATCTGTCACTGTGTGTCAGTGTGTCACCATGTATCTGTCACTGTGTGTCAGTGTGTCACCATGTATCTGTTACTGTGTGTCAGTGTGTCACCATGTATCTGTCACTGTGTGTCAGTGTGTCACTATGTATCTGTCACTGTGTCAGTGTGTCACCATGTATCTGTCACTGTGTGTCAGTGTATCACCATGTATCTGTCACTGTGTGTCAGTGTGTCACCATGTATCTGTCACTGTGTCAGTGTGTCACTATGTAACTGTCACTGTGTGTCAGTGTGTCACCATGTATCTGTCACTGTGTGTCAGTGTGCCACCATGTACCTGTCAATGTGTGTCAGTGTGTCACCATGTAACTATCACTGTGTGTCAGTGTGCCACCATGTATCTGTCACTGTGTGTCAGTGTTCCACCATGTATCTGTCACTGTGTGTCAGTGTGTCACCATGTATCTGTCACTGTGTGTCAGTGTGTCACCATGTATCTGTCACTGTGTGTCAGTGTGTCACTATGTATCTGTCACTGTGTGTCAGTGTGTCACCATGTATCTGTCACTGTGTGTCAGTGTGTCACCATGTATCTGTCACTGTGTGTCAGTGTGTCACTATGTATCTGTCACTGTGTGTCAGTGTGTCACCATGTATCTGTCACTGTGTGTCAGTGTGTCACCATGTATCTGTCACTGTGTGTCAGTGTGTCACCATGTATCTGTCACTGTGTGTCAGTGTGTCACCATGTATCTGTCACTGTGTGTCAGTGTGTCACCATGGATCTGTCACTGTGTGTCAGTGTGTCACCATGTATCTGTCACTGTGTGTCAGTGTATCACCATGTATCTGTCACTGTGTGTCAGTGTGTCACCATGTATCTGTCACTGTGTCAGTGTGTCACTATGTAACTGTCACTGTGTGTCAGTGTGTCACCATGTATCTGTCACTGTGTGTCAGTGTGCCACCATGTACCTGTCAATGTGTGTCAGTGTGTCACCATGTAACTATCACTGTGTGTCAGTGTGCCACCATGTATCTGTCACTGTGTGTCAGTGTTCCACCATGTATCTGTCACTGTGTGTCAGTGTGTCACCATGTATCTGTCACTGTGTGTCAGTGTGTCACCATGTATCTGTCACTGTGTGTCAGTGTGTCACTATGTATCTGTCACTGTGTGTCAGTGTGTCACCATGTATCTGTCACTGTGTGTCAGTGTGTCACCATGTATCTGTCACTGTGTGTCAGTGTGTCACTATGTATCTGTCACTGTGTGTCAGTGTGTCACCATGTATCTGTCACTGTGTGTCAGTGTGTCACCATGTATCTGTCACTGTGTGTCAGTGTGTCACCATGTATCTGTCACTGTGTGTCAGTGTGTCACCATGTATCTGTCACTGTGTGTCAGTGTGTCACCATGGATCTGTCACTGTGTGTCAGTGTGTCACCATGTATCTGTCACTGTGTGTCAGTGTGTCACCATGTATCTGTCACTGTGTGTCAGTGTGTCACTATATAACTGTCACTGTGCGTCAGTGTGTCACCATGTATCTGTCACTGTGTGTCAGTGTGTCACCATGTATCTGTCACTGTGTGTCAGTGTGTCACCATGTATCTGTCACTGTGTGTCAGTGTGTCACCATGTATCTGTCACTGTGTGTCAAGGTGTCACTATGTATCTGTCACTGTGTGTCAAGGTGTCACCATGTATCTGTCACTGTGTGTCAGTGTGTCACTATGTATCTGTCACTGTGTGTCAAGGTGTCACCATGTATCTGTCACTGTGTGTCAGTGTGTCACCATGTATCTGTCACTGTGTGTCAGTGTGTCACCATGTATCTGTCACTGTGTGTCAGTGTGTCACTATGTAACTGTCACTGTGTGTCAGTGTGTCACCATGTATCTGTCACTGTGTGTCAGTGTGTCACCATGTATCTGTCACTGTGTGTCAGTGTGTCACCATGTATCTGTCACTGTGTGTCAGTGTGTCACCATGTATCTGTCACTGTGTGTCAGTGTGTCACCATGTATCTGTCACTGTGTGTCAGTGTGTCACCATGTATCTGTCACTGTGTGTCAGTGTGTCACCATGTATCTGTCACTGTGTGTCAGTGTGTCACCATGTATCTGTCACTGTGTGTCAGTGTGTCACTATGTAACTGTCACTGTGTGTCAGTGTGTCACCATGTATCTGTCACTGTGTGTCAGTGTGTCACCATGTATCTGTCACTGTGTGTCAGTGTGTCACCATGTATCTGTCACTGTGTGTCAGTGTGTCACCATGTATCTGTCACTGTGTGTCAGTGTGTCACTATGTATCTGTCACTGTGTGTCAGTGTGTCACCATGTATCTGTCACTGTGTGTCAGTGTGTCACCATGTATCTGTCACTGTGTGTCAGTGTGTCACCATGTATCTGTCACTGTGTGTCAGTGTGTCACCATGTATCTGTCACTGTGTGTCAGTGTGTCACCATGGATCTGTCACTGTGTGTCAGTGTGTCACCATGTATCTGTCACTGTGTGTCAGTGTGTCACCATGTATCTGTCACTGTGTGTCAGTGTGTCACTATATAACTGTCACTGTGCGTCAGTGTGTCACCATGTATCTGTCACTGTGTGTCAGTGTGTCACCATGTATCTGTCACTGTGTGTCAGTGTGTCACCATGTATCTGTCACTGTGTGTCAGTGTGTCACCATGTATCTGTCACTGTGTGTCAAGGTGTCACTATGTATCTGTCACTGTGTGTCAAGGTGTCACCATGTATCTGTCACTGTGTGTCAGTGTGTCACTATGTATCTGTCACTGTGTGTCAAGGTGTCACCATGTATCTGTCACTGTGTGTCAGTGTGTCACCATGTATCTGTCACTGTGTGTCAGTGTGTCACCATGTATCTGTCACTGTGTGTCAGTGTGTCACCATGTATCTGTCACTGTGTGTCAGTGTGTCACCATGGATCTGTCACTGTGTGTCAGTGTGTCACCATGTATCTGTCACTGTGTGTCAGTGTGTCACCATGTATCTGTCACTGTGTGTCAGTGTGTCACTATATAACTGTCACTGTGCGTCAGTGTGTCACCATGTATCTGTCACTGTGTGTCAGTGTGTCACCATGTATCTGTCACTGTGTGTCAGTGTGTCACCATGTATCTGTCACTGTGTGTCAGTGTGTCACCATGTATCTGTCACTGTGTGTCAAGGTGTCACTATGTATCTGTCACTGTGTGTCAAGGTGTCACCATGTATCTGTCACTGTGTGTCAGTGTGTCACTATGTATCTGTCACTGTGTGTCAAGGTGTCACCATGTATCTGTCACTGTGTGTCAGTGTGTCACCATGTATCTGTCACTGTGTGTCAGTGTGTCACCATGTATCTGTCACTGTGTGTCAGTGTGTCACTATGTAACTGTCACTGTGTGTCAGTGTGTCACCATGTATCTGTCACTGTGTGTCAGTGTGTCACCATGTATCTGTCACTGTGTGTCAGTGTGTCACCATGTATCTGTCACTGTGTGTCAGTGTGTCACCATGTATCTGTCACTGTGTGTCAGTGTGTCACCATGTATCTGTCACTGTGTGTCAGTGTGTCACCATGTATCTGTCACTGTGTGTCAGTGTGTCACCATGTATCTGTCACTGTGTGTCAGTGTGTCACCATGTATCTGTCACTGTGTGTCAGTGTGTCACTATGTAACTGTCACTGTGTGTCAGTGTGTCACCATGTATCTGTCACTGTGTGTCAGTGTGTCACCATGTATCTGTCACTGTGTGTCAGTGTGTCACCATGTATCTGTCACTGTGTGTCAGTGTGTCACCATGTATCTGTCACTGTGTGTCAGTGTGTCACCATGTATCTGTCACTGTGTGTCAGTGTGTCACTATGTAACTGTCACTGTGTGTCAGTGTGTCACTATGTAACTGTCACTGTGTGTCAGTGTGTCACCATGTATCTGTCACTGTGTGTCAGTGTGTCACCATGTATCTGTCAATGTGTGTCAGTGTGTCACCATGTAACTATCACTGTGTGTCAGTGTGTCACTATGTATCTGTCACTGTGTCAGTGTGTCACCATGTATCTGTCACTGTGTGTCAGTGTGTCACCATGTATCTGTCACTGTGTGTCAGTGTGTCACCATGTATCTGTCACTGTGTCAGTGTGTCACTATGTAACTGTCACTGTGTGTCAGTGTGTCACCATGTATCTGTCACTGTGTGTCAGTGTGTCACCATGTACCTGTCAATGTGTGTCAGTGTGTCACCATGTAACTATCACTGTGTGTCAGTGTATCACCATGTATCTGTCACTGTGTGTCAGTGTTCCACCATGTATCTGTCACTGTGTGTCAGTGTGTCACCATGTATCTGTCACTGTGTGTCAGTGTGTCACCATGTATCTGTCACTGTGTGTCAGTGTGTCACTATGTATCTGTCACTGTGTGTCAGTGTGTCACCATGTATCTGTCACTGTGTGTCAGTGTGTCACCATGTATCTGTCACTGTGTGTCAGTGTGTCACTATGTATCTGTCACTGTGTGTCAGTGTGTCACCATGTATCTGTCACTGTGTGTCAGTGTGTCACCATGTATCTGTCACTGTGTGTCAGTGTGTCACCATGTATCTGTCACTGTGTGTCAGTGTGTCACCATGTATCTGTCACTGTGTGTCAGTGTGTCACCATGGATCTGTCACTGTGTGTCAGTGTGTCACCATGTATCTGTCACTGTGTGTCAGTGTGTCACCATGTATCTGTCACTGTGTGTCAGTGTGTCACTATGTAACTGTCACTGTGTGTCAGTGTGTCACCATGTATCTGTCACTGTGTGTCAGTGTGTCACCATGTATCTGTCACTGTGTGTCAGTGTGTCACCATGTATCTGTCACTGTGTGTCAGTGTGTCACCATGTATCTGTCACTGTGTGTCAAGGTGTCACTATGTATCTGTCACTGTGTGTCAAGGTGTCACCATGTATCTGTCACTGTGTGTCAGTGTGTCACTATGTATCTGTCACTGTGTGTCAAGGTGTCACCATGTATCTGTCACTGTGTGTCAGTGTGTCACCATGTATCTGTCACTGTGTGTCAGTGTGTCACCATGTATCTGTCACTGTGTGTCAGTGTGTCACTATGTAACTGTCACTGTGTGTCAGTGTGTCACCATGTATCTGTCACTGTGTGTCAGTGTGTCACCATGTATCTGTCACTGTGTGTCAGTGTGTCACCATGTATCTGTCACTGTGTGTCAGTGTGTCACCATGTATCTGTCACTGTGTGTCAGTGTGTCACCATGTATCTGTCACTGTGTGTCAGTGTGTCACCATGTATCTGTCACTGTGTGTCAGTGTGTCACCATGTATCTGTCACTGTGTGTCAGTGTGTCACCATGTATCTGTCACTGTGTGTCAGTGTGTCACTATGTAACTGTCACTGTGTGTCAGTGTGTCACCATGTATCTGTCACTGTGTGTCAGTGTGTCACCATGTATCTGTCACTGTGTGTCAGTGTGTCACCATGTATCTGTCACTGTGTGTCAGTGTGTCACCATGTATCTGTCACTGTGTGTCAGTGTGTCACCATGTATCTGTCACTGTGTGTCAGTGTGTCACTATGTAACTGTCACTGTGTGTCAGTGTGTCACTATGTAACTGTCACTGTGTGTCAGTGTGTCACCATGTATCTGTCACTGTGTGTCAGTGTGTCACCATGTATCTGTCAATGTGTGTCAGTGTGTCACCATGTAACTATCACTGTGTGTCAGTGTGTCACTATGTATCTGTCACTGTGTGTCAGTGTGTCACCATGCATCTGTCACTGTGTCAGTGTGTCACCATGTATCTGTCACTGTGTCAGTGTGTCACCATGTATCTGTCACTGTGTGTCAGTGTGTCACCATGTATCTGTCACTGTGTGTCAGTGTGTCACTATGTATCTGTCACTGTGTGTCAGTGTGTCACCATGTATCTGTCACTGTGTCAGTGTGTCACCATGTATCTGTCACTGTGTGTCAGTGTGTCACCATGTATCTGTCACTGTGTGTCAGTGTGTCACCATGTATCTGTCACTGTGTGTCAGTGTGTCACCATGTATCTGTCACTGTGTGTCAAGGTGTCACTATGTATCTGTCACTGTGTGTCAGTGTGTCACCATGTATCTGTCACTGTGTGTCAGTGTGTCACTATGTATCTGTCACTGTGTGTCAAGGTGTCACCATGTATCTGTCACTGTGTGTCAGTGTGTCACCATGTATCTGTCACTGTGTGTCAGTGTGTCACCATGTATCTGTCACTGTGTGTCAGTGTGTCACTATGTATCTGTCACTGTGTCAGTGTGTCACTATGTATCTGTCACTGTGTCAGTGTGTCACCATGTATCTGTCACTGTGTGTCAGTGTGTCACCATGTATCTGTCACTGTGTGTCAGTGTGTCACCATGTATCTGTCACTGTGTGTCAGTGTGTCACCATGTATCTGTCACTGTGTGTCAGTGTGTCACCATGTATCTGTCACTGTGTGTCAAGGTGTCACTATGTATCTGTCACTGTGTGTCAGTGTGTCACCATGTATCTGTCACTGTGTGTCAGTGTGTCACTATGTATCTGTCACTGTGTGTCAAGGTGTCACCATGTATCTGTCACTGTGTGTCAGTGTGTCACCATGTATCTGTCACTGTGTGTCAGTGTGTCACCATGTATCTGTCACTGTGTGTCAGTGTGTCACTATGTATCTGTCACTGTGTCAGTGTGTCACTATGTATCTGTCACTGTGTCAGTGTGTCACCATGTATCTGTCACTGTGTGTCAGTGTGTCACCATGTATCTGTCACTGTGTGTCAGTGTGTCACCATGTATCTGTCACTGTGTGTCAGTGTGTCACTATGTATCTGTCACTGTGTCAGTGTGTCACCATGTATCTGTCACTGTGTGTCAGTGTGTCACCATGTATCTGTCACTGTGTGTCAGTGTGTCACCATGTATCTGTCACTGTGTGTCAGTGTGTCACCATGTATCTGTCACTGTGTGTCAGTGTGTCACCATGTATCTGTCACTGTGTGTCAGTGTGTCACCATGTATCTGTCACTGTGTGTCAAGGTGTCACTATGTATCTGTCACTGTGTGTCAGTGTGTCACCATGTATCTGTCACTGTGTGTCAGTGTGTCACTATGTATCTGTCACTGTGTGTCAAGGTGTCACCATGTATCTGTCACTGTGTGTCAGTGTGTCACCATGTATCTGTCACTGTGTGTCAGTGTGTCACCATGTATCTGTCACTGTGTGTCAGTGTGTCACTATGTATCTGTCACTGTGTCAGTGTGTCACTATGTATCTGTCACTGTGTCAGTGTGTCACCATGTATCTGTCACTGTGTGTCAGTGTGTCACCATGTATCTGTCACTGTGTGTCAGTGTGTCACCATGTATCTGTCACTGTGTGTCAGTGTGTCACCATGTATCTGTCACTGTGTGTCAGTGTGTCACCATGTATCTGTCACTGTGTGTCAGTGTGTCACCATGTATCTGTCACTGTGTGTCAGTGTCACTATGTATCTGTCACTGTGTGTCAGTGTGTCACCATGTATCTGTCACTGTGTGTCAGTGTGTCACCATGTATCTGTCACTGTGTGTCAGTGTGTCACCATGTATCTGTCACTGTGTGTCAGTGTCACTATGTATCTGTCACTGTGTGTCAGTGTGTCACCATGTATCTGTCACTGTGTGTCAGTGTGTCACTATGTATCTGTCACTGTGTCAGTGTGTCACCACGTATCTGTCACTGTGTGTCAGTGTGTCACCATGTATCTGTCACTGTGTGTCAGTGTGTCACCATGTATCTGTCACTGTGTGTCAGTGTGTCACCATGTATCTGTCACTGTGTGTCAGTGTGTCACCATGTATCTGTCACTGTGTGTCAGTGTGTCACCATGTATCTGTCACTGCGTGTCAGTGTGTCACCATGTATCTGTCACTGTGTGTCAGTGTGTCACCATGTATCTGTCACTGTGTGTCAGTGTGTCACCATGTATCTGTCACTGTGTGTCAGTGTGTCACCATGTATCTGTCACTGCGTGTCAGTATGTCACTATGTATCTGTCACTGTGTGTCAGTGTGTCACCATGTATCTGTCACTGTGTGTCAGTGTGTCACCATGTATCTGTCACTGTGTGTCAGTGTGTCACCATGTATCTGTCACTGTGTGTCAGTGTGTCACCATGTATCTGTCACTGTGTGTCAGTGTGTCACCATGTATCTGTCACTGCGTGTCAGTATGTCACTATGTATCTGTCACTGTGTGTCAGTGTGTCACCATGTATCTGTCACTGTGTGTCAGTGTGTCACCATGTATCTGTCACTGTGTGTCAGTGTGTCACCATGTAACTGTCACTGTGTGTCAGTGTGTCACCATGTATCTGTCACTGTGTGTCAGTGTGTCACCATGTATCTGTCACTGCGTGTCAGTATGTCACTATGTATCTGTCACTGTGTGTCAGTGTGTCACCATGTATCTGTCACTGTGTGTCAGTGTGTCACCATGTATCTGTCACTGTGTGTCAGTGTGTCACCATGTATCTGTCACTGTGTGTCAGTGTGTCACCATGTATCTGTCACTGTGTGTCAGTGTGTCACCATGTATCTGTCACTGCGTGTCAGTATGTCACTATGTATCTGTCACTGTGTGTCAGTGTGTCACCATGTATCTGTCACTGTGTGTCAGTGTGTCACCATGTATCTGTCACTGTGTGTCAGTGTGTCACCATGTAACTGTCACTGTGTGTCAGTGTGTCACCATGTATCTGTCACTGTGTGTCAGTGTGTCACCATGTATCTGTCACTGTGTCAGTATGTCACTATGTATCTGTCACTGTGTGTCAGTGTGTCACCATGTATCTGTCACTGTGTGTCAGTGTGTCACCATGTATCTGTCACTGTGTGTCAGTGTGTCACCATGTAACTGTCACTGTGTGTCAGTGTGTCACCATGTATCTGTCACTGTGTGTCAGTGTGTCACCATGTAACTGTCACTGTGTGTCAGTGTGTCACCATGTATCTGTCACTGTGTGTCAGTGTGTCACCATGTATCTGTCACTGTGTCAGTGTGTCACCATGTAACTGCATTCCAGAGACGCGCTGCGTTACAACGGGACTGTATCTGTCACGGTGTGTGTTCCTGTTAATGTGTGTCGAGATTGAAGACTCAATGTCTTCTGGGGAACGGTGGTGTAGTGGTAAGCGCGCTGCGCTATGCACCTGGCGACCCGGGTTCGATTCCCGCTCACGGCCAACACCAGTGACGATTATCTGAACCGGTCCTGGGCCTCCCCTAGGTCGACTCAGCCTCAAATGAGTACCTGGTGCGGTGTGCAAACATTGCCACTAGGGAGACTAAGGCGGTCGGGCGTGGTGCTGGCCACCCACCCCCTCGTGTACCGTTACCGGCCTTCATAGGTGCTCGCTAACAGCACTTGCCCCTACAGTCTGTTAAGGCTATACGGGGGATCTTTGTCTTTGTTCCTGTCAATGTGTGTCGAGATTGAAGACTCATGTCTTCAGACCGGCTTTTTGTATCCAAGTTTGTTGACTTTCCCCCGCACCTCCGATCAGCATGGTTGGCTACGTACGGTGCGGAAGAAGTTCAACATACGACCACATACATCTGTCACTGTGTGGACCGGCGACGCACGCCAATCACCGCACGCGCCGTGCGTTTGCCGAACGCGTGAAACCAACACGCGTCCCGTGCAATTCGCAACCACTCTTGTCTGCCGTGGGTCGCCAAGAGGGAGCGGTGGCGCTCGGGTTAGCGCTCCAACGCGCTCCGAAACCCGGCGAAATAAAAAGGAATAACGCCCAAGTTCGATTCCCGATCAAATGTTCGATCTCGCTCCTTGGCTGCGCATTCCTCGTCCGCGAGGTCGACTCAAGACTTGGGGTGTTGGTGCGTTTAAAGCATCAGCACTGGGGGAGACAAAGGCGGTCGGGTGTGGTGCTGGCCTTAATCGGCGCTAATTGCGAACAACACTCGCCCCAACAGCCTGTTAAACATCCATTCGGGGAACACGTGTGCGTGTGTGTGTGTGTTGGTACCGTATGCTCTGACTTAGAGGAGACGATCGGGAAAGTAAGACGCGTCCTCAAACGCGTTCCTGGTTTGATTGTCCAATCAAGTTCTTACAAACTTCTGGACGTGTCGGATTTCAGGCGGGCAGGACTGTCTCCGCCTCTTCGCGTATCTGCCCCTCCGCGAGATATCCTGCGTGCAATTAGATTCTCCGAACGTGATCGTGTCGTGTAAACCGGATTATAAGTCGCAGTCCGAAGCGCAACGAGACGAGCGTTGTGCAGAATGCGGGAACTTTTAGTCTGGAGAATACGGTAACGGAGTGAGCACGTGGCGCCCACTGCTTGCAAGGCGGAGCTCGCGCTGATTGGCTAACGCCGCTGCGTGACGTCGGGTTTCCGTCAGCGTTCACTCGAGACCCCTAACAAAGATGGCTACATTTTGTTTTAAAGCTTTCGTGACTGCAGGGATTCATATTCTTGGTTCTTTCGGTAAAGTCACCACGTAGAAGGGAAACAATAGAATAATAAAAAAATATAAAACAATAAAATTCTCACGACGTTTCAACTGCAACACAAGCAATCATCATCAGGTGTGAAAACCATTATTTCTTGTTGTGGTTTTCACACCTGATGATGATTGCTTGTGTTGCAGTCGAAACGTCGTGAGAATGTTATTGCTTTATATTTTTATTATTTTATTGTTTCCCTTCTACGTGACTTTACCGAAAGAACCAAGAATATAAAGATGGCTAAAATAAAAAAAATATGACGTCATCGTACATAGACAACTTCAACGCCAACACTCCTTACAAAGATGGCTGAAGAGAAAATGTATATGACGTCATCGTGCATATACATCTACAACGCCCATACCCCTCACAAAGATGGCTGAAGGGAGAAAAAAAAGTCTATGGCCTGATCGTACACAGACATCTACAACGCCTATAACCCTGACAAAGATCGCCAAAGATAGAAACAAAGTCTATGACGTCATTGTACATAGACAACAACGCCTTATACCCCTTACAAAGATGGCTGAAAGAACACGGTATATCGACACCCTTCACGCCCCTCTTTAAAGCGTCGATTTGCACGAACGATATCCATAATACAGTCTGGTTTTCTGGGGTTAGATCGCGTAAATGTTTCGTTAACCCACCACCACCACCAATTAGCCACATTTATCACGTAAACAATTAGTTACTACTTCAGCACACCGTTGTGTTGGAGAGTAAATCCACAACATTAACTATTCGACTACAACGTTTCGCTGCTGCTTTACAACAACCAGCTTCATCAGGCGATTTCCCAGAATTGTGAATAATAAGGCTTCTCGACTCCGTTCAGAGTTTTCCTGGTATCGACGACACACTGATGCGATTGTGCACTTCCTCGAAGGCCTTGTGATTTTATGGAGAAGTGTAAAAATAAGACCAAGTCCACTTAAAAGGGAAATAATAAAATAATACAAATAGTGAGAATTCTATTATATTCTTGGTTCTTTCGGTAAAGTCACGTAGAAGGGAAACAATAAAATAATACTTTTTTCTAATTATCTTGCTGTGGTTTTCACACCTGATGATGATTGCTTGTGTTGTAGTCTAAACGTCGTGAGAATTTCATTGTTTTATATTTTTATTATTTTATTGTTTCCCTTCTACGTGACTTTACCGAAAGATATTCATATTCTTGGATCTTTCGGTAAAGTCACGTTGAAGGGAAACAATAAAATAATAAAATATATATAAAACAAAATTACCGAAAGAACCAAGAATATGAATCCCTGCAGTCACGAAAGCTTTAAAAGGAAATTTAAGTCCACTTAATTTAGTTGTAATAAGTAGCAATAGATCGACAGATACATGGCGTCATTATCTCTTTGTTCAGTCTCTTTGTTTACCAACATGACCGACGCCGTCGCGGTATGACGTCACGCCGGTGATCCAACCGCACAAAGATGGGCGAGGCGGGGAAGCGCGCTCCGGGCGGGGTGGTTTTCTGTCGTCGTCATCGTCGTCCTCAACCAATGAGCGCCGCGCTTCGTGCCCCGCCCCCCCCCCTGCGAACGTCTCACTGGCTCGAACGCCCTCGCGTGGTTACGCGGGCGGGCCAATCAGGGAACGGCGGCGGGCAGTGTTGGCCGCGCTGCACGAGGTGGCGGACACAGAAGCCGCCGCTGTCGCTAACCACAACCACCACAGCCACAGCCGCCTCACAGCCGTCGCCGCGTCTCTCTCTCTCACCCCCCCCCCCACCTCGGCTGCTGGCTCGGCTCATGTCTCGTCGCGCTCGCTCGCCACTCGCACCCACGCCCTTCGCTCCAGCCACCGCGACACCATGTCCGGTAACTTCTGGCAGAGCTCTCACTTGTAAGTCGTTACCAACACCTCCCCCCCCACCACCCCGTTGACTTCAAAGTTGCTCACTCGCTCACCGCGCCCCCCTCCACGGTCTGGGCTGGATCCGCGCCGCACTTAGCGCGCCCTATTCGGCGGCCAACTCAGGCTGCAGTGCCGCGACCAGGCCGCGTCCCCCGCTCAGCCCCGGGTCCGTCTCGGTGCGCGCCCAAGCGCCCGGGCACGTCCAGGCTGGGCAGGCCGCTTAAGCGCCGCATCCACGTGAGGGCTTTTAAGAGGGGAAAGTCGAGGTGACCGCCACGCTTGCGCGCTCGCTCCTAGAGGCCCTTTGGCCAACACCCCGGGCGCCCTTCGCACGTTCTAAACAGTCTCGGTGTCACTTGGGACGGCGTTAACTCTTCATTCCTCGCGCTTTGTGACGGCGTGCGTGGCGGCCGGCCGAGGCCGGTGGGTGGAGACGTTTCGGTGTCGAGGGCCTCGCTGTGTTTGTGGCCGCTAATCGCTTCCAGCGTCTTTATCTCTCCAGGGCCGTGGTCTGACTGACAATAGATGCCCTCCACACGCCTGTTCGCCATCGGCACAAATCGCCGCTCGCTTTGGTGTTATGATCATGACTGGACGTGTGTGTGTGTGTGGGGAGAAAGAAAAACAAGAGCTTTGTAGCTAATCGGATTCCTCCGGGAGGCATCAATGTTCTGATGACTAAGCGAGGCCCTGTTAACACAGCCCTGCGTTGTATAGTGCCCAAACATGATCAGTGTATCTTTATATTGGTTTCACTCTTTATATTGGTTTCACACGTTGGATTTAGCGACCAAATCCACACTACAGGGGTTTTTTTTGCGTTAGATTGCGTCAATAGATAGGTGTCGTTAAACCCGCCACCACCCAACACACAGGTGTGCTGTACTGGTAACGAATTGGCCACGTTCTGTTTACGTGACAAACCTCACTTATTGGCTGTGTCGGGTGGTGGCGGGTTTAACGACACATTTATATATTTACGCGATCTAACCCAAAAAAAACTATATCTTTATATTGTCTGTTGCATTGTCAGTAGTGGATGTAAATCTACAACGGCTGGGTTATAGCATGCTGCAATATTGCCTGCGTTCCATGCATTATTAATGCTTGTTTAATTATGAATGGAACGCGATTTTAAGATTTGCATGACGTTATCGCACGTCTCAATATCGGCCAATGTATTCACGAATTAACCTTTGTGTAAAAGGTTTGGTTTGGATAAAAATTAAAGGCGACTTTTAAGTGGGAATGGGCATTGAGGTTGAAACAGCTTGACCCCACGTTAGGTGGAGGTTGTTGCAATAAATTCCGCGGAGTCCATTAAAGTCGTGTTGCTGGAGCTGACTAGAGAATGCGTGATCAGTTAACAAAAAAATCTATGAGCACGTCGTTTGTTGAATTTCTTTCGCACCGTACACAGCCAATCGTGCTAATCGGAGGTGTGTTTGTGTGGATGCATCGTCTTCAGCCATCAATGGATACTGGACAAACAGGACATCATGAAGGAGCGACAGAAAGACTTGAAGAACCTCACTGAAGAAGAATACTGGAAGATACATATCTTCTTTGCGAATGGTAGCCTATGACACCACATTGTGGGGAACATATTTAGGGATACGCTCGTCAAAATGGGAAGACTATTTTGTGTAGCCCTGACATTTGATGCTCACACGACTGGATGGGGCTCTAGAGAGCCGCTCTACAGGATATTTGGCCGACTGTTTTACTTTGGTTTAGCATTTTGGAAGATGTGGGAATTAAAAGACAAAGATCCACCATACAGCCTTTAACATACCATTACGGAAGATCTATCAAGGCTGGCACACGGCAGGGGAGTGGCCAGCACCCCGCCCAGATGCCTGTGTCTCCCCCGTGCTGATGTGTACACACTGCACCAGATACTAATTAAAGGCTGAGTCGACCTGGTCGAGGAACAGGACCGGCTCACTGCGTTTGTGGCGCAGTGCATAACCACTACAGTGAGGGAAAAAGTATTTGATCCCCTGCTGATTTTGTACGTTTGCCCACTGACAAATAAATTATAAGTCTACAATTTTAATGGTAGGTTTATTTGAACAGTGAGAGACAGAATAACAACAACAAAAATCCAGAAAAACGCATGTCAAAAATGTTATAAATTGATTTGCATTTTAATGAGGGAAATAAGTATTTGACCCCCTCTGCAAAACATGACTTAGTACTTGTTTTATATTTTCATTATTTTATTGTTTCCCTTCTATGTGACTTTACCGAAAGAACCAAGAATATGAATCCCTGCAGTCACGAAAGCTTTAAATCAAAATTAAGGTTTCGAGGCTGATGTTGGGCAACTCGAACCTTCAGCTCCCTCCACAGATTTTCTATGGGATTAAGGTCTGGAGACTGGCTAGGCCACTCCAGGACCTTAATGTGCTTTTTCTTGAGCCACTCCTTTGTTGCCTTGGCCGTGTGTTTTGGGTCATTGTCATGCTGGAATACCCATCCACGACCCATTTTCAATGCGCTGGCTGAGGGAAGGAGGTTCTCACCCAAGATTTGACGGTACATGGCCCCGCCCATCGTCCCTTTAATGCGGTGAAGTTGTCCTGTCCCCTTAGAAAAACACCCCCAAAGCATAATGTTTCCACCTCCATGTTTGATGGTGGGGATGGTGTTCTTGGGGTCATAGGCAGCATTCCTCCTCCAAACACGGCGAGTTGAGTTGATGCCAAAGAGCTCCATTTTGGTCTCGTCTGACCACAACACTTTCACCCAGTTGTCCTCTGAATCATTCAGATGTTCATTGGCAAACTGCAGACGGGCATGTATATGTGCTTTCATGAGCAGGGGGACCTTGCGGGCGCTGCAGGATTTCAGTCCTTCACGGCGTAGTGGGGTTACCAATTGTTTTCTTGGTGACTATGGTCCCAGCTGCCTTGAGATCATTGACAAGATCCTCCCGTGTAGTTCTGGGCTGATTCCTCACCATTGCAACTCCACGATGTGAGATCTTGCATGGAGCCCCAGGCCGAGGGAGATTAACAGTTCTTTTATGTTTCTTCCATTTGCGAATAATCGCACCAACTGTTGACACCTTCTCACCAAGCTGCTTGGCAATGGTCTTGTAGCCCATTCCAGCCTTGTGTAGGTCTAAAATCTTGTCCCTGACATCCTTGGAGAGCTCTTTGGTCTTGGCCATGGTGGAGAGTTTGGAATCTGATTGATTGCGTCTGTGGACAGGTGTCTTTTATATAGGTATCAAGCTGAGATTAGGAGCACTCCCTTTAAGAGTGTACTCCTAATCTCAGCTCGTTACTTGTATAAAAGAAACCTGGGAGCCAGAAATCTTTCTGATTGAGAGGGGGTCAAATACTTATTTTTCTCATTAGAATGCAAATCAATTTATAACATTTTTGACATGCGTTTTTCAGGATTTTCTTGTTGTTATTCTGTCTCTCACTGTTCAAATAAACCTACCATTAAAATTATAGACTCATAATTTCTTTGTCAGTGGGCAAACGTTAAAAATCAGCAGGGGATCAAATACTTTTTTGCCTCACTGTACATTACCACTACATTACCGCTTGATGGGAGTACAAAGACAAATATCTCCCATATATCCTTAACATACTGTTGGGGCAAGTGCTGTTAGCGAGCACCTATTAAGACTGGTACATGCAACGGCACAGACATAAAACTGCATATTTTTTTGACAATGGAAACTGGTTCTATACCAGTGGAACCTTTTTGTATTCATTGTGTACCTATATCTTGCCAAGCAGAACCACTACCTAAAGTAGTTAATGATGTGGCAGCAATGGGTTACGTCAACAATGAAGCCTGTGTAGTTTTGGTTTATTTTGTTGGTCTTGAGTGGCATTTGTTTATATTCAGCAATTAGCAATCTCAGACACCCTGCAGTTCCTGGCCAAATGGTATCTAAAAACTGACCTGTGCCTACCCCCAGTGTTGGGTCAACATAAATAAGTTGCGCAATACGTTGTGGTCAGCACTGGTCGATAACATTGTACCACTTGATGAGCAGTGCATTCCGTCCACTTTCCCATGTCCGGATTCCTACTTAACAGCACGTTTCCCCATATTCAACCATGCTAAATGTCCCACAGTTCTCAAAAGGCACAGATTTGAAAGATTTTTTTTTAAATGGACGCAGATGCCGGATTGTATAAGACAGGCCCGTGATGATGCATTGTAACGACTCGTTTGTTTCCTTGTCTGCAGTTATCCAAGCGTTGGGTGAGCAACTAAAACTCAGGCAACAAGTCATAGCGACGGCCACTGTTTACTTCAAGCGATTCTACGCGAGGTACGCTCTTCTTGCAACCCGTGGAGGCGCACATTTCCGAAAGAAAACGTTTGTTTACTGTTTCTTGAATAGAGGCAACTGTGTGGTCAATTTAACAACCTCTGTGCAACCAGTGAAAATCTTCAGTCATGTTTTGTACAAAATAACAATGGTGCCCAGCCACACGGGCCGCAAATGGTAGACCGATAAATTTTCTTATCACGTGGAAATGTATAGCAGCCAAATACTCTATAAACACATGGTTCTGAATGTGGTGGGAAAAACTGGAGGACCCGGAGCAAAATCCGCTCATCCATGGGGAGAACATGCAAACTCCAAATATTCATGCATCATGGTCAGGATGGAATGCACGACCTCCTGTATACCAGGCGAGGTAGTTAACGTCTCCACCACTGTACCCCACTTCTGCATCCTAGATTACCTTAGGCATGAAGACATTAGTCTTGAGCATTTCCATAGAATTTTGTAAATCTCATATACTTTCGCTGCAGGCAGTTTATTGCACAGCAAGAAAAAAAAAACTTCCCAAGCCAGACTATATGTGGGGCGACATTTAACATGTCATAGTTGTGCATTCCAAGACAAATAAAATTGTGTAATGCCATTTTAATCTGAGTAATGATAGCTTTTAAATATTTGTGTGTTGCACCACTATGCAACATTTCAGGTAACCTGCGTTTAAACCTTGCTGCAGTTGAGCTGACGAACACTACCACACCACCTCATCATGTGTCTTCCTTCCTTGAGCTGGTGCTCGCTAATAGCCATCAGTCTTAAAAATCTGATGGGGGGGGAATCTGTGTCTTTGTACAGGTATTCCCTACAATGTATAGATCCTGTGCTGATGGCTCCTACATGCGTGTTTCTGGCCTCAAAAGTGGAGGTGAGTACATTTTGCAATATTGCCATTTTGTCCCAACAGACTTGCAGTGTAATTAATAAAAACATGTTTTAATCTCATATTTTGAATTTATCTGTAAATAATTTTCAGATGCTGGACATTGCCACCCATTTATCAATCAGAAAACAAAAAGAGAGAATTAAAAAAAAAGAAATATAACAATGTAACTGGCTTCCAGTTTCCCATAAGATTCAGTTTAATAAGCTATTGCTAAACTACATAGCTCTGAACTCCCTGTCCGCAGCTTACATCATTAGACATGTGGCTACACCCATAGGTCCCTTCAAGGCATTAAGATCTGGGGATGCAGACCTTTTATGCATCCCCAGTCATAGAGGCTTTGGTTGATGGGTGACCGAGCTTTTTTCCCGTGTAGCGCCCAGACTCCAGAACTCTCTCCTACGAGATATCCAGGATCTTCAAGTCTGTGGACATTATTAACACTCGTCTTTAACCTTGTCTCTACACTTCCGTTTATTCAATGATTAACTAATTCAGCAAATGGCTTTCAGTATTTCTTTTATGATAGTTTGCCATTTCTTTGTTGTTTCATGAGGTATTGTCAAACTAAGTGCCTGCTGTCTTGTACAGCGCTTTGAGATCTTCTGTGAAAAGGGTTTGTAAATAAAATAAAATATTTAAACCAAGAACCATGAGTTGGGCAGATTGAGCAGCATTAACAGCATTATGCACCACGTCCAAAACTGTCACAACCACTGCAACACGCAGAGCCTATCATTGAAACGTTATGCAAGAAAAAGCATTTTATTACATATATATGGTATGAAATAGCCTTCACTTATCCTACAGTTTTTCTCGATTTCACGTTCAGTTTTACTGGCTCCCTTACATTTAGGTTTCCCACTTGCAATACAATAACTCTTTCAATAGCCTTCTTAAACTTGTCATAATTTGAGCGCTTTCTCAATGGTCAAATATATTTTTGTACACAGTTGAAAACCCTCTTTACGACCACCTCTGTTAACGACTAATCGCTTAACGACGGGCCTCCATAGAGCCCAATGTGTAGTGTATAGTAGTGTAGTTCATAGTAGTGTATAGTAGTATAGCGTATAGTAGTGTATAGTATAGTGTATAGTAGTGTATAGTGTAGTGCCTCCATGGAGCCCAGTGTGTTCACTTACCGACCATTCCCCTGTTAATGATGGGATGTTGTCAGTACAGTAATTATTAGTTAATTAATTGATTAACCATGTTTGATTATTATTTGTTCATAATGTTGTTAGTTCTTTATGTATTAACATCCATTGTTTAAATATTATAAAGTACGTTTTTTGGGTGAAAACTAATAACTTTCGATGCTGTTGGAACGAATCAAGCCTTTAACATATATTTCCTATTCTCGCTTGGCCAGATCACTGAACGACTGGTTTCTTGGAACCAATTACATTGGCTAAGAGGAGGGGGCTTCTACTGTCATTTGTTCCTTTCCATTAACAGTTTAAACATAATTTAAGCGTTACAATTTCCACAGTGTGCGTGCACGCGCACTTAGTTTTTGTGTAACGAATTAGTTTTTTGCGTGTATGTCTTTACAGGAATTTGGAGTTATATCGAATAGTCGCCTCATCACAGCCGCCTCGACCGTGTGTAAGTCTCGAGCTGTCTGCGATGACCTCTGACTGAACTGTTCGAAAATAGACAATGACCTCTCAGGGCACCTTCAGACATTTGGCTGATGGGCAACTCCCATGAGTTTTGGATGTACATTTCGGAAGACGTTTAATCCCTTGAGTAGTCGTTGGGTATGCTCATGAAGTGATTTGTGCACTTGTCCGTAGCGTGTTACTGTCGTTTGTGCACCTTTCTCCGTGCAGCAGAAACGCTCAAAATACGAGTGTCGGATGTACTCTGATGAATTGACTTATTCATCCATGGTGGGATGGCGATGGTGCATTCAGATTTGTGAATATGTCAAACCATTGACTTATTCCTTCAATAAGCAAAGCTAGGATAATCTGAAATTAGACCCTCATGTATAATTATAACACTGGCCTTTATAGGAAATATATATAAAATAGGCAACGTTTTGGACAGTTGCCCATCACATATATATAGAGGCCAGAGAGAAGAGTAAACGTGAGTTGGAGACTTTACGTAGCCGACTGATTAGCACGGTTGGCTACGTAATGGTGCGAAAGAAGTTCAACGTACATATATACATACGACGATAACAATCTTGCTACTATTACGACTTAATATCCGAGCTGTCACTACCCAACGAAGCTCGAAGCAGCTTGGAGCATAAACAACATCGGGTATGTTGATGTGGAATTCAGTCGGGAAAAGTCTCAATCCCACTGGTTATGGGGCAGATTTATTGGTTCATAATTTGATCAGTAAACGTGTGACAGTCTTGTCGGGTGCGTTGATGCCCACGCCTGCCTCGATGATATTAGTAGTTATAAAACGAGCGGCGTGAATACGAGGTTAAAAACAATCGTATGTTGGTGTTGGCATTGTACTAGTACTGTGATCGCCTTTTTTGCAGTATTTGGCCTTGCACTGGTGAGACAGCCATAAAAGAGGCTGTTTCTGGTATAGGCCAATCTGTTTCGAGGACAGTGAATACATTATGAAAGTATATTTGCATTTCTTTTACCACAAGTATGTGTGGTTAATGCAGACTCTATGCCTTTGTTAAAGGTGTCTGTTTGGTGTTTGAACATCTAAACACCTCTATTTATGCCAGAAAGGGTCAAGCCTTTTTTTTTATAATTTAACAATGGAAATTTTATTTCGCATCGCCACTGAGCATGCCCTTTGCTCACTGATGTTCATCAAGCCTCTAGCATTTTTTGCAGCGTGTGTGTATGTATATATATGGAGAACGGTGGTGTAGTGGTTTGCGCGCTGCACTTCGAACCCGGTGGCCCCAGTTCGATTTTCACTCACGGACAACACCAGTGACGATTATCTGAACCGGTCCTGGGCCTGCCCTAGGTAGACTCAGCCTCAATTGAGTACCTGGTACGGTGTGCAAATATCGCCACTGGGGAGACAGGCGGGCAGGCGTGGTGGTGCCGTTCCAGCCTTCAAAGCTGCTCGCTAACAGCACTTGCCCCAAACAGCCTGTCAAGGCTACATGGGGGATCTTTGTCTCTGTTTATATACCTGATTCTGTTTTTCTTTTCTTCCCCAACACCCAGTCAAAAACAAGTTCTCTTACGCGTTTTCAAAAGACTTCCCTTTCCGAGTCAATCACGTGAGTATTTATTTTTAGAGGTGTTTTTGTTGTTTTCGTCTGTATTGGAGCAGATTACTTAAAAACATGCGAGGGTTTTTTTTATTGGACTCTATAGGCCTTAGTAGAGATTCATGTTCCCAGTAAGAATTTATTAAGCAAGGTTGCATTGTACCGATGTATCAATTCACTGAGTTCTTATACCTCTTTCTTACCCCCCTCCCACTTGCACAAACGAGCCACACCCGGGGTCGTGCCCTGGTGGCCTCCGCGTCCATTTCAATCTTTCCTCTGGATTTCCACGCATATATTTCGACATTTCATAGCCATCGACTTTATTTCAACTTGTCTGAGAAGGGGTGGGAACATCTCTCTCGCCTCCCTTTGTCCGTCTATTAACGCACGCGTTGGGTTTTTTTTCCAGGCGGCTCCTGTTTCCTCCGACACGTGTAAATACTATGGTAGTCCCGCGGTTAACAGTGACATTGGTTCACGTTTTCGGCTCCCACAGCACCCCATGGTTTTGACTAACGTTAAAATTAAGGTTTAC
This sequence comes from Petromyzon marinus, assembly GCF_048934315.1. NCBI lineage: Eukaryota > Metazoa > Chordata > Hyperoartia > Petromyzontiformes > Petromyzontidae > Petromyzon > Petromyzon marinus. The sequence continues at coordinate 3,306,405 of NC_133715.1, forward strand.
TGTATTTGTTTACGTTATGCACGCGGGTGCCAATTTCGGCGAATCCGAGCGCTCGTTTGTGGACTGAGCCAATTAGCGACGCCCATCTGTGAGCATTTAGACCTCCACTGGCTTTGTTGCATTACGTTTTCTATTTTGGCAGTGGAAACGGCTCTCTTGCAGACGCATGTAATTCCTACATTCGATTAACATTTATTTCGGTGAACAGTGGTTTTCGTGGAACGGATTGAAAGCGGTAACCGAGGGGACTACTGCGGTTAACTTTGCTAAAAATATCTTTATATTTGGAGGACCGCAGAGTTTGAGCAATTGGTGGTAGTTGTGGCTCACCACCTGGCTACTGCCTCCCAACTTGTCTCTCATTCCTCGTCGTGCCTGTGAGCCGTTCTCTCTTTCTCGGAGAGTGAGCGAACACTGTCCACGTTGCAAGTTAAAATTATGATTGCGTGCATGTTTCATTAGTGAGCACATGTTAAGGTCGACCACGTGGACACACAGGGTAGTGTTTTGATCACTGCCACTCCCAGCTCCTAGTAATTGTTGACAGACTACACCTCTTCTCTGAGCAGTTCTCTCTCTCTTTGATGGTGGGCGGATTGCTATGCAGGATGTGTGACGAATTTAAATTATTGTTGTCCATTGTGATCCATCTCGCCATCCTTCATCTGCCGCTTTCTGGTTTTTATACTCTGCCAGTGTTCAGACCCCAGTGTGTCATTACTGGTCTTTCAGGACCCGTCGAGTTAACGAGTTCCGGGCAGCGACTCCCCTTATGAAAGTGCTGCACTCAGAACAGAGCGTGAAGTGTGAGCGGTTAATAAAACGCACAGCAACGCGGCATGAGAATAGTCCATAATTATCCTGGGAAGCCACACTGATTCCAATGATTCCTTTGTCAGGAGGGTCTTGCTACATGGGGTATTTAATATTTTTTTCAGCCAGGTAATTTTGATTGTTGATACATTTGAGAGGAAAACCGGAGCACCCGGAGTAAACTCACCCGTGCGACAACGCTCTATTCCTATACAGATAGAAATTAATGGGATATTATTCCACTTTGCTCTACTGCCTTTTCTTTACGAGCCAGGGCACAGCACTTTGACACCCACGGGGAGGGGAGTTTCGCAATGTTTGTGCGGTCCGCCAACCCTCACTGCCTCCACAGCGCTGGCTTTACAGACTGCCACGTGCAGCGTTAGCCACCGCCGGCCGGCTATTCCGCACAGCCCAAGCGTGTCTGCTTTTTTGCGTTGGGCTGCCTATCAAGATTTCCACCGCCTGGTCAACATGTTGAACTCGCGTAGCCGTGACGTGGAGGCCTAGCGTTTGCGCGGGTGGTATTTTCCATTGCATGTTTTCTCTGAAAGCGGGACACTTGGCTTTGGCGAGGGCATACGAGTGCGCGGCAAGTCCTTCATTTTTATTTATTAAAGAGGTGCCAAGTTAGCGTCATGTGGAATGTTTGACTTGGTTATGACTGCCCGTCACGTCTTTATTTTGCATAACTTATTCACCTGCTAATTTGGGCATATATCTCCCATTGTAAGCGTTTTAGTCGAATGGCAGCGCACGTGCGATATACATGCGTGGCGGATGGGTGGCGCAGTGGTTTACACACTGCACTGTGGAACCAACCGACCTGAGCGTGTATTCCCAACCGCACCTATCGTCAGCGGCGAGGGATATTTGAACCGGTCCTGGGTTCTCTGTCGCCCACACACGCTGACCAGCGGTGGTGAAGTATGGTCAAATACCCCCCATGACTGACGGTGCGGGGGAGAACGTCATCGAGCAGTGGGTGACAAGTACACGTGTACGGCCAGTTTTTTTGTCAATCCACTGCTGGATGAAGACATCACCCACACCGTGTGCTTTGTGGGGGTTATTTGACCATACCACTCCACGCTGATCACTGCGGGTTGGTGAAGGCTGTTAGCATACATATGCGGAAGCATGGAAGGACCGTACAACAATGGAATTTGCTGCGTTGCCCTCTTGATTCCTACAACATAGCACTGCAGCCCCATGGCAACCTGTACGTGTATGGTGGCCACCCATCCAAGCACCATCTAGATTCGTTATACCCCGCTAGGCCTCTGCGGTCTCATGATTTTATTATAAACTGTGGCTGTATAATTATGTATCCACAATCCTAGTATGTCATTCAGTTGTTCTTTAATCATAACCACGTGGTCGGCTATTGAGACGTATTGCTTATCAATTATCGTGAGGATTTGTATGTGTTGGTAGATGCTTAGAGGAGTTATATTTTCAATATTTCTTGTTTATCCCGGACTCAGCCTCAGCACCCTTTCAGGAGAGTCCTGCCAAGTTTTTGCATTAGTTGGGTGACAAATGCTAAAAGTTTCCAAATTCAGTAACTTTAACAAGTAATTTTTTTCAAATTTTCAAATTTTTGACTCCGAGCCACATTGGGTCTGTAACGTTTTCTCATTTGCATCATCCCATCATTGAAGTCGCTCGATCTTTTAGGGTCCTTAAACTATTTCGGATCCGAAGTGAATCGGAAAGAGAACGGCTCGTAAACAAACTTTTGTGAGCCTGTATGCCCGGTCGGGGGGGGGTTGGGTGGGGGGGGGGGGAGTGAGGTTAATTAATTGCGTGTTGCTGCAAACGTGCCACGACATTCCTGGCCAGCGCGCCGAAACGCGTTCGGGTGATGGCATGCCCGGGGATTTAATTATCGCCGGTGCGCGAAGGCTCGCCTACGAGGAGGAATCGCCGAGCTAAAATTAACAAGCCGCGCGTGGCGCCGGCGATGTCGCACCGCGAAGGGAGAGCGCGCGTTGGCGAGTGTGCGTTGATGGTGGCGGCAACTCGGGGCGGTTATCGCCCCCCTCGAACATTCCACCGACGGCGTCATTTTGTTGCGAGTTTGTGACGGCCGTTTTGCAATCCCCTGCGCCGTCAGTCGTGGCGCGTGGCACTGGCGATGCGGCATCTCCGATTGGCGCGGTCAGCCACGTACGGTGCGAAAGAAGTTCTTTCATACAGTTAAACATACATGGTGGTCGTTTGACCGTGCCACACTATGCTGGTAAGGGGATATCACCCAGAACTGTCTTAGGTTTGAGATGCCATTTGCCATTTAATGACAGCCATGGCCGGGAATCAATCTCATGTTGCTAGGTTTATAGCGTGGTGTGCTAACCATAGCCTCTTGTGCCTGAAGCTCTTTAAAATGTGTGTGTGACTTGGAGCTCAAACTATGGTAACAGCACAAATTGACTAGAAAGCAAAGAGACCGCTTATGTAAGTGTTATTTACAATTAGCCGCTAATTCAGTTTTCAGATGATAAGAGAGACCTCTCATGCATCCAATAATTCAGTAGGTGTTGATGTACGTGAGCAGGTTTGTAAAACTTAATTGACACCGGGCACAAGTTTTGGGTGCGTGTTAATCTTGGGAGCAGCCTCTTATAATCCGGAGAATACGCCGATGAGTGATCCTGCACTCAGGGCCGAGTGTGTGATTGTACACTGTGAGAGACGTGTTGCGCAGTGATGGTTCTTACCACGTGCAATCATGAAGGGTGGATACACTGTCGAAGAGAGAGAATGACTCGGAGACGCCAGGAGGAGGAAACAAATTACAGGCAGGATAGGCAGCAGCCACGCGGTCAGCCGGCTCCGAATCCCAACCCCCCCCCCCAAGCTCTGTGGTCCTCTCTATATTAAGTTGTTTTTGGCCAATTAATGTTTACATGAGCAGGAAATCACTTGACTGTGAGTGCGATGTTCCAGCTGTGGGTCAACTATGTACACTGTGAGATCTGTGGTGCACAATGATGGTCCTTACCTACTGCAATCTTGAAGGGTGGATACATTAAACATAAATCAGTCCTGTATGTATCATTTACAATTTTCCTGCAAAGAGAAAACCAATACAACATCGATAAACACCACAAAAAAAAATATTTAGACCATGCTGCCGCGTTTTCAGACATCAAAAACAATAATAAAAAAAAAAATCAGATGACTGAGAATATCACCTGCACAACCAGCAGATAAAAAAAACCATATGCGGTTAGACCGTTGCAGGTCGTTTTAACTTATCTAACCGGGGCCTTTGATGGCTTCATTCAGGGCCGGCTGCCCTGACTGATGGAGCTGAGTTCAGCGAGTCGTGAGGAGTTCTAAGAGCATCAGGAGAAGGTGGAGAAAGCAGCCGTCGCAGCTGGCCATGCCTTGTACATTATTGAAATGATCAGTCTGCTTTGAGTGCCTATTTATATTCCCTTGTTTGAGCACACAAATAGATACGTGACCCGAGGGCCCGATGAGATCGTCTGTTTTTTGCTTATGCGGAATTAGCGTGGCCGCTGCGAAATGGTCATGCCAATTCCGTTTTGTTCGCTGCGATGCATTGTGTTGAGGATTCATCAGGTGACGTACTTGATCCGTAAATTGGTTTCCATTGTGGATCGTAATATAGGTTGGATAGAGGCTTGCCCGTGAAATTAAGTATTGTTATTGAGCTGCCCACAGTACAATGTTGGATCCAGCATATTTGGAAGAAGCGTTATGAGTTAATGTATTTTGTAAGTGTTTTCATTTCGCTTATAATTGCTTTTACCCCTAATATTCTTGGGAAATTCATAATGATTTTGATTGCAAAGGCATTCTATAATTCATATGGAATGCCCTTGCCAATAAACACTTGTCATTTAAGCATTTGTTTTGCCAAGCCTGACTGTTGACGAGACTCAAACGGTCAAAACCAGTCCAAAGAGTTCGATTCAACAACAATTGCTAGCATGATAATATTGGCCTGGAAAGCCAAGAGGTTGATGGACTAAACGCCATTTTTTATATTTACATATTCGGAGACAGAACGGAGTTCGGCTGCTATTCGTCATTCACGTGTGACAGCAGAGGGCACCCCGTTTACACGTTGTGTGGAAGGGGGGGGACCCCAACATTTTAACATTTACGGGGCTGTAGGCCCGATATACTTCCAGGTTATTACTTAGAAAAACCACAAGACCACCACTATCTATAGATGTGTGCTTCTACCATCAATCGCGTCGGGAATTTCAACAGCAGGCCGACTAGCACATCTTAACGAATATGAAAATTAAAGACCAGAAAAACAATGGACCATGGAGTAAACCGCTGTAGTCAGCGCTTCTTCAATGTTCGAGGAATTGCAAAACTACACAAACTACCCCGCTGATGGTCTCATCGTGACTATCGAACCTCGTGTTTGGCATCGGGCTCCTGAACCACATTGCCATACGCAAGAATATGATAGCTGTGCAGTTGAGTGACTGGGTAATTTCATGCCTGAGTAATAAATACATATTCAGAGCCACCAAGATAAACTTAAAACAATATTTATATAAGGTTATAATATATTACCTCTGAATGCTTTCGATATATTGTGATGCACTGAAAATTGTCGGCCGTGCTAAATCTGGTCATTCTTTTTGTCCTCGCAGGTGTTAGAATGTGAATTTTACCTACTTGAGCTAATGGTACGTACACACACACACGATTTTTAGCTGAGCATATCTTGCCTGTGGTGTGTGCGTGTGATGGGGAGCGGTAATGTAGCGATTAGCGCGCTGCGCTACGAACCTGGTTCTCGGGTTCGATTCCCACTCACGGCCAACACCAGTGACGATTATCTGAACTGGTCCTGGGCCTCCCCTAGGTCGACTCAGCCTTAAATGTGATGTGTAAACATCGCCACGAGGGAGAGAAAGACAGCCAGATCTTGGTGTTGGCCACACACCCCCTCGTGTGCTGCGCCGGTCTTTGTGGGTACTCTCTAACAGCACTTGCCCCAACAGTTGGTTACAAGCTATAACGGTGGGGAGTGGTGGCATACCCCAGTAACAATGGATAACACTTAAATGGACATTCGTATGTGAATCTGGCCTTGACTGCCAGTCGATGGCAATCTGCCCAAATGAATTTGCCGTTGCATTGTTGATACGGCTGACAACAATGGGAAGACAAAGGTTTCTGGGTATGAAATTCCCACCCTCTGCTTGTCACAATGAACATCACTGGCCACAGCACGGGAGGGGTGGTTTCATGGGACGGTGTTCAACACAAAGGCTTTGTCGACCAATCTGATTCGTAATACAGGTGTTTGGGTTTGAGCGCGTAAATAAAACATTTGACACGCACACCCTTCTCGACCCGACACGGCCAATTAATATAGTTGTCATGTTAATAAACGTGTGCCGTAAGTTTATCGCTGCCACAGCACCGCCCGGTGTGTTGTGTTGCAAAGCAATCCACTGCATGAAACAGTTGGGTGTGTGGCTGGTAGTTACAACCGGCATCATCAGGTGATTGGCAGATATGTGAACATTTTATTTAGCGTGCGGCCTTAAATAGGTGGTGTGACGTCATCGGTGTGCACGCACAAGAGAGTAAGAAGTGACACATAGTTGAATGTGTGTTGATGTGTGGGGTGTCTTTGCCTTTGTGTCTTGTCTCCAGGATTGCTGCTTGATTGTGTATCATCCTTACCGGGCGCTTACACAATATGTGCACGACATGGGGCCTGACGAGCAGCTGCTGCAGATTGCCTGGTGAGACGCAACACAACCTCTTTACGAAGAAGGCAAACACTCCCGACGTTTTTGTTAATTACTGTTTTGTACTTGTCCCCGTTTACATCCCAACTTGCGATGTTGGGGTGTTTGTGTCTTGATAAGGTGGAAATATTCTCGTAGGATCCTCCCGCCCCAAAAAGTTCCTTTTGAACTGTGTCGAGCTGATTACTCGCAAACAAACATCTCATTTTAATTGTAAATGACATCAGGTGTAAGGGGCTCTACATTCAGAGCCCCTTACCCCGACACGTCACCTCTTATATAGTTTTCCTTTCAAGGCCGCAGCGTTATTGACGGAAGTGAGCTTTTCTTGTCACTTGTGCACCACTTCCAAGGCGGATTTGAATCGGAAGTTGATTTGTGGCTCAGGCGTTGTCACCATCGTGTCCTGGGCCCTCCTCCACCCAACCCGGCCAAACAAATTAAAAGTGTCGCGTGGTGTGCAAGTGTTTTAACGCGCCAATTATTATTTCAGCTCGCTGGAAAGTTTGAAGGGCAGTTCTCGCAAACAAATTCAGCAGAATCGGTACAACGTTCAATTTGTGAATTCGCCGAACGTAATCGGCGGGGAAAAGATCCAGGGCCTCAAAATGAGAGCCCAGAAAGTCAGAGTTAGCAGGTGACCTGAGCAGAGACTTCCTTCATCGCAAGGGACAACCAATCAGATTCAACCAATCAGATTCTCTTTGCAGGAAAATGTATTTATATATATTTTATTATTTTATTGTTTCCCTTCAACGTGACTTTACCGAAAGAGCTAAGAATATGAATTACTGCAGTCACGAAAGCTTTAAATCAAAATTTAACGTTTTCTCTTGACATGACGCTGATAGCGCAGTTGGAAAATTGAATGGGTATATATATTTTATATTATCTGATTATAACCTAAGTGGACTGCTGCTACCCCATTCTGAGATCTGTGTGATTTGGGTGAGAACTTTGGACACGTAATGCCATCCTTCAGAGCAGTCGGCCTTGAGTGAATCCATCGAAGGCCCCGGTTAGATATGTTGAATGACCTGCAACTGCATAACTGCATGTTGTTCATCTACTGGTTGTGCAGATGATATTATCAGTGAGCTCGTCATCTGAGATATATATTTATTATTGTTTTGGATGTCTAAAAACGCAGCAGCATTGTTTAAATTATTATTGTGGTGATTGTCACTGTTGTATTGGTTTTCTCTTTGCAGGAAAATTGTAAATGATACATACAGGACTGATTTATGTTTAATGTATCCACCCTTCATGATTGCACTAGGTAAGAACCATCACTGTGCACCATGATGAGTCTGAGATTGTACATAGTTGACCCACAGCTGGAACATCCGCACTCACAGTCAAGTGGTTTCCTGCTCATGTAAACATTCATTGACCAAAAACAACTTAATATAGAGAGGACCACAGAGCTTAGGAGGGGTTGGGATTCGGAGCCGGCTGACCATGTGGTTGCTGCCTATCCTGCCTGCCTTTTTTTCCTCCTCCTGGCGTCTACGAGTCGTTGAGTCGTTCTCTCTCTTCGACAGCGAGCTGATACTGTGTGCGGCAGCGTGTTACAATTTGATGTTAAATAAAATGATAATTCGGAATCATTTATGCTGGAGGAATCCGATGAGCTATCTAAGCTTTTTCACAGATGTCCAGTAGCGGCGGGTCAGAAAGTTACAACCACAAACAATGCCAAAACACGATAGGATTGCAAAGTTTGGGAAAGGTAAGCAAATAACTATCAACATTTAAAGCTCACTGAGCTTTATTAGCTTCTTATTCAGAAGCAACCTGGTCACAAATGATGGCTCAACGAAGTAGCTTATGTGAAAATGTATAGCAGCCAAATCTAAATAATCTGTGCGGTGCCATGTGACCACATTAATATCGCGGGGGTGAGTTTATCCATTGCATAACCGCCGTTGACTTTTCCACCAAGTCGGACCTATTTTATCCACCCCAGAGAGATGATGGGCTCCACACGGGCACATGCACTTGTGCATAATATGCTACCCGTGTGTAAGTGGGAAGCGGTAGTGCAGCAGATAGTGTGCTGCGCTTACTCACCCAGCAACCAGAGTTCGATTCCCACTCTCGGCCAAGACCAGTGACGATTATCGGAACCGGTCCTGGGCCTCCCCGTGGTCGACTCGTCCTTACATGAGGATGATTTAGTGCGGTGTGTAAACTTCGCGACTGCGGAGACGAAGGCGGCCGTGCGTGGTGCTGGCCACCCACCCCCTCGTGTGCCCGCCTTCACAGGTGCTTGCTTAACAGCACTTGCCCCAACAGTCTGTTAAGGCTATATACGGGGCGGGGGGAATTTTTTGTCTTTTGTGTGTAATATACCGGTGTGCGCGTGTCCGTGCGCGTGCCCAGCGAGCCTGCACATGGCGTGCGCCATCCAGCAGAAGGAGCCTCCCAAGGAGCACCAGAAGGAGGTGCTGCGCGATGGTCGGCACTGGTTTGCGGAACTCTCCGTCGACATGGACAAGGTGGCTCGCCCTTCCCTCCCCGAGTTATTTCGGCGATATGTATCGTTTTGTTTGACATGGCATCGTTCATGCAACCAACATCGCTCTTCTTCGTATGGCAGTCGATGTTGTTGATGTCGAGCATTGGTTTTTAACCTTCACTGCAGCCTTGCGCCACTTTGGTTCTCAATCGTAAAAAAAAACCACGTATGTAATGTTAATAAATACATAGCGTTTGATGAAACAAAGTAGTTGTATTCTTAGCTCTTTCGGTAAAGTCACGTTGAAGAGAAACAATAAAATAAAAATATATATTATTAGAGCTAAGAATATGAATTGCTGCAGTCACGAAAGCTTTAAATCAAAATTTGAAGTAGTTGTACATACATGCCCGTGATAAATTTGTGTTTCGATGATTTACCTTCTTAAAAAGAATCTGTCAATGCCTCGCACCCACAGGGGGTGCGGTGCACTCCAGGTTAAGAACCACAGATGATTGCGTCAGGAGTAGCGGAGTGGATCGCCGTGGTGATGCCTCCTTCGTATTCGTGAATTGGGCATTGAGACGCGTTTTACATTCCTTGTTATGTAAGTGTGTATGTTGAACTTCTTTTGTACGGTGCCTAGCCAACCGTGCTAATCGGAGGTTTCCGGTGGAAGGAGAACGAACAAAACACAAAAAAAAAGTTCGAAAGAAATGAGTTGTCAATCGAAATTTAAACGTGCATATCGCCAGTGGCTTCCTAATATCAGAAGGTAGAGCGTTCCAGGACGGCCGCAGAAGCGCACCTGAAAGCACGCGGTGACCGAACGATCATCGTTTGAACGACAACGCGCGGTTTGCTGCACCTCACCCAGTGGCCGTTTCGTTTCGAACAGATCCTGGAAATAACTCGAGCCATCCTCAAGCTGTACGAGGTGTGGCAGAGCTACGACGAGAAGAAGGAGATTGCCTCAATCCTCAGCAAAATGCCCAAACCGAAACCTCCCCCCAACGGGTGAGTGGGAAACAATCTCGCGTTGGTACAGTCCAGGGATGTTGATCACGAAAACCCCCTCTGTGACAAGGCGCGCTGACAGTGCACATTCTCTGATTGCCTGGAAACCCCCCCCCCCACTGAAAACGGCAGCATTTGTTTTAACAAGCCTGGCTCTTGCCGATGAGACCCGGACGATTCAAAGCTGTCGCAGAGGTCGCTTGCTTCAACAAATGCTGATTGAGGCTGATGGACTCAAAAAATATATTTTTTATCTGTATGTCCACTCACAGAAACGTAAATTTACTTGTATACGCTTTTACCCATAATGCTCCACGGCAACACTTGATCGGATTGTGTGCCCTCGGGGAGCGAAGCTTGTTAGCATGCATTTTGATTCCTTATGATAGCCTTTTTGGCTTTGTAATCTGCAAGTAGATTCCTCAGGCTCACTTTGTGGTTTAATTGCGCTGCATTGTCGTACACGTGACGAAAAGAACAAAATGTGTTTTACTCGGACAAGGCAACTGTAAGGGTGGAGATTAGCCTGTGGTGTCATCTCCAAAGTGTAGCTCCTTATTTGCCAGCAGTGTACATGACAAGTTTTAAAACTTTTTCCGCGATTGTAAAATAAAAACTGACCAATGTTTTTTTTCCATTAAAAAAAAAAGGTTTCATTTGTTTGAATTGCCGAGAGGTCATTCTTCCACGTGATCGTTTTCCAGTCGCATTCGTTTGTTCAACGAGGTAAAACGTGGCCCAATTGATTTCACACAGTCTCATCGGCAAGGTGTGGCCTCTGTAGACCCACGTACACAGCTGAACTCATGTCAAGAAGGCCGGTAGTCCGATATTTCAATCCACACTCGCCTACTTGGTGTTCACAGCGACTCGTCGTGTGTAATGCAAGACGCAGCCCCACATTGCATTTTCAAAAGAGATTTGAATTGGAAACCCCATTTGTGCGAATAAAGGAATATTTAAAATGAATTTGTATTTTTTTGTTTATTTCAAGAGATGAAGCCGGAGTGAATGCAGGTCACTTGATGTGAAGAAAGCACATGCCCTGTGAATCTCTACCGGTAAGGAGTCCTTGGTTTGCGTCCTAACAGCTGCCCAAGACGAACCATCACCTCTCTTCAGTGTGATGTATCGGGGTCCTTTCGCTCCTCGGGACTACACGGGGGTGAGCGTTGGTCTGCCGTTGGGTGCGGAGAAGGGGGTCACCCTATTGAAGTGACTTCCAAGAGAGGGTGTGTGGTTCCCTCTGGCTTTTAGAATCAGAATGTGTATTCATACTGGAGGGACCTGATGAGCTATGAAGCTCTTTTTCAAATGTCCAGTAAGGAAAGGTAAACAAATTACTTAAAACAATATATCAAAGTAAAGTACGTTTTATCCTTCCAGGTAAAGCCAACTAAACTAGTGGCTTATATTTCAGAAGCGACCTGGCCACAAACGATAGCTTAACAAAAGTGGCTTATCGTGTGGAAATTTATAGGATAAATAAATACAAAATAGAAGTTCAAATCGCTTTAGTACATGAATTGCCAAGCTTGGGAAAGTCAGTAAAATAACGTGTGTGGCTTTGCTGCTGCCGCAAAATGTCTTGCAGGACATCTCTTACTCGTCGCTCCCCAACAATACAGCTGGGATATATTTTTAAACTAAAAAAAGAAAATACTTCTCAACGCTACCCAACAAAATGTCACCGATCCTCTCTGCTTTCAACTGTACACGTCACTCTAAAGCCAGATACGTTTTATATTATGTGAACTGTCAGTTAGGTTTTTTATCAAAATAGTTATCAGAAATATTGGGTATCATGACCCTGGGTGCCTTGCGTGCAAACATTCTTTCCCAGATGATGCCACTAGATGGCAGCAAATATCATGTGTGTGTGTGTGTGTGTGGCCTGAAAAACAAATCATTCAGTCTGGTGAATGTTTCGGGACCTACCAGACAGGAAAGAAACATCTCCACGTGCTGACAAAGATCTGGTTTAGATACAATTTGCCACCGATGTTGTTCATGACTGTAAATCGAACTCGGGTTATCAAGTCGGATTGGTAGCACAGTGGAGAGAATTGGCTGGCAAGACCAAGACCCCCCCCCCCCCCCTCCTTATAGTCTTGCCAAGCTCTTTGGAGGCAAGTGCTGTCCGTGAGCACCTAAGAATGCCCGCACGGTACACGAGGTGCTGAGATCAGACGGGGACCAGCTGTTGAAAGGGTTAATGAAAATACTTGGAATGAAATGTAACTGTGAGTTTACATGTCTACTTGACATAATCGATCAAACATCTGCTTGCTTTACCTGCCTCCTTACAGGCAGGGTGTGTGCGGGGGGAGTGGTAGTGCAGCGGCTAGCGCGCTGTGTGCACTACGAACCCGTCCACCCGAGTTCGATTCCTGTTAAGGCTCTACGGGGAAGGATCTTTGTCTTTTGTGTCTCACGCAGCAGTGCCATCGCCCGCGTGATCCACCAACGCTGCCTCAAAGCCGGTGGCTTCCGAGCTTGAATCGTCGATGCTTTTGCTTTGTATTGTTTCAGATTCCCTGCAGGAGGAGGAAGTGGCTTTTTCATCGTTCACTGCGTGTTTTTGTGCTCTCTGTTAGATTTTAAAAAAGTGCTTTTTAAATTGCGAGACATCGGATCGGGACAGGAGCGAGTTAGTCCGTCTGGGATCGGACGAACCATCGAGATGATCACACGAGGGAACTTGACCATCCCCAAAACATGCGACTCCACGTTTACCGAATAATGACGCGTGTTCAAAACACGAAATCGTACATTTCCAATTAAATATTCATGGAATTTCAGGGTTATTTATTTTACATAAACAGTATATACGTTATCGAGAGTGGAATATCCTTTCGAGTAATTGGGCCATTCCAAATAAGATTATTTTTCGGGGGTGGTGAGGGGAGGTGTGGGGGGGGCGAACCATAAGAACAGGGTGAAACTCGCATGTGTGTACATATGAAGATAATCCAACTCAGCCAGACAGGTAGCATCGTTGGAAACGAGTTGTTACCGCCTTCTGCACTCACAACTTTGTTGTACTGCAGCAGCTGCCCGATGCACATCACTGGTGTCACGCCTCCAGCCAGAGCTGATTAGGCAGCCTGCGCGATCCTTTAATCGGAAATTCCCCCCCCCCCCCGACTCTCTCTCTCTCTCCGGGTTCAAGGCGCATACACCATGACCGCACCAAATCAGTTGCCGGGATGTCCCCAAATCAGCATGTTTTGTTTTCACTAACATTTTCAAGGACACCAAATGTACATAACTAGGGCCAGTCCAAAGCTTGATGGTGGTGTAATGATCACTGCTACAGCATATGACAAGCGAGCATCCTTTCCAGCTGACAGGAATGTATTTCAGCAGAAGATATTCTGTCAGGGCCTCGAGGCAACTGCCCAGCACTGATTTGTATCAACTGAGCAGCGCGGACGATCGGAATCCGGCTTTCGAGCCAAGGGTTGTTTGACGGCTTGGTCACGAATGGCGACTATAAAAACACACCCATGTCAAAATCGTTTTTTTTTTCCCCTCTCCACTTAACACAGTGTCTTTAGATTGTATAAATAGATGCCCGAATGAGTATTGTTGCTGCATCGCAGTACCGTGACAGGTGGTGACGTCTTGGGGTGTGGTGGGAGGAGGAGGAGGGGGGGAGGGGTAGACCTTCATCCAGCAGTGGATTGGTCATGGCTGATGACACCACACATCCATTGTGAGAGATGGCGAAGGCTTTTGGGGAGACGTCATGCTGCAGTAAATGTGTTGGTGCTTTATGATACCTAATGAATACCACGTACGTTGAACTTCTTTCACACCATATGTAGCCAACCGTGCTAATCAGCGTGGCGGGGACGACGACAAACTGCACACACAAAAAGCAGTTCTAAAGAAATGAGTTCGTCAATTTAGATGATTTTAAAGCGCATAGCTCCAGTGGCTTCCTAATATAAGAAGGAAGAGCGTTCCAGACGGCCGCAGAAGCGCATCCGAAAGCGCGCGGCGATGCGGCGGTGACCACCGCCATTGTTCGATGGCCGATTAAAAAGTCACTGCTGCGAGGATGAGCGGAATTCGCGTGATGGTGGTTCACGCTGCTTGACGAGATGAGCGAGGCTTTGAGTGGCGCTCGCTTTCTCTCTGCTCGTCGAGTGAGCCAGCAGAGTCGGAGTGTATCACAATCTATCTGGGGGGGGGGGGGGGGGGCGGGTGAAGCATAGCCACGTGCTATTTTTGTTTAAATTGAATGTAACAGTGCATCCACCAGCATTACGTAGATATTCTTTATTTTATTATTTCGCATCACATTACAGCACTTTTCCTGCCCAATATATGTATGTCTGTTGAACGAACTTCTTTCACACCATATGTAGCCAACCGTGCTGATCAGAGGTGCGGGGGGGGGGAAGGACAGCAGACACAAAAAAATCAGTTCTGTAGAAATTACATAAGTCAATCTAGACGAATTCAAAGTGTATAGCTCCAATGGCTTCCTAATATCGGCATGAAGAATCGTTCCAGACGTCCGCGGGAGCGCAACCGCAATCGCGCGATGCAGTGACCGTGCAACGCATTACCCCTTGCCGAGTGCGAAGAGCACACGGTCTCGTTTCGGGCAAGAGGCATTGGTTTCATCTTCTTTGGTTCTTTCGGTAAAGTCGCGTGGAATGAGAATAACATAATAAATTAATAAAATAAAATAACAATAAAATTCTCACGACGTTTCGGCCACAACACAAGTGGCCTTCTTCAGGTGAAAGGAACAGACCTGTCGGGACGACAGAGCTTCAATGAACGTTAAGATTTGTAGCGTCTTTTAAGCTGGTTTAGAGAAGTGAGGCACCTTGACAAAGGGGTTTACATATCAAACAGGAGAATTTAGCATTGAAATAGCTGAGTGATTAGCTTGTGACTGGTCATAGAAATAGCTATGTTAAAGTCAAAGCCTACACATCCACAGAGGCACCTAGTACAAATCAAACAGGATAATTTAGCATTGAAATAACTGAGTGATTAGCTTGTGACTGGTCATAGAAATGGCTATATTAAAGTCAAAGCCTGCACATCTACAGAGGCACCTAGTACAAATCAAACAGGGGAATTTAGCATTGAAATGACTGAGGGATTAGCTTGTGACTGGTCATAGAAATAGCTATGTTAAAGTGAAAGCCTACACATCCACAGAGGCACCTAGTATACATTAAACAGGAGAATTTAGCATTGAAATAACTGAGGGATTAGCTTGTGACTGGTCATAGAAATAGGTATGTTAAAGTCAAAGCCTACACATCCACAGAAGCTTTAAATCGAAATTTAGGCATTGGTTTGCTTTTTTACAAAAAGGTTTTTTTTTATTTTTAGAAGTAGTTTTGTGATATCGCCCAGACCTGGATGTGGTGGTGGTGGCGAGCGTGACCCCGACAGTTCGACTTTCTGCTTGAGCCGTTTGCGTCGTCTGCTGCCGCCCAAGGGACTGCAAAGCGGCTCCGCCAGCGATGGAGCTGACGCGTCGTCACGTTTACCGTGGGGCTTTTTGTGTTGCTGCCGTTGTCAGCGTCCCTTTCAATTGTACTCCTTGGTTGTTTCGGTAAAAAGTCATGGAGGTGTAAAAATTAAATAAATAATTCCCCCAGTGATGTCACGTAGGTACAAAAATTAAATAAAAATAATATATATTTTTTTATTCTTTCGGTAAAGTCACGTACAGTGAGGGAAAAAGTATTTGATCCCCTGCTGATTTTTGTACGTTTGCCCACTGACAAAGAAATGATCAGTCTGTAATTTTAATGGTATGTTTATTTGAACAGTGAGAGACAGAATAACAACAACAAAATCCAGAAAAACGCATGTCAAAATGTTATAAATTTATTTGCATTTTAATGAGGAAAATAAGTAATTGACCCCTCTGCAAAACTTGGTGGCAAAACCCTTGTTGGCAATCACAGAGGTCAGACGTTTCTTGTAGTTGGCCACCAGGTTTGCACACATCTCAGGAGGGATTTTGTCCCACTCCTCTTCGCAGATCTTCTCCAAGTCATTAAGGTTTCGAGGCTGACGTTTGGCAACTCGAACCTTCAGCTCCCTCCACAGATTTTCTATGGGATTAAGGTCTGGAGACTGGCTAGGCCACTCCAGGACCTTAATGTGCTTCTTCTTGAGCCACTCCTTTGTTGCCTTGGCCGTGTGTTTTGGGTCATTGTCATGCTGGAATACCCATCCACGACCCATTTTCAATGGCCTGGCTGAGGGAAGGAGGTTCTCACCCAAGATTTGACAGTACATGGCCCCGTCCATCGTCCCTTAGATGCGGTGAAGTTGTCCTGTCCCCTTAGCAGAAAAATACCCCCAAAGGATAATGTTTCCACCTCCATGTTTGACGGTGGGGATGGTGTTCTTGGCGAGTTGAGTTGATGCCAAAGAACTCCATTTTGGTCTCATCTGACCACAACACTTTCACTCAGTTGTCCTCTGAATAATTCAGATGTTCATTGGCAAACTTCAGACGGGCATGTATATGTGCTTTCTTGAGCAGGGGGACCTTGCGGGGGCTGCAGGATTTCAGTCCTTCACGGCGTAGTGTGTTACCAATTGTTTTCTTGGTGACTATGGTCCCAGCTGCCTTGAGATCATTAACAAGATCCTCACGTAGTTTTGGGCTGATTCCTCACCCTTCTCATGATCATTGCAACTCCACAAGGTGAGATCTTGCATGGAGCCCCAGGCCGAGGATGATTGACAGTTCTTTTGTGTTCCATTTGCGAATAATCGCACCAACTGTTGTCACGTCACCAAGCTGCTTGGCAATGGCCATGTAGCCCATTCCAGCCTTGTGTAGGTCTACAATCTTGTCCCTGACATCCTTGGAGAGCTCTTTGGTCTTGGCCATGGTGGAGAGTTTGGAATCTGATTGATTGATTGATTGCTTCTGTGGACAGGTGTCTTTTATACAGGAAACAAGCTGAGATTAGGAGCACTCCCTTTAAGAGTGTGCTCCTAATCTCAGCTCGTTACCTGTATAAAAGACACCTGGGAGCCAGGAATCTTTCTGATTGAGGAGTCAAATACTTATTTTCCTCATTAAAATGCAAATCAATTTATAACATTTTTGACATGCGTTTTTCTGGCTTTTTTTGTTGTTATTCTGTCTCTCACTGTTCAAATAAACCTACCATTAAAATTATAGACTGATCATTTCTTTTCTAGATTTAAAACTTTCGTGACTGCTAGGATCCATACTCTTTGGTTCTATTGGGTAAAGTCACGTAGGTGAAAATAAAATAAAAAATCACGACGTTTCGGCCACAACACAAGCGGCCTTCATCAGGTGAAGGGACGAGACTGTCTGGAGGACAGCGCTGGAGTGGAAGAAGCCGAATTCGCGAGCACAAATCAGATTTGAAACACGGCAAAACGAATTCTTCTGCCGTGGCTGATCACTGTTACAACGCTGTGGGGGATCACGATATAATTTTCTCCGATACCAAGGTTCTTTGCAAACCCACGGGCTTTTATCAGAGATTTGTTCATGAAGCAATTCAGATCTACAAACAGACACAATTTCAACCGAGAGGATGGTTTCAAATTAAGCAACCATTGGAAAGATGTTCTAAATCGAACTAAACATTAATCTAATTTTAATGGTACAGTATATTTTTCAAGTAGTGGTACCCCAAACTTTCGCAGCTCTTATAAATTCCCTTTTCACACCATCAATAGGTAAACTCCCCCCTTCCCCCCCGTGCCAAACTGCGAGTCCACCGGCACGTACACCACCTCTTTCCTAAAATCCGCCAATCAAATGCTAATTTTTATGCTAATTTCTTTGTCAGAACACCTTGTTTGCTCGCACACAGGTCCGATGTCTGAGCGTGGTTGTGTTTCGCTAAATTATCCTGTTTGATTTGTACTAGGTGCCTCGGTGAATGTATATGCTCTAACTTTAACATAGCTATTTCTGTGACCAGTTACAAGCTAATCACTCAGCTATTTCAATGCTAAATTCGATGCTAATTCCTTTGTCAAGGAATACCTCTGCGAATGTGTATACTTTAACTTAGCTATTTCAGTGAGCCATTTCAATGCTAAATTATATGCTAATTCCTTTGTCAAGGCACTTGGCCTTTTTCTTCTCACACAGCTTAAAGGTCGTGATCTAAGCGTGGCTTCTTCCACTCCATCGCTAATTCCTTTGTCAAGGGGTACCTCTGCGGATGTGTATACTTTAACTTAGCTATTTCAATGAGCCATTTCAATGCTAAATTATATGCTAATTCCTTTGTCAAGGCGCTTGGTGTTTTTCTTCTCACACAGCTTAAAGGTTGTGATCTAAGCGTGGCTTCTTCCACTCCAGCGCTGTCCTCCAGACAGTCTCGTCCCTTCACCTGATGAAGGCCGCTTGTGTTGTGACTGAAACGTCGTGATTTTTTGTTATTTTATTTTCACCTACGTGACTTTACCCAATAGAACTAAAGAGTATGATCATTTCTTTGTCAGTGGGCAAACGTACAAAATCATCAGGGGATAAAATACTTTTTTCCCTCACTGTAGATAGAAAAAATAAATTATTTCGGTAAAGTCACGTAGGTAGAAAAACTAAATAAAAAAATAATATATTATTTTACCTAAGTCATTTTATTTTTCTACCTATGTGACTTCACCGAAAGAACCAAAGAGTACGTATTCCTGCAGTCACGAAAGCTTCAAATCAAGATTACGTTTCAATTGCGCGGCTTCTTTTCTGCTTCGTGTTCCCACAAGAGCGCGTCGGCGCACGCGTGAGCTGGGCGCTGGATCAGGGCCCCTACCCACTCCGCCCTCACCTGCGGGGCGCGCAGTGAACGCGTGGAGAGAGCCGCGCACGCAACTCGCGCGCGGCCCCATCTGGCGACCTCGCCGGTCGATGCCGATCCGTCAGCTTGCAGCCAAACGCACGGCGTGTCAACTTATAACCTGCTGATGGGCTGTGGGGGGGGGGGGTTTATTTTAAAAAAATAAAACTAATCCGGTGGCTTGTTTCTGCAACGAACCGCGCAAACGGGAAGCGAGCGGAGCATTCCTCGTTTCGCGATGTGTCCGCGGTGGGAGCTGTTTGAGAGAACATGCTCTCTCTCTCTCTCTCCCCCGTGTGTCTATGTGCGATTGTGTTGGAACTATGGAGGCGGCTCGTGAAGGACGCTTGTGGGAAGTTGGAGGCAGTCGCCTTCCAGCAACAACGGAGGGCAGAGGAGCGACCGCTCACGACAACGAGCGGAGCGCCGGGCGGCTAAAATGCGGCGAGGTGGCACAGTAGGGAGGCAGAGTTGGTGGTGCATCTACCGGTCATCTCAGTCAGCCATGGCACCTGCTGGGTCTGTCCCGTGACCTCCTGCACCTAGCCTGGCACAGTAGGGGGGACAGCTGGTGGTGCATCTACCGGTCATCTCAGTCAGCCATGGCACCTGCTGGGTCTGTCCCGTGACCTGCACCTAGCCTGGCACAGTAGGGGGGCACAGTTGGTGGTGCATCTACCGGTCATCTCAGTCAGCCCATGGCACCTGCTGGGTCTGTCCCGAGACCTGCACCTAGCCTGGCACAGTAGGGGACAGCTGGTGGTGCATCTACCGGTCATCTCAGTCAGCCATGGCACCTGCTGGGTCTGTCCCGTGACCTCCTGCACCTAGCCTGGCACAGTAGGGGGTACAGCTGGTGGTGCATCTACCGGTCATCTCAGCCCATGGCACCTGCTGGGTCTGCCCCGAGACCTCCTGTCAGCGAGTCTTCGACACTTTACGTGGCGGCCTCAAAGTGCACCTGGCCTGGCACAGGCGCCGTGGTGACGCCACCGTCACGTGGTGGCGAGTGGCGGCTGTATTGGTGTTGAAACTTCTTTGGCACCCTAAGTGACCAACGGCGCTAGTGGGCGGTGGGCGGTGGGGGGGTTGAGGGCAACGAATTTGCGGCAGTCACGAAACGCATCACCAACACGCACGGCGGCACCACCCCGCGACGTTTGGAGAAAGTTGTGGCAGGAGTCCGCAGGTTGAGAATACGTGGAGCGAATTT
Source organism: Petromyzon marinus (assembly GCF_048934315.1). Taxonomy (NCBI): domain Eukaryota; kingdom Metazoa; phylum Chordata; class Hyperoartia; order Petromyzontiformes; family Petromyzontidae; genus Petromyzon; species Petromyzon marinus. The sequence continues at coordinate 3,326,502 of NC_133715.1, forward strand.
TCATAGGCTGCTTGCTAGGATTAGCTCGGGGGTTTGACGCAGGAGTAAGCAATCCCTCTGGCTGGTCAGGTAGGAGAATACCTGAACTTTAACATAGCAACTACAGTACTGTTTCTCGTGTTTGATACAGGAATAATCAATCCCTCTGGCTGGTCAGGTAGGAGAATACCTGAACTTTAACATAGCAACTACAGTACTGTTTCTCGTGTTTGATGCAGGAGTAATCAATCCCTCTGGCTGGTCAGGTAGGAGAATACCTGAACTTTAACATAGCAACTACAGTACTGTTTCTCGTGTTTGATACAGGAATAATCAATCCCTCTGGCTGGTCAGGTAGGAGAATACCTGAACTTTAACATAGCAACTACAGTACTGTTTCTCGTGTTTGATGCAGGAGTAATCAGTCCCTCTCGCTGGTCAGGTAGGAGAATACCTGAACTTTAACACAGCAACTACAGTGCTGTTTCTCGTGTTTGATGCAGGAATGATCAATCCCTCTGGCTGGTCAGGTAGGAGAATACCTGAACTTTAACATAGCAACTACAGTACTGTTTCTCGTGTTTGACGCAGGAGTAATCAATCCCTCTGGCTGGTTAGGTAGGAGAAAACCTGAACTTTAACATAGCAACTACAGTACTGTTTCTCGTGTTTGATGCAGGAATAATCAATCTCTCTGGCTGGTCAGGTAGGAGAATACCTGAACTTTAACATAGCAACTACAGTACTGTTTCTCGTTTTGATGCAGGAGTAATCATTCCCTCTCGCTGGTCAGGTAGGAGAATACCTGAACTTTAACATAGCAACTACAGTACTGTTTCTCGTGTTTGATACAGGAGTAATCAATCTCTCTCGCTGGTCAGGTAGGAGAATACCTGAACTTTAACATAGCAACTACAGTACTGTTTCTCGTGTTTGATGCAGGAGTAATCAATCCCTCTGGCTGGTCAGGCAGGAGAATACCTGAACTTTAACATAGCAACTACATTACTGTTTCTCGTGTTTGATGCAGGAATAATCAATTCCTCTCGCTGGTCAGGTAGGAGAGAACCTGAACTTTAACATTGCAACTACAGTACTGTTTCTCGTTTTTGATGCAGGAGTAATCATTCCCTCTCGCTGGTCAGGTAGGAGAATACCTGAACTTTAACATAGCAACTACAGTACTGTTTCTCGTGTTTGATGCAGGAATAATCAATCCCTCTGGCTGGTCAGGTAGGAGAATACCTGAACTTTAACATAGCAACTACAGTACTGTTTCTCGTGTTTGATGCAGGAATAATCAATTCCTCTCGCTGGTCAGGTAGGAGAAAACCTGAACTTTAATATAGCAACTACAGTACTGTTTCTCGTGTTTGATGCAGGAATAATCGATCCTTCTCGCTGGTCAAGTAGGGCGATACCTGAACTTTAATAAACTACAGTACTGCTCGTATGCTGGCACCACAGTCATGTTTATTAAGTTATATTTTTAGAGCACCCTTTGTTCAAGGCGCTTAACATAGTTTAAGCAAACAAAGACACGGTGCAAAGAAGAACCATTTATTTGGCAGGGGCGTTCAATGGATGAGGAATGAGTTACCACGATGGAGGGTGAGCAGTAGAGGTTAGGAAAGCGGAGGGGAAAATGGGAAATGTAGAAGAGAATAAATGATCCATAATCGAGGGTTTGGGTTAGATTGCGTAAATAAAAATGTGTTGTAAAACCCCCCACCACCCGACGCAGCCAATTAGTAAGGTTTGTCACGTGAAGAAAACATTCCAATTCGTGACTAGTACACAGCACACCGGCTGTGTGTTGGAGAGTGAACCCACAACATTTACCATTCGAGTAGCGTGACGTTTCGCCGGCAATTACAGCGAGCATTAACTGGAGGAGATGACTGTGATGTCATCACTTGTGAGCCAATCAGGTGCGAAGACCAGGGGGAGGGAGTTAACGCATTCATTTAAATTGTCACCTTTTGTTTACGTTATAAACCTTGCTAATCGGCTGTGTCGGGTGGTGGCGGGTTTAACGACACATTTATATTTACGCGATTTAACCCAAACAAACCTCTTATGGATAATATTAGTCGCGAAAGCCCTCCGACTATTACGCGTTGAATTGAGGTAAGATGATTGTTGGCCCTATCTGCAGCCATGGTGAGCTCCTCGACAGTGCACGACTACTGCAAGGAGGCCAAGCGATCGACAGATGGCTCCATGTGGCCTGCCTGTGTTGCACCACAGTCGCTGGTGCCCGTGTCCTTACAGGAGCCGTTACCACTCGTGCTTGTTTTGACCCCTTGGGGCTGCCCACTCGCGTCTGAAGGTGATCTAAAACAAAGCCGCGTTGACCGGTCGTTCCCGCGTCCTGGCGACGTCGCCGTCGTTGAGGAATTCGTCGTTGCTGACGTCACGTTTCCGGTCGGCGGTTTCGTAAAGCGGGTTCCGTTGCCGCGAAGAAGCGTTTGCTGGGTGCAGCAAAGCAACTGGAAAGGTCGCTTCTGGCTTTCCACGCCCGGTGGCGCATGGTGGAGGATGCCAGGAGTTTTGACGGAAGGCGAAAACAAAAAAGCGATAAGGAGGTTTGAAATTAAACGTGTAAAGATAACACTGGACTAGAGTCCAAAACGAAAAGCCACCTCGTGCCCGAGAGTTGTAATCATCGCAAGCAAGCAACCATTTTATTATTGGTTCTTTCGGTAAAGTCACGTAGAAGGGAATGTGAATCCCTGCAGTCACGAAAGCTTTAAATCAAAATTTAACCGCCTCTACGGGGAGGGTTTCCACATAGCTTTGAGATCCTTCAACAAACTCTGGGATAAGAAGGCTCAACTGATCTAGTCTCTCACCTTTCTGAAGAGATGCCGCGACTCTGGGGTAATACCAATCGCATTTACACTGACCTCTGCTGCTGTAACTTCTTCTAATGCGAAACACATTCTTTCCATAACTAGCTTAGCTCTTATCTCAGAGAGAATCAGACTTATACGCACCGAACTAGATCAGTTAGACAAGACACTCTACAAATCACACTTATCATTGACGGCAACAATGTCCACATCGGATTGGGAACATGTAGGCAATATGACTGCCTCTTCAGCTGCCACTATGTCGACCAAATGTAAGGACAATCTGATTTCCAAATTTAACCTCCTTTCCAACAAAAGACCGGACCCACACACCAAAAAGATAGACGTTAACAAAGTCGAAATTAATCGCAGTAACAGTTCTATTTCCGATGGTCTGAAATCCGTTTTAGCTAAAGGGCTAAACTTTGCAGTCACACCTAAACACATACCAGTTAATGATATCATTGCCCAAGTAGACGTGGCTCTCAAGGGCCTGGATCGCATTGCTGCAGACATAGCAAGATCTGAAATCGCTGCAACCCTCAAAAACGCTAAGATGCCAGCTAGCAACCTCAGCAAAGATGAGCGTTTTGAATTATATAAATTTAAAAAGAGGGATGGCATTGTCATCCTCTCAGCCAACAAGGGCAATGCCAGTCATCATGGATAAAATAGAATATAACAATAAAATTCAAGAATTTCTCAACGATGGCAGCTATATAAAAATAAAGAGAGACCCCACCAACAGCCTCGTCATACAAACTAACAAAATAATTTATGATTCAACCGCATTAATTGATCAAACCAAAGAGTTCTCGTTGAAACCTGCTGCCAGGCCACCAAGATTATACGGCTTACCAAAAATACATAAAGTAGATACACCCCTTCGTCCCATCGTCTCTACTATGAACTCCCCCACCTACAAACTGGCTCGTTTTCTGTCTGAAAACCTGCGGCCTTTCACTGTGAAAACCACCTCAGCGGTACAAAATTCTACTCACCTGGTATCGACAATCAAGGGTATTTCCCTGTCCCCAGACGACCTGCTTGTCAGTTTTCATGTAGTTTCCTTATTCACCAAAGTTCTTGTACCTGACACCATCGCAATTATTGAAGACTTGGTTCATCAAGGACTAAACACTGAGGTACCCCCCTGGTGAGACACTGCTTAACCAATACATACTTCACTTGGAATGGAACGTTCTACAAACAAACTGAGGGCACTCCAATGGGCTCCCCCCTATCTCCGGTTTTAGCCAACATTTTCATGGAGAAATTTGAGACTGACGCCATCCAGACTGCCACTCTGTGCCCAACCTTATGGAAGAGGTACGTGGATGACACTTTTGTCATCTGGCCACATGGCCGGCCTGCTCTAGACCAATTCCTCGACCACATCAATTTCATACACCCAGCCATCAGATTTACCATGGAAGTCGAATAAGATGGCAAGCTACCTTTTTTGGATGTCCTAATAAAAAAGAGACCTGGTGATTCAATGAGCCACTCTGTCTACAGGAAAGCTACCCATACGGATGCTTACCTGAAACCGGATTCCCACCACCATCCATCCCAGAAGAATTCCCTCATCAAGACTCTGCACCATAGAGCCCACTGCATATCCGACCAGGAACACATAGCCAGTGAACTCAAGCACGTACACCAAGCTCTTAAGGCTAATGGTTACTCCGACTACACAATCTGCAAAGCTATCACTCCAACCATGAAGAAGGACCCTCTTGAGCCATTCAAAACCATCACTTTACCCTACATTGCGGGGATCACAAAAAAGATCTCCAAAATCTTGAATAAACACTAGATCCAGGTCCGATTCAACACATTACATAAAATCCGTGATCTGGTTCCGTCTGTAAAAGATGTGATTCCGGACATACAGTACCCTGGCGTCTACAAACTAAGTTGCCTCTGTGGTAGTAGTTACATTGGAGAAACCAAACGACATGTCTCGGACCGCATCCGTGAACACAAAGCAGACCTAAGACACGGTAGGACCAACACCTCGACCGTGGCAGATCACTGTTATAATTCAGTAGGCTCACATGACATTGACTTCTCCAAGACAGAGGTTCTCTGCAAGCCATCTGGCTACCATAAGATATTCGTTCATGAGGCTATCCACATATACAAACACAGACAATTTCAACCGAGAAGATGGATTCTGGCTTAGCAATCATTAGAAGGATTTGATAAACCATTTCGGGTCTTAATTGATTGTTCACGCTGACGGTGGCTTTCAGACCGCATCCATTATTTTCGTCTCCCCTCTCTTTTCTGAACATAGATGGACTCGTCCATCTGAATAACTGCCAAATCGCTCTCCGTGGTGCTAACGTTAAAAAAACCGCCACTTTTTTCAAATTTTCTTGCTGTGGTTTTCACACCTGATGGTAATTGCTTGTGTTGCCGTCGAAACATGAGAATTTTATTGTTTTATATTTTTATTATTTTGTTTCCCTTCTACGTGACTTTACCGAAAGAACCAAGAATATGAATCCCTGCAGTCACGAAAGCTTTAAATAAAAATTCAAGCAACCATTGTCCACTGCTGGATGAATGCCTCACCGTGCCGTCACCATTTCCCCCGGTCTCGTGGTGCTACAATCTCACCTGTGCGCATCTCACTCTTGAGCATACGCTGTACTTGTGCACCTCTAATAGGCGCGCCTTGTACCTGTCGAGCCCGACTCTTTGTTCGCCTCGTGATTACGGTCAGTCTGACCCCCAGGGGTCGGCAACCTGCGGCTACGGAGCCGCATGCGACCCTTTGGCTTCCTCGCGGCCCTTTGGCTGCGCCCCAAGCGTATTTATCACGCGCAAAAAAAAACAATGACAATCGTGGATGGGTAGACGCACACTTGGAGCTGGGCCCTGATGGGTATTGGTGTCCCCCCACCTGAGCGAGTACGTCTCTTGCTCTAACCTTCTGAGCGTGTGCCTCCACGTTTTTAAACGTTGCTCTCCAACATTGGCGGTGTTCGTGTTGCATGTGCCCCCCCCAATCCCCCCCCCTTCATCACTGCCGGTTCATTCAACGAGCCCCCCCCCCCCCCCCCCGTGAACCCCGCGAAGTCTCAATGTCATGGACAGACTCCTATTGCGACATCGGGACTCTGCGAAACAATACCAGTGCAGTAGGTGCTAAGCATAGCGATGGCTATGTAGCTGCAACGTGCTATATATGAACAGCGGGCAATATGTGGCTTCGGCTTAAAGGGGGCGCGGGTGAAATTGGGAAACGTTGCCGTGTTGTGTTGCTGGTGAAAAGCTCGAACAAGGCGTGCAGCTGTGATGTGGCTCACAGTGCATTGTGGGTATTTTCCCATCATGCACTGCAGGTTGAAGTTATCTCGATCACCGACGTTGGACTCCCATATGTCTTAAATAAAATGACATGATGAATGTGAGCAATCTTAAACAAGATAATGTTCTGTTGTTAATAGACGAAGGTCAACAGGTTTTAAAGATGGGATGGTAAAAGTGTTGTTTGACTCGGCTTGGCATCTAGTTTCGAATGGTTCCTCCTAACGCCAATGCACCGCATTTTACCACGTGGTTTGTACAATCGCCCCTTACAGAATCGTTTCACCATTATAAGGTGTGAATTGACAATTGGTCCATGGGCCCACCCAAAATATTTTACCTGTTGGTATCACCTCAGATGGCAACCCATCTCGATAGAGAAGATGGGGCCAACTCATCTCGGGGCAGGAGTTGGGCCAACTCATCTTGGGGCAGGAGTTGGGCCAACCATACGCACACCAAATCCGTGGTGGCACCAGCACACCCAGTACTTATGTAGACCACGCTACTACACAGTACTCATTTTAAGCTGAGCTTAACTGAACTAGAGAGGAGTACCATGCGAAGTAGAAATGCCGAAAGTCACTTTCCTGGTCAGGAATCGAACGACGTCACACTGAAAATGCCTGGCAACTTTTGTCTTTCGTAGTTTTTTTTGGGGGGGGGGCATTAGGTTGACCTAAACGAGGCCCGCACACACGAGTGTGTCCGGCACTGACGCCACAAAGCCAAGGTTTCCGACGCGTTCTCAAGCCTATTTGGCGAAGCCACATATAGCCCAACGTCTCAGGCCGGTGTTCCCAATCGTTGCGTACAGCCCCCTCCTTATCGCGAGCACCGGCTTGCCTCAATCCGCTGATGGCGGAACCAGCAGCCACTCTGCCCAAGGAGGACGAGGAGGCAAGTCATCCGGCACAGTCTTGTGTTGAAATAAAAGAGCGCTTTGAAATGTACGACCCGTGCCACAAACGCTGCATGTATGCATGCATGTTGAACCTACGTAGCCAACCATGCTAAATGGAGGTGCGGGGTAAGGGCGACAAACACAAAAACTACTTCTAATATAAATGAGTTTTCAATCCAGATTTAAAAGTGCATATCTCCGGTGGCTTCCTAATATTAGAAGGAAGAGCATTCCAGACGGCCGCAGAAGCGCATCTGAACGCGCGCGCGATGCAGTGACCATATTTGTTCGATGGACAGGCACAAGCCGCTGCTGCGGGATACATTAACCCTCTGAACCCTCCGCCCTGCAGAAGCCTCTGTTGAAGGCCACCTTGCCCCTTTGAACCCGTTTTCTAACCTCGAGTCTCCATTGAATCTCCATTGCGCCCTTTCAGATGGCACTTCTGCGGCCGTCTGGAACGCTCTTCCCTTCCGATCGTAGGAAGCCACTGGAGCTATACACTGTTAAATAATTCCGATTGAAAACTATTGTTTTCTAGAACTGCTTGTTGTTTTTAGTTAGTTGTCCTTCCCCCTGCACCTCCGATTAGCATGGTTGGCTACGTACGGTGCAAAATAAGTTCAACATGCATGTACAAATCGACCCTCCAAGAATATCTAGAAAAGGCAGGGGATGGGCTAGTTGAATACACAAACCGAAAGGAACAATTTTTTTTAAATATTGATTTTAAAACAACACATGCGAGGTACTTTGTTTTGCGCGCACGTTTAAGTCTGCCCCTAACGTGCACCCACTGGCGGAGCCAGTGTGGGGGGTGGGGTGGCACGTGCCCCCCCCCCCCCCCCAATGATCCGATCGAAATCCCCAATTTCGATCGGATCATTGGGGTGTATTAGTATTTAATCGGCATTTTGCGACCCCCACTGCCACTCTGCAGCATATTATTATGTGCCAGGGACTCTATGAGATGATAGGACAATAGTCTGAGTCCATAATTGGCAATAAGTAACGGCAAAGCAGTTATAAGTGACTCACAGAATTGTGCGCAGTTGTGTATACAGAGTCCACGACTTCCCTGAAGGCATCAACACCTTCAGCGAGCGCGATGCCGATCACACAACGCGGTTCGAATTCGACCCTCGATCGATGGCTGCGTCATCGCTGCACACGCGTCGGATAAAAAGCAAGGGACAAGTTCTTACTTACTACTAACAACTCCTTACTAACAACTCCTTACTAACAAGTCCTTACTAACAAGTCCTTACTTACTAACAATTCCTTACTTACCAACAACTCCTTACTAACAAGTCCTTACTTACTAACAAGTCCTTACTCACTAACAACTCCTTACTTACTAACAACTCCTTACTAACAACTCCTTACTCACTAACAAGTCCTTACTAACAACTCCTTGCTTACTAACAACTCCTTGCTCACTAACAACTCCTTACTAACAACCCCTTACTTACTAACGACTCCTTACTTACTAACAACTCCTTACTAACAACTCCTTACTCACTAACAACTCCTTACTCACTAACAACTCCTTACTAACAACTCCTTACTTACTAACAACTCCTTACTTACTAACAACTCCTTACTAACAACTCCTTACTTACTAACAACTCCTTACTTACTAACAACTCCTTACTAACAACTCCTTACTTACTAACAACTCCTTACTAACAAGTCCTTACTTACTAACAACTCCTTACTTACTAACAACTCCTTACTTACTAACAACTCCTTACTTACTAACAGCTCCTTACTAACAACTCCTTACTTACTAACAACTCCTTACTTACTAACAAGTCCTTACTTGCTAACAACTCCTTACTAACAACTCCTTACTAACAACTCCTTACTTACTAACAACTCCTTACTTACTAACAACTCCTTACTTACTAACAAGTCCTTACTTACTAACAACTCCTTACTTACTAATAACTCCTTACTAACAAGTCCTTACTAACAACTCCTTACTCACTAACAACTCCTTACTAACAAGTCCTTACTAACAACTCCTTACTAACAACTCCCTACTTACTAACAACTCCTTACTAACAACTCCTTACTTACTAACAACTCCTCTATCATTTTTCATTGCTGGAGGGGTTGCCCGCCCCCTACCTGAAAATCCTGGCTCCGCAATTGCGTGCCCCGAATAATCCGTCTATGTTGGCTGACCTGCTCTTGCTTGTATATAAGGGCATTTAATCGATATAATGAAACAACGTGTTGTCTCGCTTTACAAGTGTTCTTCCAGATTAAAGTGTAGCTTCTCGAACAAATATCCCACCTCGTTAAACCAACGCCACGGGGTATCCTGACAACGTGAACACTGAAAGAGGTGCTCGCAAACACCGCCACGGCCTCTAAACATTGAGGGGCACTGCTGGTGCCTAGGAGATACACAACATGGCACCACGGTGGCTGGAAGATGTTAACCACCTCGCCTGGTATACAGGAGGGCGTGGGTTCGATCCAGACCCTGGCGCCTGAGTTTGCATGTTCTCCCCGTGATCGCGTGGATTTTTTTTCTCCCCGGGTTCTCTGGTTTTCCTCGCCACATTTAGAGACAACAAGCGTTCAGAGTATTTGGCTGCTATAAATGTCCGCATGAAAAGACCACTACGTTGGGCTGTCATTTGTGACGGGCACGTCGCTTCTGATAAAGAGCTACGTAGCTCAGTGGGCCTTACCTGGTAAAATAATAAAATAGTTTTTTTATTGTTATTGCTTGTGACCTCATGCTTGCAGGCTGGTGCTGTCATTCAACTTTGTGCACATGCCAGTAGGGGGTCTCCTGGGCTCAGAGTTTCTAAATTTCCTCGCGATGAACCACTTCGTTGAGCTATCATTTATGATAGCCAGGTCGCTTCTGAAAAAAATAGCTAGATAGCTCAGTGGGCCTTCCTTACCTGGTAAAATAATTATTATTTATTTCCATTCTACGTGACTTTACTGAAAGAACCAAGAAGATGAATCCCTGCAGTCACGAAAGCTTTAAATCGAAATATAATATATGTAGTTTAGTAATAATACAAAAGAAAACCACAGTATGGCTTGCTTGGAATCAGACCGATTTGGATGAGCTGCTTTGAAGGCACCGGGGCATTTAAAGCTCGCGAACAAATGCACATCCTTATCCATCGGCAAAAACGATTGTATGAAAGTAAAAAATATATATATTCTTGGTTCTTTTTTATTGTTTCCCTTCTACGTGGTGACTTTACCGAAAGAACCAAGAATATGAATCCCTGCAGTCACGAAGGCTTTAAATAAAACATATATTACGCCAGTATAAAATAAGCGTCCGTTCTGTGGCCCACATCCCGACGCTGAACGAGTTTGCTGGCTGCCAAATATTGAATGTGGAAGAAAGCACACGAGGCCGGTGTATGAAGTTGCCAAGTTTGCGAGCTTTCCTTGCCGGCCCCCACCGATCACCTGTGTTGGATCATCTCATTGTTGAGAATATTTTCATGTCCGCTGTGTGAATCTTGGCCCCAGTTATTATTGTGTCTTCGCTTAGTCGCGCGCATTTCCTCCTTCCTACCTAACGTCCTCAATTGTGATTTACGACATTGCCAGTGTTTATTTTTTATACGTGACCGTGTATATAATAGTGTAAACGTGTTTCCATTGTAAAGTTGTTACTTGTTGGCAAAAAAGCCTACTGATTACATTTTAGGCACTGTCGATTTATTTTTTATTAAACATCGTTTTTTTCACAAAATTAAACGTGTGCTTGTTCACGTTATGTGCTTTTAATGTGTTGTCATAGCAAGTGAATTGAGGGTGACTGATTTGCTTGCCATGCAGCTTAGCTCACTGGAAAACAAAAAAAACTGTCTTGAGTATGGATGAGATTTGGATTTTCAGATGTTTAAGGGCACTCTTCAGATCTTTTCTTTTTTCAATTTCAGATCGTCCCCAGAATGTCGTATTTAGGACCGAATTTATCAGACGAAATCCCAGCCTGGAGGCCACTCCTGCTCACGACGTTGCCCCAAGCTCGTGCAGAAACAAACAGGGGTCGACCCGCGCACAAACTGGACCCTGGCAGAGGAACGTGGACAAACGGTGCAGCCAGACATTTACCCAGCGTGCACTGCAGCACAAGAGACGTTTTCCGTCACTTTTAATAATTGATGACGGGTGGCAGGACGGAACTTAGTGTCGCCATGCGCCATCCGGTGGCAATGATTGTGCAGTGGTAACACTTGTGGCTCGGCAGGACGCCGCCCGGGTTCGATTCCCCACTCCAGGTGCCTCTATGTGGACTTTGTATGTTCTTGCCCTGTTCTGGATGAGTTTCCTCCTGGTTCAGTCATGCAATCGACAGCAATGCCTCCATATGCGAATAAAGTATTCGATATACGTCTCGGTATAACAAAGTTTGAGTATGACGAACTTTGTATTCATTACCATTATATAAATGGTAACCAAAAAAATAAGTCCAATAACATAAATACACTGGAGCGAATAAATAAATAATGAAAGCGTCCATCTATTACACTAAGACACTGGACCTTTCTTGAGCGTTGTGCATAGCGATGGATCATAGAATGTTTACATTCGTCTCGACCAATCGCGGATGTGACGGCGCTACGGTGTTTGGTGTGCAACGCAACATGATGCCTGCACCGAATGTGAATTTATTTGACAGTATACTGCTACTTTTATGCATTTCAGTGTTTAGATGTAATTCTGTGCAGTATAAAATATATTATTTTCCATGTATGAACGATCTTTGTTTACAATACGAACGGTAAGTTGCGAAGTGTTCATAGCTACGAAGGCTGGGGACGCATCCTCATGATACGAATGTTATAAGTTATTCAACATACGAAGTTTTTTTAAATATATATTTACGAAGCTCCAGGAACGCATCTACTTCGTGTAAAGGGGTATGACTGAAACTTTTATTCACTTGAAAAATTGCCAGCAAATGACTCGATTGGAATTAGACATAGTTGTAATAATAGTGTAATGACAGCAGAGTCAACCTACGGTGTGAGTGGAATAGTGGCCACGGGAGGTAATGACAGAGGAGTCAGTCTGCAGTGCGAATGCACTTGTGGCCACGGGACGTAATAACAGGGGAGTCGGCTTGCAAGTACGAATGGACTAATGGCCATCGGAGGTAATGAAAGGGGAGTCAGCCTACAGTGTAAATGCACTAGTGGCCACGGGAGGTAATGACTGGGGAGTCAGCCTACAGTGCGAATGAACTAGTGGCCACGGGAGGTAATGACAGGGGAGTCAGCTTGCAGTACGAATGGACTGGTGGCTACGGGAATGATCGAGAATATAAGTGGGGCCAGGTGACGGAAGAGGACGGTGGAGTCTGCCGGTGGAGCGAGCATCCAGAGCCAGCGAGAAGGTTCGGGAATGTGGGCATGGCCTCGGACCGTATATAAGGGAGATGCGCGGGAGACTCGGGGCTGTTGCAGTGGGGTCTCCGCCTGTTCAAGTGAACATGTCTTCAATTAAAAAAAACATCTCAAGAAAGTGTGTCAAGTCATCATTACAATAATAACCTCTAGTTTATAAAGCACCTTTCATACTCAAGTATTTCAAAGTGCTGTACATAAAAATACAACTACACTCACGAGTATAGATATAATCTAGGCGAAATAAAAAGCTGATAATAACAATATCAATGACTAACACTCGAAATTTCGACTACAATCGAAATACTGTCTGTTCTCCTATAACCGCGTGTGTTGTTTTCATAACGTGAATTGGGCGTAACGCGATTGAGTGAACGGAACTCCGCCGTGCGCGAGTAATGAGCGGTTGTATGGCTGATATGGCATAACATCGTCGCACGAGGCACTGGGATACTGCTGGATGCTTCTAGATGCCGCCCACGCGCCTCAAGTCTTTGTTCAGCCTGCGTACGCATCTCGCGTGTTATCGCGGACTCTGCTTTACCCCTATATTATATATCATAAGTTATAACGTGCTTTTCCATAACGCGGTGTTCTTCAGGAACGCATCTACACCACGTTCTATGAGACCCGTAGTGGCTTCGTCCCCTTACTGCAAACATTTGGCAGGACCCTCCTGAAAAGTAGTCTGGGTTCACCAGATTAGTAATAATAATTAAGAGTAGCATTCTGGATAAAATTATCGTTTGCATTACATACGATTTCGGCATGGCAGTTTTAAAGAATATGACACCAAAAAAACCACACGAACTTTTTCTCAAGTTTTAATGACTGTTAAATATTTAATTGAACGATTATGGGCGCATCTCGACAACGTACATTATCTTTAAAACATCAGGCTCGTCTTGAAATGAGCATCTATCCTATTTAACAGTCAGAGTTGGTACGTTATATGAGAGGGGGAAAAAAACGTGCTTTTTTATATTTCGGAGAGAGAAACACAACCCGTGAAAGTTCATTGTTTTTCACGTGAATGGATTTATAATCGTTTAAAATAAATTTTATTCCATAGACAAAAGCATAGCGCTAAATATGCAACCATAGTTCTATAGCATGTTCCTTTAGTACAAATGAACGTGCATTGTAAAAAAAAATATTTCCAAAAGCAATTCATTATAAATTTCTTCCCTGTCAAAACAAAGAATACAATTCGTTTCGTAATTTTCTCACAAACGGACCAGTTTTTGTGAATCTTAAGCCGGCTAAGCAAAATCCACGCACACTGGGCTTCACAGATGTACCTGTTCAAGTGAACCGAATTGTGACATTGTGCTTCATATTCACAAGTAAGAGCCAACGGGGATTTCCGGATAACTGTAAAGTCACAGGGACGTGTAATAATAGTTGTCAGATTGTAAGACGTAGCAGCTCAAGAGTGAGCCCAGACCCCGCACCGGCTTGTCGTCGTCGTCGCCAGCTCTTGGCACTTACTCTTAGAGCACGAGGTGTGCTTGGGGCTCAATTACCCGGCAGAGATTACCAGGCACCCTGTGTCAGGAGTCAAACCGTGGCCTGTGGTGTTGCTCATCGGTTCCGCGGAGGTGGCAACCAGTGCAAGGCCATGACCCAGCGACGAATCGGTAACTGCAAAGTGGAGATACAGCATACTCTTTGGTTCTTTCGATAAAGTCACGTAGGTAAAACAAAAAAAATGAAAACTAAATGAAATCACGACGTTTCGGATGCAACACAAGCTTCCTTCGTCAGGTGTAAATAGCACAGCAGAATTACTGTTAATTACAGTAATTTTGCTGTCGTGATTTAATTGAGTTGTTTTAAATTTTGCTTCATTTTACTTATTTATTTTCTACCTACGTGACTTTACCAAAAGAACCAAACAGTTATGGATCCTTGCAGTCACGAAAACTTCAAATCTGGAGATGCAGCCTTGAAATAAAGGAACAAAAGAAAACCAAAAGTTTTAAATAGTTTTTTTTAATTACTGAAAGACTTTAAATATGCGACGCAACGTGCTGTAATTTTAACATGTGGTAGGCTTTCGCGACCAACAACATCCATGATATAGGCTTTTGGGTTATATCGCGTGAATATCAAAGTGTCGTTAAACCCGCCACCACCCGACACAGCCAATTAGTAAGGGTTGTCACGTAAACAGAACGTGGCCAATTCGTTACTAGTACAGCACACCGGTGTTGGAGAGCCAAGCCACAACATTTACCATACTAATTTGCTGTCGGGTGGTGACGGGTTTAACGACACTTTGATATTCACGCAATCTAACCCAAAAAAAACTAAATCATGGGTGCTGTCATTTCTACTTTTTCCACTTGAGTGCCTTTTGTGTAAATGAAAAAAAAAAATACGATTACCCCCCCTCCCCCCCCGGGGGAAATGTCATGGTAACATTACGGCTACAAACAACAACAACAACAACCACGTGCACACGATCGAAGGAAAGGCAATCCCAGACAGGCCGCCAGTCTCGTTCAGGCGCCGTTAAGATTCACGGCAACGGTTGTACAAAGGTGAACTCGTCAAAGTGTAAACGTTGCGAACGAGTCGCCACTTTGCGGATTTACAAAGACGGTCATATACAGGATGTTCCAAAAAGATGGACCCAATTTCAAAGCAGTATATTTCACAAATTGTTGAATGAGTTATCAAGTGTTTACTAACCATTTTATAAGTGCTCTATGTGCCCTCCACCTGCTGTACGGACAACATCGAGACGATAGTTGAATTCGTCCCAAACGCCTCTCAAAGTGTCGTCTTCCACTGAAGTCACCGCTGCCGTGATTCTGTATTTGAGCTCTTCCAGATTAGTCACGAATAGTGGCAAAAAACACGGTCTTTGACGTATCCCCACAAGAGAAAGTCGCAGGGTCTGATGAAACGCACGCTGCACCGCAATTACGGATTCAGTCTTGCTGAACTGCAGAACGCAAAAACGCCCCTTGTGTTGCGGGGGTCACCGTCTTGCGAATGACTGAGGCTAGGGGCTGTTTGTGCGCTGGGGTCACCATCTAGAGAGTGACTGAGGCTAGGGGCTGTTTGTACGCTGGGAGAGGCATCTAGAGAATGACTGAGGCTAGGGGCTGTTTGTGTGCTGGGAGAGACATCTAGCGGTAACCATTTAAAACGCTATGCCCCGCCCTCTCCATGCCCCGCCCTCTCTATGCCCCGCCCTCTCTATGCCCCGCCCTCTCCATGCCCCGCCCTCTCTATGCCCCGCCCTTTCAAGTGGTAAGAGTTTCATTCATGGGCGGTTCGTGGTTGCAGAGATATAGCGATTTCAAATCGTGTCCATCTTTTTCAAACACCCTGTATATTTGTTGTTGTTGTCTCTAGCTCCGTCGATGATTCGCAGACGTTTACATTTCGTCGGTGTCAACGTCTATGCGATGGCAGTGCATGCAAAACCTATCTCAGGGTCGTACCACAATGAGGTTTATTGTTTACGTACACAACACGATCACTTGTGAATTTGTAAGTGAACTTCAATCATTCTGTGCAATAAAATCACTGCACTACATCGGTATGCTGTCTAAGACCAATACAGCATTGTGCCTGTGGGAAAACTTGGGATAATTTGTCTAACATGTTGGACATAACAACCAACGTACCCACAATTTCATGAAACCATGAACCATCTTTATATTTATATATGAGGACCACGATAAGAATCATCTACCGAACACACTTACATAACTTAACAGTATTATTCCGGTTAGAATTTAAGAAGTAATAATCTGCCACATCTCAGGCTCGAGACAGTTGTATGGCTGTTGCCACGGTTACGGGCATGGCTACCACCGTGAGGAGAGGTTATGGTTCTGGACGGGGATGGTGCTAAGGGGCCGTCCATAAATGACGTCACGCGATTTTGGATTATTTTTGAGCCCCCCCCCCCCCAGTCACACGGCGTCACAAAAAGTCAGACCCCCCCCCTCAAATATGACGTCACAAAGCTCTGCCCCCCTCCCCCCCAAATTTTTTTTTAAACATGTCATTGTAGTGCGTATTTAATGTGGCGCTGCACTCTGATGTTGTAGGAGACAACATTTATTAAAAAGTCAATTTAATTAAGTAGAACGTGTTGTCTATATTTATTTAAAGTTGCGCATTTTGATGTGACGTCACATTTCTCAACCCCCCCCCCCCCTCTCATCACACATCGTCACAAATGTCTGACCCCTCCTCCCCCCCCCCCCCCCCCCAGGTGCGTGACGTCATTTATGGACGGCCCCTAACGGTTTGGGAGCGGGGTTATGGTTCGACCTCGCATCGCGGCAAGAGTGCCAAAAGCCACGGGAGGTTCGCGTGGCGTTGCCGAAAGGGCAGCCCTGGCAAACGGGCCGAGAAGCCACCAGAATAGTCCGTGCAGCAGCCATGGAATTCGAGCTCCCACGTGCTCACGCACAAATCCCCCTCGAGGAAGGCGGCCACGAACACGCAGCAGGGGTGGGCGTCAAGGGGCACGGGGCTCCAAAAGGAATGCCGTGACCAGGCCGAGTGTTTCGAGGGGCGAGCGTGCGTTGTTATTAAGAGGGCTCTAGAGATCGGTGAAGCGTTATGTCGAGAGGCTCGGGTCCCTAGTCCACCTTTTCCTCTGTACAGGACGGTCCAGATTTCTCATGACCCCCATTTAATTCCCGAAAACGTAATATTTGTTTTTAAGTAAAGGTGATTTTAAACATAAATGAACGTCTTGATTTGAAGCTTTCGTGACTGCAGGAACCCATACTCTTTGGTTCTTTCGGTAAAGTCACGTAGGTAGAAAATACAATTAAAATAAAATACTATTTTATTTTATACCTACGTGACTTTACCAAAAGAACCAAAAAGTTTAGAAATAAATATGCAAAGGAAAAATCAAATGTCGGGGTTAATTCATTGGGGGGGGGGGTCGCAAGACATCTGGACCTGGACCGCCCTGTAGACCACACCTGGTAATGTTTCTCCAGTTAACACTTGGGTTCATGGAAACTGTGCAGTATTTGTTTTTTGTTATTCGAAAGTTCAAATCAATACTGGTAGCAGACCTCGGTTACGAAGGAAATCCTGCCACCCGAACACAGATGCCGATCCCAACCTCTTCGTGTTAGTTTGGTTGCCACCTCTCCGGGTCAAATCCCGAGCAAGTGGTGGACCAATGAGGAACATCGCAGCCACAGGGTGTGCTGGAGAATCTGGGAATCGGCCGTTATTTCTGCGATGTGGAACTAAAGCAAAATGCAATGCCCGTCTGCCCTGGGCTGGTGCTGGAAGGGGGAAAACAGCCACTCGTTCTGCGGTATTCGACTTGGGGATGATTGAACTTGGGGCGAATTAGCCGCAACAAAGGCGGTGTAAATGAATAACCGTGAATAGGGTGGTTCTGGCCCCGGAGTAGGACCACCGATTGGCTGTGAGCAGGATAAGTACGCACTGTTTCCACCTCGCACACCACACCCGACCATCGTTTATTTCGCCACACTGCCTCACTGCAGTTGTGGTGGCAACTGCAGTGAGGCATGCTGTTAGCCCTGCGCGGCTAACTACTGCAGCCAGAGTCAAGGGCATGGTTAGGGTTAATTTGAGGTTTTAGGATTATTTGAACCGTGGTTAAAAAAACAGACTTTGACTTAGGACTAGGAAAAAGCCTCACGTATCATTTTAAGTTGAGCGAGCCACACAAACGGTATTGGTTCAAGGATAGGAGCCAGCTGTTATTGTGAAAGGATATGGGCCAGTGTCACGGGAGAGTATTCGGCCCTCGTGGCCAGAATGGATCGCGTGAAGACGGCGGCGGTGGCGTTGGCGGCTGTGCCGTGGGTCCTGGGAGTTCGTGGCTTGCTCGGGAGGATGGCCATCACGCCTGCTGTTCCCTCCTCTCCCAGTCGAGCCAGCCTCCCCCATAATGCCGAGCCCTGCACAGTTGGTAAACAAGCACACGGCGCACGCACGCAATCCGTTAGGGCCCACACAGCGCCCACACGAGACGCCTTCTCAAGCAGGAACCCCAATCCTCGACACTCCAGCTATGGCACGCGGGTGCCTGCTTCCGTCAGCCTCGAGGATATTTTTTTTGCTGATACTGAAATTGTGGAATTGATCATCCATATTTAACTTTTTTTTTTCTTTTTTTTTTAAAAAGGCAATTTTTATATTGCGATTATGATTTGCTATCTATTTTAAATTTGGCTTATCTGTTATTGTTTATTATTAAGTTATTTTACTGCGACTTGTGTGTATGTCGGGGAAATGGCGGTGTTGTTTTTGGTTCATTATACACCGATTTAAGAGCTTATTGACTCACGCGGTAATTCAAAATGAACTGAAACTGATTGGTTCAGTTTTTTGTTGCTTGCGCCACATCCACCATCAATATCAATCAATGCTATGCAACTTTAGTTCACGTGACACCCTTCACCGACAGAATTGTCACAGAGTGCTGTGCCAGTCAACGTAACATTACATCAATGAAAGTTAAGTTACACAAAATAATAATAGTTTCAAAAATATAAAAGAGACTAGAATACATTTAAAACCCTTAGATGGCATGTATGTAGAACTTATTTCGCACCATATGTAGCCAAACGTGCTAATCGGATACGGTGTTCATGGTGCCCTGGACCACAAACACAAAACCATGCTCAGAATCCTCAAACTTGGGACTACGAACCTATAAACCCAGACTACGAACCCATGAACCCAGACTACGAACCCACGAACCCAGACTACGAACCCACAAACCCAGACTACGAACCCATAAACCCAGACTACGAACCCACAAACCCAGACTACGAAACCATACACCCAGACTGCGAACCCATATACCCAGACTACAATTCCCTAAACCCAGACTACAAACCCACAAACCGAGACTACGAACCCACAAACCGAGACTACGAACCCATACTCCCAGACTACAAACCCACAAACCCAGACTACAAACCCATAAACCTAGACTACGAATCCACAAACCCAGACTACGATTCCATAAACCCAGACTACTAACTCATAAACCCAGACTACGAACCCACAAACCCAGACTACTAACCCATAAACCCAGACTACGAACCCACAAACCCAGACGACTAACCCATAAACCCAGACTACGAACCCACAAACCCAGACTACGAACCCACAAACCCAGATCACAAACCCACAAACCCAGACTACTAACCCATAAACCCAGACTACGAACCCACAAACCCAGACTACGAACCCACAAACCCAGACTACAAACCCACAAACCCAGACTACTAACCCACAAACCCAGACTACGAACCCACAAACCCAGACTACAAACCCACAAACCCAGACTACGAACCCACAAACCTGAACTAGCAAACCAATAAACCCAGACTTCGAACCCACAAAGCCGAGCTAGGATCTCCATGAACCCGGACTAGGAACCAACAACACCGGGAGTAGAGACCCAATCCTCGAGTGAGAATGCAAGCCCCATGAAACTGATTGACCCTCACTTATCCATAGACCCTCCGGTGAGAGATGAAATCAAAACGCCTGTGATTGTAGCACCGAGGGTGGATCGGGGGGTGGGGGGGGGGGTCCACGGGCCAATGAGTCGCCTTAAACACCCGGCTCTGCTGACCCATAGCTTCCTAGCAGAAACATTCACCACGAGTCTGACCCATGAAGGGCCCTTTCGGTGGAACCTCCGTGACTCCCACCCACGGGCACCTGGGCCGGCTCCCCCTGCACTCCGTACGCACCGGCGAGCATCCGCGGGGGTGAGTGTCGTTGTTGTTGTTGATGAGTGTTGGTGAGTGTCGTTGTTGCCGAGTGTTGTTGTTGTTGCTGAGTGCTGTTGCTGAGTGTTGTTGCTGAGTGTTGGTAAGTGTTGTTGTTGGTGAGTGTCATTGTTGGTGAGTGTTGTTGTTGCTGAGTGTTGTTGTTGCTGAGTGTTGGTAAGTGTTGTTGTTGGTGAGTGTCGTTGTTGGTGAGTGTTGTTGTTGTTGAGTGTTGTTGGTGAGTGTCGTTGTTGGTGAGTGTTGTTGTTGCTGAGTGTTGTTGTTGCTGAGTGTTGGTAAGTGTTGTTGTTGGTGAGTGTCGTTGTTGGTGAGTGTTGTTGTTGTTGAGTGTTGTTGGTGAGTGTCGTTGTTGGTGAGTGTTGTTGTTGCTGAGTGTTGGTAAGTGTTGTTGTTGGTGAGTGTCGTTGTTGGTGAGTGTCGTTGTTGGTGAATGTTGTTGTTGCTGAGTGTTGTTGTTGAGTGTTGTTGTTGCTGAGTGTTGGTAAGTGTTGTTGTTGGTGGTGAGGGTTGTTGTTGCTGAGTGTTGGTAAGTGTTGTTGTTGGTTAGTGTCGTTGTTGGTGAGTGTTGTTGTTGCCGAGTGTTGTTGTTGAGTGTTGTTGTTGTTGAGTGTTGTTGTTGCTGAGTATTGGTAAGTGTTGTTGTTGCCGAGTGTTGTTGTTGCTGAGTGTTGTTGTTGAATGTTGTTGTTGCTGAGTGTTGGTAAGTGTTGTTGTTGGTGGTGAGTGTTGTTGTTGCTGAGTGTTGTTGTTGCTGAGTATTGTTGTTGAGTGTTGTTGTTGCTGAGTGTTGGTAAGTGTTGTTGTTGGTGGTGAGTGTCGTTGTTGGTGAGTGTTGTTGCTGAGTTATTGCCGAGTGTTGTTGTTTCTGAGTGATGTTATTGGTGATTTATTGTTGTTGCTGAGTGTTGTTGGTGAATTGTTGTTGCTGCTGAGTGTTGGTGAGTGCTGTTGTTGGTGAGTGTTGTTGTTGGCGAGTTGTTGTTTTTGCCGAGTGTTGTTGTTGTTGTTGTCGAGCGTGTGGTGGCTGCATCTCGCGTACCTGGTGTATCCCAGCTTCTGCGCAATGAGCAGAGCCTCCTTGCTGCGCCTCCCCGCGCGGCACAGGAAGACGGTGTTGGGGGCGCTCGGGCCCACGAGATCCGATCCGTAGCGCGCGCGGAACTCACGCGGGGACAGTTGCAGAGCCTCCCCCAGCTCCCCCACTGCAACAAAGACGAAGATCTGCCATCACGTGTGGACCGTCGGGGCAAGTGCTGCTCGCGAGCGGCGTCCTGTGAAGGCCGGCCCCAAGTGGCTTATCGAGTGGACATTTACAGCGGCCAAATGCCTACACACGTGTGTTCGAGGGGGAAACACTCTATCCCGTAAAGGGGGACCAGGTGGCGTTCGCACATGTATGCTGTCGCGCCTTAAAGCCACCCCAACAAACGTGATGACGACGATGACGACGACGACGATGATAATAGTAACAGCGATTGGCGGGCAGCGCTCACGTGGGACATTGACGCAGCCCTCGATGGCGCCGTTCTCCTTGAGCTCCGAGGGCTCGCGCACGTCCACGAGCCACACGGCAGCGGCCGCCAGCAACGCCTTCAGTTCCTCGTACGGCACCGACACGACCCCCTCGGGCCCCTCCAGGGGCGGCGACGCCGACCCCGGCGCCGACTCCCTGGCCCAGGCGGGCTTCCCCACCAGCTCCTCGATCTGGCGGCGGCCCAACGACAGACGGGCAATGTCGACGCGACGCGCCGTGAACTCGACGAACTTTCAATGGAACTCCGTCGAAGTGAAGAGGCAAGGCTCGGGTAAAGCATTTGGGAGGCCTGGTCGGTGTGGTGGTGTGTCATCGGTGAGTTGGTGAGTCGGTGCGAATGAACAGGCATCATGATGGGTCTTCCATTCCTATTTTTTTATTTGACCAGGTAAGGTCCGCTAGGTTATGCAGCTCTTTTTCAGGAGTGACCTGGCCATCGCAAATGGTAGCTCCAACGAAGTGGCTTATCACGTGGAAATTTATAACAGCCAAATACTCTGAACACGTGATGTTGATTCTGAACGTGGAGGGAAAAACCGGAGGACGCGGAGAAAAAATCCACACGATCATGGGGAGAGAGAGAGAGAGACACGCAAACTCCAAATATACAGCAGGCACCAGGGTTGGGATCGCACCCACCACCTCCTGTATACCAGGCGAGGTAATTAACATCTCCTAGCCACCGCCTGGAGGCTCCCTGTGTGTGGGTGGTGGCTGTGACGAGTGAGAGACACGTGGGGTGAGCTGGGGCCCCTCGAGCGACGGGAGAGACACGAAGCAGAAGCAAGAGGACAACGGCGTGAGATCTCTACCAAACGTTGGCGACTTGATTGGTAAATAACCACCCCGGGTGTTCACGGCGAGGGTCACGGCCAAAAGAATGAGACACGATGGGCACGAGTTTTACACTGGAATCAACCACTTTTATTTACTCCATCACCCTGGCCTTTTCTGTTGCTGAGATATTAAAAAGGGCTACTGGCCGAAACGTCACTTGTTATCGATTATTTCTTCATTTTCTTTAAGGCCGCAGAGTGCCATTGACGAAAGTGTTGAGTTTTTTTGTGGCGTGCGCGCCTGCGCAACCGCTCTTTGAAAAAAGTCGGAACCATCCGCTAATCGGTGTTATCCGTGATTGCGCTTCGTAAGACAGCAGACGTGGAAGACAACGAATTTTAGTGGGAACATTTGAACACCACAATCGGGCCGGGTTCCATCTCTCGGATCGGGCGGGACGGGGCGGGTGGCGGGGCGTGGATGGCAGGGAGCGGGGGTCAGAGTTGTGTATGGGGCCACCATATCAGTGGTACAACCACTAAGAAGTCCGGGAGCAGCCCAGAGCAGATACGTCACTTGCCGGGACCACCGGATGCGGTTGTTACTTTCGCAGTCTCCAACACTTCTCAACGTGGCCAATCGCGGTGAATTACACGACAACACACTTTCAATAAGTGAGGGGGGGGAGGGTTACTTTGTTGGCCACGTAAATACATCGACAGGACTAAAAATGTTGCTACCATTGAGGTGGAACTCTACCGATTCCTGCTCTGGCACCATGGGCTCCGAAGGGAGATTTGGGGTGGGCCGGAGGGAGATTTGTGGGCGCACGACCACGTACGTCGTCGATCTTGGCCCGAAATCCATCGTTGATGTCGTCGAGTTGTGCCCCTGGCCGCGCGTTGCCGACGTCCGGCCGGGCCTGAGGGCGACTGCTGACCTCGTCGGCGTGCGTTGCCAGCAAGGGGCGGCCTGCAGTCACCAGGCCGCGCTGCCACCACGGGGCCACCAGGGCACCTGTGGACACATGCGGCAGCCATGGACGGACACGCACGCACACTCCTTTGAGGGTGCCACGGTGGCTAGGAGATGTTAACTACCTCGCCTGGTGTGCAGGAGGCCGTGGGTTCGATCCCGACTCTGACGCCTGCTGCTGTGTATTTGGAGTTTGCGTGTCTCTCTCTGCCCATGGTCGCGTGGATTTTTCTCCGGGTCTTCTGGTTTTTCCCTTCACTTTTAGATTGCACGTCATGCGTTTGGAGTATTTGGCCACTATACATTTCTACCCGATAAGCCACTTGTTAAGCTATTATTTGGGGCCAGGTCGCATTTGACAATAATAATTCAAATTTATAATGCGCATTCCATCCTAGGGTCTCAGTGCACAATGCATGGAAAGCAGGAAACAAAAACAGAACCAGGGCAGCCGACCAAACTAAAGAGGGAAGGCCACTTTAAAGAGTTGGGTTTTGCAAAGTAGACTTGAGTATATCTCCTGACTTCAGTTGCCTGATTTAAAGTGGCAAGGCGTTCCATAGTTTGGGTGCCACACTAACAAAAGCCCCATCACCAAAAGAGCGCAACCTACACCTGGGAGTGCTGAGCAGTTGGAGATCAGAAGATCTGGATGACTTTGATGGAATATATAAATGTATTAGTTCCTGCAAGTAGTGTGGGTGAGCCCTTTTAAAGCATTATAGGTTAATAGCAGTATCTTATAATCCACTCGGAGTTTGACCAGTAGTCAATTAAGGAATAAGAGGACCTGGTGTAATGTGCTCACGGAATGGTGTACGTAGTGTAAGCATTCTAGCAGCTGCATTCTGAACAAGCTGGAGTCTGCCCACTACTTTGCTCAGTATCCCAGCCAGTGAGGCGTTGCAGTAGTCGAGTAGGGATTACACAAAAGTATGGATCAGTGTCTCCAAGTCTGCAGATGACAGGAAACGATGCGTTCTGGCAATATTTCTCAGGTGTAAAAATGACATTGTGAACCACCTTAGAGATATGTGCCTCAACGGAGGCGGGCCTTACCTTGTAAAATTAAAAAAAAATAGTTTTGAATAGTTGAGTTTATTTAACCCGGCAACGATATCGTCATGGGCAACACGGTACCTCGGCAGGGGCTTAATGAAACACGGTGTATTCGACCGCGTGGCTCGGCGGGAGAATGAGTGGCTCTCACAGCCATCGGAGACGCTGCGAGTTCAAACCCTCAACTGAAACTACGACTAATTTTATTTTACCAGGTAAGGCCCACTGAGCTATATATCTCAACAGCCTGTCAAACATTTAAACATGACCGGGCAAGCCGATTCACGCCAGGGTTGTGCCCTTTGTGTATCAAATCTTATAATTTTTTCATTTATTTTACCAGCTAAGGCCCACTGACCTATATCGTAGCTATTTTTTTCAGAAGCGACCTGGCCATCACAAATGATAGCTCAGCGAAGTAGCTTATACCGTGGAAATGTATCGCAGCTAAATACTAATTGCATGTTGATTCTATATGTGGAGGGAAAAACCATAGGACTCAGAGAAAAATCCACGCGACCGCGGAGAGAGAGACACGCAAACTCCAATTATAATTGGATCTCGACCCTGACGCCTGTATAATTATATATTATACAATTATATATAATTATACAGGTGTCAGGGTCGGGATCAAACCCACGACCTCCTGCATACCAGGCGAGGGAGATGACATCTGACTCAGCGCATTATCTCATCCATCTGGGGTCGATTACATATAAGTATGCCTTATGGATAGACTTCACACTGTCATAGGAATGTGGAATTTTCACGGTGGCACAATAACGACATGTTAACTCCCTCTCTCGGTATGCAGGAGGTCGTGGGTTCGGCTCTAACCCTGACATCCGTATATTTGGAGTGTGCATGGTTCTCCCCGTGTTCAAGTGGATTTTTCGCCAGGTCCCCCGGGTTTCCCCTCCATATTTAGAAACGTGCCCTTGGAGTGTTTGGCTGCTGTACATTTCCCCGTAAGTCGTTGAGCCATCATTTGTGGCCAGGTTGTTTCTGAAAAAGAACCATGTAGCTCAGTGGGCCTTACCTGGTAAAACACAAATAGTAAATACTGTAGTAGTAGTCAGAGCAGTGCTTGTAGTGGTAGCAGCCAGCACCACCATAAGCACTGCCAGTTGTTGAAGTCACAGCTTCATGGTTTAAATTAAGTACAGTCCTGCTTCTTTTAAACTAACAGGAATACCTCGAATGCATTCATTTCCTTTCCCCTACACACACCGTATCTAATATTGCTCTTGCTCAAAGGTAAGCAAAAACCATTATCTCTTTCATAACAATCAACAATATTTGTCCGTTATCTCAACCCTCCTTGAATTGCTAGAGAGTTCCATTTCCGCGGTTACTGATTTGGCACTGATATCTAGGAACCAGTTTTCTAGGATACGTTTGTTGACCGAACCGAGTTTGAGGTTTTGCGACATCACCACAGGACATCTAGAGGGCATTTCAAGTTTACCTGTTTTTCAAAATATTTTTATTAGATTTTTGTTGTACATAAGAACAAAGGCCCGCTACAGAACGTTGGGCGATATGTATCTTTCTTTGTGAATGGATCATTAAAAACACCGGCCACAGCAGTTCGATTGTGGCCCATGCAAACCAAAACTATTGACAAATATAATAAACCCCATGGAGACACATGGATGATACTGTAAAGAGAGACACATTAACGACAAGCCAGGGTAGTGTGATTGTGGCCATGCAACCCAAACTATGGACCGTACAGTATACCCACTGTAGTCTGCTCTTCTTCAACAGAGGAATAGCAAAATTCCACAATCTCTCCCCTAAAGCCTTCTCATCGTGGCTATGAGACCTCGATATTGGCATTATAACTCCTGAACCCGTATTGCTGCTGTCATCATGCGCAAGAGATTAAATTTTTATTTAAAGCTTTCGTGACTGCAGGGATTCATATTCTTGGTTCTTTCGGTAAAGTCACCACGTAGAAGGGAAACAATAAAATAATAAAAATATAAAACAATAAAATTATCGCGACGTTTCGACTGCAACACAAGCAATCATCATCAGGGGTGAAAACCACAGCAAGAAAATTTGAAAAAATCATCATCAGGTGGTTTTCGCACCTGATGATGATTTCTTGTGTTGCAGTCGAAACGTCGTGAGAATGTCATTGTTTAATATTTTTATTATTTTATTGTTTCCCTTCTACGTGGTGACTTTACCGAAAGAACCAAGAATAAGAGTATAATTGTTGCACCGACCAACACCTGCCACCTCTGGGGACAGATAAAAAAACCCTGGCACACATCATGGGAAGATCTAGAAGAACATCTCACAGTACCCGAGGGAGGGAACAACATGCATGTAAATGCATGGTCTTACGTGGTGCATGATTGTACACTCTTGGTGTCGAAAGGGTTGCTAAAGTATATTTTCTGCACTGCTGGTAACCACGTGAAAGAAATGAAACTAAAAACCCGGTGACCATTTTGTTGTTATTGCACATTGAGAAATGTCTCGAGCTTTAAAGCACAGAATATATTTACGTGTAGCCGACAGCTGGAGGGATCTGCCGCAGTGGTGGAATTGTCAGCGCCCTGGACGCGCAACCCAGAGATGACTTACAGGTTCGATCCCGTCTCCTGGCACGACGGATGAACTTAATGACGTAGGTTTCTCCAACCCCAAATGGGCATGTTTCTTGGCGCTATAAAGAGTAGCCCATTGCCTGAATTGTCACCAAGTATGTATAAATATGTTCGTATTTTTAGTATCCGTGTATGTATATGTAAGGTTTTTGAGAGAAGTTTTGAAATATATTTTTCGCCCGGGCAACGCCGGGTACTTCCCCGCTAGTTATATATAAATAAGTTTCGTATTTTCATGCAGCGGTTGTTTCGGAGTGTGTTGAGTTTTGTGTTTTGTTTTTGCTTTAAGCCCCCACCGCCTCTGTCCACCCAACCGTGTAAGTGGGCGCACCGTGGTTAGTCCCATCGGCAAGGTCACGTGTTGGTGGGGCAAAGCGTGATTTACACCCCGCACACCTCCTCCGAGACGTCCGGTCAGTGTGGAAGAGCGAATCAAATCTCCTCCTCCAGGGCCGGTTGGGGGCCCGGTGCCACCAATTTGCGTGGGTTTCCAGGAGAAACGCATGTCCCGTGAGAATGCGGTCCCGATGCAAACACACGATGTTCGGCTCCCTCCAACGGCAATCGTTATTAAATATAGTTCACAGGACGTACTGTCTTCAATGCGTGGATTTGTTTTTTTTTTTTAAACGGTGCCCGTTCTATTTTGTCGATCGTGGTACCGCTGTGCGCAATCGGCGTCCGTGCCACACAAGGAGTCCATTGGGAAATCTCACGGGAGTGCTACGGTCACCCAAAGTGTCTAAGAACGGGCAAGGGACAAAGAGCTCCTTCTACTACTAAAAGAAGAAACCCCTTCAAGGGACATTTTTACTGTTCACGCCATAGGGGGGCACGTTTACCCGGCACACGCTGCTACAAGATTGGCGTTTGTCGCTCGGCGTTCAATGTTACATCCAAAGTCTGAGAATTACAAATATTGAAATGTCAGGTTTAACTGTCACGGTCAAAACTGATATTTTAATTCTGATGTTTGGAATTTGTCAATACCAATTTTTTGCGTGCAGTTCTGCGTGATCTGGCTGCGAACATCGATCGAGTTTACAATCGAGAGAAACTCCCCCCCCCCCCCGCGGTGTACGTGAGCGTGGGCGGCTCACAAAGCACTCAGCCAAATGTAAACACAATAAACACACGCGCTCCCAACCACGAAGACAAAGATCTCCCGCATAGCACTTCCGGGGCAAGTACCTATGAAGGCCGGCACGGCACACGTGGGGGTGGGTGGCCAGCATCTCGCCCGGCCGCCTTCGTCTCCCGAGTGGCGATGTTTACTACGCACCGTACCCGGTACTCATTTGAGGCCGAGTCGACATAGGCGAGGCCCAGGACGGGTTCGGATGATCGCCACTGGTGTTGGCCGTGAACAGGAATTGAGCTCGGATCACCAGGCTCCTAACGCAGTGCGCTAACCACGACCCTATATATTTAAAATGATCCCCAACACACAGAGACACACGTGTCGTCACGCACGCCAATGTAAATACGATTAGGAAGTGAAAATAAACCCCTTCCAGACGCAGAAAAATTCAGAAAACTCGAGTGGCCCTGTTCGAGGTAACTAATCTAGACATGCCTCCCTACAGCTGAGGATGGACGTGAGATTGCCGAAATGAAAATAAATAAATAAAAACATGAAGGGCTGTTGCCCGAAACGTTGTCCCGGTATTAACTTGTGTTGCCTTTTTTTAAGGCAGTGCTACTGACGAATGTGATTGAGTTTATGTCAATAAGAGTAATCGTTATTTTTCTCTTGTATCCAGGAAAGCCACACTGAGGGTCCTGTTGCTACACGCGTTTTTTTATTTTAAGATGTTTTCAGCCAATTCATGATGAGTGTTAACTATGTGCAGGGTCAGGGCAATGGAGAAGCTCAGGAAAAAAAAACAAATGAACTCAGCTCAGTGTCTCTGAAAATAAACAGCAATTAACGTTTTTTTTTTCTTCTTCCATCAGTTTATCGGCCTTCCTGACCAATATTATCAAACAAAATAAAAAAACCTCTGGACCGGTTTCGACCTTTTGGGTCTCAATTCTAGATTTAAAGCTTTCGTGACTGCTAGGATCCATACTCTTTGGTTCTATTGGGTAAAGTCACGTAGGTGAAAATAAAATAACAAAAAATCACGACGTTTCGGCCACAACACAAGCGGCCTTCATCAGGTGAAGGGACGAGCCTGTCTGGAGGACAGCGCTGGAGTGGGAGAAGCCACGCTTAGATCACGACCTTTAAGCTGTGTGAGAGGATAAAGAAGACCAAGCGCCTTGACAAAGGAATTAGCATATAATTTAGCATTGAAATGGCTCATTGAAATAGCTAAGTTAAACAAATGCTGCTTGGATGAACAGATCTGACCTCCGTACAGGCAAGAGAGGGGGGTAAGGTGACTTAGAGGATTATACGCTTGGCTAGAGGGGCTTACAGGCCAGGCAGTATGAGACAGGGCAGGGATTGCGACCAGAAATTTAATTTCAAAGAGTGTGGACTAGTTGCTGCTGGTGGAGTAATGGGTCCAAGCAGTGACATCGAGGCACGTTGCTCTCCTTTTGAAATGGATCGCTCTCTAACCCCTCATCCATCTCTCTCATCTCTTTCTCATCTGTGGCGAGATGCGAATTCCCTCGCCTGGTCGACAAGAGGTTGTGGGGTTTTAACCCGACCCTGACGCCTGTTGTATATTTGGAGTTTGCGTGTCTCTCTCTCTCCCCGTGGTCGTGTGGATTTTTTTCACGCGTTTGGAGTATTTGGGTGTAAGAAATGTCCACGTGATAAGCCACTTCGTTGAGCTATCATTTGTGAGCAGGTCTGTTCTGAAAATATCTACATAGCTTAGTTGGCTTTACTTGGTAAAATAAAAAAAATAGTTTAGGTAAGTTAGTTAAGCTGCTCACGCCAGATTCTCGTCAAAACGGGTAGAAAGTTATTTCTGGGATATCACTGCAAACAATAAAAACGTTGGGACCCTCATGCTGTTAAAGGCTATTTTGAGTCTTTATAGAGCCAAGAGGGGGCCAATTGTGCCGTTCGCACCAGGTTCTTTGTCACGTGACGAGCCCCCCGCCCCGTCCGGCAGACAAAGAAACCCCCCACGCCAAACTGCCCAATCACAGACGCGCATCTCCACGCGCGCGTGCACGAGACCGATTAGGTCGGTGCGGCGTTCATGGTGCCGCTAACGCTGATTGGTGCCCCTGGCGGGGGATCTCTCTGCTCAAGTCGTGGTGCGGGAAATCGTTTTTTGTTTTTGTTTAATTTCACGCGCCAAAGTTGTCTCTACGGTGTCATGAAGATCGACGTTGTAGACCACCGCCCTTGCGTGGGCAAACAGAGTAAGGAATTCCAACAGCCTGTCAAACAACGGCCGAGCCAGGATTTTCAGGTAGGGGTGGCAACCCCTCCAGCAATGAAAAATGATAGAGGAGTTGTTAGTAAGTAAGGGTTATTCTTAGTTTTTTTCGGTAAAGTCACGTTGAAGGGAAACAACAAAATAATAAAATATATATAAAACAATAAAAAATTATCACGACGTTTCGACCATAACTCAAACGGTCGTCTTCAGGTGTGTTGGTTCGCATACATTTATTTTTAAACGGCGCATTTATTTATTTATAAAAACGTTAGCGCCACGCGCAACGATTTGGCAGTTTATGTAGGACTAGTCCATCTATATTCTGAAAAGAGGAGGGGGGAGACGAATTTTTGTATAATGTATGCTGTCTGAAAGCCACTGTAAGCGTGAACAATCAATTAAGACCTGAAATGGTTTATCAAATCTTTCCAATGATTGCTAAGATATAATCCATCTTCTCGGTTGAAATTGTCTCTGTGCTTGTATATGTGGATAGCCTCATGAACGAATCTCTCATGGAAGCCAGATGGCTTACAAAGAACCTCTGTCTTGGAAAAGTCAATGGCATGTGAGCCTACTGAATTCGAACAATGATCTGCCACGGCCGAGGTGTTGGTCCTACCGTGTTTAAGGTCTGCTTTGTGTTCACGAATGCGGTCCGAGACATGGCGTTTGGTTTCTCCAATGTAACTACTACAACAGAGGCAACTTAGTTTGTAGACACCAGGGTATTGTATGTCCGGAATCACATCTTTTACAGACGGAACCAGATCACGGATTTTATGTCATGTGTTGAAACGGACCTGGATCTTGTGTTTATTCAAGATTTTGGAGATCTTTTTTGTGATCCCCGCAATGTAGGGTAAAGTGATGGTTTTGAAAGGCTCCTCAAGAGGGTTCTTCTTCATGGTTTGAGTGATAGCTTTGCGGATTGTATAGTCGGAGTAACCATTAGCCCTAAGAGCTTGGTGTACGTGCTTGAGACAATTTCAACCGAGAAGATGGATTCTATCTTAGCAATCATTGAAAAGATTTGATAAACCATTTCAGGTCTTAATTGATTGTTCACGCTTACAGTGGCTTTCAGACAGCATACATTATAAAAAAATTCATCTCCCCCCTCCTCTTTTCAGAATATAGATGGACTAGTCCTAAATAAACTGCCAAATCGTTGCGCGTGGCGCTAACGTTTTTATAAATAAATAAATGCGCCGTTTAAAAATAAATGTATGCAAACCAACACACCTGAAGACGACCGTTTGAGTTATGGTCGAAACGTCGTGAGAATTTTTTATTGTTTTATATATATTTTATTATTTTGTTGTTTCCCTTCAACGTGACTTTACCGAAAAAACTAAGAATATGAATTACTGCAGTCACGAAAGCTTTAAATCAAAATTTAAGTAAGGGTTGTTAGTAAGGAGTTGTTAGTCAGTAAGGAGTTGTTAGTAAGGAGTTGTTAGTAAGTAAGGACTTGTTAGTAAGTAAGGAGTTGTTAGTAAGTAAGGACTTGTTAGTAAGGACTTGTTAGTAAGGAGTTGTTAGTAAGGACTTGTTAGTAAGGAGTTGTTAGTCAGTAAGGAGGTGTTAGCAAGTAAGGAGTTGTAAGTAAGGAGTTGTTAGTAAGGAGTTGTTAGTAAGTAAGGAGTTGTTAGTGAGTAAGGAGTTGTTAGTAAAGACTTGTTAATAAGTAAGGAGTTATTAGTAAGCAAGGAGTGGTTAGTAAGGAGTTGTTAGTAAGTAAGGAGTTGTTAGTAAGTAAGGACTTGTTAGTTAGTAAGGAGTTGTTAGTGAGTAAGGACTTGTCCCTTGCTGTTAATGAGACGCGTGTGCGGCGATGACGCAGCCATCAATCGAGGGTCGAATTCGAACCGCGTTGTGTGATCGAAATTGCGCTCACTGAAGGTGTTGATGCCTTCAGGGAAGTCGTGGACTCTGTATACACAACTGCGCACAATTCTGAGTCACTTATAACTGATTTGCCGTTACTTATTGCCAATTATGGACTCAGACTATTGTCCTATCATCTCATAGAGTCCCTGGCACGTAATAATACGCTACACAGTGGCAGTGGGGGGTTGCAAATGTCGATTTATTACTAATAAACCCCAATGATCCGATCGAAATGAGGGATTTCGATCGGATCATTGGGGGGGGCAAGTGCCATTCCGCCAGTGCTGTCAAATATTTAAACATGACCGGGCAAGCCGATTCACACCAGGGTGTATCTCCTTGTTGCCTTTTGTGTATCATATATGACTATTTATTTGAGTATTTTACCAGATAAGGCCCACTGAGCTACAGTATATAGCTCTTTTTCAGAAGTGACTTGGCTGGCTATCACAAAATGATAGCTCAACGAAGCGGCTTATCGTGTGGAAATGTATAGCAGCCAAATGCCGTGAACGCTTGACGTTGATTCTGAATGTGGAGGGGGGGGGGGGGGGGAAACCGGAGCATCCGGGAGAAAAATCCACGCGACCACGGGGAGAGAGACACACCGCAAAATCCAAATATACAGCAAGCGTCAGGGCTACTGCATCCAACGACGTGGCAGATCATGTGGCGTCAGGGTCGTTTTGTGATGATGATGATATATCATCATCATATAACTCAGCCATGATCAATCCGTTGCTGGATGAAGGCCACCCCAAAGCCGCCCCTCGCCTTCTACGACCTCTGCGAGATAACAAACCCATCCCGCACCTGAACCGACTTCATCGCTCCGTCTCTCAACTGGACGTTTTCTCGGAGGGCATTTACGATCCCTGGGCTGCCACTCCGTTGTTCTGGACCATCGTCCCTTCGAGCCGTGACGCGTCCTGCCCAAGCCGCCCCCCCCTCCACTCGCTTTCCTTACACCGTCTGGGATGGCTCTCAATGTGCAATACTTTACCAATACCCCACCGTTCGCCACTCAAGTGACGGTGACGTCGCCACGGTGCCTGTGCCAGGCTAGGTGCACTTTGAGGCCACGTGAAGTTTCAGAAGGCTCGCTGCTGGCAGGAGGTCACGGAACAGGCCTAGGTGCCATGGGTTGGCTGACTTGAGATGACCGGCAGATGCACCACCAGCTGTATCCCCCTACCGTGCCAACTCGCTGCATTTTAGTCGCCCGGCGCTCTGCTCGTTGTTGTGAGCGGTCGCTCATCTGCCCCCCGTTGTTGCTGGACGGCCACTGCCTCCAACTGCCCAGTAGCATCCTTCACGAGCCTCCTCTCAATGTGCACGTATTTATATACATACATTCATATATATATACACACATACTCATTAATATAGCATGTGTAAGTATTACAGTCACAATACAATTTGTTATAATTTTTCTACCTACGTGACTCTACCGAAAGAACCAAAGAGTATGGATTCCTGCAGTCACGAAAGCTTCAAATCAAGTTTAGTCTAAGTATTGATTTTACAAGGGGAGTGCACATTCTGTTTGGAAAGGTATATCGCAGTGTTCTTCACTATTTTTTAGAGGGGGGGTGGGGGTGGCACATTCGCCGATAAGACATCATCAGTGTGTGAGGTCCGCCACACCGTTTGAAACCATTGGAAGTTTGACAGCAGCACGATGATGATGATGATGACGAGGGGTGTTTTCACTCTTTGTGTATTGTCGGTGGCCGCACATCAGGGGCTGCACTAAAGGCCACCAGGGGCTGACGGTGTCCCGCGGGGCCTTGCAATGAAGACCACCGGTATATCGGATTTGCCTCTGACTTTATGGGAAGTCTGGCCATGTAATTGCAAAAGAGCAATAAGAGAACGGGCAGCAACACACGAGGGCATCACGCCCACCGAGCCGAGTTTGTTTCTCCCAGTTTAAAATTCACACACGGCACATGGCACACCAACGCGAGCGCGACCATTCACTAAAACGTCGAAACCAAAAGCACCTCGCCTCCGGCTCAAGCGCCGATCCCCCTTCTGGGATCGCACGGTCACCATCCTAAAATCTCACCCAGACGCGGAAGGACGCTGCTGTGTGAACAGAGTGAAACAACACGGACGTTCCAGAGTAAACGGCGCATTCGGACCCAAACATCGCGCCTCCTGGCTTTTGGCATCCCTCGAAGACACTGGTGGAGCCGTCAGCCGTGTCAGAACATCAACAGGCAGCTTGCGTACGTCTCCTTCACGAATGGAAAATTTAAAACACGCCGCAATGGCGTGATTGTGGCCATGCAACCCAAACTATGGACCGTATAATAAACCAATTTAGTGTGCACTATCAATGGAGGAGGAAGAGCAAAACAACACAAATTCTCTCCTGAAGCCCTCTCGTCGTGCCTAGCAGACCTCAACATTGGCATCGAGCTGTTGGGAGATATTGCCATACGCATGAATAGAACCACACCAAGAGCTGAACTTGAAAATGAAAAGTGACATAGCTTACCTGCTGTGACACATTTATTAGAAACATGGGCAATGCTTAAGACAATGGAACAATTGACAAAAGTGTGCAAGGAAGCGTGGAGAGATGCACGCTGGGAAAATGACATTGCAGAGCCAGAGGAACACATGGATTGGAGAATACGCATAGATTATCCATAATAGAGGGTTTTTTTTAGTCAGATCGCGTAATATACGTGTGTCGTTAAACCCGACACCACCCGACACAGCCAATTAGTAAGCTTTGTCACGTAAACAAAACGTGCCCATTCGTTACTAGTTCAGCACACCGGTTGTGTATTGGAGAGTAAACCCACTACAACATTGACAATTCGAGTACTGTGACGTTTAATTGAGAAACACGTGTTCAGAGCATTTGGCTGCTGTAATTTCCCACGTGATAAGCCACTTCGTTGATAGCCAGGTCGCTTCCGAAAGAGAGCTCAAAAGCTCAGTGGGCCTTACCTGTTAAAATTAAAAAATATATTATTTTAATTTTAGTTTTAGCCCTGGTGAATAACTGACGAGCTGAGGATACCAGAGGGATATCTGGGTTCATTTTTTTTTAGCTAAGCGAGAATGTTTTACAGAATAAGAAACAAAAACATATCGAAGAAATGATTTATTCGCTTTGTTCAAGAGGATCCAGCATTGGGGATGTTTTGGCTCAATTCCCTTCAGTATGTGGGAGGAATCTAGGGAGTACCTACCCAGAGAATACTCAAGTACCTGCACAAACCATGGCACCAGCATATGCAGTTATTCTTGGTGGTGGTGGTGGTGGTGATGATGATGATGCACTCATGGGAAATTAAAATCCTTCGGTCAGTGTGCGGTGACTGTGATCACTGCCCAGAACCGAATCACGGAACACAAAACGACTCAACGGCCGACTCACACACACACACTAAGAAGGAGGAGGAGGAGGTGTTGGCGTCATCACGGAGATGGTTCACCACTCCGCTCCTCCGCACGCAATCAGCTGGCTCGTGAACCACCACAATGTGCCAAATCATCGTTGTTTCTCGACATCAGTGGTGCCCAATTGACGTCTCCCGAGCCGCGTGCGCGCTCTTTAATCCACCGCACGCGGCTCTATCGAAGGGGCATAACGTAGACAAAGATCCCCCGTATAGCCTTAACGGACTGTTCGGGCAAGTGGTGTAAGCAAGCACCTATGAAGGCCAGAACGGTGCACGAGGGGGTGGGTGGCCAAGACCACGCCCGACCGCCTTTGTTTCCCTAATGGCGATGTTTACACATCGGGTACTCATTTGAGGCTGAGTCGACCTAGGGGAGGCCCAGGAACGGTTAAAATAATCGCCACCGGTGTTGGCCGTGAGTGGGAATCGAACTCGTGTTACCGGGTTCGTAGGGCAGCGCGCTAACCCGCTACACCACCACTCACCCACCATAACGTAGAACTTACGATCACAGTAGCAAAGGATTATTAATGTCTCCCGTGCTGTGCCGAAAACTGTCAATATTACTAATTGGCTATGTCGGGTGGTGGCGGGGTTAACGACACATATTTACGCGATCCAACCCAAAAAACCTCTCTTGTGGATAACTGTCAATATATATACTTTATGCAAAAAACACTTGGCTCTTTGCAAAACTCGCAGCTACTCTTTGCCTCTTGGTCTGTTACGGGTTAGCCACCCCTTCCTTGACGTCAACATCAGCAGCCTCGCGGACAAGGGCGAGAGGGGTACAGAAATCATAAAAAATAAATCGTGAGGTGTCCTGCCCAAGCCCAGATTAAAGTTTCTTCACGGCAATGGGAATGTGGCGGGGAGAGAGGATTTGCCACCTTCTTCACGGACAAAGCCGGGACCTATTTCTCAGTTCGCACGAGGTCTATTTTCACCACTGTGCATTGTGCGTTACATTAAACTGTAATAGAGTTCGACACGGCACCACCGGTGCCAGATCTCGGTTACAAATCACTTATTGCCAACCACACACACACAGATGCCAGCTCCCGTACTGCCCAGGCCAAATACAAACAGTCTGGATTCAATCCACCAAAACCTGGGTCAAACCCGGGACATATAAAAAAACCCTAAAATGAGTAACACATTTGACATGGGGGACCATGCATTTAGGCAGCGGTGAATGTGTGGCAGTAATCCTCTGAGCATATACCACGCCATCCTATATGACCTTACCTCCCTGGCCTCTCTATGTGCTGTAAAGAAGGATCTTTGCCCGAGACGTAGCCTGTTTTATCGTTTTCTTTCTAAGGGCCGCATTTTTATTGACAAATGGCCTGAGAAGAGAAGGGGCACCCGTTATGTAAGATTCATTCTTTGGCGATGCTGCGGCTGCATTGGCAGCGGTGCACAGAGCACGGCGAACAACAACAAACAAGAACAACAAACAACCCCAACACATTTGTCACCAACTCCGTGGCGAGATGTTCACGACCTCGCATGGTGTGCAGGAGGTCGTGGGTTCGATCCCAAACATGACCCCTGCTGCTGTATATTCGCAGTTCGCGTGTCTCTTTCTCTCCACGTGGTCGCGTGGATTTTTCTCCGCGTCCTCCGACTTTTTGCCTCCAAATTGATAATCAACATCACGCGTTTTAGAGTCTTTGGCTGCTGTACATCTCCACGTGATGAGCCACTTCGTTGAGCTATCGTTTGTGGCCAGGTCCCTTCCGAAACAGAACCACGTAGCTCAGTGGGCTGTTTTTGGTAAGATAAAATAAAGATAGGCGACGTTTCGGGCATGGCCCTTCATCATAGCACACAGATCAGGAAGGATCATTGCCTGAAACATCACCTGGTTATATAATTATTTTATATCCAGGTTTTTTTGGGGGTGAGATCGCTTAATTACAAATGTGTCGTTCAACCCCGACACAGCCAGTTAGTAAGAGTTGTCTATCCCTCTATTTAAGGAACGACACAAGAAGATTTATCCACACACCTGATGATGCTCGTTGTAATTACTGGCGAAACGTCGTACTCAGATTGTAAATGTTGTGGATTTGCTCTCCAACCGGTGTGCTGTACTATCTGTTTACTTGTTCCGTTTACGTGACAAACCTTACTAGTTGGCTGTGTCGGGTGGTGGCGGGTTTTAACGACGCACTTTTATTTACACCATCTAACCCAAAAGACCCTGCATTATGGATATTGATCGCAAAAGCCTACGTGTTAAACGGTATTTAATATATATTTACATATTCTTTTTTTTAAGGCCACATCGTGTTATTGACGAACGCGTGGAGTCAATGTTTGTGTTATCTGTGCTCGTGTACCGCTGCCAACGCAGCATCCATCACCGGATAAGTTGCGCAACTATCGAATGTAGTCTACATGCGTTGCACTTAATTCATTAAGCGAGCACCCTCCCCGTCTCGTTTCCGCTCCTCCCTCAAGACCCCCACCTCTCCCTCCCTGGCCCATCCTTCATCCCTCCATCCCTAGGTACCCACCCTAATTCCCGTACCCACTCACCTCCTTCCCCATTCCCCATCCCAATTCACCGCATCACTTTTAGTGGCTACCCTCATTGTGCCACTCGTAACCCTTATATATAAATACACTAGCTTAACTACCCGGCTTCGCCCGGGACTTGGATTCACCACGCCCGGCCGCCTTTGTCTCCACAATGGCGATGTTCACACACCACACCAGTTACGCGTTTGAGGCTGAGGCTGAGTCGACCTAGAGGAGGCCCAGGACCGGTTAAAATAATCGTCGCTAACCACTACGCTACAATACGTTACACTTCCACATGCGCGGGTCATGACAGATTTGACGTCACAGCTTACTTGCCGTGCAAAAAGTATATACATTATTGAGTTCCCTCCCCCAAAAGTGTCTTTTTATAATTTTTGCATGGTGTACAGTCTGGAATGTACCCACATGGCAAATTTCCAGTTTGTTGCATGTCGGGAAGTAGGCTAAACATTTGGAACAGACACACACAATCACAACTTTTCCTTTGATATACATGTAGATATAAGATTCACGTAAAAAATAAATACTGCGTTCATTAAGTGCCCGGGCTTGACCCTTTGCAACAGAGTGGCCCTGCTGTTTCACGCTGCGCCGCCGATTGGGTTTAACTTCACATCTTGCTGAAAGGGATGCAACCGGGCGATTACATAACGACAAAGCGGAGACATTGAACTGGCACATCGTGCCGCAGACAGCAGGCGATTCCCTGTTTAGAGCTCTTGCCTTGAACTTTGCATCTTCCCCGACCTCTC
Source organism: Petromyzon marinus (assembly GCF_048934315.1). Lineage (NCBI taxonomy): Eukaryota > Metazoa > Chordata > Hyperoartia > Petromyzontiformes > Petromyzontidae > Petromyzon > Petromyzon marinus. Next base: position 3,365,686 of record NC_133715.1, read on the forward strand.
TCCCCATGTATAGTTGCGAAGAGAACGCAAGATTCCTCCTCCCCCCATCACCCCAGGCATGCTGCCAATCTCAGTGCTCACAAGGTGTTGTGGTTTTACAGGGGGGGGGAGGGGGGGGAGCATTGTGGGGGGTTTTGTTCTGGCTGGGGATTGGACCAACGGTGATGTTGCGCACAGAGGGTGGAATAGAAAGTTAATGAATAACCGAGTGGTTTAAGATGAGATAATTTTTGGGGAGCTATCCAAGCTATTGGGGTAAATCAAAATCGTCAAAGCCATGATCTCCGAGGCGGTGCTCGTCTCCTGTTTACAATCCTGAGCCGGTGGTGGAAATTCCACATTCCTATGACGGGGCGAGCATCTCCGGAGGGCAGCCACCAGTGACGTAACGAACGTCTTCAGCTCAGAGGGGTGCGGCAGTCAGTCAGGTGAGGCCCTTCACGCTGTTGCTGAAGACAAATCTCACGGTGGTTGTCAGGAGGGCGTGGAGGAGGAACTAAATATAACAAGAATAGATATTTTTAAAAAATTTGTAATAATAACAACTCAATATATCAAGAGCCACGCTGCAGTGCTTAAAGAGCCACCGCATGCGGCTACAGAGCCGACCTCTGCTCCAGTACGAATAGATTCTGATGCTGAGCGTCATCATCAGCAGCAGCAGCAGCAGCAGCCATGGCAGTCAATGCCATGCTGGATGTAGGCCTCACACGAGTCGCCCACGAACTCCCAACGCTCCTGTGATGTAACGATCCACTCTGTTGGGGAGAGCCCAACTCAAGGGGTGGGGGGGGGGGTGTCAAGGCGCGGGGGGGGGGGGGGGAGCCAAGGCACCCCTTGCCTGCCCCCCCCACGTTCGTAACGCTACGAACAGCCACCGCTGACTTCCCCCCACGGAGTGATTTGGCAGTCTCCTGCCCATTGTCATTGACCCCAGAAGGGCGGTGAGCTGAGTCAACCGGCCCATCACTGTAACGCACGACCAATGCACAAGCAATGCCCCTGCACAATATATACCATTCGATGATGTAATCCGCTTGGTGCACTTATTGTATTATCCGCATTATAACACCCCCCCCCCCTCCCGCCTCCTCCATGTATTCTCTTGCAAATTGTAGAGTTTGATCTAATAACGCGGTATGCGTGTGTTTGTTGTCGTGCATGTGTGGACGGGGGGCGAGGGGCTGGTAACCCCTCCACCTTCAATTAATTACCACTAAACCATGAAAAAAATATCTAGCTAAGCTTGTGCCGGAGGCCCCGGGGGGACAGGCGTCTATGACGTCTCCTGGCCAAACCCCAATTGGCGGAGCCAGGAGATTGAATCCTTACCCTCGGGTTCCTCCAGAAACAGCAAAAAGCCACTGCGGGTGGCCACGTAGAATGTTCCAATGCTCAATGCGGAGGAGATGCTGCCACTCCTCTGTTGGGAGCTTGACCGGTACCGCCTGGATTTCTGCGGTACTCAGGAGGTCCCGTGGACCGGCTCTGGCTCTTGCCACCATGAGGGGTGGACAGTCCTCTACTCGGGACAGGAGACTGCCAAATAACAGGGAGTGGCTCTTCCTCTGAACAAAAGACTGAAGGGGGTGTGGGAGCGTGGCGGTGAGGTGTGGAAAGCTGTCAGTCCAAGGCTACTTTGGTTCTCGCCTTCCCATCAACCGGAGGCGTGGAGTGGTGGTCGTGGTTACTTATGCCCCCACCGAAGATGAACATCAGTGGAGACATGAGTCTGATGCCTTCTATGACCTCCTGTCACAGGTGCTAGCTAAAATGGCCCCTCGGGATAGAGTCGTCTTGTTGGGTAACTTTAATGCCCGAGTTGGTCATGCTGGTGGCACCTAGTCTGGAGTGATTGGAAGGCATGGGCCAAATCAGCTCAATGACAACGGTAGGAGGCTGCTAGACTTTTGTGCAGCTCATGGGCTTGTATTAACAAACTCGCTGTTCTGGCATCGGCGCATCCACACTACATCATGAATGCACGCCAGGTCCAAGCAAGAACATCTGCTGGCCTATATAGTGATGGAACAGCGGATGCAGGCCCATGTCCTTGACACCACGACCTACTGTGCAGCTGATCTGCCCACCGACCATCGACTTGTCATCATAGGGCCCATTGCATCTCCGACCAGCACCACCTATCCAGTGAACTGGAGCACGTACGCCAAGCTCTCAAGATTAATGAATATTCGGACCGCACAATCCACAAAGCTGTATCCCCAACCATGGGTAAAGAACCATCTGAGGAGCCATTCAAAACCATCACTTTACCCTACATTGCGGGGATCACAAAAAATATCTCCAAAATCTTGAATAAACACAAGATCCAGGTCCGATTCAACACATTACATAAAATCCGTGATCTAGTTCCGTCTGTAAAATATGTGATTCCGGACATACAGTACCCTGGCATCTACAAACTAAGTTGCCTCTGTGGTAGTAGTTACATTGGAGAAACCAAACGACATGTCTCAGACCGCATTCGTGAACACAAAGCAGACCTAAAACACGGTAGGACCAACACCTCGGCCGTGGCAGATCACTGTTATAATTCAGTAGGCTCACATGACATTGACTTCTCCAAGACAGAGGTTCTTTGCAAACCATCTGGCTACCATGAGAGATTCGTTCATGAGGCTATCCACATATACAAACACAGAGACAGTTTCAACCTAGAAGATTGATTCTGGCTTAGCAATCATTGGAAGGATTTGATCAACCATTTCGGGTCTTAATTGATTGTTCACGCTTACAGTGGCTTTCAGACCGCATCCATTATTTTCGTCTCCCCCCTCCTCTTTCCCGAACATATATGGACTCGTTCATCTGAATAACTGCCAAATCGCTCTCCGTGGTGCTAACGTTAAAATAACGGCCACTTTTTCAAATTTTCTTGCTGTGGTTTTCACACCTGATGATGATTGCTTGTGTTGCAGTCGAAACGTCGTGAGAATTGTATTGTTTTATATTTTAATTATTTTATTGTTTCCCTTCTACGTGACTTTACCGAAAGAACCAAGAATATGAATAGGTGTTAAGATGTTCACAGCTGTCAACCCAGCTGTCAACAACTGGTTGTTGATGTTTCCATCCTACCTGCCATTGTCAGCGGTTTTTTCCGACTCTCTGAATTACATTACCAAGTTAAATGTATTTACTTTAACGGCCTAAATGTCTAACAAAGCCAACGTTGCCCCCTTTCCCTCGATGTGGCGGTGGCTCTCGTTTTTGTATCAGACTATAACTGGCTGTGATGTTGTGTTTGTGTCTCTCTGTGTGTCTCTGTGTGTGTGTCCCTCGGTTTGTCTCTCTCTCTGTCTCCCTGTATGCCTCTCTCTCTTTGTCTCTTTGTGTGAATGTGTGCCTCTCTGTGTCACTTTGTGTGTGTGTCTCTCTCTGTGTGGGTGTGTCTTTCTGTGTGTGTCTCTCTCTCTCTCTGGGTGTGTCTCTCTGTGTGCGTCTCTGTGTGTGTCTCAGTGTGTGTCTCTGGGTCATGTAGCCCGCATGCCCACCCACCGCATGCCTAAACATCTTTTGTTCGGCCGGATCGAGGGGGCTAAACGGGTGCTGCACGGGCTAGAGAAGAGATGGAGTGATGTGGTACAGGAGGACGTGGAGCTGAGTTGACTTGCCGATGACTGGTACCAGCGGTGTCAAGATCGGCCTCTGTGGAGGAGGCTCGTGAAGGACGCTGCTACTGGGCAGTTGGAGGCAGTCGCCCTCCAACAACAACGGAGGGCGGAGGAGCGACGCTCACAACAACGAGCGGAGCGCCGGGTGGCTAAAGCACAGCAGGTTGGCACAGTAGGGGGCACAGGTGGTGCATCAGCCAGTCATCTCAGTCAGTCGACCCGTGGCACCTGGGTCTGCCCCGTGACCTGCCAGCGGGTGTTCGACACTTCACGTGGCCTCAAGGTGCACATGGCCTGGCACAAGCGTCGTGGTGACGTCACCGCCACTTAGTAGCGAATGGCGGTTGTTGTTGTTGTGTCTATGTTGTGTGTCTCTCTCTGTGTCTCTGTGTGTCTCTCTCTGTGTGTCTATGTTGTGTGTCTCTCTGTGTGTGTCTATGTTGTGTGTCTCTCTCTGTGTGTCTATGTTGTGTGTCTCTCTCTGTGTCTGTGTGTGTCTCTCTGTGTGTGTCTCTGTGTGTGTCTCTCTCTGTGTCTCTCTCTGTGTCTCTCTCTGTGTCTCTCTCTGTGTGTCTCTCTCTCTGTGTCTCTCTCTCTGTGTCTCTCTCTCTCTCTCTGTGTGTCTCTGTGTGTGTCTCTCTGTGTGTGTCTGTTGTGTGTCTCTCTCTGTGTATCTATGTTGTGTCTCTCTCTGTGTGTCTCTGTGTTGTCTCTCTCTCTGTGTGTGTCTCTCTCTCTGCGTGTCTCTGTGTGTGTCTCTCTCTGTGTGTCTCTGTGTGTGTCTCTCTGTGTGTGTCTGTGTGTCTCTCTCTGTGTCTATGTTGTGTGTCTTTCTGTGTGTCTGTGTGTGTCTCTCTCTGCTTGTGTGTCTATGTTGTGTGTCTCTCTGTGTGTCTATGTGTGTGTGTCTCTCTGTGTGTCTCTGTGTGTGTCTCTCTCTGTTGTCTCTCTCTCTGTGTGTCTCTCTCTCTCTCTGTGTCTCTGTGTTATCTCTCTCTGCTTATGTGTCTGTGTGTCTCTGTGTGTGTCTCTCTGTGTGTCTATGTTGTGTGTCTCTCTCTGTGTGTCTCTGTGTGTCTATCTCTGTGTGTCTATCTCTGTGTGTCTATGTTGTGTGTCTCTCTCTGTGTGTCTCTGTGTGTGTCTCTGTCTGTGTCTCTCTCTGTGTGTCTCTGTGTGTGTCTCTCTCTGTGTGTCTCTGTGTGTGTCTATGTTGTGTGTCTCTCTGTATGTATCTATGTTGTCTCTCTCTGTGTCTGTGTGTGTGTCTCTCTGTGTGTGTGTCTCTCTGTGTGTCTATGTTGTCTCTCTCTGTGTGTCTCTGTGTGTCTCTCTCTGTGTGTCTATGTTGTGTGTCTCTCTCTGTGTCTATGTTGTGTCTCTCTCTGTGTGTCTCTCTCTGTGTCTCTGTGTGTGTCTATGTTGTGTGTCTCTCTCTCTGTTGTCCCTCTCTCTGTGTCTATGTTGTGTGTCTCTCTGTGTGTATCTGTGTTGTCTCTCTGTGTGTGTCTCTCTGTCTGTCTCTCTGTGTGTCTCTCTCTGTGTGTCTCGCCCTGTGTATCTGCGTTGTCTCTCTCTGTGTGTCTCTGTGTTGTCTCTCTCTGCTTGTGTGTCTGTGTTGTCTCTCTCTGTGTGTCTGTGTGTGTGTCTCTATCTGTGTGTCTATGTGTGTGTCTCTCTGTGTGTCTATGTTGTGTGTCTCTCTCTGTGTGTCTATGTTGTGTGTCTCTCTCTGTGTGTCTCTGTGTGTGTCTATGTTGTGTGTCTCTCTCTGCGTGTCTATGTTGTGTGTCTCTCTCTGTGTGTCTATGTTGTGTGCCTCTCTCTGTGTGTCTCTCTCTGTGTGTCTCTGTGTGTGTCTCTCTCTGCATGTCTCTGTGTGTGTCTCTCTGTGTGTGTCTCTGTGTGTGTCTCTCTGTCTGTGTCTGTGTGTCTCTCTCTCTCTGTGTCTATGTTGTGTGTCTCTCTGCGTGTCTCTGTGTGTGTCTCTCTCTTTGTGTCTATGTGTGTGTCTCTCTCTGCTTGTGTGTCTATGTTGTGTGTCTCTCTGTGTGTCTATGTGTGTGTGTCTCTCTCTGTGTCTCTGTGTGTGTCTCTCTCTGTTGTCTCTCTCTGTGTGTCTCTCTCTGTGTGTCTCTGTGTGTGTCTCTCTCTGTGTGTCTGTCTGTGTGTCTCTGTGTGTCTCTCTCTGTGTGTCTTTGTGTTATCTCTCTCTGCTTATGTGTCTGTCTGTGTGTCTATGTTGTGTGTCCCTCTCTGTGTGTCTCTCTCTCTGTGTGTGTCTATTGTGTGTCTCTCTCTGTGTGTCTCTGTGTGTCTCTCTCTCTGTGTGTCTGTGTGTCTCTCTGTGTGTCTATGTGTGTGTCTCTCTCTGTGTGTCTCTGTGCGTGTCTCTCTCTGTGTGTCTCTGTGTTGTCTCTCTCTGTGTGTCTCTGTGTGTGTCTGTGTTGTCTCTCTCTGTGTGTCTATGTGTGAGTCTCTGTGTTGTCTCTCTCTGTGTCTCTCTCTGTGTGTCTCTGTGTTGTCTCTCTCTGTGTGTCTATGTGTGTGTCTCTCTCTGTGTGTCTCTGTGTTATCTCTCTCTGCTTATGTGTCTGTCTGTGTGTCTATGTTGTGTGTCTCTCTGTGTGTCTCTGTCTCTCTGAGTCTGTGTGACTATGTTGTGTGTCTCTCTGTGTGTCTTTGTGTCTCTCTCTCTGTGTCTCTGTGTGTCTATGTTGTGTGTCTCTCTCTGTGTGTCTCTGTGTTGTCTCTCTCTGCTTGTCTGTCTGTGTGTCTCCGTGTCTGTGTTTTGCCTCTCTCTCAAATTTAACAATCTTAGGAAGAACGTAATCAACCAGGTAGGGTGTTGACTGTTGTGTTAGTCGACTCTCTGTGTTGTATTGCATTATATTTCTAAGTTTACTAGGTTTGTTTTATACCTGATGACGGTTGCTTGTGTTGCAATCGAAACGTCGTATTCTATTATTTAATTTATTTTCTTTCTACGTGACTTTACCGAAAGAACCAAAGAGTAATTTCTGCAGTCACGAAAGCTGCAAATCAAGTTAGAGATTCCTCCTGCAGGCTAAATGAATATTTCTGATTCTGTATAGTTGTTTGTGGATTATTTTCATGGTTGTTGTTGTTGTTGCTGCTGTCACCATGTTTCGGTAACCAGGGTAACCAGGGTAACTAGGGTAACCTCGGTAACCAGGATCCCCATCGCGAAAATTAGCATTTATTGCCCGACGGATTTTTTACCCGATTCAAAATAAAATCTTAAAAGCCAAACCTGTTTTGTTTACTTCCATCGTGTGTTGTTGTATTGTTATTGTTGACACCACGTGACCAGCCCCTACTAGACATGTGTGGGAAAAAAAAGAGAGCTTTAAAGCTCATCGCATTCCTCCAATAGAAACAAATATTCTGACATGAAGAAAGGCCATGGACTATCACCAGTTTTCTCTTGTTTATATTTTTTTTGAGACGAGTACTCTTTTGAAGGTTATCGTGAATTAACGCGAATGCGCGGCTTGGTGTAAAGAGTGAGCACATCCGTCTCACGAGGTTGTCAACTTGAGGCCGGGTCAACGTAACCTGGGGCCGGGCCCGTCCAGGTCCCGCTGGCGATTCAAGGCGGCCGGCTTCCCCCGCTGGGTCGTGGACACGAGGTCTTGGAGCCAACGCTTCGCACAGAGGGGCGCTCGAGCGAACGCACACACCGAGGCCGAGTCGACCTAGGGGAGGCCCACGACACTGTTATCTGGTCTCGGTCACGAGCGGGAATTGAACTCGGGTGGCCGGGTTCAGTGAGCTTATCACGACACCACCGCTCCCCACGGGACACAAAGATCCCCCCGTGTAGCCTTAACAGGTCGTTGGGGGCAAGTGCTGTTAGCGAGCACCTATGAAGGCCGGGCACGGCACACGAGGGGGTGGGTGGCCAACACCGCGCCCGGCCGCCTTTGTCTCCCCAGTGGTGATGTTTACACACCACGCCAGGTACTGATTTGAGGCTGAATCAACCTAGAGGAGACCCAGGACCGGTTTAGATAATCGTCACTGGTGTTGACAGTGAGCAGGAATCGAATTCTGGTGGCCGGGTTCGTAGCGCAGCACGCTAACCGCTGCACCACCGCTCCCTACACACCACACACACCCAGACCCCTTGCAGGCCACGGTGTGGATCTCTATAATATTGTGAATCTCCCTCCCCGTGGGCGTTCGAGGAGGTGGCATAACCCTGGATCTGCCATGGGACGGCGGTATAGCCTGTGCCGTACGGGATCGAGTGTTGCGCCCTCGCACGCGTGGGTTTTCTCTGGCTGTTTCTGGTTTCCTCCCATACATAAACACTCATTACTTGGCTGAGCTCATCTTAATATATCGAGAGAGATATATAGAGGACCGCAGAGCTTGGGAAATTGTTGGCGCCAGCTCACCGCCTGGCTGCTGCGGTCCCACTTGCCTTGTGGTTCATCCTCGCCGCCTGCGAGTTAATTTCTCTCATTCTGTCTGTCCTGGAGAGTGAGCAAATACTGTCCGCGTTGCAATTTAGCAATTATTATTATGTGCAAGTTCCATTAGCGAGCACGTGTTAAGGTCGACCACGTGGACACGCAAGGTAATGCTTGTTTTTCTCACTGACAACTCCCAGCTCCCGAGTACTGTAGAGTAACCTATTGTTTATAGACTACATCTAGAGCTAATTTACCGCCGAGTCTACCTAGAGGGGGCACACGTCGGGTTTAGATGTTGTTCATGCCTGGGAATCGAACTCGGGTTCTCAAGTCCGATCGGTAGCACCAGTGGAGAGAATTGACTGTGGTATCACAAAGACAAAGACCCCCCGTATAGCCTTAACAGACCGTTGGGGCAAGTGCTCATTTGAGTCTGCGTCGACCTAGGGGAGGCCCAGGACCGGTTCAGATAATCGTCACTCACAAAGACAAAGACACACACACTACTGTGATGTACGCAGTGCGTAATGCATTAATGCATGCATGTATGTGTGTATGTTGAACGTCTTTCGCACCGTACGTAGCCAACCGTGCTAATCGGTGGTGCGGGGGAAGGACAACAAACTAAACAACAAATAGCAATTCCAAAGAAATGAGTTTACAATCTCGACGATGATTTCAAAGCGCATAGCTCCAGCGGCATCCTAATATCGGAAGGAAGAGCGTTCCAGACGGCCGCAGAATCGCATGTGAAAGCGCGCGCCGATGCGGTGAACGCCGTCTTCATACAAAGCACGAAGATGACCCCTGTAACAGACTATCGGGGCAAGGGCTGTCTGCGGCACACGAGAGGTGTGGGTGGCCAAGCACCACGCCCGGCCACCCTAATGTGGATCTCTATTTCTCTATTTCGCGCACCAGGTATTACCAGGTGACCGGTTTAGATATTTGTCACGAGCGGGTGGTGACTATGAGCGGGAATCGAACTCGGATCGTCGGTGTCATAATCGCCGCGTCAGCGTTCCCCACACACGAACACAATCACGTAAACAGCAATACAAAGACAAAGATCCCCCATATAGCCTTAACAGACTGTAGGGGCAAGTGCTGTTAGCGAGCACCTATGAAGGCCGGAACGGTACACGAGGGGGTGGGTGGCCAGCACCACGCCCGACCGCCTTTGTCTCCCTAGTGGCAATGTTTACACACCGCACCAGGTACTCATTTGAGGCTGAGTCGACCTAGGGGAGGCCCGGGACCGGTTCAGATAATCGTCACTGGTGTTGGCCGTGAGCGGAAATCGAACCCGGGTCGCCAGGTTCATAGCGCAGCGCGCTAACCGCTACACTATCGCTCCCCACATACACACACACACGCGCACCCAAAGGCGTACACACAAACACACACTCATATGCATACACCCACACGCACACAAAGACATGCACCCACACATACATGCACACATGCATGAATGCACGGACGCACACGCGCAATCACACAGTCAACCGCACACACATGCACACGCCCATGCACACGGCACGCACGTGCATAGACCCACACGTGCATAGACCCACACGTGCATAGACCCACACGTGCATGCACCCACACACACACAGACATACGTACACACATAAACACACACGCACATACACGCACACATAAACAAACACGCACACTCACGGGTACACGTGAATGTACACTCACGTGTGTACACACACACACACGTGTGTACACACACACACACACGTGTAAACACACACACACACGTGTACACACACACACACGTGTACACACACACACGTGTACACACACACACACGTGTACACACACACGTGTACACACACACACGTGTACACACACACACGTGTACACACACACCCACGTGTACACACACCCACGTGTACACACACACACCCACGTGTACACGTGTACACACACACTCACGTGTACACACACACTCACGTGTACACACACACACGTGTACACACACCCACGTGTACACACACACACCCACGTGTACACGTGTACACACACACTCACGTGTACACACACACTCACGTGTACACACACACTCACGTGTACACACACACACGTGTACACACACGTGTACACACACACACGTGTACACACACACACACACGTGTAAACACACACACGTGTACACACACACACGTGTACACACACACACGTGTACACACACACTAACACGTGTACACACACACACACGTGTACACACACACACGTGTACACACACACACGTGTACACACACACACGTGTACACACACACACGTGTACACACACACTAACACGTGTACACACACACACACACGTGTACACACACACTAACACGTGTACACACACACGTGTACACACACACACTCACGTGTACACACACACACACACGTGTACACACCGGCTCGCTGTTGCCCGGCACCCGGCACCGCCCGCACTGCGCCCCGCAGCAGTCCCCAGCGCGCCGCTTGCTGCAGGGCTCGGCCCAGCTGCACAGTCGTGGCCATCTCTCTCTCTCTGTCTATCTGTGTCTATCTGTCTCTCTGTGTCTATCTGTCTCTCTGTGTCTATCTGTGTCTCTCTCTACCTCTCTCTGTCTCTCTACCTCTCTCTGTCTCTCTCTACCTCTCTCTCTGTCTGTCTCTCTCTCTCTGTCTGTCTGTCTATCTGTGTCTATCTGTCTCTCTGTGTCTATCTGTCTCTCTGTGTCTCTGTCTATCTGTGTCTCTCTCTACCTCTCTCTGTCTCTCTACCTCTCTCTGTCTCTCTCTCTCTCTCTGTCTCTCTCTGTCTCTCTCTGTCTATCTGTGTCTATCTGTGTCTACCTCTCTCTCTACCTCTCTACCTCCTCGTCCTCCTCCTGCTTATATAGATGGCCCTTCTCGCCCGGACAAAGCAGCAGTAGGGGAAGGAGCGCGCGCGTCCCTCCCTCCCCTCTCCTCCTCCTCCCCGCCCTCTTCTCCCTCTCCTCCTCCTCTCCCTCTCCTCCTCCTCTCCCTCTCCTCCTCCCCTCCCTCTCCTCCTCCTCTCCCTCTCCTCCTCCTCTTCTCTCCCTCCTCCCCGCCCTCTTCTCTCCTCCTCCTCCTCTTCTCCCCCCTCCTCTTCTCTGTTGACAGCGCCGGGTGACGTCAGCTCGCGAGTGTCAAAGCGAGGGGAGAGCTCCCATAGGTTGGGGATGGCATCGCGTGCGTGTTGTGATTATTTAGATGTAAAACTAAATAAATAAATATCGACATCAGCGTTTCTGGTGACTGCGAGCGGGAGTCGAACTCGGGGTTTGCGCGCGGTTCAGTGGCGCAGTGCGCTAACCGCTGCGCCACCGCTCCCCGCGCGCGTACATCCAAGACCGCTTGTGTTGCGATCGAAACGTCGTGGGTTTTTTGATTTTATTGTTTTAAAATTATTATTTTGTTATTTATTATATTTTTTATTGTATTTTTTTAAATTAAGTGTATTATATTTATTTAAACAAAAATTATTTATTTCGTTTTCTATTTACGCGACTTTACCGAAAGGACCTGGAATACGTAAACATCAAACACGCACGTGCGTGTGCATGCGCGCAGACACAAACACACACACAGCCGTTCGCCACGACGTGACGGTGACGTTACCACGCCGCCTGTGCCAGGCTAGGTGCACTTTGAGGCCACGTTGAAACAGCGCTGTCAACCCATACGGTTTACCCGTATTCTGGTACAGGGAAATTGAGTTTTCAGGTCCATACGGCGTACAGCCAGTTTCAATACGGGCAGAAAAAAAGAATCCGATTTTTTTTTATTTAAAGCTTTCGTGACTGCAGGGATTCATATTCTTGGTTCTTTCGGTAAAGTCACCACGGAGATGGGAAACAATAAAATAATTAAAATATAAAACAATTAAATTCTCACGACGTTTCGACTGCAACACCAGCAATCATCATCAGGTGTGAAAACCACAGCAAGAAAATTTGAAAAAAGTGGCGGTTTTTTTTTAACGTTAGCACCACGGAGAGCGATTTGACAGTTTGTTCAGATGAACCAGTCACCTCCCCCCCTTCGTCACATGACGTTACAAAAAGTCAGACCCCCCTCAAATATGACGTCACAAAGCTCTTCCCCCCCCACAAAAAAAATATAAAGCATGCTTCAAATCGCCTTAAACTATTGTGATTGTAGTGCGTATTTAATGTGTCGCTGCACTCTGATGTTGTAGGAGAAAACATTTATTAAAAAGTCTAATTAAGTAGAACGTGTTGTCTATATTTATTTAAAGTTACGCATTTTGATGTGACGTCACATTTCTCAAACACCTCCCTCCCCCCACCTCGTCACACATCGTCACAAATGTCTGACCCCTCCCCCCTCCAGGTCGTGTGTATGTGCGCCGTTAATACACTTTTAGTACAGAGTATCGGTGCAGTGTGATTTCTGTGTGTGTGGGTAGAACCTCGGCGTGGTGTCTGTGATTTGTGTGTGGTGCGTCTTCGCGGGGAGACGGTGTGCACGGGAGACCGAGCGCAGGGCGGCAGCGTCGGTGTGGCGTTGGTAATTTGAGTGTGGGTGCGAGGCGCGCGCGTGCGTGACGTCACTAGTAGCTAGTGACGTCGTGTCACGCTCGCTCTCTGGTACGATGACGTCACGAATGGTGACGTCATGCACAGGGGGCAGGCACGGTAACGTGATGTCCCCCCTGGGGTATTTAAGCTGGAACCCGTCACGTGTTCAGGATCGTCTGGAGAGTCTGGGAACGTGAAGGGTGGAAGTCGGGACCCAGCGTAGGGGGAAATTGGTACCAGGCTAGGGTAGCCTGCGGGTGTGCTAGGGACCTCCCCAGTAACCTACCCCTGGGGGAGCGATGGGACCTCGGGGTAGGGGGAAATTGGCACCAGGCTAGCGTAGCCTGTGGGTGCTAGTGAATCCCCAGTACCCTACCCCTGGGGTGTGGAGTCTAGGCAGTGATTGTGCAGTACACGGAGTCGCGTGTGAAGAGAGGTCTTTAATAAAACAACTGGCGCAAGCCCCTACATGAAGATCCTCCTCCGAGTCATCATTTACGCCTCAACACGAGTATTAAGGCGGGGGCGGGGTGCGCCGACGCTCGCGCGTGTTTACCCAGGAACACCGGCATGAACGGCGAGGCGCGTGCACAAATTCACGCAGCCTTTTAGCGCTCGCTTTGCGCAAAATAAGCGCCTGTAGGGGCGCTCGTGAGTACGCGCGTGTGTGGGAAATAAGCGCCTGTAGGGGCGCTCGTGAGTACGCGCGTGTGTGGGAAATAAGCGCCTGTAGGGGCGCGCGTGCGTGCACGCCACCGCGTTCGCTTTGTGGTGGTGTACGTGGGCGTGTGCGGGATAACCCCGGGCGGTTGTGAGCCAGCCACTTAGCTATGCCCCTCAGAGAGGGCGCTGGCGCGGGGGGGGGGGGGCGATGACCCGATCGGCGGGGGCCCGGCGAGAGGCGGCCGACGGGGAGGAGGGGGGAGTGGAGGGGGTGGACGTCGCGCCCCGACATACTCCTTTGACTGCCGCTCTCACTCTACTCTCGACCATCAGCCATCATCAATTCTAGTGGTGACCTACAAAACGCCCACTTGTAAATGAATACCAAAGCCCGGGGATGATCTGCATGAAGAGCTGCTATGTTATGATATCGCCACGGTGGCGAAATGTTAACGACCTCGCCAGGTATACAGGAGGCCGTGGGTTCGATTACAACCCTGACGCCTGCTGCTGCTGTATATTTGGAGTTTGCGTGTCTCTCTCTCATCATCATCACGGTGGCTATGAGATGTTAACTACCTCGCCTGGTATGCAGGAGGTCGTGGAGTTCGATTACAACCCTGACGCCTGCTGCTGCTTCTGCTGTGTATTTGGAGTTTGTGTGTCTCTCATCATCACGTTTGTGTGTCTCTCGCCCCGTGGTCACGTGGATTTTCCTCAGGGTCTTCCGGTTTTTTTCCTTCCACTTTTAAAAACGTAGGTTTAGGGTATTTGTCTGCTGTACAATTCTACGTGATAAGCCACTTAGTCGAGCTATCATCTGTGATGGTCACGTCGCTTCTGAAACAAAGCTACAATACAACTCAGTCGGCCTTGGGGGCCGTCCATAAATGACGTCACGCACCTGGAGGGGGGTGTCAGATATTTGTGACGATGTGTGACGAGGAGGGGGGGGGGTTGAGAAATGTGACGTCACATCAAAATGCGCAACTTTAAATAAATATAAACACGTTCTACTCAATTAGACTTTTTGATGTTTTCTCTTACAACATCAGAGTGCAGCGCCACGTTAAATACGCACTACAATGACAATAGTTTAAAGCGATTTGATTCATGTTTTATTTTTGTGGGAGGGGCGTGACGTCATATTTGAGGGGTGGTCTGACTCTTCGTGACGCTGTGTGACGAGGGTCAAAAATCGTCCAAAATCGCGTGACATCATTTATGGACGGCCCCTTGCCTGCTGGAGGCTCACTGCCCCCACACGTTACACACAGCACTGATTTAACCAGTCGGGGGCGACGATAGCAATGCGTGTTCCCTGTGGAGTAATTATGAAACTTGGCAAAAAATTGTAACCACGACCTATTCTTGCGAATTACGTCACGGAAACGTCACTATGAAGCAGACAGCGTGCGGTTTGTTGGTTAATACATCCATAGCACTAACCAGGGCGGCCGCTGGATTCCAACCGTCAACCTCTGCAACAAGCGGGGATTGCACTACCACTGGCTGAAAGCAAAATGCATCGTAATGCTAATTTTGCAAGGGGAGGCGGGGACTGTTTTAGTTCCGACGCTGTTGGTCATATCAGGGAAGATGTTTACCGGTTTTCACTCAATGGCGTTTGTGTTGAAAACCATAAGCGAGCAAAGCGTCAGGGTTTGGTAACGTTTCTCTTTAAGGGCAGATACTTCTCCTGACGATAGCAGCAGCTGCTGCAGGATTTGGTGGTGGGTAAGGGAGCGTTGGCGACGAGATTTGGGTGGCATCAACGGCTTGGGGCCACGATGACGTCTAGAAGTTTGTGAGGTCCGTGGAAACGAGGAACTAGTTTATTGATGCTATTCACAATTCTGGTTAATATCTTGATGGAGTTGGTTGTAATCAGCAGTTAAATTTCGTACTCAAATTGTACATGTTGTGGGTTTACTCTCCGACACACCAGTGTGCTGAACTAGTCACTAATCGACGTTTTGTTTATGTGACACACCTTACTAATTGGCTGTCGGGTAGGGGCGGGTTTAAAGATGCATTTATATTTATGCGATTTAACTCACCTTCATTACGGACTTTAATGTATGTAGAACTTATTTTGCACCATGCGTGGCCAACCGTGCTAATCGGAGGTGCAGATGGGACTCGAAACTTGTGTGACGTTAGGGCGCGGACATCAGAGCAGATTGGTGGGAATGCCATTAAATGGCAATGCCATGCTTTATTGTTCACTAAAGCCACAGATAAACAAAACACAAAAAACAAATCTTTATTTACAAAAAAATAACACGCAATTTTGCCCCTTAAAATATCAAGGCCCCTTTTCACAGTTTAAAGATTTAAAAAAACCTTAATATTCATATCAACACCGCACACTTTAAGGCACACGTGT
Source organism: Petromyzon marinus (assembly GCF_048934315.1). NCBI lineage: Eukaryota > Metazoa > Chordata > Hyperoartia > Petromyzontiformes > Petromyzontidae > Petromyzon > Petromyzon marinus. The sequence goes on from NC_133715.1 coordinate 3,381,365, forward strand.
AAAAGTGATTTCAGCTCCGAGAACTTTGTAAAAGTATAAGCACAGCACTGTTTTTGTATTTCTCACGGCGATTGAAGTCTCTTGTTGACCCGCCGCTTTGCCAAGGCATTCACGTTCTCTTCTATAAGGTCGCATGTGACGGTGACACGTTGCATGTTGGCAGAAGTTCCACAGGTTGCTCGTGTGAAGTTTTAAGATTTATCTACGGCTCTGTGAGGATTTCGTCTGGCCACTGTGGCTCCCTCCCAGATGTAAAAAAAGAAAAAGGCACGCATCTAATATACCGACCGCTGACCAAACGGTCCCAAGAACAAACTTTCTCAAAGTATCAAGCCTCAGCAAGACCCTCCTGGGCAAAAGCACATCAACACTTTCACAAAACGTGTCTGTACAAAAGAGCAATACACGCACAAACATACCACAAAGAATTGACCCACCACAGCATTTTGGTTAATAGGTAAAAAGTTTTTTTTCCCATAAAAAAACCACGAGGAATAATTTTTGATTCGGATTAAAAACCCCGTCGCACGTCATGGGAAGAGGAGTAGAGTCAAGAGATGTAATGTATGGGAAAAGCGAAAGGAATGGGAAAGGATGCCAAGACAAAAATCCCCAAGGCAAGAGGGTAAGGGCTCAAGATTTAGCAGAAGGAAGAAAGACGCGTTGGACAGGGAGATATAAGTAATAACCGGGCCAAGATGTGTGCTATAAAACTAAACTACTATTTTATTTACCATGTAAGGCGGCCTGGCCACAAATGATATCGGAACTCAGTTGCTTATCATGTGGACATTTATAGCAAGCAAATACTCTAAATGCATGTTTCTAAATGTGGAGAGAAACCGCGGGGGGGGGGGGGGGGGGGACCCAGAGAAAGATGAATGCGACCACGGGGAGAACGTGCAAACTCCAAATATACCAGCGTCAGGGTCGTGATCGAACTCACGACCGCCTGTATACCAGGCGAAGGAGTTAACATCTCGCCACCGCAGATGGTGATGAGAGGAGAGGGAACACAGCAGGAAATGCGGGAGCAGAAGTGAGCAGTGTTTTTTTTTAATTAAGGGCCGGGGAGAGATTCAGAGTGGGGGGGTGACCAAATACGTCAGCTGATTTACGGGAGGCTTGAGCTTATTTAGAGATATATGCGAGATTCTGGGCTACTGTTTGATAATCACCAGATTGGAATGAACGGCTGGGGATGTGGAGTAACGAGATGCTGGAGTGGCATTCGGGTTGCTCAGGGGGTTGGCGTGGTGGTCCTACACTCACGTATTGAGCGCGCGCGCAAGTACGTGCAGTGTGCGTGCACATCAGTACTTACACGGTGTCCATAAGGATGTGTGCATGCGCTTATAATGTGCATGCAAGAAGAATATTTTGTACGTGCAGGTGCTAGGGGTTGGTTATTACATTGTTAGATGGTGGTGGCTTTGGGAGGCGTTCATTGAACAATGGATTAATCATAGAGATGATGATTTACCATACAAATAATTTATAATCAGTCATGTGCATACTTTTGGGTTCGCCTTAATATGGCACGGCATGGAGCAACCTTTTGGTGGAAACAAAGCCCATGGGTTTATATTAGGCCATCCATGGATACCCCCTAATGTCCACGGAGTAATATATTCCCGAAGCCAGAGCTCCACTTCACAGTGGCTAGCTTTTCTCTAGTCTGGTCAACCAAGCGCTAGCCGATGTCATCCTAAATCACCATGTTCTAAGTACAGACCAGAAAAAAAAATCTCATTCATAAGCAATGTAACTGTAATTGAAAATCAATAATAATTTCATGCATATTCATTGTACACAGTTCTCAGAACTCACTGGCCCATACTTGCATAAATACATTACAAGCCCATAAGTACGTACCGGACATACATACTTAAAAAATTATTGTAAAAAAAACAGATCAGCCTTCATCACGAATGTTTGAATGTAGTGGCCGTGGAATCCTTGTAGGTACGATAATTGTGCAGCCCTGCAACTGCGTCCTCATGCCACTGCTGGCCAGACGGGCCTCACCCACTCGAAGGAGCTCTCGAGGGGACAATTGGACAATGGGCCTAAGAGGTAGGCGTCACCACAGTTTACCCCCACCACACGGAGGCCTGCCGATTGACTATGCTTCGGCGAACTCATTTATGCCACTGGTTGGTCAGAGGCAATGGTTGGGTGGAGGGCGAGGTGGAGGGTGAGGTGGAGAGAAATCTGACCCCCATTGTTTCCGCTGCCTCGCTGGGAGGTTGAGTCAGACACGGAGACCTGTGAATTGCGAGTCCAGGGTGCAAACCATTCACACAGCTTGCAGGTGCCGTAGGTAACGCCCCTTGCAACACGACCAGCATTTCGACTGAATAAGCCAGAGCTCTTCATCGCAAGGCCCGCGCGGCCAACGGCGGCCGACTGGTGGCCTTTAGTGCGGCCCCTGACAATACACAAATGGTCAAAACACCCCTATCATCATCATCGTGCTGCTATCAAACCCTCAACGATTTCAAATGTGTGGCGGCTCTCACACTGATGATGTCTTATCGACGAAAGTGCCCCCCCTCCCCCCCTCTGAAAATGAATGAAGAACGATGGAATAAGCAACACAACTGTTTACAATCTTAAAATATCATAGACATACGGGTCATCATCTGATTTGCGATTCGTTGGGACTGCCTACACTGTGGTATTTCCAAAGAAGATAATGATCGTGTTATTTATCCGGCCGTGTTAAGAGGTGGGCCTCTAAATGTCTCTGAAAAGTAGGTGCGGGTTCATTGTTTTAAACATGTGTCGGGTTGGCCGTTCCCGAAGCCAGGGGCTGATAGGTACTGGCATGACTAAATTCTGACATGTACACCAATTAGGTCGGGGATTCGATCCTGACCCCGACGCCTGCTGCTATATATTTGGAGTTTGCGTGTCTCTCTCCCCGTGGCCGCGTGGATTTTATTTCTCCGGTTTAGACTATTTAGATTTTTTTTTGCTGCTCTAAATGTCCAAATGATGGTGCCACTTTGTTGAGCTATCATTTGTGGCCAGGTCGTTTTAAAAAAAATGATTTAATAACTCAGTGGGCTTTGTCTGCTAGGATGGGGATGGATTAGTTGTATTTTGTGTGTGTCTGGGTGAATTGTTTACCTTTCTTGCACTTTGCACGCCTATCGTGTTTTTGTAACTGTTTGTTGTTGTAACGTTCTTACCCGCCCCAAGCGGACATCTGTGATAAAGAGCTTTATAGCTCATCAGATTCTTCCAGTATAAATATTCTGATTCTGAATTAATAGTACCACTGATTATTATTCCATACCTGCACTGAATGGCGTGAGCAGCAATGTTTTTAGATTTCTGGATGTTGTATGTGATGGGGTTACGGGGACATCTGCAGCTACTTGACCAACTTAACAAAAGAACGGATTCCTCACAGTGGCCAGGTGACTTAAGACATCAGTTCTAACCTGGCACGCATGCTAGCATGGGTTCGAATCCAGGCAGTGGACTGAGATTAAACCTGGTTCTCAAGTGTAGTTACATTATCTCAGCCTGATCACCCATCACGCACAACAAAAACATTCACATTCTTGGTTCCTTCGGTAAAGTCACGGAGAAGGGAAATAATAAAATAATACAATTATAACGTTTCGATTGCAACACAAGCAATCATCATCAGGTGTGAAAAACCACAGCAAGAAATTTCACACCTGATGATAATTTCTTGTGTTGCAATCGAAACGTCGTGAGAATTTATTTTTTATTATTGTATTATTTCCCTTCTACGTGACTTTACCGAAAGAACCAAGAATATGAATCCCTGCAGTCACGAAAGTCCAGCTTTGAGAATTAAAAAGATCGGCTTTACCGTCGCGCGTCAAACATTACTCTGTAGCAGGGTGGAAGGATGACTGATAGTGTACGTACGTTGAACTTCTTTAGCACCGTACATAGCCAACCGTGATAATTGGATGTGCAGGAAATCTTTAATTCCGAATCCATCCACCGTGCGTTTGCCTTCAAATCGTGTCCAGAAACTGCACGTGGTCTTGCCTCTCCGTTATTGGCCAATTGTGATGATCTGACTGAGCTAACTGTACGTTGCCTGTCAGTGTAAACAACTGCCAATAGCATGATCTCCCATCATTGCGTGGGAAAATCCCAAAGTTCTACAAAGATTGGACCAGCCGTGCGCATTGGTCCAAAAAACACATCAAGCTTCGGCATTTTAACGACCGAGGAGGCATCTCTGCTTGACTGCTCCGCAGCGGCAAGCACTGAATATATGCGAGCATTAACATTACAATAAAAAAAATGTTTGGGGGAAGAAAAAAAAAAAAGACAGTGTTAGATTTTACTCGCAAACAAATATCGGCACAATCTTCCGGATCGCACGCCCTGAAGACTGCGAACGTGATCAGAGGCAGATTTTTCCGTAGATAATGACAACGCAGCTGGCAGCTCAGGTGGCGCTGTGGCAGGCCGCTCCCCGCTCACAATCGGGCAGAATGAGCGCTCTATTTTATTTGGGGGGATCAGCGTGACCCAAGGGGCCAGCAGCCTGCGCCTCCGGAGCCAGGTGCCGTGGCTCTCGGAGGAGTGCAGGCGCGGCTCTTGAAATCCGGGGAAAGAAAATTGGCTCTTCTTGTCATAACTTGATTGGGCGCTTTCGTGGCTGCAGGTATTAACTCTTTGGTTTTTCGGTAAAGTCACGGAGAAATAATACAAAATAAAATTCTATGATAGCATACGACATTTCGATCGCAACACAAGCAATCAGCATCAGGTAGAGGAAACACATAACCGCAGAGATATATACACAGACCTTAAGTAGGGGGAATTAACACAGATATACCAGGGGATACAGAGAGACCGGAACATCACACTATCCCCTGGTATATCTGTGTTAATTCCCCCTACTTAAGGTCTGTGTATATATATATCTGCGGTTATGCGTTTCCTCTACCTGATGATGATTGCTTGTGTTGCGATCGAAACGTCGTATGCTATTATATAATTTTATTTTTTTATTATTTCTACGTGACTTTACAGAAAAGCCAAAGGGTCTACTTGTTATTTTGATTGCTGACCCCCTGACCATGGAAGTCCATTTCACCATGGGTAGGGGTCGGCAGCCTGCGGCTCCAGGGCCACATGCGGCTACTCAAGGAACTGTTTCGTGACGTTATTTATGAAGGAGCGCCGTCTCGTGTTCACATCGCATTGCGGCTCCTCTCGAAATGTTTTTTTTGTTTTGTCATTTACAGAATTCGAAACAAATTAACTCACCCCGTTGTTTTCGTTGCCAGCTCCTGGCTTAACCCATCGTCGCAGTGGTCATCCTCCAGAGGCAACATTGGCTCAAGACCAGCAGCAGACACGGGCTCTGCCTCATGCTCGTTTCAAACAGGGACACACTGTGACCTCATTTATACACTCGACTAATCTGTTTGCATACAATGAACCCAAGTTCAGCTGTAATCATATCGTGAATGAACAGTCACTGATAAGCAGCTTGTTCTGTAAAAAAATATATGCATCGATTTCCAGCGAAGGAATGCATACCTACATATCAAACTCTTGATACTCATGTGTAAAGCAATCCCACGGACTTGAACCTGAATGTTACGTGAAACTCACGAACCCTTACTGACCCATCTCAGGCACAAGAGGATCGGCCGACTCGGGCCTCCTTCATAGCCTCGCCACCCTCTCTGGCGGACACCCGCAACGCAGACATCTGCCAAATTAGCGCCTGAATTCTGAAGCCATCTTTTATGACACATTCACGATTGCCCTTCTTTGATCTTAAGTCACGTTGTCATTCCTTCAGCGAGCACGGCTTATACGAGATGAGGAAGCCGTGGCTCACGGTTGAATATTGTATCGTCGTTAGTTTTTGTTCGGCTTGGTTCAGCCGTGAAAGCCTCGCCCCGAGTCTCAAGGCTCTTTGTCGGGAGGTTGCCGCCAAGTTTTGCAATCCCAATCGAGGAGCTGCAGTGCAATGTGACGTACAACTCGGCACGCGATAAGGCACCGTGTGCTGGCTCTTTGACAAAAGGCACGACAGAAATGGGCACAACTATTGCATCACTATTATTATTATAATAAAAAAAAACATTTTTAAACAAATGTGCCAGTGGGGTTATTTTTCTTCTTCACCTTCTTCTTCTTCACCTTCTTCTTCTTCATACATCGGTTTCAGCGAGTGTACTCTGCCGGGTGGTGGTAGACTTAAAAAAAAAACAATGCCCTTCTGTGCCCTGCTATAGGCAGGCTATGTGGGTGGGAAGTTCAGAACTACTGTTCTATTGCTTTAGACAAGGAACCAATTTCAGATGAGTCAAAAGATCTGTATGGAATATGACAAAAGGCTTGTGGGAATAAATGTGTCAAGGGTTCGGGATCTGTCTTGGATGAGATGAGCCGATCTGAATTAGCATGTGCCTGAGTGGATGCATTGAGCATTTTGAAAGAGATCGGTCGAAGGTTTTACTTTAATTGTATGAGATGATGCCTCTGTATCAGATTGCGTTTTAACCGTGTCTATAACCGTGACCATTTTCAGTGTGCCACGGCTTGCTCGGTGTACCGTGACGTACCAAAGCATGCCAGAGCTTTCCGCGGCATGCCACTGTGCCAGAGAGCAGGAAGCAGCACCAACCGGCACCGCCACAGCGCGCCACAAAACTTGGCCCATCGTGCCACGGCATGCCACCGGCCCAGCTCACGTGACGGGGCTTGAGCCAGGCACGGTGGGCCACCGCGAACGTACGTGCGCACGTTGCAACTTCTCCCCCCGCGCCGCACGTAGCCAAACCCGCGCTAATCGCGGTTGGCATCGGTGCCGTCGAAGACGATGTTGCCGGCGCTGTCCTTGAGACGCAGGCGCCCCGAGGCGTAACGTGTCTCCTGGCGGCCGTCGGGAAACACCGTCTTGACGGTGCCGTCTGGGTACTCACGCCGCTTGTAGCGCGCCGTGTGCACCTCGCGTTGCCCGTCCGCAAACTCCATCTCGCGGTCGCCGTTGCTGCGAGGGCGACGAACGCGAACGCCAAGTCAACAAACGCAGCGCTGCGACCGTTAGCATTGCACCACGGCGGCGAGATGTTAACTGTCCCGCCGGGTATACAAGAGGTGGTTGGGGTTCGATCGCGACCCTGACGCCTGTATGCTTGGGGGTTTGCTTGTTCTCACAGTGTGGTCACGTGAATTTTTTTTCTCCAGGTCCTGCAGTTTTTCTCTCCACATTTAGAAACATGCACTTAAGGGCATTTGGCTGCCATACATTTCCACGCGATGAGCTACTTTGTTGAGCTTCTATTTGCGATAGCCAGGTCGCTTCTGAAAAAGAGCCGTATAGCTCAGTGGGTGCCTTACCTGGTAAAATAAAAATAGTTCAATAGTTTTAGTTTATTTCAACTACAAGGCATCTCACATTGCAAATTTTTTTTAAATTACTGGCATTGCCCGAATGCCATGCTGGGCTCCACGCGGTCCATGCCCCCACCAAAATACTCCTCGTTCCATGACCAGCTAGGAATCGTACTCGATGCTATGAATGGAACCGTAATGGCAGGCCAGCAATGGCGACGATCGACCAGGCCTGGTTGGGTGCTAGCAGTGACGCTGGCGACCGTAGGCGAATGTGGAGGTGAGGGGGTTTGTCTCACGGCTGAGTGTGAACGACGGTGCCATCTGGACAGATCGTCTCCTCGCGCCCGTCCACATGCAGGTGCTTCACGGTCTGGTCTGGAAACACGATCTCCTTGCTTCCGTCCGGGTAGTGTTTCTCTGCATGTACACAAGCAGCAGGCGAAGCAGCAACAGCAGCAGCAGCAGCATCCACAGGAGAAGCAGCAACAGCAGCGACAGCAAGCGAAAAAAGCAACAGCAGCGACAACAAGCAGCAGCAACAGTAGCAGCAGCAGCAGCAACAGCAGCAGCAACAAGCGGCAGCGACAGTAGCAGCAGCAGCATTCGCAGCAGCACCAAGCAACAACAACAGCAGCAGCAGCAGAATTAGGCGGGGACCTCAAGTGGGGGCTTGGTCACCATGGCACACGTGCCAGGCCATGTGGCGTGGTAAAGGCTCACATGGGGGGGGGAGGTAAAGCGGGCGACCCGGGTGTTGAGTCATAATCGCGCCTCCGATGAGCACGGTTGGCTACGCACAGTGTGAAAGACGTTCAACATGCACACTGTACATACAACCCAGGTGCCACGGGTTGAGTAACAAAGGCTCCTTGATTGAGAAGCCACTCCCAAGTTAAACTTTAAAAAATAAATTAACGCATTGTAAAAAAAGCCTTCATGGGTCAACTGCGTTATTGCTATCATGTATGTAAGTAAACGCAGCAGATGGTTTATCTTCATTGACTTTCCATCAAACACTACAGTTCATGTCAAGCTGTGACCACAAAAAAACATTAATATTCACGAGCATTCAAGGAATTGTATCAGGAGCGGAACACGCCCCTGTTTGAATAAAGGACTTGTGATTTTACAAAGAGGTAACTTGAATGGGAGAAAGATTGAGCATCGTACCTCGTCTGTTGGGCTGCCTTTATTAAAACAAAACAGCTATGGGGGGAAAAAAAAGATCACAAAGGGCAGTCGGAGGCTGGCGAGAAGGAGCCATGATCCCAGATGTTAAGTTGTACTGATGGCAGGAGTTCAGGGGAGAAGTAACAAGGCCACTGCATACCTACTGTGCAGTAGCTGCAGCATCTGAGAGTGTTGGCGATGAGGTGTAGTGGGATCAACGGCTTTGGCGATGGGTGCCACGGTGGCGAGATGTTAACTGCCTCGCCTGGTATACAGGAGATTGAGTTCGATCCAGACCCTGACGCCTGCTGTATATTTGGAGTTTGCATGTTCTACCCGTGGTCATGTGGATTTTTCTCCGGGTCCTCCGGTTTTTCCCTCCACATTTAGAAAAATGCGATTAAGAGTATTTGAATGCTAGACATTTGCACGTGATAAGCCACTTTGTTAAGCTATCATTTGTGGCCAGGTTGCTTCTGAAAAAGAGCTATATAGCTCAGTGGGCCTTACCTAGCAAAATAAAAAGTTATTTTTTTAGTAGTTTAATGGAGGTGTGGGGGCATCAATGGCTTTGGCTGTGATTGAGTCTTTATCTTGATAACAAGCTAGTTTGTTTTGAGGATGGGGCAGCCGGAATCAGAGGAAAGAAACAGACTTGAGTCCGGGTGAAAAGAAGGCTTAAATGGAACTGGAATGAAGACAATACACCAGAGACCTCTGTTGCTGATGACAGATGACAGCGGGACCTTGAGAACTGGTGAAATGTAGTTCCCTGTTATAAGTTCAGGTGAGGAACCCAAGCGACAACATTCTGTTTCAAAGGAAATATCATCGGGCTCATCATCAGTAATGTAAAACTCACCGATCTGATTGTCCGGGAACTGCAGAATCTCCAAACCGTCCGGAAAAGTGGTCTGTGTGGTCTGAGCATCTGCATAGTAGTAAATCTAGAGAGAAAAATTGAACATTATTAATATTTACATGGCATACGTCCACATGACTACACGTGATATGGACCATGACAGTTCTGCGATTGTGCTCAGGAGTGAGGACATGTGGGGTCACGTGGGGTTTGACGGCTGCGTCAGAGTCAACACCTTGGTCTCTGGTGAAAGCAGCAGCAGCAGCAGCCAATTTATGGGAGAGACAGAAATGACGGCAAAATGTTTATGCATGAATAGTTAGGAAACTAAATGGGTTGGGTTTGGTCGTTACATAGTCAGAGTGGTGTGGAGGTTTGGTTTCTACAGAGAGTTTGTCTAACCCCTGTTGAAATGAGAACTGCAATCAGGACTGCATCACTCAGTAGATTATGCTAATAATGGCTTCACAAACCTCGTTAAAACGAACAGTTCCACCCATAATGCATTGTGCCAGCCAGTTAAAGTTTAATTTTAATACAAACGAGTTCATTTGGTAGAAAAAGTTTTTGATTATTGAAGGGCGTGTCTGCTGCTCATTAGCTACCATTAGGAAAATACTGTATTCATGTGCCAATTAATTAATCCCCACAGTGTTAAGTGCAGACTACAACTATTATCCATAACAGATTTTTTGTGGGTTAGATCGCCCAAATATAAATGTGTTGTGAAACCCACCAACACCCAACAGAGCTAATTAGTAAGGCTTGACAAGTAAACAAAAACATGCTACTCTGTTACGAGTTCAGCACACCGGTGTGTTGAAGAGTAAACACACAACATTCACAATTCGAGTACGATGTTTCGCCGGGCATTACAAACTAGCATCATCAGGCTGGTTGTAATCACATTTATATTTACGCAATCTTCTTTGACCTTTAAGCGGTCTGGGCTTGGCTGTGTTCGCTCCAGCGCTGTCCTCCAGACAGTCTCGTCCCTTCACCTGATGAAGGCCGCTTGTGTTGTGGCCGAAACGTCGTGAGAATTTTATTGTGTTATTTTATTTTATCAATTGATTATTGTATTCTCATTCTACGTGACTTTACCGAAAGAACCAAAGAAGATGAATCCTGCTTGCAGTCACGAAAGCTTTAAATCGAAATTTTACGCAATCTTACCCAAAAAAATATCTATTATAGATAATATTGGTCGTGAAAGCCTACGTGTTAAACTACTATCCACTATCTCTCTGTCCTGCTATGAAGAAGGATCATTGCCTGAAAAAAATCACATCATAGAAAATGTTTTTCCATTAAAGCCAAAGTGTGAATGAGAAATGTGTTGAGTGTTTTTTGTTCTTTGCGCTTGTGCACTGCTGCCAACGCAGCAGCAGCATCACCAAATAATTTGTTCCAAAGCGAGACAATCGTATCGCATCACATCGGGGACGGATCAGGGGAGACGATGCCACACGCGATGATACTGACACCGATATCTCTGCAACAAGGGCCCCTTTAACAAACATCTGCATAACACCGGTTCACGTTGCGTTTAACCGAATTACGTTTAGCGGCGTGGAAGGGGGGTGATCTCTTTGTGCAGTCATGGCTGACTACTGGGCTGACATCTCAAACTCCCCACAGATAAAACTTTGCTCCCGTTTCCCTCCCACACGTAAACATTAATAGGCCGGGTTTTCCCCCTTTTTTCTGGCAACAAAACTGAAACCTTTTTTTACGAGGATTCATGTCTGCATTAACCACAATACCTGCAGTCAAAATGCAAAACAAAAAAAAACATACATTAATAGGCCGTTAACGCCTTCACACGCGGAGGGCCGTAGAGATCTCGGGCAATGGTTGGCACCGGCTCATCGCGCGGCCGCGTTCCCGCTCGTCCGTGGTTCCGCCTCTCTCTACGAGCAGCGTGGAGCGTGCAACGACACGTTACGAGTTGAAATGAGCTCGAGGGAGACGCCTTGAGGGAGACGCCTTGAGGGAGACGCCTTGATGCGCAAACTCCCGTAGCACTTCAGTTGGCGCTCGTCGTTCGAGGTGGACTGCGACCCTTCGAAGGAATGGCGCCACCCTCCCCGTGGTCGCCCCCCCCCCGCCACCGTGATCCGTGGATCGCACAAAATCACTCGAGACGCCGGTGTACGGGCAGCCAAGAGCAGTTGTGTCGCGAGAGGTCTCACGTTTGGGCGCGACGTTCCTCCGCTGACTACGCGTGGCGAATGAATGAACCCCGCACCTCCGCATGCGGTACTACTGTGACTTTGGTACCAGTGGCGACTGGCGACCGGTCGAGGGGCGGAGGGGAGGGGGGGGGGCGGGGGGGTTGGGTCACTCACCACGCGCTGATCGGGCAGCACGCGCTTCACGTCTCCGTTGAAGAAGGCCACGAGCACGGAGCGGCCCCCGGGGCTCACCTCCCTGCGCGTGCCGTTGGGGAAGCGCAGCGTGCGGCGGCCCCCGCGCGACACCACCTCCACCTGCGGGGCAGACAGCAACGCGTGGAACCACCGTCACCGTCGCTGCCTTCCTAAAACTAAACTGTTTTATTTAACCAGGTAAGGCCCACTGAGCTATATATATATAGGGACTCCTCTACTTATGAAACACTGGACATCTGTGAAAATGAGCTTAAAAGCTCATCGGATTTCTCCAGGATAAAGAAAGATTCTGATTTCGATTTCAGAAGCGACAAATGACAGATAGCTCAATGGGAATTTATAGCAGCCAAATAACCTAAACGCACGTCTATTCTAAATGTGGAAGGAAAAACCGGAGGACCCGGAGAACAATCCACGCGACCACGGGGAAAAACATGCAAACTCCAAATATACAGGCATCGTCAGGGTCGGGATGGCACCCACGACCTCCAGTATACCAGGCGAGGGAGTTAACGTCTCCCCAACGTCGTGCCCCAGACGGTTGCGCCTGGGGACCACGGAGGGAAAGCAAAGCTTGGTTTATAGTTTCAGTCTCGTGGGGCTGCTTACGATGGCCTTGGGTTTTCCAGCGTATGGAATGTGAGCAGTTCCACCAGTAGATAGCAAGCAGGTGGTTATGGCCTAGCATGGGTGTTCAATGTCGCTTCTGCATTCCAGTAAATGCATTTTTCGCCTCCACATGCCAGGTGGAAAATGGAAACTCAGATTAAACGGCGCCAAGCCACCGAAGGATGTCAAGGCTACATAAAACGTTATCGCACAACCCACTGGTGGCATTCCCTCACCAGCACACACTTTTGGTACATTCATCATCAGCCACGGTTAATCCACTGCTGGATGTAGGCCTCCACAAGTCGCTGCCATCCATTACAGTCTCGAGATGTCACGATCCATCTCGCTCGCGTAAACGAGCTCGCTCATATCATCGTTCCATCTCCACGGTGGTAATCCTCTCAGGCACATAATCTCATTCGGGTGCTATTCCATCACCAATGTCATCCATCGACCGTCATTCCCTTCTTGCCACGATGGGTCCAAAATAGTACATTTAAAAAAATCACCCACATTTTTCTCATATGCTGTTATACAACGGAATCATCGTCCGCTACCGGAAGACTAATGTCCCATGTCACTCTTGCATATGAGACTATCCTGGCCTGTAGCGTTCTCACCTGGAAAAACTTAAATAAAAAAAAACCCACATTCGTTTTCTTAACTCGGGAATTGACCTTGCGAAAGCAAAGGGACTGCGCATAACTTTAAAATGTCAATAATATGCAGCCAATATCACGGCACTGCGATGACACGCAAAACGGGAGATTACCAGCATCGTGGATCGTCAAGGCAGACAATCTCGTGTCTTCGTCATATCGCAGCGACCCTCACGTCTAATGCACCTGTACGGCGGCAGCCGCAACCTCTCCGTATTTCTCAAATGTACTATCGCCGACGACGACCGCCCCCCATCACAGCTGGTAAGAACCTATGGATACAAACTTGAAGCAGCTTACAATAAAATCGCAGAAACCCCCAAACCCCTGCTCTCGCGCGTATTTCTGAAGGTCAACGGGTGCATATTTTTCTTGACCTAATGTGCACCTGGTGCAGCGTGTGCATCGGGCGCCCTGTAATTCATCTACCGGTGCCGGTGAGAGGCTGATGAGTGCCGGTGAGTGGCCGGTAAATATTGGGGCAGGTAGCGACGTGTGCCGAGTGTTACCACGTGAAGTGGCAAATGTGCGTTAAGTGCAGATCGCAGGGGTCTAGGCAAGGGGGTGATGTCTTCTGACCTGTGTGACGTCTATGGGCACAGCCTCCGGTTGCGATATCACTTCATGAGACTCCAAGGGAGCGACGGCTCCCACAGTTTCAAGTGAAATTTATCGAACACAAAGGGTTATCAAGGTGGAACTTTTTTTTGTGATCACACATTTTTTTCATTCCAATGCGTGCACTTGCAGCGGTGTCAATGGTGATACGGTACAGGCCAGGGCAGCAAGGAGCGTGTGTGAGCACTCCACCAACTCTATTAACGGTGGGGGCAAACGAGCGAGCGCCGACTGCCCGCGACACGTTTTAATTTTGCCGTGTTTGACCTCGCACCTCCAGTTGGCTGAACCTTTCAAGTTTTTGACTCGCCATTTTTTGGTTGTTGCACATTTCAGTTTCCTGTCCACAAACAGAGACAGCTTCTCATATCCAATTGCAAAAAGACGCATCGGGCGGACAACTACACGGTTTAACGCAATGGGCCGTAAGCCTCTTACCTTGCCATCGGGATGCGTAACCTCTTCCAGCACCTCCTCGTCCGCGGTCCTGCTCCCGTCCAGCGAGGCCGCACCCCAGTCGCGAGACTGCTCCACACCTTCGCCGCTGCCACCGCCGCCCTCCTTGCGCGCACGGCCAGGAATAATTTCATGTAAAATGGCGTGGAGCATGCATCCGGGCTCGAAGGTGGTTTTGGGTAGCTCTAGAGGTTCTGCCAACAACACCGAGCCGGCAAATTGGCCAACAAGCCTGCAACCAAGCACGTGTTACAAATTCGGGATGCATCCATCATCTAAGATGTTATACCCGACCATTGTAAGAAATACAATTGACACGTGAATGGAATTCAGTGAAGCCTTGCGCTCGGATGCCTGGTCGTCCACGTGCTCTGCTCGAGCCCTCCCGTTTGTCACATTTGTTTGATTAAATAAACAAAATAAATATTTGTTGACGTGAGAAAACCCGCTTCAGCCTTTCACATGCAGTGAACCTCAGCTTTCCACCTTTGCTTCATGGTGATGGTACCCGGACTAAACTATCCGGGAGTAATTTTCAAGCGTAATTGCACAGTAAGTATTTGGTTAGGTGTCATTAAATGTGAAATCAACGTGTTAGGTATTAGATGTAAATGTAATGAAAGTTAGTTAATTATGCATTTATTAATAATTTGCAGTGCTCTGGACATCCCCCAATACCATGAAGCCAATTCGTCCGGTTTTAATAGGGTTTAAAACTGCCGACGTAATCAGAAAGAGGTGGTTGTGATGGGTGGAACACGTGTGTAAGACGGAGGAGGGCAGGTATACCGAGACCGGCACGAGAGTGGTCAGGAACCGAAGAAAAGTCCACGACCTAAATTCCAAATTTGGTGCGGGACTGAACGAGCAGACCTTGAAGGTCACATGACACCCTTAGGGACGAGCAGAGGGAAGTGACGGCGAGCTGTGCCACGTTGCTATCGTCGGCCGTTGACGACTGACTTTTTAAAGGCGTCGCTGAGATTGAGTGTGGGGCTCGGCTTTACCGGTTTGTGGTGAGAGGTGTCGAAGGGATGCGACGAGTCTTGAGTGGCGGCTTTCAGGGTGGCCGTGCGTGGGGTGTCCTCCGCTGCCGCCGCCGCCGCCCCCGCTCCCGTTGAACTCAAGTCCGGCCTCGTGGTCCTGGAAGCTGAGAGACAGCGACATCACGTGTTCACAACAACTGTAACATACGTCTTGGAGCACTGAAGTCCAGTCCCATACGTGTCGTTGTCATGAACGCTCCCATTCAGCAACACGTGGATGTGAGACCGACGAGTGGCCACGGTATGTCAGATCTCAAGACTGCGATGTTGTTAATTGTGGAGGAGCAGCTTGCAATTGGAAGGCAGCAAAGTTCAAAGCTCGGTTTAGGGGTTGCCTCAGCCGATCGTCCCTTCCCCAAGCTCTGGGGTCGAAAGAATCAGCACCACGTTGTGGGCAAGTCAACAGTGGCTGTCCTATGGCTAGACTTGCAGCTGCCATAGGAATGAGGAATTTACACCACCGGCTCAGGACTATAAACAGGAGATGGCTGAGCGCCGTCTCAACGTTACTTTGGGCAGGAAATCGGCTCTGACCGACTCGAGTCATTAATTCACAACCGTATTTGTTTTTAACGAACAACACATATCATTAAATTTTGATTTAAAGCTTTCGTGACTGCAGTAATTCATATTCTTAGTTTTTTCGGTAAAGTCACGTTGAAGAGAAACAACAAAATAATAAAATATATATAAAACAATAAAAAAATTCTCACGACGTTTCGACCATAACTCAAACGGTCATCTTCAGGTGTGTTGGTTCGCATAAATTTATTTTTAAATGGCGCATTTATTTATTTATAAAAAAACGTTAGCGCCACGCGCAGCGATTTGGCAGTTTACCCAGGACTAGTCCATCTATATTCTGAAAAGAGGAGGGAGGAGACGAAATTTTTTTAAAAAATAAAATTTATTAAAAATAAATTTATGCGAACCAACACACCTGAAGATGACCGTTTGAGTTATGGTCGAAACGTCGTGAGAATTTTTATTGTTTTATATATATTTTATTATTTTGTTGTTTCTCTTCAACGTGACTTTACCGAAAAAACTAAGAATATGAACACATATCATTGTTTTATGAACATCCCATTGTTTTTCATCAAGGCAAAATGTATCCCATTTACAGCTTTCATTCATTTTGCTTTAGTACTGAAACCAAAAAGAAAATATGACACGCTGAAATAATAAAATTTCTCTCTCTCTCTCCTCCGACTCTCACCAGCTGACGCAGCTTGGCTGGGCCTCCCCACTTTGGTTTCCGCGCCCTTCTGGGCTCCTAGGCTGGGAGCCTGCGACTTGAGAGACGAGGACTTTGGCTTCAGGGCGCCAGCCTTGGCCGCATCACTCGCAGGAAGGTGACCCGCCGCCACCTTAGTCTGAGCGCCATTGGCAGGATGAGCGGCGAGCTGTGGACACACGTCCAACTTCTGGGTTCCCAGAACCTGGCGAGATATACACGTGGCAGCGTTGAACGAATGTCACGAAACGTCTTTTGTCCGTGATAATACGTGACACTGGTATAATAAGTAGCAATCTCAATTGATATACTTACAAATATGAAATCTTGGTATGTTTTGTAACCAGGTTGAGACTGCCAGATTTTCTAAACTTAAGAAGTTGATTCTATCACGATAATGAGGACCTTAGCGGTGTTAACTCGGTGTCTATAGCCAGACCACTGAACGTAACCCGAGCCACTCGGCCTGTCCCTTCCGTTCTCTCCAAAACTTCGGAGAACACTGTGGAATGCTTACGAATTTTAGACGTACGATTTGGTCTTGCTTTTTGTTAAACGGCCGACGCCACCCAACTTCAAATCGGTTTCTATCCTGATCGCTTGCTGCCCAAAACGTCCTGCGTCCCAGCCTTGCCTGCGGAGCGGCCGCCTCCCTGCCCGTCGCGGCTCCTCCCGCGGGGGCGCCGCCGCTGCGCCCAGAGGCCCCGCGCCGCCGCACGGCCTGCAGACGCAGGCGCTCGGCGGTGCCGAGCTCGAGCCGCAGCTCGGCGTTGAGACGCTCGGCCGCCTGCAGTTGCTCGCGCGAGCGCGCCTGCCCGGCCACCCAGCGCGCCTCCCGCCGGCGCAGCTCGTCCTGCAGCTCGGCCAGCTGCTGGCGCAGGGTCTGGGCGGGCAGCAGGGAGGGGCGGCGGCGGCGGCGGCAGAGGGATAAATAGAGAGGATCAAAGTAATCGTTTGCATTCACGTGGCGCTTAAGCGTCTCAGCAACTCGAAGCACCGTGTGTACGGGTGAGGGCGGTGGCGTGGTAATCCGATCTCCGACCCCCAGGAACAGGTCTGCAGGTTTGCAGAGCATTTTTGTCAGGACTTGGGGGAGGGGAATTCTCTCAGCCCAGACAACATCACCCCTTCTGAATGGTTGGCTGAGGTACCATCTGTGGAGGAAGAGGGGGAATCCGAAGTCTGAGACCATCTCCCAAGCGAAATGCTGAGGGAGGGTGGCATGTGTGCAGACTGCCCTACATGACATCACAACTGTCTGGACCAAAGGACGGGTTACGTAGGATTGGAAGGATGCCCCCAGTGTGCCGGGAAAGGTCCTGGAAAAGATTATTTAACATCGCCTTGCCAGGCATGCCGAGGAGATGTTTCTGGAGCCCAAATGTGGTTTCAGACCAGGGCAGTCCTGCATGGATGCCATATCCTCTGTGCGTCTGCTACAGCAGAGGTGTATGTAATTCCAACAAGAACTACACCTCTGCTTTATTGACTGGTCAAGGCCTATGATGCCATCAATAGGCTAGGGCTGTGGGCAGTTTTTCATGCTTTAGGAGTTTCTGATTCTCTGCTCACAATCATTAAGGGCCTTCATGATAGTGGGCAGGCCCGGGTAAAGCTACGTGGCCAGGAGTCGGTGCCATTCCCTGTTCAACTTGGGGTGCGACAGGGATGTGTTCTGGCTCCCACATTATTTAACATCATCTTGGACCACGTAGTTCGAGAAGCTTTCTATGGCTGTACCAGAGGAATTTACATCTGGAACAGATACAACGGGAGGCTGATCGATGCCTGGGTGCGGTCGAGGGATGGCTCCCTATTGATGAACCACGTTATGTATGCTGATGATCTGGTGATTGCTGCTCACTCAGAGGAGGAGTTGGAGGCACTGCTGCTGAACCTGGAGTGTGCCACTAAGACAGACATGGGCAAAGTACGGCCCCCGGGCCGTATACGGCCCCTTGGGCTTTTTGATCCGGCCCGCCGAACTTGTCCAAATATTATTATTATATTAAATTAAATTTTACCTCTCTCCTGTAATGCCCCCATTTCCCCATTAGATGGCGCACTTTGACCGGGAGTTACGACATGTTTTTGTATTGTTCACGTTTGCGCAATTTGTTAAACTGCCTTGCAAATAAATGCTTTTCTACCTGTTAAAGGCCAAATCCTTTCACGTAATGATTTTTACACGTCATTTATATTTAGTTCACACAAACACTCCATCCATCTGTTCCTGGCCCGGCCCCTCTGTCAAATTTTAGAACCCATTGTGGCCCGTGAGTCAAAACATTTGCCCACCCCTGCGCTAAGAGGTGGGGTCTTACCATCAGCTCCACCAAAACTAAGCACCTGCCTAGGTATTTTGTGCTATCAAACACTCCACTCCCTCAACTCCCCATTGATGATTGGGCAGTTGTGGAGAGAGTGGAGAGTTCCTCATACCTGGGCAGTGTGCTTATGAGACCAGCTCCGGTTTGACAGGCGAGGTCTCACTCCGATCAATCGGGCAGGATTATATTTGCATCGGTTGTGCAATACTGTGTGAAAGCTACCTTGGTCTGTCGCTCTGCACAAAGCTTCAGGTCTTCTCGGCCACAGTCATGCCCTCCCTTCTCTATGCTTCTGAAACGTGCACCCCACTCATGGAACATCTGCACCGGTTAGAAACATTCAGGCTGGCATGCCTACGATGCACCCTGGGTTTAACCAGGCTGGATTGTGCGAGGAGGTCACAAATCCTTGAGAGATCTGGACACATTCCCATCAGTGAGCTCCTCCGGCAGGCAAGGCTGCGTGGGCTGGGTCATGTAGCCCGCATGTCCAGCCACTGCATGCCCAAGCAGCTTCTGCCAAAATGCAACAAGTTAGCACAGTATGGGGTACACAGCTGGTGCATCTACCAGTCATCTCATAAGCCAACCCATGGCACCTGGGTCTGTCCTGAACCCTTCTGTCAGCGATCCTACGACACTTCACGTGGCTTCAAAGTGCACCTGGCCTGGCACAGGCATCGTGGTGACGTCACCATCACTTAGTGGCGAATGGCGGGTATTAGTAGCGTGGTAGCGCATAGGTATGGGTGAGAGTGGTAGCATGATAGTGCATGTGTGTATGGGTGAAGGTGGTAGCATGGTTAGCGTGTGTGTGTATGGGTGAGGGTGGTAGTGTGGTTAGCTTGTGTGTATGGGTGAGAACAGTAACGCGGTAGCGCGTGTGTGTATGTGGTAGTGTGGTTAATGTGTGTGTATGTGGTAGTGTGGTTAACGTGTGTGTAGGTGGTAGTGTGGTTAACGTGTGTGTAGGTGGTAGTGTGGTTAACGTGTGTGTATGTGGTAGTGTGGTTAACGTGTGTGTATGTGGTAGTGTGGTTAACGTGTGTGTATGTGGTAGTGTGGTTAACGTGTGTGTAGGTGGTAGCGTGGTTAACGTGTGTGTATGTGGTAGTGTGGTTAACGTGTGTGTATGTGGTAGCGTGGTTAACGTGTGTGTATGTGGTAGTGTGGTTAACGTGTGTGTATGTGGTAGTGTGGTTAACGTGTGTGTATGTGGTAGTGTGGTTAACGTGTGTGTATGTGGTAGCGTGGTTAACGTGTGTGTATGTGGTAGTGTGGTTAACGTGTGTGTAGGTGGTAGCGTGGTTAACGTGTGTGTAGGTGGAAGCGTGGTTAACGTGTGTGTATGTGGAAGCGTGGTTAACGTGTGTGTATGTGGTAGTGTGGTTAACGTGTGTGTATGTGGTAGCGTGGTTAACGTGTGTGTATGTGGTAGTGTGGTTAACGTGTGTGTATGTGGTAGTGTGGTTAACGTGTGTGTATGTGGTAGCGTGGTTAACGTGTGTGTATGTGGTAGTGTGGTTAACGTGTGTGTAGGTGGTAGTGTGGTTAACGTGTGTGTATGTGGAAGCGTGGTTAACGTGTGTGTATGTGGTAGTGTGGTTAACGTGTGTGTATGTGGTAGCGTGGTTAACGTGTGTGTAGGTGGAAGCGTGGTTAACGTGTGTGTATGTGGTAGCGTGTATATGGGAAGCAGGAGGCATGACACCTGTGCCTCGTTGCGCTGCTGTTTATCGGGGATGGCCCGGGCGGCCGCCGCGTGCTTCTGGAAGATCCGCCTCTCGCGCTGCAGCCGCTGCTGCCCCTCGAGCCGCTCAGCCTCGAGCTGGGCCACCCCCTCCGCCCTGTGCCTCTCGAACGCCTCCCTCTCCTTGCTGTGGGATAAACGCGGCTTGTTTAGGTGGTGTCAAAGGTGGCTTGGGCTTCACGGGTAGCGGTTGCCATAGCGCAATAAAAGTAGATCGGACAGGATTTTTTCTAAATCGAGGAACTAGTGTGAGAGAATGAATCGCGGGACCTATATATTATATTGAAAACTATATCTTTTATTTTACCAGGTAAGGCCCACTAAGCTATATAGCTCTCTTTCAGAAGCAACCTGGCCACAAATAATAGCTCAACAAAAGTAGCTTATCACGTGGAAATTTAGAGCGGCCAAATACTCCAAACACACGTTTCTAAAATGCGCAGGGAAAAACCGGAGCACCCGGAGGAAAAAATCCCCGCGGCCAGGGAGAGAGAGAGAGAGAGAGACACGCAAACTCCAGGCGCCAGGGTCGGGATCAAACCCACGACCTCCTGCAGACCCGGCGAGGAAGTCAACATCTCGCCACGGCGGCACCCCCCATCTAGCGTGAGAGAGAAGTTGATGGGCGAGCACCGTAGGGTTTCCAGCGAGGCCTCGTGCTCGGCGCGCAGGCGGGCGAGGGCTGCGTTCTCGGTGCGAAAGCGTGCAATCTCCGCCTCCAGCTCGGCCAGTCGCTCCTGCAGCAGCCGCGACTGCCCCACGTCTGCCGCAGGGGCAGCAACTGCACCCCAAGGAGTCGGGTTAACTTACGACGCATTCTTCGCGGGAACGCGTACGCCGAACGCGAGCGCTCTCGCGTACGGTAACACCCATATTGACGTCTTCCCCCCCCGTTCACATCGTTTTGCAAATACGTCGTCGCTTGGTGAATACCGCCACCTCGATTGCGTCGTATCAGTCAACACTTATGTTGGTGACACAGCATCGTCCGTCCTTTCTCATTGTCCGTCGCCTCTCAGCCTTCGCCTCCACCACCACCACCACCACCTACCCTGTAAATCTCTTTGATTGACTTTGTTTCGGTGTTCGTCGTCGCACCTTTTAGGAACGCATCCCCGACACGAACCGGGGCGTTACCGTATAAGCACTCACTAATCGGCTGAAGACATCTTAATATATAGAGAACTTCGATTTAAAGCTTTCGTGACTGCAAGGATTCATCTTCTTTGGTTCTTTCGGTAAAGTCACGTATAATGAGAATAAAATAATAAAATAAAATAACACAATAAAATTCTCACGACGTTTCGGCCACAACACAAGCGGCCTTCTTCAGGTGAAAGAACAGAACGTTAATTGAAGCTCTGTCGTCCCGACAGTTCTGTTCTTTCACCTGTAGAAGGCCGCTTGTGTTGTGGCCGAAACGTCGTGAGAATTTTATTGTGTTATTTTATTATTTTATTCTCATTCTACGTGACTTTACCGAAAGAACCAAGGAAGATATAGAGAACTGCAGAGCAACTGTTGATGCTGGCTCACCGCCTGGCAGCCCTCTGGCTTGTTTGTGGCTTCTCAGAAATTGTGAAATGCAATTGGTATGAATAACACTAGACATTTTTTCACAAATGTCCAATGACGATAATCAGACGAATAGATGGGAAGTTTTATTGTACGTGGAAAGGGATGGTGGTTTTTCAACATCTCAAGTGAGAATCACTGCAACTCTTCGTCACATTGTGTGCGCGGCTTTGCGTGATGACCCGGCGACTTTGAAGCATTGTTCGGCTGTGATGCAACCAATGCTGCTGAAATTATGCGCCGCTAGAA
Organism: Petromyzon marinus; assembly: GCF_048934315.1. Classification (NCBI taxonomy): domain Eukaryota; kingdom Metazoa; phylum Chordata; class Hyperoartia; order Petromyzontiformes; family Petromyzontidae; genus Petromyzon; species Petromyzon marinus. The sequence goes on from NC_133715.1 coordinate 3,403,684, forward strand.
GGCCGTGTGACTGATAGGACGTGGGGAAAAAAAACACTTGTTTTTTTTCTTATGCGGAGAGATATGTGAAGGGGGAATATTGTCCACGTATTCATTCGGTTGTACGAGGTTCTGGGTGCAATGAAATTTGAAATGCTTGAAAAGGAAGGGGCCCATTTTTCACAGGCTCCAAATGGAAATGGGCTACATTATATAAAGGTTACATTTTCTCTCACACTGATCATCAGATGAAGAATAACGTGTTCACATGAAGATGGTGAGAATATTATTGTGTTATTTTATTTTATCAATTTATTATTTTATTCTCATTCTACGTGACTTTACCGAAAGGACCAAAGAAGAAAAAAAAATGCTTTCACATTTGCAAAGCGAATACAGATTTTGTATGAAATGAAAACCAATCTGAAAAATTCTAGATTTGAAGCTTTCGTGACTGCAAGGATTCGTACTCTTTGTTTTTTTTCGGTAAAGTCACGTAGGTAAAAAATAAAATCAATGAAAACAACTAAAATTAAATCACGACGTTTCGGGCGCAACACAAGCGTCCTTCTTCAGGTGGGGACAACGGAGCGAAAGCACACACGCTTAAGTGCGTCTCAGAGATGGCTGTGACGAGGGATTATATAGTCGCGGGGCATGGAGGGAGGAGGGGGGCCATGGTGAGTGTTCGGACGCGGTGTGGGCCGGGAGGTAAAGTTGGGAAGCCGAGGGTGCGCTGGGAGGCAACGACTGGGGCCGAAACTGAGGCTTTGTGATGTAGATGGCGAAAGTAGATAAGCAAGCTAGGATTAAGCCGCATTCTGTTATGCTTCCGGGTGGGTAAATTCGCAATGCGCAGGCTAACAACGTATCTGAAAAACCTGCACCGAAGCAAAATTCTTGAGGCCGGTTTCAACCTTGCGCACAAATCACAACGCTGCGTCATTTAAGTCGAGGAACAAGCACGATTGCCTTTCAGGGTTGTTAAAACGTCTGCACGTTCTAAACGCCCTATCCTATTTTTGGATTTTGCTGGCGATCCAGCAAAAGTCTACAAATGTCTACATTTTGGAAATTTTACTGGCACTCAATCGTGATTTTCTAAGCTGCGGAGAATACGGTCTGCTCAGCGACTTTTGACAGCAGCCATGGTGGTGCCTGAGTGGACTCCACGGATCCTGTTAATTCGAGTCGCGTCTGAGCTGGCATGGGAAGCTATAACAACAGAGCTTGTGGTTGGTGGCTGGCAAGATTTCCCTTTCCAAGTGTTAGTGCTTGCCACGTGCTCACAAGAGGACATGTCCACTCATAATAATGACACAATTACCCATTATACCAAGTCTGTGGTGGATGCTATGTCTACTCATAATAATTACACAATTACCCATTATACCAATAGTCTGTGGTGGATGCTATGTCTACTCATAATAATTACACAATTCCCATTATACCAATAGTCTGTGGTGGATGCTATGTCTACTCATAATAATTACACAATTACCCATTATACCAATAGCTTGTGGTGGATGTTATGACTACTCATAATAATAACACAATTACCCATTATACCAATAGTCTGTGGTGGATGTTATGACTACTCATAATAATGACACAATTACCCATTATACCAATAGCTTGTGGTGGATGTTATGACTACTCATAATAATTACACAATTACCCATTATACCAATAGCCTGTGGTGGATGTTATGACTACTCATAATAATTACACAATTACTCATTATACCAAGTCTGTGGTGGATGCTAGGTCTACTCATAACAATTACACAATTACCCATTATACCAATAGCTTGTGGTGGATGCTATGTCTACTCATAATAATTACACAATTACCCATTATACCAATAGCTTGTGGTGGATGTTATGACTACTCATAATAATTACACAATTACCTATTATACCAATAGTCTGTGGTGTATGCCATTGGCTTACCATAGGCCTAATATATCTGTGCAATACTAGGCATGCCAAAACCAGAGACCATAGTGCCTTTAGCAACCACTTTCAGATAATGCCTACCTATACTGCATGTTCACCATGATGAGAGAGGGTTTATATTCGGGCATGTAAACAAATAAACCCAAACGCTCGCACACCATCTCGCATGTTGCTTGTGCACAGCACCAGCCATGCCCCCCCTGTCAGCTTCGTGGCTATAATCATCTGAAGGTTGGGATCTAACCTGGAGGATCCTAAAAAATATGCCCTGGATCAATCTCTCATTCCATCAATAAACTCTGTACCAAAGATTGATGAATACAATACCTCTGCCGGAGCAGTGAAATGAGTGGCGAAACCAAACATTACCCCACTTCATATTTTTGAAACCATTTTTTAAACACTTACCAACGTCTTTCTTGGGCGGTTTAAGTGCCGGGAAAAGTTTCGCCACGAGTCCAGATGTTGGCGGTGCATTAGGAGACACCTTCCCATTGTGAAAGTCGCCCAAGTCTGTCCTGTCGACTGTCCTGCACTGTGCCACCTTGCGCGTGACTGCTCGTTGCTCCGAGCCCTCCAGGCGCGTGTGATTTCTATCCTCCACCATGTGGTTCTCCTCCACCAGAGTCCTTTCGTCTTCATCAACAACATCATCATCATCGTTGTCGTCGTCGTCGTTCCACGTGTGCTCATCTTCAAAACCATCAGGATCCTTGCAAGCGGCCCGTGGCTTTTCGCCATCGTCATCGTCGTCTAGATCGTCACGCTCCTCGACGCCGCTTAAAAAGCTAGAGGCGTCAGAAGCATCGGAGCTGTCATCGCTCATCAGTTCTGCGTCTTCAACAACTCCCGGGCGAGACGGCGAACAATTCGTGGCCCCCAGGGCCTCCGCCGCCGCCGCGCCGCCTCCACCACCACCACCACCACCACGTTCATCGTCACGCTGTCCGTCGCCTCCGTCGACTCCTCTGACCTCACCGCCCCTGTCACCGCCAATCTCCGTGGGCTGCTGCCAAACGGACTTTAAAGCCGTAACATGTTTTGGGGCCTGAGCGCCGGGTACCTCGCTCGCTCCGTCACCCTCCGGCATGACGGCCCTCTCCGACTCCTTGATTGGCGTTGACGACAGCCGACGCCAGTTTCCCCAGTTGTCCAGGTTCATCGGAGGCGGCAGCATCTGCGGCGGCGGCCCCGTCGTCGGTGTCAGCGAGGCGTTGCTTGCGAACGAGAGGTCCTGCGCCGCTTGCTCCAGCAGCTCAAACTCGTGCAGTTCGTGGTCGTCCACGGCTCGCTCACAGTCCCAGCGTTCCATCTTGCGCTGAAAGGACGTCTCAAAAGAAGACTCGGCAACGCACGACACGGGCAGCTGGGCCGCCACGCGCAGACCCTCGTGCCGCTGGCCCGGCGTTCGTGCAGCGAGTCGCGCTCGAGCGCTTTCAACATCCTGCCTCGTTTCATTCCGTGCCTGTGGATTCGACTCCTTGGTCGCAGCTGGTATTCGCAGGTTCTCTTCTCTCGGCTGCGAGCCAGACAATTTAGCGGAGGGCGGGTCATCGGGCAGGTCAAATGTGACCATTTTACGGGGTTGCGCGCTACTCTGCGCACTCCTCGCAGCCTGCGTCGCCACTCCATTGGCCCTGCTCGCCGACCGTGTGCTGGAGATCTCGGCGGGTGGACGGGTACACGCGTACGGCCGTTCTGCTCCACCGGACACCAATTTGGACCCGACGGAAGGCTTTGGCTTATCGTTTCCCCTGCTCACGTGCACTTGGCGATCTGCTTTCTGGACCTGCGGATGACTCCCTCTCGCCTTCTGCACCGGCGCTGTGCTCTTTAACGACATGTCTTGGGCAGCAGCTCTTTGCGTTTTTGCAGTGACGATCGAGCTGCCATCCTCACCAATGCCCTGAGACATTCTAGCCGGGGCTTCTTTTCCTCTATCAAAGCGAGCGATGCCTTGACCACGTTTCAAAAATGGTTTCCGTGCACGGCCGCCACCATCGACACCTCCAGCATCTCCTCCAGCAATTGCAAAAGGCTTCTAAGTGGAAATAAAGTAATGACAATCAAAGTGTCAGAATAACGTTTCTGTGCACTGATGCAACAGCTTCTAAACTCCCTGAGCTACGGTTACATCAAAGATGCTTTATAAATCTAAATTGTATTGCAAAACTACACCATCAGAAAAAAGTGTGCGGAAGAGACACGGTAAGCATTACACACCTCACATCCTCTTAGTCTCTCCTCCTCAGCCTTCATCTGCTCCTCCAGGAGTTGCTCAAATCTCCGAGCACCTTGAATGCCAGGTGTGATGGGTCTATAGATAGGACAAATTTGTTACAAACAAACCTCACAAGCTCCACGAGAAACACACTGCTAGACCATCAGCCTAATTCTCATGTTAACAGTATAAAGGGATTTCCCATGTATTTTCGGGTTCCCACCACGCGGCCCTTCCACTGCTTTGCCACATCAGTTAGACGACAACAAACTCAGCGAGGATCAAGCCACCACCGCTGCGGACGACCAAGGCAGGGGAGACTCTCAGACCAGGCGAGCGATAGCTGTCGTGAGGCAACAGGCGCTGCATCGCAACGCCGACACCGAGAGATCTCCGGCTTTTAACAAGATAAAATATTCGCCCCGAGCAATTTACAGACCTGCCGTCCGCGATCTCGTCGAGCGGATTTTCCCAGGAATACGCACGCGGCCACGGAGATGAGATGAGCGGGGCGAAGAAACGTGCGGGAACGCGAGAGGCCCGGTCGTACCTGTCCTCCGGGTGGACGGGAGGCGGCGTACGGTGTCGGCGTTCCTCAAATTCGCTCTGCTCGCTCGGCCATTGCTCGGGGCTCGACGCGCCGCGCGGGGAGTACCTGCAGGGCTCGAGAGAGCTGCTTTCGTCCTCTAGCACGCTTTCATCTGAGCCACGTAGAGGCAGGGAAATAAATAAATAGTGAAAACGTCGCCGCGCCGTCACCCTCATTTTTTCGCGAAAATGTTTGCGTTCGATGCAGAGTAAATGACGAGCAACACAAACAAAGGGCCAACTCATAATGCAAGCTCTTGATCAGACGACATATTAATTGCCTCACTTTAGAACACCGTATTCTACCGTGTGCGGCTTAATTAGCGTGTGGCAGTGTTCTGATCAAAGGCTTTTCGGTTTATTCATGTATTTTTTGGGGGAGTAATATTTCCTGCTTACCCCGAATATCTGGCTTACTGGAGCCTGGCTGCGAAGTATTTCAGCGAAGTCACCAGGAATAATACCAACTACTGTGATAAGTAATGAGCAACATCTTTGCGATAATCTAGACTTGGAGTTTTCGTGACTGCAGGGTTCCTTACTCCTTGGGTCTTTTCGGTAAAGTCACGTGGGTATAAAATAAAATAAATTAAATCACGACGTTTCGGGCGCAAAACAAGCGTCCGTCATCAGGTGGGACAACCACAGCAACCACTTCAGCAATTGTTTCTTTTCAATTAATGCAATTAATGCAAACCGACACACCTGATGACGACCGTTTGTGTAATGGTCGAAACGTCGTGAGAATTTTTATTATTGTTTTATATATATTTTCTTATTTTATTGTTTCCCTTCAACGTGACTTTACCGAAAGAGCTAAGAAAACCAAAGAGTATCTTTGCGATACACAAAAATTACACATCAGGTCATTTGACACCACAGAACTTCGCAGGTTGCTTCAACAAACCCCTTTTAACCCATGCTTTTAGGGCGGTTTGCGGGGTATAATTAATCATTATTCCAATTGGAATCTCTCAAGAGCTGGGCGAGGACACATTAAGTGAGACATGCCGTTTTCTTTGGAACCGTCGTTGAGGCGATTAAGCTAAGACCATGAACCCGCTACATTTGTAACCCGAGTTTCATCATTGGTCGCTGATAAGATTCTAATCCAGGCTCTCAGCCGTTATGACCCCCTAGAGCAGTGGTTCTTAACTTGGGGGTGCACACAACCCCCTGGGAGTGCGTGATGCCCTTTCTGGGGGTGCGAGACATGGCCAATTTTTTGTTAGAAAGCAAATAATCAAAACACAGTTTAAGCACGGGCACGTTAGGTAGAACTACTATGTTTTATATATATATTTTATTATTTTATTGTTTCCCTTCAACGTGACTTTACCGAAAGAGCTAAGAAAATGAATTACTGCAGTCACGAAAGCTTTAAATCAAAATGCACTTTGTTTCATCAAACCTACGTATTTATTACCATATAAATGTTTTAACGACTGAGAACCAAAGAGGTGCAAGGCTGCAGTATGGGTCAAGAACCACTGTTCCTAGAGCCACTAGGACGGATGTCTCACGTAACCAATGAGCGAAACACCCCTCGCTTGACAAAACTCACCCTGCGTCCTCCGAGATATATTTGAGGCGTGTTGTTAAAGAAAAGGAACCCCGATAATAACCCAGTGACGGCGATGACAAGTCGGCTGTGACAGGAGCACAGCATCCTGCAACTCACCTTTGCCAGGAGAGCCGGGATTATGGGCCTTTGCATGAATGTCAGGCTGCACGGGCCTACCCATGCTCCCAAAGTGTTCCATTGGTGGAGGCTGTGATAGCTTCTTGCCAGCTCCTGTGTTGTTATCGAAATACAGTTAGCTGAATCTCGAACATACACTTTAAAGTGACACACACGATACAACGGAAATCACCGTACGGTTGTAGTGGGAAGTGAAACGGCGACTCCTTCGAAACTGACTGAAGAGGTGATGCCTGCTGATCTGAAGTCTATTGGTGCTTTTGGCAGCACAACAAATATATATAAAAAAAAGCAAGTCTGGACTGTGGCCGACGTTAAAAAATAAACATCTCATACAGGACCCTGCCGTCCAACCTCCCGGTTTGAACCTTCCACGGCGACAACGGTCGACCATCAACCGAATCAGGACCGGGCATGGCCGACGTGACCACCCGGTGCACAAATGTCGCGTCAAAGATTCGGCGGCCTGCGAGTGGTGCGGCCACCACGAACCCAAAACCATCGACGGCCGCATCGTGAACACCCCACCAGTGCTGCTGTCTTCACTCCTTTAAAGGAGGAACGGACGAGAACCACTCTGCGTCTGAACAGCCGTTTGAGTGGATACTAAAATTTACATCTCTAAGCTGCTATTAATCCATAAGAAAGAAGATTTGTGAGAGCAGCGGAGGCTCGCAAATGTTATTCTCGAACACTAAGGTCAGCCAAGCCCTAAAGTTATCGCCGTGCTTTCTGATCAAATGAGCACAGCCGAGGGAGGCCGCACTATTTGGTCAAAGAAAGACAACAGCGGTTGTCGTCTTCAAGGGCATTAGTCACACCACCTGACCACCCACCCAAAAATAAATTGAGAATTACTTAATCAGAATCTCTAATTATACTGGAGGATTCTGATGAGCTATAAAGCTATTTTTTTTACAGATGTCCAGTAGGGGCGGGTCAGAAAGTTACAACAAACAATAACAAAACTCGATAGGAGTGCAAAGTATAGGAAAGGTAAGATCCCGGTATCTCCAACAGAGATGAGCACTTTACTACATTCATTTGGCCATGGGGCCACCTGTTTACACAGGAACTGCACACGTGAAAAATGCGAGAGGTGTTAAAGAGATGAAGATTTTTGTTGTTGTTATTATTCTTGAACCCAAAGAACAGGAGTCAGTGCGTGTGCACAACATCCTCGGTCCAGCCGCAAACTCTGAATTAGAACCACAACCTATAGTTCTCCCCCGAATGGGGGCCGATTAAAGTTACCCAGGTTCACCACGCTATAACGGTAGGGATAACGGTCCGGAGCAGTGGGGGGAAGATTGTATTTATGTTTACCTCTGTGGAGCCACGGTCCAGAAACCAAGTTGAGGACAGACATCTTCTCCTGCTGTAGCCGCTGCATCTGCTGCTGCTGGTGAGCCTGCCAAGCCTGCAGATGTACGAGCGCACGGTACAGCAGTCAACCTACGTAATTTCCCAATCGCAATGTTGAGTCGTTCACAAAAAATCCATGACTTAACATAAAATAAAAAATGTCGTCCCGCTGATGCCGACTAGGTCAAATTAGGTGGAAAGAAAAGAGATTTCTGCCATCATTGGTGCATCTAGGGTGTCACCGTTACGTCTGCATACGAGTACAGCGATACCTTGACTTTCGTCGCTCCGCTCTTTCGGCCGTTTTCAATTCTAACCACATTTCAAATTTCGTCCACGCGCTTTCCTCTCTCGTCCGATTTCATCCCAAACCTTCCATGACGTTTGCGCCACGCACCATCTTTTTCGCTCAGTCTTTGAAGAGAAGGCGTTCAAGTGAGCATCTCTTATATTTGTGTTTATTCATGTTATTAATAACTGTACTAATTTCTGTGATTATACTGTAAATAATCCATGGTCATTTTCGTGACAACAGTATAATACTACAGTGTGCACAGTTATTTTGCGATTATAAAACACGTGCACAGTATTCCCTACAGTGCTTATTTTTGTGATTATATTCACTGCAGTTTTTTGCACGTACGTTTTTCGTTGGCCAAAATAAATTTGCAAGCTAAATAGAGGCTCTGCTTTGACATTCGTCCATTTTTGACAGTTGCCGATGCTCTGGTCCCTAACCAGACGAAAATGCAAGGTATACCTGTAACCTGGTTCAATCGCAAGTGGTTTTGTGGATTGGAACCTGGCTCAGTGCCAACACAAGCACAATAGACGCACCACTGAGATACATAGCCACGTGAGACAATTTGCATTTTGACAGCCAAACAACAGCAAGTTGAGGGTAGAATGTAAGTTAACGGTACATGGGACAGGCGCAAAATGTCTCAGTGCACCTGCTCAAAATGCTGCTCCGGCACGGTCCCTCGACCGGTAGAGCTGAGAGCGACGGGGTCAAAGTGCATCGTTCCCAGCATGCCCGGGGAGAACGGTGGCAGCAGCTGCATCTGTCGTGGGTCCTTTCCCGCCGCGACACGCTCGTCTGCTGCCAGGTGGGCGGGCCGCAGGTAACCTTCATCCTGCACGCAAAGGTACAACACACGCGTTGATTCTCCACCTCAGTATTGTGAGCTGCCTCTTAGCAGAACTGCTAATTTCATGCAATGTAGCAAGAAACGGATTGCACTGGGGTCCCACTGCCCTGCTGTCGGTGCTATTGGCCTGCATAGAGCTCATCTGCCTCGAGGTATATAGTTTGTGCTTCACCCAGGGTCCCACACTCCGAACCCAGAGACCCCTTAACTGTCACTTTAAAAACGACAAAAGCATGGATGTGGTGCACCTCACAAGGACCAGGGGCGGTGGGGGGGGGGTTAGAATTTGGGAGATTAAATAACATTTTATATTATATCAGTATTGGTCTCTCTATGCATATATCCATATACCCAGTGACTGCTTATGCTGCAGCCGCTAGCCTAGAAGTGGAGCCCAGGATGGGTGCAACTCTGCAGTCTATTTCTTGATAAAATGGAGAGGAGGGAGTGGATTTGGTATCATGCCAAACTCATGAGTAGAGGTGGTTTGTTTGATTATTGAGTTTTTGAGCCAGTTGGTCCAGCGTTGGGCAAAGGCAGAGCCCTCTTTCCACATCCTTGTTTACGTACGGTGCAAAAGAAGTCCAACCAGAGCACAGACTAGATATTTTCTGACTTATCGCAATAACAATTAACCTACACTTAGGTTGAAACGGAGCTATACACGAAGCAGAACCTTACAAAAAGCACCAAGTAACTGCCCAGCAATTAGGCACACACACACACCACTCCCGAAGCCCTCCTCCCTGTGCGAGCCACCAATAATAATAATAATGCCATCTTGTAACGCGCCTCAAGGGTATTCACTCTCATAGACAGAGAACAACTCAGAGGTGATTGGAGGAACCGCAAACAAGCAGGAAGGCAGCCACGAAATGGGCCTGCGCCAGCAACTGCCCAAGCTCTGTGGTCCTCTCTATATTGTGGTGTTATAGGGCAATTAATAAGGGAAGAAACCAGAGCAGCCAGAGAAAAGGCACGCATGCGAATGGGAAGCACTCCATCCCATACAGAGAGAACAGTTGGAGTCCACATTAATGCTGCACCGCATTCTCCTGGCAATGCCCAGGGTATGGCACCTCCTCAAGGCCCACAGGAAGGGAGTTTTACAACATTCGCTTGATCCACCAACCCACGCTGCCTCAACAGTGCCCGATTACAGACCAAAATCAACACCCGCCATTCGCCACTAAGTGACGGTGACGTCACCTCGGCACCTCTGCCAAGCCAGGTGCACTTTGATTACAGACCACGTGCATGGCTACCACCGCCCGGGCTAACCCCAACCTTACAGCCAGAGCGATCAACAGCTGCGCACCACCACAGGAACACACTCACCTGTTGCGACGTATCGCCGTACACCTGCGCTGTCGAGGCGAGGCTGCCCACGAGGGGTTGGAAAAACTCGGGGCCATCGGGATGAGCGGGACTGGAACTCATCCGCCTCTCTTGCCGAGACCCAGCGAAGCGCGGCGGTGGAAGTGGCTCGTCGAGAAGCACGCCGGCTCGTGCCGCGTCCACCACCTCCCAGCGCAGGAACGCCGCGCGCTCCACTTCGCCCGACATGGCCGCTTTGCTCGGGGCAGTCGGCACCAAACGTGGTTTTGTGGCGCTGTGGGCGACGGGGCACTCGGTTATTGGTGCTTTTTAAACGATATTGTTAAGTGCAGAACATGCGCTCCAAACTTCCTCCCATGTGTCCTGCAAGTGTGGAAGAGCTGGCCAAAATATCCTCTAGTGTTTGCTCTCGTGGAGGCGCCTACCGCCAGCAGTGGTTTGGGCAAGAGATTTCACGGATGCACCTTTACCCTTGTTTCCCACGTGGGTGGATTGTCAAGCGATGCAGAAGAACACCAATTTTGGTCCAAGTGTTGCTGTTCAAATCGACAGTTCACTACCGATGTTCATCAGAAGCATTCCCAAAAAGCCTAGTCAAGCGTCGTGCGGCAAACGAGTGATGTCCCTTAGCATTGCGCGACTTCGGAGCACATGGTGGAAGGCTGGGGTTATCGAACCAAACGACTGCGGGGTCGTCAATGATTGGGCTGGTTGGCCAGGTCACATCAGCCACACCTGTCGTGCACTTGATGCAATCACACGGACAGATGACAACACAACGTACAAGATGATCTTGGCGAGCCACGGGCAAGGCGGGGTGACGTCACTCCCGGCAAATAAAATCTTGGGAGTGTGTCAGTCTTCACAACAATTAAGCAGGGAGCCAAACTGAATCCCAAGATCGTTGTCTTCCAGTCATTTAAACACTACGGATAAAATAAAAGTCTCTTTACACGCAAGACGACGGACAACATTCAAAACAACTTTAGTTCAGAGGAATGTGCACAAGAAAAATACACATGATAAACGTATAAACATAATGCAGCTTCAAATAGCTTCAAATAACTAAGAGAAAAATATAGTACAGTAAAGCACACAATTGCATTTGACAATGCGGGAAATCAAAAGATGTATCGCATTAGCAATCCATAACTTTTATTACTCGAATTATCTGACGATACCCTCCTGCGTACAGTGGTGCAAAAGCGCAAATAAAAAAGAGTTATTCAAGAACACTGCCATGAAGAAGGGTCATTGCTCGAAACGTTGCCGATTATATAATTGTATTGTTATTTTACGTACGTGTTGGGATTAGCCCTCATAACCGAATAACCTTCACAATCATTACCATCGTAAACAATCATTACCACCAAGACCATCATCATAAATGTAAGGCATGCCGGCTGCTGCCACCTATGCGATCACCCCTTGCTAACCACACACACACATCACAAGTTCGCTGAGAGAGGGGGGAAAGGTCACACGGATAATAGGAGTTTCCATTTGCATTGAATCGATGGTCTGCCAATAATAATTTGGTTCAACACGGACGCTTTCGCGACCAATATTATGCATGACAAAGATTTTGTGGGTTACGCGCTCAAACCCCGCCCCCCCCCCCCCAAAAAAAAACTTCATTATGAATATATTAATTTACTAACCACGTTTGCCGAGCACCGGCCCATAAGCTTTCTGACCCGCCACTACTAGACATCTGTGAAAAGAGCTTCATAGCTCATCGGATTCCTCCAGGATAAATACCGATTCTGATTCCGTGAATGTACCAATGGGGAATTCCGAGGTCGACGTTCACACGGGAAGAGAGCGGGAAGAGAGCGGTGTGACCCAGTGAGGCACGTGGGGAGTGGTGCTGTAGCGGTCAGCGCTACGCTGCACTACGAACCCGGCGAGCCGGGTTCGATCGATTCCCGGATCACGACCAACACCGGTGACGATTACCTGAACCGGTCCTGGGCCTCCCCAAGGTCGACTCAGCCTCAAATGAGTACATGTTGCTGTGTGCACACATCGCCACTCGGGGAGACAAAGGCGGCCGGGCGTGGTGCTGGCCCACCCACACCCTCGTGTGCCGTGCCGTGCCGGCCTTCACAGACGCTGCTCGCTAACAGCACTTGCCCCAGCAGTCTGTCACAGGCTACACGGGGGCTCTGTGTCTTTGGCTGAGTGGGTGGGCGAGTGTGGTGTCGTGACCTGCAGTGCTGTGGTTGAGCAACCACGTGGCCTCGACCAGTCACCCCCCCCCCCCCCCCCTTGGTGACACCGCAGTCATCCACGTGAAGTTCACGGCAAATTGATCCAACACGTGAGTGCTGGATCATCAATGAACCAGTTGATAATAAACGACGTTACGGGCAACCGACCAAATTCCTGCCAACGACACAAAAAAATGCGTATGAAGTTGGTCATTGCCCGAAACGTCGCCCGTGTTATTTCCCCGTCGGGGCAGCGCTAACGGCACGTGTGTTGTTGAGTTGTTGTTGTTGTTCTTTGTGTACCGTAGCCAACGCAGAATCACAACAACAGCAGTAGCATCAATTGCTGGAAATCAGCCTGTGTTAGTAGCATGTGTTAGTGTGTCAGTACCTGTGTTAGTAGCATGTGTTAGTGTGTCAGTACCTGTGTTAGTAGCATGTGTTAGTGTGTCAGTACCTGTGTTAGTAGCATGTGTTAGTGTGTCAGTACCTGTGTTAGTAGCATGTGTTAGTGTGTCAGTACCTGTGTTAGTAGCATGTGTTAGTGTGTCAGTACCTGTGTTAGTAGCATGTGTTAGTGTGTTAGTACATGTGTTAGTAGCATGTGTTAGTGTGTTAGTACCTGTGTTAGTAGCATGTGTTAGTGTGTCAGTACCTGTGTTAGTAGCATGTGTTAGTGTGTTAGTACATGTGTTAGTAGCATGTGTTAGTGTGGTAGTACCTGTGTTAGTAGCATGTGTTAGTGTGTCAGTACCTGTGTTAGTAGCATGTGTCAGTACCTGTGTTAGTAGCATGTGTCAGTGTGTCAGTACCTGTGTTAGTAGCATGTGTTAGTGTGTCAGTACCTGTGTTAGTAGCATATGTTAGTGTGTCAGTACCTGTGTTAGTAGCATGTGTTAGTGTGTCAGTACCTGTGTTAGTAGCATGTGTTACTGTGTCAGTACCTGTGTTAGTAGCATATGTTAGTGTGTCAGTACCTGTGTTAGTAGCATGTGTCAGTACCTGTGTTAGTACCATGTGTTAGTGTGTCAGTACCTGTGTTAGTAGCATGTGTCAGCACCTGTGTTAGTAGCATGTGTTAGTGTGTCAGTACCTGTGTTAGCAGCATGTGTTAGTGTGTCAGTACCTGTGTTAGTAGCATGTGTTAGTGTGTCAGTACCTGTGTTAGTAGCATGTGTTAGTGTGTCAGTACCTGTGTTAGTAGCATGTGTTAGTGTGTCAGTACCTGTGTTAGTGGGGAGCGATAGTGTAGCGGTTAGCGCGCTGCGCTATGAACCTGGCGACCCGGGTTCGATTCCCGCTCACGGCCAACACCAGTGACGATTATCTGAACCGGTCCCGGGCCTCCCCTAGGTCGACTCAGCCTTAAATGAGTACCTGGTGCGGTGTGTAAACATCGTCACTAGGGAGACAAAGGCGGTCGGGCGTGGTGCTGGCCACCCACCCCCTCGTGTACCGTTCCGGCCTTCATAGGTGCTCGCTAACAGCACTTGCCCCTACAGTCTGTTAAGACTATATGGGGGATCTTTGTTTTATCTTTGTACCTGTGTTAGTAGCATGTGTTAGTGTGTCAGTACCTGTGTTAGTAGCATGTGTTAGTGTGTCAGTAGCTGTGTTAGTAGCATGTGTTAGTGTGTCAGTACCTGTGTTAGTAGCATGTGTTAGTGTGTCAGTACCTGTGTTAGTAGCATGTGTTAGTGTGTCAGTACCTGTGTTAGTAGCATGTGTTAGTGTGTCAGTACCTGTGTTAGTAGCATGTGTTACTGTGTCAGTACCTGTGTTAGTAGCATATGTTAGTGTGTCAGTACCTGTGCTAGTAGCATGTGTTAGTGTGTCAGTACCTGTGTTAGTAGCATGTGTTAGTGTGTCAGTACCTGTGTTAGTAGCATGTGTTAGTGTGTCAGTACCTGTGTTAGTAGCATGTGTTAGTGTGTCAGTACCTGTGTTAGTAGCATGTGTTAGTGTGTCAGTACCTGTGTTAGCAGCATGTGTTAGTGTGTTAGTACCTGTGTTAGTACCATGTGTTAGTGTGTTAGTACCTGTGTTAGTAGCATGTGTTAGTGTGTTAGTACCTGTGTTAGTACCATGTGTTAGTGTGTCAGTACCTGTGTTAGTAGCATGTGTTAGTGTGTCAGTACCTGTGTTAGTAGCATGTGTTACTGTGTCAGTACCTGTGTTAGTAGCATGTGTTAGTGTGTCAGTACCTGTGTTAGTAGCATGTGTTAGTGTGTCAGTACCTGTGTTAGTAGCATGTGTTAGTGTGTCAGTACCTGTGTTAGTAGCATGTGTCAGTACCTGTGTTAGTAGCATGTGTTAGTGTGTCAGTACCTGTGTTAGTAGCATGTGTTAGTGTGTCAGTACCTGTGTTAGTAGCATGTGTCAGTACCTGTGTTAGTAGCATGTGTTAGTGTGTCAGTACCTGTGTTAGTAGCATGTGTTACTGTGTCAGTACCTGTGTTAGTAGCATGTGTTAGTGTGTCAGTACCTGTGTTAGTAGCATGTGTTAGTGTGTTAGTACCTGTGTTAGTAGCATGTGTTAGTGTGTTAGTACCTGTGTTAGTAGCATGTGTTAGTGTGTCAGTACCTGTGTTAGTAGCATGTGTTAGTGTGTCAGTACCTGTGTTAGTAGCATGTGTTCGTGTGTCAGTACCTGTGTTAGTAGCATGTGTTAGTGTGTCAGTACCTGTGTTAGCAGCATGTGTTAGTGTGTTAGTACCTGTGTTAGTACCATGTGTTAGTGTGTCAGTACCTGTGTTAGTAGCATGTGTCAGTACCTGTGTCAGTACCTGTGTTAGTAGCATGTGTTAGTGTGTCAGTACCTGTGTTAGTAGCATGTGTTCGTGTGTCAGTACCTGTGTTAGCATGTGTTAGTGTGTCCCTGTATTAATGTGTTAGTGTGATTGTGTGTAGTGTGTCAGTAACGTGTGTGTGTAGTTTGTAAGTAACTGTGTCTAAATGTGTCAGTGTGCAATTGTATAGTGTAATAGTCTAATAATGTGTCAGTCATGTGTGTGTGTAGTATAGTAACGTGTTAGTGCGTAGTGTTAGTAATGTGTTAGTAATGTGTTAGCAGTGTTAGCAGTGTTAGTGTGTACTGTAGTGTGTACTGTAGTGTGTTAAAGTGTGCAGTGCGTCCGTCTGTAATGTGTCGTGTTAGTGTGTGTCGTCTTCAGAGTAGTGTGTTAGTCATGTGTGTGTAGTGTGTTATGAGTAGTGTCTTATTAGTAGTGTGTTGTTAGTGTTGTTAGTAGTAGTATGTTAGTAGTGTAGTGTGTTAGTAGTGTGGTGTGTTGTTAATAGTAGTGTAGTGTGTTAGTAGTGTAGTGTGTTAGTAGTGGTGTGTTGTTAGTAGTGGTGTGTTGTTAGTAGTGGTGTGTTGTTGTTAGTAGTGTAGTGTTGTTGTTAATATTGTGTTAGTAGTGTAGTGTTGTTGATAGTAGTGTGTTGTGTTAGTAGTGTGTTGTGTTAGTAGTGTGTTGTGTTAGTAGTGTGTTGTGTTAGTAGTGTAGTGTGTCAGTAGTGTAGTGTGTCAGTAGTGTAGTGTGTTAGTAGTGTGTTAGTAGTGTAGTGTGTTAGTAATGTGTTAGTATTGTGTTAGTAGTGTGTTAGCAGTGTGTTAGTAATGTGTTAGTAGTGTGTTAGTAATGTGTTAGTAGTGTGTTAGTAGTGTTTTAGTAGTGTTGTTGAGCGAGGTTGTTGTGCAGTGTGTTAGTAGTGTGTTAGTAGTGTAGTGTGTTAGTAGTGTAGTGTGTTAGTAGTGTTAGTATAGTGTTAGTAGTGTGTTAGTAGTGTAGTGTGTTAGCAATGTGTTAGTAGTGTGTTAGTAGTATGTTAGTAGTGTGTTAGTAGTGTGTTAGTAGTGTTGAGTGAGGTTGTTGTGTAGTGTGTTAGTATAGTGTGTTAGTATAATGTGTTAGTAGTGTGTTAGTAGTGTTGAGCGAGGTTGTTGTGTAGTGTGTTAGTAGTGTGTTAGTATAGTGTGTTAGTATAGTGTGTTAGTATAGTGTGTTAGTAGTGTGTTAGTAGTGTAGTATGTTAGTAGTGTGTTAGTAGTGTTGAGCGAGGTTGTTGTGTAGTGTGTTAGTAGTGTGTTAGTAGTGTGTTAGTAGTGTGTGTTAGTATAGTGTTAGTAGTGTTGTTGAGCGGGGTTGTTGTGTAGTGTGTTAGTAGTGTGTTAGTAGTGTGTGTTAGTATAGTGTGTTAGTAGTGTTGTTGAGCGAGGTTGTTGTGTAGTGTGTTAGTAGTATATTAGTAGTGTGTTAGTAGTGTAGTGTGTTAGTAGTGTGTGTTAGTATAGTGTGTTAGTAGTGTTGTTGAGCGAGGTTGTTGTGTAGTGTGTTAGTAGTGTGTTAGTAGTGTGTGTTAGTATAGTGTGTTAGTAGTGTTGTTGAGCGAGATTGTTGTGTAGTGTGTTAGTAGTATATTAGTAGTGTGTTAGTAGTGTAGTGTGTTAGTATAGTGTGTTAGCAGTGTGTTAGTATAGTGTGTTAGTAGTGTGTTAGTAGTGTGTTGTTGAGCGAGGTTGTTGTGTTAGTAGTGTGTTAGTATAGTGTGTTAGTATAGTGTGTTAGCAGTGTGTTAGTATAGTGTGTTAGTAGTGTGTTAGTAGTGTGTTAGTAGTGTTGTTGAGCGAGGTTGTTGTGTTAGTAGTGTTAGTAGTGTAGTGTGTTAGCAGTGTGTTAGTAGTGTGTTAGTATAGTGTGTTGTAGTGTTGTTGAGCGAGGTTGTTGTGTATCCGTACCTCGCGTCCGCTACCCAGCTACGAAGATGCCGCCTTTCGTTCCCGCCGCGTGACGTCACCGCGCCCCGCCTCCCGCAGCGTGACGTCACTGCGCACCGCCTCCCGCCACGTGACGTCACCGCGCCCCCATCCCGCCGCGTGACGTCACCGCGCCCCGCCTCCCGCCGCGTGACGTCACCGCGCACCGCTTCCCGCCGCGTGACGTCACCGCGCACCGCCTCCCGCCGCGTGACGTCTCCGCACCCCCGCCTCCCGCCGCGTGACGTCACCGCGCCCCGACCTCCCGCCACGTGCCGTCACCGCGCCCCGCCTCCGGCCGCGTGACGTCACCGCGCACCGCTTCCCGCCGCGTGACGTTGCCGCGCACCGCCTCCCGCCGCGTGACATCACCGCGCACCGCCTTCCGCGGCGTGACGTCACCGCGCACAGCCTCCCGCCGCGTGACGTCACCGCGTACCGTTTCCTGCCGCGTGACGTCACCGCGCACCGCCTCCCGCCACGTGACGTTACCCCGCGCACCGCCTTCCGCCGCGTGACGTCACCGCGTACCGTTTCCTGCCGCGTGACGTCAACGCGCACCGCCTCCCGCCGCGTGACGTCACCGCGCACCGCCTTCCGCCGCGTGACGTCACCGCGCACCACCGGGCGCTAAGCGGCGTCGCCCCGCCCCTGTACCGCGTGACGTCACCACGCACCGGAGCTTTTGACACAGGTCCCCCGTGTAGCCTGTGACAGACTGTTGGGGCAAGTGCACCTGGCCTGGCACACGAGGGGAGTGGGTGGCCAGCGACCAAGCCCGGCCGCCTTTGTCTCCCCAGTGGCGACTTTTTTTTTACTCACCCTCACCGGGTACCCGTTTGAGGCTGAGTAGACCTAGGGGGAGGCACAGGACCGGTTCAAATGTATAATCAAAATATAATCACTCTTCTTTGGTTCTTTCGGTAAAGTCACGTAGGTAGAAAATAAAATAAATCACGACGTTTCGGGCGCAACACAAGCGTCCTTCATCAGGTGGTTCATCAGGTGGTTGCTTTCCCACCTGATGAAGGACGCTTGTGTTGCGCCCGAAACGTCGTGATTTATTTTATTTTATACCTACGTGACTTTACCGAAAGTTTCAGTTTTCAGTTTCAGTTTAATTTATTTTGGTATAGCCCCTGTGAGCCATTCGGCTCTTGAATCGGGTGCAACCACAACAAAACAAAAAGACGAACAAGAAAAAATCTTAAAGTGACTTTGTGTGACTGTGCAAACAGAAAATCCATGGAAAAAAACTGCTAAATATTCATTTCTAGATTTGAAGCTTTCGTGACTGCAAGGATCCATACTCTTTGGTTCTATTCGGTAAAGTCACGTAGGTAAAAAATTAAACAACAAAAATCACGACGTTTCGGCCACTCCAGCGCTGTCCTCCAGACAGTCTAGTCCCTTCACCTGATGAAGGCCGCTTGTGTTGTGGCCGAAACGTTGTGATTAAATATTCCTGAAAAAGCACCGCACACCACCAACGCTGTGTGCAACAAATCCCAGCGGGATGCAAGTCAAACAACAACAACCACAACAACCACAAGAAAAAAGAGTTCAACGTGCGTACAACACGTTTATAACAAGTAGGCTTTCGCGACCAAATATTATCCATAATAAATGTGTTTTTGGGTTAGATCGCGTAAATGTAAACGTGTCGCCAAGCCAAAGAACCAAAGAGTATGGATCCCTGCATTCACGAAAGCTTAAAATCAAAATGTATAATCGTCACTCACCGGTGGTGGTGGTGGACGTGATCTTGGCCGGGGCAAGGTTCGCAGTGCTCCCCGTGAACTTCACCAACAAAGGGACCGTCCATAAATGACGTCACGCACCTAGGGGGTGGTGGGGGGGGTCAGACCTTTGTGACGATGTGTGACGAGGTGGGGGGAGGGGGTTTGAGAAATGTGACGTCACATCAAAATGCGCAACTTTAAATAAATATAGACAACACGTTCTATTTAATTAAATAGACTTTTTTTTAAATAAATGTTTTCTCCTGCAACATCAGAGTGCAGCGCCACATTAAATACGCACTGCAATGACAATAGTTTAAAGCGATTTGAAGCATGTTTTATATTTTTTTGTGGGGGGGGGGGGGGCAGAGCTTTGTGACGTCATATTTGAGGGAGGGGGGTCTCACTTTTTGTGACGCCGTGTGACGAAGGGGGGGGGGGGGTCAAAAATCGCCCAAAATCGCGTGACGTCATTTATGGACGGCCCCTAAACATCACGAAACAGTTGCTAACCATTTGGCCAAGCGGCGTCTTGTGTTTGGCTCAACGAGGGTGCGGCACGGGCTGGAGAAGAGAGGGAGCTGATGCGCTACGGGGAGGATGTGGAACTCGGCGGACTTGCCCGTGACCTGGCACGAGCGGTGTCAAGATCGGCCTCTGCGTGGATGGAGGAGGAGGCTGGGTGAAGGAGGAGGAGGAGGGGGCTGGGTGAAGGAGGAGGAGGAGGGGGGCTGGGTTAAGGAGGAGGAGGCTGGGTGAAGGAGGAGGGGGCTGGGTGAAGGAGGAGGAGGGGTCTGGGTGAAGGAGGAGGTTCCTGTGTAGTTTGGGAGGCAGTTGCCCTCCAGCAACGGCGGAGGGCGCTCGAGCGACGCTCAACAACAACAACTACAACAACTACAACAACAACTACAACAACTACAACAACAACTACAACAACTACAACAACAACAACAACTACAACAACAACTACAAAAACAACTACAACAACAACAACTACAACAACAACTACAACAACAACTACAACAACAACGTAGAAATAAGAAATAATAAGAAAATTACAAAATAGAATTATATTTTGATTTAAAGCTTTCGTGACTGCAGTAATTCATATTCTTAGTTTTTTCGGTAAAGTCACGTTGAAGAGAAACAACAAAATAACAAAATATATATAAAAAACAATAAAAATTCTCACGACGTTTCGACCATAACTCAAACGGTCATCATCAGGTGTGTCGGTTTGCATAAATTTATTTTGAAAACGGCATATTTATTTATATATATATATATAAAAATAACGTTTGCGTCACGCGCAACGATTGGCTGTTTGCCAGGACTAGTCCATCTATTTTTTGAAAAGAGGAGGGGGGAGACGAAATTTGTTTTTTTGTATGCTGTCTGAAAGCCACTGTAAGCGTGAACAATCAATCAAGAACTGAAATGATTTATCAAATCTTTCCAATGATTGCTAAGATAGAATCCATCTTCTCGGTTGAAATTGTCTCTGTGTTTGTATATGTGGATAGCCTCATGAACGAATCTCTCATGGAAGCCAGATGGCTTACAAAGAACCTCCGTCTTGGAAAAGTCAATGGCATGTGAGCCTACTGAATTAGAACAATGATCTGCTACGGCCGAGGTGTTGGTCCTACCGTGTTTAAGGTCTGCTTTATGTTCACGAATGCGGTCCGAATTATGGCGTTTGGTTTCTCCAATGTAACTACTACCACAGAGGCAACTTAGTTTGTAGACACCAGGGTATTGTATGTCCGGAATCACATCTTTTACAGACGGAACCAGATCACGGATTTTATGTAATGTGTTGAAACGGACCTGGATCTTGTGTTTATTCAAGATTTTGGAGATCTTTTTTGTGATCCCAGCAATGTAGGGTAAAGTGATGGTTTTGAAAGGCTCCTCAAGAGGGTTCTTCTTCATGGTTTGAGTGATAGCTTTGCGGATTGTATAGTCGGAGTAACCATTAGCCCTAAGAGCTTGGTGTACGTGCTTGAGTTCACTGCTTATGTGTTCCTGGTCGGATATGCATTGGGCTCTATGATACAAAGTCTTGATGAGAGAATTCTTCTGTGATGGATGGTGGTGGGAATCCGGTTTCAGATAAGCATCCGTATGGGTAGCTTTCCTGTAGACAGAGTGGCTCATTGAACCATCAGGTCTCTTTTTAATTAGGACATCCAAAAAAGGTATCTTGCCATCTATTTCGACTTCCATGGTAAATCTGATGGCTGGGTGTATGGAATTGATGTGGTCGAAGAATTGGTCTAGAGCAGGCCGGCCATGTGGCCAGATGACAAAAGTGTCATCCACGTACCTCTTCCATAAGGTTGGGCGCAGAGTGGCAGTCTGGATGGCGTCAGTCTCAAATTTCTCCATGAAAATGTTAGCTATAACTGGAGAAAGGGGGGAGCCCATTGGGGTGCCCTCAGTTTGTTTGTAGAAAGTTCCATTCCAAGTGAAGTATGTATTGGTTAAACAGTGTCTCACCAGGGGGGGTACCTCAGTGTTTAGTCCTTGATGAACCAAGTCTTCAATGATTGCAATGGTGTCAGGTACAGGAACCTTGGTGAATAAGGAAACTACATCAAAACTGACAAGCAGGTCGTCTGGGGACAGGGAAATACCCTTGATTGTTGATACCAGGTGAGTAGAATTTTGTACCGCAGAGGTGGTCTTTCCAGTGAAAGGACGCAGGATTTCAGACAAAAAACGAGCTAGTTTGTAGGTGGGGGAGCTGATAGTAGAGACTATGGGACGAAGAGGTGTATCAACTTTATGTATTTTTGGTAAGCCGTATAATCTTGGTGGCCTGGCAGCAGAAGGTTTCAACGAAAACTGTTTAGATTGATCAATTAATGCGGTTGAATCAGAAATTATTTTGTTGGTTTGTGTGACGAGGCTGTTGGTGGGATCTCTTTTTATTTTTGTATAACTACCATCGTCGAGTAATTCTTTAATTTTGTTGTTGTATTCTATTTTATCCATGATGACAGTAGCATTGCCTTTGTCAGCTGAGAGAACTACAATATCATTCCTCTTTTTTAATTTATATAATTCAAAACGCTCATCTTTGCTGAGGTTGCTAGCTGGCATCTTAGCGTTTTTGAGGGTTGCAGCGATTTCAGATCTTGCTACGTCTGCAGCGATGTGACCCAGGCCCCTGAGAGCAACGTCTACTTGGGCAATTATATCATTAACTGGTATGTGTTTAGGTGTGACTGCAAAGTTTAGACCTTTAGCTAAAACGGATTTCAGACCTGAAGAGATGCCGCGACTCTGGGGTAATACCAATCGCATTTACACTCACCTCTGCTACTGTAACTTCTTCTAATGCGAAACGAATTCTTTTCAAAACTAGCTTAGCTCTTATCTCAGAAAAAATCAGACTTATACGCACAGAACTAGATCAGTTAGACAAGACACTCTACAAATCACACTTATCATTGACGGCAATAATGTCCACATCGGGTTGGGAACATGTAGACAATATGACTGCCTCTTCAGCTGCCACTATGTCGACCAAATGTAAGGACAACCTGATTTCCAAATTTAACCTCCTCTTTAACAAAAGACCGGACCCACACCAAAAAGTTAGACGTTAATAAAGTCGTAATTAATCGCAGTAACAGTTCTATTTCCGATGGTCTGAAATCCGTTTTAGCTAAAGGTCTAAACTTTGCAGTCACACCTAAACACATACCAGTTAATGATATAATTGCCCAAGTAGACGTTGCTCTCAGGGGCCTGGGTCACATCGCTGCAGACGTAGCAAGATCTGAAATCGCTGCAACCCTCAAAAACGCTAAGATGCCAGCTAGCAACCTCAGCAAAGATGAGCGTTTTGAATTATATAAATTAAAAAAGAGGAATGATATTGTAGTTCTCTCAGCTGACAAAGGCAATGCTACTGTCATCATGGATAAAATAGAATACAACAACAAAATTAAAGAATTACTCGACGATGGTAGTTATACAAAAATAAAAAGAGATCCCACCAACAGCCTCGTCACACAAACCAACAAAATAATTTCTGATTCAACCGCATTAATTGATCAATCTAAACAGTTTTCGTTGAAACCTTCTGCTGCCAGGCCACCAAGATTAT
Organism: Petromyzon marinus; assembly: GCF_048934315.1. Taxonomy (NCBI): domain Eukaryota; kingdom Metazoa; phylum Chordata; class Hyperoartia; order Petromyzontiformes; family Petromyzontidae; genus Petromyzon; species Petromyzon marinus. The sequence continues at coordinate 3,426,820 of NC_133715.1, forward strand.
ACGGCTTACCAAAAATACATAAAGTTGATACACCTCTTCGTCCCATAGTCTCTACTATCAGCTCCCCCACCTACAAACTAGCTCGTTTTTTGTCTGAAATCCTGCGTCCTTTCACTGGAAAGACCACCTCTGCGGTACAAAATTCTACTCACCTGGTATCAACAATCAAGGGTATTTCCCTGTCCCCAGACGACCTGCTTGTCAGTTTTGATGTAGTTTCCTTATTCACCAAGGTTCCTGTACCTGACACCATTGCAATCATTGAAGACTTGGTTCATCAAGGACTAAACACTGAGGTACCCCCCCTGGTGAGACACTGTTTAACCAATACATACTTCACTTGGAATGGAACTTTCTACAAACAAACTGAGGGCACCCCAATGGGCTCCCCCCTTTCTCCAGTTATAGCTAACATTTTCATGGAGAAATTTGAGACTGACGCCATCCAGACTGCCACTCTGCGCCCAACCTTATGGAAGAGGTACGTGGATGACACTTTTGTCATCTGGCCACATGGCCGGCCTGCTCTAGACCAATTCTTCGACCACATCAATTCCATACACCCAGCCATCAGATTTACCATGGAAGTCGAAATAGATGGCAAGATACCTTTTTTGGATGTCCTAATTAAAAAGAGACCTGATGGTTCAATGAGCCACTCTGTCTACAGGAAAGCTACCCATACGGATGCTTATCTGAAACCGGATTCCCACCACCATCCATCACAGAAGAATTCTCTCATCAAGACTTTGTATCATAGAGCCCAATGCATATCCGACCAGGAACACATAAGCAGTGAACTCAAGCACGTACACCAAGCTCTTAGGGCTAATGGTTACTCCGACTATACAATCCGCAAAGCTATCACTCAAACCATGAAGAAGAACCCTCTTGAGGAGCCTTTCAAAACCATCACTTTACCCTACATTGCTGGGATCACAAAAAAGATCTCCAAAATCTTGAATAAACACAAGATCCAGGTCCGTTTCAACACATTACATAAAATCCGTGATCTGGTTCCGTCTGTAAAAGATGTGATTCCGGACATACAATACCCTGGTGTCTACAAACTAAGTTGCCTCTGTGGTAGTAGTTACATTGGAGAAACCAAACGCCATAATTCGGACCGCATTCGTGAACATAAAGCAGACCTTAAACACGGTAGGACCAACACCTCGGCCGTAGCAGATCATTGTTCTAATTCAGTAGGCTCACATGCCATTGACTTTTCCAAGACGGAGGTTCTTTGTAAGCCATCTGGCTTCCATGAGAGATTCGTTCATGAGGCTATCCACATATACAAACACAGAGACAATTTCAACCGAGAAGATGGATTCTATCTTAGCAATCATTGGAAAGATTTGATAAATCATTTCAGTTCTTGATTGATTGTTCACGCTTACAGTGGCTTTCAGACAGCATACAAAAAAACAAATTTCGTCTCCCCCCTCCTCTTTTCAAAAAATAGATGGACTAGTCCTGGCAAACAGCCAATCGTTGCGCGTGACGCAAACGTTATTTTTATATATATATAAATAAATATGCCGTTTTCAAAATAAATTTATGCAAACCGACACACCTGATGATGACCGTTTGAGTTATGGTCGAAACGTCGTGAGAATTTTTATTGTTTTATATATATTTTGTTATTTTGTTGTTTCTCTTCAACGTGACTTTACCGAAAAAACTAAGAATAGAATTATATTGTTTCCAAAGTTTTACTAATACTTGTTCGATTTCATGTGCTTCTCCATCTCTCTTTGTCCCCCCTACATGCTAAGGCCTTGGCACGGAGACCCTCCCTGTGTCTCTTTGTTAACTCCCTCTGCTTAGATGTCTGTATATATGTCTGCGGTTCTGTGTTTCCTCTCTCTCTTAAATTTCGCTCTTCTATGCCTGATGATGATTGCTTGCGTTGCAATCGAAACGTCGTATTCTATTTTTTAATTCTCTTATTATTTCTTATTTCTACGTGACTTTACCGAAAAAAACAAAGAGTAATTCCTGCAGTCACGAAAGCACCAAATAAAGTTTGCCTTATGGTTGTTATTGTTTGACTTGCATCCCACTGGGATTTTTTGCACACAGCGTTGATGTACGGTGTTTTTTTCTGGAAGACTTTTCCTGTTTTTCCCTGGATTTGTCTGTTGCGCGTAAGTCACTTGAAGATTACATAATATCATATTATGTAATTTATTATTTTCTATTTCTACGTGACTTTACCGAAAGAACCAAGAATATGAATCCCTGCAGTCACGAAAGCTTTAAATCAAACGTTCTACTTAATTAAATAGACTTTTTAATAGATGTTTTCTCCTACAACATCAGAGTACGCGCTACAATGACAATAGTTTAAAGCGATTTGAAGCATTTTTTTCGGGGGGTGGGGCAGAGCTTTGTGACGTCATATTTAATGGGGGGTCTGACTTTTTGTGACGCCGTGTGACGATGAGGGGGGGGAGGGGGGGGTAAAAAATCGTCCAAAATCGCGTGACATCATTTATGGACGGCCCCTATGTTATCCACCCGTTGCTTTCAGAAAGCCCTAGCATACATTATATTCAGTGTACTGTCATACAAAACACGTCATTTTCATATTCTGTGCATGTATCATTGACCATCTGCTCCTTCCAATTCCCAGAACCCAACAACAACGACACATCATCCCATGGCACCCACTCCCCCAATGACGCCGGGTCTCTTGGGAGCAGCCCGGCGCTACCGCTACGCGAACTTGCGACGTGGGAGCTGAAACAACTTTGGAGGAAATCGTCGTGCATGGGTAGTGCATGTTTGGTAGTACATGTTATTGTATATATCGTTTATTGTTAAATTTGAATCACGGTTCCTATGATCACTGTTACATTGTTTTTATCGCTTTATTTTGGTGATTTCGAAGACGTTTTTGGTTTAGCCGTGTTTGTTTGTTGTAGTACAGAGTTAGACTGATAACTTTAATCTAAATTGTCTTACGGTTGTTATTGTTTGACTTGCATCCCACTGGGATTTTTTGCACACAGCGTTGATGTACGGTGCTTTTCTGGAAGACTTTTGCTGTTTTTTTCCAGGATTTTTCTGCTGCGTGTAAGTCGCTTCAAGATGTTTTCTTGTTCATGTTTTTGTTTGTTGCGGTTGCACCTGAGTCAATAGCCGCGTGGCTCACAGGGCTATTACCTAACAAATGGAACTGAAAACTGAAACGTGGCCTCAAGGTGCACCGAGCCTGGCACAATCACCGTGGTGACGCCACTTATAGGGGGCTAACGGCGGTTGTTTGCTGTTCCGTGTGAGCGTTGAACGTAGGTTTCCTCCTTAACAGAACAAAAAGGCGACACAATGTAACTGGTATTGACCAACATCCCAGACGCGATCTGGCTACAAACGATAGCTCTGCGAAATGGCTTATCACGTGGAAATGTAAAACAGCCAAATACTCTACAACACATGTTGATGATAAACGTGGAGGGGAAAACCCGGTGGACCAGGAGAAAAATCCACGAAGCAGACGGACACATATGATGTGAATATCGGTAGGAACATTCCCGCAGTATTAACCAGGGCGGTCACTGGATTCGAACCTGTGACCCTCTGCAACAACCGGCGAACACCCTATCGCTCGCCGCGTGGTGGCATTGTTGCACGGGCCGGGTGCGGTTTCCATTTGCACGACTGGCTACGTACGGTGCGAAAGAAGTTCAAGATACGGTACATACATGCACGTGACCACGTTATGTCTGCGTTGGAAAATTGTCAACACAGCCGATGCCAGGTGTCTCTGACACGGGTTATACGTCACTTAAAAGGGCCATCACGTGACGAGAGACTAAAGGCTTGTTTTGCAACTTTTATATTCCCACGACGCAGCAAGATTACAATCAGCCCTGATCCACTGCGGGATGACGTCCACCCTACGCCGACGCTATTCCTCGCGGTCCTGCGATGCCCCAAGCCACGTGGCTCCTGCACATGATTAACTGAACAAAGCGCTCCGTCTTCCCCTCGAACGCGTTCGCTCATTTGGCTGCCATTCTGTAGCGTCGGATCGCGTATACACACACACACCGTCGGTATCCACTTACCTGCCGTTCGCCTCTATTCACTTACCTGCAGTTGCAGTCAGAGGTCGGTAGGGTGTGCCGGCCAGTACGAGGGGATAGAGAGGGAGCCGGACCCAAGGGAGGATGGGTTCCCCTCCCCTACTCCAGGTTGGGGGGGGGGGGGCTGGGAGGGGGCCCTTCCAGGATCTTCTGGAAGGTTTCAGAAAGGGGGCGGTACCAGGGGCGGAGGGTCCCCTGGAGGTGTATAAAAGGGGCACCCCAAGTACAGCTCTGGGCAGTGCTACGAAGACTGAAGAGCAGCGAGACTAGGACCCTGGGACCTCGAGCCCGCTGCCCTTGTAAGGGCCGGGTCGAGCTTGGACCAGCGGTCGAGACCCGTACCTTGGCTGGGTCGGGTCAGGATAGCCTCCCTAGTCAGGACCCTGGAACCTCGATACCGACGTCCTTCTAAGGGCCGGGTCGAGCTGGGACCAGCGGTCGAGACCCGTACCCTGGCTGGGTCGGGTCAGGATAGCCTCCCCTAGGACCACGATAGCCGGATGGCTAAGAGCTGAGCTGACAGTGTGTGAGTCACGATCGCTCGGACGCTGTACCTCCCCAGATAGGGGACGTTAAGGAAGTTCTCTGTTAGCTTTATAATAAACCGTGTTGCCTCTACGACAACGTCTCCATCTCCATAAGAACTCACTACAATTCAATCAGTTATCGTCTATTGCCCTGTCCAAGCAAACGTTTCCAAGCAGTGAATGTATGATGTCTGTGCGTTTGTGCCTCGTTCCGTATGTTCCGGGCAGTGGCCATGCACGCCGATAGTCCAGCACTGCGGAGGCGAGGGTTGGTGGGTCCCACAAATGTTGTGAAACTCCCACGCCATGGGCATCCAGGAGACATAACCATGGCTTGCCATGAGAAGGCGGTACGGAAAAACGTGGGCTAATCCCCCATCCGTTTTTACACGCTTTTATTTAACTCACTCCGTCTCTTGTTGTTGTAGCCTCAAATCTTTTAACTCAATTTTAACCCACTTGCCAATGTGGTATCGACTGAAAACTTGGTATACTTATGTCATACTGATGACCATACTATATTCTATCATGAAAAATATATATTTTTAAAAACTTTTATACGTAATGTTTCGGCTTGGGTCTAATTGTCCACGCTCAACTGACGTTGGCTGTAATTGCCCACGGCCCCCTTACGTTGTGGCAAGCTTCGGGGCCACTTCCTGTAGTCGTGGAGTTCTTCAATTACTAGTACGGTACATTTCATTAAAGCGTGTTTTAAAAAAAAAAGTTCTTAAAAACATTACTTATTACTCTGTACGATGGTGTTCTTCTCGTCCGCACGTAGGGTTTCTCCCGGGTGTGGCAGTTTTCTACCCCGTGCATCAACACTCCGTAATGGCTGGAAACATCTTAATATGTAGAGGACCGCAGAGTTTAGCCAATTGTTGGCACCAGGCTCGCCGTCTGGCTGCCGCCTCGCTTTGTCTGCGATTCCTGGCGCCTCCCGAGTCTTCGAGAGGGGTGGGGGGAGGGGCATAAACTGTGCACCCTGCTGTACAAGGTGGTTCATAATAGTTCATAAGTTCATAATACACCACACATGCCGTGTCGGTGTAATTCGAGGTATGCATGCAGGCAGACATGCATAGACCAATGCCTCATTACTAACGATACATGCATAGGGTTAACATAAACACTGTATGTAGGCTTACAATAGCATAACTCAACTTCATTGCTACCCCAATAAATTAAAATTAGGTAAAGGCGCAGTCCTCCAAATGTCTTGCTTGTGCCACTGCCAGCGGAAGGAGCCTCCAGAGGAGACAGCTCTTGAGAACCCCTCCGAGGAGGGGCGGGACTTTGGCCTACTCTTCCACACTGGGAGTCGTCTTACAAGAGATGGGAGTACCAAAGCTTGACCTCGCCACACGCGATCTGCCGATAGGCTGTGGTGTAACCATTTCTATCGCTGGGTTGACCAGACAGCGGGTGGGGGGGGGGGGTAATTTCAAAGATAAATGCATTCCTGCGGAGGGTGCTGGTAGGAACGTTGGGTTGCTCGGTCAATGGCCAGGGTCAATGGCGGCACCACGTGGTGTATTCCGCAAATATGCCTGACTGTGAGGGCGGGCACAAGCCGGAGTAGGTTAAACGTTGAGTTTTATAAGGGCACCACGGGGTGACCAGCCCCTCCCCACCCAGCCTCTCCTCACCCAGCCCCACCCTCCCCTCCCCACCCAGCCCCTCCCCACCCGCCCCTCCCCACCCAGCCCCTCGCCCCCCACCCAGCCCCTCCCCACCCTCCCCTCTCCATCCAGCCGCACCCCTCCCATTTTTGGATTCACGACGGACGGACGGACACAATAATCCCCAGGAGGTTCTTACCAGTAAAATCTTGCATCGTTGTTTCAACTGCCGAGCAGAGAGATCGAACCAAATGCAGTGTGCCAGCATGCCCGCAAACCGAACCCAATGCAGTTACTTTATTTCGCCTGCTCACATCCAATACACTTGACAGGGATTCACATTGACAACATAAGATTGTCCATTGCAACAATCAAGTAAAAACAAGTACAGGTAACGCAACGCACTTGGTAAGTTCGGTACGCGACAGGCATCAACGGTGTTTTATTGTGTGCAAAGAAGTTGAACATTCAAAGTTCACGTATGCGAGATCCGGTGTTTATACGAAAGCACGTGGAGGAATTCAAAGCTAAACAGGATATTGGAATAATATACATTACAAACTAATTTTAAGAAACGGATTCCATCCTTTATGATACCTCCTTTGCCAGGAACAAGATATAGTAATAGGTTTTACCCTTTTAACTTGCACAAAAAACTTGACACCTTTATTCAAGGCATCATGTTTGCAATAACCACAACACAAGCAGTCAAAATGCAAACAAAAGAGACAGCCCTTAAAAGGGTAAAACCTATTACTATATCTTGTTACTGGCAAAGGTCTCATAATGTAAATGCTCACCCCGAGCCCTCAATACTCTGATAGTGCGCTGTTTTTGAGTTGTACGCCTTTTGGCGTCTTCTGGTCCAACACCAGTGGGAGACTAGGCTCTAAGAAAAGCCGTCTCGGGTGTGGACCAATCAAAATCAAGGACAGTGCATATTATTATCAGAGTTGTCTCTTATGTTTGCATTTGACTGCTTGTGTTGTGGTTATTGCAAACATGATGCCTTGAATAAAGGTGTCAGTTTTTGTGCCAGTTAAAAGGGTAAAACCTATTACTGGATTCCATCCTTTTAACCGCAACCCCCCCCCCCCCCCCCCCAATTTCACCATGAATAGATAAGAGGGCCCCCCCCCCACTACTGTTTAATATTTCATTAGCATAGTGGTTAACGTATTTAAAACCAAGGCAGTAGAGTCTTCAGGTGGTCAAAAAACACCCACGTCAACAGAAGTCCACAAGTCCACTTTGTAATGTAACCGAGTGGTGAAGAGATCAACCTTCTGACAAGTCGCTTTCAAGTGGCATCATTAGCAAGGGTACCGCAGTGGCACGCCTTGCACCAAGTCAAACGTGACAATAACTCGACATGAAGTACATATTACCTGCAATGATGTATGGACCAGAAACAAGGTCAATAAAATGGGGCAAAAACTCCATGGGATAAAAACTGTTTAGTGCACATAAGAAGCATGGGGAGGTGCATGGTTGCAATCACGCTGACAGAGACAGAGGAACACACGAACAGGATACAAATCTACGTCTCATGAAGCCAAGCGGATCGCTATGTCCATGCATTTTCCAAAAAGAGTGATCATACTCCGCCATCGGACGATTCCGCAAAAGCAAACGGGCTGGATAGCAAGTTAAATTTACACTCCACGTATTCTTGGTTCTTTCGGTAAAGTCACGTAGAAGGGAAACAAGAAAATAATAAAAATATAAAACAATATATTTTTATTATTTTTTATTATTTTATTGTTTCCCTTCTACGTGGTGACTTTACCGAAAGAACCAAGAATACGAATCCCTGCAGTCACGAAAGCTTTAAATCAAAAATTTACACTCCACGTGTTGATGTTAAATGCGTGACACCGATTCTAATTCATGTTGTCTCGGTTTTGCATTGTAGCACAACTCTCAAACACACACGCTCCAATAAACCGCCAAGTTCTATCATTTCGCAAATTTACCGTAGCTCACGAATCCTCCCAACATCTGCGGGACACGTTGATCCAGAAATCGTCCGTGAATCGCGGGTTTCTGGATCTCTTCCGATGAGGGCTGCCAATTCACCACCCCCCCCGCCCCCCTACACATCATTGTTAAGCGCTTCGCATTGCCAAGGGGTCGTTGGCTTCCATCCAATCCATCCAAATTCGCACTGTGAAGGGTTTGAATAGCCTAGCTGCAGGTAAAATCGCGGAGCTGAAGATAGCAAGAGGCGAAAATAATTTGCCATTGTTTGACAAGGTAGGGAAGATGGTGAATTAAGTTACAAAAACAATTTTAATAAATGGTTAAAACCGGTAGTATCTTACGCAAAGTGCTTGAATAATAATTGCATGGACATAGATAAATGGACAGAAGGCCATAATCGCTGACATCTTTCAGAGAAAGGACATGGCACAGAGAAAGACTTGGATACCGAGTCTCAAAAATGCAAAAACATCCTTCAGCATTGGGCGATGTGTCAGAATTGGCTCAATTTGGGTCTTGAAAAAAAAAAGTATGACCTCGAAATCCGCAAATTCATATGTGGATTCATGGAGTAACTAATCAGGTGATGGATTAACGGAGTCACGTGGCTAATTACTCCTGTAGTCCACGGCTCACCGCAGTGGCGCCTATTTTTTTTAAGATTCCCAGAATAACCTTTGTGGTGGCGTGCCGTGGATTACAGGATGCGCGGTGATATGGTCGCCCCGCACCAAATCGGATAATTGGAATGTTGCTGTATTCATTTCTTAGAACATGTAATCATTAAGTACTATTTTGTCCAGTGTAAACACAAATACTGTACACGCATCGTAAAAATTACACAAGTACTTTGAAACTCCGCACATCAACAACCAGGAAATTATGAAACATTAACAAAATATATGTACGTGTAATATATACATAATTTAAAAAAAGGTAATGCAAAATTGGTTGTTTCCAATGTTTACAACATGTCTTAACCTCAGCAGGCCAATATTATAATATGTACGACGTTTGGGCCAACGGGCCTTTCTTATTCGGTTTGATTAATTTTGAATGATCCATGAGTGTTAAATTACCCAACATTTCTGCTGATCCAGTTTTAAAAAGAGCAATGAGACGTGGAGACATCATTGATAGACAAGGAGACAAAATCGGCATTGTGACGAAGACTCATAATGTAGCATTTGTACAAGAGTGGGAGACATAACCCTAAACTTGTTCTGTCAGTTCAAAAGTGTCAGTGATGGCAAAAAAATGTTAAATAAAAAATAAAACAGGAACGACTTTAGAAGCTATGATTGAAGGCCGAACCCGTTGACAATGTAATCGTCTTCCACGTCGTCACACATGACTTCAACAGTGCTGCAGATGTTCACTTCTTTAATCACATCTTTCTCAGAGATGAGTAGAAACGTTCCATTCTGCAAGCAACACACCACAGCTGATGCTCATGTCAAGAGTAACGAGGCCAGACACTAATGGTGGTAACATAAACAACCTTTTACCCGTGGCACACAATGGGGAAGGGGGTAGATTCAAGGAATGTAACATATAGGAAAAACAATGGAAAGTAATTGGTAAAGGAAGGGATGCCATGACAAAAGACCCCAAGACAAAGAGGGCACGGCTCAAGAAGGGCAGACAAGTGAAAAGTCCCCTCCAAGCTCTGCAGTCCTCTATATAATATAAAACATTTTTTTATTTTACCAGCTAAGGCCCACGGAGCTGTAGAGCGCTTTTTCAGAAGCGACCTGGCCACAAATGATAGCTCAACGAAGTAAGTGGATAATCACGTGGACATTTATTGCAGGCAAAAAATATTCTAACTATATTTTGGGGTTAATCTTTGTTTTTTTTCGGTAAAGTCACATAGAAATAATAAAAATAAAATAAAATGATTTAATAGCATACGACGTTTCGATCGCAACACAAGCAATCATCATCAGGCAGAGGAAACACATAACCGCAGATATATACACACAGACCTTAAGTGGGGGGAATTAACACAGATATACCAGGGGACACAGAGAGAGAGACGGAACATCACACTAAATCAAACAGGGTTTAGCAAAATTTGGAAACTATATAAAGCAACACAAACGGTCGGTTAAAACACAATTAACGCGTGGCTAATTAATTAACGCGTGGTTAATTGTGTGGGAAGAAACCGGAGCACCTGGAGAATACAGACGCAAACAATGCCAAGGTGGAAGCGTCGACAGATGTTACTGCACTCCATCGTATTTTTGGTGAAATGTGGCAAATGTTAACGGGTAGACGAAACCAAACGACACTCTTACCTATTCTTGGGCCTTTCGGTAAAGTCACGTAAATGAATAAACCGTTTAAAAATTAATAAATTAATGCGAACCGACACTTCTTTCAAATGTTTCTTACCGTTGGTTTTTTCACACCTGATGACGACCGTTTGTGTTATGGTCGAAACGTCGTGAGAATTTTTTTATTGTTTTATATATATTTTATTATCGTATTGTTTCCCCTCAACGTGACTTTACCGAAAGAGCTAAGAATATGAATTACTGCAGTGACGAAAGCTTTAAATCAAAATTTCACGTACATAGGTTAAAAGAATATAAAAAAAAATGACAACAAAAACTACGGCGTATCGATCACAACGCAAGCGGTCGTCTTTTTTTTTTTGCTGAAGACGACCGGCTTTGTGTTGCGATCGAAACGTCGTAGTTTTTTTTTGTTATTTTCTTTGAACCTATCTACGTGGCTTTGCCGAAAGACCCAAGAATATGAATTCCTGCAGCCGCGAAAGCTTCAAGTCAAGATTTCACACTCTTACCTGTTTGGAAGGAATGCCCAGGAGAGTTTTAGGAAGTGGCATATCTACTGCAAAGATGTAGCGAGCCATTTTGAAGATTTTGTGTCCCAGCAGCAACAGCGTGAACACGACGGCAAATGAAACGATCACCGAGATCAGGAAGGTGGTGAAAACCACCCACTTGGACGCTGCCCAGAGACAAACACAAATCACGTGCAAATACAGGAACAAAAAGCACTCGGCATTTGTGCATTATGCAAAAACCATCAGCAGATCCTGATGAAGTGCACGGTGGTTCTCTTGGCTCAGGTCACCATCAAAATAAATTTGAGCGTATGTGGCCTGACTGACCGGCAGAATTTAGATGGAGACCGGAAACAGTAGACCAGTTTCGTCCATATTAGGACTCATCGGTATGCTCTTGAGTGTTGCACAAAATCCTCACACGAGGCTGGGTCCAAAGTTGCCACATCACAGGCGACAACCGCTGCATGTCACGTGCTTTTAGCTATAGTACTCCGGACATAGGCATACGTGCGTTAAGAGTTGCCACAACATGACAATATAACGTGGCGAAAAATGTTATCCCCCCGTGTTCAATCCCGACCATGACGCCTGTAAATCTGGAGTTCACGTGTTGTCTCTCCCAGTGGTCACGTTTATTTTTCTCCGGATTCCTCCGAGTTTTTCCCTGCACATTTAGAAGTATGCCTCAATATTATTTGGTTGATAACATAATTTCCCACATGATGATATCAGCCATTTCAATTAGCTATCATGCGTGATCAGGTCACCTCTAAAAAAAGCGGACTTTACCTGGTAAATAAAATAGGGGGAAGAATCTATAGTTAAGGTTTTTAAAAAAAAGACACCGTCATATGTGATCATTGTTGCTCATTTAATACTTTCTAAATTATATTTGTAACATAACCTGATGAAAATGTTAAGAAATAAGAAACTCCGTCATTCGAGTTGTTATCCATTACACTGCATTTTGCTAAATGTTTGTTGGAGTGCAATGGCAAATGATACGCCATCGTTTTGGCAGTCCAGTAAATTACGGAAACTATTTTGTGACGCTTCTGCGTTGCCAGTGGTGCTCGAACACAAATAACAACACCACAAACACTAATTTTATTTTACCAGGTAAGGCCTATTGCGCTATATAGCTCTTTAGCAGAAACGACCTGGCTATCACAAATCATAGCTCAAGGAAGTGGCTTGTCACGTGGTGAAAATTACGGCAGCCCAATACTCTAAACGCACGTTTTCTAAATGTGGAGAGAAAAACCAGAGAAAAAATTCACGCGACCATGGGGAGACATTCAAACTCCAAATATATAGGCGTCAAGGTCGGGATCGAACTCATGACCTCCTGTATACAAGGCGAAGAGAGTTAACATCTTGCCACCGTGGCAAGATCTAAAAAAAAAAATCACATTTGTCAACAATACTGTGGCCTTAAAAGTAAAAATATGTTAATAGGTGACGTTTTGGGCAACAGTCTTAAGACGAAGCATGTGCGATGTAGAAAGGCCATTGACCAAGGCATTGCCTATTATATAGTCACACCTGTCAACCCATACAGTTTACCCGTTTTCTTGTGCAGGGAAATTTTATTTTCAGGTCCATACGGCGTACAGCCGTTTCAATACGGGCAACATGTTTTTGTCTATTTGTTTGTGTTTCTCCCTTGTGATGGGACTTTCTCGGATGAACGCTGAGATTTTTAAGGGCACGGGGTAACCAATGAGTTCTGAATTGGTCTGTAACAAGGCAGGGCACTGATAAGGGGTTGACAGGTGTGTGTATAGTTCGCTATTTAAGGCGATACACAGTGTTGCAGACAAATGTGTTCAGCTTTTCGTTAAAACTACTCGATTATTTTGCGTGTAACTTGACAGCGCGTAGCGTTTATACGCACTGCGGACTCTAAATGAGGGGTGATAGGCAACCAAAAGGCAGGGCTTTGCAGAGTGAACTGCCGTGGAAGAAACTTGACACAATCTTTATTTGTACCAGACGTACAGCTAAGCGCAATTCATTAAAAACCTAAAGCTATGGGAATACAGATATCGCGATCGTCATATGGTGAGATCCAATATCGTATCGCGAAAGATGATATGGCAATGCGAGTGCACGCACACTGGGCATGCAACTACACACACAGACGCACCCCTAACACCAAAGTTCTTCACTAACTTTCAGAGGGTTGGAGGGGGGGGGGAGCACTTTCGCCGATAAGACATCAACAGCACCGAGGGCCGCCACACATTTGAAACCATTGTGAGGTTTGACAGCAGCAGCAGCAGCACGACGATGATGATGATGGGGGGTGTTGTCACTCTCCTTCTAATGTCGGCGTCCGCATGTCAGGGCCGCAGTAAAGGCCGCGGGCCTTGAAATGAAGACCACTGCCTATCACACATCGGGATAGAGCAATCCCCTACGTTACGGACGCATAGCCATTAATTAGCTTTAATTAACCAGCATGGTGGTTTCCTGTTGTCACTCATTCCCCCTTTTCTTTTTCCCCTATACAGCCCCATCCCACCAAAGAAAATGTCATACCTGTTCCGTTCGTACATGTCCAGACTATTCTGGAAAATTTGTGAACACGTGGGTCTTCCCCCCCCCCCTACTGTGCGAGTGTGACAGCGATAGAATCATTCTTCACCCAGCCCCACCATTTACCCCCCGCCCCGCCCCCTCGACCTGACACCCAATTCCCCTCCAGAGTGGAAACTCGAAATTCCGGTCTGCGCTTTTAAGCCTTTTACCTTTCTCCTTTTCGGTTGTGCGGCACACCTGCTGGGACACGGCACTGAACTTGTCCCTGTTATCCACTTCAACTATAATTTGGCCCGTAAAGCAGTACTCGGTGTTGTACTTGATATTTTTGAAGTCCAGGCTGGCGACCTCGGACTGGTAGTACTCGCACTGCTGCTGATGCTCCTGACAGTGACCCACACACAAAAAAAACAGTCACAAGACACTCAAAGACAAAGTGCTGCTAGCGAGCAGCACCTAATGAAGGCCGGCACGGCACACCAGAGGGTGGGTGGGCCAGCAACCACTGCCGACCGCCTTTGTCTCCCCAGTGGCGAATTATTTACACACCGCACCAGGTACTCATTTGAGGCTGAGTTGACCTAGAGGAGGCCCATGACCGGTGCAGATAATCGCCACTGGTGTTGGCCGCGAACAGGAATCGAACTCGGTTCGCTAGGTTTGGAGCGCAGCGCGCTAACCGTTACACTATCACTCCCCACACACACGCGCGCGCATGCTATTTAGAAACAACATTGTTCGATAAAGTCACGTTGAAGGGAAACAACAAAATAATAAAATATATATAAAACAATAAAAAATTCTCACGACGTTTCGACCATAACTCAAACGGTCGTCTTCAGGTGTGTTGGTTTGCATAAATTTATTTTTAAACGGCGCTAACGTTTTTTTTTATAAATAAATAAATGCGCCGTTTAAAAATAAATTTATGCAAACCAACACACCTGAAGACGACCGTTTGAGTTATGGTCGAAACGTCGTGAGAATTTTTTATTGTTTTATATATATTTTATTATTTTGTTGTTTCCCTTCAACGTGACTTTACCGAAAAAACTACTGCAGTCACGAAAGCTTTAAATCAAAACATTGTTCGAGTTTGATCTTGTCAGCAGTGGGTAGCACTCGATGCTCAGAAGTCAAGTGGGGCTTTTAGGCTTTCGCGACCAATATATTTCATGATAAAGGTTTTTTTCTTTGGGGGGTTATATCGTGTAAATATATAAACCTGTCGTCGTTAACCCGGCACCGCCCGACACAGGCAATTAGTAAGGTTTGTCAAGTCAACAAAACATGCCAATTAGTTACTACTTCAGCACACCGGTGTGTTGGGAGAGTAATCCGACAACATTCACAATCTGAGTACGTTTCCCTAGTAGAGTGGTACCTCGGAGATCGAACTTAATTCGTTCCAAAACCGTGTTCGAACACCGAATCAATTTTCCCCATAAGAATGAATGGAAATAGCATTAATTGGTTCCCAACCCAAGGATGCTCCTATTATGGGCCATTTTTACACAAAGTTAACAATATTAAAATACAGTACAGTACATAAAAGCATACAAAACACAAGAAATACAGTTATAATTAATAGAATAAATGAACACTGATACTTCACTTTACCTGTAGTAACGAGAGTGGATGGTTTGAGTGGAAGGTGGTGAGGGAAAAGTTAACGTAACGATGTTTTGTGGGTATGCACTGGGCGAGAGCTACACGTAAACTGGGTCATTCGCCTTTGTCTCGGTCGCCCTGGTTACACGTCTCGGTTGCCCTGGTTACGCGTCTCGGTCGCCCTGGTTACGCGTCTCGGTCGCCCTGGTTACGCGTCTCGGTCGCCCTGGTTACGCGTCTCGGTCGCCCTGGTTACGCGTCTCGGTCGCCCTGGCTACGCGTCTCGGTCGCCCTGGTTACGCGTCTCGGTCGCCCTGGTTATGCGTCTCAGTCGCCCTGGTTACGCGTCTCGGTCGCCCTGGTTACGCGTCTCGGTCGCCCTGGTTACGTGTCTCGGTCGCCCTGGATACGCGTCTCGGTCGCCCTGGTTACGCGTCTCGGTCGCCCTGGTTACGCGTCTCGGTCGCCCTGGTTACGCGTCTCGGTCGCCCTGGTTACGCGTCTCGGTCGCCCTGGTTACGCGTCTCGGTCGCCCTGGTTACGCGTCTCGGCCCACGCAGCTTCTTTCAAGTTGTTCGACCTCCGAATTTTTGTTTCGATGTAAGGGGCAAAAAATCGTCGAAAATTTTGTTCGATCACCGAATTGTTCGAGTTCTGGGGCGTTCGATCTCAGAGGTTCTACTGTAATTACAACCAGCTTCATGGGGCAATTTCCCCATATTCCCATTTACATGGCTATCA
The DNA here is from genome assembly GCF_048934315.1 of Petromyzon marinus. Classification (NCBI taxonomy): domain Eukaryota; kingdom Metazoa; phylum Chordata; class Hyperoartia; order Petromyzontiformes; family Petromyzontidae; genus Petromyzon; species Petromyzon marinus. The sequence goes on from NC_133715.1 coordinate 3,442,769, forward strand.
CTCATTCCCCATCCATTCAACCCATTAATCATAATTTACTGTCATCAATTTCGCTTTCACCGATTTCGCATTATGACAGATTCGCCCCCCCGTTGCTTCATCTATTTTATTCACCTCATCACCATTACATTCACAGGTTGGACCATTCCGAATTCTCTGCAAAGTGCCTTGGTCAGGGCACAATATAAATTCCGTTAAGATAAGATGTCTTGTGACCCCCCCCCTCCCCCAAATTAATTGACCCCTAACATTGTTTTCCTTTGCATATTCATTTCTGTTTTAAATCAACCTTCAAAAAAAACATTAGGTTTTTAGATAATTAAATTGGGGTCACATGACATCTGGATCACCCTGTAGAACAACGTAACCTCCAAGATCTGTCCTGACAGTATCCCACCATCTGGCCCAAAGTTTCCTCCGGGTCATCAGACTCGTGGCCACCATGCATCTCCACATCCCAATGCCGTTCAAATATCCCCCCGTAGAAAAGGATGAGGGGACCGTTTACTCACGTGTAAGCCCACACACAACGTAACGTTGTAAAGTACAGAGCTGTACAAGTATTTAATGTCCTCTTCATGTAACTTTGGGGGCGACATCTCCATTTTGATGTTGTTTCCGAAGACGTAGAGGTCAATGTAAGGAGCTTCTATCTGCGCTGTTGGATACAATTCAGCACGGTTATTCAAGCAGAATTTTACTTAGTGTCACACACACGACAATAAGCCAAACATATTTCGATTTAAAGCTTTCGTGACTGCAATGATTCATCTTCTTTGGTTCTTTCGGTAAAGTCACGTAGAATGAGAATAAAATAATAAATTGATAAAATAAAATAACACAATAATATTCTCACGACGTTTCGGCCACAACACAAGCGGCCTTCATCAGGTGAAGGGGGCGAGACTGTCTGGTAGGACAGCGCTGGAGTGAGAGAGCCACGTTCAGATCACGGCTTTTAAGCTGTGTGAGAGGAACAAAGAGCCTTGACAAAGGAATTAGCATAAAATTTAGCATTTAAATGGCTGAATGATTAGCTTGTGACTGGTCACAGAAATAGCTATGTTAAAAGTTAAAGCATACACATCCGCAGAGGCACCCATTGTTAAAAGGAATTAGCATAGAATTTAGCATTGAAATAGCTAAGTTAAGGCATACACATCCGCAGAGGCACCCCTTGACAATGGGATTAGCATAGAATTTAGCATTGAAATGGCTGAGTGATTCGCTTGTAACTGCTACAGAAATAGCTACGTTGAAGTCAGAGCATACACATTCACCGAGGCACTTAGTACAAATCAAACAGGAGAATTTAGCATTGAAATAACTGGGTGATTTGCTAGTGACTGGTCACAGAAATGACTACACATCCGAGCTATTCACAGTACTATATAGTGAACCAATAAAAACTAAAATATAAATTACCTTCATGTTATCAATAAACTCTATATTCTCCAATCAGCTAAGCTACCAACCATAAGTCGTTATATATCACAATGCTATATGGCGAAAAAAATGGGTGGATTCTTACCCTCAAATTTCCGTACCACGGATAGCTACGGGCCCCGTTCAGACGGACGAGTTCGTCCATGGTCGGAACAGAGGAGGGGGAGAGAGACAGCTGCGAAGCCCTAGTATACTTCATGTTGTAAACCATACCATTAACCGTGGTGTGAGAGGTATTAAGAGGCAATGCTGATGAAAGAGCTGCGGTCTGAAGGTCATCGTAAAATTACAATTAATTAAGAACAGAAATGATTTAACACATCTTTCCAGTGGTTACTAAGCCTGAATCCATCTTCTCGGTTGAAATTGTCTCTGTGCTTGTATATGTGAATGGCCTCATGAACGAATCTCTCATGGTAGCCGGTTGGTTTGCAAAGAACCTCCGTCTTGGAGAAGTCAATGTCATGTGAGCCCACTGAATTGTAACAGTGATCTGCCACGGCAGAGGAGTTCGTCTTACCGTGTTTCAAGTCTGCTTTATGTTCGCGGATGCGGTCCGAGATATGTCTTTTGGTTTCTCCAATGTAGCTACTACCACAGAGGCACTTTAGTTTGTAAACACCCGGGTACTGTATGTCTGGAAGAGCATCTTTTACAGATGGAACTAAATCACGGATTTTGTGTACTGTGTTGAATCGGACCTGGATCTTGTGTTTATTCAGGATTTTGGAGATCTTTTTAGTGACCCCTGCAATGTAGGGTAAGGTGATGGTTTTGAGTGGCTCCACAAGAGGATCCTTCTTCATGACTGGAGTGATGGCTTTGCGGATTGTGTAGTCGGAGTAGCCATTAGCCCTGAGAGCCTGGTGTACGTGCTTGAGTTCACTGGTAATGTGTTCCTGGTCGGAAATGCATTGGGCTCTATGGTATAGAGTCTTGATGAGGCAGTTCTTCTGGGATGGATGGTGGTGGGAATCCGGTTTCAAGTAAGCATCTGTATGGGTAGCTTTCCTGTAGACAGAGTGGCTCATTGAACCATCATGTCTCCTTTTAATTAAGACATCCAGAAAGGGTAGTTTGCCATCTTTTTCGACCTCCATGGTAAATCTGATGGCTGGGTGTATGGAATTGATGTGGTCGCGGAATTGGTCTAGAGCAGGCTGGCCATGTGGCCAGATGACAAAGGTGTCATCAACGTACCTCTTCCATAAGGTCGGGCGTAGAGTGGCAGTCTGGATGGCGTCAGTTTCAAATTTTTCCATGAATACGTTGGCTACAACCGGAGATAGGGGGGAGCCCATTGGGGTGCCCTCAGTTTGTTTGTAGAAAGTTCCATTCCAGGTGAAGTATGTGTTGGTTAAGCAATGTCTCACCAGGGGGGGTACATCAGTATGCAGTCCTTGATGAACCAGGTCTTCAATGATAGCGATGGTGTCAGGTACCGGGACTTTGGTGAACAAGGACACCACATCAAAACTGACAAGCAGGTCGTTTGGGGACAGGGAAATGTCTTTGATTGTCGATACCAGGTGAGTAGAATTTAGTACCGCAGAGGTGGTTTTTCCAGTGAAAGGTCGCAGTATATCAGCCAGAAAATTGATGAGATCAAACAGTTCTCGTTGAAACCCTCTGCTGCCAGACCACCAAGATTATATGGCCTTCCAAAGATACACAAAGAAGATACACCCCTTCGTCCCATCGTCTCTACTATCAGCTCCCCCACCTACAAACTGGCACGTTTTCTGGCTGATATACTGCGACCTTTCACTGGAAAAACCACCTCTGCGGTACTAAATTCTACTCACCTGGTATCGACAATCAAAGACATTTCCCTGTCCCCAAACGACCTGCTTGTCAGTTTTGATGTGGTGTCCTTGTTCACCAAAGTCCCGGTACCTGACACCATCGCTATCATTGAAGACCTGGTTCATCAAGGACTGCATACTGATGTACCCCCCCTGGTGAGACATTGCTTAACCAACACATACTTCACCTGGAATGGAACTTTCTACAAACAAACTGAGGGCACCCCAATGGGCTCCCCCCTATCTCCGGTTGTAGCCAACGTATTCATGGAAAAATTTGAAACTGACGCCATCCAGACTGCCACTCTACGCCCGACCTTATGGAAGAGGTACGTTGATGACACCTTTGTCATCTGGCCACATGGCCAGCCTGCTCTAGACCAATTCCGCGACCACATCAATTCCATACACCCAGCCATCAGATTTACCATGGAGGTCGAAAAAGATGGCAAACTACCCTTTCTGGATGTCTTAATTAAAAGGAGACATGATGGTTCAATGAGCCACTCTGTCTACAGGAAAGCTACCCATACAGATGCTTACTTGAAACCGGATTCCCACCACCATCCATCCCAGAAGAACTGCCTCATCAAGACTCTATACCATAGAGCCCAATGCATTTCCGACCAGGAACACATTACCAGTGAACTCAAGCACGTACACCAGGCTCTCAGGGCTAATGGCTACTCCGACTACACAATCCGCAAAGCCATCACTCCAGTCATGAAGAAGGATCCTCTTGTGGAGCCACTCAAAACCATCACCTTACCCTACATTGCAGGGGTCACTAAAAAGATCTCCAAAATCCTGAATAAACACAAGATCCAGGTCCGATTCAACACAGTACACAAAATCCGTGATTTAGTTCCATCTGCAAAAGATGCTCTTCCAGACATACAGTACCCGGGCGTTTACAAACTAAAGTGCCTCTGTGGTAGTAGCTACATTGGAGAAACCAAAAGACATATCTCGGACCGCATCCGCGAACATAAAGCAGACTTGAAACACGGTAAGACGAACTCCTCTGCCGTGGCAGATCACTGTTACAATTCAGTGGGCTCACATGACATTGACTTCTCCAAGACGGAGGTTCTTTGCAAACCAACCGGCTACCATGAGAGATTCGTTCATGAGGCCATTCACATATACAAGCACAGAGACAATTTCAACCGAGAAGATGGATTCAGGCTTAGTAACCACTGGAAAGATGTGTTAAATCATTTCTGTTCTTAATTAATTGTAATTTTACGATGACCTTCAGACCGCAGCTCTTTCGTCAGCATTGCCTCTTAATACCTCTCACACCACGGTTAATGGTATGGTTTACAACATGGAGTATACTAGGGCTTCGCAGCTGTCTCTCTCCCCCTCCTCTGTTCCGACCATGGACGAACTCGTCCGTCTGAACGGGGCCCGTAGCTATCCGTGGTACGGAAATTTGAGGGTAAGAATCCACCCATTTTTTTCGCCATATAGCATTGTGATATATAACGACTTATGGTTGGTAGCTTAGCTGATTGGAGAATATAGAGTTTATTGATAACATGAAGGTAATTTATATTTTAGTTTTTATTGGTTCACTATATAGTACTGTGAATAGCTCAGATGTGTAGTCATTTCTGTGACCAGTCACTAGCAAATCACCCAGTTATTTCAATGCTAAATTCGCCTAGTTATTTCAATGCTAAATTCTCCTGTTTGATTTGTACTAAGTGCCTCGGTGAATGTGTATGCTCTGACTTCAACGTAGCTATTTCTGTAGCAGTTACAAGCGAATCACTCAGCCATTTCAATGCTAAATTCTATGCTAATCCCATTGTCAAGGGGTGCCTCTGCGGATGTGTATGCCTTAACTTAGCTATTTCAATGCTAAATTCTATGCTAATTCCTTTTAACAATGGGTGCCTCTGCGGATGTGTATGTTTTAACTTTTAACATAGCTATTTCTGTGACCAGTCACAAGCTAATCATTCAGCCATTTCAATGCTAAATTTTATGCTAATTCCTTTGTCAAGGCTCCTTGTTCCTCTCACACAGCTTAAAAGCCGTGATATGAACGTGGCTCTCTCACTCCAGCGCTGTCCTACCAGACAGTCTCACCCCCTTCACCCGATGAAGGCCGCTTGTGTTGTGGCCGAAACGTCGTGAGAATATTATTGTGTTATTTTATTTTATCAATTTATTATTTTATTCTCATTCTACGTGACTTTACCGAAAGAACCAAAGAAGAAGCCAAACATACTTCACCAGGATCTCTCATCAAACTTAAACCATTTTTAAAAATTTATTTTACCAGGTAAGGCCCACTGAGTTGTACAGCTCATTCGCAGAAGCGACCTGGCCACAAATGGTAGCTCAACGAAGTGGCTTATCGCGTGGACATTTACAGCAGCGAAATACTCTTGAGAGCTTGTTTCTAAACACGGAGAGATAAAAAACGGAAGATCCGGAGATAAATCTGCGCGGCCACGGAGAGAACACGCAAACTCCAATAGACAGGCTTAAGGGTCGGGATCGAACCCACGCCGCCCGTCCTGTATACCAGGCGAGGGAGGTAACATCCCGACACCGTGGCACCCCTATCTTTGACGCCCAGGTAAGTGACTTACTGTCGGTTAGAACTGAGATCTCTTCTGAGTCGGCACACACCAAGTCGAGCGGGGTCCAAGCGCAGACTACGATGTCGTAGTGCACCCACAGGGAGAGGACATCTGTGAGGTTGCAACTCGTCTTTCTGGTCCTGTTGCAGCCATCCTTGACGAGCATCGACTCATTGTAATATTTCTCGTAACTTCTGTTCACACAAAGGCACACACTTTTCGTCCATCGGTTGATGACAATAGCCGCGCAACGATCTCGTCGTACGTATTTACACATTTCAGCCTCGGCGGCCGGGTATGTGAGGTCGTGTGTGTGTGTGTGCCATGTCCGGACTTTGTCATCATCATCATCATCAGCATTATCATCATCAGCACAGTCAAGCCAAGGCTGAAGGCCTCCCCCACCAAGCCGTTCCTTTGCCACCACTCCGTCATTATCCTCGACTATCGGCCTTCGTCCCTTCTAGCCGTGACATGTCCTGCCCATGCTGACTTCTCGCAATGCTTCAAACGACGTCATCAATCTCGATAAAAAAAAGAAAACTAGTTGCTTTAGAACTTCTTTTTGCGTTTAGTTTGTCGCGTCTTGATTTGAAGCTTTCGTGACTGCATATTCTTTGGTGCTTTCGGTAAAGTCACGTAGGTATAAAATCAAATCAAACGAATCGCGACGTTTCAGGCGCAACACGAGCGTCCGCCACCTGATGACCGAATGACGGACGCTTGTGTTGCGCTCGAAACGTCGCGATTCGTTTGATTTGATTTTATACCTACGTGACTTTACCGAAAGAGCCAAGGAGTATAGTTTGCTATAATTCCCCCCGCACCTCCGATTAGCAAAGTTGGCTACGTACGGTGCGAAAGAAGTTAAGCATACACACATACAACCAACGTGCGTTTCTCAAATCCATTGTCTGCTCTCTGGTCAATGTAACTCGTGTCTGTCGATATAATTCTGAGCACGCATCTCTCCACGGTTCTTTGCATGGCTTTAATCATCTTTTTTTGAGTGTTTGTAATGACCCCGTGGTTCTGAACCAACCGTACACATGTACGTATGACACTTTTCCAGGAGGGTCCTGCCACGATTGTCGCAGTAAGGAGGGGGGCGACGTTGCTCGGCGTGTGATCCCACTTGAGTAATTTTCAGTGTAATTTGCTTCTCCGTTATACGGAATGCAGTGAACCCATGCCCTTGGTTGCCTCAATCGTCTCACACCACTGCCGTTGTTCTCTTTGGCACTCGTTTTTTTATATACGTACGCACGTTGAACTTCTTTCGCACCGTATGAAGCCAACCGTGCTAATCGGGGGGTGTCCGTGTCCTGACTTACCCTCTGTAATACACCGAGTAGAGCTGATCAGCTGGCGCCCCATTGCCCGGTTTCCAGCTCACCGATGTTATTAAATTTACCGACGTCAGCACAACGTCACGCGGGCGGGCCAGGGCACCTTCTGAAACAGACCCCACCCCCCCCCCCCCCCAAAAAAGGCACAATTTTTGTTAAGCTACGGAACATGAGGCTGGAAACTCAATTCCAGGAAGTTGAACAAATAACAAAAAATATTCCAGCGCCCTGTTGTGTGAAAACATAACAGAATTTGCGGAGCCGTTAATGAATTCAAATGCATTATTCCGCACACGATCACGCATGCACCCCCCGATGAATGCGTGCGAGAAGCACGCTTTCAGACAATTTCGTCGTCACATTTGTGCTGGGCTGTACGAACAAGACTTGGCGCGTGTGGGAAACGACATAAATGAGAGCGTAAAAAAAAAACAGAGAGACGAAAATATGATCGGTTCTCGAATTAAATTGCGACCCGGAATTGTGACACAATGCCAACGTGGGAGGGTGGGGGTAGCAGCACTCGTGAAGCCCCGTAAACAACACATCACAGTCATTTAAGAGCCCTTCATTAATCCACTGCTGGATGAAGGCCTCTCCGCGATGGTGTGTCGGCCATCGTGGGGGTTGTTCAATCATACTTTACCACAATGGTCAAATTCTGGTTTGTAACGAGAAGCCGACTCAAGGGTTAGCTAAGGGGAGCCGAAACGGTTCAGGTTATTGGCCGCTAATGGCGTTAGACGTGGCCAACAATCGAATCCTGGTTGTTGTTGTTGTTGTTGTTTATTAGAGTGCAGTACAACCGTACTGTTTTGTTCACGTCACCGCAACGAAAATCATCAACAGAAAGGACATCTCGCAGTCATCCTTTCTAACCTGCAAAGAGTCCATTAATATACCAAGTTTATATTTCAGAGGCGCAAAAAAAGGTGCACAAATTAGGTCCATAAAATAAGAGAATGGACATACAAGACACATTACAAAAACAAGTTCACGCTGTCACGAGTAGAAAATCTCAAGGCGTGCTCAAGGTTGACACGGAGAGCGAATGGATTTGAAATACAGTCGCAAGAGAGCTTTGTGAAAGGCGATGTATCCGCATGTATGCGTCGCTTAAAACACGTAATGGGGATTTGCACAAAACACGCAAAACTTTACAAATTACTGCACGCTTCACGGCTTCGACAGCTTCGGCACTGCACCCTTCGCGGGCGAGTGCACGACTTCGTGGCTGAGCAGGCAACATTGTAACACTGTACGTGTGCATTTAGTCCACTGCTGGATGAGAGCCTACCCCCCTGTGCCGTGTGGGTCAGAGCGCTATGGAATCTTACGCCGCGCTTTTCCGGCACGGGTTGGCAAATGCCGGGCAGCGCAGACGTGGGGGGGGGCATAGTAGAACGGCCGACGGTGCAACGATGCGCCGCTCACAACGTGGCGAGCCACCTGGGATAACCCGGTGTGCGTGATGGTTGCCCAATTCGTGGCCTGCCCAGGGCAATGCCGCCCCAGCTTACGCGAAAAGCAACGCTAGTGGGTGCATTCTGGGGGATTCCGTCAAAGGCAGTACAAGAGCAGTGCGTACAGGTATTGTATAGCTTTGCATATACTGTATTAAAATCTATATTTGAATGTTTGCCACTGCGAACCCTTCTACAGTACATGAAAAGCAGCTGTTAGCCTTATGCGGAAAAAAAAAATCTGCATTGCAGCAAGGTTCCCAGTGACTAGAGGGTTTTTTTGTGTAATTCCCCATGATGCATTACACAAAGGGGGCAACTCGGTCATGGTGAACAAAGCAATCTTTGGATACATGGCGTTGTCTAGATATTATCTGCAGGAAAGGAAAAGAAATAATATTTTTAAAAACTTTAAAAAAAAAAAACACGCTTTAATGAAATGTACCCTACTAGTAATGTAAGAACTCCACGACTCCAAAAAAGTGGCCCCGAAGCTTGCCATAACGTAAGGGGGCCGTGGCCAATTACAGCCAACGTCAGTTAAGTGTGGACAATTAGACCCAAGCCGAAACATAACGTATACAAATTAATGTTTTAAAATATATATTTTTTATGATATGATATGGTATTGTCATCAGTATAACATAAGTATACCAAGTTTGAAGTCGATACCACATTGGGAAGTGTGTTAAATTTGAGTTACAAGATTTGAGGATACAACAACAACAATAACAAGAGTGAGTTAAATGAAAGCGTGTCATAATAAAAACACACACACACACACCTCTTCCTGTGACTGCGACCTACCGTGAGCCGCCCAATACGTGCGTTCGTCGGGCTAAAACGACTCCAACCGGCCGGCTCCGCCAATTTAAACGAGCGGGGCAGTCGTTCGAAAGCTCGCGAACGTTTCATTTGTAAGGGGGACGAGGCGCAGGACACCAGCCTCGCTTTAAAATCGTGTACAGATAGGCATGTACAGATAGGCATGTACAGATAGGCATGTACAGATAGGCATGCACAGATAGGCATGTACAGATAGGCATGTACAGATAGGCATGCACAGATAGGCATGTACAGATAGGCATGCACAGATAGGCATGCACAGATAGGCATGTACAGATAGGCATGCACAGATAGGCATGCACAGATAGGCATGTACAGATAGGCATGCACAGATAGGCATGTAAAGATAGGCATGTACAGATAGGCATGTACAGATAGGCATGTACAGATAGGCATGTACAGATAGGCATGTACAGATAGGCATGTACAGATAGGCATGTACAGATAGGCATGTACAGATAGGCATGCACAGATAGGCATGTACAGATAGGCATGCACAGATAGGCATGTAAAGATAGGCATGTACAGATAGGCATGTACAGATAGGCATGTACAGATAGGCATGCACAGATAGGCATGCACAGATAGGCATGTACAGATAGGCATGCACAGATAGGCATGTACAGATAGGCATGTACAGATAGGCATGTACAGATAGGCATGCACAGATAGGCATGTACAGATAGGCATGCACAGATAGGCATGTACAGATAGGCATGTACAGATAGGCATGCACAGATAGGCATGTAAAGATAGGCATGCACAGATAGGCATGTACAGATAGGCATGCACAGATAGGCATGTACAGATAGGCATGCACAGATAGGCATGTACAGATAGGCATGTACAGATAGGCATGCACAGATAGGCATGCACAGATAGGCATGTAAAGATAGGCATGTACAGATAGGCATGTACAGATAGGCATGTACAGATAGGCATGCACAGATAGGCATGTACAGATAGGCATGTAAAGATAGGCATGCACAGATAGGCATGCACAGATAGGCATGCACAGATAGGCATGCGCAGATATGCATGCACAGATAGGCATGCACAGATAGGCATGTACAGATAGGCATGCACAGATAGGCATGCACAGATAGGCATGCGCAGATAGGCATGCGCAGATATGCATGCACAGATAGGCATGCACAGATAGGCATGCACAGATAGGCATGTACAGATAGGCATGCACAGATAGGCATGTACAGATAGGCATGCACAGATAGGCATGTACAGATAGGCATGTACAGATAGGCATGCACAGATAGGCATGTACAGATAGGCATGTACAAATAGGCATGTAAAGATAGGCATGTACAGATAGGCATATACAGATAGGCATGCACAGATAGGCATGTACAGATAGGCATGTACAGATAGGCATGTACAGATAGGCATGCACAGATAGGCATGCACAGATAGGAGCAAGGGGTGTGTATGTGCGGAGGCAGAGGTGATGCGAAACTCAGCAGGCGTTCGGCTCACCTGCAATACCCTTGAGTTTTATCTACGGGACTTTTTTTTTGCCAGCATCCAAGATACGCCTTTCGGCGTTCTCTGACACTGGTGAGACTGGGTCATGAAGAAGGCTGTCTCTGGTGTAGGCCAAGCAGTTTCAAAGACGATGCCCATTTATTATCGGAGCACGTTTGTTTGCATGTTTTGCCACAAGTACTATGTGGTTCGTGCAGACTTGATGCCTTGCAAAAAGGTACCTATTTTGTATTTGAACATCTTAACACCTGTTTCATTGTACATATGTAGTAACAACCTACTCTTATTTTTTTCCATCACCCTTGAGTGTGCCGTGCATCGTCTGTGTAATGTGGCCGCGTACATAAGGCGGCAACTAGGAGTCACTCGACGGAGGAACACGTGTAACGAGAAGGGAGGAGCACTTATTACGGGATAACTTACACGCACTTGGTGAATGTACTAACACCACGGATATCCCACGACCAGCTCAGCACTGTCTAAAAAACACATATCCACGGTGGAAAGATGATTTCAAGAAACAAAAGAAATGAGCAGCAATGGGCTCTCCTTTGTACACAGCAGACTTTGAAGCAATAGCTTAAAGCACACTAAACTCCTCTGTTTGGTTTGATGTGTGGATGACACATTGGTGGTCTGGCCACAGGGTACAGATACGCTTCATGTATTTCTAAATCTACGCAACTCGCAGAACCCGTCCATCCAGTTCACAGCGTAAATGGAAAGCAAACGCACACTGGCCGCCTTTCACCCTTCACCCCCCCCCCCCCCCGCACAGAAATCCTCTCTCATCAAGACGCTCATACATCGGGATAAGATAGTGTCAGATGGTGAAAGCCAGAGGAGTGAGATTAAACATGTTAAAGAAGCGTGAACGGTTACAATGACGCACAAATCAACAGGGCTCTGAATGCTAAAACCAAATCAAACAGCAGAAGCGTTGAAACTGATGAAGCAATTTAAACTATTAAAATAGCTTACATTACGGAAGCAACTGACAAACTAGCCAGATTTTTGGAAAAACAACACATCCGGGTGAGATTTGACACGGTACATAAAATGCCAAAACTAATGTCTATTACTAAAGATGTATTACCGAAGCTATCAACAGAAGGTGTGTACCGGATTCATTGCTCCTGTGGCAAATGCTATTTTGGTTAGACAGGATGAATGATCAGCACGAGACTAAAAGAACACGAAAGGAACATTAAACACTCCCAAATGAAACTGTCGGCAGTGGCAGAACACACGTGCCAACAAGGAGACTCAATGGTTTTGATAAAGTTGAAGTTCTGTGCAAAACTAGTTCCTACTGGCCGAGACTAATTAGATAATCAATAAAAAATACTTTAACCATGTCTGATAGCTATAGGCTTAGTGCTGCTTGGAAGTTTTTTTTTTCAGTTTCAGTTTAATTTATTTGGTATAGCCCCTGTGAGTCATTCGGTGCTTGAATCGGGTGCAACCGCAACAAACAAAAAAACACGAACAAGAAAAACATCTTAAAGTGACTATGTGTGACTGTGCAAACAGAAAGTCCAGGAAAAAACACGGCAAAATATTCCTGAAAAAGCACCGTACACCAACGCTGCGTGCAAAAATCCCAGTGGGATGCAAGTCATACAACAACAACCACAAGACAACTTAGATTAAGGCCATCAGTCTAACTCCGTACTAAGTGAATTGACTGCAAATGGAAGTGGTGATTAACTGTGAACAGACAAGAACAGGTCTTGTGATTGCTTGCACCAAAGAGAATGGAGGATGTACATGCACGGTGTGAATGCATGATATATGTTGATGACCCTATGAATAACCCCAACCGGTAATGGATACCCATTGTACAGTAAACCCTTATTCATATTCTTTGTAATATGAACAAGGGTTTACTCAGTACATTGGAACTCCCCAGTGCCTCCTGCCCCAATAAATGATGGGTGTTTTTTCTTCAAAATTTATTTTCCAAACATTATTTTCCAAAAACAAGTAACCAGCACTGCAGGCTAAGCAGGAAGATGCGGTATGTTCCGTGTGGTAGGTGATGGAGTTTGTGGAGGGGGGCTTAATGTACTTCGTATGCACTTACTGTACTGTATGTTCACTTTGGCACTACATTTTCACTTCCACATCAAATGACACTCCACTTAAACGTCAACATTTTTCACTTAACAATTAATGTTTACTTAAAGGCATTATTTTTACACCACATGACTGGCTGCCAGACGACATCAGCTGCTGTGGCACTTCACTGCTCACAGAGGTGTCCTGTGGGAAAAAAATATCCTTGATCTTCCTGTGCACCTTTTTGGAGCTGCTAGGATCCTCCAACGTTCAGGTGTTGGAGGATCATCACAGGCACCACCACGAGGCTGACTCATTGTTTTTGGTCATGTCGAAATTGGACCATTCGGTCCGCCAATTCGGCTCATGGCGAATTACTAATCCTGTATATATCCTGAAAGCGCAGTCGTGTTCAAGTATCCCCAATTACGAAGTATCAAATACGGAAATAACGAGGTTTTATTGTAATTTATATGTATACATTAACCCCCCCACCCTCTGGCCTTCCCACCTGATTGGCTCACAAGTGACGCCATCACATGTTGCCCTCTATTTAAGACCGGAGCAGGAGGATTTCTCTACAACGCTGGCTGTCCGCATGATGATGCTGGTTGTAATTACTGGCGAAACGGCGTACTCGAATTGAAAATGTTATGGGTTTACTCTACACTACACCGGTGTGCTGAACTAGTAACACATTTGCATGTTTTGTTTACGTGACAGAGCCTCCTTATTAGCTGTGTCGGGTGGTGGCGGGTTTAACGACACATTTATATTTATGCGATCTAACCAAAAAAACCTCTATTATGGCTAATATTGGTCGCGAAAGCCTACGCGTTAAAACGTATCAAAACCTATCAGTCCCATAGATGCGGTGATTGACTCCCGTCCATCCCCACGCCCGGTGATTGTTAAACACGGCCCACGTGAACGCGCTCAGCAATTGGCGCCTACCACATGATTGGGCAGCAGAAAGGTAGTGTAGCAAAACCAATCGTTGTGCTGTACTTTTATGGTCTTGCGTAGGTACTCCCCACCGTTGCCAACCCACAATGACCAGCGCCGTGAAGTGTAGATGTCTACGTGGCCCCCATGAGCTGCACGGTTTTCAGAGGCCCTCATCCAGCAGTGGATCAACAAAAGGGGCTCTACATGTACACTGATGTACGTTACAAAGTGACCCACAAATAGACACGGATGGGTATGCGTCACGTACACGTACAAATCATGGATAACAGGATGAATTCGGCGCCTGCAATTCCTCTTATCCGAGCTGTGGAAAACGAGAGATAACTTGCATATCTTTACGGATAAATGATAACAGACCACAGCGATAACAGGAGTCACGGTTTTCGGGAATACTAATAGGTGAAAGTGGACTATACTCACCACTCGAAGATGCTCGCTGGACAAACGGCAGCATACACAGCAGCAATGTGAAGCCACAAAAGGTCTTCTTCGCATTGAGATTTTGAGGGTTGTTTTTCGCAGAGAAATCCATCCCCTCGTTTTCGTCGTCTTCACAGGCTGTGCGAATAAACACAATCGCAGAAACATTGCCACAACAGCTGTTCACAACGTATGCCCTATGGTTGATTACACGTGCTTCTGATTTGTCAGGCAGTGCCAGCGGAGCCGGGTCAAGGCCTGTCCCCTCTTACCGCGACAGCACTGCCCATCACAATGACTGGGACGCCGCGGTGGCTAGGAGATGTTAACTACCTTGCCTGGTATACAGGATCTAACCCAGGAGGTCGTGGGTTTGATCGCGACCCTGACGCTTTGCTGTATATTTGGAGTTTGCGTGTCTCTCTCCCCGTGGTCGTGTGGATTTTTATCCGGGTCCTCTGGTATTTGGCTTGGTTGAGCTATCCTTTGTGGCCAGGTCGCTTCTGAAAAAGAGCTATACAGCTCAGTGGGCCTTACCTGGTAAAATAAAAATAGTTAATAGTTTTAGTTTTTAGACTGGCTTCAGAAATGCCCATTATCAAACCACTCAATGTCAACGATGGTTATGAACATCCTCAAGCTAATGATGAATATATTAATATATTTATTACCATTGGGGTTTTCTTATCACCAGGCTGCACTCTTTTCATAGGTTCTCCACTGCATTTGTTTTGTCTGTTTTAAATTGTATTTCCATTTGTACCTCTGTACAGCAACTTTGGAAGGTGATATACCGGTGTACATTATCATTAATACCACCATCCGCCAAGAACCGGAGCATCACGACCTTTGGCAAAAATACATTTCGATTCCGAATGAAGACGCAGGTCGAGATAAATTAGTCACGCTACTAGAGACTTCCAAAATTGGTAATTGGCTATATATGTAAATAAAGACATGTACTGAGATCACTCAATTGGCTGACCTGACACTGGGTGGGTGGGTGGGGGCTAATTGCTTACCCCTTACAAGAACGTTTTCTCACTCAGGGTGGGTTCAGTGTTTTGACTGCTTTTGGTCAACTGGACAACATTGTAACGATTAAAGGAAATCCACGGACTCAGACTTGCAATACATAGGAAACAGCACCGAGTGATAAACGGCTGCCCACAACGTGTCCTTACTCGGACGTCACAAAAACACCTCCACAAATGACAGTGCCTCCAAAGCAACAACGTGTCTTGCGCTACGCTGGGCATCAGGCGTGGCCCACTCGGCTTCCATGGCTATGTTAACAACCATGCACTGGCTCCCCCATCAAATCGAGGACATGGCACAAAACCACCATCCTGTGCCACCGAGCTGTCACTCTCAAGGTCTCCCCGCCCCTACACTTCTCTACCCTTCTCACTCCACTGGACCACGGCACACCGCCGCGTCCTACCGAGCACGTCCAACAATCTGCTCATCGTACCCAGAGCCAGGACCATCCGTGGGGGAGTGGCGGTTCTCCGTAGCTGCACCGGCAGTCATCTGCAACTCTCTCCCACTGCTGCACACCCGCAGCGGCATCCAAGCACCATGATCCACCTTCAAGCAGCAACTCAAGGCTCTCACCTGTCCATACTCTCACCTGGTTCAGGCTCTCAGCTGGTTCAGCCTCTCAGCTGGTTCAGGCTCTCACCTGGTTCAGGCTCTCAGCTGGTTCAGCCTCTCAGCTGGTTCAGGCTCTCACCTGGTTCAGGCTCTCACCTGTCCATACTCTCAGCTGGTTCAGGCTCTCAGCTGGTTCAGGCTCTCACCTGGTTCAGGCTCTCACCTGTTTCAGGCTCTCACTTGGTTCAGTCTCTCACTTGGTTTAATGTCTCACCTGGTTCAGGCTCTCAGCTGGTTCAGGCTCTCACCTGTTTAAGGCTCTCAGCTGGTTCAGGCTCTCAGCTGGTTCAGGCTCTCAGCTGGTTCAGGCTCTCAGCTGGTTCACTCTCACCTGGTTCAGGCTCTCACCTGTTCAGACTATCGTACGAGGACTCTAAACTCTGGCTCCGTGCCTCCGAGATCTTAAAATCGAACGATGCGTTCTGGTTCATGAAATGTGTGCTATAAAGTGTGTTTATTGTTACAACCAAGGCAGATCAGTGCTTTTCTACAGCTTTACTTTATTGTGTTGAAAAATCCCTGCGTTGTTGACTATTGCCAATTACGGCAGGAAAACCCAGCAGTATTTATTACACAAGACACACCCTGCTGAACAAGACCCGGAGAAAATGAAACTGATGTTGATTTATCTGCTTAAATAAATGCTACCGGGAAATTGTTCCTCACAGCCCATAGGGTGGACCTGCATTGTTCCAGATAGCCCGTAGGGTGGACCTACATTGTTCCAGACACCCCATAGGGTAGACCTACATTGTTCCAGACACCCCATAGGGTAGACCTACATTGTTCCGGACACCCCATAGGGTAGACCTACATTGTTCCGGACACCCCATAGGGTAGACCTACATTGTTCCAGACACCCCATAGGGTAGACCTACATTGTTCCAGACACCCATAGGGTAGACCTACATTGTTCCAGACACCCCATAGGGTAGACCAACATTGTTCCAGACACCCCATAGGGTAGACCTACATTGTTCCAGACACCCCATAGGGTAGACCTACATTGTTCCAGACACCCCATAGGGTAGACCTACATTGTTCCAGACACCCCATAGGGTAGACCTACATTGTTCCAGACACCCCATAGGGTAGACCTACATTGTTCCAGACACCCCATAGGGTAGACCTACATTGTTCCAGACACCCCATAGGGTAGACCAACATTGTTCCAGACACCCCATAGGGTAGACCTACATTGTTCCAGACACCCCATAGGTTGGACCTACATTGTTCCAGACACCCCATAGGGTAGACCTACATTGTTCCAGACACCCCATAGGGTAGACCTACATTGTTCCAGACACCCCATAGGGTAGACCTACATTGTTCCAGACACCCTATAGGGTAGACCTACATTGTTCCAGACACCCCATAGGGTAGACCTACATTGTTCCAGACACCCCATAGGGTAGACCTACATTGTTCCAGACACCCCATAGGGTGGCCCTGCATTGTTCCAGACAGCCCGTAGGTTGGACTACATTTAATTTAATTATTTGTCGATGATGCATACACGTGTCTATTAATCGGTAATGTATTAAAATTACAAGAAAAGAGGTTTTAAAAAATATTTTTTTTCATAAAAGACATCCTCTCAGTCACTTCCCCTCAATAAAGCATGTTACCCATGAGAGAAAGGGGATCCAAAACCATTCCCCTGTATCCACGGGATCAATAAACAATTCGAACACAAAGCACACACACACACTTGAGCCTCTCCCGAAAATTCCATTCCCATTCCGTTGTCGGCGTCACGGGACGGAGAACGCGTTCGGGCCTCTCAAACGGCAGCGAAACCCTTCAGATGCTGCAAGATCCGACCACGTCTTTTGAGTGCTCGCTAAGCTGCACTGGCTTCTTGTTGCTCAACGACTACGTTACAAGGTCGCACTCATTTCAAACAAACACACACACACAAAGTCTTCTTCTTCTTCATCCACGCGTTTGTCCCACTCACGCGGGGGTCCGCTGTCCCGGCCACCTTCTCCACACTGCCCTGTCCTGTGCCATCTCTCTTTCCGCTTCTCGGGCCACCATGTCCGATCGCACCACATCGCCCCACACAGACACAAAGTGACTGCCACAAATGAATCACCAATAACCTTGCTTATCTCGGCATAGGAGTATACATACACGTACGGGCCTAAATGAAGAGCGATTCCCCGCTACTAAAACAAACAGGCCACATTTTTGCCAAATAAATTATCGGACAATGCATCTCCTTCACGTCTCCATCTCTTCATCTCTCCATAAGTATCTTCTGTTACACAACCTATCGGCCATACTGCGTCCTTCCGGGAGTGCATACTTTCAACAGCACTGTTTGAGACAAGCAAACTCTTTATTCATGTCTTGTATCAGCAGATAGGCTTGCCTGAATAAATGCTGGTTAACCGCTGATCGTACAGGCAAGGACCCCTCCCTTTCCTTATGCTAACGGGGCCCATCTGCCCCGGGGTTTGACCCAGATAGTCAGGGCAATGGCATCTGTGTTTGGGTGGCAGGAATTCATCTATGCCGGTATTGCGCTGAACTTTTATTGCAGCAGAACTACCTAGGGCTGACTTGAGAAATACGTCCGCGTGCACGCCAGTGATCCCGGCACTGTGTAGGCGAGGGTTTGTGGATCGCACCGATGCTGTGAAACTCCCTTCCCGTGGGCGTCGAGATGCCTCAACGCTGGCTCGCCAGGAGAAGGAGTTTACAGCAAGTGGAATGATCGCCACCTGTTTCCATCTGTACGGGGATGGAGCGTTGCCCCCTTGAGCAAGGTGTGGGTTTTCTACCGGGTGTTTCAGTTTCCTCCCACAACTACAAACAACTCGTCAGTGATTGGCCACAAACATCTTGGGAAAAAAAAAACAATGTAGCAGGACCCTCCTGGAAAAGAGCCCTGTGACTCAGTGTGGCTTTCCTGGATAAATACATAATTACAGCTAAATCAGCCTAACCTGCGTGCTTCCATATCGCATGACCAAATTAACATTCGAATATGCGTACACTTTGGTTACAAAACCATCCTGCACGGACTCATGAGCATACCAGGAATTGAACTGGCCACCCTCTACACACTGGTTCTGCGGCCAGAGTGCACTGACCAGTTGGTCGGAGATCCAGCTGCCCGATTAACATAATCGTGCTACAACCAGCCGATAAAAAAAACAGCATTAAAAAAAATATATATGAGGAAGGTTTTCTAACGTTGTTTTTTACACCTCTGTGTGTACAGTGTTTCGGAACATTTGTCAAGGTGCCGCATGGCAGTAGTTTGTGGACATCTGTGAAACAAAATCGCTTCATAGCTCATCGGTATTCTCGACGATAAACAAAATAAAGATTCTGTCGATGGACATGAACTGCGCTATAGAAGCACAGCAGTGTCATCTTATGCAGGGGGGCAATCATGGCCGTATTCAGTTCGACGTCTTATCGAAGCAGAATCTAGATTCTACGGTCACTTTCGCTTTTTGGCGGATGAGCGTTCAGCTTTTGTTGGCTTGCATTCTTGTCTAATGCTTTTATTTCCTTTTGTACGTCTTCTCCAGTGGAAGACAGTGCGATCCTTGGCTCACATGTGCGATTACGGTACTTCGAAGTGCGCTTGTTGTTCGGGGAGGGAGGGTTCAAAGTGCAAGCCATGCGGCGGACCAGCAGAGAGCTCGCACGCCACTCCACAAAAGGTGGACACAGAGCATGTGTTTCTGGAAAGTAGTGTACTAATGTACTATCGTGTACCACAAGTGACCGAGCCTGAATCTCTAATGTCAGATCTTCATTTGGCCATACGCAGAAAAGGTGAAATAGCAATTGGTACTTTTAAGACCGGCTAAAAAAAAAAAAGATTTTTTTTTTTCCCCCTAAGTTCGGTTTAATTTTCTCAGTGCCGTCCGTGATCGTAGGTGTTACTATATCTGTACAATGAAACAGGTGTTAAGATGTTCAAATACAAAATAGGTACCTTTTGCAAGGCATCAAGTCTGCATTAACCTCACGGTATTTGTGGCAAGAACATGGTAACAAGCATGCTCTGATAATATATGCATTTGTCTTTAAAACTGATTGGCCTACACCAGTCAATGAGATAGGTGGCTTGGTTCATACTGCACTGCGCTAGCTGCTACGCCGAATGACGTTCAAAATAACTTACAAAAACTTGTGACAGACCCAACACAGAAGATCCCTGGGTATGATCTTCTATGAAGTCCACCCTAAACCGCATCTGCACAAATAATGGTAGATGCGGATACCCGATGCACAAATGAAAAATTAAAAACTCTCCAGTAACATGCGACTGTGGTCATACAAAACTAGACCATAAAACGTGTAACGACGCGATGCCCTGATCCAGAAATACGAAGAAGACATCACAGCGATGATACACTACTCTGCTGCTCCTGACACGGTCATCAGGCTTGACCACCTGAATGTGAAATTGGAGTTGTTACTCTGCATCTACATCAGTCATACTCAAGAAGAAGCCCTCTATGCGACAACTCACCAAATAGGCGACTTATTATTACCATCTTCTTTGGCTCTTTCGGTAAAGTCACGTAGAATGAGAATAAAATAATATAATAAAATAACACAATAAAATTCTCACGACGTTTCGGCCACAACACAAGTGGCCTTCTTCAGGTGAAAGGAACAAACCTGTCGGGACGACAGAGCTTCCTGAAGAAGGCCGCTTGTGTTGTGGCCGAAACGTCGTGAGAATTTTATTGTTATTTTATTTTATTATTTTATTCTCATTCTACGTGACTTTCCCGAAAGAACCAAAGAAGATGAATCCTTGCAGTCACAAAAGCTTTAAATCGAAATTTCTTATTACCAATCATAATTATTTACTGTAGTTGCAACCAACTTTTAAGTTTGTATTTGAGCACGAACTCCTGCATAAGATGGCCTACATGTTAGAATAATCAAGAGTGTTTGACATCCAATGCGTCTCGTCTTTAAAGGAGTCAGTGGACCAGTGGAACGAAGTGGAATAGCCATCGGTCCCTGAACCTGTGACATGCAGTCGCCCCAGTTACACTGGTAGTCAAATTATTTCAAAACGTCCTACATATCAACCTGCAGGGCATTCACGAGCTTTACATATTTACTGTGTTTACTTATTAACCAGATGTTGGTGCACGCGATTGATCGTTTCGATTACACCACAAAATAATAATTGGTCTCATTGCGTTTCCACCGCTGGCAAGGTCACGGGACAGACCCAGGTGATACTGGTTAACTGACCACACGTACTTAGACATGCCGAATACACACCAAAGACAAAGATTCCCGCCCTGTGTAGCCTTAATAGACTGGCAAGTGCAGTAAGCGAGCACCTATGAAGGGTGGCAGGGCACAAGAGGGGGTGGGTGGCCAGCACCATGCCCGTCCGCCTCTGTGTCCTTGGGCGTTGTTTGACCGCATTTCACCGTAGCTGGGTTTGTGCGTGCCGGTGAAGGTGGGTGGGAGCATGAACGTGGGAGTGTAGAAGTGCAGTGAAATGCGGTGCCCTCTTTGACCCACCACGTAAGAAGCTCTGCCCGCAAGTCCTGCGTCTCCCTGTCTGGCACCAACACAATTATATAACAGTGCGTGCAGAGCTTTATTGTCTACATGTCCGACCCATCACACGTCATCGGCATTCCAGAGTTTTTAAATAAGCTGTGAGAACATGGGACCTTTCTTGCCAGGATCAAAATATAAGAATAGGTTTAACCCTTCCTGGCAATAAAACAGTTGTGTTAAGATGTTCAACCACCAAACAGAAAACGTCTTGCCAGGAATCATGTCTGCATTAACCACACACAGTACTTGTGGTGAACATGCAGATAAAAAACATGCCCTGGTAGTATATGATGCATTGTCTTTAACAGCGATTGGTCCACACCCGAGACAGCTTTCTTTATGGCCTAGTCTCAACAAGTGTTAGACCAGAGAAGACAATGCATGTATCACCGGAAGCATCTTTTTTATTTGCACGTTCACCACAAGTACTGTGTGTGGTTAATGCCGACATGATTCCTTGCAAAAGGTTTTCTGTTTGGTGTTTGAACATCTTAACACAACTGTTTTATTGCCAGAAAAGGTAAAACCAATTGTTATACGCTTTGAGAACACAGCCAAGGGCTTTTGAGTTTTAGTGTTTGGCAAGTTTCATCATCATCATCAGCAGCTCCAATCCTTGGTTGCCACTCCATCATCATTCTCAGCCATCGGCCGTCGACCACTTCCAGCAGCGTGCCCTGCACTTACTTTTACAGAGCAGTTTGAAAGATGTATTTAAACCTGCGTATGTTCTCCAATCAATGTGTTCCTTATCGCGGTCTCTCAGGGTAATTGCAAGAGTGCATTTGGCAAGTTTTAAGTGTGTATTGTGTTTTTTTTTGTCACTTGATAAACTTTGCTTCAATGCAGCAGCAGCATTATTTTGTTTTCAAATTCTAATGTCAATCATCGTGTAATTTTTCAATGTATCACCTTTCGGCGTTTGTATTTTGCTTTTTAAAGTGTGGATAAAAAAAAAATCTGCGTTAAAAAAAATTCCCACGAAATCAACTTAATTTTAAAACTTCATTTTTAATCCTATTCTGTTTTTTTTCTTTCCTTTATTGTTTTTCGTTTAATGTTTTTTTCAATTAATTTTCTGCTGTACCTCCAATCCTCTGTCTCTTTCTGATGTGTTCACGTCTATCTACACGTCGGCTTCTTCTCGTTGTTTCACTCCAATGCTCTTACACATTCACTTCCTTTTAGTTTGTCATCCACTGCCCTCACACTGTGCCTCTAAAACCTTAGCTTACTTTACACAATTTCAGTTATTTTTTCAGATTCCTATTTAGTGCTTCCCCCACTGCACCCCCCTCCACCCCATGTCTTTAATTGGCAATTCTCCCACGCAAAAGGCGAACGGCCACGAGTTGCGTGAGAGGGTGGAGGCCTTCCCCACACAACTATTACTATAAACTAATCTTTCATTTTTACCAGGTTAAGGCCCACTGAACTACATAGCTCCTTTTTCAGAAGTGACATTTCCAAATGATAGATGGGTCTGTAGTTTGACAGTAACAATTAAGAGCCCATGTCATGCACAATTAAATTTCTGACAGTTTCAGAAATTATTTCAATGGTCTAGATTAAAGTAATTCTACCCAAATTCACGAACACGCTTTTCCCCCTAAATTGCCGGAGGAATGGTGGGTGGCACAATTCCTCACCCACACCAACGGGCAGGACAAGGGGCATTTTACTGTGGGCATTCTAACACAAGCCCTGCCACAGACCGAGGCCAACCAATCAGGTTCCTTGCCGTCTAACAGGGATTATACTTTCGTATTTTATTTATTGAGGCAATGTGCATGCCGGAGACGTGACATTGTGACGGACGTACACACCCTCAACGTAAGCCTGAAAGGCAGGGAATAGAAAAGTTGTAGAACAAGCTCGCTGCCCCAAACCACTGAAAGGGCAAAAGGTGACCATCTAACACGGATTCTAAACTAAACTGAACTTTTTCTTGTACCACATAAGACCCACTGAGCTGTGTAACTCTTTTTTTCATAAGCGACCTGGCCATGGCAAACGATAGCTCAATCAAATGGCTCATCACGTGGAAATCTATGGCAGCCAAATGCTCTGAACGTGCACTTCTAATTGTGGAGGGAAAATATAACCTCGAAATGTGGAGGGAAAAACCAAGCCTTGGCGGTGACTCCGAAACGTCCCACGGCAGGCGAGGATGGCGTCGCGCCTTTCGTACGGAGTGAACCAAGTTCAACACACATGCTGTAAATATAACAATAGGTTTTACCCTTTCTGGCAATGGAACAGGAGGTGTTAAGATGTCAAAACGCCAAACAGAATCCTTTTTCAAGGAGCCCTGTACGACAAGGACGAGGCGAGCGCCCCGTGTAGCCACGCTCGAGGTTGTGGTGGCGCGCCAAAGGTCCATGGATACATTGCATATTTACAATACCGGATGAGATCGGCCTCTTTTGGAAGGCTCTACATTTTTAAAACATCGGTGTAAGATGGGTTGCTTTTGGCTTCAAAGGCGGCAAGAAGCTTATCGGCAAATTGACATATGCAAATGTCTCAGATACTCATCACCTGACATTTACCTGCCTAGGCAAAGTCAAAGAGGCAAAGTCAAAGAGGCCAAGTGCAATCAAGGACACTGTGGAGAGATTTCCCCACACTACTATGGATAGGGGAGGTTCTTGTGGATCGCCCAGATAAAATACAAAAAATTGTAAATATTTTTTTATAAGCGTTATACGGTCGGAATCTAACCCACGTCCTGTATACCAAAGCGAGGCAGTTAACATCTCGTCGCCTTGGCGCCCTAAATATGTAACGTCTTCCCAACACCCGATTACTAACAGCCACTGGCAGAGCCAGTGGGATGGGGTGGCACGTGCTCCCCCAATGATCCGATCGAAATCCCTAATTTCGATCGGATCATTGGGGGTTATTAGTAATAAATCGGCATTTTGCGACCCCCACTGCCACTGTGTAGCATATTATTATTACGTGCCAGGGACTCTATGAGATGATAGGACTATAGTCTGAGTCCATAACTGGCAATAAGTAACGGCAAAGCAGTTATAAGTGACTCACAGAATTGTGCGCAGTTGCTTATACAGTAGACGACTTCCCTGAAGGCATCAACACCTTCAGTGAGCGCGATGCGGATCACCCAACGCGGTTAGAATTCGACCCTCGATCGATAGCTGCGTCATCGCCGCACACGCGTCGGATAAAAAGCAAGGGACAAGTCCTTACTTACTACTAACAACTCCTTACTTACTACTGAAAGAGCTAAGAATATGAATTACTGCAGTCACGAAAGCTTTAAATAAAAAAATTTACACTCCACGTGTTGATGTTAAATGCGTGACACCGATTCTAATTCATGTTGTCTCGGTTTTGCATTGTAGCACAACTCTCAAACACACACGCTCCAATAAACCGCCAAGTTCTATCATTTCGCAAATTTACCGTAGCTCACGAATCCTCCCAACATCTGCGGGACACGTTCATTGTTGGAGGGGTTGCCCCCCCCCCCACCCCTACCTGAAAATCCTGGCTCCGCCACTGCTTCCCAATGTGGTGATGATGATGATGATCCAGTGAACCCCACTCAACAGAGAGAGGCCCATGGATGTCCCGCACTGGCACGAGGAAACACGTTAGGGGCAAAAATAGATTGGCTCGCAGACGCGGACACAGCGAACACGCTCATAGCGTACCGAGAATGGAAATCCCCCCCCTCCCCCTCGCGTGTTTTGGTCAGTGCAATAAGAGGAAGAAAAGAGCCAATCCGGGGAGGAGGAGGAGGAGGATGACGGCTTCGTGCCCTAGCCGGCGTGGGTTTCATAATGCTTACAAGCACGTGACAACCCCGCTGACGCTTTCCATGGGGGCAGCCTGTCCCTGAATGGGCGAAGATGGCACTGGTTGAAATAAGGTATGCGCACACGAGGAAAACTATTGTCTTCTGCGAATTTGCTTATGCGCAAACGAGCGGCATTTCAATGTACTAGGCATGCTTATCCCCTTGTCTATTAAAAGCTGGCTGAGGCAACTGCCTTGCGCCATGTCAGCCATGGGGGTTGCTTGACCATACTTCACTACGCCGGTCAGTGCGGATTTGGTGAAGGGGTGAGGAGGCCCAAGACTGGTTTTGAGCCGTGTCCAGGAATCATAGCGCAGTGCGCTAACCACTTTGCCACCGTTCCACCCCCATGCTGTCAAAGGCGAAGTGAAATCGACGCCGATGCATGCTTCTTCAAAATTTCGGTACCCCTACGGAACTTCGGATTCCTCACCAAAAAAAAAATCTGAACCGACTGTGACTGAAAGCACCGTCATGCATAAAAACGAGGCACAATTTGATTAGGAATGAATTTTTGGGTGAAATCGTGTGACCCCAAAAAATCGAATGTGAAATGTAACACTGGTCACGAAAGCCTGTGCATTTCAAGGCACAGTTAACTTCCTCATTAAGCATGTTCCTTGAGCTCACCCCAGCGGCCTCGTGAACTGATCTTTGCTGAGCGTCACCATAGGCGAAGGAGTAAGCAGATTTGAAATAAGGTAAAACAATGCATTTTAGAAAGAGTTAGATCTATTCTATTATTTTAGCGTATGGCCTTGAATTCAGGAGCTGAACACCAAAGTCAAGGTCTGCTAGCCACGAGAGGTCTTCAGGAACGAGCTTTGTGTAGTTTTGCCATTCCCTTCTTGATGGAGCACAGACTTCGGTGGTTTACGATATGGCCCAAAGTTTGGGTTGCATGACCCCAATCGTACTACTCTGGCTTGTCTTAAAATTTTCAATTTATGAATGACATGCGCGCATCGGCCTGTTGATGTTCGGATCCGGTTGATGGTTACGACAGTCGGTTTAACACAGGAGGCCTTCGCGAACAATATTGTCCACAAGAGGTTTTTGTACTAATTGGGTGTGTCGGGTGGTGGCGGGTTGAACGACGCATTTTTATTTGTGCAATTTAACCCAAGAAAGCCTCTATTATGGTTATACGAGTGTCTACGATGAGGAGCGAAACCCATAGCCAAGAGGTGCGCTTGTGTTGCAATCGAAACGTCGTATGCTATTAATTAATTTTCTTTCAACTTGACTTTACCGAAAGAACCAAAGAATAATTCCTGCAGTCACTAAAGCTCCAAATCAAGTTTGAACCACCTCTACGGGGATGTTTTAAGTTTGTTTTCTCTCTCTCTCTCTGTGTCTCTGTGTGTGTCTCTGTGTGTTTCTGTGTGTGTCTCTCTCTGTGTCTCTGTGTGTGTCTCTGTGTTGTCTCTCTCTCTGTGTGTCTCTGTGTCTCTCTCTGTGTGTCTCTCTCTGTGTCTCTGTGTGTCTCTGTGTGTGTCTCTCTGTGTGTCTCTGTGTGTGTCTCTCTCTGTGTGTCTCTGTGTGTGTCTCTGTGTGTGTCTCTCTCTGTGTGTCTGTGTCTCTCTCTGTGTGTCTCTGTGTTCTCTCTCTGTGTCTCTGTGTTCTCTCTCTGTGTCTATGTGTGATCTCTCTGTGTCTCTGTGTGTCTCTCTCTGTGTGTCTCTGTGTGTCTGTGTCTCTCTGTGTGTGTCTCTGTGTGTGTCTCTCTCTGTGTGTCTATGTTGTGTGTCTCTCTCTGTGTGTCTGTGTCTCTCTCTGTGTGTCTCTGTGTTCTCTCTCTGTGTCTCTGTGTTCTCTCTCTGTGTGTCTGTGTGTGTCTCTCTGTGTGTCTCTGTATGTGTCTCTCTCTGTGTGTCTCTGTGTGTGTCTCTCTCTGTGTGTCTCTCTCTGTGTGTCTCTGTGTTCTCTCTCTGTGTCTCTGTTCTCTCTCTGTGTGTGTCTGTGTGTGATCTCTCTGTGTGTCTCTGTGTTATCTCTCTCTGTGTGTCTCTATGTTGTCTCTCTCTGTGTCTCTGTGTGTGTCTCTGTGTCTCTCTCTGTGTGTCTCTGTGTTATCTCTCTGCTTGTGTGTCTGTCTGTGTGTCTCCGTGTCTGTGGTTTGTCTCTCTCTCCAATTCAGCAATCTTTGAAAGAACGTAATCAACCAGGTAGGGTGTTAACTGTTACGTGAGTGGACTCTCTGTGTTTGTTGTATTGCATTATTATTTTAAGTTTACTAGGTTTGTTCTCTCTTTCATTTGTACCTGACGATGATTGCTTGTGTTGCAATCGAAACGTCGTATGCTATTATTTAAATTATTTTTTCTTTCCACGTGACTTTACCGAATGGACCAAAGAGTTAGAGGTGTGATGTTTGGGTCTCGATTGAGGCGTTTACTCGGAATGCCCGTGTCGTTCCCACTGTGCACTCTTCCAGATCTTTGTTGGTCATATTTACGTGAAGTATACCGCTTTATTATGAACTACAGAACCGTGCTGATGTACATACTCCATTAAAAGCGGGCGTCAACGATAGCATCAACAGCTGTCACTTGCCACCAAGTGACGATGACTCCCCCCCCACCCTCCACCCTTGCTCGGACATTGCCAGGTGCACTTCTGAGTGTGTTTGAAGATTGAAGTGTCATAAAGCTCTCCAGCAAAGGAGGTAAAAAGGGCCACCCCCAGGTGGTAACGGGTTAAATCGAGACGGGCCGGCAGACACGCGCCACCGGATCATTTTGGGCCCCGGGGAAACGTTGGCATCAACCCGCTCTCCAGATAGTCTCCTCCAAACCTGTAAAGTCCACGGACGAAGTGGCAGGCATGTTACAGGGCGAGTCACCAATGACTCACCCCCCGCCCCGGTATACGCCAACGCACAGAACTTGCTCAAAAAGAAAAAAACCGCATGGCAACTGTTGTAACCGCCAGCATTATTTCTTGGTGTTCACCTATAACAGCTGTGGGCTGACTGCATTCACCTCGCACGTACTCAACAAGAAAGGCCACACACACATTAACACACACACACACACGTGTTGGCCCGCCGGCCTCGCTCGCTCACAGCAGAAACCGCCAATGCCCCAGTCACAGGGGTCGGCGGCACCACACGGGCAATGTCGAATAGACTTTGAACAAATATTAAATGTTAAACCACGCAATCTGATTGTGCCATTCTGCTCCGGCTATCAGCCCCCCCCCCCAGCCCCCCCCCCCCCCCCCGTGTGTAACAAGGCTGCGACACCCATCGCGAATTTGTGCTGATTTTAGTAAGTACTGTATATGTTGAACTTCTTTCGCACCGTACCTAGCCAACCCTGCTAATCGGGGGTGGGGGAGGGGGGAAGGACGACAAACTGCTCACAGAAAGCAGTTCAGTCATAAATGAGTTTTCAGTCTAGATTTATAATTGTTTTCTGTCCAGCGCCCTCTGCCACTTGCTGAAAGTGTCACAACATTCATATGGTTAATTTATTTCACTTGACAATAATAATTTACAAAGGGGGGGGGGAAGGGGGTCTCAGATTTCAGCAGGGGGGGGGGCTAAGACCCCTCCAGCCCACCACTCCCTCTCACCCACCCCCCAGATGCTACAGGTCTGCACAGCAGTGAACGCGCTGTTCAATTGTTCCATTGTAGTTTGTGAAGCATTTACCAGCAACAAAGGGAGTGCAGAAAAAAGAAGAATACATTGGCTGCACTCTACTATAATTAGCATTCCCAACTTCCAAGCTTCCCGCCGTCACCAACTCAACACTGAGCAGTGAGCAGAAGTGAACGTGTAAAGACAAAACGTGTTTTCTTCTCAGAATTACAAGCAGGACATTTCCTGCGGATGAAAAACCGACGGTACAATTGTGTATTAATTTCACAAGCCGCTCGTGACTCACAACCGCCAATGTTGATAAAAAAAGGTGTTTAAAAGTCAGAGTGTTTGTTCCTGCTAGAACTCTCAAGAGTGGCCCCAACAGTGGCCATGAGCTAGTGGTTTGAAATTCCACATTCCCACGACAAATTGGCAGTCTATCCTGAGCGAAATCGCGGTGTCGAATATATACGCAACACTCCTGTGCGGAATTGTGTAGTGATGCTACATAACCATTGTGTGTACCTACCATATTGCAGTAAAGCATTCAAGTACATGCAATATGTAACAGCATTAGTTGATCTATTTTGGAGTTATAAACTTTATAAATCCAAAACGCCTATAATGATTGCTGACTAGGGTACAAAATGGCAAAATAATGGAAGGGTAATTTGGGTAATATGGCTGTGAGCAAAGGCGGAGCCAGGGTTTCAGTTAGGGGGGGCAACACCTCCAGCAATGAAAAATGATAAGAGGAGTTGTTAGTAAGGAGTTGCTAGTAAGTAAGGAGTTGTTAGTAAGTAAGGACTTGTTAGTAAGTAAGAAGTTGTTAGTAAGGACTTGTTAGTAAGGAGTTGTTAGTAAGTAAGGAGTTGTTAGTAAAGAGTTGTTAGCGAGCAAGGAGTTGTTAGCAAGTAAGGAGTTGTTAGTAAGGAGTTGTTAGTGAGCAAGAAGTTGTTAGTAAGGAGTTGTTAGTAAGCAAGGAGTTGTTAGTAGGGAGCTGTTAGTAAGGAGTTGTTAGTAAGTAAGGACTTGTCCCTTGCTTTTTATCCGACGCGTGTGCGGCGATGACGCAGCCATCGATCGAGGGTCGAATTCGAACCGCGTGGTGTGATCGGAATCGCGCTCGCTGAAGGTGTTGATGCCTTCAGGGAAGTCGTGGACTCTGTATACACAACTGCGCACAATTCTGTGAGTCACTTATAACTGCTTTCCCGTTACTTATTGACAATTATAGACTCAGACTATTGCCCTATCATCTCATAGGGTCCCTGGCACGTAAAAATACGCTACACAGTGGCAGTGGGGGTCGCAAAATTCCGATTTATTACTAATAAACCCCAATGATCCGATCGAAATCCATAATTTCGATCGGATCATTGGGGGGGTCACGTGCCACCCCAACCCCGCCAGTGGCTGTTAGTAATCGGGTTTGCAAAAGGAATGACGCGTGCCAGCAGGGGAGTGAGGCAATGGTGCAGGGGGTTGAAGGAGGTATGGGTGGAGCGTAATAGTGTATGAGGCTGATAGAAGGGTGTAGCAATGCAATGCATTAAATAATACATTACACAGGAATGCCCTCATCACGTGAAGGCGTATGGGTACGTGGGCACGTGTGAGTGCGTGGGCATACCTCTTGAGAGGCCTCAATGCATGCCACAATTACCAGATTCAATGAAGTTAAATTAAGTTCGCTCGAACTGGAATGTTTATTCATTGCTGCTTTCATGATTGTTTTGCATGTGGGAAGGAAACCGAAGTACTTTCAAGGTCAAGCTAATTTGTTTAACCCAAATGAGAACTCAAATCGGCCACGAAAAGCCTTATTTGCATGAGTCACCTGGGTCACCAAAATGACAAAAACGACACAGAATTCAAGCAAACATTAACGAGACCCAACAAACCAATTAGAACATCACACTTGTCAAAAAGCCGACGCTGATAAGAGGCAGCAGCGCTTAAAGGTCATCACCGACACATTCACGTACACCCACCGAATTGGCCATAGCTTTCGGTCCGGCACATTTTTGTTCCCCTTCCTTTCCGGCAGTTTCTTCAGAAAAGTTACGCGGGTTGGGTTAGGGTATGGGGGCACCTTACGAGAAGCCAAAACGTGAATCACAGGAAGGAATTTGACGCAACCTCCAGGTCATTCGTCTTACCCGTGGGGAGGGGCAGCGAATAGGATGACATTAGCGGTTCTGCGAGACTACTCCCATGTGAATATTATCCGCAAGGCAATGCGGGTGATGGGTTAACACTGACACAACTTTCTGGTGACCTATCTGTAAAAAAAACACGAATAGGAAGAGCCCATCCACTGACAACAGGATTTATTTTTACAAAAGAAAATGATGCGTCTTTGTGGAGAATATAACAAAGTACATAAGCAGACAATGTCTCTTTCATGTATCTCTCTCCATGTAAAACAGTTAAGAATTTCTGACATAACCCAGCTGCCCAATGGCTTTCTGGGAGTGCATAATTTCTGAGATCATATAAAAGTATTTCTTACATAGCCCGATCTTGACATCATGCACTCCCACAAGGCCACTGGGCTGACATGTTGTGTAAGAAATACTGTCTGATCAACTATAATAGGACTTTTCACAGATCGATGGTGGCGGTAGATACTAGGAGTCGTGGGTAAGACGGCCACGGATGGGATACATCTTGAGTTTCACTGCACTACTATGATAATTTGATCGGGCAGGAGTGTCCAAACTGCTTGGAACGCAAAACCAAAATTCTCATTTGTGGCGAGACACAAAAAAAACGTGAGGCCGGGGCACGGTTCGCTCTACGAAGGTTGGCTGTGGAGTTTCGAAATTAGAAATCCGGTGTACTCACACGCCTGTGTCTCTTGCTTCCAGGGATGAGCGCCCGGGGACCAACTCCCACCGCGGAATTATTTCTGTTAAAAGCTGCGTCCAAAAGTTGAACACTTAGCTGCGTATAATTGCCCGGGGTCCACACGCAACTCACGAGCCGTGGTTTGGTCGATTCTATTAAACGTGCCCTACGATGAAAATAACCACACTTTGTCCACTAAATTGTGGCCGAACAATGGGCTACAATATACTGTAACGCAATACACCACCATACGCTGCAGTGCCGCCTACTCTTCACGGTACCACAAAACTCTTCTTCTTATCCGCGGTGATTATGGAGGATGAACATTCCGTACCCTGTTATCCTCAAATATGCTACAATTGCGGATTTGTAAAAAAAAACAAATGTGTGTATCGCGAAAAAAAGGATAGATTTAGCAATGAACTCCTCTTATCCGTGATAAATTTGCGAGTTAGGAGTTCAAAACCCCGTTCGGGGACCAGTGGCCAAGGCTGCTGCGGCTATTTAAAAGTCTGCGTCCATTACATAACACGGCGGGATGATCGGGTGAAATTTTCCGTGCGACTCCTCCAATATCTGAAAAAAGTGCGGATAACAGGAAAGCCGTTCCGAAATTAAATAACGTGAAAACCCAGCGGATAACCACAAATACTCTTGTGGTTTTTTTCAGACCCTACAGCTCCCGCGGATAATAGGAGTCACAGATAATAAAGCCATGGATAAAAGCATCGATGTAGCATTGTACTGCAATAGACCATACACTCGAATACACTACTTTGTGCTGTACTAGAATATACTGTAATAGACGAACACACTATTGCAATAGAGTACACTTCACAGCACACTACGTGCAGTGCTGTGCCGCAATAATGTAGACCACAGAGTACCGTACACTACTCTACACAGTACAGTACACTACTCAGTACACTACTCTACACAGTACACTACTCTACACAGTACAGTAGAGTACACTACTCAGTACACTACTCTACACACTACACTACTCTACACAGTACAGTAGAGTACACTACTCAGTACACTACTCTACACACTACACTACTCTACACAGTACAGTAGAGTACACTACTCAGTACACTACTCTACACACTACACTACTCTACACAGTACAGTACACTACTCAGTACACTACTCTACACAGTACACTACTCTACACAGTACACTACACAGTACCGTACACCACTCTACACAGTACAGTACACTACTCTACACAGTACACTACTCTACACAGTACACTACTCAGTACACCACTCTACACAGTACAGTACACTACTCTACACAGTACACTACTCTACACAGTACAGTACACTACTCTACACAGTACACTACACAGTACACTACTCTACACAGTACACTACTCTACATAGTACAGTACACTACTCTACACAGTACCGTACAGTACACTACACAGTACACTACTCTACACAGTACACTACACAGTACAGTACACTACACTACACAGTACCGTATACGCCTCTACACAGTACAGTACACTACTCTACACAGTACACTACACTATTCAGTACAGTACACTACTCTACACAGTACTGTACACTACTCTACACAGTACCGTACACGACACAGTACACTACACTACACAGTACAGTACACTACACAGTACACTACACAGTACACTTCTCTACACAGTACCATACACTACTCTACAAAATATCGTACACTACTCTACACAGTACACTACACGGTACAGTGCACTACTCTACACAGTACAGTACACTACTCTACACAGTACACTACTCTACACAGTACACTACACTACTCCACACAGTACAGTACACTACACTGTACAGTACACTACTCTACACAGCACACTACACTGTACCGTACACTACTCTACACAGTACAGTAGAGTACACTACACAGTACACTAAACTACACAGTACACTACACTAGTCTACACAGTACCGTACACTACTCTACACAGTACAGTACACTACTCTACACAGGACACTACACTATTCAGTACAGTACACTACTCTACACAGTACACTACACTACTCTACACAGTACAGTACACTACTCTACACAGTACAGTACACAGTACACTACTCTACACAGTACACTACACAGTACTGTACACTACTCTATACACTACACTACTCTACACAGTACCATACACTACTCTACACAGTACAGTACACTACTCTACACAGTACAGTACACTACTCTACACAGTACACTACACAGTACCGTGCACTACTCTACACAGTACAGTACACAGTACACTACTCTACACAGTACTCTACATAGCACAGTACACTACACAATACACCACTCAGTACAGTACACTACACAGTACACTACACAGTACACTACTCAGTACAGCACACTACACAGTACAGTACACTACACAGTACAGCACACTACTCCACACAGTACAGTACACTACTCCACACAGTACAGTACACTACTCTACACAGTACACTACACAGTACACTACACAGTACACTACACAGTACACTACTCCACACAGTACCGTACACTACACTACTCAGTACCATACATAGTGTGTGTGTATAAAGTGTGTATATAAAGTGTGTGTATAAAGTGTATAAAGTGTGTGTGTATAAAGTGTGTGTGTATAAAGTGTGTATATAAAGTGTGTGTATATAAAGTGTATAAAGTGTGTATATAAAGTGTGTGTATAACTGTCTACAACAGTGTGGGGAGCGGTGGTGCAGCGGTTAGCGCTACGAAACCCGGCGTCCCAGAGTTCGATTCCCGCTCACGGCCACCGCCACCGCCGCCACCACCAACCCCAGTGACGATGATCGATTATCGGAACCGGTCCTGGGCCTGCGCCTAGGTCGACTCAGCCTGGAAAAAAACTCCCCGGCGCGGTGCGTAGTGAACACCGCCACTGGGGGAGAGACAAAGGCGGCCGGGCCTGGTTGCTGTCCACCCACCCCCCCCTCTCGTGTGCCACAGTGCCGGTAGCCTTCACAGGTGCTGCTCGACAACAGCACTTGCCCCTACAGCCTGCCACAGGCTACACGGGGGGGTGGACCACCTTTGTCTTTGTATTGTAACACGCGACGCCGGTAGTACAGTGCGTTAGGAGGGGTAACAGCGTTCACATCGCCATTGAATTACAGAGGCGCGGAGCGTTACGATTTGTGAACGCGACCAGATCATTTCTAACGAGCTATAGTCGTAGACTGCGTTTAAGGATATATATCTTATACTCTTACACACACACAAGGAGTTGGACACTGTACATCAACAACAACAATGACAGTGGGTCGTGCAGTGTTCGGGCAGGACGCTGACGGCTTTACAAAGACAACGACGAGACACCACGCGAATGCTTACCGTGTCGAGCGAGGCTTTAACCTCCTTTTTACTTCAAAAACCTCGAGACGAACTCCCCCCCACACACACACACCAACACTCCGACACCAACACACAGACACCGACACCAACACACCGACGCCAAGCGGTGTGATGGTGGTGGTGCAGCTGTGGAGTTGTATCGCTAAGGTGGTCAACAATCACCACCACCACCTCTACAAGATACACTCACTTCGTCTGTTAGTGTTGTTAAACCATCACCTCTCTCCAACACCTCTACAAGATACACTCACTTCGTCTGTCAGTGTTGTTAAACCATCACCTCTCTCCACCACCACCACCTCTACAAGATACACTCACTTCGTCTGTTCGTGTTGTTAAACCATCACCTCTCTCCACCACCACCTCTACAAGATACACTCACTTCGTCTGTTAGTGTTGTTAAACCATCACCTCTCTCCACCTCTACAAGATACACTCACTTCGTCTGTTAGTGTTGTTAAACCATCACCTCTCTCCAACACCTCTACAAGATACACTCACTTCGTCTGTCAGTGTTGTTAAACCATCACCTCTCTCCACCACCACCACCTCTACAAGATACACTCACTTCGTCTGTTAGTGTTGTTAAACCATCACCTCTCTCCACCTCTACAAGATACACTCACTTCGTCTGTTAGTGTTGTTAAACCACCACCTCTCTCCACCACCACCTCTACAAGATACACTCACTTCGTCTGTTAGTGTTGTTAAACCATCACCTCTCTCCAACACCTCTACAAGATACACTCACTTCGTCTGTCAGTGTTGTTAAACCATCACCTCTCTCCACCACCACCACCTCTACAAGATACACTCACTTCGTCTGTTCGTGTTGTTAAACCATCACCTCTCTCCACCACCACCTCTACAAGATACACTCACTTCGTCTGTTAGTGTTGTTAAACCATCACCTCTCTCCACCTCTACAAGATACACTCACTTCGTCTGTTAGTGTTGTTAAACCATCACCTCTCTCCAACACCTCTACAAGATACACTCACTTCGTCTGTCAGTGTTGTTAAACCATCACCTCTCTCCACCACCACCACCACCTCTACAAGA
The DNA here is from genome assembly GCF_048934315.1 of Petromyzon marinus. Taxonomy (NCBI): domain Eukaryota; kingdom Metazoa; phylum Chordata; class Hyperoartia; order Petromyzontiformes; family Petromyzontidae; genus Petromyzon; species Petromyzon marinus. The sequence goes on from NC_133715.1 coordinate 3,479,151, forward strand.
TACACTCACTTCGTCTGTTAGTGTTGTTAAACCATCACCTCTCTCCACCACCACCACCACCTCTACAAGATACACTCACTTCGTCTGTTAGTGTTGTTAAACCATCACCTCTCTCCACCTCTACAAGATACACTCACTTCGTCTGTTAGTGTTGTTAAACCACCACCTCTCTCCACCACCACCTCTACAAGATACACTCACTTCGTCTGTTAGTGTTGTTAAACCATCACCTCTCTCCACCACCACCTCTACAAGATACACTCACTTCGTCTGTTAGTGTTGTTAAACCATCACCTCTCTCCACCACCACCTCTACAAGATACACTCACTTCGTCTGTTAGTGTTGTTAAACCATCACCTCTCTCTCTCTCGCCTCTCTCGCCTTGCTCTCACTTCCCTACAGCGCACGCCACAAACAATTTGACCTCGCGTTCAGAACCCCCCCACACACACACCCCTAACCCCCACCCCCCCACACACACACCCCTAACCCCCACCCCCCACACACACACCCCTAACCCCCACCCCCCACACCCCCCACACCCCCCAAACCCCCACCCCACACCCCCCCACACACCCACGCATCCCCCGTCACCGTGGGTCCCTCCCTCTGTGACGGGGGATGTATTTCCCGTAAACCACCCGCCAAGAGTTGGTGGTGGTGGTTGTTGTTGTGGTTTGTTTGTGTTACCCCACACACACGTGGGGGGGGGGGGGTGTTTGAGAGATGTGACGTCACGTCAAAATGCGCAACTTTAAATAAATATAGAATTGTTATAACGACACTAATTGTTATAACAACACTAATTGTTATAACGACACTAATTGTTATGACACTAATTGTTATAACAACACTCCTACAACATCAGAGTGCAGCGCCACATTAAATACGCACTACAATGACAATAGTTTAAAGCCATTTGAAGCATGCTTTATATATTTTTGGGGGGGGGGGCAGAGCTTTGTGACGTCATATTTGAGAAGGAGGGGTCTGACTTTTGTGACGTCGTGTGACGAAGGGGGGGGAGGGGGTAAAAAAATCGTTCAAAATCGCGTGACGTCATTTATGGACGGCCCCAAAGACAAAATCGGGCGCGATGGGAGGGGGGGTGGGTCTCTCTCTGGGTGTCCAGACGCCACGTGGGTGTCGATGGCTACCCGTTTCATTTCAGATCAGTTCATTTTCATTACTTAACTGGGAAACACTGCGATATTATATTCATACAGCGCCTTTCATCCAAGGCGCTTAACAAGGTTTTACGAGTGGCACAATGAGGGTAAGCTCAAAGTGATGCGGTGAGTAGGGATGGGGTATGGGGAGGGAGGTTCGTGGGTACGGGAATTACGGTGGGAACCTAGGGATGGAGGGATGAAGGATGGGCCAGGGAGGAGAGATTGGGGGGTCTTGACGGAGGAGCGGGAACGAGACAGGGAGGGTACTCGCTTAATATGAAACCTTGATAAGTGTTCTCTTGAAACAAGTCTTAAGAATTTGATGTTTATTTGACTGCTGTATATTTGAAGTTCGCGTGTCTCTCTCTCTCTCTCTCTCCCTCTCTCTGTGTGGTCGCGTGGATTTTTCTCCTGGTCCACCGGGTTTTCCCCTCCACGTTTATCATCAACATGTGTTGTAGAGTATTTGGCTGTTTTACATTTCCACGTGATAAGCCATTTCGCTGAGCTATCGTTTGTAGGCAGATCGCGTCTGGGATGTTGGTCAATACCAGTTACATTGTGTCGCCTTTTTGTTCTGTTAAGGAGGAAACCCGCGTTCAACGCTCACACGGAACAGCAAACAACCGCCGTTAGCCCCCTATAAGTGGCGTCACCACGGTGATTGTGCCAGGCTCGGTGCACCTTGAGGCCACGTTTCAGTTTTCAGTTCCATTTGTTAGGTAATAGCCCTGTGAGCCACGCGGCTATTGACTCAGGTGCAACCGCAACAAACAAAAACATGAACAAGAAAAACATCTTGAAGCGACTTACACGCAGCAGAAAAATCCAGGAAAAAAACAGCAAAAGTCTTCCAGAAAAAGCACCGTACATCAACGCTGTGTGCAAAAAAATCCCAGTGGGATGCAAGTCAAACAATAACAACCGTAAGACAATTTAGATTAAAGTTACCAGTCTAATTCTGCACTACAACAAACACGGCTAAACCAAAAACGTCTTCGAAATCCCCAAAATAAAGCGATAAAAACAATGTAACAGTGCTCATAGGAACCGTGATTCAAATTTAACAATAAACGATATATACAATAACATGTACTACCAAACATGCACTACCCATGCACGACGATTTCCTCCAAAGTTGTTTCAGCTCCCACGTCGCAAGTTCGCGTAGCGGTAGCGCCGGGCTGCTCCCAAGCGACCCGGCGTCATTGCGGGAGTGGGTGCCATGGGATGATGTGTCGTTGTTGGGTTCTGGGAATTGGAAGGAGCAGATGGTCAATGATACATGCACAGAATATGTAAATGACGTGTCTTGTATGACAGTACACTGAATATAATGTATGCTAGGGCTTTCTGAAAGCAACGGGTGGATAACATAGGGGCCGTCCATAAATGATGTCACGCGATTTTGGACGATTTTTTACCCCCCCTCCCCCCCTCATCGTCACACGGCGTCACAAAAAGTCAGACCCCCCATTAAATATGACGTCACAAAGCTCTGCCCCCCCACCCCCCCAAAAAATGCTTCAAATCGTTTTAAACTATTGTCATTGTAGTGCGTATTTAATGTGGCGCTGCACTCTGATGTTGTGGGAGAAAACATTTATTAAAAAGTCTATTTAATTAAATAGAACGTTTTGATTTAAAGCTTTCGTGAATGCAGGGATTCATATTCTTGGTTCTTTCGGTAAAGTCACGTAGAAGGGAAACAATAAAATAATAAAAAATATAAAACAATAAAATTATCACGACGTTTCGACTGCAACACAAGCAATCATCATCAAGTGTGAAAACCACAGCAAGAAATTTTGAAAAAAGTGGCGTTATTTTTAACGTTAGCACCACGGAGAGCGATTTGGCAGTTTATTCAGGTGGACGAGTCCATCTATGTTCGGAAAAGAGGAGGGAGGAGACGAAAATAATGGATGCGGTCTGAAAGCCACCGTAAGCGTGAACAATCAATTAAGACCCGAAATGGTTTATCAAATCCTTCCAATGATTGCTAAACCAGAATCCATCTTCTCGGTTGAAATTGTCTCTGTATATGTGGATAGCCCTCATGAACGAATCTCTCATGGTAGCCAGATGGCTTGCAAATAACCTCTGTCTTTGAGAAGTCAATGTCATGTGAGCCTACTGAATTATAACAATGATCTGCCACGGCCGAGGTGTTGGTCCTACCGTGTTTTAGGTCTGCTTTGTGTTCACGAATGTGGTCCGAGACATTTCGTTTGGTTTCTCCAATATAACTACTACCACAGAGGCAACTTAGTTTGTAGACACCAGGGTACTCTATGTCCGGAATCACATCTTTTACAGACGGAACCAGATCACGGATTTTATGTAATGTGTTGAATCGGACTTGTCTATATTTATTTAAAGTTGCGCATTTTGATGTGACGTCACATTTCTCAACCCCCCCCCCCCTTGTCACACATCGTCACAAATGTCTGACCCCCCCCCCTCCCCAGGTGCGTGACGTCATTTATGGACGGCCCCTAATATATGCTGGGGTTTTCTGAAAGCAACTGGTGGATAACATAGCAAGTGCATCGTACTCACCCACCCCCTGCTTGGCTAATAGGATAGCAAAAAATAATTACGGACCAGAGGTCAAATTCCCGAGTTTTGTCAGTTTTTGTGGGACAGCATAAACTCACCATGATTTAACACAATGTGTGTAGATTCCAGAACTGTAATGTTCCCATGAACAAGATTAAGCTTTACATACCTGTACTATCATCATCATCACGATCCATGAGCAGGCAGATAGCCCTGTAGGTGTCCCACTGCACATTTCGCCATTTGTTTCCACTTTCCTCTCTGTCTTGTGGTGCCACTGTGCTTAAGTCGCGGCCACATCTTTCTGGCACCAATCTCGTCAAAGCCATTCCTGGGTTGGGTCTTCCTCCCTTTCCAGTCCAACAACAACAACACACTTTAAGTGTTCAAGTTGTCCATCCGACCTGCACTCTACATCCGCTCCTGGATGAGGGTCACCCCCACGAGGCTTGTTCGACAGGACTTCATCACGCTGCTAAATGCGCTTTCGGTGACTGCTGGTGGACGTACACGAGTACAGTACAATAATAGATATTTATTCCATTTCCAAATGCTAGATGGGTCTTTGAGTTTGACAGTGACAATTAAGGGCCGGGTTCATGCGCGCAATTCGTTTTTCTGACAGTTTCAGAAATTATTTCGGTGACATGAATTAAAGTAATTCTTCTTCTTTGGTTCTTTCGGTAAAGTCACGTAGAATGAGAATAAAATAATAAAATAAAACAAGAACATTCTCACGACGTTTCGGCCACAACACAAGTGGCCTACCTGAAAAAGGCCACTTGTGTTGTGGCCGAAACGTCGTGAGAATTTTATTGTTTTATTTTATTATTTTATTCTCATTCTACGTGACTTTACCGAAAGAACCATAGAAGATGAATCCTTGCAGTCACGAAAGCTTTAAATCGAAAATTAAAGTAATTCTACCCAAATCCCCTAAATTGCCCAGACGAATGGTGGGTGACACAATTCCTCACCCACACCAACGGGCAGGACAAGGGGCATTTTGATGTGGGCATTCTAACACAAGCCCTGCCACAGACTGAGCCAAACAACTAGGCTCCTTGCCATCTAAATTAAACTTATTTTATTTTACCAGGTAAGGCCCACTGAGCTATGTAGCTCTTTGTCAGAAGCGACCTGGCCATGACAAATGATAGCTCAACGAAGAGTGGCTTATCACGTGGACATTTATAGCAGCCAAATGCCCTAAATGCATGTTTCTAAATATGGAGGGGGAAACCGCGACCACGTAGAGCACGTGCAAACTCCAAATATACAGCAGCAGGCGTCAGGGTCAGCATAAAGCTCACGACCTCCTGTATACCAGGCGAGGTAGTTAACATCTCCTAGCCACCGTGATGATGATGATGAGAGAGAGAGACATCGCAAACTCCAAATATACAACAGCAGGCGTCAGGGTCGGGATCGAACCTACGGCCTCCTGTATACCAGGCGAGGTAGTTAACATCTCACCATCGCGACATCTACATATCGTAGATGAATGAACCCTTGCAGAGCCATCCCACACGAACGACTGACTGTAATTCCCTTGCACAGAGGCATGCCACCACCATCATCATCGGCCACGGTCAGTCCACAGCTGGATGAAGCCCTCCACAAGTCGCCGCTAACTCTCACACTTCTGTCACTGCGACTATCCACCTGCACATGAGCGGGGGTCATCGCTCCGTTTCACATTTGGACGTCCTGACGACCACCCGCATTAACTTCAGCGGGTGCCACTCGTTCGTAATCCTGGCCATCGTCCCTTCGAGTAACGTGTCCGGCCCAAGCCAGCTTACTTTTCTTAAGCGCTGAAAATATTTTGCCACCATAACTCTCGATGACCTGCTTCCGTTTGCCAAGCCGACATCTGGTGGACAGTCCCTTCTCTTTCACTTACCTGCTCGCATCCTCTTTTTATTACACGCTTTTTATTGACTCACTTTGTCTGTTGTTGTTGTCGTTGTTGTTGTTGAATCCTCAAATCTTGTAACTCAATTTTAACCCACTTCCCAATGTGGTATCGACTGCAAACTTGGTATGCTTACGTCATACTGATGACAATACTATATTCTATCATAAAAATAAAAAAAACATAATTTTGTATATGTTATGTTTCGGCTTGGGTCTAATTGTCCACGCTCAACTGACGTTGGCTGTAATTGCCCACGGTCCCCTTACGTTGTGGCAAGCTTCGGGGCCACTTCCTGGAGTCGTGGAGTTCTGACATTACTAGTACGGTACATTTGATTACAGCGTGGTTTTGAAAAAGTCTTTTTTAATATTACTTATTTTTACTCAGTTCAAATGACCGTGGCGGATTGCGAATACTGTGAGTGGCGCGCCCCCTGCTGGACTTAAAGTACTACTGCACTACCGCGCACCGCAAAGCCAGAATCAGAATATTGATACTGGAGGAATCCGATGACGCTATGCAGCTCTGTTTCACAGATGTTCCAGTCGGTACTAGAGAGAAACCTCTGCTATCGACGGTGATAAAGTGAGTTGGCCGAGTGTGGCGAGTCTGGTACGGTAATTGTGACTTGTGGTGATGTCTAGTGTGACTGGTATCTGGTGAGCGGTGTGTCTGGTGAGTACTTGAGTAGTGAGGTATGTGTGGTGAGAGTGGTGTATGGTCAGGTGAGTGGTGTCTGGTGAGTGATGATAATCAGGTGAGTGGTGTCTGGTGAAGATCTGGTGAGCGGTGTGTCTGGTGAGTACTTGAGTAGTGAGGTATGTGTGGTGAGAGAGTGGTGTATGGTCAGGTGAGTGGTGTATGGTGAGTGATGATAATCAGGTGAGTGGTGTCTGGTGAAGATCTGGTGAGCGGTGTGTCTGGTGAGTACTTGAGTAGTGAGGTATGTGTGGTGAGTAAGTGCTGTATGGTCAGGTGAGTGGTGTCTGGTGAGTGATGATAATCAGGTGAGTGGTGTCTGCTGAAGATCTGGTGAGCGGTGTGTCTGGTGAGTACTTGAGTAGTGAGGTACGTGTGGTGAGAGAGTGGTGAGTGATGTATGGTCAGGTGAGCGGTGTCTATTCCCTGTCTATAGGGTAGACATCCAATTACCTGGGGATAACTTGGAAACAATCTTCTTTCCGTATGGCTGATGTGGCTGCAGAACAACAACAGGAACTATAATTGCACATTCAGGTGAGTCACGCCGGATAACTGCGTTAGAAGCAGTGGAGTGTACCGCTGTGATGTCTCCTTCGTATTTGTGAGTTGTGCATTGCGTCGTTATCCATTGTTTTGTCTTATCCGGCGAGGGGGATTATGTAAGTGAGGAAATATCAGCCGAGGGCAAGGTCTATGTACGTATGTTGAACTTGTACGTAGCCAACCGTGCTAATCAGACGTGGGTGGGGGGGGAGATGCGGGGCAAGGTCTCCACTAGTAGGAGCTGGAAATACCTTTGAGCTTTCACACACACACACGTGTAATGAGTATTTATAGTTTTATTTAAATGTACATTTCGTGAGCATTTTCAACAGACACCGCATGGGTGTGTGGCCATCGCCCGTGTCAGCCACTCGCTGCGTGAATGCGATAAATCGGAATGATTATTGCAATCATATTCACTGAATCGTTCATTCTGTGTAAACAAGGTGAACCAACCGAGCGGAACACCACGACTAAGGTGGCATTCTCGCGCTGCCTGGGCACGGCCGTGCCAGGAGATGTCAGTAGAGGGTCTTCACTTGGTTGCTTATCCCCGATGAATGTTCAGAAGTTTGCCTTTAAGCGTTTCAGAGGAGGACGGGAAGGAGGGGCACTTTCGCCGATAGGACATCATCAGTATAATCATTGTGTTACTCCAGTACGTATGTATGTTGTTGAATTTCTTTCGCACCGTATGTAGCAAACCGTGCTAATCGGAGGTACGGGGGAAGGACAACAAGCTTAACACAAAAATCAGTCCGAAAAAGTTTTCAAAATAAACGAGTACTAGTATTATTATTTTAAAGTTACCATGGAATATTGAGAGAGGACCTCCCTTCCTCTACTCTGCCTGCAAGCGCAATGCACAAGCGTCCTGGCCCACAACCTGTCCTGCCGCTCGGCCGGGTTCGATCCCGACCCTGACGCCTGCTGCTGTATATTTGGAGTTTGCATGTCTCTCTCCACGTGGTGAGATGTTAACTACCTCGCCTGGTACACAGGAGGTCGTGAGGTCGATCCCGACCCCGACGCCTGCTGCTGTATATTTGGAGTTTGCATGTCTCTCTCCACGTGGTGAGATGTTAACTACCTCGCCTGGTACACAGGAGGTCGTGAGGTCGATCCCGACCCTGACGCCTGCTGCTGTATATTTGGAGTTTGCGTGTCTCTCTCCACGTGGTGAGATGTTAACTACCTCGCCTGGTACACAGGAGGTCGTGAGGTCGATCCCGACCCCGACGCCTGCTGTTGTATATTTGGAGTTTGCATGTCTCTCTCCACGTGGTGAGATGTTAACTACCTCGCCTGGTACACAGGAGGTCGTGAGGTCAATCCCGACCCCGACGCCTGCTGCTGTATATTTGGAGTTTGCATGTTTTTTTTTTTTACCGTGGTCACGTGGATGTTTCTCCGGGTCCTTCAGTTTGTATCCCTCCACATTTAGAAACATGCATTTAGAGTATTTGGCCGCTATACATTTCCATGTAATAAGAGACGTCGTTGAGCTATCATTTGTGGCCAGATGGCTTCTGGAAAAGAGCTATATAGCTCAGTGGGGTTTACCTGGTGAAAGCCACATTTACAATTCGAGTACGACGTTTCGTCAGTATTTATAACTAGCATCAGCAGGCGTTTAACGCCACGTTTAGATCTACGCGATCTAACCCAAAACCTCTATTATGGACAATATTGGTCGCGAATGCCTACTACCTGTTAAACTAAACAGCAAAACAAGTTTTAGTACAGTTTAGATTGGCACTGTTCTCGTGACGGTGAATGTCTGTCCCACCTTGTGGCTCCTCAAGTGCCCCCTCGCCTATAACTTTCTCTCCTCTTGTCTGGCGGTTCGGTGTAAGCCATCGACCACAACCTGAGCCGAAACTTAAAGGGGGCTTAAGGTGCTGGGATGCGACCCTGCAACGTCATGATCACGCCCCTGTTGGTGGCAGGGCCTCCACCAGAGGGCGCTCTTGGGAGCGCCTCCTAAAGGCTGCTCAGGCCGACTCTTACAATTCTAGATTTAAAGCTTTCGTGACTGCAAGGATCCATACTCTTTGGTTCTATTGGGTAAAGTCACGTAGGTAAAAAAATAAAATAACAAAAATCACGACGTTTCGGCCACAACACAAGCGACCTTCATCAGGTGAAGGGACGAGACTGTCTGGAGGACAGCGCTGGAGTGAAAAAAGCCACGCTCAGATCACGACCTTTAAGCTGTGTGAGAAGAAACAAAGCGCCTTGACAAAGGAATTAGCATATTTTTTTTTACCTACGTGACTTTACCCAATAGAACCAAAGAGTACGATTCTTACAAGTTTGCCAGACGTCTTGGACGAGCTGGCAAGTGCACGCACTTTAGCCTACCGCACGTGATCTGTCGGTCGACTGACTTGTATCCATTCATAACTCTTGGGTGGATAGAGGCACGGGGGGGATGGATTTTTAAATAAAAAAAAACTTTCAACTGCCGCGCTGGGTGTCGCCGAACCGGTGACATCTGGATTGCAGCTGCAATGTGCGTCATTGTGGCGCTGTTCCTGTGCTCATCAAACTCTCGTGCAGCTTCAGTTGCCGAAGGTTTCGCGACTCCTCCGCCGTGTCGCTAGTGGGGGAGGGTAGGGGGTAGGGGACTTGTCGTTTGCAGTCCACTTTTCGGTATGGCCTGCCAACATTCACCGCCGAACTCACGAATCCTGGCTTCGTGAGGCTCCTTGCGCTCCCAAGCGGACGGTGGCCGGAATCTCGAGGTGATCCGTGCATTGGTTCCAGGCATGAAGAAGCGCACCGAGTGGAGAATCGCGATGCCATCGCGCGTGTACGAGAGCGCGCGCGCTATACGGTGAGACGTGATGAGCCATTGAGCTTTCTGATGCGTCCGTGAGGCGGGGTAGACGGAGCGCCTTGTACGTACTCACGAACACAAGAAGAAGTGGCCACGTGGGGCCACGTGGGGCTACGAGGGGCAGGCGCAGCGGGGGATCAGGATTGATCCGGGTCCCGTCTGTGCCGTGCTCGATAGAAACACGTCCTACGAAAGCGCAGGGGCCCTGTTGGGGGCTCTATAAACTTCTTCCCGTCGTACTTAGCGCGAGCCCTAATCACGTCGATGGGGAGGGGGTGGGGGTCAGACATTTGTGACGATGTGTGACGATGGTGGGGGGTTTGAGAAATGTGACGTCACATCAAAATGCGCAACTTTAAATAAATATAGACGACACGTTCTACTTAATTAAATAGACTTTTTAATAATTGTTTTCTCCTACAACATCAGAGTGCAGCGCCACATTAAATACGCACTACAATGGCAATAGTTTAAAGCGATTTGAAGCGTGTTTTATTTTGGGGGGGGGGGCAGAGCTTTGTGACGTCATATTTCAGGGGAGGGGTCTGACGTTTTGTGACGCCGTGTGACGAAGGGGGGGGGGGTCGAAAATCGTCCCAAATCGCGTGACGTCATTTATGGACGGCCCAAAAGTGAAACAATACCAAGTGGGTTACTGAGAAGGATGGAGGTCACGTGGTCACGAGTTACAATTTGTGAGTCGCATCCCTGGGCCAGCTTCCAGGGCAGATCTTGGGAGGCCACGTGTCCCGCTGTGGCCACGTGTCCCACTGGGGCCGCGTGTCCCGCTGGGAGGCCACGTGTCCCACTGGGAGGCCACGTGTCCCACTGGGAGGCTACGTGTCCCACTGGGAGGCCACGTGTCCCACTGGGAGGCCACGTGTCCCACTGGGAGGCCACGTGTCCCACTGGGAGGCCACGTGTCCCACTGGGGCCGCGTGTCCCACTGGGGCCGCGTGTCGCACTGTGCGGCCGCAGTGGTGGTGGTGGTGGTGGCGGCATCAAGAAGGGCTTTGGCCGTGATGACATCGAGATGTTAACTACCTCGCCTGGTATTCAGGAGGTCCTGGGTTCGATCCCGACCCTGATGCCTGCTGGACATTTGGAGTTTGCGTGTCCTCTCTCCCCCGTGGTTGAGTGGATTTTTCCCCGTGTCCTCCGGGTTTTCCCTCCACATTTAGAATCAACTTCACGCGTTTCGAGTGCTCGGCTGCTATACATTTCCACGTGATAAGCCACTTCCGTTGAGCTTTCATTTGTGATAGTCGGGTCGCTTCTGGAAAAGAGCTATGTGTCGCTCAGTGGGCCTTACTTGGTAAAATTGTTATTTATATATACTGTATTCGGGGGCTATGGATAATTGGCCACTGATTGCCTCATGTGCCATTAGCATTGTGAGAAGTGTAAACACAGTGCCGAGACTGGAGCTAACGAACCTACGCTTCGGTTTCGTTGAAGCCACAGGTGAAACATTTTCAGAGATAACTTCGTTACTGTGCCAAGGCCCAGTCCATCCGAGACAAATCCCTCCCCCTGCCATACCGGCATCGCACCGGCCCCTCACCCTTCGCCCTGAGGGTGGTGGGCCCACAGGACGGGTGAGGAGCTCGGTCACCCGGGAGAGCCTCAGAGTCGAGCCGCTGCTCCTCCGGATCGAGAGGAGCCAGTCGAGGTGGTTCGGGCACCCGGTAAGGATGCCCCCCGGTAGACTCCCCCTGGAACTCTACCGGGCAGCAGCAGCAGCAGCAACGTCCCACTGGGCGAAGACCCCGGGGCCGGCCCAGGACACGCTGCTGCTGCTGCTGGCGGGACGACGTCGCTCGGCTGGCCTGGGAACGCGTGGGGATTGCCCAGGAAAAGCTAGAGTCTGTGTATAGTAGTGTATAGTGTAGTAGTGTATAGTGTAGTAGTGTATAGTGTAGTAGTAGTGTAGTATATAGTATTAGTGTATAGTAGTGTATAGTGTAGTAGTGTATAGTGTAGTAGTAGTGTAGTATATAGTATTAGTGTATAGTAGTGTATAGTGTAGTAGTGTATAGTGTAGTAGTGTATGATAGTGTAGTGTATAGTGTAGTAGTATATAGTGTAGTGTATAGTGTAGTAGTGTATAGTAGTATATAGTATAGTAGTGTATAGTGTAGTATTTAGTGTAGTGTATAGTGTAGTAGTGAATAGTGTAGTAGTGTATAGTGTAGTAGTATATAGTGTAGTGTATAGTGTAGTGTATAGTGTAGTAGTATATAGTGTATAGTGTAGTAGTGAATAGTGTAGTAGTGTATAGTGTAGTAGTATATAGTGTAGTAGTATATAATGTAGTGTATAGTGTAGTAGTGTATAGTAGTATATAGTGTAGTGTAGTAGTGTATAGTGTATAATAGTGTGTAGTGTATAGTGTAGTGTATAGTGTAGTAGTGTATAATAGTGTGTAGTGTATCATAGTGTAGTGTATAGTAGTGTGTAGTGTATAGTGTAGTAGTGTATAATAGTGTAGTGTATAGTAGTGTATAGTGTAGTAGTGTATAGTAATGTAGTGTATAGTGTAGTGTAGTAGTGTATATTGTAGTAGTGTATAATAGTGTAGTGTATAGTGTAGTGTATAGTGTAGTAGTGTATAGTGTAGTAGTGTGTAGTGTATCGTAGTATATAGTCGTGTACAGTGTAGTGTATAGTGTAGTAGTGTATAGTAGTAGTGTATAGTAGTAGTGTATAGTAGTGTAGTAGTGTATAGTAATGCATAGTAGTGTATAGTGTAGTAGTGTATAATAGTGTATAGTGTAGTAGTGTATAATAGTGTATAGTGCAATAGTGTATAATAGTGCATAGTGTAGTAGTGTTGAGTAGTGTATAATGTAGTGTATAGTAGTGTATAGTGTAGTAGTGTATAGTGTAGTAGTGTATAATAGTGTATAGTATAGTAGTGTATAGTGTAGTAGTGTATAATAGTGTAGTGTATAGTAGTGTATAGTGTAGTGTATAGTAGTGTATAGTAGTGTATAGTGTAGGGTATAGTAGTGTATAGTAGTGTATAGTAGTGTAGAGTGTAGTGTATAATAGTGTATAGTGTAGTAGTGTATAAAAGTGTATAGTATAGTATAGTAGTGTATAGTAGTGTAGTGTATAGTGTAGTGCAGACATGGGCAAAGTACGGCCCCCGGGCCGTATACGGCCCCTTGGGCTTTTTAATCCGGCCCGCCGAACTTGTCCAAATATTATTATTATTAAATAAAATTTTACCTTTCTCCTGTAATGCCCCCATTTCCCCATTAGATGGCGCACTTTGACCGGGAGTTACGGCATGTTTTTGTATCGTTCATGTTCGTGCAATTTGTTAAATTGCCTTGCAAATAAATGCTTTGCTACCTGTTAAAGGCCAAATCCTTTCACGTAATGATTTTTACACGTCATTTATATATTTAGTTCACACAAACACTCCATCCATCTGTTCCTGGCCCGTCCCAGGAACAGATGTATGGACGAGGTTTTTTTTTCAAATTCTAGAACCCATTGTGGCCCGCGAGTCAAAAATTTTCCCACCCCTGGTGTAGTGTATAGTATAGTAGTGTATAGTGTAGTAGTGCTGGAGTCCGTCGCCAGGGAAAGGAAGGTCTGGATCGTCCCACTCCACACGCTGCCGCCGCGACCCTCACCGGGACAAGCGGATTGAGAAATTAACGAACGCGCGAATTCAAATAAAAACCGCGCATTCCAGCGACTTTTCTATCCTGAAAACGACTCACCCGCTTGACACGCAAACACATGCTGAAGTGACGGCTTTCATGAACCACGTACAAAAGCTCGATTTGCGCTTTAATTAAAATAAAAAAAATCAAACTCGGAGAGCAAACTGAGATACATTCCTTTGTGCACTAAAATAACTCAAGAGTGGAGTCCATACAGGACCTAAACAAAGACAAAGATCCCCCGTATAGCCTTAACTGACTGTTGGGGCAAGTGCTGTTAGCGAGCACCTATGAAGGCCGGAACGGCACACGAGGGGGTGGGTAGCCAGCACCAAGCCCGACCGCCTTTGTCTCCCCAGTAGCGATGCTTACACATCGCACCAGGTACTCATTAGAGGCTAAGTAGACCTAGGGGAGGCCCAAGACCGGTTCAGATAATCGTCACTGGTGTTGGCCGTGAGCGGTAATCGAACCCGGGTCGCCAGGTTCATAGCGCAGCGCGCTAACCGCTCCAACTACCGCTCCCCACAATGTTACCACACACACACACAACGCACGCACACATGCACACGACTTCCCACGAGCGAGTAGTGGATCCCAACTAAAATACTCAATGGTGGGTTCTATACGGGATCTAAGCATACGCATTAGGTAATGCGCTTCTTAAACTTTCAGCATAAAGACAGACGTGACGTTGCCGGCACAACAAACTCGTGATATCTTACTGGTGCTGCAAGAGCATAAAGGGCCCGACTAATGGTGAACTGTTTCTAGTTTACCATGCAGAGAAACCAAAAGGGAAAACAAAAAGCTAATTAATAAATAGTCCTAAACAACAGAGCCACACTCTTTGCATTGTAATGCCAAAGTTACATGCGTGTGTGTAGAGAGTAGACATAGTACACATGCGTAGATTGTTACCAGCGCTACCGTTTGTGGATATTGCAACAAGCCAGTGATGAATTGAGAGCGTAAAGCCAGCACATGGGGGTCGTGCATGCGACCCCCTACTCGCACGCCCGCTCTGAGAAACAGGGCGTTGCGTTCGCAGGTGCATATATACAATTGCCAATGAGAAACACTTACGTATTTAAAACGTTATAATACTTTCGCAATATGAACAAAAAAAAAACCTGTCGTGGTAAATCGCAAGCCATTTTTTTTTGTTTAACATTCCACGGCTGATGCCAATTGATTTTCAATTATTTTGTTCACTTTCAATAGTGTAATGTTGCCGATTGAACAACCGCACATTAACAAGATTAAGGACATATTATTTATTTAAACTCTGCTGCTGCTGCTGCTAAGAAGAAATACATATTTCTATTGCTTGCACGCTCATCTTCAGGAAAGTTAAAGGATACATTTTTTTAAAAATAAATATCGGTGTTGAATTTTAGTATCGGCTGCTCTCGGGGGGGGGGGGGGGGGGGTCAGCGCGCCTCTCCCTCTCTCTGTCTGCGCCGAATGCAGAGGCCTTCGGTGCAAAGCTTTGGAAGCCGGCACGGCAGTGTGCACACACCAAAGACTCACCACGGCAATCGACTTGCAAGCGCCCCCCAAACTCGACCCACCACCACCACCACAAAGAACTCCGCGCTATCGGCCACCGTGCGCGTGGGGGCATCACGATATCGCTACGCGTGTGCGCGAACCGCCACGCGGGGAAAGGCGATTTAAATGCATTGCCCACTCTTATTGGTGACCCCCCACCCCCCACCCCCCACCCCCCACCACCGCACCGCAACCTCTCACGGCGTTACAATTGGGTAAAAGCACACAGCAGCAACATCGCTCCTTAGAGGGCAAACTAAACTCATCGTACCCCCGTGAGAACCTTGCACTTTCAGGATGGCGCGGATTCGATGCCTGCAGCTAAATGTGCGTATGTTGAACGTCTTGTGCGCCATATACGTACGCCAACTGTGCTATTTGGAGGTGCGGCGGGGGTGGGGGGAAGAAACATTGTTTTGAGTTAATTTGGCCGAGCGAACTGGGGGCGGCAGAGAATGAGAAGCGAGGTCAGCGGATCGGAGTTCTGCATGAGCAGCTGAGAGTGTGGGGGGCGGGGGGGGGTCTAGGGACAGAAAGGGGGGAGCTCCCGCATGGACGTTCTTCGTCGGACCCAGTCACCGGCAGGGTCCGGGCTGAAGTCCACCACGGTGGACGCGGGTGCCACCGCTGCGGGGCGGACGCAACGTGCCAGCGAAGCGAGTGGGCAGGCAAGGGGCATGCGTGGGCCATTCCTCGTAACGGTAGCTACGCACGAGAGCACGAGGCGCCGCCGTGTGAATCATGCGTCGCGGGTTGGCCGTCTGCAAGAGGACGCTACGTTGTGATCACGAATTATTATCGGTGAATGTAACTATCACGCATCATTGCGTCGGCGGACGAGGTCTGCACGTTTGACGAATGTTCAGGCACACCGCCGCTACTCGACTTGACGGCAACTTGCGCGAATGATACGCGTCCCCGCGACTACCAGACCGTGCGGAGACCCACCCCCCCCCCGCACTGCCGTCAGTGCTGCCCCTTGCCTGAAACATCACGTCACGCGTCCCCACGACTGTTGCAAAGAGCCGTGGCAAAGCGCCGAGCGCAACGAGCAGCACGGTCCACGGGGACTGCTGTCGCCCGCGAGCGCGTGTGGAAAACAACGAGATGGTGACCTTGAAGGGGTCAACAGATTGACTTATCGGGCGAACTATAGTTAGATCAAATGCGTTGTTAGTTTAAGCCCCCCCCCCCCATCATATATATGTATACTGTACATATTAAAGAGTTGGCAAAGATATGAATTCACACCCTATGTTACCGAAACCCGCACAACACAACACACGCATGCCACCGTCCCCACCAGCGCACCCCGGTGGTAGATTCATCCCTGGCGGGTGAACCGCGCGTACTGGGGCACCACGTCCCCCAAGGAGTGGATGGTGGTGGGGGGGATTGGTGGGGGGGGGGGGGGGGGTGCACAGCTTCCACCCACTTGCAGCCGTGCGTGGAGGGGCACTGGGGGAAACGAGATGGTGGATGGGCGTGCGACGTGCGGCTGCCAGGAGCTACGTGTGGGCTCCCGGGAGGGCTGCCGGGTGGCCTTTCGATCGGGCGGCGGGGGCGGCTCAGCTCATCCGCTTGGCCACGTCCGCGTAGGCCAGCTCGATCTCGCGGTCGGCGGGGCACGTGTTGGTGAACTCGTCACGTGCGTACGCGCCGCGCAGGTACTTCCACACGCCCGTCATCTCGGCCGGGATCTCGAAGTCCCGGTATTTCTTCGCCACGATCTGCGACACAAAAGAAAACGAGGTTTTGCTTTTGTCTCTGCTGTTATGAACACCCTCCGCAAACAAGCCATTTGCACCTCCTGGCTCCGACATTCCTCCTCGATAGGCACCAGCGGAACCATCGCCCGCGTCAGGACATCAACAGGCCGACGCGCCCATCGCCATCATGAATGGAAAATGTTGATGCAAGCCACAGCGGTGCGATAGTGGCAATGCAAGGCGATCTTTGGACCGTGCGGGATAGTAAACCACGTTAGTCTGCGCCACTTCAACAGGGGAATGGCCAACCCGCACAAACCCTCTCCTGAAGTCCTCTCGTGGCTGCCCAGACATCTGACCACGTGACCCTACGCAAGGATAGAACATGGAGGAAAACGTACGGGGAACGCCATCGAATATTGGAAGTAATTTAAATGGGAATTTTAAATGCCACGTGCGACGTCGCCGGTGAGCCGAGGCAAAAGCTAGGCAAGACGATGTCACCGCGGGTGGCGCGTGTGTGGCACGTGTGTGGCGCGTGTGTGGCGCGTGTGTGGCGCGTGTGTGGCGCGTGTGTGGCGCGTGTGTGGCACGTGTGTGGCACGTGTGTGGCACGTGTGTGGCACGTGTGTGGCACGTGTGTGGTGCGTGCGGCATCATCACGCTCGCCAAGAAGGCTCAACCATTATCGCTTTTTTTTTTAGCGGCAAAGTTTTGGGCTAGCCTTTAATCAATTTGTCCTCTTTTCCTTGAGGGTAGGTGCCGAATGGCAACACACAACTCCATACGAACATTTAATTTACATTTGAGTACCTTTTAAGAGAATTATCACAACCTCACGTTGCAGACAATACAGTTTCAGTTTTCAGTTTATTTATTTTGGTATAGCCCTGTGAGCCATTCGGCTCTTGAATCGGGTGCAACCACAACAAACAAAAAAACAAAAACACGAACAAGAAAACATATTAAAGTGACTATGTGACTGGGAGACAGATGGACGAGAGCCAATGCATGATTGGTATAAAAATTATATTGTTTTTTACCTTTTTTGGCAATAAACAGGAGGTGTTAAGGTGGTCAAACACCGAATAGAAACCTTTTGCAATTAATCAAGCCTGCATTAACCACACGGTACTTGTGGCAAAAACATGCAAACAAAACATGCTCTGATGATAATATATGACATCGTCTTTGAAACCGATTGGCCTACACCAGAGACAGCCTTTTTATGGCCTAGTCTCACCAGTGTCAGACCAGAGAACACCAAAAGGCGAACAGTGCAAAGACAATGCCACACGTATCAGGGCATTTATATCTCGGGGTGAGCAGCTGTATTATCATTAATGGTCACGAATAACTTCAAAGAGGCCAAGCTCAGATTGCAGTTGGCACTCGTGTCACGACACGGGTTATGAGTTTTTTTGGGTTAGATCAGGTGATTATGAATATGTCGTTAACCCACCACCACCACCACCACCCAACACAGCCAATTAGTGAGGTTTCTCATGTAAACAAAAAGGACAGCCTGATGGAAGTTGAAAGCTGTGACTGGGATTGCCACCTTCACAAAGTGACTGGGACTGTCACCTTCACAAAGTGACTGACACTGCCACCTTCACAAAGTGACTGACACTGCCACCTTCACAAAGTGACTGGGACTGTCACCTTCACAATGTGACTGACACTGTCACCTTCACAAAGTGACTGACACTGCCACCTTCACAATGTGACTGACACTGTCACCTTCACAAAGTGACTGACACTGTCACCTTCACAAAGTGACTGAGACTGTCACCTTCACAAAGTGACTGACACTGCCACCTTCACAAAGTGACTGACACTGTCACCTTCACAAAGTGGCTGGAACTGCCACCTTCACAAAGTGACTGACACTTCCACCTTCACAATGTGACTGACACTGTCACCTTCACAAAGTGACTGACACTGTCACCTTCACAAAGTGACTGACACTGCCACCTTCACAAAGTGACTGACACTGTCACCTTCACAAAGTGACTGACACTGCCACCTTCACAAAGTGACTGACACTGTCACCTTCACAAAGTGACTGACACTGTCACCTTCACAATGTGACTGACACTGCCACCTTCACAAAGTGACTGACACTGTCACCTTCACAATGTGACTGACACTGCCACCTTCACAATGTGACAACTGACACTGCCACCTTCACAATGTGACTGACACTACCACCTTCACAAAGTGACTGACACTGCCACCTTCACAAAGTGACTGACACTGTCACCATCACAAAGTGACTGACACTGCCACCTTCACAAAGTGACTGACACTGCCACCTTCACAATGTGACTGACACTGCCACCGTCACAAAGTGACTGACACTGCCACCTTCACAAAGTGACTGACACTGACACCTTCACAATGTGACTGACACTGTCACCTTCACAAAGTGACTGACACTGTCACCTTCACAAAGTGACTGACACTGCCACCTTCACAAAGTGACTGACACTGCCACCGTCACAAAGTGACTGACACTGTCACCTTCACAAAGTGACTGACACTGCCACCTTCACAATGTGACTGACACTACCACCTTCACAAAGTGACTGGGACAGTCACCTTCACAAAGTGAGTGCCACTGCCACCTTCACAATGTGACTGACACTGCCACCTTCACAAAGTGACTGGGACTGTCACCTTCACAAAGTGACTGACACTGCCACCTTCACAAAGTGACTGACAATGCCACCTTCACAAAGTGACTGACACTGTCACCTTCACAAAGTGACTGACACTGCCACCTTCACAAAGTGACTGACACTGACACCTTCACAATGTGACTGACACTGTCACCTTCACAAAGTGACTGACACTGTCACCTTCACAAAGTGACTGACACTGCCACCTTCACAATGTGACTGACACTGCCACCGTCACAAAGTGACTGACACTGCCACCTTCACAAAGTGACTGACACTGACACCTTCACAATGTGACTGACACTGTCACCTTCACAAAGTGACTGACACTGTCACCTTCACAAAGTGACTGACACTGCCACCTTCACAAAGTGACTGACACTGCCACCGTCACAAAGTGACTGACACTGTCACCTTCACAAAGTGACTGACACTGCCACCTTCACAATGTGACTGACACTACCACCTTCACAAAGTGACTGGGACAGTCACCTTCACAAAGTGAGTGCCACTGCCACCTTCACAATGTGACTGACACTGCCACCTTCACAAAGTGACTGACACTGCCACCTTCACAATGTGACTGACACTGCCACCGTCACAAAGTGACTGACACTGACACCTTCACAAAGTGACTGACACTGTCACCTTCACAATGTGACTGACAATGCCACCTTCACAATGTGACTGACACTGCCACCTTCACAATGTGACTGACACTGCCACCTTCACAAAGTGACTGACACTGCCACCTTCACAAAGTGACTGACACTGCCACCTTCACAATGTGACAACTGGGACTGTCACCTTCACAATGTGTAGCTTGGGCAGGAGGTTGCAGTCGGCGAGGGTCAGTTCATCGCCGTCCAGGAACTTGCGCGGGGAGATTCCGTCATCCCCCATGCTGCAGTCATCGATCTCTTCTGGAAGGGGCGACAGCAGGTAGTCGTCCAGCTTCTTGAAGGCCTTGAGCAGAGCCTTCTCGAGATCTGCCGGCAGACACGGAGATTGCGGCGGACGCTGCGGTTAAAACCCCTGCAAGCCGGACTCGGCGAAAGTCAGAAGTAAAGGCTCCCTGAAAATAGATGAAAAGTCGGAAAAAATGGCAGCGGAACGCTGAACTTGCCCTAATTATGCTGTGGATCGGAGGATGCGGATTTCTGTGGCCATGAGGCATCCATTGGCCATCGCTTCACAGTTTGCATCGGTTTACAGAATGGTTTCCTTGTGATGACCTTGCACTCTCTTATTAATGGGCAATAATTGTATAAATATATGAAGATATTAATTAGTCCAAAAAAATACGACTTTACTTTTTACCTGGAACCTCAAACTTTTCCCTCTAGTTGACACTAATAATTTAAAAAAATTACTCAGATTAAACTTGAGTGATGTTTGCACAGTTATTCATTTTGTATATATACATATTTGACAAAGTTATTAGCATTTGGTTATTACTCTTTGGGTCTTTCGGTAAAGTAACGTAGATAGAAAAATTATAAAATTATACAAAATCATGACGTTTTGATCGCAACAAAAATACAGCAGGCGGACTGCTGAGGCAGGAAGACATTATATTTCTTCCTGCCTCAGCAGTCCGCCTGCTGTATTTTTCACTTGAGGACGATTGTTTGTTTCGCGATCGCAACGTCGTGATTTATTTTATTTTGTATTTTTTCTATCTACGTGGCTTTACCGAAAGACCCAAAGAGTATGGATTCCTGCAGTCACGAAAGCTTTAATTCAACATTTGGTTATTATTTATTGAGCACTAAATGTTAATTAAAGTGAATGTATTTAAGCGTATTAATTTACTGTCTACAAAGTATTTGTAGGATGCTGGAACACTCCTATCACCGGAAAGATCCTCCCCCCTCGTTTAACCTGGCCTTCGAGAGGCTTTACTAAACTATCAACAGCAGGCTAATTTTACCCCACACCAGTGACGGACTGGGACAAAAAATTGTCCCCTGGCATTTTGTAAACACAGCAGGGCCCAAATTGACGTGCGATCTCATTAGGCCCATTTGGGGCTGAGTCCAAGAACCAAATGGGGCCGGTGAGGAAGTGATCTTTCGGGCTGCTGAACATGGGGCCTGAATGGCAGCTGAGAGCGTAAATCAGCAGTGAAGCAGACACATATTAGACGTAATAACATTTTAAATAAAAACTATATTTTATTCTGATCACATTTGCAATTTCCCCACACAGACCGGCCCGCCAGCCCTCAGAATGCACAGGCCCACCAGGCACACACACACAAAACTTCCCACGAGCAAGTAGCTGAACTTGCAAGGTCGCTTGCCGATACTCACTCTCTAGTCGTTTGTTAGTGGCGTGGTGAATCATTTCCTTATTGCTGCGGATCCAATAGGAATGTCAAATACCTTTGGCGAGCAGCCACACATTAACACACACACACACTTCAGTCACTTGTATCACTCCAAGATGCCCTTGTGGTGATATAAGTGATTGAGCGGCCTAAACTTAGACACAGTGTTACCGGGCAAAACAAAAATACGCCCCTCTAGTAACTGATTAGTGCGACTAAGATGCTAATTGCAGTGACAGATTAATGTCACTGCAATTGAAGCGTTTGGCCTCGTATGACCGTGGCCTCTATGAAGTGATGTTGCAGGTCATATAGGTGCCGCCACCCCCCGACCTCTGATGTAATGCTGTGTACTTGCTGTCATTGGTATAAACTTTGTCCTTGTAACAAACTAATGATTAGTTACAATTTTAATAATAAGCCCTTCATGAAAAAAAAAACATTTAAATCCACGCAGCCTACTCAGCGTTACACACAGCGTACGGAGTGTCAGGCGTTAGGCACAGATCACCAAAACTACATGTAGTATAATAATATTTAGCCAGCGTTGTTTGATGGGTGCGCTGAGGTTCGTGAGAGTTGCGGCGCCAATGCACGCACAGGCGTTCACTCATCTGCGGATTTAGATGCTCCGTTACGTACTGTCATTGGCCTCCTTCTTGGCGTTTTTGATGTAGGCCGAGAACTTGGCAAAGACATCGTTTCCCGCCAGGTTCGACTCCCGATGCCTGGCCGCCAGCCGCACGTAACTGCAAGAGTAGCAATGCACCGCGCAGAGAGAGAGAGAGAGACAACGAGCAGACATCGGTGATGCAGTGCCCCTTCAACGATAATGGCATGAGCGAACTGGTACAATTACCGGCATTAAAAGGGCGCCCGATGATACCGTGGCATAACTCGGCAATGTCGCACTCTGCACTGCACACAGCGATGGATGCTTCACGTTTCTGCGCAGTGCCTTGAGACGCGGTGGCATTTAGACGCTCTGTGAATCCGCATTGTATTGTATCGAATCATTACAATGTTGTGTTGTAATATTGTATTGTGCTACAATATACATTATATTCTCGATTTGAAGCTTTCGTGACTGCAGGAATCCACACTCTTTGGGTCTTGCGATGAAACACAATGTAATGTAAAGGGTGGTCCAGATGTCTTGTGACCCCCCCCCCCCCCACCAATTAATTGACTCCTAAAATGTTTTCCCTTTGCATGTTCATTTCTTGATTTAAAGCTTTCATGACTGCAGTGATTCATATTCTTAGCTCTTTCGGTAAAGTCACGTTGAAGGGAAACAATAAAATAATAAAATGTATATAAAACAATAACAAAAATTCTCACGACGTTTCGACCATAACACAAACGGTCGTCATCAGGTGTGTCGGTTTGCATTAATTTATTTGTAAACGGTGTATTTATTTATTTATAAAAAACGTCAGCGCCACGCGCAGAGATTTGGCAGTTTATTTAGATGGACTAGTCCATCTATGTCCTTCTAAATAAACTGCCAAATCTCTGCGCATGGCGCTGACGGTTTTTTAAATAAATAAATAACCGTTCACAAATACATTAATTAATGCAAACCGACACACCTGATGACGACCGTTTATGTTATGGTCGAAACGTCGTGAGAATTTTTGTTATTGTTTTATATACATTTTATTATTTTATTGTTTCCCTTCAACGTGACTTTACCGAAAGAGCTAAGAATATGTTTATTTCTGTCTTAAATAAACCTTATTTTATACTTTCATAAGTATTACGTTTTACAGAATTAAAGGGGAGGGGGTCACAAAACATCTGAACCACCCTGTACAATGTGCATTGTATTTGTAACCTGTGTTGACAAAGTGCTGCGCAATTGTGTTATCAATTGATTCATTATTTATCTATGTTTCTATCAATATTAATGATTTAATATGTTCTTGTAACATTTGTTAAAGTAGCGTGTTTAAATATAACTGTTTTAGGGTGAAAAAGGTCAACTTCCGATCGTTTTGGAACACATTAAGCATTTAACACGGATTTCCTATATTCGATTAACAGTAATTTCAATTAACGATGATTTTACTGGAATCAATTAATATCGTTAACCGAGGGACCACTGTAAAATTGTATCTTAATACATTGCAATGTACAGTACAGTGCAACACAAAGCACCATACACCGTGTTGGAAGACACTATAATGCAATGTACGATATAGAATGTGCATTGTGTTGTATACACAATATCATGCTGGGGCACAGCATGTGCAAAGCCGCGACAAAGCTGTACTTTGGGGGTGAGAGCTGCTCCTCCAGGAACTCCTCAATCTTGTTGACGTCGGTCTTCACTTCGCCGTTGAACGTCAGGAATGGAGGGTGCGTGCCTGGGGCCAGGTTCTGCAGTTCCGGTGGCTTCCTGTGACAACATTCCCACAGGTAGGTGCGTCAGACTTTAGAACGAATGAACGCAAGGACGCCCCGGTAAACATGCGCCGCTGGGTCAGTGGTTGGTTGGCATGTGGCTGGGACCGTTGGAACTATGTTGGCCCAATGTTGTTCCAATGTTTCATGATTACTCGGACATTGTGACTCCTTGCCACGTGCATTCATATGTTTTTTTTTTTTTAAGAGAGAGTGGTAATTCATCAGCTTAATCCAGAGCGTAGTAGGCCAGGGGAAATTATGCATCAGATGAGAATGTGAGTTCTGTATCGATGTGCCAAAGACACCCACCAGGGTGGTACTTTTAGGAGGGAGTACAAACAACAAGTTTCATGATCCATCTTCACAAACTTTGAGTGACGTCCCTTGTTTGTGAGTTTTTTTTTCCCCAGACACTCCGATTTCCTCCGGTACACTGATTGACTGAAAGAGGACTTCATAAAACCATCCGATACAGTGTTCTCCTACAAAGTACACCTTGTGATACAGCAATGCTTCTCTCATTTAAACAAACTATAATTTCAGAGGCCTACGGCCGCCTTATTCTAGCTCCCGTGGAGGGCTTCTCGGCGCTACGCACCTCGCCCGTCGCCCCCACTGATGTCCTCTCCCCACCCCATGTGTGCAGATACTACTGACTAGTGTATGTGGGGTGTGTAGGCATATATAGTCAGTATATAGTAGATACTACTGACTAGTGTATGTAAGGTGTGTAGGCATATATATAGTCAGTAGATAGTAGATACTACTGACTAGTGTATGTAAGGTGTGTAGGCATATAGTCAGAAGATAGTAGATACTACTGACTAGTGTATGTAAGGTGTGTAGGCATATAGTCAGTATATAGTAGATACTACTGACTATTGTATGTAAGGTGTGTAGGCATATAGTCAGAAGATAGTAGATACTACTGACTAGTGTATATAAGGTGTGTAGGTATGTATATAGTCAGAAGATAGTAGATACTACTGACTATTGTATGTAAGGTGTGTAGGCATATAGTCAGAAGATAGTAGATACTACTGACTATTGTATGTAAGGTGTGTAGGCATATATATAGTCAGAAGATAGTAGATACTACTGACTAGTGTATGTAAGGTGTGTAGGGATGTATATAGTCAGAAGATAGTAGATACTACTGACTAGTGTATGTAAGGTGTGTAGGCATATAGTCAGAAGATAGTAGATACTACTGACTAGTGTATGTAAGGTGTGTAGGCATATAGTCAGAAGATAGTAGATACTACTGACTTGTATGTAAGGTGTGTAGGCATATAGTCAGAAGATAGTTGATACTACTGACTATTGTATGTAAGGTGTGTAGGCATATAGTCAGAAGATAGTAGATACTACTGACTAGTGTATGTAGGGTGTGTAGGCATATATAGTCAGAAGATAGTAGATACTACTGACTAGTGTATTTAAGGTGTGTAGGCATATAGTCAGAAGATAGTAGATACTACTGACTATTGTATGTAAGGTGTGTAGGCATGTATATAGTCATATATGCCTACATATACTATTTACTATTGTATGTAGGGCATGTAAGCATACAGTCAGTAGATTGTATGTAAGGTGTGTAGGCATGTATATAGTCATATATGCCTACATATACTATTTACTATTGTATGTAGGGCATGTAAGCATACAGTCAGTAGATAGTAGATATTGCTGACTATTGCATGTAGGGTGTGTAGGCATATAGTCAGTAGACAGTAGATATTACTGACTATTGAATGCAGGGTGTGTAGCCATATATGCCTACAGATACTGTTGACTATTGTATGTAGGGGGGTCCACTTTCTATAACTTTTTAATTCAGGCCTTCTGAAAGGCTCTTATAATTTAGTTGACGGGCAAACGGAACGCTGAGCTTTCAAAATCGATAAATTACCATGATTCATAATAGATTTTTGGGTCAGATCCTCGAACCGACACAGCCAATGAATAAAAAAATGTCACGTGAACACACGTGTCAGTTTATTACTGCTTCAGCACCACGGGTTTGTTGTGTAGGAGACCCATCGACAACGTTTAACAATTGTGGTGCAGACCTTTTCCTGGCAG
Organism: Petromyzon marinus; assembly: GCF_048934315.1. NCBI lineage: Eukaryota > Metazoa > Chordata > Hyperoartia > Petromyzontiformes > Petromyzontidae > Petromyzon > Petromyzon marinus. The sequence goes on from NC_133715.1 coordinate 3,505,347, forward strand.
TGACAGCCAGCATCGTCAGGCAGCTGTCAGAATACTGACAATGTCCTCCAGTCGCGGGGCTTAAATAGGTAGCGTGATGTCATCAATGTGCGCCCACACACGCATTTTACACGCGAAATCGGACTCAAATATCAATCGTGGACCAATTTGGTTTCGGAAGCCCGCGTTTTGAAAATAAATTACCACGTTCTCTTACTGTAACGTTCACATCAGGGTTTTAAAACGACTACGACACCATGTATGTATGTATGTTGAACTTCTTTCGCATTAAATCAAATCACAGCGACTGGGTTGCGCCCGGAATACCGGGGAGAAAACATAAACCCCACGCGGTGCGCACATCCGTACGCGCGAACTCGTGCGACGTGTGGTCAACAGGAGTAGATCGAGTGGTGTCGTAACCACGCCTGCCGACTAACCGCACAGGGGTCGGCAAAGGTGACGCTAGCGTTTCCTCAGGAAAGCGCACAACGCCCCCACAAATATGCTGCGAGCACAGTGGGGCACACACATCACCTCGAATACCAAATGCCACGGATGTTACTTTGATTCCAGGAAACTTATACGCCCACCACAGTCCACCCATCAAACCCTACACATACGTTTATAGACACAGCGTTTAAACGCGCACTTTTGTGCGGCCATTGTCAGTCCACTGCATGCACGTACGCACGTACATGCATGTTGAATTTATTTTGCACCGTACGAAACCAACTGTGCTCATCGGAGGTGGGACCTGTCGTAGGCAGCTATTTGACCTATCTGTTATATCGACTGCCAGCAGTTGAAACCAGGGTTCTTACCGCTCCCCACTGCCACACACATCTAAGATAGCTGCAGTTCACACTGCCAATGGAAAGTGAGCCTCCATTAAATGTCAGTCTTCTGTCAACACGGGCTCTTATGTTGCTGGTGTTTTCCATTCGCGACGCATGGGCCACCGTTACAAAATAGATTTTTCTGTGTTGACGATGGCGATTGCGTCAATCCATAATAAGCAGCCGTTTGTGCACGCAGCAATGAGCCTATAAAACACTACCCCCATCGCCCAAGTGGTAATGGGATCTATCTCAGTGTGTTTCAGATGAGAAACAATCAAAATGCAGTTTATTCTCCTTTAACGCAGTAGTTGCATTCCTGAAGAACACCGCATTATGGGAACATCGCGTGATAATTAAGAATATATAATGTAAGGTAAGGCAGAGCCCGCGATAACACGTGCGATGCGTACGCAGGCTGAACAAAGACTTGAGGCGCGTGAGTAGCATCTCGAAGCAGCATCCAGCAGTATCCCGCTGCCTTGCGTGATGCTACGCCGAGGCAGCCGTACAACCGCTTACTCCTACTCGCGCGATATATATCCAATTCACATCCGTGTTGTCAAAAATGTATTCACTAATACAGTAAAAGCTTGGATTGCGAGCATAATTCGTTCCGGAAACGTGTTTGTAATCCAAAGCACTCGTATATCAAATCACTCGTAGTATATCAGTTGTGATCACGTGACGCTCGGCAGTACAAAGCGTATATACGTGCTGCTCGTATTGCAAGACCCTCGCTCGTTTATGAAATTAATATTTATTTAAACATTTTGCTCGTCTTGCAAAACACTCGCGGACCAAGTTACTCGCAATCCAAGGTTTTACTGTAACTTTCCATCGCGTTATAAACCAATTCGCATTATGAAAACGCGGCGTTAGAGGAGAACAGACTGTACGTGTATCGCTTCCATAATACAATCTACCAACATCGTAAACACACCTATTGTACGATGCACTCTACAGGACTCTATCCTCATTCATAACAGTTTTTTTTAGACAGATTGCGGTAAGTAAAACATGTGTCATGCACCCTCCACCAGCCGACACAGCCCAATTAATGAAGTTTGTTACTTGAACAAACGTGGCCATGTTGTTACTGCGTCAGCACTCCCCAATGTGTCATGTTGCAGAGCAATCCACACACATTTAACAATTGTGTACAATGCCTCGCTGGTAGTTACAACCAGCATCGTTGCCAGAAATTATGAATTGCGATAAGGGGCCGTCCATAAATGACGTCACGCGATTTTGGACGATTATTTGAGCCCCCCCTCCTCGTCACACGGAGTCACAAAAAGTCAGACCCCCCACCCTCAAATATGACGTCACAAAGCTCTGCCCCCCCCCAAAACCATATTTCCATTTTGAAAATAAAATATGCTTCACTTCAAATCGCTTTAAACTATTGTCATTATAGTGCGTATTTAATGTGGCGCTGCACTCTGATGTTGTAGGAGAAAACAATTATTAAAAAGTCTATTTAATTAAGTAGAACGTGTTGTCTATATTTAAAGTTGAGCATTTTGATGTGACGTCACATTTCTCACCCCCCCCCCCCCACCTCTTCAGACATCGTCACAAATGTCTGACACCCCCCACCCCCCCCCCAGGTGCGTGACGTCATTTATGGACGGCCCCTTAGGGGTGGGGTTTAAGGCATGCAATTACTTATGCAATCCAACTCAAAACAAAAAAAATCAGTTAATGATTCGTACAATCGGTCGCGAAAGGCTAAGTGTTAAAACGAATATTCATATTATTAGCTCTTTCGGTAAAGTCACGTTGAAGGGAAACAATAAAATATATATAAAACAATAAAAAACAATAAAAAACGAACTTTCTTTTTTGGATCGTGTCTCCCTTCTTTCGTATATGGCACGAGCGAAACGTCAGTTTGGGAAACGAGCGATAGTTGAATGCTGGGTTTATTCGATCAATCCAAGGAGGGAGTAGAGGCTGTGTGGATGCCGCAATCATCTTCCTTTCATGGGTCCCCACGGAGATTCGGTATCCTTATTGCAAGGCAGCTTTGAATACCTCGGTAACCCAGTTACCGTAATTATTTTTTTTACATTTCCCACAGCTGTTTGCCACGCATTATATCATTATGAGATTGTATTTTTTTTTCTCTCTCTCTCTCCTTTTGCAAACGGCTGGATGAATAAGCAACCAATGAGGCTGATATTCATGCCCAGATGAGTTTATAGCCAGAAAACGTCTTCAGCTGATGTGTGTGGTGGCATTGCTCCAATGCCTCGGTTGCATGTTCATGGTTCACAGTGGCTCACTATATCACCTCCGATGAGCACGGTTGGCTACATACGGTGCGAAAGAAGTTCAACATACGTACACATGCTCAATGGTTGGTTCTGTAAGGCCAGGAAATCGATACTGTAATCTTTAAGAGTCCTGGAAAGACAGTTACACCCTGCAAGGGGCATATTATTATTATTATGTACATATTGTTTACTCAGGAAAGCCTCACCAAGTCTCATGCTCCGCAGTCACGCTCGGAGGGCCCGGACAAATTTCTGTCACAGGGGGTAACGCTTGCTCTGTGTGGTTCCAACTGAGAACGTTGCAGGTAATTTCTCTGCACTGAGATATTGGGCTGGAAACAGTTACATTGCATACCCTCCCTAGAGCTCGGTTCCCTTCATCCACTCTCCCTCTTTATGTCCCTAATAAACGAAAACACAGCTTTCTTGCATCTGTACCTAACCTTTTCCGGCACGACATTGTTTGAATTTTTTTGTTACGATGCGACGTTAAAGACCTCGTTTGTTGTGCAACGTTCCTTAAGGACCCCTGTAACTCGTTCTACGCAATATTGATGGTTTTAGTTTTTGTTGCTGCTGCTACTGCCGCTGTGCTCATGCACTTGAGGATCTAACGTAAAAAAAAATTGCCGGGACCATCCACGTAACCGTAAACTCAAACACTTCCGTTGGTAAGGACGTAGGCTTTGCTATCCAGTCGAGTTGATGCCTGTGATGACATTCGTGTCCCCCATGTTAATGCTGCGTGTTCATAGCCATCTTCCAAAAGGTGGCTCTCCATATTAATACATTATCTAGAAGATTTGTTTAAATCTAAATGTTAAGAATGTATGTGTAGTGACGTAAATGGAGTCACTGTGGTGTTTAGCGCCAGCTACTGTCACAAGAGTGGAACTGTGCATCTTGAATCTCTCTCTGGCACCAGAGTGGGTGTCGCATGCAAGCGGGCCCTTGGGGGCATAGTTCTGGTGAAAGGGAAATGGAAAGTAAGGACGTTACAGTCTGGGTGAACCCGAGAGGGCACGTGACCGGGACAGGGTAACGCGGGGGCACCAAAAGAGGGCTCGAGGGACACGTGATGCTTGGTGGAGAACCTTCTGGCAAGAGCCAGAAGGGGGCGTGGCCGAAGGCGGAGCGAGGCCACGCTCGGGAGCATAAAAGGGCGGTCCCGAGAGCGATCGCGGCTGTCTTCTGGAATCGACCCACCGGGCTACGTCTCCTCGATCTTCGGTCTTCGGGCGTCACGTTCGGCATCGTGGGTCAGGCAGTACGTTACTGGCCTGACCCGGTTATGTAGTTACCTTGTTGGGGTCTAGTTAACTGTCCTGGGGCGCTATGTAGTTACCCTGTTGGGGTCTAGTTAACTGTCCTGGGGCGCTATGTAGTTATCCTGTTGGGGTCTAGTTAACTGTCCTGGGGCGCTATGTAGTTACCCTGTTGGGGTCTAGTTAACTGTCCTGGGGCGCTATGTAGTTACCCTGTTGGGGTCTAGTTAACTGTCCTGGGGCGCTATGTAGTTACCCTGTTGGGGTCTAGTTAACTTTCATGGTGCGCTATGTAGTTACCCTGTTGGGGTCTAGTTAACTATCGTTGTGTGTTATGTAGTTACCCTGTTGGGGTCTAGTTAACTGTCCTGGGGCGCTATGTAGTTACCCTGTTGGGGTCTAGTTAACTGTCCTGGGGCGCTATGTAGTTACCCTGTTGGGGTCTAGTTAACTGTCCTGGGGCGCTATGTAGTTACCCTGTTGGGGTCTAGTTAACTGTCCTGGGGCGCTATGTAGTTACCCTGTTGGGGTCTAGTTAACTTTCATGGTGCGCTATGTAGTTACCCTGTTGGGGTCTAGTTAACTATCGTTGTGTGTTATGTAGTTACCCTGTTGGGGTCTAGTTAACTATCGTGTGTGTTATGTAGTTACCCTGTTGGGGTCTAGTTAACTATCGTGTGTTATGTAGTTACCCTGTAGGGGTCTAGTTAACTATCGTTGTGTGTTATGTGGTTACCCTGTTGGGTCTAGTTAACTATCGTTGTGTGTTATGTGGTTACCCTGTTGGGGTCTAGTTAACTATCGTTGTGTCTTGTAGTTACCCTGTTGGGGTCTAGTTAACTATCGTTGTGTTATGTAGTTACCCTGTTGGGGTCTAGTTAACTGTCGTTGTGTGTTATGTGGTTACCCTGTTGGGGTCTAGTTAACTATCGTTGTGTCTTGTAGTTACCCTGTTGGGGTCTAGTTAACAATCGTTGTGTGTCTTGTAGTTACCCTGTTGGGGTCTAGTTAACTATCGTTGTGTGTTATGTAGTTACCCTGTTGGGGTCTAGTTAACTGTCGTGTGTTATGTAGTTACCCTGTTGGGGTCTAGTTAACTATCGTTGTGTCTTGTAGTTACCCTGTTGGGGTCTAGTTAACTATCGTTGTGTGTTATGTGGTTACCCTGTTGGGGTCTATTTAACTGTCGTGTGTTATGTAGTTACCCTGTTGGGGTCTAGTTAACTATCGTTGTGTGTTATGTGGTTACCCTGTTGGGATCTAGTTAACTATCGTTGTGTCTTGTAGTTACCCTGTTGGGGTCTAGTTAACTATCATTGTGTTATGTAGTTACCCTGTTGGGGTCTAGTTAACTATCGTTGTGTGTTATGTAGTTACCCTGTTGGGGTCTAGTTAACTATCGTTGTGTGTTATGTGGTTACCCTGTTGGGGTCTAGTTAACTATCATTGTGTGTTATGTGGTTACCCTGTTGGGGTCTAGTTAACTATAGTTGTGTGTTATGTGGTTACCCTGTTGGGGTCTAGTTAACTATCGTTGTGTGTTATGTGGTTACCCTGTTGGGGTCTAGTTAACTGTCGTGTGTTATGTAGTTATCCTGTTGGGGTCTAGTTAACTATTGGTGTGTGTTATGTAGTTACCCTGTTGGGGTTGTAGAATAAACGTGTTGCCTCCAAGTTCAAGTGTGTGTCTCCGTTAAATACACTACATATGTATGTTGAACTTATTTCGCACTGTATGTAGCCTATCATGCTAAGCGTAGGTACTGGGGAAGGACAATAAACTAAATACAAAAAGCTGATATAAAGAAAAGAGTGTTCAATCTAGGTGATTTAAAAGTGCATAGCTCCAGTGGCTTCCTAATATCGGAACGAAGAGCGGTTCCGAACACACCTCTCTATTTCAACGCTGCGTGTTCATAATCACCTTCCAAAAGATGGCTCTCCATAAGCAATACACTGTTTTCCAGAAGATTTGTTTTAATCTTATTGTTCGGAATTATATTCTTGAATGTCCCTCTTTCCCCGTGTTGACGCTGCGTGAAGGTGGCGGCCTGCAGCGATGCCGTATTCCCCAGGTTCGTAAACATATATATTTTTTTAAATCACCCAAAACTTTAATTTTGATTTAAAGCTTTCGTGACTGCAGGGATTCATATTCATGGTTATTTTGGTAAAGTCACCACGTAGAATGGAAACAATAAAATAATAAAAATATAAAACAATAAAATTCTCACGACGTTTCGACTGCAACACAAGCAATCATCATCAGGTATGAAAACCACAGCAAGAAAATTGGAAAAAAGTGGCATTTTTTTATGTTAGCACCACGGAGAGCGATTTTGCAGTTATTCAGATGGACGAGTCCATCTATGTTCGGAAAAGAGGAGGGGGGAAACGAAAATAATGGATGTGGTCTGAAAGCCACCGTAAGCGTGAACAATCCATTAAGACCCGAAATGGTTTATCAAATCCTTCCAATGATTGCTAAGCCAGAATCCATCTTCTCGGTTGAAATTGTCTCTGTGTTTGTATATGTGCGTCTCACATCCCGTGGCGTCTTATAATCAGGAGCTCACGATTGTGGCGTATCACGGGGGGGGGGGGGGTCTTTATTGTCCACATCGCCGTAAACAACTGTGCGCTGAAACTGCCGGACTGCTGTCAGAATGGGACCGATGAGTCGGCAGTAGTGGCCCGTTGGCGAGCACGCTGAACGCGAGGCTATTGAGCTGCCCTTTGTGTGGTGTCACTCGGGAGGGGGGGGGGGGCGTCGAGAGAGTGGGGGCGGTCGCGGAGTGGAAATGCACAGAGGCAGCGACATTTCAAAAGGCGTCAGGGGCTGATCGTGCCACGCTGCAGGATTATGGAACGTTGGTGAATTCCGAGCAACCGCACGATGGGACCACGGATGCCGAAATGCACTAATTTACACGAACTTGTTATTGTAATTGTTGATTGAGGCAATAATTAATGCATTCCACAATGGGGGCCAACAAATGGCCGACCTCGCTCGGTTCATTTGTTTGGCTTAAACAAAACAAAACTCTGGATACCATCCCTTGTCATCTTTGTGATAATTGACAGTGATCATTAAATGAGGAATTTTTCAAGTAGGTCCACATTCATAAATCATCGCATGACCTAGTTCCCACTGCTGAATTATCGCACACCGTGTAACAATGGTCACAAATCAAGTGCCTCTCTCCGAAAACCAGGTCTCTTTAGGGCTCTGTAATGTAAAGAGTCCTCTGATAATTAATGACAGGCAACACTTAAAAAAAATTCCAACAGCCATTATTTAGTTTAACACGTAGGCTCTCGCATAAATATAAATGTGTCGTTAAACCCGCCAACACCCGACAAAGCCAATTAGTTAGGTTTGTCACGTGCACAACACATTCCAATTCGTTACTAGTTCAGCACTAACCGGTGTGTTGGAGAGCCAAGCCACAACATTTACAATCTGAGTACGACGTTTCGCCAGTAATTACAACTGAGGAACAGTAGCTCTACAGATCACTGGAATATAATCGACACAATTGCACAGCAATCGGCTAATAATGTAGTTAACAAGACTAACACTAGCCAAATTAACACATTTGCTAGACTGACTAACAAACAACTCTCAACTAAAAATGAACATTTCATAAACAAAACGGTTATCAACATGACTAACGTTGAATTATCCAGCGATATGGTTTCAGTCCTGTCCAAAGGTCTTAACTTTGCTGTTGGCCCATGTACAATCCCCGTCGATGAGATCATTGCTGAAGTGGAATCAGCAGTTAGACATCTCCCTCATAATCAAGCTGAGATGACGAGGCACGAGGTTGCCAAAGTGATTGAGAACAGCAAAGTGCCAAAAACAAATGTTAACTTCAGTGAAGCAAAAGCCTTAAGAGAATTGAGAGCAAATAAAGATATACAAATTATTGTTGCTGATAAGGGTCGATCGACTGTTGTGATGCCCCGTGAGGACTATGATAATAAAATCAAAGATTTACTCGATGAAGGTACCTACCTTAACATTAAACGAGACCCAACCAGCACCTTGGAACGTAAAACAACGACAATCATTGCCAAGTCATCAATTCCCAAGGAAGAGCAATACCTGGCCAAACCAAGGTCATCAAAACCACCAAGACTTCATGGGCTACCAAAAATTCACAAACCTGATGTCCCTTCAAGACCCATAGTTAGTACAATAGGCTCTGCCACGTACAAATTAGCACAATACGTAACGGATACAAATACAGCCCTACATCGTGTAGGACCTCTTCGTTCATCAAAAAACTCTGAACATCCCGTAAATATAATTAAAGATATTAAGCTTAACCCTAATCATATTCTCGTAAGTATTGATGTGACCTCTCTGTTCACGAGGCTGTTCACGAGGGTGCCGGTCAACGAGTCAATTAAATTACTCGACACTCTGGTAACGAACAAAGGTTTAGCCAAAGATATCCCAAGACTAGCTGAACACTGTCTACAGACCACCGACTTCTTGTGGCAAGGTGACTTCTATCAACAAAAGGAAGGAGCAGCAATGGGCTCTCTTTCGTCTCCTGTGATAGCGAATTTGTACACGGAAGATTTTAAAACAAAAGCAAAAGATTCAAGCACACTAAAACCCTCTGCTTGGTTTAGATATGTGGATGACACATTGGTGGTCTGGCCACACGGCAAAGATACACTGAACGCATTTCTAAATCATCTCAACTCGCAAAACCCATCCATCCAGTTCACCATGGAAGTGGAAGCTGACAGAACTCTACCATTTCTGGATAATCTGCTCGGACGGGGTCGAAATGGTAAAATAACACACAGTGGTTACCGAAAGAAAACGCATACTGACGCCTATCTGAATGCAGAGTCAAACCATCACCCAGCACAGAAAGCTGCTCTTATCAAGACGCGAATTCATCGAGCTAAGAAAGTGACAGATGGTGACAGTCTGAGAAATGAAACTAATCTTCTCAAAGAAGCGCTGCAAATGAACGGTTACAATGATGCACAAATCAATAGGGCATTGAATACCAAAACCAAATCAAATGACAAAGAGCATTGAAAAGTAATGAAAACGATCAAAATACCGCACATTGCGGGAGTAACTGATAAACTAGCCAGATGTTTGGAAAAACAAAACATCCGAGTCAGATTTGGCATACAATATACAATACAGAAATTAATATCTGGTACAACAGATTGATTACCGAAGCTATCAACAGAAGGTGTGTACATGATTAACTGTACGTGTGGAAAATGTTTTGTTGGGCAAACAGGACGAATGATCAGCACGAGACTAAAATAACAGAGAAATATTAAATTATCCCAAATACAACTGTCAGCAGTAGCAGAACACGCGTGCCACTCAATTGATTTTGATAATGTTGAAGTTCTGTGCAAAACTAGCTACTACTGGCCAAGACTAATTAAAGAATCTATTGAAATTTTTGAAAATACAAATTAATTTTAACCATTCGGATAGCTACCGCCTTAGTGCTGCGTGGAAGCGAATCATCAAATAATACATTATTTAAATGCATGCCTATAAAGGGCAGCGTCCTTCAATAGAGATTAATACACAATAGATAGGAAGGCCAAGATCAAAGCGTTCACATAATGCATCATGTGCGTTGACTAAGTAATCCCCCCGCCCCACACTTTGTGCAAGAGCGCAGAAGCGTGGTCACCACATCTACGCCTCTATATAAGGAACGAAACAGTAAAACTTCTCAACAAATCTGTCTGTCTCCTGATGAAGCTGGTTGTAATTACTGGCGAAACGTCGTACTCAGATTGTAAATGTTGTGGCTTGGCTCTCCAACACACCGGTGTGCTGTACTAGTGACGAATTGGCCACGTTCTGTTTACGTGACAACCCTTACTAGTTGGCTGTGTCGGGCGGTGGCGGGTTTTAACGACACATTTATATATTTACGCGATCTAACCCAAAAACCTCTATTATGTGTTGAGTTGGTTTGCTCTTTCGGAGGGCGGTTTTTGTTCAAAACAACTTGCCATTTGTACACTAAAATATTTCATATACCTATTAAAGCATATTTTAAATCATAAATAATTATCACAACCCTTTGCCAACCCACTGTTTGGGGAGGGCCTTCCCCACGATGTGTTTTTGGCCATACTTCGCCACGCTGGTTAAGCGTGGGCCGGTGAAGGCAGGGCAGCTCAGGAACAGCTCAGATATCACTCGCCACCGAGCATAGCTGTGGCTGGGAATTGCACTTCAGTTTTGCTGGGTTCATCGCACAGCGTGCGTTGGCAGTGTACCATCGCTCGAAATCCCTTTTCGACGAGATGCAATCTCCCTCGCATGGCAGCCAAGAGGGCTTGGATTCGATTCCGGACCCTGACTATGCCTGTATTTCTCCACAAATCTGGCTGTCCCCTGATGAAGCTAGTTGTAATTACTGGCGAAACGTCGTACTAAGATACTAAATGTTGTGGCTTTGCTCTCCGACACACCGGTGTGCTGTACGAGTAACGAATTGGCATGTTCTGTTTATGTGACAAACCTTACTAATTGGCTGTGGTGGCAGGTTTAACAACGCATATTTCCGCGATCTAACCCAAATAATGCTGTATTAAGGATGTATAATTGGAGTTTGCATGTTCTCTCCATGGTTGGTTGAATTGTTCTCCGGCTCCTCCGGTTTTCCCGGGCCGTGTTTAGAAACACGAGTTTAGATTATTTGGCGACTATACATTCCCGCGTGTGATGATAAGCCCCCTTCGATAAGCTATCCTGTTTGTTAGGTTGCCTTACCTGGTAAATGAAATCGTTTCGTTTAGTTGGTAACAAAATAAAGAAGCAGACAATACGCCTCCTTCAAATATCCGTGTCTCCACAAAACAAGAGAAGTATTTCTTAAACAATTCCCCAGCCGCACAGACTTCTGTAAGTGCATCATTTCAGCAGCATTGTTTCGAAACAAGCAATTTCGACGCATTGTGTCTCATCAGCAGTCAGGATCGCTTGAATCAATCAATGCTGGTGAACTGCCTGTTGCACAGGCCAGGATTCCCTCTCCTCCCTTTACGGTATGGGGTCCCAGTTTGACGCAAAATTATATACAGTAGTGATACATAGCTCAAAATAGTCATGAGCATCGCGGAGGAGAAATATAAATAACCAATAAATACACTATACATTATGAACCACCTCTACGGGGCAGCGGGTTTCCACATAACCGTTAGATCACGGCAGCTCTCTCGCCTGCTACAGCAGTTTTCCTGCTGTAATTGTCTCACCTGATGACGGTTGCTTGTGTTGCGATCGAAACGTCGTGCTCTATTATTTTCTACCTACGTGACTTTACCGAAATAACCAAAGAGTGTTGACTTAATCTTATAATTTATGAAGAGCGGCTGTGCGCCTTCAATGTATAGACCACCAATCATCACTGACCATCTGCGAAGTCTGTTGTCTAAAGACCACCGGAGCAACTGGTCTGCCAGTGCACGCTGTCCGCAGGCCCTCTCGACACGGTCAGTACCTTTTGATGTCCACTGTGGTGACGTTGAAGACGACACCCTTCAGCCAGAGGATCATGAAGAGGCGCTGAGAAAAAGGGCAATTTCCAATGCTCTCTCCATCGCTCCCTGCCTGCAAGACACAGAACCCACACAGTGGCCGTCTCAGTGTTGATGCTTTGGCATGCAAAAAATTCAGAGATTCGTCGAACAGCGGCGATTGTTTAAGCCAGGGGTCGGCAAACCAAAATAAGAAAAACCGTTTTCTTCAAGTTCAGTGAAAAAAAAAACCCCGAAATATTTAGAGAGCCGCAATGCATGCAAATAGAAGACAGTACTTGATGAGCAATGCCGAACCATATTTTTTGTGATCAATACTTAAAGAACAGCACACGCACAATGATTTTTAATGCCGCATTACAAGTCGTTGTTTGGGCTTTTAGACGTTCACCGTTGATCGAAAATAATTAGCTGTGTTTTTTTTACTTTGCAATTCTAATGTCATGGGCCACAAAGCGGTACTTAAAGAGCCGCAGTCGGCTTTCGGAGCCGCAAGATGCCGGCCCCTGTGGTCTAAGCTCAAGATCCGTGCCACAATCCGTCAGGGGCTTCGCCCACAGCAGCCCCTTTTAAATCGAGGCCTGAGGCCTATTTCTGCAATTTAGCCTTAAGATTTTATTCTGCCATCTTACGATTATTTTACTCTTTTATTCATGTTTCCTCGTACCTGTTAAGCCATCACGGTTTACTCCGTATTCTCGTACAGGGAAATTGAGTTTTCAGGTCCATACGGCGCACAGCCCTTTCAATACAGGGAAAAATATGTTTTGTTTTTGTAAACAAATTGTTTCTTCCTTGTGATGGGACTTTGTAGGTTGAACGTTGAGATTTATAAGGGTACGGGGTGACCAATGAGGTCTGAATTTGTCTGTAATAAGGTAGGCACTGATAAGGGGTTGAAATGTATATTTCCTTCTCGTTATGTATTTAATCATCATTATAATTGTTGTTTTCGTGAGTGTTTTTACGACATTCATCGTTGTAAATGTTTTTAGTGGCCTGGAACCGCGTGGCAAAAAAGGCACTCTATAAATAAAAGATTATTATTCTTGATTAAAGTTTAAAAGATGCGCTGATTTTGGGAGGTGTATGTCATGGGTTTAACGTGAGCCCTTGCAGTCAATAAATGCTGCTATTATTAGCAAAACGTAAAAAAAAAACTATTCCTGATCCGCGACCCTGAATCGTGACAATTCATGGCACTTGCAGAGCGTGCCAGGTGAAGCAATACACCACTCTTGCGTGTGATGGGTTTTCACTAGGACAGGCACATGAAGGAACTGCGACATATTAACCTTAAAATATAGTCGAGAATTACTGCGGAAAAGCAGAACAAACATTGCTATGAGAACACTGAACAGCCATTAACACGTGTAGATATATCATCGTCGTCATTATTTTTTTTGCCATCGTGAACATGTGCCAAGTGCTGTGTCCTGTGGTGTTTTAACTCAGGGTAACCCCATGAGTTCGCCACACGAAGGTCCAGACACAGTGACAGAGGGGGGTACATTAAAGTTAGTCTCAATCCACTGCTGGATGGAGGCCTTCCAAAGCCTCTCACAATCCTGCGATGCCACGGTCCATGAGTGCGGGCGCCTGCGCATGATCTCATTTCATCGCTCCGTCTCCCCATTCCACGTCGTCTCCCATTCCTTAGCTGCCACTTCGCTATTATTGATGACCATCGTCCATTCGATCGATAGTCCTGCCCAAGCCCACTTTACTTAAAGGTTTCTCTGCCTATCTCTCAGCGTAATTCCCAGCCTGCATTTCAACAACGTGATTTCCTGTGCACGCCTTTTAGATATTGTTCTATATTTCTCATTCATTACCACATTTTGAACCGAATAAAACCTTTTACCTGTGGTACACGATGGGAAAGGGAGTCAAGGAGTCGATCAGGAAGAAAGAAGGAAAGAGTGCGAGGCAAAAAGGGGAGGAGGGGGAGAAGGAATCAACACGTCCAAAATGTTGGGGATGAGAGGGTGATGATGAGAGGGGAGGGGCAGCCCTGTCACTGTACAAAACAGGCGCTCCTCCGTGCAGCTCACTTGCGTCTGCTCATTCATTCTCTCTCCATCTCGGAGAGGGGAGGGATTCAGAGTTGGGATGGCCACACACGGGAAGCTTGACCTGAGTTAGCTACATAGACGTCAACGCATCTTTTAGCTATTGTCGGTTATTCTCCAACCTGGCCGATAAACCCACCGTCAGCGACATCGCTGCTTTCGGCTGGCGCTGAGTGTTGCCATTTTCCATTGCAAGTCTCTCTGCGGACAACGGAACCGCATGCTGTCCAGTGACCCAAAAGTGACATCGCAGAGCCTCTCTCGGTGTCCCTCAAGAGGCTTTCGTGCGCAGCCAGTTGCACCTCTTTAGGCAGCACAGCGGCTTTTAATGCTCGATGCGTGCAAAGGACAAGGGAAAGAGGTCACCGCAGCCAACGCTGTTGAAGTCACCACAACTTGCAAGCGCTTCCCTCCTGTGAGTTGGATTATATACAGCTTATATGTTCCCCACAGTCATTAAGGTGAATGTGCATCCATCGCTGCAAATTACTTGCTCACTCCAGCACTGGCAGAAGGGCCTCCCCTACCCTTCCACGTTGGCCGGAGGTCTTGGAGGACCCCATATTTTACCCCACCACACGCGATGTGCCCCATTTACCCTGCTGGGTGTTGTCCAGACGCCGGGGGGGGGGGGGGGGGTGTGGATTTAACGTAATGTAGCACCGTTGTTTGAACTTGCCGTGCTGCCGGGAGATTGAATGGAACCCGGCGACCTCCGGATCGCAAGTCCAGTGGCGCTAACCGTTGCACTCACGGCAGCTGGGAGCGAGGACGCGCGTTCATCTCAGAGGTGAGAGCTGGGAATGTTTAAAACCTGGCTCTGTGGTCTCCACACGAGAGCTATAAGAGCCCGCTGAGCATCAAAGCCACAATCCTGAGTTTGATTTTCATTAACATCACCAGCAGGATTGCTGGGGGCTCAACTGACCTCGTGCCCCTTCGGTGGGGCATACTCAGAGTAACATTCATCGCAGGAAGCATTTGCCGAATTCAATTGTTCGACAATAAAGTGGGACCACAGATGGAGTTTGTTTTCCTGGCAAACACAACTCATAAGTGATGGAAAATAAGAATAGGTTTTACCAAATTCTGGCAATGAAACAATAAGCGTTAAGATGTTCAAACGTCAAATAAATACCTTTTTAAAGGCATTTAGTCTGCATGAACCATACATACTTGTAGCAAAACCAATTATTTGTCATCATTCTTGATGGGCCTCATAAGGCAACTCCCAGAAGGCCTTCAAGTATCGGAAGCAATCTGACCACCGTTATTACCCTTTAGTAAAAACCCTGCACCACAATGAATTCCATTTATAAGGCCCCCATACAAAACGCGCGATTCAAATCTTTCACACAGAGTGCCTCTTGTCACATTTTTAGTCGTCCGATCATTTTCTCATGTGCATCTGATGGACTTTTTACTATTGAAAGGAATACCCCTCCCCCACGCCCTCCCCCCCCCCCCCCCCCTATGAATGTGTTTCTCAATGAGAATACTTTTTTTTCTCCTTTAACATTTTCTTACTCCCAACCATTTATAAGCTCTGTATTTCCCAGTCTCATCTGACCAGTCAGTCATCTACTAAAACTGGAATACAGATAATATATCTATTTGAAATTGTGAAAAGGAAACTATAACAAAATCCTAAATCCCGCCGATGTCAACTCGTCACCGCCGCTTTACGTTAAGGGGCCGTCCATAAATGACGTCACGCGATTTTGGACGATTTTTGAACCCCCCCCCCATCGTCACACGGCGTCACAAAGAGTCAGACCCCCCCTCAAATATGACGTCACAAAGCTCTGCCCCCCCCCCCCCCAAAAATGCTTCAAATCACTTTAAACTATTGTCATTGTAGTGCGTATTTAATGTGCCGCTGCACTCTGATGTTGTAGGAGAAACCACTTATTAAAAAATCTATTTAATTAAGTAGAACGTGTTGTCTTTATTTATTTTAAATTGCGCATTTTCGTGTGACGTCACATTTCTCAAACTCCCCCCCCCCTTCGTCACAAATCTCTGACCCGCCCCCCCCCCCCACAGGTGCGTGACGTCATTTATGGACGGCCCCTAAAGAGTTAAAAGCCACGAATGGAGAGCGGCTTCCGATTTGAACGCGAGTGTGTGGAAAGGTGCACGCGTCTAATCTACACACAGCCCGCGCAAGCGATGGCCATTCCACGTGCCCATCACAGGAACCAGTTGCCCATCACAGGAACCAGTTGCCCATCACAGGAACCAGTTGCCCATCACAGGAACAACGTGCCCATCACAGGCACCAGTTGCCCATCACAGGAACCAGGTGCCCATCACAGGAACCAGTTGCCCATCACAGGAACCAGGTGCCCATCACAGGAACCAGTTGCCCATCACAGGAACCAGTTGCCCATCACAGGAACCAGTTGCCCATCACAGGAACAACGTGCCCATCACAGGCACCAGTTGCCCATCACAGGAACCAGGTGCCCATCACAGGAACCAGTTGCCCATCACAGGAACCAGTTGCCCATCACAGGAACCAGTTGCCCATCACAGGAACAACGTGCCCATCACAGGCACCAGTTGCCCATCACAGGAACCAGGTGCCCATCACAGGAACCAGGTGCCCATCACAGGAACCACGTGCCCATCACAGGAACCAGTTGCCCATCACAGGAACCAGGTGCCCATCACAGGAACCAGGTGCCCATCACAGGAACCAGTTGCCCATCACAGGAACCAGTTGCCCATCACAGGAACCAGTTGCCCATCACAGGAACCAGTTGCCCATCACAGGAACCACGTGCCCATCACAGGAACCACGTGCCCATCACAGGAACCAGTTGCCCATCACAGGAACCAGTTGCCCATCACAGGAACCAGTTGCCCATCACAGGCACCAGTTGCCCATCACAGGCACCAGTTGCCCATCACAGGAACCAGTTGCCCATCACAGGAACCAGTTCCTAAAACAAAAACGACTGTCGGCATCCCACGCAGGTGTTCGATCGATCCTGCCGATGGTTGAGTGGATGGGTTGACCCCAAAAAGGGATTTGAACTCGCGACTTCCCCCCCCCCCTCTGTGAATTGTTTGTTCTACGCACGGCACCACGTGGCTGACCTACGTACGTACGTTTAACTTCTTTCGCACCGTACGTGGCCAATCGTGCTATTCGGAGGTGCAGGGGAAGGATAACAAAAACAACACAAAAAGCAGTTAAAAAGAAATGAGTTTTCAATCTATATTTAAAAGTGTCATAGCTCCCAGTGGCTTTCTAACATCGGAAGGAAGAGCGTTCCAGACGACCCAAGAAGCGCATCTGAAAGTGTGTGAAGCAGTGACCCTCTCAACTTATGGTTTAGAGTGGCAGCAAACAACTCACCTGCATTATGCAAACTGCACCACACCACATTAGCAACTTGATAAATAAAATATCAGCAAGAATTAATAAACAATCAACTTCCATTGTGCATCGCCATAAAATAATCTCTCTCTGTGAGCCAAGCACTTTCTCAAAGACGTTGTTCATCAAGGCCTTCCTTTCACTCAGCTCTGTCCGTGATATTTACCCATTAACTTTGCATTGGATACTCCTCTCAGTTGCATCCATTCGTTCGAGTTGCTTATGCAACTTCATTTATCCGTCTTCCCCGGGGTTCCCTTCGGTACCTCGAATGTTCCCAGTCAGAACACATTTACACTCAGTCTCTTGTTTTCTCACTACTCGTCCAAGCAATCTAACTTGCCCCTCTACAATTACACGTCAGATTATAAGACGCTCCGGGAAAGTAAGACGCAGCCCGAACAAGAAGCATTTTAATGTTGACTGAAAGCTTTCGTGACTGCAGGAATTCACATTCTTTAGGTCTTTCGGTAAAGTCACGTAGATAGGTACAAAGAAAATAACAAAAAATTTTTTTTTTTTAACTACGACGTTTCGATCGCAACACAAGAGTGGGTTCGCTTATAAAGTCGAAGCTAACCCCCTCTTCCTGATGATGGACGCTTGTGTTGCGATCGAAACGTCGTAGTTTTTATTTATTATTTTTTGTTATTTTCTTTGAACCTATCTACGTGACTTTACCGAAATACCCAAAGAATTAAGTAGCATTTGCTTTCAAGTGGCCCGATAAGTTCACAGAGACCAAGATCCCCCGTATAGCCTTAACAGATTGTTGGGGCAAGTGCTGTTCGCGAGTACCTATGAAGGCCGGCACGGCACACGAGGGGGTGGGTGGCCAGCACCACGCCTGGCCGCCTTTGTCTCCCCAATGGCGATGCTTTTTACACACCGCACCAGATACACATTTGATGTTGAGTCGACCTAGGGGAGCCCCAGAACCGGTTCAGATAATAATCGTCACTGGTGTTAGCCATGAGCGGGAATCGAACCCGGATCGCCGGGTTTGTTAGCGTGGCGCGCTAACCACTACACTACCCGCTCCCCATAAGTTCAGAAAACACAGACACACACACACGCACGCAGGCATAAATTGCAAACCTAAAAAAAATACGAGCACTTGTACGCATACACACGCGCATATGTCGGCCTGCAGATTTCAGCGTGCGCGTGTTAATTAAAAGCAGAGCTGAATCGCCACTATTCCACACTCGCATGAATGCCCGTTCCTGTTCGCCACATGGCACGAGCAACGTTTCGAACCGAATCCACTCCTGTCTGTAAAATAATGAGAAGCCCCATTGGGCCAGAAAACGAACGTAGTTTCGCCGAAAAACAAACACGCTGCTACATGGCCTTTTAACACGAACAACTTCAAGGCCTCACGAGCAACGTCTAGCCCTTCTAAAGCACCCAAGGCTTGAATGCTCTCGTATCGCACCCACATGTGCACGTCTAACCACCCACAGGCTGGCCACCGTGGTGACGGGAGACCTTCCTGGAAGGACGCTGGCGACAGGGGAAGAAAGCCGCCGCTTGCAGGCAATTTCGTAAAAAAGAAACGCGTGTGTGGCCAGCGTCTGGAGGCCTCTTCTGACAGCAGCGGCGCGAGCGGAAATCTCTTCCACCAAAACACACGTGCCGGTGTAAAGCGAACAACGCGTTACACTCTTCCACCAAAACACACGTGCCGGTGTAAAGCGAACGCGTTACACTCTTCCACCAAAATACACGTGCCGGTGTAAAGCGAACGCGTTACACTCTTCCACCAAAAGCGAACGCGTTACACTCTTCCACCAAAACACGTGCCGGTGTAAAGCGAACGCGTTACACTCTTCCACCAAAAGCGAACGCGTTACACTCTTCCACCAAAACACGTGCCGGTGTAAAGCGAACGCGTTACACTCTTCCACCAAAACACACGTGCCGGTGTAAAGCGAACGCGTTACACTCTTCCACCAAAACACACGTGCCGGTGTAAAGCGAACGCGTTACACTCTTCCACCAAAACACACGTGCCGGTGTAAAGCGAACGCGTTACACTCTTCCACCAAAACACACGTGCCGGTGTAAAGCGAACGCGTTACACTCTTCCACCAAAACACACGTGCCGGTGTAAAGCGAACGCGTTACACTCTTCCACCAAAACACACATGCCGGTGTAAAGCGAACGCGTTACACTCTTCCACCAAAACACACGTGCCGGTGTAAAGCGAACGCGTTACACTCTTCCACCAAAACACACGTGCCGGTGTAAAGCGAACGCGTTACACTCTTCCACCAAAACACACATGCCGGTGTAAAGCGAACGCGTTACACTCTTCCACCAAAACACACGTGCCGGTGTAAAGCGAACGCGTTACACTCTTCCACCAAAACACACGTGCCGGTGTAAAGCGAACGCGTCACACTCTTCCACCAAAACACACATGCCGGTGTAAAGCGAACGCGTTACACTCTTCCACCAAAACACACGTGCCGGTGTAAAGCGAACGCGGCCTGCGCGCTGCAAATATGCACTTTCCCTGTTGTATGCTGAAGGTGCAAACCCCAGTCGACCGCGCGACGTTGGGCCAACGTTGGCAAGTGGTCGGAACCGCTGGACCAACGTTGGCTCAACGTTTGTGCAACATTGGCCCCCACGTTTACTGGGAAACACCCTAACAAGGGGCAACGGGTTCCACTCGTCGTTTGGGAGGCGCGAACGCCTCACCGATCCACGCCGAACGATCGCATCCTGACGATGCGTTTCGTTTTTCGGGCCCCTATCTATACAGGCGATACACAAACAACAGACTGTTGGGGCAAGTGCTGTTAGCGAGCAGCACCTGTGAAGGCCGGCACGGCACACGAGGAGGTGGATGGGCCAGCACCACGCCCAGACGGCTTTGTCTCCCCAGTGGCGATGTTTTTACACACCGCACCAGGTACTCATTTGAGGCTGGTTCAAATAATCGTCGCTGGTGTTGGTGGACGTGAGCGGGAAATCGAACGTGGGTCGCCAGGTTCGTAATGTGGCGCGCTGACCTCTGCACCACCGCTCCCCCCTACCACAGGCACACACACACACAGTGATGCACACACACAGTGATGCACACACACACAGTGATGCACACACACACAGTGATGCACACACACACAGTGATGCACACACACACACAGTGATGCACACACACAGTGATGCACACACACACAGTGATGCACACACAAACAGTGATGCACACACACACAGTGATGCACACACACACAGTGATGCACACACACACAGTGATGCACACACACACAGTGATGCACACACACAGTGATGCACACACACAGTGATGCACACACACACAGTGATGCACACACACACAGTGATGCACACACACACAGTGATGCACACACACACACAGCGACACACACACACAAGGGGCAACCCGTGCCACAGCTGGGATGGCGTAAGCACGCGTGCGCAGTAACACGCACACACACACCACGAATTTTCGCAACCCCCAACTGTGCCTCTGATGGGCTCCGGGTCAGAGACCTTGCAACGGACCGTTCGTCGCTTTAACAGTGACACCGCGTCACAAGAGTGTACACCAATTGACGTCGATTTCTATACACGTGACGTACGCCGATCGTGTTTTCCAATCTACAGCTGGATGAGGCCACCCCACCCCCCCATGCCGTGCGGGTCATTGTGGGCAATTTGAGCGCACTTCGCGACACTCGTCACTGAGGTTCGGTGAACGCGCGGAGCACAGACGTGGGAGCGTAGAAGCACGTCGCGACGATTTGATGTAACAACACGCAGTGCGTCCATTGTGCGCACAAAGAGAGTCGGGTGATTATAAACGACAAAAAAAACACACACCACGCAGTCTCGTTCTCTGGAGATGGTGGTGTGGACAAGGCTGGGAGCTGTCGTATAATGCAATGCGCAGCTCCGTGTGCGTGTGTGTCAAACCGTGCTTGTCTTTGACCGGGTGTGATCTGTGTTGTACCGTACTTCCGTGCTTCGTATTTATTTATTCGTGACTTGCTTCCCCAAACTGGACATCTGTGAAAAATCGCTTCAAGGCTCGTAAGATTCCTCCAGGATAAATAAAGCTTCTGATCCACTGTATAAATGTACGCCATGTAGGTTATAGATTTCAAATGGATTCTTTTTGTCGACAGGTATCGTCACGTGTTCGCTATGCGCCGTCAATTGACACCCTGTGCACACGCGTACAAATGGGGTGTTTCCATCTCGAAGGATATTTCCAGATGAAATATATACAGGGACTCCTCTGCTTACGAACATTCGACTTGCGACTTTCAGAGATACGAACAAACCTGGTCCGTATGTCAAGTTGCCTGTTCGGACCGAGAGTCGTAAGTTCAACTACCGCGCAATGGACGACGGTGGTGGCATCTACATCTGCAGGACGTGAAAAACCAGTGGCATCTACATCTGCAGAACGTGAAAAACCAGTGGCCTCAACATCTGCAGAACGTGAAGAACCAGTGGCATCTACATCTGCAGAACGTGAAGAACCAGTGGCATCTACATCTGCAGAACGTGAAAAACCAGTGGCCTCAACATCTGCAGAACGTGAAGAACCAGTGGCATCTACATCTGCAGAACGTGAAGAACCAGTGGCCTCAACATCTGCAGAACGTGAAGAACCAGTGGCATCTACATCTACAGAACGTGAAGAACCAGTGGCTTCAACATCTGCAGAACGTGAAGAACCAGTGGCGTCTACATCTACAGACCGTGAAGAACCAGTGGCCTCAACATCTGCAGAACGTGAAGAACCAGTGGCGTCTACATCTGCAGACCGTGAAGAACCAGTGGCATCTACATCTGCAGAACGTGAAGAACCAGTGGCATCTACATCTGCAGACCGTGAAGAACCAGTGGCATCTACATCTGCAGAACACGAACAACCAGTGGCATCTACATCTGCGGAACGTGAAGAACCAGTGGCATCTACATCTGCAGAACGTGAAGAACCAGTGGCATCTACATCTGCAGACCGTGAAGAACCAGTAGCATCTACAGCTGCAGAACGTGAAGAACCAGTGGCATCTACATCTGCAGAATGTGAAGAACCAGTGGCCTCAACATCTGCAGAACGTGAAGAACCAAAGGCATCTACATTTGCAGAACGTGAATAACCAGTGGCCTCAACATCTGCAGAACGTGAAAAACCAGTGGCATCTACATCTGCAGACCGTGAAGAACCAGTGGCATCTACATCTGCAGACCGTGAAGAACCAGTAGCATCTACATCTGCAGAACGTGAAGAACCAGTGGCATCTACATCTGCAGAACGTGAAGAATCAGTGGCATCTGCAGACCGTGAAGAACAAGTGGCATCTACATCTGCAGAACACGAACAACCAGTGGCATCTACATCTGCAGAACGTGAAGAATCAGTGGCATCTACATCTGCAGAACGTGAAGAACCAGTGGCATCCACATCTGCAGACCGTGAAGAACCAGTGGCATCTACATCTGCAGACCTTGAAGAACCAGTGGCATCTACAGCTGCAGAATGTGAAGAACCGGTGGCATCTGCAGACCGTGAAGAACCAGTGGCATCTACATCTGTATAACGTGAAGAACCAGTGGCATCTACAGCTGCAGAACGTGAAGCACCAGTGGCATCTGCAGACCGTGAAGAACCAGTGGCATCTACATCTGCAGACCGTGAAGAACCAGTGGCATCTACATCTGCTGAACGTGAAGAACCAGTGGCATCTATATCTGCAGAACGTAAAGAACCAGTGGCATCTACATCTGCAGACCGTGAAGAACCAGTGGCATCTACATCTGCGGAACGTGAAGAACCAGTGGCATCTACATCTGCAGAACATGAAGAACCAGTGGCATCTACATCTACAGGAGATTATACAACTGTTAAAGCCATTCTCCATATTTAGTGTACATGCCGTACATGTTTGAATCGACAGGAGTAAAGTTGGACTCCCGAACAAATCGGCATACGAATAGACCTCTAGAACCGAACTCGTTCGTAAGTAGAGGAGTCCATGCACATTTTAAACAAATAAAAAAAATAGCTCCGGGTGATTTTGTCCCAGGCACCTCTGCTCACAATACCTCCAACAAATCTAAATCGACGTGAGGGCCAATTACTGCACTTCCTATTCATATACATTGCACGTTATTGGTTAACAGAAACCTCCTGGCTCATGGAATCGTTAAGACCGCCGTACATTCCGTAAGGCGGAGTGGTGGCGCAGCGGTTAGCGCACACCAGCCCGACCAACCAAGTCACCACCCGAGTTAGATTCCCGGCTCACGTGGTGGTGGCGAGCGTTTCCGCGAACTCGTCCCGAGGACTCCCCGAACCGTTCACCAATCCGCACTCGCCAGCGCGGTGAAAAGTACTGTCAAGCAAAGCCCCCTTCTCCACAAATGGCGGCGTATATGGGGAGGCCCTCATTCAGCAGGGGGATGGACAAAAGGCTGTATAAATATAAATGTGCCCCAGTTATCACCAAGGCAAAAATATTGGAATCTTGAATAAAATCACGACCATTTGCCACAGCTCGCACAGCCGTGATGCCACTTTGTTCATCTTTTGTAAATGCGGTTATTAGCCATTGCGGTACAATTAAATGGCCCATAGCACCGAGGTCAATAGGTCATCATGCCGAATGCCACAAAGGCCACCTGCACCTCCGGTTAGCACGGTTGGCTAGCGACGCACGGTGCGAAAGAAGTTCAACATGCATACATGCATCACGAAGGATAGGCGCTGCAAAACTATTTTTAAAATACCGTTGTGTTGTATGAACCCAATGACTGGAATCGAGGACTCCAGGTAAAGCGCAGAATCGAGGTTAAGATTCCGTTTAATCGCTGCTTTGATTCATTGACAAGCGAATCACGGATTTGAGTAATCCCATGGGTCAGTCTTGCGTCATGTGATATAACATTGATCCGCCTGCCTTTTGTGACTGGCTGCTATAGAAACGATCGGTGATTCCGTTGCAAGTCCGAGTTCGTAGTCGTTCTGTGCTTGCGCTCCGCTGCTGTTTGTCACAGACAAACTGGTTACATGCAGTACATACACCTCACCAGCCACCTCCTTCCTTCCCCCATAGCCTCAAAGGTTGCTCTTCACAACTCATCACCGCCACCTGAAGTCCACTTCTTTCCACTCAGTTATGGACCCGTGGGCGCCACTCCAATGCCAGTCACCTGCCCTCCCCCATCAAGCACAGCGGCGTTACCCATCACGACCTCGTCTCCCCGCTGACGTCTACCGGTGCGAGGGGTAACGTTCCGAAGATCCTCGTGAATAGCAAATTTCACGGATAGCGATATTGACTCTACGAATGTCGTACGCGCAAACGTCTGCAGATGCTTCGAGAAGTTCTCTCTCTCGATCTCTCCCGTCTATTTTTCTCATCACTTTATCTCTCGTCGCTTTATTCTTCATTACTCTCTCGCATCGGATTCTCTCTCATCACTTTATATCTCATCACATTATTTCTCTCTCTCTCTCTCGATGCAGTCCGTGTAGAGTTCCAGATGCGATTTGCGGATAGCAAGTTCGTGAACAACAACGGATCACCTTAGAGCGCTCGCCAAGGCACGTACTCTTCCCGAACAATCTTGCAGGTTGCTTTACCCCGATCGTCCATGATTTGTTTTCACTAAAACAGATTTGAATCATGAAATAAACCCTGGGCAAACTTCAATGGTATGCGCCATGCACACGTGCGTATTTACTTTGCCTGCCTGAAGTGTGAAGATGGAATACCCAATCAACTCAATAGATTTCAATCAAACGATGCTAGGTGTGTGTGTGTGTGTGTCACACGACTGTTTTAGGGACTAAGAGGAATACCCATTTAACAGAGGGTGACAGCCTCACTCAATTCCAAGAAATGGGGTTGCGACAAGGATTGAATTCTGAATTGAGACACAGTTGAGTCACCTCAGATGACATTGATGTTATTCTCGTGTTCAGGAGCTTAGAGGCCAATGTCAAAATCTGCCAGCATTTACGAAGGGGGCTTCAGGGGAGAGTTTGTGTTAGTTTCGCTGTTCCTCCTCCCTCCTCCGTTGAAGGAACGTAGACCACAGTGGTTTACTATATGGTCCGTAGTTTGGATTTCATGGCCACAGCCACAATGTGGCTTGTGTATGTTCTAATACGCCTGATATTTTCGAATACGCCTGATATTCGTCAACGGAAACAGCCGTCCCTTGAAGACAGCTACTGCTTAAACTTTCTAGGTTGTGGAATGTTCAGGTTCTCGAACAGTGTTGACATATTTGAGTGCCGATTAGAAACTCACCTTGTAAAATAAAAAATTAAACAGGTTTTAACCATTTGTTGTGTATTTGCCTCTAATGCTGCCACCCGGTTCTCGATTATTTTCTTTCTTCCTTTTCATTCAGGGCGCTTTAATACCTTTTTGTGAAAGGCACCTTATAAGTACAAATTATTATCATTTCAACTATGTAAAATTGACCAAAAGTAGGGCTTAGTTAAAAAAAAACACATTGCACGTGATTTAGAGCTTTTTTTGTTTGTCTTATTTAAGAAAGTGACACGTTTTTAAATGAATGCACCCCAATATCTAGCACGGGAACCTGCGATCTTAATGGGGCTAAGGCAATCATAATGTGTGGTGAGGGGACAATGGCAGCACACAGGTCAGTGGCAACACAGAGATCAGTGGCAACACAGAGATCAGTGGCAACACAGAGATCAGTGGCAACACAGAGATCAGTGGCAACACAGAGATCAGTGGCAACACAGAGATCAGTGGCAACACAGAGATCAGTGGCAACACAGAGATCAGTGGCAACACAGATCAGTGGCAACACAGAGATCAGTGGCAACACAGATATCAGTGGCAACACAGAGATCAGTGGCAACACAGAGATTAGTGGTACACACAGAGATCAGTGGCAACACAGAGATTAGTGGTACACACAGAGATTAGTGGCAACACAGAGATTAGTGTGCAACACAGATATCAGTGGCAACACAGAGATCAGTGGCAACACAGAGATCAGTGGCAACACAGATCAGTGGCAACACAGAGATCAGTGGTAACGCAGAGATCAGTGTGCAACACAGAGATCAGTGGCAACACAGAGATCAGTGGCAACACAGAGATCAGTGTGCAACACAGAGATCAGTGGTACACACAGAGATTAGTGGCAACACAGAGATCAGTGGCAGCACACAGATCAGTGGCAACACAGGGATTAGTGGCAACACAGAGATCAGTGGCAACACAGAGATCAGTGGCAGCACACAGATCAGTGGCAACACAGAGATTAGTGGCAACACAGAGATCAGTGGCAACACACAGAGATCAGTGGCAACACAGAGATCAGTGGTACACAGAGATCAGTGGCAACACAGAGATCAGTGGTACACACAATGATTCGTTGTAACGCAATGGACAGCTGTAGGGGTTTTGGCGCACATCTCATTTGTCACAGAGGCTCTGCGAAAAATGTGTGAATCTGTGCCAGCTGATCGGCTTGACAGCGTGCACCCCCCCCACCTACCTACCCCCCCCCCCCACTCCAACTCGCCCAACAAATAACAGGGCACACACTGACAGTAACGTGTCAAAAGTGTGAAGATTTCAACACGCAGAGACGCGAACGCATGACGACGCAATTACTTCTTGAGACGACTCGCCTACCAGAACAATCGCGTGCGTTAAAAAAACGACGAGGAATAATTCGTGGGAACAGGAAAAATAAATTTCGATTTAAAGCTTTCGTGACTGCAATGATTCATCTTCTTTGGTTCTTTCGGTAAAGTCACGTAGAATGAGAATAAAATAATAAATTGATAAAATAAAATAACACAATAATATTCTCACGACGTTTCGGCCACAACACAAGCGGCCTGAGAATATTATTGTGTTATTTTATTTTATCAATTTATTATTTTATTCTCATTCTACGTGACTTTACCGAAAGAACCAAAGAAGAGGAAAAATAAAGTTTCAGGCCGGAGTTTCAAACAACAACAACAACGAAGGGCACTCGGCCTCTGTGCTTGAGGCAAACAAAACCAACGGGGTCCATTGTGGCCCTCTTCGTCCTGGGTCGCCATCAAAATAAAATGAGCAACGTGCCGCGCATCAAAACAGGCGCGCGCGTGTGCATGCGGTCGGAAAATTACGCAAGGAACAGCTAAAGCACGGCATCTCGGCCCAGAGGGGACACGCGCGTGCAGAGTGAAACACACGGACACGTTGTTGGCGAGATGTAATCCGGAGGAGTTGGGAAAATATCAACAGCATTGCACCACAGTGGGACCAGTACCAACTGCTCCGAATCTGATTAGATGTGTTGATTAAAGAGAACCAATCGTGATGATAAGTATTCATGAAAAGAATAAACATCAGTGGGGTAAGCGCCAGCGACCAAGGCTTTCCATCGAAGCCTCCAGTCAACGTTTTGCTCGGTAGGAGGTCGCTCATTCTCCTCTGCTGCTCCTATTGTCTGGAACTCCACTCATCCGTGCTGTCCCTATTCAAGTCCTGCCTATGACCAACTGTTTTTCTCTCTCTCTAAAAATAAATCCGCCCACCGTTTCTGTTGAGATGAAGACGCTATACGAATCCACGATAAGTTGGCTTCTGGTCGTCGGACGAATGCATGATATGGTCGCACTCATTACACACACAAATTGCTCGCCACAAATGAACCACTACCTCGCTGATCTCGTCAAGGAGCATAAACCATCACGTGAGCTCTGGTCATCCTCGCAGCAGCAGTGGCTTTTGGCTGCTGGGCCATCGAACAAAGACGGTGGTCACCGCATCGCGTGGCGCTTTCAGATGCTCTTCTGCGGCCGTCTGGAACGCTCTTCCTTCCGATATTAGGAAGCCACTGGAGCTTTTCACTTTTAAATCTACATTGAAAAGTTAGTTAATTAGAACTGCTTTTTGTGTTGAGTTTGTTGTCTTCCTCCCCCGCGCCTCCGATTAGCACGGTTGGCTACGCAAGGTGCGAAAGAAGTTCAACTTACATACATAATACGCTGTACTGTATGAGCCGTAGGCCAGAAGAGGGCTCAGCGAGTTGCGTGTCTTGGGTCGCTCATCGCGGTCAGCCTCGGCACCTTCATCATCGCCGCTGTCATCGTCTCAGCGGGGCGCGTAACATTTTCCAGCACTTGCGGGCAACGCCGCTCGGTTGTGACGCCCCTGCAAGGGAGGCCTGGTGGCTCCGGTCACAGCAAGGCAAAAACTTTCCTTCACCGACTCGACAGCGTCGATGGTGATGGGAGCGCTACCCCGTGCCCAGGGGCTGGCTGGCGCTCGGGCGGCCGCTTCTGGGCTGGGCCCTGCACCACCACCGAATGTCCCGTTGGCACCAACCAAGTTTACTCTCCTCCTTCGTGGTGAATCGCTGTCACGGTGCCCCCCACCCCACGCAACAGTTCTACTGCCCCCCCCCTCCCCTGGCACCCCCCCCAACAGTTCAATCCGAGAGGAAGCTACTAGAGCCGGGCCTGCCCTGCGCTCAACAATGAACGGGGTGTGCGTTGAGAAAGGGATGCCGCATAACGGAATCATTGCGAGCGATGGGGCGGCGGTGGTTCCCACGCTGCGCGATGAACCTGGCCACCCGAGTTTCGACGCCGGGCCACCGGTGAAATCAGTGATGAGTGACATCCGAATCGGTCCCCTGGCGCACCCGCACTGACCAACGTGGTGAAGTATGGCCAAACGAACCACGTGAGCGACACGGGGTGGGGGGGGGGGGGCTCAATTAATCAGTGCATTGACAGTAAGTTGTAGATCGTGAGAGTGAAATGACCTCGAGAGAGATATATCTCATGAGATACATTGATGAGGCCTGCCGCCCATGCTCTAAGACAGGGGTGGGAAACGTCCGGCCCGCGGCCGTATAGGGCCCGCGAAATCATTTGGGTCTGGCCCTGCCAAGGCAACCGCAGGCGGGACTCGAAATTCAATAAATCTAGGAAGAGCAAACCTGGAAAAGTAGTTGCGAGTAGCAACATCATCACCACGCCTCGCCATCGTCAATACCAGCTAACATCATCACACGCCTCGCCATCGTCAATACCAGCTAACATCATCACACGCCTCGCCATCGTCAATACCAGCTAACATCATCACCACGCCTCGCCATCGTCAATACCAGCTAACATCATCACACGCCTCGCCAAAGAGAAGCAGTTCCAGCCATCGCACTAGGGGTGAGTTGATTAAATGTTTGACCAAAAATAACAGGCTAATTTTTAAGTTGATAATTTTCCATGGCCCGCGAATGACGTTATATAAATATCCAAATGGCCCTTGCCAGAAAAAAAAGGTTCCCCGCCCCTGCTCTAAGACGTTGCTCTGCAGACAACTGTGGAGCTTTGTGGTTAGTGGTTAGTGCACTTCGCCTTCTGAACCGATTTTCCCCAAGTTACAACTCTCGTAAGCGCACTCCGACACTGCGGGGACATTATTATCATTGCGTTGTTACTGCGATGCAGCAAAATGCCGTGGGGAGAGGGGGGGGGGGCATGTGAAATGTGCTCACGGCCACACAACCCACGTCGTGGGTTGAGCCAGAGCCCAAATCTCCCCACCCCCCGAAAGAGTGACACCTGAGACAATTCAGACAAAACGCAAAGTTTATAAAACAATAACCATCATTATCATCCTCCTCCTCCTCGTACGGACTCCCAAGTATCTCGTGACACCCCCCCCCCCCCAATCCCTACCCCCCATCGCCTGCTCCTAAATAAATTACGCCCGGCCTGTCGAACGAGCGAACCGGCGCACGCGGCTGTCAAGTCGGACGTGGTTCTCCGCGGAGAATCCAACAGCGGTGGCACCCACCCACACTGGCCGTCAACTCACCTTGACAAAGAGCTCTATCTCAGGGTCTCCCTGCAGACCGTTGGCAGGGGCCGAGCTGGCCATGAGCGCGGCCACCGACGGGCCACTGCTGCCAAAGCGTCACCGGCGGTTCTCCCGGTGACCGCCGCCACCTTACACGTCGCTCGCGAGGACGGCGACCGCTGCCGCACGTTCACAGCTCTCTCTGTCTCACTCCGGGTGCTCGGGCAGTGGTGGTGGCGGCGGCGGGGGTGGGTTAGCTGGGTGGCTGGGTGTGGGTGGAGAGGTTTTTGTTGTTGTTGTTGTTGTGGTGGTGGTTGGTAAACAGTGACCAGCACACCCCCCCCAACCCCCTTTGACTTCCAAAGCGCAAAATTTCTATTTGGAAACGCGTCTCCTCTCTCTCCCCCTCACCGCGTCGTCCGCGAACCGCTTCGTCTGCGCGCCACACTTTGGGGGTCTTCTGTCCGCCGCTATACAGTGCCGCGCGGTGTGCAGTTTCAGCGCGGGGTTTTAAATTGCCGCCACCACCTCTCCACTTCTTTACAGAGCCACTGGCTCGGAGAGAGCGGCAGGGAGAGAGGGAGAGGGGAAGAGGGTCAACAGCTACTGGAACATTCAGTCCATGTGCGCTGCGCGCGCGTGTGTGTGCGCGCGCACGGCGGGGTGGTGGAGGTGGGGGGGGTTCTATCGCCCTCACCGCAGCCACCACCACCACCGTCACAACCTCGCCTCTCTGCACGCGGACTGGCTGACCGGTACCGTCACTGCATCTGTCAAATGCCAGAACTGGGCAGCGAGGCTGAGAAGCCGCGGGGCACCGTTACACATCCCGGATCGCGTTACACACCCCCGGGTCCCTAACAGCGCTCAGCCATGGGGTGGGGGGGGGGCGTGTCATTGCGGCAGCGCGCGTGTGTGTGTGTCGCTGTGTGTGTGTGTGTGTCACGGTGTGTGTGTGTGTATTAGTGTGTGTACGGAGTCCCTGACCCTCTGCTCACGATCATTAAGGACCTTCATGATGGTGAGCGGGCCCGGGTAGCACTACGTGGCCGGGAGTCGGAGCAATTCCCTGTACACCTTGGGGTGCGACAGGGATGTCCTCTGGCTCCCACATTATTTAACATCTATTTCGATCACGTAGTTCGTGAAAACCTTCAATTGCTGTACCGGAGGTATTTCTATCTGTTACAGTGGGAGGCTGATCGATGCCCGGGTGCGGTCAAGGGATGGCTCCCTATTGCTCAACCACGTTATGTATGCCGATGATCTAGTAATTGCTGCTCATTCAGAGGAGGAGTTGGAGGCGTTGCTGCTGAACCTGGAGCTTGCCACTAAGAGGTGGGGCCTTACCACCAGCCCCACCAAAACTAAGCACCTGTCTGGGTATGTTGTACCATCGGACACTCCACCCCCACAACTCCCAATTGGTGATGGGGCAGTTGTGGAGAGAGTGGAGAGTTTCCCATACCTGGGCAGTGTGCTTATGACCGGCTCCGGTTTGACAGCAGAGGTCTCACTCCGAATCAGTCGAGCGGTATTATCTTTTCATCGGTTACGTAATGCTGTGTGGAAGCTACCTGGTATGTCACCCCGCACGAAGCTTCAGGTTTTTTTCGGCCACGGTCATTCCCTTCCTTCTCTACGCTTGCGAAACGTGGACCTCCCTAATGGAACATCTTCGCCGGTTAGAAACATTTAGGCTGGCCTGCCTACGGTCCATCCTGGGTTTAACGAGGTTGAATTGCGTGAGGAGCTCACAAATCCTTGAAAGATCTGGACAAGGTCTCATCGGTGAGCTCCTCCGGCAGGCAAGGCTGCGATGGCTGGGTCATGTAGCCCGCATGCCCAGCCACCGCATGCCGAAACAGCTTTTGTTCGGCCGGATCGAGGAGGCTAAACGGGCGCGGTACGGGCTAGAGAAGAGATGGAGTGATGTGGTACAGGAGGACGTGGAGCTGAGTGGACTTGCCGATGACTGGTACCAGCGGTAGAACGTTCTAGTCGAAAAATAAATATGATATGCTACATAATACAGCTATTTGGGTTAGATTGCGTAAATATAAATGTGTCATTAAACCCGCCACCACCCGACAAAGCCAATTAGTAAGGTTTGTCACGTAAACAGAACGTGGCCAATTCGTTACTAGTACAGCACACCGGTGTTTTGGAGAGCAAAACCACAAGATTTACAATCTGAGTACGACGTTTTGCCAGTATTACAACTGGCATCATCAGGTGGCATCCAGATATTTACACGATCTAATCCCAAAAAAAAACCTGTATTATGGATGATATTGGTCGCGAAAGCCTACGTGTTAAACTGCAACGCTACGCTGCGTAATCTAAATTAAAAACGAAACAAATTACGAATCGTCGTATTTTTTCATTTTTAAAGTAAAATAAATATATTTTTTATCTAGGCCTCAGGCTGCGATCGCTATAGTGCCACGCGTAATATTCTACGGTTGCAGTCAGCAGCTGGGAGAACATTCTTAGCGAGACCATTGCGGAGCACGCCACGGTTGATAAAATCTCTCCAATTATTATGTTGTGTTATATAATAGAATCACCTTTAGTTGAATCGTAAAAAGAGTAACATCATTAAATATAATTACGCAATGTGATTTAATTATGCGATTTAATAACGTACGGTGACACCTCTGAAAGCCGGATCAGCAGTACGCCGGAGTTCGGGTAAAGCCCACTGAAAGTAAATCGACGGAACGCTTTAGAGCTTCAATTACTCCGTCGGCAAAACCCTTCATGCGCTAATCAAGCTGCGCAGTGCCCTCTCTGGAAGGTGGTGCCCTGCTGTCAGTCCACGTGTGTCAGTCTACGAGAAGAGTGATGGTGGCCAGTGACTCGAATGAAATTGTCCAGCGGTGAAGTTTTGTTGTCGCCAAGTGGCGTAACATCGTGACATCGTAAGCATTAACCTGATTCTTATTTCGCGAGGAAACGTTCGCTACATGTATTTTGTTCGGCGTAAATGACTGTACGTACAAGTGCAATTATTAACGCATCTATTGAGGATATCAAATAGTATGCCATCAATTAATGAAACAATTCATGCATTGGCTGCGGCGTGCCAGACATTTCGCCCGTAACCTCACACAATGTAAGGCGCCTTCAAGAGGGTCCCACGGGAACAAACACCGTTGCTCGCGCTCACATCTCGACGGTTAAACGTGGGTCTTATCGGGCAACGTGACAACCTGCTGCGCCCTAAAAGTATCTTTAACTACGATGCCGCATTTGTACGCAAATGATATTTTCAACCGCGACATTCATCACAGTCCACCGTTTTGATCCGGCTTGCGTTTCACACGAGCGAGCCGGCCGGCAGCTGTTTTGCAGCTGTGATGCCAAGACCAGGGGCCGGCGGGCAAAGTCACCCACACCGATTGGCGAACGCTCGCGTCAACTTTGCTGACCACACTGCCGGACCCGTGGCCGTGCGCTTGGCTAAGCGCAGCTGCACGGAAATGATGCCGTGAAAATCATAGCTGCAGCGGACCTATGCCACAGGGAGCCCACTATGTGGCCTCCCGTCGAGTCACGATCACATTCGCTGGTGCCACGGTGGCGAGACCTTAGCTGCCTCGCCTGGCACGGAGGAGATCGTGGGTTCGATCCAGACACTGACGCCTGCTGCTGTATATTTGGAGTTTGCGTGTCTCTCTCACCGTGGTTGTGTGGATTTTTCTCAGTTTTTTTACCTACACATTTCGAAAAATAATTGCGTTTATAGTATTTAGCTGCTGCTACAATTCACGATGGCCTGGTCGCTTCTGAAAAAAAGCTCAGTGGGCCTTACCTGGTAAAAAGAAAAATATATTTCTTAAAATAGTGAATTCGTAAAGGGCTTTGCTATGTAACCACATGACACAATTCCAAGCAACAGTGGTCACTTCTGAAAGCAGTTCAAAAGTGATGAACGGAAAATGTTCTGTCATGCGACGATTAAAATAATCTGTGCCTCGCGTTTCCTGGCTAGCTGCTGGCTGTGCTCTAGTCCACCCCAAGAGTAACTCCGTTGTTGTTGTTGTTAGTGGCTGCTGTGGGCCCTTGTCACAGAAACTAGCTGGGTAACTGGCTACACGGGAGTTTCCGTTGACCTGGAAATGCGGAAGAAGTTTGACAGACGTATCTTGTCTTATATTATTTGGGTCTTTCGGTAAAGCTACGTGGCTTTACCGAAAGACCCAAAGAATATGAATTATTGCAGTCACGAAAACTTTAAGTCAAGATTTATCTTACCTTAACGAAATGTATGTGTAGCCACTGGTTAAGGCGCTTTACAGGAAATTTACATATGAAGAGGTGGATAACATAAATGAGAGGAAGTGATGGGGGCAAATCTGTCATGATGCGTGACTTTGGTGAACGCGAAACTGATGACAGTAAATGATGATGAATGGATTGAATTAATGGTGAAAGAGCGATAGGCATATAATGAGAATATACTAGATAGTGACAACGGAGAGACGGGAGTAACCAATACAGAAGACTGACATTGTTCATCTAACATATTTCTAACTTTTAAATCTGTGCTCCTATTTATGCAAATCGTTCACCAGAATATTCTTTAATTCCTAGAGGATAGAAATAAAAACTTCGCAATAGATATAAGCGTGCCATGTTAATGTTTGCTGTTGTAACGTTCTGACCTGCCCCTACTGGACATCTGTGAAAAAGAGCTTTATAGCTCATCGGATTCCTCCACAAAATAAACATTCTGAGTCTGATTATATTTTCCATTGCACAGCAATAGGTTATCTCCGGGTCATCTACATTTGTTTATTTACTGCCCTTTGTCGATCCACTCCTGGAAGAATGCATCCCCAAGTGCACGCCAGACGTGATAGTTATTTGACCCGACATCACCAAGCTGGTCGACCATACTTCACCAAGCCGGTTAATGCGAGTTAGTCAAAGGGCGTGGTCTAGTACCAGTAACACATGGACGTATTGGCGGGTACACCGGTGCAGCATAACACACCGGTCCTCATAAGACAGTCTGAAATAAAAATTTGAACTGACATTCGTCACTGCTCCGACATCGCGAGAAATTATTTTGACGCTCACCACCCCGCAAGATTTTCTGACCGGGCTTGCGAATCGTAAGGAAGAAAAAAATGCTTTTTTATATACCGCTCACCACTGGTGTACCGCCAAAACGTTCAAATATAACTCGCCACTGAAGTTACCAGTGGCCAGGATTCAAAACGCAACTTCGTAATCCTCTATACGTAGACTTTCTGCTGACCGAGAATCGCCTTTTTGTTTTTTTTCTTTTCGTGAAACAATTTTTTTTTATTATCTTTGTGCTAATCAGCTAAAGCACGGTGCGAGTTCCCCCGGGAAGCAGTTTTGTGTATTCTGTGGCACGTGTGGCGCTTTGTAGATTCATACTTTATTAATTATTTATCTCACGCGAAATACTCACCAGGCGATAATCCACGTGTTACGTAAAAGCAAAACATTTAATATAGTGCTCCGGGAGGACTGCCAGAATCAGGACTACGCACACCGCATATCAAACATTCGCTACTCAAAAAGCAACACAGCCTCCACATTCCAAACAACGGTTCTACTAAGTGAAACTCACCCTCCACCACTGTATTAAGTCGGCGGTGAAATTTTGACATTCTGAATTGCAAGGACGAAATTAGTTTTTTTTTTAAAAATCCTTAAAACACCAACCTACTGTTGCTTCCCCACCCGGTGGTACAGTATCAATTTTGGAGGCCCTGGAGGAATGATGAGCTCACAAGCCACAGCTGACGAGGGATGCGAACTCACAACTCTACGAGACAATCTGTGGCACTACTGGACGTCTGTGAAAAAATAACTTTGTGGCTCATCGGATACCTCCAGGATCAAAAAAAAAATATTCTAACGCTGAACTCGAAAGTCAGGAGCCCCAACCGCTGCAGATATTTTGAGCCATCTCGGCTGTTCCACTGATCAACAAAATAAAAAAAATAATGTGGAGCCTTGTGTCAATATACCGCTGAATGAAGGTCTCCCCATGGCCGAGGTTGGTCACGGGGGTTGTTTAACCATACTTCACCATGCTGGTAAGTGCATGTTAATTCAGGAAGTAGTGGCGGGCGGGGGGGCAGACATCACTTTTCACTGAAGTGAATCACTCTCGGAGATCGATGAGTAATTATGCCAACCTGTTCTGCCACTGCTCCCCCGCCTGCATTAATACCATCAATACATTACATTCGCTGCCAAATAATAGGGTACCAAAGTGCAATTGACATGCTGCAATAGGCATTAGGCTAAGAGACACATGCGATATTCAGCATAAGAAATAACAAAAGACAAATGCTATAATGTTATGGTCACGGCGGTTATATTGAACACAACGCCGATTAAAAGTTACCATGGATGGCTTAAGTTTTCCATGAGAGAGAGAGAGGGAGAGACGCTGGAACTGTCCAGAGCCCATGCGGTGTCATACGCTGCACGCAAGGCCCTCTGACGGTAGCCCCCTTAGTGGCAATGTTATTTTTGGTTTGTGCCGCGCGACACCGCGGTGCTGATTAGATGTGTTGTCAAGAAAGTGTTCCCCGCTAGCTAGCCCGGCATTTGCCTTACACACGAGTGTCCGCGTGTACTGTACGCACGTGTAAAGCCCGCGTGCGATGGGGAAGGGTCTTTGGGATTTTACGAATTATAAGGGGCCGTACATAAATGACGTCACGCGATTTTTGACCCCCCTCCCCTCGCCACACGGCGTCACAAAAAGTCAGACCCCCCCCTCAAATATGACGTCACAAAGCTCTGCTCCCCCCCCAAAACCATATTTCCATTTTGAAAATAAAACATGCTTCAAATCGCTTTAAACTATTGTCATTGTAGTGCGTATTTAATGTAGCGCTGCACTCTGATGTTGTAGGAGAAAACATTTATTAAAAAGTCTATTTAATTAAGTAGAACGTGTCTTTATTTAAAGTTCCGCATTTTGATGTGACGTCACATTTCTCAAACACCCCCCCCCCCCCACTCAAATTTCGATTTAAAGCTTTCGTGACTGCAAGGATTCATCTTCTTTGGTTCTTTCGGTAAAGTCACGTAGAATGAGAACAAAATAATAAATTAATAAAATAAAATCACACAATAAACGTCGTGAGAATTTTATCGTGTTATTTTATTTTATTAATTTATTACTATATTCTCATTCTACGTGACTTTACCGAAAGAACCAAAGAAGACCACCCCCCCCCCCCGCCTCGTCACACATCGTCACAAATGTCTGACCCCGCCCCCCTCCCCCTAGGTGCGTGACGTCATTTATGGACGGCCCCTAATGCGTGCCGCTCGATGGGGATGAGATCTTTGGGATCTTCCGAATGATAAGGACAACTTTAAATAGTTTTTCGGACTCGCGTACAATTAGCATCGTGCGCTGTGCGGTGCGTCGTTCGTGCCGACAGGAGCGACGTCACCCGGCGCAGGCGCGTGGCACCACTTTTTGGTTCCGCGGGGGGGGGGGGGGGGGAGGAGGTGGCTCTGTATTCTTGACGTCACTTCGGGTTTTAGTTTTGTTCGCGAAACGAAGCGAATTGTTTCGCGACGCTGCCCTGTGCACGTTGCAGCTTCGCTCGCATCCATCCGCACGTCGCCAACCGCGCTGATCGGAGGTTCGGCTGCGTTGGCCGTGGTGCGAGAAAGGAACAGTGAATAAAACAAGCTCACTCTGGAACTCTTGTCTCTCTTGGCCTTTCTCTCTGGGTGTCCAAAGTGTCACCTATCAGACGTAGATATTTTTTTTTGTCATTTAAGGCCACACAGCGTTAATTGACGAATGTGCAGAATTTTTTTGGTTAAGTGTCATCATGCTCCCACATGCCTTAAACTATTATCGCTGTACAATATTATGGTTATCAGCTTGCATACTTAACATAGCATAATGGTGCTTAGTTTTTGTCTACAACTAATATCCTGTTCTCAACCCCTCTTAAGCACCACTCATGAACATACATACAGTATGTGCTAAATCCATGTTGGCTTGTACAATGTATATCTTTGCAATATTTTTTTAAATTTTACCACGTAAAGCCCACTGAGCTATAGAAGCTCTTTACTCAGAGGCGACCTGGCCACACGTGATAGGTCAACGAAGTGAGATCACATAGAGTCACCACAAATAATCTAAACGCACGTTCACTCTAACCGTGGAGGTCAAACGCCGGAGGAACCCAGAGAACATCCACACGACCACCATGGGGAGAGAGGACACGCGAACTCCGAATATACAGGTATCGTCAGGGTTGGGATGGAAACCACGACCTCCTGCATAGCAGGTGAGGGAGGTAACATGAGTTGTACGTGCAAGTATATCCGTGCGTATGTATGTTTGCATACACCTTATGTTCATAACAACAGGCGGACAGCGCCAATGATGTGTTAATCCTTTCAACCTTCGTTGGAAATCGTAAAACAAAAACAATTGGATTGGGAAACAGATATTTGGCGTTTTTATTCAAATACGCTGCCAGATTGGAAAATCAGACTTCGGTAAAAGTTTGTGTCCAATACCAAGTAGGGGACAAGCGGTTGATAGTCAATTTCCTTCTTAATAATAAACGCAGTTTCACTGATATGCTGTAGTGAGATGAACAGCGATTTATATTGAAACGTCGTTAAAGTTTACATATAGGTAAACCCAAGTGCATTCTATTCTCGCGCATGATGGCAATACGTCACGGAGCTAAATGCCAATGTCGAGGTCTGCTCGGCATGACAAGAGGGCTTCGGCAGAGAGAGAGAGATAGAGAGTTCCTGTAGTTTTGCTATTTCCTCCATAAAAAAGTCATTTACGATACAGTGCACTCAAGTGCATCTAAACGATAGTTGTGCACACGAGCGTCGCCGACGCTGCGTCTGCCACATTCCGCAACACAAAACACACAACGGGAAAACACAACAAGAGGGCACTAATCCTGCAGATCGGCAGTTGCCCGGGCCTTGGAGCCGTGTTGACCCCCTTTCACCCGATTTTGCCATCCTTACAATTTGGGTGACCCCTCCCCCCACCACCGACAGCTGTGCGTATGGGTGTGGGCAGTCGAAATCGCTTGGCCTTAATAGGCGCTCGCTAACAACACTTGTCCTATCGGTCTAGCCAACCCAAAAAGGGCAATCTTGGGCAATTGCCGAGATCGATCTCAGCTGCACCGTGACCACATGGGTCAGGAATCGAACTCGGATAGCTGGGAATCTCTTGGAGCTATTCGACTTTTGTCGTATTGGTGCATGTAAGCAACGGTTTATATCGATGTCATAGTTGAACGTTAAGGTGATTCAACCTATCCGAGGCGGAAGTAGATGCCGTACAGATTGGAAAGATGACGTCAGAGTGTGCATGGGTGGCACACCCGTCGGTGATCCGTTAAACAAAATTATACTGAACACAAAGTGCTGCGCGTGAACATCACGTGGTCGGTGATGCGTTAAACAAAATTATACTGAACACAAAGTGCTGCGCGTGAACATCACGTGGCATTGGGAAGACAAAAGGTGGGCAGGCGCGGCGTTTCGCCACATCACCATCCCATCATGCGCTGTGCCAGCCTTAATAGGTGCTCGCCAACAGCACTTGCCCGAACGGTCCAGAAGGTTAAGCACGGTTCTGTATTAACATTGCTTGCGTCTCTATTCCTCGCAGCAATGCCCAGCAAGGAGTTATAATCGAACTCTAGCCGATGACCCTCGCAAACGACGTAAACAATGGACAAGTCTAGTGAGTGCACGCTAGTTAAATAATTTAGAAACACGCGCAGCCCTTTTTGTCAAATCCACTGCTGGATGAGGGCCTCTCCATGTCGTGCCAGTTGTAAGGGTTGTTGATTGTACTTCACCACGCCGGTCGGCGCAAGTTGCCGAAGTTGGAGAGCATAGACATCGGAGCATGGCGCAGTACAACAATGCAATTTGCTTAAATGCCCTCTGCCGTTGACAGCCTAGCCCCCACAACAGCCCCATAATACTTCTTACGAATAATTTGTGTTCACCCATTTTCAAGCAATGCTCAGGCTTAAAACCAACTTAGATTTTTTTTTCTTCGACATGACGAGGTAAGGCACACCCCGGCTGCTTTGGTCAGACGCTAAAGAAAATTTTATTAAAAAAAAAACGCTGCAAAAAAACCCGGTGAACATCTTCCAAAGCGAAACTGCCACGAGGCAAGACTTGGCAAATGCAGCTGGCGATGCTGTTCCAAAGGAGTAAAACTTCGCATCAATGACAACAGCAAAAGGCCGGTGAGACGCGGCGACGTCATCACACGAGCACGTGAATTCAAACAACAGAAAGCGTGATAGTTTTGCCGAGACAAAAAGAACCTCAACAACTTCCATTTAGGCCGTGTTGTCCACACACATTCATTTTCATTGAATAATTCCAACACGTTTTTCCCCCCCTGTAGGTTTCCATGATAACTTAAGCACATTCACCTCCATTTATCACGGATTTACGGTCGGTTTATAATTCGCTGCGAGATGAGCAGTGGGGGGGGGGGGTCCCCTGGCGGTTGTGAGCTCGTAAAGTTCAAATCCTGCGCACCGATTCACAAAGAGGACTCCCTCGATACTCCCCCTCCAGGGATGGGTAAACTGAGCGCCTGTTTGATGAGGCTGCAAAAACAGAAAACCTCGGTGGGAAGTCAAGCACAGTCGAACGTCTTCGGGAAAGGGACCCATCCTTGCCATTGGAGGGAGGAATTGTCAGAATCGCCAGCAAGAGGTGACCACCGCCTCCACCGCCTCCGCCGCCACCGCCGCCACCGCCGCCACCGCCGCCACCCGAAACTCGTTTGAGACATGGGGGGTGCACAGTGTAAATTTATCTTCAAACGGGGATTATCTGTCTCCGTGCGCGTCAAATGCATCGCAAAGGGCCGCAGGTTTTTACGCGCCGTGCCATTTTACTTAGATTCTCGGGCACAAATGAAAAACTAAATCCAACAAAGTCAATGCCCCCTTTTGTTAGACGCCCCCCACCCCCCCCCCCCCCTGCGTTTTACCCGACATGCCCAGGGAGCGCTGTTCTGTGAATTTGCGGCCGGCTGATTAAACGGCTTTGAAGTCGTCGGCCCCACGCCGATGCCGACTCGGGTCCAACGTTCATCAGCATTAGCGGCAGCACGTGCCAAACCCGGGGGGTAGTCACAGCCATCGGCTCGTTCACCAAAAAACCCAATGCCAGATGTGGTTAATAAGCCGCCTCTACACCAGGCAGCTCGTTCTGAACAAACGCCCATTTGTTAAAAAGGTAAGTGGAGCCGATTTTAAACTCGCACACAGAGGTCAGAGCTGAAGTTCAAAAGCACGATAACCCTCTTCCACTGGCTCATCGAAACGGAGCCAGTGCAGGGTCCTTACGGCACCGCTGGTCTGTTCATTAGACAAAGCGGTGGCAAGACGTTAACTACCACCCCTGGTATACAGGAGGTCGTGAGTTCGATCCGGACCTTGACGTCTGCTGTATATTTGGAGTTTGCGCGTCTCTCTCTCTCACCGTGGTCGCGTGGCTGTCACCGGGTTCTCTAGGTTTAGAAACATGCGCATTTGGCTGTGATACATTTCCACCATTGATTGGCTCTGGCTCGGAACAGCCAATAGCCCAAAACTGAACTATTTTAAATTTAAATATATTTGTTTTATCAGGTAAGGCCCACTAAGCTATATACCTCTTTTTCAGAAGCGACCTGGCCACAAATGATAGCCTTAATTAAAAATGTAATTTATTCTACTGTCAGCCAAAATGTTAAAATAATATTTTTCTATATGTTACAGGTATTTAAAAAAATAATTAACCTGCTTTTTTACATATTAACTGACCGATGCAGCAACCCAATAACGTATTATTAACTTCAGATCAACATTACTTGACTACATAGATTACGATGTAATCATTTACCCCCTCTACGATCCAAGCGTCACGATCACATTCACAAATGCAATATTATTCTCCTATTGTGTTGGTACGAGTCTGTACAAGCAGCGGTGGTAAAACAAAACTATAAACACACTGTGCATGAATCAGTTACAAAAATGCATTATTCGATGCTTGCAATGTGAGTCAAAGAGCTCATTTGAACTAACCAATCGATACATTTTTATACGTTAATAAAATGAATCATCACAAAAAAAGTATTCAAATGAATAATGCGAACTGAATTCTAGGATTCCCAATACGCAATGCACGAAAATCAGAAAACAAAAACAGAAGCAGGAAAACCGACCAAACTACAGAGGGAAGGCCACTTTAAAGAGATCATCATCATCATCATCAGTGACGGAGCACCAGTCCCGCCACTCCTGACACAGTCATCTGGCTCGACCGCCACAATGTAAGATTCTAGTTATTGTTCGACAGCAACATCAGCGGCCGTACGGAGAATGATTTTAGATTTCGCCACGTGACAAATTATTTAGAGTTTGTGGATGCTATAAATGTCCACGTGATAAGCCACTTTCGTTGAGCTATCATTTGTGGCCAGGTCGCTTCTGAAAAAGAAGCTAGTATCAGGATGGGGCTTACCTGGTAAAATAAAAAATAGCTTGGTTTTAGTTTTTTTTAGGTGATTTGTTTTCCCTTTCCTATACTTTGCACTCCTATCGTGTTTTTGTGTTGTTTGTTGTTGTAACTGTTTGACCCGCCCCGACTGAACATCTGTGAAAAAAATAACTTTATAGCACATCGAATTTCTCCAGTATAAATAAAGATTCTGATTCTGATCTTCTCAGCTTGGTGGAGCATCTGCTCTTCAAAAGTGATTGATCACCGCTGGACTGCTGGGGAACGCTGCTACTAGAATAGCAGGAGTGCTCCTAAATCTAGATTGAAAACCCATTTCTTTAGGACTGCTTTAAGTATTCAGTTTGTTGTCCTTTCCCCACACTCTCCGGTCAACGCGGTTGGCGACGTACGGTGCGAAATAAATAAAGACACATGCATAGGCGCATGGTGCCAGTATGTGGCGTTACATGTTTACACGCACGCCGACACACGCACGCGCACACACGTGGGTCATGAGCTCACGTGCACGAGCGCAAATAGAGCGCGCGCGTCCTTAAAAGGGGCAGGCCTATAATTAGCGACTATATAAGCAGGCGGCGTGGCAGAAGGGCTCGCGACACAGCCGCGTGTGCCGAGGCGCGGTGCGTGCAGCCGAGCCGAGCCGACCCCCCCCCCCCGCACCAACGCGGGGCCCCGGTTTGGGTTGCGGGACGTGGTCACGTCCAGAGGAGACGCGGCGAGGACACTCGCGCGGAACGGCCACGTTGCGGCGTCAGCGTTGTCTCTGCTCCGCGTGTTATTTTGTTAAACGCAGTTGTATCATCATCAGCATCATCACTGAGTGTTGTTCTGTTTTCCATAATAGAGTTTTTTTTTGGGGGGGGGGCGGGGGGGTTAGATCGCGTAAATAAATAATTGTGTCGTTAAAACCCGCCACCACCCGACACAGCCAACTAGTAAGGGTTGTCACGTAAACAGAACGTGGCCAATTCGTCACGAGTACAGCACTAACCGGTGTGTTGGAGAGCCAAGATCTGTCTGCAGACTGGTCCGAAGCAGAACTCTCTCTCTCTCTCCACGCTCCTCCTATGCTTTTCATTTCTCGTCATTTCTCCGCACCTCCCTCCTTGTTGAACATTTTCTAGCACCGCCCTTGTATTCCCAATCCTCTTGGTCTTTTCTGAACGAAACCAGGTTAAGTCCCACCGAGCTATATAGTCTCTCTTTGTTAGA
Organism: Petromyzon marinus; assembly: GCF_048934315.1. NCBI lineage: Eukaryota > Metazoa > Chordata > Hyperoartia > Petromyzontiformes > Petromyzontidae > Petromyzon > Petromyzon marinus. The sequence goes on from NC_133715.1 coordinate 3,549,348, forward strand.
AGCGACTTCGTTGAGCTATCACAAAATGATAGCTCAACGAAGTGGCTTATCACGTGGAAATTCATAGCAGCCAAATACGGGAAACGCACGTTGATTCTAAATGTGGAGGACATAAACCGGAGGACCCGGAGAAAAACCCACACGACCACAGGGGAGAGAGACACGCAAACTCCAAGGTCGGGATCGAACCCACGACCTGCTTCTGTATGCCGGGCGAGATATTTGACCCCTCCGCAGAGCCAACTCTGACCGGAGGATCGCTCTCGGGAGTCTGGCCCGCCGAGAGATGTGACTCGCCGAGTGATAAACACGCGAGCGAGAGATGTAGAGGTGAACGAGTAGGGATGGAGATGAGGCGGCTGCAGGTGAGCGGTGCAGATTAGCGTGTCGCGTGCACAGACGTTACGATGCCTGACATAATAACACAAGACGTCACTTGGTCTTCCAGTGTGCGCTAATTGTATTACACGCCACCCCCCCACCCGCCCCGGGAAAATGGTTTTGAAAAACGTGGGTGTGAAAGGGCTAGTCACTCCAGCAACTGTGTTGCGACGAACACGGCCACCCCAATGAGAACAGCCCAGCAAAGGCAACATCAAAGTCATCCACGTAGCCAGGAGGGCCTCACTGAGCCTCTTAGGCTAGATATATTTATTTCACGAGGGCCCTGCATTGCCATCTTCTGGTCGTCGCACACACACGGCCCAGTGAGTTTTTTGGAGTTTCATAAAATCTGTCCGTGAGCCACCGACCACTGCGTTCCAAGCGCCGGATTAGGGGGCCATCCATCTAGTACGTACGCATTGAGGGGGGAGGGGGGGTTTAACCCAAGTGCGTACGCTTGCGTATGGGGGGTCTACTGACAATGTACGTACGCATAGGAAACGGGTGGTGGGTGAAGCCTCGATAATACTTAAATTTGTCTACATTGGCCTTCAAATGAGTTATATAGTCAGGCGGTGGACTATCTGACACGTTAATATTATTCATCCTTGATCGTTTCTGCGTGGATTAAATATCGGCTGTTCTATAGGTTTCGGGGGTGGGGGGGGGTCAAGCGTACGTACGCAGGTGGGGGGGTGTAAAAAGTCCGCGTGCCTACAGGGAGGGGTCAAGTTTTGACGGATTTTTTGCGTACCTACTCAATGGATGGCCCCTTATGGGCGTGCTCCACGACCCGCGGTGGCAGAGATCCGCGGGTTGTAGCCGTGCGGGATGCTCTGCGGCCTGCGCATGTCTGTATATCGTTTAATTAGTAAAGTATAGGCGACAGACAAAGGATACTAGCGTGGTGTTATGGTCGGTATCATGGTCAGCAGTACACTGGACTCCCGAGGGTCATGGCTCAATCTCGGTGCATGGCAGTTGAAACAACGGCACAGGCTTCTTCTTCCAACTTCCTCTGTCTACCCAGCCGTCTAAATGTCGACATCGCGGCCAGCCAATCAGCAGGTCATGCGTGGTGGGGGCAAAGTGTGGCTATTTCGAAGATGCCCTGCCATCGTGGAAGGGTAGGACAAAGCACCCTCTCGAGAGGTTCACTAACCTGCTTCCGCTCCTCCCTTAAAACCCATCTCCTCTCCCTAGCCCAGGGGTCGGCAAATCTGCGGCTTCGCAGCCGCGTGCAGTGGTACTTTAAAGACTGTCTGGCGATGGTTATTCAGAGTGCATTGCGGCTCTCGAAATATTGAGGTTTTGTCCCCCCCCCAAATTCAATCAAAAATGGCTCTTCTTGTTATTTTGGGTGGTGACCTTTGCCTTAAGCCATCTTGATGGTACTCCCTGTCTCCGCCCCCCAACTACGACCAGGTCTAGTCCAACCCTGATCACTACCACAACTGTGGTGCCACGGCAACGGAGCAACTCCGCAAGCGCCGCGATTCCCTCCCGGCCCCTTTACTAAACACACACCCGCACGCAGCGCACCCACGTCGTGTCCTGGCGGGAGGATTGCCTGGCACATTGGGTTTAAATTCTAAGGGCCCCTAGAGGGAAAGTCCCACGGTTTCCCGGTGCCAGGGGATTGGCCGACCCTCGCAGGACAGGTCACATTGCGATGCCCCTAAAATTGGTTTAAAATTGTATGGGCACAGAAAGAAAAAGTTCCCTGGGCCAACCGCAATGAGGTACAACTTGGGAGGGGAGAACGGAGGACGGAACATTGAGCAAGAAGGGCACAAGCACCCTTCCAGACAATGGGTGGCCGCCACCGTCCGCCGGTAACAGAGGGGGAGGCGGTAACTGCAGGTAAGCGCACGATTGGCCGCGCCATACAATGGCACCCCAGGCCTTTGAAGTTAAGGGAATAAAACAGACCCACTCCCTATCGTCCTGCCTCCTCGAGCCGCTCGCAGCCTCCGTGTGATGCCAGCGAGCGCTGCTACGAGGCAGTGATAGGGAAAGTTTTCTCCCGTCCGTCTCCCTCCGACTCTCACAGCATCCGTGCGACGCCGTGAGTCCGTGGTAGGAGGCTTGAGTGACTGGGTTCGTAGGCAGAGTCAGGCTAAGCCCTTCTCGCAAGATATTCCCCCTCCAGGTAGTGTGTATTTGCGCCGTTAATAAACTTTAGTACAGAGTATCGGTGCAGTGTGATTTCTGTGTGTGTGGGTAGAACATTGGCGTGGTGTCTGCGATTTGTGTGTGGTGCGACTGCGCGGGGGGACGGTGTGCACGAGAGAGTGAGCGCAGGGCTGCAGCATCGGTGTGGCGTTGGTAATTTGAAGGGGTGTGTGAGGCACGCGCGTGTATTAAAACATAAGCGCTCGCGCGTGTTCGCGCAACAACAATAGCATTGATGGCAAGGCGCGCGCGCAAATTCGCGCAGCCCTTTAGCGCTAGCTTTTGTGTGCAAGCGGATTAGGGCTTAACCACCCGGAGGTGCACGTGCATATTCATACTGCCGTTTTCTTTAGCACTAGCCTTTGTGTAAAACAAGCACCTGCAGGGGCGCGCATGTGCACACAGCCGCCTTCGTATTAGTGGTGGTGTACGTGAGCGTGTGCGAGATAACCCCGGGCAATGGTGAGCCAGCCACTGAGCTATGTTCCTCATAGAGGGCGCTGGCGCGGGGGGGCAATCACTCAATTGGTGGGGGCCCGGCGAGAAGCGGCCGACGAGGAGGAGGGGGGAGTGGAGAAGGTGGACGTCGCGCCCCGCCCGCTCACAGGGAGCGGGAAGGCGGACGTCGGCCTCCACACAACCCCTATCACTACCCCAACCCCTATATCACTACCCCAACCCCTATCACTACCCCTATCACTACCCCAACCCCTATCACTACCCCGACCCCTATCATTACCCCAACCCCTATCACTACCCCAACCCCTATCACTACCACAACCCCTATCACTACCCCGACCCCTATCACTACCCCAACCCCTATCACTACCACAACCCCTATCACTACCCCAACCCCTATCACTACCCCAACCTCTATCACTACCACAACCCCTATCACTACCCCAACCTCTATCACTACCACAACCCCTTACACAACCCCAACCCCTATCACTACCCCAACCCCTATCACTATCCCAACCCCTATCACTACCCCAACCTCTATCACTACCACAACCCCTTTCACAACCCCAACCCCTATCACTACCCCAACCCCTATCACTACCCCTATCACTACCCAACCCCTATCACTACCCCAACCCCTATCACTACCCCAACCCCTATCACTACCCCAACCCCTATCACTACCCCAACCTCTATCACTACCACAACCCCTTTCACAACCCCAACCCCTATCACTACCCCAACCCCTATCACTACCCCAACCCCTATCACTACCCCAACCCCTATCACTACCCCAACCCCTATCACTACCACAACCCCTATCACTACCCCAACCCCTATCACTACCCCAACCCCTATCACTACCCCAACCCCTACCACTACCCCACCCCTATCACTACCCCAACCCCTAACACTACCCCAACCCCTATCACTACCCCAACCCCTATCACAACCCCAACCCCTATCACTACCCCTATCACTACCCCAGCCCCTATCACTACCCCTATCACTACCCCAACCCCTATCACTACTCCAACCCCTACCACTACCCCACCCCTATCACTACCCCAACCCCTACCACTACCCCACCCCAATCACTACCCCTATCACTACCCCAACCCCTATAACTACCTTAACCCCTATTACAACTCCTATCACTACCGCAACACATATCACTAACCCAACCCCTATCACTATCCCAACTCCTATCACTACCCCTATCCCTACCCCAACCCCTATCATTACCCCAGCCCCTATCACTACCCCAACCCCTATCACTACCCCAACCCCTATCACTACTCCAACTCCTATCACTACCCCAACCACTATCACTACCCCTATCACTACCCCAGCCCATATCATTACCCCAGCCCCTTTCACTACCCCAGCCCCTATCACTACCCCAGCCCATATCACTATCCCAACCCCTATCACTACCCCTATCACTACCCCAACCCCTATCACTACCCCTATCACTACCCCAACCCCTATCACTACCCCTACCCCTATCCCTACCCCAACCCCTATCATTACCCCAGCCCCTATCACTACCACAACCCCTATCACTACCCCCAACCCCTATCACTACCCCAACCCCTATCACTACCCCAACCCCTATCACTACCCCAACCCCTACCACTACCCCACCCCTATCACTACCCCTATCACTACACCAACCCCTATAACTACCTTAACCCCTATCACTACCCCAACCCCTATCACTACAGCAACCCATATCACTACCCCAACCCATATCACTATCCCATGCCCTATCACTACACCAACCCCTATCACTACCCCAACCCCTATCACTACCACAACCCCAATCATTACCACAGCCCCTATCACTACCCCAACCCCTATCACTACCACAACCCCTATCACTACCACAACCCCTATCACGTCAACCCTTTGTTATATCAACCACTATCACGTCATGTGCTATGTTTTAATCGCTGTAAAGCGCCTTGGGATAATGCGCAATATAAATGGATTGTTTTAAAGAGGAACGCCCAATCTCGGCCCTTCATCCAGCAGTGATGTGAGCACGACATTGCGGGGTCTGTGTCTTTAACTTGTTTACATGACAAAGCCGGGGCCTACTCTAGTTCCATTATGCTCCTAAGATTTATATTGGTAAAAGCTAGGTAAACAAAACAATGTTAAACATCTTTTATTTTTTTTATTTTTACCAGATAATGCCCACTGAGCTATACAGATCTTTTTTCAGAAGCGACCTGGCCACAAATGAAAGCTCAACGGAAGTGGCTTATCGCGTGTGGAAATGTATAGCAGCCAAAATACTCTAAACGCGTGTTTTCTAAACGTGGAGGGGAAAAAAAACCGGAGGAAAATCCACACGACTACGGGAAGAACATGCCAACTCCAGGCGTCAGGGGTCGGGGTTAGGTTCGAACCCACGCCCTCCTGTATACGAAACGTGTGTCATTGTAAACGCCACCGTGGCGTTTACAATGACAAACGTTTCGTAACAATCATAACACAACAACAAAGGACCGAAGCCTCTCTCTCTATGGGGAGGACCATTCAGCGGCCTGTCATTTTTACTCACCATAAAATATTGAGTGGCCGCCGCACTCGTAATGATCCACATCTAGTTCCGCGTGTAAACGGTGAATGCATATTTGATAACTCCGGCGAGCAATGGTTTCAGCTTCATTTGCATTGCAGCTGAGGTCAAAATGCCATTCTTTTCTCTGGTGTCGTCTGTGAAAAGAATAACGAACTAAGCACGCGAGTCACGGCCACCGCTTGCCGATGAAGGATTCGCTGCGGTGGCGAAATGTTAACTACCTCGCCCGGTATGCAGGTGGTCATGGGTTCAATCCCGACCCTCACGCCTGCTGTATATTTCAAGTTTGCGGTGTCTCTCTCTCTCTCTGTCTCCCTGTGGTCACGTGGATTTTTCTCCGGATGCTCCGGGTTTTTCTCTCCACATTTACAAACGTGCGTTTAAGAGTACTTGGCTACTGCTATACATTTCCACGTGATTATAAGACACTTCGTTAAGCAATAATTTGAGTCCAGGTCGCTTCTTACCTGTTAAAATAAAAAAAGGTTACATTTTAAAGTAGTTTTTTTTTTAAGTTTCCTGCGTTCTGTGCTCCGCCGCTTTTACTGAGCCTCGCTGAGCAGCGTGGTGAAGTATGGTCAAGCAACAGGGCTGTTGCACGTAATTTATACAAAGCGCTGCATATGAATGTAATGGTGAGAGATGAGGTGAATGAAATGGACGAGAGGAAGCAAAGGGGGGGGGGGGGGTGGTGAATTCTGTGAAAGATAAATTAATGACAGTAAACGATGATGAACGGATTGAATGAATGGGAGGGGGGTCGGGGTGGGGGGTGAATGAGAGATAGCCATGCAATGATAATGTGAAGAGGGAACAGCAGCGGTGGTTATGAAGGGAGGGGATTCAAGTTGAGCCAGGGTGAGCTAGGGAATCATTTCAGCCACCTGCACACCGCACACACCTGCTGCTCAGTATTCACAGAGAGCCACACCGTGGGTGGTGGGTGGTGGGTGGCGAGGTTTGGAGTAACACTGCCGTAGAACCAAGCGACTCATGGGCGCAGAGACACTGCCCCATCGACGAACCCCCATTAGTAGTAATAATAATAAAAAATAATTGTACGTTATATGGCGTCGTTCATACTAATAGCTACCCATTGGCCTTCAGAGCAGTAATGTAATTAAGATCGAAACAGGATGACTTTTTAACAAAACTGGCTATCGCCTGAAGATTCTAGTTGTAATCATCGGTGAAACGTCGTGCTCAAATTTCAAACTTCGTGGGTTTACTCTCCAACAAACCGGTGTGCTTAAGTAGCAACTAATTAGCATGTTTTGTTGAAGTGACAAACCTTACTACCTTACTAATTGGCTGTCGGGTGGTGGCCTGTTAACGACGCATTCATTTTTACGTTATCTAACACACAAAAAAAAACGTTATTATGGATTAAAGCATCCCATAACGCCGTGTATTAATTATATATGAGGATCAAATCCCATATACAGCCACTCCCAATCAAATTAAAATCTAAAATTAGTAAACAAATTAAGTGAATGGCACTAAAAAAAAAGCACAAGCAACAAAATGTTATCACAACGAAGAAAGGAGTCCGTGAGGTCTGCTGCACATCCCAGACCACAATTCTAACTTCCCAACCAAGCCAGGAAGCCTTCACGCTAATCCCTATTGTCAATAAATAACAATAGGTTTTACCATTTCTGGCAATAAAACAGGTGTTAAGATTCGATTTAAAGCTTTCGTAACTGGAGGGATTCATATTATTGGTTCTTTCGGTAAAGTCATGTAGAAGGGAAATAATAAAAATGTTTTATTTAATAAATAAGAATATTTTATTTTATTATTTCCCTTCTACGTTACTTTACCGAAAGAACAAGGAATATGTGTTAAGATGTTAAAACACCAAACAGAATACTTTTTCAAGGAATCCTGTCTGCATTAACCACACGTATGTGTGGTGAACATTCAAACATAAAACATGCTCCGATAATTATATATGCATTCTTTAACAGTTAACACCATTACTCATTACTCACTATTACTTAACATATTAACACCTGTTTTATTGCCAGAAAGGGTAAAACCTATTGTTAGATTTTGATACTGGCAAGAAAGGTCCCATATTATTATCCCGATTGTCATTGCCTTTCAGAGCAGTGACAAAGGAACCACGTAGCTCAGTCAACCCTAAACCGCATCCACTGCACAAATCATGGCAGTAGATGCGGATGATAGCTGATGCATAAATGGAACAAAAAAAACTTTACAGTAGCGTGTGACTGTGGTCATCCAGAACAGACCGTGACAACGTATAACGACGCAATGCCCCGATTCACAAATGTGAAAGGAGACATCACAGCGATGATACAACTACTCAGCTACACCTGACGCGGTTGTCGATTGGCTTGACCACCTGAATGGGAAATTGTAGCTGTTGCTCTGTATCCACATCAGCCGTAGGAAAGAAGTGCAGTGACGAATGGAGCGTGGCATTCATTCACGAAGTGTTCTCCTGCCTACATTGTGGAAAGGTCCAATGAGTAAACGTGACCATTTCTCATTGTCCCTCGTGGTTTCGTGAATTAGAACCACATAGTGCGAAGTCAGCGGTGACTCGTAATCGCATTCGAGTGTCGTGGATGGCTCTTGTCTCCATCGGCGTATATCTAGTGGCGTTTGTCTAACAGGCTGGAGCCGTGCCGATGATACTCGAAAGCACGTTAAGCCGAAACCACTGAGCTGTTCCCTTTATTTGTACAGATGTGCCACTGAAGGGAAGACACTAGCCTGAAAGGCCTTTCAGTCTGACAAGTATTCAAAGGTACCCTAAATTGATGTACCTGGCCTCGTGCACCTGGCTTCCTGCGTCTATGATCATGTGGGGAGTGGCTGCACGGTGGTTAGGGCGCTGCGCTACGAACCCAGCGACCCGAGTTCGATTATTGCTCATGGCCAACACCAGTGATGGATTATCTGAACAGGTCCTGGGCCTCCCTTAGGTCGCCTCAGACTTAAGTGAGTACCTGGCGCGGCGTGCGGTGCTGGCCACCCACCCCCTCCCATGTGTCGTGCCGGCCTTCATAGGTGCTCCTCGCTGACAGAACTTGTTTTTCATTATAAAAGTCACACAATGTACATGAGTGATCCAATAATAATAATACGTCGACCGGTGCATATTGTAGTTACGGATATGCAATGAAACACTGGCCCCTGGTGGCGGTTGAAATGCCATCATGTACCCTTGACATAACGCTTACCAGATACACGGTGCCCCGCATACTTTTGTGTGGAGCGTGCTTGCGAATGGAGTTTACGAGGAAGTCGCAAACGAACCCCTCGTCGTGAGAGGTGCCGGATGATGTAGAATATCCCTGGCTTAGATCTTCCTTCCGTGAAGTTTCTTGGGCCACAAGCCCCCTCACGCCACATCCACTTCACGAGCCGTGAGCAGCGAGCGGAATGCAAGACACTGGATGCACAAAATGTTAAAAATTGTAAAGCTCTCCGACAAAATGTTAAAAATTGTAAAGCTCTCCGGCAGTGAGCGCCAACTGTGGCCGCCACTGCCAAAGTTAGCATCACAAAATAGCACGCTGAAAACATATTTTTCCAGAAAGTACGACGTTCCAGGGAAAGCAGGAACCAAGGGTATTCCAAATAAAGACAAGGAACTATAGAGAGTGGATGGTGGGAAAACGACGTGCGTATTATCACGCGGGAAAAATTACGGTGATAATTATGGTAGAAGTAGCTCTGTGGTGACGGCAAAGCTGTTGACTGTACCTGGTACCAATGAAGTTATTCCAGCCTGGTCACTATACATTATCGTCTGTCTCTACTTGAGCCTTGAGTCAACATCTTCTCCAGGCAATCTCCAGGTTTCCGCAGAACGTATCCGAGCAACAATCATCGTTCTCATCTTGATTAGCGTATGTGCTATGAAGAAGGCCCATTGCCCGAAACGTCGCCTGTTATATATTTCTCCTTTGAAGGCCACAAATACAAAGATCCCCCGTATAGCCTAAACAGACTGTTGGGGCAAGTGCTTCTTAGCGAGCACCTATGAAGGCCACCACCGCATACAGGATGGGTGGGTAGCCAGCACCACACTCGGCCGCCTATGTCTCCCCAGTGGCGATGTTTACAAACCGAACCAGGTACTCATTTGATGCTGAGTCGACTTAGGGAAGGCCCAGGACCCGTACAGATAATCATCACTGGTGTTGGTCACACCCACTTTGAATGCAGTGTCATCATGGGAAACACTCTGCAACTGGTCCCCTGTAAAGTCCGGACTGAGATCATGCGAGGGAGGGAGATGGCACCCACAGGGTTAGAGGGGGAGCTCTGGTGAATGTGGAAGGTTTCTGCGTTCATCGATTTGCTTGCTCTTTGCAGCGATGGCTTTTTTTTGCTTCCAGGGAAACTGTTCGTCGTAAACGATGGATAGACATGGACGCCAACGAATTATTTTTTGTGTGTGTGGGGGGAGGTGGAATACTGACTTCCATCACACTCTGCAACACGCGCACACGTAAACATTAAACTTTAATTATTAATGAAGCCAAACACACAATGAATTACAACATGATGTGTATTTGTGAAGCGGCATCAGACCCTAGGATGTTGCAGTTGCAGGGTGGAGCAGCAGCGTAGCGGCTCAGCGTATTTGCACTACGAGCCCAGGTATATGAGTTCGATTCCTCGGCTACGGCCAACACCAACGGCGATTGATATCCGAACCAGTCTAAGGTGAGTGCTTTACCGGACAAACCCACGGGCATCCGGTGGATACTGTTCAACCATCTGGAGGACCTGTACTTTGCCACCAACCACTCCAGCCTACTCATAGGCTCGAAAACCATGCCAAGCAAACGGGTCCCAAACATCAACACTTCCAAAACGCACTGACCAGCCCAATCGATCACTCAATATATATGTCACGTGGCAATATCGCCCCAAATCTGCGCACATTACAACAGAAAGGGGCATGGAACAACAGGAGCGAGCAAATGAACCCGTCACGACCTGAGCGGCTAACACCGACCGCGAAAAACACAAATTTGCAACCCGGCCGCAACGATTATATTATCGTGATAAAAATAAAGTAGCAGTGTGTGTTTCCCCCCCCCCCTCCCCCGCCTACTCACCCCGCACCCCCGATTAGCACGGTTGGCTAGGTACGGCGCGAAAGAAGTTCAACACACGTACATGCATCACGTAGAGAGAGTAGAAGAGGGGGGAGTGAAGCACGGTCAGACGGCTCCTCGCGTGAGAACGGTGTTGGCAGGATCCTTCATCCAGCATCGGATCGATCGCGAGTTGTTGTTTTTTTTTACACGAGACGTTAAAGTTGCTCGATTAAGGGACTTGTTTGTTGACGTCCGAAAGCTCTGCGCATCGACCGAACGCTTCGCAAAATGTGCCGCGGCACTTTGCGTGCGCACAAAGACAAAGATCCCCCGCCGCGTAGCCTTCGCAGACTGTTGGGGCAAGTGCTGTGAGCGTGCGGCACCTACGAAGGCCGGGCACGGCACACGAGAGGGTGGGTGACCAACACTACGCCCGGCCCGCCTTTATCTCCCCCCAGAGGCGATGTTTACACACCGCACAAAGTACTAGGTTGAGTCGACCTAGGGGAGGGCCAGGACCGGTTCAAATAATCGTCACCGGTATTGGTCGTGAGCGGGAATCGAACTCGGGACGCCGGGTTCGTAGCGCAGCGTAGCGCTAACCGCTACACCACCGCTCCCCCCACACACACACACCAGCAAGTGCAGTAAATTTACAATGCCATCCGATTCACACCTGCAAACGCAGCATATTTAAAATATATACAGCCTGCACATTACCGCGATGACAGTGTGTGTATATATATGAAACTGCGTGTGTATGCATGCTTCATTGATCACCTCTACGACAGATGTGGAGTGGTGGCGGAGTGGTTACAACAATGCACTGTGAACCAGGAAATCTTAAGTTCGATTCCCGCTCACAGCCAACATCGGTGAACATCCAAACAAGTTCCTTCGATCGTCTCAGCCTTAAATGAGTACCTGGTGTGGGGTGTAAACATCGGCATATAGAGGAGGCAAAGACCACCCACCCCCTCTTTCACGATGCTAACCTTAATAGGTGCTCGCTAACAATACTTGCCCCAGCAGTCTGTGATATGCTATACGGGGGGTGGGAAATCTTTGAAAACGTAAGTTGTGGGCTACGTTTGTATCTGTATCTGTGTCTTCATGTGTAGTCGTGTCAACCTTCACAGACGCTTGCTAACACCACTTACCGCAGCATTCTGTCAAAAGGCTCGCTGAACCTTATGGCAGGACCGCGGGGCCCCAGAAAGCCCCCGGCTCTCGCATAAACTGCGTTGCGACGTAACTTTATGTCTGTTGAAGGCGAACGACACGGCGATCTATCCGTCTCGACTAGCTGCACACGATGCGCTAATCGAAGTTTAAAAGTTTCGTTTCTTCAGCAGCCGCCGCTGCTGCGCTTGGTCTCCACGACAACAGAACGATCCAGGTGGGTCGCGGCACTCGTGTGCGCGGTGGGACGGAGTCGCCGCAAATGAAATTGATTAATTACGATTTTGACTTCCGTTTATTCGGGACCACCGGGGTCCCGCCATAAGGTTTATTATTAAGTGGGATCTTTGTCTCTGTTTTTTTTTGTAGGCGTCCGCATTCCTCCACGCACTCTCTCCCCGTCCACACTTTTTTGTTGTGGGGACTCAAGCGATGGAATTCCATGGGCATACACGTACACGTATTCTAGTGTCGTGTGAAGAAATAATAAGTACTCGTCCATAATAGAGGGTTTTTTTTGGGTTAGATCGCGTAAACATATATAAATGTGTCGTTAAACCCGCCACCACCCGACACAGCCAACCAGCAAGGGTTGTCACGTAAACAGAACGTGACAATTCGTCATTAGTACAGCATTAACCGGTGTGTTGGAGAGCCAAGCCACAACATTTAGTACTCAGATTGTAAATATTGTGGCTTGGCTCTCCAACACACCGGTGTGCTGTACTAGTGACGAATTGGCCACGTTCTGTTTACGTGGCAACCCTTGCTAGTTGGCTGTGTCGGGTGGTGGCGGGTTTAACGACACATTTATATATTTACGCGATCTAACCCACAAACCTCTCTTATGGATGATATTGGTCGCGAATGCCTATGTGTTAAACCAAATAAGCACTCACTAACGTGAACAAATCTCTCACTACTTCAAACAAATGTATATAAAAAAAATAGTATTTTAGAATCGAGTAACAAATGAAAAAAATTAGGGTCTTTAAAAATCAATTTACAGAACAACCACTGGCGGTTACAAGTGCTTGCTTCGCTAGGGCCCTCGATTGTAACCATGGGACCATTTTTAAAGTTTTACACAAGCCAAGCTTGCACCTGGCGTGTATACACAACCTCGAGTGGCACTCTCCAGAGGGCACGCTTCAATGGGCAAGGAAGCTCTCGTCAGCACTAAACGAGATCCCTCTTTTTTTCCGTACGTATGTTGAACTTCTTTCACGCCGTACGTAGCCAAACGTGCTAATCGGCGATAAGGAGGGGGGTGACAACAAAATAACCGCGAAAAAGCAGTTCTAAAGATATTAGTTTCCAATCTTTTTTTTTCACGATCGAATGAACCATTCCCCACACGCAAGACGTCTCAATATGCCAGGCAGAGATTTCAGGCACGACGCTACTGAAGCGAACTCAACGGTGGCCTGATGTTTTTATGTCTTTCCATTCCAGTTTGTACACATTTTGGTGCGTCTCTCTTCACGCTTCTTTGCCAAATCGTAAGTTTTTTTTGCTCGATGTTTCACGAGCGAGGATTGATTTTTTTTTGGTCACGGCGTTTACAGCGGGTAAAATGCACGGATTAAAATATTTTTTTACGCATGGCAGTATATATATATATTTTTAATATGACGTTAATTTTTCCAAAAAGTATTCCACAATATTTTTGTCCGTATCTTCATTACCGAGGCCGCCTTCAAGAACTGCCCTCGTCACGCAGACCCTGAAAGAGTTTTCCCAGTTGTGACCCTCCGCTCCTCCACTCATGTCGTGCGTTTCTCAGCAACAGTTGATCCTCATGGTGGTACTCCGGGGTACACAAATAATACAAAATGGCCGAGGCAATTAAATATTTTATTTCTGGGACACTATTTTTTTTCCAGAGGTGTTACTTAACTCTGCGACTGGGGCACCAATTAATCCGAAATCGGTGCTACTCCGCGATGTCGAAACGCCAAACATTAGCATAAAAAAAATCCGTTATCGAAAAATCCAACTTTGAATAGTGCATCGTGTACAGCTCGTCGAGATGAGTCGATTGCCGCATCGTCGACCATCAACAGAGACTAAAAATGACTGCATCACGGACATTATGCGAGAGCCGGGGCATTATGGTACCACCATGACGACTGAGTTGGTTAACGTTCTATACATTCACCTTCACACCTTTAAACTTCAATCCAATTTTCAGAAAACAACTTCTATGTGTTTTCTGTGAATACCTTTGGCAGAGGCTTGTCTCCTTACGTGACTCCCTTTAGAATTTGATGTTGCATTGCCTTCTTCGTGGGATCTTGGTGAAATCGTTTCATTTTGCGAGTGTTTTTATTCATTTAAAAAAATAAACATGATAGAGGCCTTCGTTTGCTAGAGCGTGGATGACTGCATCAATTTACATTGAGTCAAATGCCTTTGTCATAGTCCACAAAGGTTAGGAATAAGAGCAAATGACACGTATCGTTATTTACATGTCTGTGACAGGAGTTTTTTTTACACTTTGTGAACTGCATGCAAGCACTTTTTTATTTGTTCAAGACTTGGTTCGAAGCTTTCGTGACTGCAGGAATTACTCTTTGTTGTTATCACTGCCGACGGTCCTTGGCTGTGGTCTATGGGTCTGTATGCAACTCTATGGATTTCTATGCAGCTCTATGCATCTGTGATCTCCTGTAACTGCCACCACTGTCACCAGTCTTGGCCTGTGGTCTATGGGTCTCTATGCAACTCAATGGAACTCTACGCAGCTCTACGTATCCGTGATCTCCTGCAACTTCCACCACTGTCACCACTCTTGGGCTGTGGTCTATGGGTCTCTATGCAAATCGATGGATCTCTACATAGCTCTATGAATCTGTCAACTCCTGCAACTTCCACCACTGTCACCACTCTTGGGCTGTGGTCTATGGGTCTCTATGCAAATCGATGGATCTCTACATAGCTCTATGAATCTGTCAACTCCTGGAACAGCCACCACTGGCCACGGTCTTGGTCTGTGGACGTCCTTGTGAGAGAGCTGCCTAGCTCAATGGGGCCTTGGCGACTGAGTGCTAAAGTCTGAGTCTTGCGAGAGAGAGGGAAAAGTTAATTACAGGCAAAAACATAATGGTTGACATCAACATTTTAAGCCATGAGATTGCCAATTATAGACACGTTTCTTCTTTCTTCTCCATGACATCATGAGCACTTGACGAACTTTCTGCCAGCATAGAGCCAACTGTACAGAGCAGGATGCCGCTTTGTGTATATCTGTCCTCAGGCCACACCGCTATATTGTTCAGTTCTCCACAAGTCTGAGAGGGGGTCTCTTCACAACAGCTGTTGAGGCACAATGCAGCGGTGAGCAGCTGGCTGCTGCCTTGGCAGTGAGCGTGCTCAGCACCACTCGCCACCGCGAAAAGCGTAGCGGCGCACGCCTGTAATCCGGCGTTTTGGAAAACTGGTGATCACGCAGCGTTGATAAATGTGAGATATTGAGCGACGCGATCGACGCTGTTGTTGAGGATACTGCTTTGCGCTAAAGAGTGGTGAGATATTAACTACCTCGTCTGGTAAACAGGAGGTCGTGGGTTCGTTAATGACCCTGACGCCTGTAAATTTGGAGTTAGCGTGTCTCTCGCCCGTCGTCACGTGGATTTTCTCCGGGTCCTCCGGTTCTCCCCTCCACATTTAGAATCAACATTACGCGTTTCCAGTATTTGGCTGCTATGAATTTCCACGCGATAAGCCACTTCGTTGAGCTATCATTTGTGATGGCCAGGGTTGCTTCTGCACAAAAACTATATAGCTCAGCGGGGCCTTACCTGGGTAAAATAAACATTGTTTGATAATAGTGAAACATGAAATAGTGCAAAAGAAAACCAAAGTAAAGGTACCGCCCTGCAATAGCTTGTTCAAGCCACTGCTGGCGGAAGGGCCTCCGTTAGAGGGAACTCTAGAGGATACTTGGTCTACTCTTCTATGTTGACCAGACGTGTTGGAAGAGGTGGGTGTACCCATATATTGGGACAGTTATATGTTTTTGAAATCAGTATTTTATATATTTTAAATAAAGCAAGTAAATGTAAACAGTGCAAGTAAAACACTCTAACCAGGGCTGCGTGTGAATAACCAACAGGCCATGATTCAAGTTACGTATTCAAGTTATGTAACCTTAAGAATCAGCGTTTCAGCGTTTATCTAACAGAACATGTTTCATATTATAAATAAGTGTCGCTGGGTAGCTCAGTAGTCCACACACTCCTCTTAACCGTGACAGATGAGGCAGGATTAATAGTTTATCACCTATGCACCACCTCTTCTGCCCCCCCCACTCCCCCCTCCCCACATTTTTTAAAGCAATTTAGTTTTTCATGACCGAGCATATTCTTCCTGCAGTCTGAAAGTTTTCCAAGGGTATATGTGTAAGATTCGTCCTTGACGCATCATTGGATCATACGGGGGGGGGGGGGAAGTCTATTTAACGCTTGCCTGGTCTCTCGCGATGGACACAAATTAAGCTCCACGGTCTGCAGGTTTTGGTGGGATTTTTTGAGGCTCCACGCAAGGCGTATGATAATAAAAGACAATCGTAGTCTATGTATGACTACCGTAACAGGGAACAATGTTACGGAGCATGCTGGGTGATAACCCACATTGCACATTTATTGACTGTCATACCATGAATATTTTCTCTCCGTGGAAGAACGAGTGGGGAATTACTGCCCTCTACTACTGTGTGGCCCAGAGGTCACTTGGAAGAGATCTCAGGCGCAGGTCCGCAATATTCGCTTCTGTGGACTGTTCCCTAACGCTAAAGGCTGCACTTCCCTGTGAGAGATGTGCATGCCGCGATCGATGTAAATCTGGGGGTGAAAGCTGTAAACGAGTGCAATGCCTGCCTTTACAACTGCAATGCCTGCCTTTCCAACTTACAGAAAACTACACCTGTTATGTTTGATGTTTCGTCACCAGTTTTTTTTTCATCCAAAAAAAAGTGATACAAGTTAATGCTTTGCAAATGCCGCACATTAAAGTATTCCAGAATTGTCAGTTAAAAGCTATAGGAACTAAAACATGCCAAGAACAAATTGACGGGCATGACAATTTGTGTTAAATAAATAGTCTTCGGTTGTATAATTAGGGAATTATTGATGGAAAACTAGCAGGTCACAAATTAGCCGCTTGAACAGCAGTGTTGTGCATTGAAACATTAATTAAAGTCAATTATAAACATCATTGTACATTCTAACTCAGAAAACCCTCGCTCAATCCGTAAGACCATCGTACAAGGGAGTCGGAATGCTGGAACATTATTTGCATGTGGCTACATAGTAAAGTCGCCGGACAAACTTACACTTGCATGAGGAGAACGCTCAAGACTCTGCTGAGGTTGTCTGTCAGAAACCTACTTGATATAAATTTCGATTTAAAGCTTTCGTGACTGCAAGGATTCATCTTCTTGGTTCTTTCGGTAAAGTCACGTAGAATGGGAATAAAATAATAAAATAAAATAAGACAATAAAATTCTCACGACGTTTCGGCCACAACACAAGTGGCCTTCTTCTACTTGATATACTCAACACGTTCGTTAATAATACCCGCAGCCTTGAAGTTAAAACTATACGTTTGAAAAATGCTATGAAGAAGGGACATTACCAAAAACGGAAATTATTGTATATATTATTCATTTTAAGGCCAGTGTTATTGACAAACAAACATGTTGAGTTGTATTGTTAATTGTGCTTGTGCACCACTGCAAAGTAACATCACCAAATATTTTTTTCACTTGCTATACTGTCCCATGGGGAACAATTTGCTTAGCAGGATGGTGGTCTTGGGAACATCATCGGTGTCAGCCTACTGAGTGAGATCTGAAACAGCCTTTCAATTGTGTGTGTTTATCGGCGAGTTTCACCACGTCGCAATGTGCTTGGCAGAATCGGTCAAGCCCTGAGAGCTTTCTGTTCTGCTGTGGAAATGTGCCGGGGCCAGGGAAATGTGTAGGCAGAAAAATATATCCCTAGCGGCTACCCATATGGGCCCTAGAATCCATCACGGTAATTTAGTGGCTGGTGGCGGTTCTCCAAATCTGGCCATGTGTGAATTGCGCTAAGCTTGTGTGGCAAATGCAGTCGTGGGAGCTTCCAAGGGCCAAGCTGATTGTGTATTTGTGCAGTCTGTTCTCCTATAATACAGTAGTTGGGTTCCTGAAGAACATCGGGTGCGGTATGGAAAAATCGCGTTATAATAACAATTTATTCAATGGGAATTAAGGGGTTAGGGGGTAGTAGGTTTAAAATATATATTTTTTTACCAAAAAAACTAATTATGAAATGTAAATTAACTTCATACCCTTGCCACTCATTGTAATTAAAATCAACAAATGTGTATGCAAAGCGAGACGAATTACATTTAGTTAAAGCACAATCCGCGATAACACGTGAGATGCGTATGCAGGCTGAACAAAGACTGAAGCAGCCGTACGACCACTTATTCCTACTCGCGCGACGTAGTTCTGTTCACTCAATCGCGATATATCCAATTCGCATCCGCGTTATATAAAAAAAGTGTTCCCTAATGCATTCATCATCGTGTTATATCCAATTCGAGTTATGAAAACACGCAGCCAGTGAAAGTTGATTGGGCCAAATGAATAAAGCAGAGAGGGGAGGCAGACCTTAATGTACAGCAGGCAAATTACAAACTTGAATAGGCAATGAGACAACTGTCTGTGCAGCAATATCTTCCATGCGTTTGGCTGGGTAATTAAGGTTGCTTTTGCCGGGAAATTATCAACGCTAAATCTGCTCATTATCAAAACGGACTCGTTGAGAAACACTGTTAACATTCCGCACGTTAACAGGTGATGCTGAAAGTAAACGGGGTTTGATGGGTTCTTTTTGGAATGCGTCACCAAAATACAAGAGGCATCATAAACTGGTGCGCGTTGGTGGCAACTACTTTTCTGACGATTTGCAGTGCAAAATCCCCCCCCCCCCCACACACACACTTTGACTTGCGGTGTTCCCAGTACGGTACGCAATAACATCCAACCACTGCTCCATCAATATCGCACCCGTTGGATACTACGCCTGTATATTGTTGCTTTGTTCAGGAGCTTTGTGTAGCACAAATATAGCATACAGATGAAGATTCAATAAAAAAAAACCAGATGTATACGGACACTGTCATCGTCAGTCACAATCAATTCACTGCTGGTTGAAGGTGTCCCCAAAGCATCGCCATCTCTCACAGTCCTGCGAGGCAGCAATCAGATCCGACCGTGCCCGTCCAGTGCTCGCCGAGCTGCATTGGCTTCCGGTTGCCGAACGAACACATTGAAAGGTCGCACTCGTTACACACAAAGTGCTTGCCACTAATGAACCACAATACCGTGATGATCTCGTCAAGGAGCATGAACCATCACGCGAACTCCAGGTCATCCTCCCGGCGGCTTTTGGCTTAGCCATCGAACAAAGACGGTCACTTGCATCGCGCACTTTCAGATGCGCTTCTGCGGCCGTCTGGAACGCTCTTCCCTCCGATATTAGGAAGCCACTGGGAGCTATTCACTTTTAAATCATCTCGATTGAAAACGCTTTTCTTTAGAACTGCCTTTTGTGTTTAGTTTGTTGCCCTTCCCCCGCACCTCCGATTAGCACGGTTGGCTATGTACGGTGCAAAAGAAGTTCAACGTACATACATAAAGTACCTGCAGACACTCTCATTTCCTCGCTCCATCTATGATGTGGACGTCCTCTTGTGCACAATTCATACGTTGGCTGTCACTCCAATGGAGGTCTTGACCATTGGCCCTCATTCCTACTATGGTGATGTGTCCCGCAAAGGCACGATTACTTTTCTTAAAATCCAATGTCTCTTCTTTTAGCATGTTCTTCAGTTCACAAGACCCCTTTCTTTGCCTCTCAATCGTATTCCAAGCATCACAATATACAGTCCTCTATATGCTGTGTTTGATCAAGAAGAGAAAATAAACTTATACACCGAATAGCTAAACATATATATATACATAATAATAAGTATTGTACACATACACAAAGGGCTGATTAATTGTTGGCGAAAGGTCTTTTTATAACGTGTTTTTCTACAGATGTTCACGTCTCAATCACCATCAATAACAATAATGTTTTTAGATAACGCCCATTACATCGTGGCTGCTTTGTATGCGACGAGCGACTCGCATCTCATATCAACACATTTCAAAGGGCACCCCCAGTGGCAGCTGTCCCCTTGTGGTGGTGCACAAGGTTACTTAGCACCTAACCTCTGAGCGGGCATAATGGAGAAGAAAAACCACCAGGGTGATGAATTGTTTCAGCTGCTTTGGTACACGGTGCAGAGATAAGGGAGTGAGAGATGGGGCTTGGACATAATGCATCGTCTGCATCTGACGGGACCTGACTTGTCATGACTGCGTTAGAGATAAAGAAGCCTCTATCGTCAAGGGAAAGCTGGATCGATAACAACAAGGGGGGTGAACCTTGGTGCGATTAGCACACTGCGCTCTGCACCACGTGACCTGGGTTTGCGCTCGGCCCCGGTTAACATCAGTGGCGAGTGATATCTGACAAGTTCTACCCCCCACCACCCAGTAAACATTAAACGTTAGGGCAACGTTGAGCCAACGTTGGTCCAACGGTACTAACCAGATTCCAACGTTGCACGTTTACACGGCATACATGGTGGTGGTTTGGTCAAGGGTAGAAATTGATTACAATTAAATACGTAGGTGGTGATATGTCTGGTATACAGTACAATCAGCATAAGGCGGTAGTGGATATGTATCGACGCAACGATTAAATATTATAACATCGCTTTTGCACCTCTGGTTATGCAATCTTCGTCGGGCTAATGGCAGGGCCGAACAAGGCATAAACAGACGAGACAGAGAGATGTGAGACGGAGAGTGACGCGGTGGGGGCAGCTGACACCACAGTTCAGCTCTGTCTGTGGTCATCACATCGCCCGAATCTCGTTAGATCTCCGAAGCTAAGCAGGGTTCGGCGCCTGGACTCCGCTTCGATGGGTGACCGTCTTTAAATTAAGAGCAATGCCTCCCCCCCCCCCCCCCCACCCCATGTGCCCCTCTATTTAAAGACTATTTTTCTTTTTACCAGGTAAGGCCCACTCAGCTATGTAGCTCTTTTAAAAAAAAAAACACCTGGCCGCAAATGATAGCCCAATGAAGTGACTTATGTGGAAATTTATAGCAGCCAAAGACTCTAAACCGGAGAACCCTGGATAAAAATCCACGCGAGAGAACATGAAAACTCCAAATATACAGCAGGCGTCAGAGTTGGGATCGGACCCACAACCTCCTGTATACCAGGCAAGGTAGTTAACATCTCGCCACCGTGGCACCCAATTCGTGCACAAAAATTAACTCAGGAAATCCTGGGTCTCTAGACTCTTTCAGGGGGGGTCCTGCCTTGTGATATTTAGTAGGTCCTTTTAAAGGTGAAGTTGTTGGCATTTGAGCACAGGTGTCTGAGACAGATGCCAGAAATGTCGTGGCAAGGCAGGATAAGCAATGCATTAGACTGGAAGAGAACGTGGCAGGTAGCTGTTGTCGACATGCTTTGGCAAATACGGTGTGCTCAGGAGGATGTGGAGGATGGTCACAAATGATAGCTCAACGAAGTGGCTCATCATGCGGAAATGTATAGAAGCCAAATACTCTAAACGCGTGATGTTGATTATAAATGTGGAGGAGGGAAAACCAAGAGGACCCGAAGAAAAATCTACGCGACCACGGGGAGAGAGACACGCAAATTCCAAATATACAGCAGCAGGCGTCAGGATCGGACCCACGACCTCTTGCATGGTAGGCAGCGACCAGGTAGGTTATCATGGCATGAAGATAAGGTTTAAGTATTGGAGGTGCCTGTGAACGCACATGACCACGGGGAGAGAGAGAGATGCAAACATCAAATATACAGCAGGCGTCAGGGGTCAGGATCGAACCCACGTCCTCCTGCATACCAGGCGAGGGAGTTAACATCTCGCAACGTGGAGCTGGCCTCATTCAGAGGCGGCTCCTCGGAGTGGCTCAATGCAACTTAAGTCCCAGATCGAGAGCCGTACCACCGACAGCGTTACGTCAAACAATACCACGCCACTGCTTCCTTCCTTCTGCCAGATATCGCAGCCGTTGCGCAAAGGGCGCCAGAACTCGAGGTGTCTTGCCCTTCCTCCTCACCGCTGCTGTACAACGCTCTGGCGAATGGCTTTCTCGAGACCACTGGTTTCTCAACATTTCTGTACCTGCGTGGGGGGACGGATCACTGTGAGGGAGAAAGATAGACTGCACCGACGAATTCCACGGACGTCTGTGCCACACGGGCTTGTTCGGGGACCACCACCCGGTGGGTCCAGCGCAGTGTTTCTTCGCTAAATTGCCAGAGAGGGGGTTGTAAGCCACTTTCGTCGATAAGACATCATCAGTGTATGAGGGGCTCGCCACACCGTTTGAAACCATTGTGGGGGTTGACAGCAGCACGATGATGATGATGATGGGGGGGGGTGTTTTCACTCTTTGTGAACTGTCGGGGGGGGGGGGGGCCTCACTAAAGGCCACCAGGGGCCGCCAGTGGCCCGCGGGCCTTGCAATGAAGACCACTGATCTTTCGAGTCGAGACTGCACGATCAGCAGCATCACGGGCGAACCCCGGGCTTCTCTCACCTTCACGAAGATGCCGATCTCGAAGTCCTGATGCAGGCTGCCATTCGCGACCGCCGAGAGCCCGGACTCCACCTCTCCTCCTGCTCCTCTCGCTCCCGCTGCCGCTCCTCTTCCTCCCCCCACTCCTGATGCCACTCCCGCCTCGGCGGCCGAGCCGTGCTCCCCACGGCTGCCCTCGTCGCAGGCCGGCTCCTCCAGCAGACAGGGCGGCGGGGGAGGCAGCTCGTCCGACAGGCAGCACTGCTCGCCGCATTCCTCGCCGCATAGCCCGTCCTCTCCACTCGGAGGAGGAGGAGGAGGCGGTGGTGGTGGTGGCAGCAGCATGTCCTCCTCCTCCTGCTGCTGCTGCTGCTGTTGTTGTTGTTGACTGTCCTCCGCGCCCCCCTCTGCCACCTCCTGCTGCTGCTGCTGCTGGTCGTCCTGCTGGTCTTCGTGGTCGTCCTCTGGGCACCCCCGGCTCGCCTCGCCCGCCCCCGCCGCCGCTGCTGCTACCGCTGCTTCGCCGGACTCGGTCTCGGCCATGTGAACGTCCCCGTGTCCGCGTGGGACAGCAGCAGTCGCAGCGTGCAGCGCGTGGGAGCGCGAGCCCAGCGAGGAGCCCGTGGCTCGCGCTCCTAGCCCCCCCCCCTCTCTCTAACCCCCCCTCACCCCCCCTCACCTCACTCCCACCTTTACCTCACTCCCCTCCTCACCTCACTCTCACCCCCCCCTCACCTCCCCCCCCCTTACCTCACTCCTCCTTACCTCAACTCACTCCTCCACCTCTTCACGAACCTCACTCCCCTCCTCACCTCACTCCCCTCCTCACCTCACTCCCCTCCTCACCTCACTCTCCTCACCTCACTCCTACCTCACCTCTTCCTCACCTCACTCCTACCTCACCTCACTCCTACCTCACCTTTTCCTCACCTCACTCCTACCTCACCTCTTCCTCACCTCACTCCTACCTCACCTCTTCCTCATCCCTCACCTCACTCCTACCTCACCTCTTCCTCACCTCACTCCTACCTCACCTTTTCCTCACCCCTCACCTCACTCCTCCCTCACCTCGCACCTTGCTCCCTCACCGATCCTCACCTTGCTCCCTCTTTAAAGCTCACCGTCTCTCCTCACCCCTCCTCACTCCCTCACCCTTCCCTCTAGCCACCGCACGCCCTCCCCTTAGCTCACCTCACTGACCTCACCCCTCACCTCACTCACCTCACCCCTCACCTCACCCCTCACCTCACTCACCTCACCCCTCACCTCACCTCACTCACCTCACCCCTCACCTCACCCCTCACCTCACCCCTCACATCCCTCCCGCTCGTCTATACACAAACGAGCGCGAGATCTAACGGAGCCCCCCCCCCCCCCCTCACTCTCTCTCTCCTTTTATATGTAAATAAAGCGCGAGGTGGAATTGAGACCCCCACCTAACCACCCCTGTTCTATGCAAATGAGGCCTCGTCGTCTATGTAAATGAGATGAGGATGATGGTGAGGATGGAGGAGGAGGATGAGGATGATGATGATGATGGAGGGGAAGCCCCTTGGCCGCGCTGTTCTCCGCCGCGCGCGCCGAGGTGGAGTGAGCGAAAGAAGACGCGGAGCGATGCCCCCCCCCCACCACCCCCCACCACCCCCCACCACCCCCCACCACCACCCACCCACAGCCCCCGCCGTCCTGCTCCCACCCCTCCCACACCGCACCTCGGCCGCTCTCCATCCACCGCGACTGCCGCCGTGACCCCAAGCGGCAAAGCCCTCTCGGAGGGAGCCTCTAAAGCGTGACCATTGTTTTACAAAACAATCTCCCGGGGGGAGGTAGTGGGTGTGGGGGGAGGAGGTCATGACACAGTCAATGTTGAAGCAAATGTCAACGCCAAATAGAATGAGTAAGGACTTGATCTGCTAACTAACACCTCGTGTGTGTATGGGGAAAGACTGCGACGCCGTGAAGATAAGAACTTAGAGTTGGGGGGCTCGGGTGAGCTCCCCCCCCCCAGCCCCCCTCTCCCAGATACCGCCTCCCTCCCTACCCTCTTCACTTTGACTACAATACAAGCTCTTAGTATCCGCTCACGTCCCAAATGTTTCTCTCTCGCGCGCTGCGCGATGTGCGCAGTGGGCCGGGAGGGGTTCCAACTCCGCTGACGCCCCTTGGGTCTCCGATGATGCTTGGCCATTGTTCTGAATGTAATGTAAAATGTACGTAGGTGTGTACAGCCCTGCTGCCACTCTTCACTGCTGGATGAGGGCTTCCCCGCGTCCCGTGTGGGTCGCGTGGATTGTTTTGCAATAATTCTGATGCGGGTTGGGTCGAAGGCAAGGTCCGTAGAACTTTGGAGCCGCGAGATAATACAACCTCTTCTGTGCATCACAACTCCAGATGGCAATTACTCGATACAACAGACGTAAGGGTTGTCATTGGTGCGACTAAGAAGCTGATGCGAACAGTCTGGAAGGTGCACGCTATTGTTTCACAAGTCACATGTTTGAGAAAAAGAGAATGGGGACAAAATAAAATAGGACACGTCCGTGTCTGCTTACGCTGTGGAGACTGTGAGATGTATTTCTACAAGGTCGGCTGACCGAAAGATCGAGAAAGCATTCGTCAACTTCGCGTCGCCCACACCGACTTGCATCTCGTATATAGTAAAAACGTCTCAGTGTCACAACGGGTGCGTGAGTAACTGTTGCCATGTCCGACGCATGGAAGTCACTAAAGTCAAAGGCAATAAAAGGAGCCAGGGGGTCAAAAAAGATACACAAGCCTAAGTACTGTAAGCTCTTATATTCCGGGGAAAATGTATTATAAATTATTATTTGAAAGATCAGACATTATGCCAAAGCACGCCACATTCTGCCAACACAACAGGCGATGCATCATTGGAATAGGCTGCCGAATGCCTCTCTGGAAATAAACAAAAACCTGAACAGTCTAAGATCAACGAATACTAAAGTTCACTCTCATTGCGTGAAAACTACACACGGCCCTTTTGTTAATCCACTCACTGATGGACCTTTGAGCTATCTACACACGTTAACTTCGTAATGCTAAAAATGCAATCCTGTAATGCACAGTTAACTCTCGGTTATCCGTGGGTGCATTTACCAGCGTTGATGATTAACCGTGCTTGCCAAAAACAAACATTAATTCTGGATTTGAAGCTTTCGTGACTGCAATGATTCATACTCTTTGGTTTTTTCGGTAAAGTTACGTAGGTAAAATAAAATAAATTAAAACAATTAAATTAAATCACGACGTTTCGGAGGCAACACAAGCTTCCGTCTTCAGGTGGAAACCGTCACAGCAAAATTGCTGATTTAATTTTTTTGTTTTCATTAATTTTATTTTACCTACGTGACTTTACCGAAAAAAACAAAGAGTAAAAAACAAACATATTTTCTTGCGCGGGTTCACATTTCAATATCATAGGTCGCATATGTTGCGCAATATCCGTGTTGTTTTAATTTTATTTCAATCACCCTTCTCCCATTTTCCCAAGAGTTGACCATACGCTAGATCTGGAGGTAAAAAAACAACACTGGTATTATAATAATAAACTAGTTAAAATGATTTGTCAATCCACTGCTGGATAAAGGCCCTCCCTGCCCCGTGTCCGTTAAAGATTATGTTTGACCGTACGTCACCTCGCTGGTCAGTACGCAAGGTTGACACCTATTCCCACTGTGAAACCAAACACTCGACATTTCTCAGCCAGAACTAGGCCTATCAAAAGCATGCAGTATATATCTTAACGCAACAACGGTACGAGATCTCTGTACAAATCAATTCCTGCACACACGCAGGTGCCAATTCTCGTCAACCCCGAACGGGCGGCAACCCTATAATATAATATCATTACTTGCCACCGATGTTAGCCGTGGGAAGGGAATCTAACTCAGGTTGCCTTAGATTCATAGTTGTGGCGCTGCTTAAAAACCCAATGTGCCAACAAACTCCCATCGCTCTGTATCTGGAGGTGAAAATCTCTGTTCTGCCAACGCTGGACCCGTGAGGCGCGTGACACGTGGACACGGACGCGCACGCGCGTGTTTGACGTTGTCACGGCAACCGAACGAGAGTTGGGGGTGTGTGTGTGTGTTGGGGGGGGTGCTGGAAATAAAAAATATATATATAATGGGGGCCCTCTTATCTCTACACTCTCAGGTCCAGGAGAAGTCCTCCCGAAAACAAAGACGAACCCCAATAACAACCAAAAAAGGCTGACATACATTCAATAAAAAAGACACGCTCGCACAAGCTGCAATGTTTCATTGTCCTTTTGTTACATCAAGCTGCAATGTGGTAAATGTAGAGATGATGGTAGGGGGCTCGGGTCAGCCGAGCGAATCAGCGCTGCACATTGAAGTTGGAGCGTTAAGTTCAAATCCTGATCAGGGTTAACGCATTTCCAATCTCGTCATCGTCATCACCACCGTAAAATTGCACATCTTCATACAATTGTTCTCTACACGATATTGAACATTGATATCAATATAAAAAAGGTGACACAGTATAGATAAATTAGGGCACTTTATGCAGCGAACGTCCTAATTGTAGACAATAATTGTCAACTTATTGACTCAGCGTGTGGTAATCCTGACACTACCGTATTATAAATTGTGAAACTTGGTTGACAGAGCCTTTAGAATAACATTGGCCACCCATTTCAGTATCTCTTTGTCCCTCGACTCCCTCCCGTGATCAGAACACTTCTAGTGGGCATCATTGCCGGCAGCTCAAAATAACCTGCCCAGTGCAGCTCACTGCAACGATACACTTACAATTACTGTAAAACACAAGGCATTCAAGTGCAAGGGTCTGATTCGTCAATTTAGCAGTTTTTTGGGGGGAGGGGCAGGAAATAAACAGAATATTTTTTCATTGAAAATCCGGTGGTAAACCCAACTCATTGTAACGATAGCTACTCTGTTTAAATCAAATACGTAGACTGTATTTTTCAATGCCGAAATGTTTTATCTTTAACCGGGATGTGTTATTTACTGAGGTGGATTATCTTTTGTGTTGGAGGTGGTGTGCTGTGATTAACGTGTTCGTTTCCCAGAATTGTCCTGAATATAACTACAGTACATTGGATGGAGTTCGTGAGACGTAGCTTTTTACATTGCGTGCTACGTTTTAATTCTACAAAATATTTTTTTTTTAAATCGCATTCGCATGTAGGAAAGATTTTTTGTGGAACGACGCATGTATTATTTGTCCCATAATTTTTCCCAATAAAACAGGACACTTATGGGAATATAAAAATGGTTAATTGTATGTTAGTAGTCCAATTAGCTGTTGCCCAATTTATGTCGCTTGCCATTGGAAAGCGACTTAATTAATTATGCAAACATCGGGAACGTGGCGTTTGTTTAGAATGCGTTGACTCGACTCGGCCTTGAGTAGTGTACTGCGTCTGGGGCGGCTTGCAAACATCTGCATTGGGGAGACAAAGGCGGTCGTGCTATCAGACGTCATAGGTGCTCGCTAACACAACTCGCCCCAACAGTCTGTTAAGGGCTACACGGGGGGTACTCTTTGTCTTAGGGGCCGTACATAAATGACGTCACGCGATTTTGGTAGATTTTTGACCCCCCCCCCCTTCGTCACACGACGTCACAAAAAGTCAGACCCCCCCCTCAAATATGACGTCACAAAGCTCTCCCCACCCCCCCAAAAAATGTATCAAACATGCTTCAAATCGCTTTAAACTATTGTCATTGTAGTGCGTATTTAATGTGGCGCTGCATTCTGATGTTGCAGGAGGAAACATTTATTAAAAAGGCTATTTAATAAAGTAGAACGTGTTGTCTATATTTATTTAAAGTTTGCGAATTTTCATGTGACGTCACATTTCTTAACCACCCCCCCTCCCCTCGTTACACATCGTCACACACCCCTAGGTGCGTTACGTCATGTATTGACTGCCCCTTGTTGCTCATCGCGAGTTGATATTGATTGGCGTTGAGCAGGTGCTTTGCCTCAAATTGTACTTGCTGTAGGTAGGTGTGGCCTCTGCTAGCGGCGTGAATTGATTTTTCAATTAATTAACGCCATGGAGTTGATTCGTTGAGTTGGAATCTGGTTGGAGAGAAGGTGCGTATTCTTTGGGTCTTTCGGTAAAGTTACGGTAAAGGGACCGTTCATAAATGACGTCACGCACCTGGGGGGGTGGGGGGGTCAGACATTTGTGACGATGTGTGACGAGGGGGGGGGGAGGTTTGAGAAATGTGACGTCACATCAAAATTCGCAACTTTAAATAAATATAGACGACACGTTCTACTTAAATTGAATTTTTAATAAATGTTTTCTCCTACAACATCAGAGTGCAGCGCCACATTAACTACGCACTACAATGACAATAGTTTAAAGCGATTTAAAGCATGGTCTTTTTGGGGGGCGGGGCAGAGCTTTGTGACGTCATATTTGAGGGGGGGGTCTGACTTTTTGTGACGCCGTGTGACGAAGGGGGGGGGGAGTCAAAAATCGTCATAAATCGCGTGACGTCATTTATGGACGGCCCCAAAGTCTTTGAACCTATCTACGCGACTTTACCGAAAGACCCAAAGAATATGAATTCCTGCAGTCACGAAAGCTTTAAGTCGAGAAGATGCGTGTTGTTAACATCGCAATACACTAGTATCGCTAGATCTAATACTGCATGGTACTTGTATAATAGTTAACTGTGTGCTGTAGAATAGTTGACCATTTATAATATAAACCCGATAAACGCTGCGAGGATACGTTGTTGGCGGTCGAAGGCAGTGGATCAAAACCAACTGTTGTAGTGTACTTCTATGCTTACGCGTCTAATGCTCCACGACTTCAGCAAACCCTCGCCCACCATGGACAATGAATACGCATCGCTCATGGAATAACTCTATGAGCTATGAAGACTTCGTTTTCACAGGTGTCTAGCCAAAAGCTGGGATCAGAAATGGTAGAAATCTAGAGAGACGAGCGTGATGAAGTATGGTTAAACACCCCTCACGCCCAGCAGCAGTGGGTTGACACAAGTGGCTGTACATGTACAACTTGCCACGGTGGCTAGGAGATGTTAACTACCTCGCCTGGTTCACAAGAGGTCGTGGGTTCGATCCCGACCCTGACGCCCGCTGCTGCTGCTGTATATTTGGAGCTTGCATGTCCTCCCCGTGGTCGCGTAGATTTTTCTCCGGCCTATCCGGGTTTCCTCTCCACATTTCGAAACAACGTGCGTTTAGAGTATTTGGCTGCTATACATTTCCACGTGATAAGCCACTTCCGTTGAGCTTTCATTTGTGATAGCCAGGTCGCTTCTGAAAAAGAGCTATGTATCGCTCAGTGGGCCTTACCTGGTAAAATTAATTAAAAAAAAGTTTAATGTCCAGTGGGGAGGGAGACACTTGCAGGCCTGTCTAGCGCAGTGTTTATAATTGCGGTCCCTGGTGGCCTTTAGTGCGGCCTTTGACGTGCGGCCCCTGACAATAACACAAAGAGTGAAAACACACATACCCCCCCCCATCATCATCCTCGTGCTGCTGTCAAACCACCCCCCCCCCCGCCCAAAGTGTTTCAAATGGTGTGGCTCCAATCTGAAAAGTAGTGAAGGACGTTTAACACGTAGGCTTTCGCGACCAATATTATCCATGATCACGCGGTCACCAGCCAAACCAGCCAATTTGGGAAGGTTCGTCACGGAAACAAAACGTGCCAATTAGTGACTACTTCAGCACACCGGCGTGTTGGAGAGCAGGCGCGGTGTTGCTGAACGAGTAACTAATTGGCACGATTTGTTTTGCGTGCCAAACCTTACTGATTGGCTGTGTCGGGTGGCGGCGGGTTTAACGACGACACATTTATATCTACGTGATCTAACACCAAACAACAACAAATCCCCCTTTCATTATGACCACTGGTCTAGCGACATCTGGCGAACTTCTAAACGTCCGTTCGGTCACTGTTCATGACAGTGATGCCCATACCCCCACAAAGACAAAGATCCCCCGTGTAGCCTTAACGGACTGTTGGGGCAAGTGCTGTTAGCGAGTAGCACCTAATGAAGGCAACACCACGCCCGGCCGCCTTTGTCTGCCCCAGTGACGATGTTTGCTACAAACCGCTACAACCAGGTATTAATTTGAGGCTGGGTCGACCTAAGGGAGGCCAGGTACCGGTTCAGATAATCGTCACCGGTGTTGGTAAACCATGAGCGGGAATCGAACTCGGCGTGGCCGCAGTGCGCTAACCGCTGCACCACCGCTCCTCCCCCACACACCCAGCACAGAGAGCGCCCGCCCATTCAATCCCAGTAATTAACGCCGGCTGCTGCTGCTGCTGCGTCTGCTTGTGTGGGGGGTAGGGGGCAAGGAGGCAGTTAAATTGAGCCAAAGGTGTGTCGCTGGGTTGGAAGCGCGCAGGGGCTTTCGAAGCAAAGAGGGGTGTAGAGAAGGACAAAGGGCGAAGGGAGCGAGCGAGCGAGCGAGGGAAAGCGAAGACGAAGACTAAGCGAAGTCCTCTTGGGAAGCCATGGCTGACGGACTGCGTTCCCCTCGCTACGATTTGGTGGTGTTCGGTGCCACGGGCTTCACGGGACAGTACGTGGTGGAGGAGGTCGGCCGAGTCGCGGCGAAACGCGACGGCGATTTCACTTGGGCCGTGGCTGGCCGCAACGGGGAGAAGCTCAAGGATCTGTTGGAGAGAGTCTGCGTCACTATAGGTGAGGGCGTGGGTGTGTTGTTGTTGTTGCCTCCCTCGGCGGGGTTCGTGCTGCCCCAATCGGCCGGTTTCGTCAGGCGAGGCCGTAGGGCTGGGTGAGGCCTTGCTTTGCACGGCAATGTCGTACGCAGTGAGTGACATTGCAATGTAATTTGTATCCAGTCCAACGTTACGGTTTTTTTTTAGCATTCTTTTAAGGCTTTATAGCGTATGGAAGGAACTGGCATTGCACGATTGAGGAATGTTAACGATTATTTTTGGATCCTGGTAGTCGAAATGTTAACTACCTCGCGAAGACTACAGGAGGTTGTTGGTTCGCCCGACGCCTGCTGCTGATGTATATTTAAAGTTCGCGCGTGTCTCTCCTTCCCCGTGGTCGCGTGGATTTTTCTCCAGGTCCTCCGGTTTGTAATCGGCGTTCTTTGGGATACTTTTGGTTGCCATAAATGTTTCCACAGGACGCGATACGCGCCACTTCGTTGAGCAATTGTGTTTGTGGGCCAGGCCGCTTCTGAACGAAAACAGAGTTTTTCGTAGCTCGATGGGCCTAACCTGGGGAAATAAAACATGGTTTGTTTTTTTTAATGTGAGATGAAAGTCTTCATCCAGCAGTGGATAATACTGACCGATGAAGTGTGTAGAATGTGTGCAACCCGGTTAATAGCAATATCGCGTGTATTTTGTTGGTGGTTTGTTTTCGAGTGTTTTAAAGTGCCGTGACCCCCCCCCCCCCCACACAAAACATCTGCGACGAAGTCGTGAACTAACACTGCCCCACGCAATTTTTGCGCAGGATATACAACGCATTCGAATTGCCAGCGATGTGCATTTCTTAAAATGTATTTGCCAAATGATACTCGCTGGCCAACTTCCCCCCCCCCCCCAAAAAAAAATATATATAACGCCAACATTGACAACCATTGTTTAACGTATCTACAGCAGCGAGTTGACATCAACACATTGCATGCGACGCGGTGATGTTACTGGAGTTGCTATAATGCCACACTTGACCGCATGGTTATGCATGCGTATTGATCTTCGTAGCCAGCGGTGCTAATCGGAGGTGCAACTTTTAAAGTATGCAACGGGACACGAACGTGTCGTTTTTTTTAGTACTCTGTTATGCTTGCGCGTTTTCTTGACGTGCTTTTTTAATATACTGTTTAGATTTGTTGGCAAGATTACAAATTGTAATCGACTACCTTGTGATCAATTTCTCGCGTTCCTTTTAAAAATGGCTACTGCCGCCACGTGTTGCCTCTTCGAAAGCCGAGAACCACCACACCCCCAACCCCTGACAAGCATCCTTGGGCGTGATGCCCCTAAAGTCAGAATCCGAATATTTATTTATACTGGAGGAAATCCGATGAGCTCTAAAGCTCTTCTCCAAGCCCCGCCCCCGTCACACGTTCGAACAGAGCTTGGCTTTTTTAATCCAACTGTTAATGCGATCCGATTTAGTCGAATAATCCTCCCTCATTCACTGGAGGAGCCAGTGGGGTGGCACGTGATGCTAAAACGATCGCACCTGTTAATGTTTGTACTTTGACTTGTATGCATGTACGGCGGCTTTGTCACACCACTGCTGGCTTGGGGCCTTGCTGTGCCTTTTTTTCGGGTCGTGTTTTTGCTTTATTATACTTCAAAACGCTGCTTTACTGAAACGTGATCTCTTTACTGGGCTTTATTAAAGGTTGCATCCAGGGCTGGATTAAGGCATGGGCTTCAGAGGCTGCAGCCCAGGGGCCTCTTCCAGCTGGAGGACCTCCAGATATTAAGTTTTCATTTGTGGATAAATTTTATTTTTCTTGAACTTTGTTTTCCTTTTGAAAATATTACTGGGGGCCTCCACAGTACCTGTAGCCCAGGGGCCTACAACATCTTAATCCGGCCCTGGTTGCATCTCCTGCACACTAAAAAGAATCCGCACCTCTGATTTGGCCACGGTTGGCTGCGTAGAGTGTGGAGGAAGTTTAACAAACTATACATACGTTTGTATTTTTTTTGCTATAAAATATGGTGTACTGACATGCCACTCCTGAAGTTAAACTTCCACTTTGCTGCTCTCATTTGGGCCAATGGTAAAGTTGCAGCAGTAAATTTACAACATTCTGATGACTCTGTTATGTAAAGTTACCGTTCTAGTTTTTTAATAAAATGCCAGTAACCATGGAGGCTTAGTATCGCAGGCTGCAATCTAATTATAAATATTTGTCCATGGTATTAAAATGTTATATAAAAAATACATAAAATGAAATTGCGCCTCAGCAATTTGAATACAGCCATGTATCAGCACCGCAGCTTGAAAGTGAGCTTATTTCATAGCTATGCAATTGGTAACTTGGTAAAAAGTCGCGTTTGCATACTGCATTTGTGCAAATTATCGTTTCTGTATTGTTTATTTACATTGCACTAACGTTACCATACAGACTTTTTTATCTCCAGTCTCTTGCACAAGAGACTTGTCTCATTTGAACTTTTACCTAGCTTATCAAGTGTGCAAATTCAGATGAGGTACAGTATTTATGCGAACTAACTTTGCTTTCCGTGGTCAGATATTTAACTTTGTTATTTAGTTGTGCAGTGTTTGTCAACGATTTTAATGACGAGTTAATCTTTTTCAGGACAACCACACGCAAAGAACAGTGTTGGTCTTCTCATATGTGATGTGGGAGATGAGGAGTCTCTGGCTACTATGTGCCAGAATGCCAAGGTTGTCCTTAACTGCGTTGGACCGGTATGTACTTTACACAACCATTTAATCTGCAAAGGAACATGGGTGAAAGTGCAGATTTGATAACCCCGTCTTCCTGCAACGGCCTTTTTTTCAATGCGCCTAATGCCTCGATCCAACTTGATCTCAAAGGTGCTGTACAAATGTGAAACAACTCCATTGGGGCTGAAGGGCAGTGGGGGTGGTGGTGGTATCAGGATGGGCAAAACATGGGTGGGGTTGGGTAACACTGGTACAGACTGGAACGAATCAAACGGAACCGGCAGTGCTAACAAGCCACGGTGCAGCTGGGTCAGCCAGGACAACCAATGAGCCACTGGCCATCCTTGGGCGTTATGTAGAAAGGTGGTGGAAAGTGATAGAAATTACTTCGTTTTTATATGCCCAAGATGTATCGGTCTTTGAAAAAAATATGCTGAGTTGCGAACGCTCGTAGATTTTTAACTCTCCATTATCGGATGGAATCAATATCACAACCTCAGGATTGCCAGACCATGATGCCCTGTGGCATCACCATGTTTATTGTTGTAGCACTCAATTTTCCCTCTTCAAGAAGATCTGTGGTATATTTTAATAGGCTATTATGTCAATAGTAATTTTAAAAGTGCAGTTATATTCCTTTTTTATAATCCCAACCTAATTATGGACAGTTTAAGCTCTTAAAGCTTTCGTGACTGCAGGAATTCATATTCTTGGGTTTTTCGGTAAAGTTGCATGGGTTCAAAGAAAATAACTAAACTAAAACGTTTTGATTGCAACACAAACAATCGTCATCAGGAGAAAAAAATAGCAGGAACGCTGCTGAGGTAGGATGTTTTAAAGGTTTGAACTGGGTGTAGCCCAAGGGTCATAAGCGAAGTGGGCGGGGCTAGTGATGTTAAAGTGAGAAATTTGCATGTCAATGTAAGATCGCAGAGCCACCGCAACATTGAGGAAAACGAGCAACGGTGGCTGTGTTAGTGAGACGTTTAACCTGTTAATGTAAAGCCAGAGTCGAAAATAACTACTAACATCGGAACTGGTTAATAACATCCTTCCAATGATTGCTCAGTTTGTACCCATCTTCTCGGTTGAAATCGGGTGTCTATATATGGATGGCTTCATGAATGAATCTTTGATTGCCAGTGGGCTTGCAAAGTACCTTCGTCTTAGAGAAATACATTTTGTGCGAGCCCACCGCATTAAAACAATGATCAGCCATGGCCGAGGTATTGGTCCTACCGCGTTTCAGATCTGCGTTATGTTCACGAACACGGTCCAAGACATGTCGCTTAGTTTCCCCAATGTAACTACTGCTGCAGACACAGCTTAGTTTGTGGATCCTGGGGTGTTGCATGTCAGGGATCAACATCCTTCACAGATGGGATCAGATCACGAATTTTATATACTGTGTTAAATCAAACAGTTCACTGGCTAGGTGATGACGGTTGGAAATAGAGCTCTATGGTGTAGTTGATGAGGGAATTCTTCTGGGGTGGATGGTGGTGGGAGTTGTGTAGGCATCCATATGGGTGGCTTTCCTATAGACAGTGTCCATGGGATGTATTTTACAAACCCACTGGCAATCAACAAAGATTCGTTCATGAAGCCATCCATATATATTGACACGGACACAATTTCAACCGAGAAGATGGGTACAAACTGAGCAGTCATTGTAAGGATGTTATTAACCACTCTTTGGTTCTTTGGGTAAAGTCACGTAGTTAGAAATAAAATACAACTAACTACGTGACTTTACCGAAAGAACCAAAGCATATGGATTCCTGCCGTCGCGAAAGCTTCAAATCAAGATTGTTATAAACCAGTTTAAGTCATAATTGGCTGTTTCCGTCCTACCTTCCGATGTTAGAAATTTTTGGCTGGTTTTACATTAACAGGTTAAATGTCTCACTAACACAGCCACCATTGCTCGTTTTCCTCTGTGGCGGTGGCTCTGCGATCTTACATTGACATGCAAATTTCTCACTTTGACGTCACTAGCCCCGCCCACTTCGCTTATGACCCTAGGGCTACACCCATTTCAAACCTTTAAAACATCCTGCCTCAGCAGCTTTCCCGCTATTTTTTTCTCCTGATGACGCTTGCTTGTTGCGATCGAAACGTCGTAGTTTTTGCCATTTTCTTTGAACCTATCTACATGACTTTACCGAAAGACCCAAGAATATACAGTAATTTAATCTCTTCTCAACATGAATTACAATTTAACGCATTCCATGTATATATTCAGACTCACGAATGTCATACAT
Source organism: Petromyzon marinus (assembly GCF_048934315.1). Taxonomy (NCBI): domain Eukaryota; kingdom Metazoa; phylum Chordata; class Hyperoartia; order Petromyzontiformes; family Petromyzontidae; genus Petromyzon; species Petromyzon marinus. The sequence continues at coordinate 3,585,587 of NC_133715.1, forward strand.
GCAGCGTACAGTATCCTGCATAAACATTGTCAGGACGTTTTTTTTTTAAAGGAGAATTACCTGGCACATTATATTTTGCCTTCGGTGTGCAGTCTTCGAGCGGCGTTAAACTAGCGAAATCGTCGTGTACGTGTTTTCAATTTCTCTCCCACAGAATTTGTGCAGCATCTGCAGCCATAAATTGTGGTACTAATATAGTGTCCACCGATAGCGTGGGTGACCTTTGTGCAAAGCTGAATCGCACCTGGGTGTATTGCGTAGGCTTGGTTTGGGTGTAGCACTCATGAGGCTAGTCTTAATTCCAAAGAGGGACAATACCAAATGTAAAGCGATATGTACATATACGGCCCTTTTTCTCAATGGGTCTGTCCATTCTTTGTGTCCATGAGGATTGACTAGAACATTATTCAACGTGGGTTAAACAAGCAGCATAAACAGATGAGCATAATGCAGTAAAAGGGATTTTGCCATACTGCCCTCTGCTGACAATGTGTCCAAGCAGCGACCTTGTTTATGCATTGTGGCCAACCTTCCAAGCACTATCAAGTCTCAAACCTGCTTGGACTTCGATCTGATGTTATTTGGCACATTCCATGTGATTTTTTTTTTTTGGTCCAAGGCACAGTGCTATACAGTTTACAAACATTTTTGGAAGCCATAATTTGCTAATCTTGTGTACTGGGAACGGTGGCACTGTTTGATTACACTGTGCTTGCATTCTGGGTTTGTCCGATCATGCTTGGACACAAGTGACCAGTGTCCTCACAACTGAAAATGTAACGCGGAAAAATTCACGCAGTACAGCTGGGAATGAGAGCTCTGTCGTCTCTAGTGTGGTGGCACAGGAGCCAAGATACATTTTGGATTCGTTTCGACAATGGGACACTGATGAAGGCAGAGGGTGAACCCTATATTGCATTCTGTGGTGGGAACATTCTGGCCTGTCTAAGCAATGTTGATGACCAGGGATGCTTTGTGTACCCACTCCAAGAGCGGCAGTCTATCCACAATAAGTATTTGTTGTTTTATGCATGTGTGCTACTTTCATTTTAAAATGAAGACAACTACTGTAATTTGTTTTGGGGGAATATTAAATGGTATTGTTAAAAAAAGGAACGTTACGGCATGACTTGACCACACGGAGCTTATGGAGGAAATTCCACATTGCCATTTTTGTGGGGACCAGTAGTTCTGTATAACGTACATATGCAGGCCTTTTTGTAATTCCACTGATGCTTGAGGGCCATCCCACATCGTGGGAATTATTTGACCGTACTTCGGGCTAGCTCTTCTGGGTTGTTGGAGCAGGTAGCATAGATGTGGAAGTGACCTAGATTCTTGCTGCACTGGTCTCCACACTTGGTTCCACAACCCTAGTATACTAAGTGTCTGAATATTTCTGCAATTTTAATACAATTCTATTTGGATTCTTCTTTTCAGTATAGGTTTTATGGCGAGCCAGTGGTGAAGGCGTGCGTGGAGAATGGCTGCAGTTGTGTGGACCTCTGTGGTGAACCGCAAGTATGCACGCGCACACATGGTAATGTTTGTGCGTGCAGTTGTTTTTGCCCTGCTTTCTATTTGCTTCATGGGCTGTACTTGATTTTTTTGCCTTTGTCCTTTTTAATCCAGGTGACTCGCAAATCCTGGTTTCCTGGAGTTCTTGCCTTGTTAAATGAATAAACGTGACACTGTCAAATATTGATCTTCGTCCGCTTCAAGGTTGCTGTGTCCCTAGAGGTTGTTCGACTCGATACACTCCAGTAACCAGGTGTAATTTACTCAAGTTGTACCTGCTAACACAAGATGTTAAAATTACAATATGACTCCACTGCCCCTTTTTTATAGTGTCCACAGCAGCCAGAGAAGGAAACTAATTGTCATTGAACCGTACACGTGTCCTCTAGCAATGTTGCCCAAAATCAAAATTCATGACCCAGTGAAAATGGCCTGTAACCCTGCCTCCTGGTCTCTTGGAATGATGTTTAAATCTACTGAGCCCTTGCAAAGTGGCCTCGTGTTGCCAAGGCCTGACACTCGTGTTTTTTGTTTTTTTTTTGCTTTTGCGTTGCAGTTCCTGGAGGAGATGCAGCTCAAGTACAGCAAGGCTGCGGAGGAGAATTCCGTTTACATCGTTGGAAGCTGCGGATTCGACTCCATCCCAGCGGACCTCGGTGTGCTGTACACACGCCACCAGTTCCCAGGTATTGCAGATGCACGCACAAACACATTTGGTGTATACCCCACCGACTTTGTCTAAATGATGCTCTTTTACTTTTCAAAAGGTAATTTAATTAATTAGCTGGGCGTTGGTGGCGCGTGGTTAATCCAGCACTGGAGGCGATTCTTGGTGGATTACACAAATGTTGTGAAACGCCCTCCCTGTAGGCGTTGGGGGTGCCATCCCTAGCTCTCCTGGAGAATGCTTACTTTCTCTTCTTGGCTCCCAGTGGACCATAAGGCTGGGGAAAAAAGCCATGCCATGCCGGGATGGTCTTTAGCAGCTTTCTCTGCGTCACCCCAAGACAGGACCATGGTCTTCAGTTGGTAGCGTTGCATCTCGTGGACAACTTTTGCCGTCTTGGACATCTGATACGTTCCAGGCTCCAACCTTCATGTTGTGCTTTGGACCCAGGAAGGCCAACTTTTTTTACCTTTCCAACGTCCTGCTGAGGGCTGTGATTTGGAGAGGGTCATCCTGCCAGTTTTGTGGGTAGGTGCCTCCTGGTAGTCTGTTATTGAATGTTTATTTGCAGTTTCATAACAATGCTTGTTTTCTGAGGTTGGGTTATTAGCCCCATGCCCAACTTGAAGGACCAGGGATTGTCCATTTCGTGTGTCCTCTACCCTTTGACCAGTCTGGCATGATTTGGACCTGCTGTATGTTGAACTTCTTTCGCACAGTACATAGCCAACTGTGCTAATCGGAGGTGCTACTTGGTGAGATCGGTTGGAGAAATGACCATTACCCCATTCCAAGACCGGGTGGGTCCTGTTAACTACTGAATCTCGGAACGCGAAAGTGGTTCGGCGCTTATTTTATTTTGAGGTATAGCAGTTTTTTTAAGCCTTGTACTCTAAATACTACCATAGCGACACGGCTGCACTCTGTGATAGCTAGCACCAAACTGTGCCACAAGCCCCTCCCGCATGGCCTTGTAGGAGCCTCCATACCAACAGTTAGGTTATTTCAGTTTTTTCTTCCGGATTAATTTTAACCTTTTCTCATTCCTGTAACCTACGTGTTTTTTTTCACGTGAATGGGAAAAGTAAAAAAAATATTTTGTAATGTCTGGGGGTGACTTTTTCCGATACCTTGCCACGTTGTTGTGTGGGTTGGCGAGAGAGGTGATGCAGGAGCGGATCGGTAATCGTACTGCGCTGGTGTTAGCGGTGACCGTGCATCAAACTTGTGTCCACGGTGGGGGAGGGGGGGGTTAATTGCACATTGAGCTCTCCGCTGCACTGCTCCTCCACCCCCGTATCAAGCTGCTGTAAATGCTGGAAGTATAGTATTATGTCATTAGACCTCCCTTGCCAGATGATGCCAAGGCGTCATCTGGTCGCACACCAATTGGGTCGAGGCTCAAAAGAAAGCCGTCCCTTGGTGTGGACCAATCAGTTTCAAGGACAATGCATATATTATCAGAGTTTTTTTTTTTGCATTTTGACTGCAGGTATTGTGGATAATTCAGACATGAATCCTTGTAAAAAGGTTTCAGTTTTGTTGCCAGAAAATAGGGGAAAAACCCTATTAATATTATGGTTAAATAATGGAAAGTACTGCTTTCTGCTGGAAAATTATGGTCCGATCGTGGTGAAATGTCTTTAAAAATTCCCTGTCCCATGATGCTCTTTCCTTATTCTCTGGATTATAAGGTGACCTTTTTTTCCCTCCTTGTTAAAGCAAACTTTGGGATTCGTGCTGCGATTCTCTGTAATGGGTTTTTTAATGTTGGGCCGTGTCTACAAACAGCTGCCATCAATTTTGGAACACATGTGTTTTTTGTCACGTAAATGTAGTTTTGTCTATCTGTAACCATGTATTCCCCTCCATATATAATTTGGAACACAATATCGTGCTGCCTGTTTTTAATACTCTAATTATCAAGTGTTTTGACCATGACTTTTAAAATTAAATGGTTTTAAACTAACGTTTGTATTTTCCAACCCTCTTGTAAGGGCGTTCTGACCAGCAAACACGTATGCCAAGCTTTAAACATTGAAATAAACCCAGGAACCCTGTTAGCAAGAGCAGAACATTGTGTACTGATGGGGCTTATTTCTGCATACATTCAGGGCCATTATATCACACCTAAATTTGCTTTGTGCAGCATAAATCAAATCTGTAAGTGATGCGCAAAACCCATCCAAAACAATAATAGTGCAGGCTGAAATTGTAAAGCTTCAAACTAGATGCCAAATGTATGAAGAGCACACTGACATTGTGCATATACAGTACAATATACCATCAGCATTTCCTGAAGTACATGGTCTTAGCTTTGACAGCAGCGTAGTAGTGATTCTGTCAAACTGCGACCCCCCCCCCCCCCTCCCCCCTTTTATTTATAAGTTGTCACTTTTATAATGTACATTGCCACTAGACCACCCCAGGTAATCTGTTATCTCGCTCTCCTAGTATGCAGGATATTGTGGGTTTGCTTCCGACCTTGATGCCTGCTGTATATTTACAGTTTTCATGTTGTCCTCGTGGTCATGCGGCTTTTCTCCCTGGCTCCTCTGGTTTCTCACTCTTCTTTTATAAACGTGCGTTTTTAGAATAATTTTTGGTTGCTGTAAATTTCCACAAGCCGCTTGAGCTATCATTGGTGGCCAGGTTGCTTCGGGGGGGGGGGGGGGGGGGAAATAGCTGTAGCTCTGAGGGCCTTACCTGGTAAAATAAAATGGTTAAATTTAAAGAACCCTGGGACTTTGGAGGTTAGCTTTTTGATAAGTGGGGCGACCCTATGCCGTGGATTTGCCATCCAGAGGTCGCCTGCTTTGATCTCCCAGTTTGAAGCAAGTTTCTTAGTCTACCTACCCACACCGCTCCACCGGGCAGTACAGATGGACACACCAGAGTTAGTTTGAACGGCAGGTTCTGTTTGGTGGGCTTAAGTGTGGGTATTCCCGCTGCCTCCAAGCTACCTGGCGAGCATGGAAAAGTTTGCCAAAATGTCCTTTAAGGGCTCTAGAGCTTCCACAAGTGGAGACCCTTCCACCACCAGTGACAGAGTAGGGAATTGCAGCGCTGCACATGCTATACATGGGCGCTGCGGTGGTGAGATGTTAACTACCTCGCATACATGAGGTCGTGGGTTCGATCCCGACCCTGACGCCTGGTAGATTTTGGAGTGTTGCGTGTCGTGTGGATTTTTCTCCGGGTCCTCCAGTTTATTTTATCATTTTTAAAGATTAAAATGCATTTCAAAGTCCTTTGGTTGCTCAAAATGTTCATGCAATAAGCCACTTCATGGGGCTATCATTTGTGATAGCCAGGTTGCTTCTGAAAAAAGCTATATAGCTCGGTGGGCCTTACCTGTTAAAATAAAACAGTTTTTTGGTTTCGTTTTAAATTAGCATTAAACATGCGCCCTTGCCGTGTGCAGCGGTGGCAGGCCAGGCTATTGCTCCCTAGGCCACCGCAGCATGCTCAGTCTGCTTACAAGAGCCATTGCTTCCATTTGTAGTTCCATTTTTATAGTGGCTGTACTCGGCATGGTGTTCTCATGGAAGAATGTAACATTGTGTACCGTCTGCTTTCAGGCACTCTGTCAGGAGTGGAAAGTTACCTTGTTATTGAGACTGGTCCGCAGGTAAGAAATGCATTTTGTTTGTTACCAAAAGTGGTTTTTTTATTGTTTAGTAATCCAAGGTTGTATTTGAGAATTCATTCTACTTTTTCAATGCTTTAATTAATTTCAAAGCCTTTGCTATATGATTGTAGTAAAAAAAAGATTTGATAGTAGACCATACTAAATGAGCTTCCCATTAACCAATACACCACCCTTCATCTTTCACCAGCAGAAATTGTTTAATAAGGCGCCCAGAATCGGTTTAGAATTGGTGCCCTGGGCAGGGTGCGGCCAAATGAAATCCTGCTCGTGGACTAGCCAAGATCCTTCCATGAGCTCGCTTGACCATTACTGTTTAGTTACTGTTTATTTTACATTGTATTGTTTGTCCGCATCCTTTGTATACGTTTATAAAAAAAATCCCCACTTTCATTTTTTTACCCCCCCCCCCCCCCCCCCCCGGTTGGTCTTGGAAACAAATTACTCCACTGTGTGCACTTTGTCTTTTGTAGGGTGGTGCTGGTCACTATGCCACGTGGCAGTCTGCCATCTACGGCTTTGCCGACCAAGACAAACTCCGCAAACTTCGCAAGCAGATGAACCAGCAGCCTCTGCCGGTAGTCGGCAGGAAACTGCCAAAGAGGTAAAAGAGGGGTTGTCCTGTAAAATGATCTGACCTCCCTGAAGCTGAACGGCGATCACAAATGTGAACGTGGGCCCAGGCTAAGCCCTGAAGGACATGGGGCTGGGTGGAGCGCCATTTTTAGTAATGGCTGCCATAAGGGCTTTTTTGGGTTGGATCGCATAAATATATAAATGTCACTAAAACCTGACACGGCCAACTAGTAAGGGTTGTCACGTAAACAGAATGTGCCAATTCGTCACTAGTACAGCACTAACCGGTGTGTTTTTTCGAGAGTCAAGCCACAACATTCACAATCTGAGTACGACGTTTTGCCAGTAATTACAACTAGCTTCATCAGGGGGCAGCTAGTTTTGTGTAGAAGTCTTACTGTTTGGTTCCTTTATATAGAGGCGTAGATGTGGTGACCACGCTCTTGCGCAAAGTGGGGGGGGGGGGGGGGGATTACTGAGTCGACACACATTATGCGAGCCCTTTGAACTTGTCCTTCCTGTCTATTTTGTGTCTTAAAATAGCCGTACCAACGGTAATCCCTATTGAAGTATGCTGCCTTTTAATTACTGCACAAGTAATTAAAACGATCAAAATACCGTACACTAGCCAGATGTGTGGAAAAACAAAACGTCTGAGTCAGATTTGGCACGGTACATAAAATATGGAAATTAATATCTGGTACATAAGATGTATTACCGAAGCTATCAACAGAAGGTATGTACAGGATTAACTGCACGTGTGGAAAATGTTATGTGGGCAAACAGAATGAATGATCAGCACGAGACTAAAAGAATATCAGAGAAATATTAAATTCTCCCAAATACAACTGTCAGCAGTAGGAAAACACGTGTGCCAACAAGGACACTCAATTGATTTTTTGATAATGTTGAAGTTCTGGCCAAGACTAATTAAATAATCTATCGAAATTGAAAGAGATAAAAATAATTGTAACCGTTCTGATAGCTACTGCCTTGATGCTGCGTAAAAGCGAATTGATCAAATAATACATTAATTAAATTCATGCCTAATAAAGGGCGGCATACTTCAATAGGGATTACCGTTGGTGTTTACGTGACAACGTGTGTGGTGGTGGGTTTTAACAACGCTTATATTTTGACACTATCTAACCCAAAAAACCTCCATGGATGACAATGGTCGTGAAGGCCTTCGTGTTAAACTAGTGCTGGCTGGTTGGTTTGGAGGTAGGAGTTGGTGAATTGGCTTGTGCTGATACTTACAGCTGGAAAATATGTGGCCAAGTCCATAAATGGTGTAGCGAGATGGCACATTAATCAGATTTCCCAAGCTTGGCCACGGGTGGTAGCGAACTATACATGCATGCCCCCTCGTGCACGTGGGGGGCATGCATGTAGCTGCAGTTTCCTCTTGCATGTAAATGGTCCATTTTGATTAGAATAAACCATAATATATAGAGTACCGCAGAGCTTGAGTAATTATAGGTGCTGAATCGCTGCCTGGCTGCTACGTTCCTGCTTATCTGGTTCCTTGTGCCTCCTGGGGTCATTTATTTGTATTATTCTTATGACTTCAATTCCTGGCCACGGCTAATATGAATGACGTCGTATCCAGAAACTGTCCTGGGGCTGCCCTAGGACAGCTCTTGCCTTTTTATGCATAGCTGATAGGATTTGCAAAATATCGCTGCTGGGATGCAAATATGGCTGGGCATGGTGTTGGCTACACCACCCACTTGTGTCCTGTCAGCTGAAGTTGGTGTTGGCTAACGCCACATTCCCATACAGTAAAACCTTGGATTGCGAGTAACTTGGTCTGCGGGTGTTTTGCAAGATGAGCAAAAATTTTAAATAAATTTTAATTGATAAACGAGCGAGGGTCTTGCAACACGAGCAGTGTACGTATATACGCTTTGTCTGCCGAGCGTCACGTGATCACGAGTGCTTTGGATTACAAACACGTTTCCAGAACGAATTGCGCTCGCATTCCAAGGTTTTACTGGATTTTCGTTTCTGACGAGTCTTGCCTAGAGATGTTAACTACCTCGCCTGGTATACAGTAGGTCGTAGGTTCGATCCAGACGCCTGGCTGTATATTTGTAGTTCGCATGATATCTTTCTCCCTGTGGCCATGCGAATTTTTCTCCGGGTCCACCGGTTCTTCCCTCTGTTTGGGGCATTTGGCTACTGTACATTTTCATGCGAGGAGCCATTTAGTTGAGCATCATTTTTGGCTGGGCCGCTTCTGAAGAAGGGCTATAATAGCTCATGCCAGATGTGGTTATTATGCCGCCTCTACACATTATGAACAAACGCCCATTTGTTCAAAATGTAAGTGGAGCCGATTTTTTTTTTTACTTTCACATCTGAACAAATCCAGTCCAGTGGCCTTACAGCATGGATGGTTTGTCCGCTTAACCATATCAGTGACGTTCCCTCCCTTGCCTGGTATGCAGAAGGCTGTGGGTTCGATCCTGACCATGATGCCTGTATATTTGGAGTTTGCATGTTTTCCCCGTGGTCCGTGTGCATTTTCCTCCCCGGTTTTTCCCTGCACATTTTAAAAACATGCGTTTAGTGCATTTAGCTGCTCGTAAAGTTACACGGCATAAGCCACTTTGTTGAGCTATCATTTGTGGCCAGGTCTGTTATGAAACTGAGCTATAGGGCTCCGTCGGCCTTACTTGGTAAAATAAAAATAATGCAGTTGCGTTTTTAGTTTTAATCGAGTGTTGGTCTCCTGGTTTGTCTAACACCAGTTTGCGTGTTGTCCACACACCTCGCCTTCTTTAGGGGCGCAGTCTTTTACAGCAAAGACTCCTCTCGCTGGGCCTTCCCATTCCCGGGCTCCGACGCGTCGGTGGTCAGACGCAGCCAGCGCTACCTGCATGAGGAGCTCGGCGAGAGTCCAGTGAGCAGTGATGATGGGTTGAGCTCGCGAGGTCGTGCAGAGCGCTCGCGCACGCGTGCATGGGCGCACATTCGTGTGTTTTCATGCCTGCCCCCTGGCTGCCGAAGCAGAGATTTGGTTTTCACGTGGTGATGGCACCCTCTGCAAGTTGCAAGATTTCGTGTGTGTGTGCGGGTGATGCAACTTTTTAATATGGCAACCATTTGACAATTGTATCGTGTACAAATCTGATCGTCGTCATCAGCCATGGTCAGTTTGCTACTGCATGAAGGCCTCCCAAAGCTGCTGCCATCTTTTGGATAATGTGTTTTATTGTAACTGTCAGTGATGGATAACAAGGCATATAATTGTATTATATCTTTAATTTATTTTGCACCGTACATTGCCAACCATGCTAATCGGAGGTGTGTGGGAAGGATGACAAACTAAACACAAATTAATTATAAAGAGGTGAGTTTTCAATCTAGATTTTTTAAGTGTGTGGATCCCATGGCTTCCTAATATCAGAAGGAAGAGCATTCCAGACAGCTGCAGAAGCGCATCCGAAACCGAACGATGCAGTGACTGTTTTTATTCAGTACCGAGCAAAAAAAAAACCGGTGCGAGAATGACCAGAGTAAATGTGACGGTTTTGTTCCTTGACGAGATGGTCAGAATATGATTAATTTGTGGCAAGCACTTTCCGTGCAATGTGTGCGACCCGATGACTTTTTTTTTTTTTATGCCGCTTGCTGCTGGCGAGCAACCGCCCCTGTGCTCCGTGCAGGTTCAGTACGCAGCATACGCCACCGTGCCCGGCTTCGGCAGCCTCCTGCTCACGATCGTCGCCGGTTTCTTCTTTGGCGTCCTGGCCAAGTTCCGACTTGGCCGCTCGTTGCTGGAAAAGGTACCGCTCTATCGGCGGTGTGACGTTCTGACCCCTTGGGTCTCGTGTGTGTGTGTGTGGTCCTACTTTCAGATGCATCGCCATAATGATGCTTCTGCTCTTGGCTTTTGTGAATGTGCAACCCATTTTCAACATTCGCACGTCTCGCACCTCGGCTAGGTACGGTGCGGAAGAAGTTCAACGTTACGCAATTATACCAACTGCCTTTTTTGCACGTTTGTGGCGCGTCAGTAGTTGGTGTCCTTTTTAAATGCTGAAATGACACAAATCCAATTCGTGACCCAACGACATGTGCATGTCATCGAGGAGAGGGAGTGGGCAAATCCGTACAGTAGACTACAATGGTGATGAAAATGTATGCGAATGGAACAAAAGGGAGAAATTTGAAAAGGGTACAGGAGAAACGCACTTCAAAAGATACAAACAGAACATCACACAATCCCTAGGTACATCATATGACTGTGCTCACCTTGATCCACATGCATAGATGTGAATGAGACCATGGATGATATAACGATGACTCTAATAATATATTGGTCATTCTTCCTTGCATCTAAATGCAATGGGAATGTGTGTTTTTTTTTTGTGTTTGTTACTTAGATTGGAAAAATAAATTGTCATTTTGTATATAATTTGCCAAGTTCAGAAGAGGAACTCGATTTGATTTTTAAAAGAAGAGAATCTGGCACCTTTGCCTATACGGTGCATAGAATTGCCAGGGTCTTAGTTTTTTTTCTGGCCCTAATGTTAGAGTGGCTCTGTGTACAGTACCATATACGCTGCTCTTTTTTGTAATGTCATTTTTTTAATTCATTCTGTGAAGGGGGCGAGAGAGCCCTTGATCCTTCCGATTTTGTGTAATTGTGGCCATAATGTGAGGAACTTTTGTTAGTGCTCCTTTTAAAATAAATCCCAAGGTTGTTTTTGAACATTTCATGGCTGTGTTTTTCCTCTGTGGCAGTGAACACACTATAAAATGAGTTTGTCTCCTCCTTTTGTATTTGCAGTATCCCAGGTTGTTTTCACTCGGTGTGTTTTCTCATGAAGGACCCACCGAAGCGCAGGTACTCGTGCGAGTTTGTTTCGTAAATCGAAAGTAAAAATTGGTTTAAATGCGTAATAATGTTTCGGCCACTTGTTCCATTGCTTCTTCGTACCACTTACGACAGACACTGCTCCCCTTGCCACCTGAACACCCACCCACTCTTAGTCACACTGGCAATTTGTGCGAATGTTTTTTTTGCTTTTACCGTTTCGTTTTGGGTTTGACGCAAATAATGTGCGACCTATTAAACCCTTCTCCGCAAGGCGCAGCCAGCTAATCAGAATATGTATTTACACCTGGATGAATTTGAGCTATAAAGCTCCTAGTCATAGATATCCAGTAGGGGTGGGTCACACTTACAACAACAATCAATACAAAAACACGATAGGAGTGAAAAATATAGTAAAATTAAGCAAATTACAAAATATACGCTAAGACTTTATATTTTACCAAATAAAGCTCACAGCTGTTAGCTTTGTCAAATGAAACCTGCCCACAAATGAGAGCTCAACTTTTGGCTTATGTGGACATTTACAGCAGACAAATAATGAAAGCCGAGTTGTGGAAAAAATAAATGTGCTTCAGCACATCAATGAAAAGTAAATGTCTCGCAACATTTTCGTAGTTGATGATAGATGGTTGCCGATGCCGCTTTTAAGATGAGTAAAGTATCCCACGACTGCACCCGAGTTTGTTGTGTGGCTGGTCGCTTTCACAGATGAAGGGGACTTCTTTCAACATGACCTTGTTTGCACAAGGCTACAGCCAAGGACGCGACCCTCAAAGCGAGAAGCCTGATGTCCGCATGACCACGCGAGTCAGTGGCCCGGGTGAGTTTTCCAACAGGGGGCACGCATTGCTACGTAGTGGACGTCAAATTATCTTCTCGTGCTCGTGAACAATGGAGGAGCCCTTGTCGTTGCTAGCACGGAGCCCAGGGTGGATATTTCGGCCATGGCGGGGGTGTCCATGCACCGTCTCGCAAACTGGTGCTCTGTTCCCACTCCCCGACCTTCAAATGAACTTTGAAAGTTTGCAAATGTTTAAGTTGTCTACTTTTAATGAAAAGTTTGCACAGATGCAGACACACACTTTCCTGGTTGTTCTGCCATCACCTTTGCAGCCTTAAAGCCCCAGCATGTTCTGGAAGTTTTTAATAAGTCTACAACGGCCACAGCCTTGCATGTAAAGTGTATTTTATTTGGGTAGCCATGCAAACCACATGGCAATTGTATTGCCTTAACGCGTTTTTGCAGCCACTATCATGATTGACAATTTGATAGTTTGTGGGATTTTTATTTATTTTGACGTTGAATGCGTACGGTGCAAAAGATGTTCGATGCAAATGAAACATCCGCTCTACTTACTGACTTTGTAAGAATTGCAGATGTTTCCGTAGGGGGTCGTGTCTCTTAGAATGGCTGCAACTCTGATTTCCAGTGCTGCTCTTGGACGAGAGACGTACCATGCTGCCTGCAAAGCAGGTCAATGTGGTGCTTTAATGAGCGAGCCGTGCTTATGATCGGTGTGACCCGGCGAGATTGTTTTCGTGTGGTGCGTATACGGTTCTCTCTCCTCATTATTGCAGAGCCAGGCTACGTGTCCACCTCGATGCTCTTGGTCCAGGCTGGGGTCACCATCCTCAAGGAGCACAAGGCCCTGCCCAAAAGGTGCCACACGTTGTACAGAGTCGTGTGTGTGTGTGTATGGTAGCATAGCGGGTTGGCACACTGCTATGAACTGGAGTTGGATTCCTGCTCGCAGCAAATACCCAGTAATGATTATCTAAACTGGTCCTGGGCCTCCCTAGGTCGACTCGAATACCTGGTGAGATGTGTAAGCATTGCTACTTTGGAGATTTAAGCGGCCGGGTGTGGTGCTGGCCACCCATAGCCTTCTGTACCGGGCTTCATAGGTGCTCCCGAACAGCACTTTCTCCAACAGTCTAAGGCTATGCAGGGGGAGGGGATTTGTCTTTAGTGTTTATACACATGCCACTGAACCCAGCAAACCAAAATTTGACCCCACTTGCGGCCAAGAGCAGTAACGAGTGTCTTAACCCGTGCCCTTCCCTAGCTCGACTTGTCCTCCGTTGAATACCTGGTGCGATTTTGTGTCGACATTGCCGCTTTGGAGATGAAGGCGCGGCCGGGCTTGGTGCTGGTCACCCATATGCCCTTGTGTGCTGTGCTGGCCTTCATAGGTGCTCGCTAACAGCACCAGCATGGCAACGAGTAAGGACCGAACGTCCAACGTAAGTGCGGGTGAACGTGTGACTTTGCAGGGGCGGCGTCTACACCCCGGCCGCGGCGTTTGGCCGCACCAGCCTGGTGGAGCGTCTCTGCGAGTGCGGCGTCGCCTTCTCGGTGGTCGAGGAGGCGGGCGACAAGAAGTCCGCGTGAGGGCCGCAGCGGTCGCCCTCGCTCTGGCCCGGCTCTCCGGGGAGGCTTTTGTGGGCCCCCCCCCCCCCCCGCCCCACCCAGTGGCGCGTGCAGCCGCAACGCTGGCGCTGCCTGGGAGGGGGCGAGGGGGGGGGGGGGCGGGGGATGGCCCAGTTTTGCTTAATCCTCTTCGCCATGCCGGATGATGGAGGATGCACTGCTAGCAAAGCCCTCTGTTGCCACGCTAGCTTTTCGAGATTTGCGTACAGATTTGTTTGTTTGCCGTTCAGGCGGCGGTTTTTTCGCACTTCAAACGGTTCGCTTAAGATTGCAGGTTTTCGAGGTCTTTGTTATTGCAGTCGTGCTGTGTATCTCTCGCCATGTGTTTTTTTTTTTTGTTTTGGGCTATTTTTATTTCACTCTTTGTCCGGCGCATTGCCCGTGCTAATGCGTGGAGCAAGGCATGCGGACGACGTGAGAAAACGACGCACGGGTAGAGCCCCGAAAAACACATCGGTGAGGATTGTGCTCGTCACGTTTTTGAATTGCTCCGATTTAAAATGTTTCGCGGTAATTTTGCCGAGCATCGTTGCAGTTCCTGATTTATATCGCGTTCATGATTGCCCCGGTCATGTGGTTAGCTCCGGCAGTCGTAAATAAATGTACCAACAATTAGTGCTGTCTCGGGAACAGAGTTATGGTTTGAAAGGGACTTTCACTGGTTGTGAACCAAGGATAAATGTAGTTTATTTTTTGGTTTTTGCACACATGACAGTTTGGCAGTCGGTAGAACCTTAAACCTTTCAATGCTCGCCCAAGCAGAACGTGGTTTGGGCCCACAACGTTCTGAGACAATCCCAGAGTTTGCATGACTAGGACAAAGCTACCTGATTTTTGTAACTGAAATTTTCCAGTCACTTGCGGTTTGTCCTTTAAGTTGTGGCAGTAATGTTGCCGTCTTTACAATTGCCTCTCCTAATTCTGCGTAGGCTAAAGCTGCCTATTGCCTGGGGATGCTTAACTACAGCAAATGCAGTAATCTCGCCCGCTCCTTCAAGAAATGCTGTCTTGTTACTTAGGATGTACCTTGGCTATGTATGTACAGGTTGATAGGTTTAAAGATAAGATGCATTAGAAAACAAACAAGAAGTATAAGATTTTCTAAAGCCACCGTAAAAAATATCCCAGTTTTGCCACGGTCAATTCCCGATTTTTGCCTGCGATGTTCTGCGTGTGTTTTTACGCAAGTGATTGCCTCCGTGAAAAGTACGAGGGACGTTGCATCGCGATGACTTGCACTGTAATGCGGCGGCAGAAAACACTTTAAAGTCAAATCGCCTGGATCATTCCCCCTAATCATGTTGTGGGTGAATTTGTACTTTTGTTTTACTTTTCATTTAAATGTTTTTACTCAATTGGTGTCCCTGCAAGCATCATTTTGAAGCGTTCCAAGTCTATCTGGCTATATGCTGCGTCATAACCTGCCGAGTGAGTAGCGTAATTAAGCCTTTAGTGCTAAGCCTGCATTCTTACGTGTTTTACTGTTCTCATTGTTGTGCTCTGACTAGTTTGGGAATTAATAAATCTGCCTAAATATACGCCTGGTGGTCAATCTAAATATACGACTTGTCATGTGACGTACATGGGACACGATCGTTTTGCACATTTCTTCACTGCGATGCCCTGTACCTTCTGCCACTGACGGTCTTATGCTGTGGTCGTCCTTTATAACGGAACTAACCGACTCCAATGGGTTGTACCAGGATGAAATAAAGTTGAGGAATACAACCCTTTTGTTAGGTGTGGGAGGTGGCGAACGACTCTGCCATCTTCATCATTCTGGAACTTTCTCAACGAAGCATTACGTGTTTGGACGATGATCCTGCATGACATCACCACTGCCAGGATCAACTTGACCTGGAATCTTGTTGAACAGGAACGACTCGACGTTCTTCGCCAATAACGGTGCTGCCGACATTGGTGGTTCTTAACCTGGGGTACACGCACCCCCTGGGGGTGTGATATGCACTTTTCTGGGGGTGTGAGACGTGGGCAGATTTTTTTTTTGAAGGTAAATCCTCAACACGACGCACGAGCAGAGAAGAACTACTTTATGGGACCTCCTTTGTGGTGAACATGCAAACAAGGTATATATGTGGTTAAGCAGACATGGTTTCTGTTTGTGTTAGCGTCTCAACACCTGTTTTATTGACAGAAAGGGTAAAACCTATTCTTACAACTACTTTGTTTCATCAAACATTAACATACGTTTTACAAATGAACCAAAGGGGTGTATGGATACAGTAAAGGCAAAGAACCACTTTAAAATAATACTGGTTTAGAAGTGACGTCAGAAAATGGGGCCCTTAAAAGTACTGAGTATTTTTTTTTGCTTGTGCACCCTGCCAACCCAGCTGCAGTATCGTCAAACTTGTGTCAACAATAGAGGGCGCTCCTAACGTGGTCTGCGAGGAAGTATTCCCCAAAATTAATTTTAATCTCGCCGAGTTGGGGCCGAATCGTGTACAAGTACTACATTGGAGAAACAAGTTTTTATGGCTGGCAGGACCTGATGTCTGCAGGGAAGGACGGAATGGTCACGTCCAAAGGACGTGCGGATTGCGAGAGCAAAACCCATTGCCATGGGTTGAGTACGCAGACAATTCCTGGACTGAGACCACTTCATCCCAGGGGTGGGGCACCTTTTTTCTGGCAAGGGCCATTTGGATATTTACAACATCATTCGCGGGCCATACAAAATTATCAACTTAAACATGTAGTTCTGTTATATTTGGTCAAACATTTAATGAACTCGCCCCTAATGCGATGGCTGGAACTGCTTCTCTTTGGCGAGGCATGGTGATGATGTTAGCTGGTATTGACGATGGCGAGGCGTGGTGATGATGTTAGCTGGTATTGATGATGTTGCTACTCGCAACTGCTTTTCCAGGTTTGCTCTACCTAGATTTATTGAATTTCGAGTCCAAGCCTGCGGTTGCCTTGGCAGGGCCAGACCCAAATGATTCTGCGGGCCTTACACGGCTCGCGGGCCGGACATTCTCCACCCCTGTCTATCACATTTCACTCGTAGACTCCCCGGGGGGGGGGGGGGGCAGATGCAAGCCAATCTGGTCGCAGGAGCTCTGAACGGTTGCGTGGTGTTCTAATTTAAAGAGGTGATACTTCAGAGTTCACTGGAGCGGCAGTGGCAATACACGTGCCCATGGGATTGTGACCGATGATGAATACCATCGAATCGGGGCCGGATTAAGCCGTAGGCCCCCTGGGCTACAGGTACTGAGGCCCCCAGTAATATTTTCAAAAGGAAAACAAAGTTCAAGAAAAATAAACTATTGTTACAAGACTAACAACAAAT
Organism: Petromyzon marinus; assembly: GCF_048934315.1. NCBI lineage: Eukaryota > Metazoa > Chordata > Hyperoartia > Petromyzontiformes > Petromyzontidae > Petromyzon > Petromyzon marinus. Next base: position 3,602,593 of record NC_133715.1, read on the forward strand.
AAAATTCAGCATTAACAGACGAAATAACGTTTCATGTAATCTCTGGAGGGGGGGGGGGAGTTGATGTCCAAAATGCCGTTTGGAGCGCGAAGTCTGCTGGGCAGGTAAGTTAATTTAATTTGTTACGCAGATGGTCCACATCCACACGTCTGACAGCGCAGTGCCCCGATCCACAAACACGGAGGAGGAGGAGGAGACATCGCATCGATGCACCACTCCGCGGCTCCTGACGCGGTTGTCCTCCTTGACCACCTGAATGAGACATTGTAGCTGTTGCTCGGCATCCACATGAACCGTACGAAAGAAGCAGAAGAGGAAGGCGACAACGACGTATGGTCCCGTTTAGCCAATTGCCCGGCTGTTTTGCAAGGGAGATCCGTGGTGCGTGAGCACACAAACACCAACAGCAATCGCAATAAAATCAAACCCCATCGGTATTGTAAAAGAGCGAGTGCAGGGTCCTTAAGGGATATTGCACATCGAACACGAGGTATTTAAGGAACGTTACAATATAAACCTTCAAAACAAACCGGCTCTGACCAGCGTGGTGAAGTATGGCCAAATAACCACCACATTCCGGCACGCTATGGGGAGGGCGTCGTCCTGTGCTGGACTGGTAAAAGGGGCTTTAACTTGTAATCAACAATCTTTCTTCGTGCGATCTTTTTTTTGCCAGTATCAAACGGAAGAAAAATAAGAATAGGTGTTACCCTTTCTGACAATGAAACAGGTGGTGGTGTCTCGCGTTCTCACTTTGGTTACGCGAAATAAACTTGGCTTGACAGCCGTAGATTTGCACTCAACATCAGGAGCACCATGAATTGTACGTGTTAAATAAATTATTAATAATTATCCCATGTATATATGTTGAACTTCTATCGCACCGTACGTAGTCAATCGTGCTAAATCGGAGGTGCGTGATTGTTGTCATGCCACCGCCTCCCGAGCCTGCTAAGGCATTAGACCAACACAATGTGTATCCATAATAGAGGTTTTTTTCTAGTTAGATCGCGCAAATATATAAATGTGTCGTTAAACCCTCCACCACCCAACAGCTAATTGGTAAGGTTTGTCACGTAAACAGATCGTGCCAATTCGTTACTAGTACAGCACAGCGGCGTGTTTGGAGAGCAAATCCACAACATTTACAATCTGAGTACGACGTTTCGCCAGTGATTACAACTTGCATCATCAGGCGGACAGACAGATTTGTGGAGAAATCCTCCTGTTTCGTTCCTTAGATAACCTATATTATGGATGATATTGGTCGCGACAGCCTACGTGTTAAGGAGAATGTTTAACAGAATGTTTAACTCCTGCTGCCGATGCTGCAATTAGCGCACCAGTGCAAAATAAGACAAAGATCCCCCCGATAGCCCGAATAGACTTTTGAGGCAAGTGGTGTCAGCGAGTAGCACCTATGAAGACCGACACGGCACACGAGGGAGTGGGTGGCCAGCACCACGCCCGGTCGCCTTTGTCTCCCCAGTGGCGGTGCTTGCTCACCGCACCAGGTACTCATTTGAGGCTGAGTCGACCTAGGAGAGCGGGAGTCGAACTCGGCTGGCCGGGTTCGGAGCGCCGCGTCACCGCTCACCGCACGAAAGTGAAACGACAACAGTCACCCCGCTAAGTGCCGTGGGGGTGCTGAGCGTCGTCACGTAGTCTTCCTCTGCTCCGTAGTGCGCTCAGAGGCACGGACGGGAGAGGTGTGCGCATGGAGGAATGACAGGAGGAGGAGGAGGGGGGGCAATAGCGGAGCTGCCCCCCCCCCCCACCTCTCTCTCTCTGCCCGCCCACCACTCTCCGTTCGAGATCAGAAGCGGAGCGGAGTATCAGTTGAGCTTCCGGGCAGCCACACACACAGCACAACGTAACGCACCTGCTTCCATCACGAGGGACCTTCGCATCCACGTGCTTGTATTTGCACAACAACGTCACGTGGACGGGTTATCAGGTTGATAGGGAATTACAGGAGGTTATGTCTATATATACGTACGTATGTTGAATTTCTTTCGCACGGTACGTAGATAACTGTGCTAATATATTTACAGGCAGTATTAAATATACATTTCTTGGGTGAATAAAAAAAAACACGCGCGCTCGCAATTTTTTTTTGCTTTTGGGGTTTGCAACGCGTCCTTGGGACATGGCAGAGCAGGGGGAGGACGATCAGTTTAGATCCAAGCTCTCTCCGACGGCTGACATCGCGGCAGGGACGTTCCTCCTGGCCGTAAGTAAGTCCCTCGTCCTCACGCAATGTTCGCACGCACAATCCTCACGCAGAAAAAGAGCCACCCCCGGTATAGCCTTAACAGACTGTTGGGAGCAAGTGCTGTTAGCGAGCAGCACCTATGAAGGCCGGCACGGCGCACGAGGGGGTGGGTGGGCCAGCACCACGCCCGACCGCCTTTGTCTCCCGAGTGGCGATGTTTACACACCGCACCAGGTACTCATGTGAGGTTGAGTCGACCTAGGGGAGGCCCGGGACCGGTTCAGATAATCGTCACCGGTGTTGGCCGTGAGCGGGAATCGAACCCGTGTCGCCGGGTTTATAGCGCAGCGCGCTAACCGCTACACTACCGCTCCCCACCGCTACATACACACGCACACGCACACGTACACACACACACGTTGTCTGTGGGATTGGGACATCATGCAGCAACTTTGCGCTTTGGTGGTTTGGCGATGAACTCAATTTGTGTGCTTTTGTAAAGTACAATTGGCGAGATTGCGATTGAGTCAAATTACTGATTGCAGGGACAAGCGCTTCTTTCTGGGGATAAATACTATTTTCGATTATTTTTTTGTCAAGAAAAAAATCCCAATAACGTGGGATCTTATATATGGCGAAGATACACACCGCTCGTTGGGTGTGCGACGTCTCGTAATTGCGGTACAGTTTCATCAGACCGATGTCATTCAGAATCAGAATATTTATTTATACTGGAGGAGGAATCCGATCAGCTAGCGAAGCTCTTGTTTCACAGATGTCCAGCAGTTCAGAATAACTAAGAGTTGATTTTTGTTTGAACGTAGGAAAAATCGCACGCATCGGTGATGAAAAAGATTTTGTTCTGAGATGACGTGTTCAGAGTGAAATGTCTTATCGTTTAAAGCCCGCATCGAGGCGCATTCACCTTCCTTTGTTTTCTGCTTTCTGTATCGGCTTATGTCTGTCTTATTTGTTATTCCTGCCCCTTGATGCACGTTATGTATATTTATTTACTTTTTTTTTCTGCCACGTGTGATTGTATATTCTTATATTTCATGGTTTGAACATCGCCACACTTTAGACAATCACCAATGTCAATCTTGTAATCGTCGCTAAATTACTGGAGACGATAACAAAAAAACCTCAACAGATTCATCAATAACACCGCGGCTTATTTTGCCCCCTTTTGAGACCACAGTGTTATTGGCGAATGTGATAAGGTGGGTTTCTGTTGTTATTTGTGCTTGTGCACCGCTTCTAATGCAGCAGCAGCAGCATCACTGAATAATTTATTTATGAATATCGGTGCTCTTCATCGCAAGGCCGCGTGGCCACTGTCGGCCCCTGCTGGCCTCGAGTGCGGCCCCCTGACAATGCACAACACGTGACAATGCACAACACGTGACAATGCACAATACGTGACAATGCACAACACGTGACAATGACAATGCACAACACGTGACAATGCACAACACGTGACAATGCACAACACGTGACAATGCACAACACGTGACAATGACAATGCACAACACGTGACAATGCACAACACGTGACAATGCACAATACGTGACAATGCACAATGCACAACACGTGACAATGCACAACACGTGACAATGCACAACACGTGACAATGCACAACACGTGACAATGCACAACACGTGACAATGCACAACACGTGACAATGACAATCCACAACACGTGACAATGCACAATACGTGACAATGACAATGCACAACACGTGACAATGCACAACACGTGACAATGACAATGCACAACACGTGACAATGACAATGCACAACACGTGACAATGCACAACACGTGACAATGCACAACACGTGACAATGCACAACACGTGACAATGCACAACACGTGACAATGCACAACACGTGACAATGCACAACACGTGACAATGCACAACACGTGACAATGCACAACACGTGACAATGCACAACACGTGACAATGCACAACACGTGACAATGCACAACACGTGACAATGCACAACACGTGACAACACCCCCCATCATCATCGTGCTGCTGTCAAACACCCCAATGGTTTCAAATCTGTGGTGGGCCCTCGAACTGATGATGTCTCACCGACGAAAGTGTCCCTCCCTCCCTCCCTCTGAAAATGAGTGAATAAACACTGAGCAACAACCAGGAGAAGCGCCCCCCACCACCACCCCCCGTGGGTCGTGATTCACAGCGCTCAGAGGGCCGAGGAGGTGACTCCAGAGCCGAAAGGTCGGCAGGTTCGAATCCTGGCAATGGAAAGTGAACCGATAAAAAAAATACTGGCCCCAAGATACATCGGGCAAGGCACCACGGCGGAGTGTGAGTGAACCCGGCAAACCGAGTTCGATTCCCGCTCACGGCCAACACCGGTGACGAATATCCGAACCGGTCCTGGGCCTCCGCTAGGTCGACTCAGCCCCAAAAATTATTATCTGGCGAGGTGTGTAACATCGCCACTGTGGAGACAAAGACGGTCGGGCGTGGTGCTGGCCACCCACCCCATCGTGTGCCGTGCCGGCCTTCATAGGTGCTACTTGCTAACAGCACTTGTCCCCAACAGTATCTTAAGGCTATACGGGGGATCTTTGTCTTGTGCACGCGAGGATGCTTGAACCCATGATGATGCAGACGGGAGACCTTGGGGAATCTCTACAATGAAGGAGAAACTTAGAGCAGGCAATTTGAGTCACCCCGAGGGGAGAGTTGAACTTCTTTCGCACCGTAGATAGCCAAACCGCGCTAATCGGAGGTGCATGATTCTTTAAAAATGTATGAAATGTGACCAACTGTTCATTCGCATAATGCTGCATGGCTGATGTGATGTGTTCAAATGTTTGTTTTACATGAATGAACAGATATGTGGTGAAGGGGGTGCTATTATCTGACGTGTTTATTTTGTTAAACTGAACTTCTATTCCTCCAAAATCGGGGCGAATGTTTTCGTGTTCAGTTTTTAAAATAATCCCCCTGGCAAACGTGGAGAAACGTCGGACATCGCGCCGAACCAGGGTTGCCACTTCTGTCTCCGATAGTCGGTAAATTGGCATCTGTGTTTCGGGTGGCAGGGATTGATTGATTTGTAGCGAGATCTGGTACTGGTGTTGGCCTTTATTCCATTAAACTACTGCACAGTGTTGGTAGACCTTAGGCCGACTAAGAAGAATGGCTGAGTTTGGTCTACAGTGGTGGTGCAGGGCACCAGCCTAGCACGGCACCCACCTGGCACTGGTTCTACAACATAGGGCACCAGCCTAGCACGGCACTCACTTAGCACTGGTTCAACAACATAGGGGACCAGCCTAGCACGGCACCCACCTAGCACTGGCTCTACAACATAGGGCACCAGCCTAGCACGGCACCCACCTAGCACTGGTTCAACAACATAGGGGACCAGCCTAGCACGGCACTCACCTAGCACTGGCTTTACAACATAGGGCACCAGCCCTGCACCTTTCATAGCACCGGCCCTACCATAAACATTTTTTAAAATTTTACCAGATAAGCCTCACTGAGCTATGTAGCTGAATTTTCCGAAGCGACCTGGCCACAAACGATAGCTCAACGAAGTGGCTTATCGTCACGTGGACATTTACAGCATCCAAAATACTCTAAACGCACGTGTCAAAATGTGGAGTGCAAAATAGACGGAGGACCCAGAAGAAAATCCACGAGACCACGGGGAGAGAGACACACAAACTACAAGCCTACAGGCGTCAGGGTCGGGCTCGAACCCACGCCCTCCCCTACACCAGGCGAGGTAGTGGCACCTGCTCCTACAAATAGGACCACCAGCTCAGCACCCTGAAACGTCACGTTGCCACCAGGCAAGTCCACTCTCGATTTGAAGCTTTCGTGACTGCAGGAATTACTCTTTGGTTCTTTCGGTGTCTGTCTGAGTGTCTCCGTGTCTGTGTTTTGTCTCTCTCTCTCTCAAATTGAGTTCTACCTGATGACGACTGCTTGCGTTGCAATCGAAACGTCGCATTCCATTATCTGATTGATTTTCTTTCTACACGGACTTTACCGAAAGAACCAAAGGATGAGTCCACTCTCCTTCGCGGTGAGCCGTTGTCACGTCGCAGCTCCACTGCCGGATCGTGCACCCGAGACGCGCCGGTTAGCCGGGCCTTGGCCACAACGCAGAGTTCGCAGTGCGGGACGATGTCGATGTACGACCTCTCGCGTTTCCGCCTGCGGAGACGCCAAATGCGCCTTCATGGCATCCTACGGTTAGACTTCGTCAGAAATGTCACCGTCAGCATCCGCGACCGGTCTCCTCGCGATCGAGAGGTCAGTTGGAGGGAGACGGCTGCGGTGTCACTTTGTGAACGCGATTCGCGCCCTCCGTCCTGATGCGCAAACTCCTGCAGCAAATTGCGCAACTTCAGTCGGCGGTCGACGTTCGAGATGGACTGCGACCCTCAAAGGAATGGCGCCGCCCCCCATGGTCAACCCCCCCCCCCCCATTCCACCCCCTCCTCCGTGATCCGCGGATTGAACACATCGCTCGGGACGCCGGTGTACGGCAGCCAAGGGCAGTTTACACGAACGCTGTCGCAAGAGGTCACGCGTTCGGCGCAACGTTCCACCGCTGACTACGCGTGACGAACGAACGAACGAGTGAATGAACGAATGAGTGAATTAATGAACGAGTGAATGAACGAATGAGTGAATTAATGAATGAGTGAATGCACGAATGAATTAATGAATGAGTGAATGAACGAATGAATTATTGAATGAGTGAATGAACGAATGAGTGAATGGACGAACGAGTGAATGAACGAACGAGTGAATGAACGAATGAGTGAATGAACGAATGAATGAATTAATGAATGAGTGAATGAACGGATGAATGAATTGATGAATGAGTGAATGAACGAATGAGTGAATTAATGAATTAGTGAATGAACGAATGAATGAATTAATGAATGAGTGAATGAACGAATGAATGAATCAATGAATGAACAAATGAGTGAATTAATGAATGAGTGAATGAACGAACGAGTGAATGAACGAATGAGTGAATGAACGAATGAGTGAATGAACCAATTAGTTCCATCGTGGTGGCGCACCCCCCCCTCCCGCCCTCCCCGTAGCGGTACTGTCCCTCGCGGGCAACGGCGCCGTGCTGGGAGTGGCGGCGCGCCGCTGGGCCAAGCTCAAGGCTCCCGAGCTGCTGTCCGTGAACCTGGCGCTCACCGACCTGGGCATCGCCGCCTCCATCTACCCCCTAGCGGTGGCCTCGGCGTGGAACCACCGCTGGCTGGGAGGGCAGCCCGTGTGCACCTACTACGCCTTCGCGGGATTCTTCTTCGGCACGGCGAGCATGGGGACGCTCACGGCCATGGCCGGGGTGCGTTACAAGGGCACCTCGACGCAGGTCCACGGTGAGAGTTGGGTCATCGCGTTGTTTTTAGTCAGTGTTTGTGGTTGTTGTCAACAACACGGCCGATGCGCGCATCTCCTTCATGGGTGGAACATCGAAGACGCGAGGTCACAGTGACGCGACTGTGGCCACGCAAAGCGAACGAAGGACCGGTTGGTTGGGGGAGATCGTGCGTGCCTGGTCAAGGTGCCATTGAAATTCCGGCTGGCCCTAATTGTCCGGCACGTAAACCCGTCCGGGTTCGCTATGCAGCGGTCGAAGGAACGCAGCAGGTACAGAAGTTTTCATGGATAAATAAATACATTTCTCACGGCTCTCCACGAGGTTAAGCTTGGAGCACTTCTGTTTTATTCACTCGTTGGTGTTGGTAATTATGGATTGGAAAGCTTTGATGCGTCTTTTTACACGTCAATAGTTTCCTTACCTGTGCCTTTTTTTCTTACGACAGAGCCCTTGGTAAGTGAAATGGATTGCCCCCCCCACCCCCCATCCCATCTCTGGTGGTTTCGGGTCGACACGGTTTTTTTTTTTGCTGTCAATTATCCATCGTTGGCTTAGTTGTAGATCATCACCCTCTAAATCCTCTACCCGGAGAGACGCCGTCTTGCAGCACTGCCTCTTGTCGCTGTCGCAATGGACAACGCGACAAATAAATTCGCGGTGTAATCCGAGCGAGTTCTTGGGAGAGCCAATCAACATCATCACCCTCTAAATCCTCTACCCGGAGAGACGCCGTCTTGCAGCACTGCCTCTTGTCGCTGTCGCAATGGACAACGCGACAAATAAATTCGCGGTGTAATCCGAGCGAGTTCTTGGGAGAGCCAATCAACATTTTTTGGGGTTTTTTTTGGAAACAAACACGCGGGGAAAGTCGTGCGCTGCGATACTCCGAATGCGCGGTGAACGACAGCACGGAAAGTAGGGGCGCCGCGTTGGTGAGGTGTTAACTATCTCGCCTGGTATACAGGAGGTCTGTGGGTTCGATCTCAACCCTATCTCTTGTATATTTTGAGTTAAATGTCTCTCCGTGGTCGCGTTTGATTTTTCTCCTGGTCCTCCGGTTTTTACCCTCCACATTCATAATTCAACGTCACGCGTTCAGAGTATTTGGCTGCTGCGATAAATGCCCACGCGATGATGAGCCACTTCGTCGTGCTGTCCCTTGTGATTGCGAGATCGCTTCTGAAAGAAGAGCGATGCGGTCCAGTGGGCCCTTACCTGGTCAAGTAACAAAAAAAGGTTGCTGGCCAATCTCGGTTTGTGCAATTAGCGAGGGTACTCGCTTGGGTAATCTCTGGCTCCTCCGCTGTCCTCTAACAGGCAATGAACTCGTTAACAAAAACAACAACAATAATAACTAGATTTTGATTTAAAGCTTTCGTGACTGCAGTGATTCATATTCTTGGTTCTTTCGGTAAAGTCACGTTGAAGGGAAACAATAAAATAATACAAAATAAAACAATATGATTTAATTGTTTCCCTTCAACGTGACTTTACCGAAAGAACCAATAATAATAATAATAATAACTAAATATGGCCAATCATAATGCAGAACCCTTGTGCAAAAATAATACCGTTAAAAGCCTGAGTGAGGTTTGTCTGAATAACGGATATTCGTCATTTGTTTTGTGCGATGTCCCAAGCTCACGGTGGCACAGTGGTTCCACCACGCTGCGCTACAAACCCGAGTTCAATTTTCGGCCACGGCTAACGCCATTTGTTAAGTGACGTCCGAATCACTTCTGGTTCATCCACGTCGCTGACCCGCACTGCGCTATTCTTCTGCTGTTGCGCGTGGCAGCAAATGTGTTCAGGAGCTATGCGACAGCTGTCGGACTCTGCTGCTCGCCGCGAGAGGATTTTCAGGAAGAGAGTTCGCGAAGCTTTGCTATTCCTTTGCTGCCGAAGGAGCGGGAGACGACGGTGCTGTACTACATGGCCCGCAGTTTGAGTTTGCATGGCCACAATCACATTGCTGTGGATCGCCTTTAATTTTCATGAACCGCACTGACCGGCGCGTTGAAGTACACTCGAAACGAACGACGCCGCGTGGGATAAGGAGGGTGGGGGGGGGGTCATCATCCCGCGGGCGGCGGACAGAACGCCGTGAATCGTCACCCCTACGAGTCGAGCAACGTGGTCGTGAGCCCGCCGCGCGCTCGGCGTGCTGTCCGTCGCGCTGCGAGCTCACGGATGCGTGGCGATGGCTCCGCGCGGGGTCGCCGCACGTTGCCCGTAGGCTTCCTGGGGCCAGACGCACTGGGCGAGCGATTGAAACCGCGCTCTCTGGGCCACAACAAAGAAACCAGAGGTCTCTGCGGCAGTGCGTTACCGTCACGTTACATTTTGCTTAATGTCCCATCTGCGTGTCAGCTGGCCAATGCACCCCCATGAGGAGCAGCAAATCTCGTTGGAGAGGGGGTCGGGGCTACACAGATTATGTCATGATTAGTTTCCACGCCCCCCCTCCCACTCGATGTCTCAAATTCGGAATCACGATAGAGGCGAATTTAGTAACTTAACCCGGTGGGCGGTGGGGGGTGGCGAGTGGTCGTGAATGTCAAGCTTCTTACAGAGTCCCCTGCATTCATACGCATTCATTTATTTATATTATCCGGTAAAGAGTGAATAGTGTGAATAGTGTGAATAGTGCGCCCCATAGCACCCGCTGCACATCCCACTATGCTTGGAGGTGCACGGGGCCTAGGCGTCAACGTGCTTTTACTCTAATGCAGCATCATCACTCAGCATCATCACCCAGCATCACACAGCATAATCACACAGCAACATCACACCATCACCCAGCATCACACAACATCATCACCACCCAGCATCATCACCCAGCATCATCACCCAGCATCATCACCCAGCATCACCACCCAGCATCATCACCCAGCATCATCACCCAGCATCATCACCCAGCATCACCACCCAGCAACATCATCACCTAGCAACATCACCCAGCATCATCACCCAGCATCATCACCACCCAGCATCACCACCCAGCATCATCACCCAGCATCATCACCACCCAGCATCACCACCCAGCATCATCACCCAGCATCATCACCACCCAGCATCATCACCCAGCATCACCACCCAGCATCATCACCCAGCATCATCACCACCCAGCATCACCACCCAGCATCACCACCCATCATCATCACCCAGCATCATCACCACCCATCATCATCACCCAGCATCATCATCACCCATCATCATCACCCAGCATCATCACCCAGCATCACCACCCAGCATCATCACACAGCACCATCACCACCCAGCATCATCACCCAGCATCATCACCCAGCATCATCACCCAAGACACAGAGAGTGAACACCCCCCCCCGCCCCCCATCATCATCGTGCTGCTGTCAAACACCCAATGGCTTCAAATGTGTGGTGACCCTCACACTGATGATGTCTCACCGGCGAAAGTGGCCCACCTCTGAAAATAAGTGAAGAACATTCGGCTAATGCCTTTCTTGAATGCCTGTCGGCCAAAATATTGATTATATTCATAATAAGAATACAAAAGCCAGCGGTCAGTACATTGCAAGATGATGTGCCTCCTCATGCCGTCTGTGTTAGCCATGGGGGATGTTTGACCATACTTCACCACACCGGCACAGCGAGGGTGTTTGTGACGGATTGCCCCTGGGACCGACTCTGATATCACTCGCCACTGAACATCTGTGAAGAAGAGCTTTATAGCACATCGGATTCCTCCAGTGTAATGTACGCATGTTGGGCTTCTTTCGCACCGTACATAGCCAACCGTGCTAATCGGAGGTGCGGGGGGAGCGTTCCAGACGGCCGTAGAAGCGCGCGTGAAAGCGCGCCATGCGGTGACCTCCGTCTGAGGATGTACTCACGTATGTTGAACTTCTTTCGCATCAGATACAAGAGCGGCGGACTACACGAACCACAGCAGAGACACACGCGGCGATGGCTTTTTGGGGGGGGGGGTTCCCCCGGCCCCCCACCCTCGAAAAATCCGAACCTCGTGGCCATTCGGTGCATTAATTGGCGATGGGGGGGGTGCAGAGCACAGACCCCCCCCTCTCCACAACGCCCCTCCCCCCACACTCCCACGCCCCCCCCTCCACAACGCCCCTCCCCTCACACTCCCACGCCCCCCCCTCCACAACGCCTCTCCCCCCACACTCCCACGCCCCCCCCCTCCACAACGCCCCTCCCCCCACACTCCCACGGCCCCCCCCCTCCACAACGCCCCTCCCCCCACACTCCCACGGCCCCCCCTCCACAACGTCCCTCCCCCCACACTCCCACGGCCCCCCCCCCCCTCCACAACGCCCCTCCCCCCACACTCCCACGCCCCCCCTCCACAACGCCCCTCCCCCCACACTCCAACGCCCCCCCCTCCACAACGCCCCTCCCCCCACACTCCCAGGCCCCCCCCCCCTCCACAACGCCCCTCCCCCCACACTCCCACGCCCCCCCCCCTCCACAACGCCCCTCCCCCCACACTCCCACGGCTCCCCCCCCTCCACAACGCCCCTCCCCCCACACTCCCACGGCTCCCCCCCCTCCACAACGCCCCTCCCCCCACACTCCCACGGCCCCCCCCAAAATGCAATTCACCCCGCTGCGCACGGGAGGTGTTAAAGCAAAGCGCTTCTGTCAGCTCCCATCCACTTTCACATCTCCTCTCGTTCGTTCAGCGACTGTGACCGTGACCCCCCCTCCCCCGGGGGACCCCCCCCCCCTCCCCCCTACCCGCACCGTCAGCCAGGGTTCAGGTTTATGATCGCTCACACAGGTCCACTCCCCCGCGAGAGGCTTCATCCCGCCCCCCACACAGCTGCTGTGCCCAATTTGCTTCGATCTCGGTCACGCTTTTGGTGTTCCGACCATCGCAGTCGCTGAAGTTCTCGCTCCATCTTTCGAGTGGCGTTGTCAGAGTCCAGTTGTTGTATTTTGATCTTCTTCGTCTCCTTCTTCTGATTGCAATAAATAAGCAAGAGGGGGGGGGGGGGGGGGCAATTACCACATTACTGCACATTCAGACAAGTCTCCGATAATGAATGTAACTTCATTAAAACATATTCTTGGGTAATAAAGTATTAAAGCTTTCGTGACTGCATAAAATTACTCATTGGTTTTTTCGGTAAAGTCACGTATGTAGAAATACAATAAAATTTTATTAAAACAAAAAACAATCACGATGTTTCGATCACAACGCAAGCGATCTTCATCAGGTGTCAAGAACAAATCACGGAGGTAAATACAACAAAAAGATGAGAGACGAGAATTCAACAAACCTGAAATAAACATTATGTGAAGCACATCCAGTCAGGCCAACAACACAGTTAGACACTTCCTGGCGGACCACGAATTTCATAAGAGTGTTAAATTTCGTGTTCAACCTTTGGATTGCACATACCAGCATAGATAGAATGAAAAAATACTGACCGTGTACCTCGTATTTTTCATTCTATCTATGCTGGTATGTGCAATACACCACGAATTTCAGAAGAGTGTTAAATTTCGTGTTCAACCTTTGGATTGCACATACCAGCATAGATAGAATGAAAAAATACCGACCGTGTACCTCGTATTTTTCATTCTATCTATGCTGGTATGTGCAATCCAAAGGTTGAACACGAAATTTAACACTCTTCTGAAATTCGTGGTCCGCCAGGAAGTGTCTAACTGTGTTGTTGGCCTGACTGGATGTGCTTCACATAATGTTTTTTCAGGTTTGTTGAATTCTCGTCTCTCATCTTTTATGTGTTGTATTTACCTCCGTGATTTGTTCTTGACACCTGATGAAGATCGCTTGCGTTGTGATCGAAACGTCGTGATTGGTTTTTGTTTTAATATAATTTTATTGTATTTCTACATACGTGACTTTACCGAAAAAAACAATGAGTATATTCTTGGGTGTTTCGGTAAAATCACGTAGATAGGTTCAAAGAAAATAATTTAAAACATAACAAAAACGATGACGTTTCTATCGCAACACAAGCGTTCGTTTTCAGGAAAAGGGGGTTATAGCTTCCAAGACAAACTCGGGGTTTGAAATGGGCGTAGCCCAAATGTGAGCAGCCAATGATAATGTGAGTGTTGGGCAGCCCAACCCGACGGTTGTTGGGTTTTCCACCAATCAAAGGGCTGCCAGGTGAAATTAGCATGTTACAGAGAGATTCGCATGTTGCTGAGAGAGTAACATGTTAATGAGAGATTAACATGTTAATAAGAGATGTGTATGTAAATACGAGATTTGCATTTTAATGAGAGGTTAGCGTGTTAATAAGATATTAGCATGATAATGAAAGATTAGCATGTTGATGAGAGATTATCATGCTAATGAGATATTAGTTTGTTAATGAGCGATTAGCATGTTATTGAGAGATTAGCCTGTTAATGAGAGATTAGCATGTTGATGAGAGATTAGCATGTTGATGAGAGATTAGCCTGTTAATGAGAGATTAGCATGTTGATGAGAGATTAGCCTGTTAATGAAAGATTAGCCTGTTAATGAGAGATTAGCATGTTAATGAGAGATTAGCCTGTTAATGAGAGAGTAGCCTGTTAATGAGAGAATAGCATGTTGATGTGAGATTAGCATGTTATTGAGAGGTCAGCATGTCAATGAATAGATTAGCATGTTAATGATATATTAGCATATTAATGCGAGATTAGCACGTTTATGGGAGATATGCATGTTAATGAGTGATTTAGTATGTTAATGAGAGATTAGCCTGTTAATGGAAGATTAGCATGTTGATGGAAGATTAGTATGTTAATGAGACATTAGCCTGTTAATAAGAGATTAGCCTGTTAATGAGAGAGTAGCAAGTTAATGAGAGATTAGCATGTTAATAAGAGATGTGTATGTAAATACGAGATTTGCATTTTAATGAGAGGTTAGCGTGTTAATAAGATATTAGCATGATAATGAAAGATTAGCATGTTGATGAGAGATTATCATGCTAATGAGATATTAGTTTGTTAATGAGCGATTAGCATGTTATTGAGAGATTAGCCTGTTAATGAGAGATTAGCATGTTGATGAGAGATTAGCATGTTGATGAGAGATTAGCCTGTTAATGAGAGATTAGCATGTTGATGAGAGATTAGCCTGTTAATGAAAGATTAGCCTGTTAATGAGAGATTAGCATGTTAATGAGAGATTAGCCTGTTAATGAGAGAGTAGCCTGTTAATGAGAGAATAGCATGTTGATGTGAGATTAGCATGTTATTGAGAGGTCAGCATGTCAATGAATAGATTAGCATGTTAATGATATATTAGCATATTAATGCGAGATTAGCACGTTTATGGGAGATATGCATGTTAATGAGTGATTTAGTATGTTAATGAGAGATTAGCCTGTTAATGGAAGATTAGCATGTTGATGGAAGATTAGTATGTTAATGAGACATTAGCCTGTTAATAAGAGATTAGCCTGTTAATGAGAGAGTAGCAAGTTAATGAGAGATTAGCATGTTAATGAAATATTAGCATGTTAATGAGAGATTAGTAGGCTGATGAGAGATTAGCTAGTTACTGCTAGATTAGCATGTTAATTGAAGATTAGTATGTTTATGAGAGGTCAGCATGTTGATGAGAGTTTAGCATGTTAATGAGAGATTAGTATGTTGATGAGAGATTAGCATGTTATTGAGAGGTTAGCATGTTAATGAGAGATTAGCATGTCAATGTTAGATTAGCATGTTAATAAGAGATTAGCACGTTAATGGAAGATTAGTATGTTGATGAGAGATTAGCATGTTAATGAGAGGTTATCATGTTAATGAGAGATTAGCATGTTGATGATAGATAAGCATGGTAATGAGAGATTAGCACGTTAATAGGAGATTAGTATGGTAATGTGCGATTAGCATGTTAATAAGAGATTAGCACGTTAATGGGAGATTAGTATGTTAATGAAAGATTAGCATGTTAATGCGAGATTTGTATGTTACTGCGAGATTAGCATGTTGATGAGAGATTATCATGTTAATGCGAGATTGGCATATTGATGAGAGATTAGCATGTTGTTGGGAGATCAGCATGTTAATGAGAGATTAGCATGTTGTTGGGAGATTAGCATGTTAATGAGAGATCAGCATGTTAATGCGAGATTGGCATGTTGATGAGAGATTATCATGTTAATGCGAGATTGGCATATTGATGAAAGATCAGCATGTTGTTGGGAGATCAGCATGTTAATGAGAGATTAGCATGTTGATGAGAGATTATCATGTTAATGCGAGATTGGCATATTGATGAGAGTTCAGCATGTTGTTGGGAGATCAGCATGTTAATGAGAGATTAGCATGTTGTTGGGAGATCAGCATGTTAATGAGAGATTAGCATGTTGTTGGGAGATCAGCATGTTAATGAGAGATTAGCATGTTGATGGGAGATCGCAGAGCCGCAACGCACGGGTCGGGGCGCGATGTGGCTCGTGTGGACCCTGTGAAAGCGCAAGTTTGTAAATGTGCGTAAAGCGTAAAGAACAACCTAACTACGTGACTTTATCGGCTTTAAGTCAAGCCGATATTCATATCTCCTTCATGCATGGGAGATTAAAGACGCAAGCCACATAAGTGCTGTAATGCCACCAGTATACGATTGTGTAAATATTTAATTCATGAATGCGAAAGATCAGTCTGTAAATTCACAAACAGTTTATTGAAAAGCATTTTTTTGGGAAAAAGAAAGATATTGAAAGAATATTGTTGTGACCGAAAACTCAACCGAGAATATTTATTTTATATATATAAATATATATTAAATTGATTTTTTTTGTCCCAAAGAAAATGTCCCATAAACTGACAACTAAAATTGGCTGTCCAATGGTTCACCAATTTTCTTGAAGCGAATGTCGTTTCACATGGATCGGCACTATGGATTTTCACCGCTGCTCCCCTGATTCGACAGAACCTGTTCACTGATTTGAAGAGATATTCACCTTTGAACATTTTCCACAAGAGCACATGCACACACACATAAGTGGTGTTACACAATTGCCTCTGAAGCCGGTAAACAGGCCAACGTTGGCTCAACGTTACATGTTTACTGGGTGTAATTTGAAGGAATTTTTTTTTTACTTATTACGTCGCTTTTGTTCACCCAGGAAAGCCTCACCGAGTCTCAAGACTCTCGTTCAGGAGGTGTCATGATACGTTTTTTGCAGTAAGGCACGTGATGTAGCCCCTGCTGCTGCTGCTGCTACTGCGTGTGATCCCAATTGAGTAATTTGCAGAGTCATTTTTTTCAGCATTTGGATATTGTGGCCAATAACAGCCTTTATAGATCTAAGCCGAGTGCTTGAGTTAAATCGTGGACTGGAGGGCAGCCGGGGAATGGATTGAATCCAGCCAGAGTTGACGGAGCCGGGCGATGGGTATAATGGAACCGGTTGAGAAAGGGTTGTCTCCACGTGTCCTTTTAAATTATCCTCGCCAATTGCGGACTCTTTATTTAATATTCACGCCATCATCTCACCCCTGCTCGCATAGACCCGATGAGAGCGATCGTAATGATGACAACAATGATAACGATGATGACAACGATAACATAATGATGCTGGATGTAATTACCGGCGAAACGTCGTAACTCAAATTCTAAATGTTGTGGATTTACTCTCCAACACACCGGTGGGCTGCTTTGTTTACGTGACAAACCTTAATGGTTGGATGTGTCGGGTGGTGGCGGGTTAACGACACATTTCTATTGACGCGATCTCACCCAAATAAACCTCTATTATGGACACACATTCTGTTGTTGGTCGAATGCCTTAGCAGGCGAGGGAGGCGGTGGGATGACAACAATAACGCACCTCCGATTAGCACGATTGGCTACGTACGGTGCGAAAGAAGTTCAACTTACATACAACCCCCAAAAGCCCCCCACTTAATAATGAATAATATTGGTCGCGAAAGGCTACGTTTGAAACTGACAATGACAACACATGTCCGTGTGCTGTCCGAGGTCAAATTATGGGCCGTCCATAAATGATGTCACGCACCTGGGGGGGGGGGGGGGGGGGTCAGACATTTGTGACGATGTGTGACGAGGGAGGGGGGGGTTGAGAAATGTGACGTCACATCAAAATGCGCAAACTTTAAATAAATATAGACAACACGTTCTACTTAATTAAATAGGCTTTTTAATAAATGTTTTCTCCTACAACATCAGAGTGCAGCGCCACATTAAATATGCACTACAATGACAATAGTTTAAAGCGATTTGAAGCGTGTTTTTTTTTGGGGGGGGGGGCAGAGCTTTGTGACGTCATATTTGAGGGGGTGGTCTGACTTTTTGTGACGTCGTGTGATGAAGGGGGGGGGGGTTCAAAAATCGTCCAAAATCGCGTGACGTCATTTATGAACGGCCCCTTAACCTTTGGTGGACAACCAAACATCAAAAACAAAGATCCCCCGTGTAGCCTTTACAGACTGTTGGGGCAAGTGCTGTTCATGAGCACCTACGCAGATCGGCACGGCAGACGACGGGGTGGGTGGCCGGCACCACGCCTGGCCGCCTTTGTCTCCCGAGTGGGACGATGTTTACACATGACAACCAGATACTCATTTGAGGCTGAGTCGACCTAGGAGAGGCTCAGGACCGGTTCAAATAATCGTCACTGGTGTCTTCCGTGAGCGGTAATCGAACCCGGATCGCCAGGTTCGTAGCGCAGCATAGCGTTAACCGCTACACTAGCGCTCCCCAAGTCAATACACACAGTGACACACACAGTGACACACACAGTGACACACACAGTGATACGAAACAAAGACAAAGATCCCCCATATAGTCTTAACAGACTGTAGGGGCAAGTGCTGTTAGCGAGCACGTATGAAGGCCGGAACGGTACACGAAGGGGTGGGTGGCCAGCACCACGCCCGACCGCCTTTGTCTCCCCAGTGGCAATGTTTACACACCACACCAGGTACTCATTTGAGGCTGAGTCGACCTAGGGGAGGCCCGGGACCGGTTCAGATCATCGTCACTGGTGTTGGCCGTGAGCGGGAATCGAACCCGGGTCGCCAGGTTCATAGCGCAGCGCGCTAACCGCTACACTACCGCTCCCCACAGTGACACACACACTCAGTGACACACGCACACAGTGACACACGCAGTGACACACAATTTGGGGATACAACCGCCATTCGCCACTAAGTGGCGGTGACGTCACCACGACGCTTGTGACAGACCTTGAGGCCACGAGAAGTGTTGAACGCCCGCTGGCAGGAGGTCACGGGGCAGACCCAGGTGCCACGGGTCGACTGACTGAGATGCCTGGCTGATGCACCACCTGTGCCCCCTACTGTGCCAACCTGCTGTGCTTTAGTCACCCGGCGCTCCGCTCGTTGTTGTGAGCGTCGCTCCTCCGCCCTCCATTGTTGTTGGAGGGCGACTGCCTCCAACTGCCCAGTAGCGTCCTTCACGAGCCTCCTCCACAGAGGCCGATCTTGACACCGCTGGTACCAGTTATCGGCAAGTCCACTCAGCTCCACGTCCTCCTGTACCACATCACTCCATCTCTTCTCTAGCCCGTGCCGCGCCCGTTTAGCCCCCTCGATCCGGCCGAACAAAAGCTGTTTCGGCATGCGGTGGCTGGGCATGCGGGCTACATGACCCAGCCAACGCAGCCTTGCCTGCCGGAGGAGCTCACCGAGGGGACCTTGGCCAGATCTTTCAAGGATTTGTGAGCTCCTCACACAATCCAGCCTGGTTAAACCCAGGATGGATCGTAGGCAGGCTAGCCTAAATGTTTCTAACCGGCGAAGATGTTCCATTAAGGGGGTCCACGTTTTCGCAAGCGTAGAGAAGGGAGGGAATGACCATGGCCGAGAAGACCTGAAGCTTAGCGCGGAGCGACAGACCAGGTAGCTTCCACACACACAGTGACACACACAGTGACACACGCACACAGTGACACAAAACAAAGACAAAGATCCCCCATATAGCCTTAACAGACTGTAGGGGCAAGTGCTGTTAGCGAGCACCAATGAAGGCCGGAACGGTACACGAGGGGGTGGGTGGCCAGCACCACGCCCGACCGCCTTTGTCTCCCTAGTGGCAATGTTTACACACCGCACCAGGTACTCATTTGAGGCTGAGTCGACACACACACAGTGACACACACACACAGTGACACACACATAGTGTAGAGGAGTGGGACAAAATCCCTCCTGAGATGTGTGCAAGCCTGGTGGCCAACTACAAGAAACGTCTGACCTCTGTGATTGCCAACAAGGGTTTTGCCACCAAGTACTAAGTCATGTTTTGCAGAGAAGTCAAATACTTATTTCCCTCATTAAAATGCAAATCAATTTATAACATTTTTGACAAGCGTTTTTCTGGATTTTGTTGTTGTTATTCTGTCTCTCACTGTTCAAATAAACCTACCATTAAAATTATAGACTGATCATTTCTTTGTCAGTGGGCAAACGTGCAAAATCAGCAGGGGATCAAATACTTGTTTTCCCTCATTGTAGTGACACACACACAGTGACACACACACACGTCTAAGATGCTGTTACAATGAAATAAACGATTGTGTGATGCTGCTAACTGCTGCGTTGGCAGTGGTGCACAAAGTGCTGTGAACCGGGAAAAAACCCCCCCACAACGCATTCATCAATAATACCGAGGCCTTAAAATGAAACGTAGAATGGGCGAAGCTTGGGTAATAATTTCAGAACACAATTGCAGGTTTTACCGATTGTTATCTTTCAACAACTTTGTTTCGTAACAAGGTCGCGGGGGACGTGGGGGGGGGGGGCGTGTGTGCACCCGTAAGTGTTTACATAATAATCATTATTGTTGCGTGTGTGTGTGTACGTTGAATTTATTTCGCACCGTGCGTGGCCAACCGTGCCGATCGGAGGTTTGTCGTTAACCTCGATCGATGTTTCTCGTCCGCAGTGAAGCAAATCACCAAGCGAGCGATGCTGGCGGTGATCGTGGCGGTGTGGGCCTACGCGCTGCTCTGGTCCTGCCTCCCTCTCCTGGGATGGGGCAGGTGCCCTCTCGTCTCTACCTCCTCCAAAGACAAAGATCCCCCACCTCTATAGCACAAACAGCCCTTTGGGCCACATTCACAGTGCCACGCTGGCGAGATGTTAACTCCCTCGCCCGGTGTACAGGGGGTCGTGGGTTCTGATCGCGACCCTGACGCCTGCTGCTGTATATTTGGAGTTTTTTTTTCCTCCGGCTCCTTCGTTTATTTCCTCCACATTTAGAAGAAACGTCACGCGTTTAGAGAATGTATCTGCTCTAGATTTCCACGTAATAAGCCCACTTCGTTGAGCGATCATTTGTGGCCAGGTCGCTTCTGAAAAAGAGCTTTACGCACAGTGGGCCTTACCTGGTAAAATAAAATAAATAGTTTTATAGTTTCGTTTTTTATGACATCGATGCGCACCAGAGCGCTTTCAACCCACTGCTGTGTGGGCGAAGGCCTCCCCACGCCGCGTCGGTCAATTGGGGGTCGTTTGACCATATTTAACCTCTCCAAGTGAGTTGGTTAAGTTTGTGGGCAGCAGTGGCAGAATCGGCGAAGGTATTTGCTCGTAATCCACGGCCGTTAGCCACGGCCGGGAATCTGAACTCAGGTGGCTGGGTTGATAGCGGAGTGCAGTAACCACTGAAACGGCCAACTGGTCTCATCATCTACATATCATCATCATCATCAGTCATGATCATCATCTGCACTGTGGTTATCGAGGTCCCCATGAGTTACATCCTGGTTTCCCATCACTGCATCGCAAATACAAATTCGCACGCATTTTATTCCCACTGAATTCAAATGAGCTCTGTTAAACGTCACCATCGCAATCATCATCAGTCACTGACAATTCACCTGTGGGATTCAATGGCTCCCCCACGTCACGTCAGCCACGGGGGGGTGGTTTTTGCCAGACTTCACCGCGCTGATCAATTACAAGTTGGCCAAGCGGTGGAAGGGGCAGAACCGGTGCAGTCTCACTGCGGCCCTTCGCCTTGGCCAGGAGAAAGAGCAACGGAGCATCTGAGCAGCCGAGCCCAACATGTGGCTGTGAATAAAAGGAAGCAGCAGCAGCAGAAGCTTTTGGCTGACCATTGAACAAAGACGGCGGTCACCGCATCGCGCGCACTTTCAGATGCGCTTCTGCGGCCGTCCTCAATGCTCTACCTTCCCGATAATCGGAATCCACTCGAGCTATGCACTTTTAAATCATCATCTAGATTGAAAAACTATTTTTTTTTATTTTGTTCGAACTGGCTTTTTGTGTTTCGCCCGCCGTCCTTCCCCCGCACCTCCGATTAGCACGGTTGGCTACGTACGGTGCGAAAGAAGTTCAACATACACAAAGACAAAGATCCCCCGTACAGCCTTAACAGACTGTAGGGGCAAGTGCTGTTAGCGAGCACCTATGAAGGCCGGAACGGTACACGAGGGGGTGGGTGGCCAGCACCACGCCCGACCACCTTTGTCTCCCAAGAAGTTCAACATACACACACACACGTACACGCGTGAACCGTCCACTCAGGGCCCGCGCGGATGGTGATCTGTGCGCGTGTGCCGAGCAGGTACGGCGTGGAGCCGTTCGGCGTGTCCTGCACGCTGGCCTGGGCCGAGCTGCAGCTGACGCCGGGCGGCGTGGCCTTCCTGTACGCCATGTTCGTGCTGTGCCTGCTGTTGCCGGCGATCGCCATCGGCCTGTGCTACGCGGGCATCGTGTGCAAGCTGCGGCGCGCGTACCGAGAAGGGCGCAGCAAGCGGCGCACGCCCACCGCTCGGCACGTCGAGAGCCGCCTCACCAAGGTGGCTCGCCCCCTGCCCCTTCCCCGGGGGAAGTGGAATGAAATCCATCCCAGGGGTAGTGGAATGAAATCCATCCCAGGGGTAGTGGAATGAATTCCTTGTCATGGGTATTGGAATGAATTCCATCCCAGGGGTATTGGAATGAATTCCATCCCAGGGGTAGTGGAATGAAATCCATCCCAGAGGTAGTGGAATGAATTCCATCCCAGGGGTATTGGAATTAATTCCATCTCAGGGGTAGTGGAATGAATTCCATCCCAGGGGTAGTAGAATGAAATCCTTGTCATGGGTATTGGAATGAATTCCATCCCAGGGGTAGTGGAATGAAATCCATCCCAGGGGTAGTGGAATGAAATCCTTGTCATGGGTATTGGAATGAATTTCATCCCAGGGGTAGTGGAATGAAATCCATCTCAGGGGTAGTAGAATGAAATCCTTGTCATGGATAGTGGAATGAAATCCATCCCAGGGGTAGTGGAATGAAATAAATTTTTGTGGAACAAGCCAGCAACACCGACGAATATCTGAGCTGTTCCTGGCCTCCCCACTGTTGTGTGCAGTGTTTTGTTTGATGTCATTATTACTTTATTTGTTCACAGGCAGAGGAGGGTGGGGGGTTGGAGGGGGGCCATCCCGAAACGTCTAATTATTTAAATAATGTAGGGCCCTACATTAATGAATAACATTAAACGTATTTTCTATGGTAAATATTAATAGGGAGGGGGGACGGGAAGGGTGAGGGCCCACATTGGCCCTCTCTTGCCACTATCACGTTTCGTGTTTTGAAGCCGTACACAAAGAGACGTGCGGAGCTACGTCCGTCACAATGGGCATCATTTTGTTTTGCAACTCCTTTCAGATCTGGGAAGCTCAGCAGGTGTTGAGCCTGGGTAGTGCGTGGATGGGCGACCACCGTGCAGGAACAGGTCGCAAGGGGGCTTGCGTGCGGCCGCTGCATGACGAGCAGCAAGGGAACAGGCCAGCAAAATCCATTGTGACGGACTGCACTTGTACGCTCTCAGTGTAATGAGTTACTGGAGATCTGTAAAACTACCGGGCATCTGTGATACGAAGCTTCGTGATTCATCGGATTCCTCCAATATAAATAAGTTGTCTGATTCTGAGAGAGAAAAAAAAATCAGATGATGAAGTTTGTGGAACTTCCTGGCCAGGATTGGGCAAAACCGAGCCCCAACGTTTCACCCAGGCAATTGGAGAGCACAGACTGAGTGTTTCTAAACTAATATATATAAAAAAACATATTTAAGAATCGCAGTTAAGAGACAAAGAATACATACACTATAGAAAATAATAAAACTAAATAAAAACTTAAAAAAATCTCATCAATGGTCCCCCTACTCAATCCGGGACACTGTTTGTTCCATTGTCCAACCAGGCTGGTATTATTATTATTATTGAATTTAAATCACCTAAAGCCACTAACTCAACGCCGCAAGGAAAATGTTTGCAATTAAAAAATCGGTTACTTGAACGACGCCATCGATCTGCGTGCGAGCACTGAGGATACATTTTATCTGCAGATAATAACAAACAAAATGTGTTTATTCAAGAAAATGCTGCCACGTCTGTGGCTCTGCGTCCTCACCAACCCGCGGTGAGCGGCGTGGTAAAGCATGGTCAAACAACCCCCATGACTTACATCGCGTGCAGTGGATTGAAAAAAGGGCTGAATATGATGACTGGGGAAAGGGGTGTATGTATGGTGATGGGGGGGGGGCGATGGAGGAGGGGGTGGGGGGAAGGGGGTCGTGGAGGAGGGGGTGTGGGTGGGTGGGGGTGCCGTGGGCATCTCGCGTGCCACGTGCCCGCGACCGTCACCAGACCGTCGCCGGCCTCACGTGGTGGCCGCGTTCGTTTTTTTCTCTCTGACGTAACAGCGACGTCGGGTTCTGCGAGCGTCAACGTCAAGCGGCGTGAGCCTCGCGTTCTGAAGCCTGTCAAAGTGTTCTCTCGCCCGGTGACTTGTTGTAAGAACCAAAATAAATACTAACACGCGTGTCCTCCCGAAGAAGGAGTTTGTAGCGCGCAGTAGTGCATATCCCCCACCCCCTCTCCCAGGAATACACGCGGAGAGATGTTTGTGCTTCGATTCGTGTGATCTCCGCCCTAAAAAAAAATCTAACGTATGTAAGACGAATTTCTTTCGCACCGTGCGTAGCCAACGGTGGCTACTCGAGACAAACGTGGGTGACCGTGCCGGATAAGGAAACGCTGACAAAGACAATTGAACAATGAAGCCGAAGCGTGCGGCGGTGGCGTGTTGGGAATTCCACCGAGAGCCAGCGAGAGAGAGAGAGGGGGGCGGGGATGGTCGCGTGAAACGGGGGGAACAAACCCAAATCAGACGTCGCTCTTTGCGACTTTGGGACAGCAAGGGCGCGCCTGGGCTGGGCACAGCGTGACTGGGCGAGGGCCGATTGATGAGGCTGCGGTGCAGGTTGGGAGTGGCAGTCGAAGCCTTAATGCGATGTACAAGGCAGTATTTATACAATGTACCTGGCATTATAGCAACACAATATCACATACATTGTATGCATGCAGCCAAGGCAGACCTTACAGATTGTATGATGTGCAAGCCACCAATTATAAAAAATGTATCTTACATTGTATACCCGTAAAATGTATACGTTGTAGACGTTTGTGTCGGCGCGATTGTGAGCTTGCTTGGCGTGTGTGTGAGTCGCTTGACGACGGGGGCACCGTAGCAGAGCGAGACGTTCCCACCTCCAGGGGATTATTCAGGTGAAATTATTGAATGAAAACAAAAAAATAAATCAGACGCTTGTCACGGGATGTCTCAACCATTTGGCGCCGCTGTTCTCCCTGAAGGGACAGCCGCTGCCTGTGATTCACAGCCACCTGCGACAGCTGATCTCTGCGTGACCACGAACACTGCAGACGCCCCACCATTGCGCATTAACGTGAGCTGTGCCCACGCTTTCTTCCAGATGGCGGTGCTGGTGACTGTGGGCTTCATCGGCTGTTGGTCTCCGTACGCGATCGTCAGCCTGTGGTGGCTATTCCGCAGCCCGGGCTCCATCTCCCCGCTGGTGTCGCTACTGCCCTGCCTGTTCGCCAAATCCTCCACGGTCTACAACCCCCTCATCTACTACCTCTTCAGCCGCTCCTTCCGCGCGGAGCTGCGCTCCACGCCCTGCTCCTGCCTGGAGGCGCGGCGCCCGAGCACGTCCAGCGAGAGCGCGCCCCCTGTGCCCCACCGCGGCGCGCGAAGGAACTCCCAGCGCGTGTGGAGCATCACCGAGGCGAGGCCCGGGGGCGGGTCCCATCCGCCGGGCGACGGCGCGGGTCTCCGCGGCAGCGCCGCCGCCGCCGCCGCTCGCGACGCCGCCGCCGCCGCCGACGACGAGGCGGTGGAGGGCACGACGGATGACGGCCCGTGCCCGCCGAAGGACGTCGCCGCGATGATCCCGCTCGTCAGCTTCGACGGCGGCGGCGGCGGCGGCTCCTCCGCCGCGAGTTCGGAGGGGCTGCTGCCGCCGCCTTCCGTCGAGGGCGCGCACCGCGTGCTGCTCGAGAGGGCGCCTCCGGGGTGCGAGCGAGGGAAGAGAGGGACGTAGCTCCTGGCCGCGCCACGAGATTTCGCGTCTCGCGTCGGCGTAGGTTTCTATAGCGATTACAACACGTGTTCGTTTAGATAATCGTGTAGTTGTTGATAATAAGGAGTGGTGGCGGGGGGGGGGTGTTGAAAGTGGTGGTGTAGCTTTTGGCGAGGACAGGTGGGAGCGGTTAAGAGTTAATGATAGGGGTTGGGGTAGTGATATGGGTAGGGGTTGTGATAGGGGTTGGGGTAGTGATAGGGGTAGTGATAGGGGTTGGGGAAGTGATAAGGGTTGGGGTAGTGATAGGGGTAGTGGTGGGGGTAGTGATAGGGGTAGTGATGGGGTAGTGATAGGGGTAGTGATAGGGGTAGTGATAGGGGTAGTGATGGGGGTAGTGGTAGTGATGGGGGTAGGGGTAGTGGTAGTGATGGGGGTAGGGGTAGTGATGGGGGTAGGGGTAGGCCTGGTCGCAGCTGGGGGACCGGGCAGGGAGTAACAGCAGTAGCAGGATGATGATGGCCTCGGGGTTGTGTCAAGTGCAGGGAGAGGCGACTGCAGTGAAATGTAAACACGAAGGGAGAATGAGCGAGAGAGCGAGACTGGGCGCAGCAGGGCGAGAGAGGCACAGGGAGGGACAGCAGAGACTGGGAACGTAAAGGGGCCGTCCATAAATGACGTCACGCACCTCGGGGGGGACGGGGTCAGACATTTGTGACGATGTGTGACGAGAGGGGGGGGGGGGTTAGAAATGTGACGTCACATCAAAATTCGCAACTTTAAATAAATATAGACGACACGTTCTACTTAATTAAATAGACTTTTGAATACATGTTTCTCTTACAACATCAGAGTGCAGCGCCACATTAAATACGCACTACAATGACTATAGTTTAAAGCGATTTGAAGCAAGTTTTTTGTTGATGGGGGCGGGGCAGAGCGTTGTGACGTCATATTTGAGGCGGGGCCTGACTTTTTGTGACGCCGTGTGACGAAGGGGGGGGGGGGGGAGTCAAAAATCGTAAAAAATCGCGTGACGTCATTTATGGACGGCCTCAAAGGACGTGAATGGGACAGAGCAGTCGAGAGATGAGAGAAGCGACATTTTTGGGTGGGGCAAGACCACGGAGAGAAGTTGCGGGCTCGAGCGATGCATTGAGGCCGACAGCGATAGCAGGCGGGGAGCCGGTGAAGTTGTGAAAGTAGATCAGTGGCCATTGTGGGGAAGGTTAAACATGATCCGGGCTGGGGAAGGACTGGAAGCGTAGCCAGGAAGGCTGAGAAGGACTGGAAGTGTAGGCAGGAAGGCTGAGAAGGACTGGAAGTGTAGCCAGGAAGGCTGAGAAGGACTGGAAGCGAAGGCAGGAAGGCTGAGAAGGACTGAGAGCGAAGGCAGGAAGGCTGAGAAGGACTGGAAGCATAGGCAGGAAGGCTGAGAAGGACTGAGAGCGAAGGCAGGAAGGCTGAGAAGGACTGGAAGCATAGGCAGGAAGGCTGAGAAGGACTGGAAGCGTAGACAGGAAGGATGAGAAGCATTGAGAGCGAAGGCAGGAAGGCTGAGAAGGATTGAGAGCGAAGGCAGGAAGGCTGAGAAGGACTGGAAGCGTAGGCAGGAAGGCTGAGAAGGATTTAGAGCGAAGGCAGGAAGGCTGAGAAGGATTGAGAGCGAAGGCAGGAAGGCTGAGAAGAAAAGGAATTCAATAGCCAACGTTCTGCTGGACAGCTTCTCCAATGGATTCATATTCTTGGTTCTTTCTGTAAAGTCACGTAGAAGGGAAATAATAAAATAATAAAAAATAAAACAATTAAATTCTCGATTTAAAGCTTTCATGACTGCAGGGATTCATATTCTTGGTTCTTCCGGTAAAGTCGCCACGTAGAAGGGAAACAATAAAATAATAGAAATATAAAACAATACAATTCTCACGACGTTTCGACTGCAACACAAGCAATCATCATCACCACACCACGAAACGTTGTGAGAATGTTATTGTTTTATATTTGTATTATTTTATTGTCTCCCTTCTATGTGACTTTACCGAAAGAACCAACAAATATGAATGTGTTTTTGTTGTCGTTACGAATGCATTGAGGAGGGGAGCAGCTAAATGTTTGTGGGCACCACGGTGGCTAGGAGATGTTAAACTCCCTCGAATTCATCAGTACACGATAGTCACAAATGCTCACTGCTGCAGAGTCTGTGGGAACTCTAAATGTGGAGTGCCAAATGACACACACCGGGGCCCAATTTCGTGATTACCAATCTATTCTTATTCTATAGCACGTCATCAGATCTCAGCAGGTAAGCAGGGCTGAGCCTGGATAATACTTGGATGGGTGATTGCCACGCACAAGCAGATTAAAATACAGGCTTCAAGGTTGTGTGGCTAGGAGATGTGAACTCTCGCCTGGTACACGCGAGGTCGTGGGTTCGATCCCGATCCCTGACGCCTGTTGTATTATTTGGAGTTTGCGTGTCTCTCTCTCTCTCTCCCTGTGGTCGTGTAGATGTTTCTCCGGGTCCTCTGGTTTCCCCCCCCCCCCTCCACATTCAGAAACGCGCGTTTAGAGTTTGTGGCTGCTGCTGCTGTACATTTCGACGTGATTAGCTATCTGCGTTGAGCTATCATTTGTGGCCAGGTCGCTTCTGACCAAGAGCTAAGATATACCTGTGGGCCTTACTTCGTAAAATTAAATATATATATAGTTGGTTGTGGTATCACAAGCAAATCTTTAAATTGTGTTTACACGGCAACGCTTATGGAACGACGTAGCCACGCATGGCACGGGAACTCTTGTGCACCCATTGATGTTTTTACGTTCGAGCCTTTATGTTACAAACGCTCCGTAGTGTGAGACTAGTCACGCTTTGCTTGCTGTATGCAAACACTCTGTCGTCTTCCGTCGTCCTCAAATGAGAAGACAGGCGAACTATTAAACAATCTTGTCAACTAGTTTATCACGATCTTTGGTGTCCGCATTCCTGTGTATGTACGGAGGTAAGTTGAACGTCTTTGGCACCGTACGTAGCCAACCGTGCTGAACGGAGGTGCGGGGGAAGAACAACAAACTAAACGAAAGAAAAGTTCATGGAGGGCCAGAGAGATACATTAAACCACTCTGCTGAGCTATCATTTGTGGCCAGGTCGCTTCTGAAAAAGATATACGCTATACGGTTTATCATCGATTAGCAGGCGGTTCCAGGCCAATCCGGCGAAACCGGCAGAATCGCTCCAAAGGCTGTACCAGTCCGGCAATCGTCACCACGTAGCGTGACAAACACAAGTAGCTTCGCTTGATGTCACTGTCGAATATTAATATCCAGTACCTTATACACTACATACAACTTAATGAAAATACTGCACGTATACACATCACCACGTGATGCAGAGTCTACGAGATTGGAGCGGTAAGTTCGGTGCACAGTAAATACAGTAACTTTAAAAAGTACGAAGTTAAATTTAGTCTATTTGCATGTTTATTTAGGTCAATTTCACATAGTAAACACAAGTTTAAAACACGCACAAAAAACATAACGACGCCTAAAAACGTAATGTCATGCAAGAATGTGCAAAAATTAGCAATAATAATCACAAATCATGATTAGTGATTATTTTCCGGCGTTTTTGAAAATCCGGCGACCCCTCCCCCCTGAAAGCCGCCAGATAAATGAATCGATGATTTACTGTAGCTCAGTGGGCCTTACCTGGTGAGATAAAACAGACATAAAACATGGGAAACATAGGGTTGGGTTCCCTTGCCTGACTGAACATATGGGATATTAAAAAAAAATTATCATGACATTAGCCCCGTACGGTATTAGTTATAATGTCCATAACCACATTGTACGACGAGCCACGCGTGTCTTCTGGTGCCCGTCTTAACATTAAAACAAAGTTATTTTTACTCCGCAACAAAGTAAGCCACCATGTGTCCTCGGCCCCGAGTGGCCGGTTTAATGCGACAGACCCTCGCAATTTTGCCACTCGTTCCCAAAAGTGCGTGTGATCCATATGCCCACTTTTAATGAGTGGCAATTTTTCCTCGAGTTGATTGAAATGAATAATTTCTAACGGTTGTGTAAGAAAAGTGACCCTAATAAAAGTGAAGATATTACACGAACATATATTTTTTATGTGTGTGTACGTTAAATATGGCATGGACACTGATGTAGTATGGTGGTCTATGTCCCTCTTACTGTTTACACGACAAAATGTGTACACAAAAATTTTTTGCGTGTATGTGTGTGTTAAATATGGCATGGACACTGATGTAGTCTTGTGGTCTATGTCGCTCTTACTATTTACATTTGCCGTCTCCTCGCTTTGTTTCTGTCATTCAGTCGGTCGATCCTCTGTGCTCACCTTGCTGCGAGCCCCTTCAACTCCGTCTCGCTGCATCCTGCCCCCGCTCTTTGCCCCGTGCCATCGCCACGCAGCGTCAGCTTCGCTTCCCCGGCCCTCTCTGTGACCCCTTCAGTTTAAACACTTATCCAATTCTACCCCCTTTTCCTTAATTCGGGACCTCGAAATTCTCCTTTTGCCTCAACTGCAACTACCGCAAGCCTTCCCAAATTGTACCTGCCTGCCCGTCTTGTGTCGGGGATTGCTGCAATTACGACTCCGATTTTCACCTACAATTGTTGCTCCATCTCTGATCTTTAGCTCTTTCTGCGAAGTTGCCAGCCACGTGTCCTCTGCTTTGCTTACTCGCCCTCGCTTCGCTCTTCTGTAACAACTCCGTTGTTGGTTGTGTTCCGAGCTGACGTCTGCAGCCCTGGAAGTTATGGTCTGAAGAATGCATGTCCTCCTCCGCTGCCCCCTGGTTACGATGAGTCTCGGTGTTACCGATGGACTTCAGGTTTCAAATGAGACAACCAAAATGTGTAAAGCACACAGCCATCTGTGCAAGCACCCAGCAATTCCTGAACGTGTATTGTGTATATTCTTAGCTCTTTCGGTAAAGTCACGTTGAAGGGAAACAATAAAATAATAAAATATATATAAAACAATAAAAATTATAAATTAATGCAAACCGACACACCTGATGACGACCGTTTGTGTTATGGTCGAAACGTCGTGAGAATTTTTATTGTTTTATATATATTTTATTATTTTATTGTTTCCCTGCAACGTGACTTTACCGAAAGAGCTAAGAATATGAATGACTGCAGTCACGAAAGCTTTAAATCAAAATTTAAGTGTATTGTGGTCCTCTTGTACAGGGTGTCTATAAAGTCCATATTTTAGTGAACTAATGGTATATATATAGATAGGGACTTCATGGACACCCTCTATAGGTTACCAGCACAAATACATTCTGGAGAATGGTGACCGACTGACTGCAGCAGCAGCAGCAGCAGCAATAGACAACTTTGGAATGGTGTTGTTGTACTTAGGACTCATCAGCACGGTATAGTCACCAGGGCTCGCTGCTGCAAACTTTGCCTCTGGGAATTGTCTGTAGTTCCCACATCCACACTACGGGGCCCGTGAAAGCCGTCAACGCTCAACTCTGTAAATGACGAAACGAATCCCATCATATTAGAAAAATAATGTCCCGCTGCGGGGGGGGGGGGGGGGGGGGAGGGGACTTACTAATTTTTCTCTCATTATTTACAGATTTAAGTCAATAAACCGTACACTCTATAAGTTTATGGTCCTTTAAGTTAATGACGTACACCAACGATGCTGTGGGCCATACGGCATCTTTAATGAGGGTCTCTTTCCACGTGACCCCCGTTTAGCCTCTTAACAGACTGTTGGGGCAAGTGCTGTTAGCGAGCAGCACCTATGATAGCCGACACGGCACACGAAGCGGTGGGCGGCCAGTACCACGCCCGGCCGCCTTTGTCTCCCCAGTGGCGATGTTTACACATCGCACCAGGTAAACATATAACACGCACACACGCGCGATATTAAACTCCTGTATCTCTCAACACAGAACCACCAATACTCTTTAGTTCTATTCGGTAAAGTCACGTAGGTAAAAAATAAAACAAAAATCACGACGTTTCGGCCACAACACAAGTGGCCTTCATCAGGTGAAGGGACCGTACTGTCCAGAGGACAGCGTTGGAGTGAAGACAGCCAAGCCCAGGTCGCGTCCTTTAAGCTGTGTGGGAGAAAACAAAAAAACGCCTTGACAAAGGAATTAGCATAACATGATGTAGAGGACCGGCACGGGGGGGGGGGGGTTTACAAATGTTGGTGTGAAGGGAAATAAGCTGCTGTGAAAGTTTGGGAAACTAATTTTCAATGGTACAGTATATTTATTCAAGTAGTGTATCCCAAACTTTCACAGCAGCTTATTTCCCTTCACACCAACATTTGTAAACTCCCCCCCCCCCCCCGTGCCGGTCCTCTACATCATTGTTATGCTAATTCCTTTGTCAAGGCGTTTTTTGGTTTCCTCTCACACAGCTTAAAGGACGCGACCTGGGCTTGGCTGTCTTCACTCCAACGCTGTCCTCTGGACAGTACGGTCCCTTCACCTGATGAAGGCCACTTGTGTTGTGGCCGAAACGTCGTGATTTTTTGTTGTTTTATTTTTTTACCTACGTGACTTTACCGAATAGAACCAAAGAGTATGGATCCTTGCAGTCACGAAAGCTTCAAATCTAGAACCACCAACGTCCAATTGTCGCTGAACTTTCTAAAATAAACTGCTGCGGCAGACGGAATCTAATCACCCCTCTTCCAGTCGCTGCCGGAATCGATTCAGTGCAGGTCCTTTATTTAGCCTTCTGTGGGACAAGCACCAGCAGCAGCACCAACCCCTCCTCTCCCGCCCGCCCGTCAACCTCGCCAGCCCCCCACACATCTACCCACGACACACAGACACGCACAGTGAGAGACACTGACAACGCTGGGGACAACTGCCACCCCGAGAGAGAGAAGCAGGCAACAGCAGCAGCAGCAGCTGAGCCGTCTCTCGAACACCGGCGAGTGAGCGAGCGAGAGAGAGAGGGGTGGAAAAAAAGAGAGAGGGAGATAGAGAGACGGTGGCTGGGCCAGGAGGTGCGGACGAGGAGAGAAGGAAGGGAGAGAGAGAGGAGGAGCAGTACAACGATGGTCATTCGCGTGTTCACAGCTGCCCTGGCGGGTTCCGCCGTGGTGAGTTCACGGAACGGTCAAGCCAAACGCCAAGCAAGGATCGATCGATCGTCTTACTCGCGTGACGATGGCACCTGCGTAGCACGCGCGTGTGCTTGCGGGGCATGCGTTTGTGTGTGTATCGCGCGTGCGTCATGTGTGTTCGTGTCATGTCGCGCGAGTGTACGTGTCAAGTGTGTTAGTGCCACGCGCGTGTTGTGAGCCGTGCGTGCGCGTTTTGGCGTGCGTTTGTGTCATGCGTCGATGTGGGTGCGTCATGCATGTTGCGTGTCACTCCGTGCGTCATGTGTGCGCCAGACGTGTGCACGTGATGCGCGTGTTTGTGCCATGCATGTAGTTCGCGTTTGTGTGCAACATAAACGTGTATGTCATATCATTCATACGTTTCGTCGTGTGTGTGTGTAATACATCTTTTACACGTGTGTAATAACAGGTCACGCAGGTTGTATGTTTCATGTGCTTGTAATTCACGTATATTTGTCATGTGCGTCACAAGCATGTGTGCATTGACTCTAATACACGTGTGCGTCACGTATCATGCACATGAATAATTTGTTATACACGGGTGTGTGTGATATGAACATACGTGTGTCGTACGTGTGTATATGCCATGTATGTCACGCACGTATGTTTGCCATGCATACGTGTGCCATGCCCATATAATTTATACATATGTGTGTGTTCATGTACCGCACATATGTTAATCATGAATGATGTGGGTGCATATGCGCGTGTGTTTGTGTCGTGCATTTTATCCATCATGCGCATGTCATGCAAATGCATTCACGTGGGGAGCGGTAGTGTAGCGGTTAGTGCGCTGCGCTGTGAACCCGACCATCTGAGATCGATTCCAGCTCACGGCCAATACTAGCGACGATTATCTTAACCGGTCTTGGGCCTCCCCGAGGTCGACTCGGCCTCCAAAGAGTACCTGGTGCGGTGTGCAAACATCGCCACTGGGGAGACAAAGGCTTTCGGGCGTGTGGCTATCCGTTCATAAGGTGCTGCTACGCTAACAGCACTTGCCCCACGGCAGCCCGTTGGAGGCCACACGGGGGATCTTTGCCTTTGTGTGTCGGTGTGCTGTGGCCGAAGCTAAACTTAGCCTGGACAGCCCCGCGGTGCTGGGGGTGGTGATGGTGGGTGGTGGTGGGTGGTGGTGGTGGGTGGGTGGGGGGAAGTTTCTCGAGCGAGTTTATTTTCGTTACAAACTTTACTGTGGCCCTGCGGGCGCGGATCATTTCAATTACCCCTCCCCCCACCTCCCCACCCCGTACGAGACGTGTCATCCCACCCGCAACAACGACGATTGGTGGCAAGTTCTTGTCGTGGTGGACATTGCGTTGGTGTTTCAAACCCCATCGGATATTGCCATTCCCACGGCAGGGGTCAATATTCGAGCAGGCAGAAGACGTCAAAGCAAAGAGGCTCAGCAGTGTGAAACCTTGTCCACCCTTCCAGCCCGTGCCCACTGCCACTCACGCATTACAGACAAAGATCCCTCCCCGTATAGCCTTGAGCAAGCTGTTGGGGGAAAGTGCTCGAGCAGATATTGAGGCCGGAAAGGCGGTGGGTGTGGCCAACACTACACCCGGCCGCCTTTGTATCCCCAGTGGCGATGTTTACACACCGCACCAGGTACTCGTTTGGGGCTGTGGTCGACCTATGGGGAGGTCCAGGACCGGTTCAGATAATCGTCAAAAACTCCACAGCGCGCTAACTACTCACACTACCGCTCCCCACACAGAAACAAAGACAAAAATCCCCCGTGTAGTCTTAACAGACTGTTGCCGCAAGTGCTGTTAGCGAGCACTTATGAAGGCCGGCACCTGCACACGAGGGGTGGGTGGCCAACGCCAAACCCGGACGCCTTTGTCTCCCCAGTAGCGATACTTACACACCGAACCAGGCACTTATTCGAGGCTGAGTCGACCTAGGGGGAGGCCCAGAACCAGTTCTGATAATCGTCAAAAACCCTCGAATGGAACTCGGCGTTCCTAGGCGCAGTGCGCTAACCGCTTTACACTACCGCTCCGCACATAGACACACAGACATACACACACTCTCGCACACCACCCCTCCCACCATGAATAACGCCCTCTCTCTCACACACACAACTGTTTGGCGCTCTGAGAATTGCCGGTATGGAAGATACCGCCGTATTCTGGGGACATCTCCACTACTGGTCACACAGTTCGCCGCGTAGCAGCAATGCAATATTTCAAGCGTGTCTGGTCTTAGCGCATGTCTTGTGTAGGAGGTGTTATCAACAGGAGTGTCTTTATGCTGACATTAGCGTTCAAGGTATTCGTTGTGTAATAGCGCAGTTGGTAGATTTGTCCAATCTCCAAGCAGTGAGGCCCAGAGTTCAGGCCCCAATAAGATTATACGCTGCCTCGATATCATCATCATCAGCATCGTCGTCGTCGTGTGTGATTAGTGAAGATCGAGTTGAGCCACTAATCTGGCAGTCTCTTAGATTCAAGCAAGCCTGACTCTGCTGGTGAGACACTGAATTTCGAAAGAGGACCCCAGAGTTTGTGTTGAACCGATGCTGCTGAAATGACGCACTGACAGAAGGCAGTGTGGCCGATGGGATGTGTAAAATTACTTTTTCACGTGGATGGACGAACATGTTAAACAGGCGCATTGTGTCAATTGAACTGATTGTTGTGTCAGTTCAATTGTGAATCGTTAATTTGTAATGCGATGGTTTGTTGTTGAGCGATAGCTCAAGAAATATCTTATTCTGTGCTCTCCCGTTGCTTGGGTGAAAAGTGATGGATGGTGGTGGAATGTCCTTGCCAAAATTCTGGCCAGTGAGGTCGAAAAATCCCAATACACCAGGCAGACGCACGTGGAGCAATTCGACACTGATGGGGCACGGGCAGAGTCGCAAGATAACTCGTATGCTGGCACGCACCACGGGGGGCCACGCGTCCTTCCCTGTTGCTCGTGGTCCCCCCCCCCCACCACAGCGCCACGTGAATTATTAAACTCCGTGCTGTTTTGTTTGGAGCTGCCACTTCTGCGTAGCAAGTTATTTTTTTCGACGCGGTTTTTTTGGCAATGCCTCTGATTTGTCGGATGGGTGTGTCCGTTCCTCAATAGCTACTCCAGAGTGTAACATTGTCGTACAGTATACTAATTTAGAAACTGGTGCCATCAGAAAACACTCTTTTTGAAATGAAATTCTCATCAGGCCCCATCGGATTTCTCCATCATAAATAAATATTCTGATTCTGAATTTTTGTTTCTAATTCTCTAAAGTGCAGTCTCCAACTCTTACTATCCACACCTTCTCTCTGGCCTCTCTAGCTATGTGCTATAAAGTAAGGGCCATTGCCCAAAACGTCACCTCTTTTATATATTTGTTTAACCTTTTAAGGCCACACACAGCGTGATTGACTAATATGTTCAGTTGTTCATAATAAAGGTTTTTGGGTTAGATCGCGTTTATTTATAAATGTGTCGTAACCCTCCACCACCTGACACGGCCAATCAGCAAAAAAAAGTGTCACGTTGACAAAAGACAATTAATTCGCTACTTTAGCCCACCGGTGTGTTGAAGAGTGAATCCACATTTACAGTTTGAGTACGACGTTTCGCTGGTAAATACATCCAGCATCATCGGGCAATTCGCCAGAATGGTAAAGCCCTCGCTTGCTCCCGGTTTTAAATAGAGCAGCAGGGTGACGTCATCACTTAACTCATATCAGGTGCAGTGATTAGAGGCGGAGGGGGGGGTATTGTAATTATATAATCGATTAGTAATCAGTCATTGGTTATGATTAGTAATGAGTTGTAGATTAGTAATTCTTTAAATCAAAATGTAATGTGTATTATTTAATAATACGCTTCCAGGCCGCACTAAGCCTGTAGCTGTCAGAGCGATTAAAGTTATTCTTGTCCCTCTCAATTTCAATGGATTCTCTAATTAGTCTTTGCCAGTAATAATTAGTTTTACACACCACTGCAACATTGTCAAAATCAATTGAGTGTCCTTGTTGACAAGCATGTTCTGCCACTGCCGACAGTTGTGTTTGAGATAATTTAATATTTCTCTGATGTTCTTTTAGCCTTACGCTGATGTTACGTCCCGTCTGCCCAATGTAGCAGCTGCCACATAAACAATTAATCCGATATACACCTTCTGTTGATAATTTAGGTAATGCGTCTTTAGTGCAAGATACTAGTTTTTGAATTTTGTGTACTGTACCAAATCTTACTGTATTTTGCTTGGACGTGGCCTAAACGGTAAAATAACACACAGCGTTTACAGAAAGCAAATGCACACTGATGCCTATTTGAATGCAGAATCACATCATCATCCAGCTCAGAAATCCTCTCTTATCAAGACGCTCATACATCGGGCTAAAACAGTGTCAGATGGTGAGAGTCTAGTGAGAGAGATTAAACACGTTAAAGACGCACTACGACAGAATGGCTACAATAATGCTCAAATTAACAGAGCACTGAATGCCAAATCACGATCGCAAAGCAATACTGCTGAAAGCGACCAGATTGTTAAAACAATAAAAATTCCATATATCTCAGGAGTAACTGACAAATTAGCCCGTGTTTTGCAAAAGCAAAACATTACAGTACGATTTGGTACAGTACACAAAATTCACAGCGTAAGACTAAAAGAACATCAGAGAAATATTAAATTATCTCAAACACAACTGTCGGCAGTGGCAGAACATGCTTGTCAACAAGGACAGTCAATTGATTTTGACAATGTTGCAGTGGTGTGTAAAACTAATTATTACTGGCAAAGACTAATTAGAGAATCCATTGAAATTGAGAGGAACAAGAATAACTTTAATCGCTCTGACAGCTACAGGCTTAGTGCGGCCTGGAAGCGTATTATTAAATAATACACATTACATTTTGATTTAAAGAATTACTAATCTACAACTCATTACTAATCATAACCAATGACTGATTACTAATCGATTATATAATTACAATACCCCCCCTCCACCTCTAATCACTGCACCTGATATGAGTTAAGCGATGACGTCACCCTGCTGCTCTATATAAAACCGGGAGCAAGCGAGGGCTTTACCATTCTGGCGAATTGCCCGATGATGCTGGAGTAATTACCAGCGAAACGCGTTCCTGTTCCCGTTCTTCCTGACGCACTACTGCAGCGCTCGTCGGTGTCTCGTGGGTTCTCCAGCCACCCCGGGGTGTGCGAGGGCCCCAGGCCGGGTGGTCTGGGGTGGCCTTGCTGCCGGAGGGAGGGGGAGCCACAGGCGCCGCGGGAGGAGTGACCCCGCTGCAGCGGCCACGTGGAGATGGCGGGGATGGAGACGGAGTCGCGGCGCACGTCGCGGACCAAGGAAGACGCCCGGGGTGCTGCGAGCGACCGGAGGAGCGGCGCGGGCCCGTCTGGTGCGAGGGTGACGTTGGGTGAGGCGCAACGAGGGAAGAGAGTGGAGGGGGTGGATGGGCTGGAGAGTGCGGGGAGGGAGGAGCGGGGAGGAGAACGAGGGGGAGCGCCGGGAGGATGGGGTGGGAGTGCCCCCGACCAGAATGGGGAGGAAGGGGCAGGAGAGGCGCCTGCAGCCCAGGGGCCGGGGGAGGGGCAGTGGAGGGAAAAGACCGTGGGCGCTGGCCCGGTGGGTGCGGGGAGGCCCGGCGGAGGAGCGGGGAGGTGGCGCAGCGGAGCTGGGGCGGGCCTGACCCCGATGCAGGCCAGGAGGCACAACTGCGTGCGAGTCGAATTCAAGGAAGATGTGGAAGAGGGGGTGACCCTGGACAGGACGACCTTCGTGAGGTCGGTGGTGCTTGGGATGCTGCGGGTGGGGGTGGAGGACCTCTATTGCTTGATTGCTCTGCCGGGGGGGAGGGCGTTTGATGTGAGCTTCAACTCCAACATTCTGCTACAAAATGTCCTTGCCCGTTTCGAGGAGAAGGCAGGGGAGAAGCCGCTAACCTCCATGAGGACGCGGTTACTGTCGGACCTGGAGACAAAGGTTGTGACCGTGTTCCTTTACAATGAAGCGCTGTATGATCAGGACGTGGAGGTGTGGCTGAGGCAGCATTGTGTGGTGCTGTCGGGTTGCAAGAGGGTGCTGGATGCGGCGGGGATATGGACAGGGGCCAGACAATGGAGGGTGCGTCTGAAGACGGAGGGGGGGGGGCACTGAGGCATGTCCCGAGCGCATTGAACATTGGGGGGAACAGGGGCTATGTTGTCTAGGCGGGACAGCCCAAACTGTGTAGGAGGTGTGGGGGAGGGGGGCACCTGGCGGCAGCGTGCGTGGCACGCGTTTGTTACAGGTGCAGGGCGCTGGACCACACGGTGGAGGAATGTGGGGAGCCGGCCCTTTGCAACCTGTGTGGCAGCAGAGGGCATCTGTATAGGACCTGCCCAGAGTCCTATGCTAACAGGGTGCGGGCATGTCGGAGTGGACAGGTAGAGGAGGCGGCGGAGGAGGTGGCCGGACGGGAAGTGGGCCGGATGCATGGAGGGAAAGGGGAGGTGGAGGAACCACGACCCCCTGGGGAGGGTGAGGGGGGGGGATCTGTGGGGGAGAGAGCACCACCACCACTGGAGGGTGAGGGGGGGGAGGAGGGGAGGGGAGATGGAGAAGAGGACTCGGAAACCCCAGTGGGGGACTGGGCGGAGGTGATGGGCGAGGAGGAGGGCGAGGAGGGGCAGCGGGTGGAGGAAGAAGCGGATGACGCATGGGAGGAATCGGGGGGGAGAAAACGGAAGCTGGATAGAGTTCTGAAAGAAGCTAGTCCCCAGCAAGATGCGAGCCTTTCAGGATCCTTGCCGAATTCGGGGGAATCTGGGTGGAGGTGGGCGGAAGGGGGGGGGGACGTTTGAACCGGGGGAAGCCCCGGAGGTTGAAGGGGAGAAAAAAGGTGAAGGAGAAGACGGACAAAGGCAGACGGGGGGAGCGCGCACCGGAGCCCGACACGGAATAATGCTCGCCTCGGCATGGACATATCTGTAGCATCTGTTAATGTGAGAAGAATGAAGGGGAAGGGAAGGAGAGGGGCAATCATGCAGTGGCTGCAGATCACCAGACGTGACGTAATTTTCCTCCAAGAATGTCACCTACCCTATACCCTAGGGTCGGAGGCTCTGCTGGACGAATGGAAGGGACACTACATTTGGTCTGGCAGCAACGGGAACAGATGTACAGGCGTGGTTACCCTCCTAGGAAGAAGGGGAATGAGAGTGGAAGGGACCCAGGAAATAATACCGGGTCGGCTCCTCTGTGTAGATGCATCTTACCAGGGTGTGGAGCTACGGCTGATAAATGTGTATGCCCCGGTACGATGTATGGACAGGACGGAGGTGTGGGAGAGCCTGGCGGGCCTACTGGCCACCAGGAGGCAGGTCATTGTGGTCGGGCGATTTTAACTGCCCGTTGTGTCTGGCGGATCTGGTGTCGGTAAAGGGGAGGAGGAAGTTAGATTCCTCTTCCAGGAAACTGAGGGAGTTGATGGAGGACTTTGGGATGGTGGATACGTTCAGGAGGGTGCATGGCACGCGGCCAGGGTTCACGTGGGCGGATAAGAGTGGGGGCACACAGTCACGTATTGACTTTATTTTCGTCTCCGACAAGGTGAATGTGCGAAGTGCGGGGGTGGAACCTTTTCCCCTCTCGGATCACCGAATGGTGGTGGCGGGGCTTGTGATCCCAGGTGGGGTGAAGAGGGGGAAGGGTGTGTGGAAGATGAATGTGGGCTTGCTGGTGGATCAGGAGGTGGCGGAGGATTTCACGCGAGCATATACCAGCTGGAGGACGCTGCGGGTGTGCTTCCCCACGAGGGTGGAGTGGTGGGGGCAGATAAAGGGTAGGATAAGAACGTTCTTTCAGCGTTATAGTAGGAGGAAGGGGGTGGGTAGGGAATTGAGACAGTGGAACGCTAGGTTAGAAAGGCTGTATAGACTGCTAGAGCTAGGGTTCCCGGTGGGAGAAAGGATAGAGGAGTTAAAAGGGAGGGTAGCCTCAGTCCTTGAAAAGAGGACTAGGCAATTAGTGTATAGGGCGAGGGTCAGGGCAACAGAGGATAGGGAACAGTGTACAAGATTTTTCTTTAAGGCGGGTAGGGAGGGAGACAATGAAATGAGGGAGCTGGTTAGTCCTACTAGGGGTAGACAGGTGACGACGGAAGGGATGATTAGTGTAGCGGAAGACTTTTATGGGGATTTGTATAAGAGGAAAGGGATAGATGGGGGGCCGCGGGAGGTGCTGCTGGGGGCATTGGGGAAGAGGGTTGAGAACCCGGAGGCGCTAGAGGAGAGAATTCGACGGGAAGAAGTGGAAGGGGCGGTGAAGGGGCTGAACAAGAACAGGACCCCAGGCCCGGACGGGATCCCAGCGGACTTCTTTATAAAATTCTGGGAACTCCTGAAAGAGGATATTATGCAAATTTGTAGGGAAACTCTGGAGGAGGGGCGGGTGCCAGACGACATGCGGGAGGGCCTGGTCACATTGATTTATAAAGGGAAGGGAGACCGTAGGGACCTGGGAAGTTGGAGGCCAATAACCCTCCTGAATGCGGACTACAAGATCTTGGCAAGGGTAGTCGCGGGGCGACTGGGGAAGGTGGTGGGTGAGGTGGTGGGGCCGGACCAGACATGTGCGGTCCCGGGGAGGAGGATCGCGGACACTTTGGTAGTTTTGAGGGAGGCGATTGAAGGCGAGAGAGAGAGGGGTTGCCCGTTGGGGATCCTAAGTCTGGACCTGGACAAGGCCTTCGACCGCCTCTCTCATGAATTCATGCTGGCGGTGATGGAGAGGATGGGGGTGTGTGGGCCCCTGGTGGAGTGGGTGGAGCGACTTTATGGGGGGCTCAGAGCCAGGCTCCTGATAAATGGGGAACGCTCCGGGATCATTCCAGTGGGTTCCGGGGTGCGGCAGGGATGACCGATGTCCCCAGTACTATTTGTCATGTGCATGTAGCCTCTGGCGCAGATGATAAGGAATGACCAGAGGATTAGGGGGGTGGTAATACCGGGGAGCAAGGAGCAAGGAAAGGTGACCCTGTACATGGACGATGTGGCCGTGCTATGCAGGGACGTAGCATCGGTATGGAGGACAATGGAGGGGATGGGGAGGTTCTGCGCGGCCTCCGGATTGAAGGTTAGTGTGGGGAAAAGTGAGCTGATGGTTTATGGAGACGCGAGGCTTTTCGAGGGTCGGCCGCCGGAACTGAGTCTACAAACAGAGGGGATAAAGGTACTGGGGGTGTTCTTCTGTGGGGATAGGATGGGGGAAAATAACTGGGAGAAGGGGGTGAGGAAGGCAAGGGGCTGTCTGGGTAAGTGTGCTGGGAGGCGGCTCACGATGGCCGGTAAGATTATGGTGGTAAAGACAGAAATATTACCATCCCTAAACTACTTGGCACAGGTTTTCCCACCAGGTGGGAGGGAGGCTAAGGCCTTGACCTCGGCGATTTTCAGGTTTATCTGGGGGGGAGGGATGGAGAGGGTGAGAAGGGCTGCGGTGTGTCTGCAGGTCGGGAATGGGGGGAGGGGTGCCCAAAATGTGGGGTATACCCTTCAATCGACTTTTGTCTGCAACGCGCTGCGGCTGTTTTTCTCTGCGGAGCCGCGGGGCAAGGCAGCGTGCTATATGAGGTATCGGCTGACGTGGCGGTTGCGGGGGCTTGGGATGACTGAGATAGGAAGGAGCTCTCCTTTGGACTGGCCGGGGGGCTGGGTCAGCGACGTGGTGGGGAGCTACGTCGGGCAGCACGGCCTGTACCGGTGGGGTGGCCGGTGGGCTCCCAGGGAGGTGCGAGCTGCGGCGGAGAAGGAGGAGGCCTGTGACGAGGTGGCCGGTGCGAGGAGGGAGATGCACGGGAAGATTTGGAGGAATGTGTTGTCGGCAGCGCTCACGAAGGAGCAGAGGGACCTGTCATGGCTGGCTGTCCGGGACAAGTTGGAGACGCGGGGTTTCTTGTACAGCCGCCAAATGGCGCATACCCGCAAGTGTCCGAGGGGCTGCAACGCGGACGAAACTGCATCGCACGTGATGGTGGCGTGGCCCTTTTGCCCAGGAGGTCTGGAGGAGGAGTAAGCCGTTGCTGGCCCGTTTCGCGCTGTCGAGGGTGACGGCACAGGACGTCACGTGGGGAGAGCTGCGGGGGGTGGGGAGGGAGGACAGGGACCAGGTGTGGGCTGTGATAGGAGCGACGAAGGAGGCGCTGTGGAAAGC
Organism: Petromyzon marinus; assembly: GCF_048934315.1. Classification (NCBI taxonomy): domain Eukaryota; kingdom Metazoa; phylum Chordata; class Hyperoartia; order Petromyzontiformes; family Petromyzontidae; genus Petromyzon; species Petromyzon marinus. The sequence continues at coordinate 3,645,885 of NC_133715.1, forward strand.
GCGAAAGAAGGAGCTGGAGGGGCCCCTGATGTCCCCGTTGGAGACGTGTTATGTTGCGAGGAGATTGTTGGAAAGGGTGGTGGAGGTGGACCGCGTGAAAATGGGGCGCGATGCCGCAAGGGAACGATGGAAGTGGCCGCTGCCCAGGGTGGGCTAGGGCGGCCGGGGGGGGGGGCCTTACCGGCGCCCGGGGGTGAAGGTGTGCGTGACTGGAAGGGGAGGCTGCCCCTCCAGTGCCGTGGCAGGGGTGACTCCGGTCCAGAGGATGGGTCGGTGGCCGAGCGGGGCCTTTATGGCGCGAGCGAGGGGGTGGCCCCTCGGTCTTTGCTTTGTTTTGTTTTTTGTTGTCTCCGCTGAGATACTGAATACAATTTTAAAAACCGTATTTACCAGCGAAACGTCGTACTCAAACTGTAAATGTGGATTCACTCTTCAACACACCGGTGGGCTAAAGTAGTGAATTATTTGTCTTTTGTCAACGTGACACTTTTTTTTGCTGATTGGCCGTGTCGGGTGGTGGAGGGTTACGACACATTTATAAATAAACGCGATCTAACCCAAAAACCTTTATTAGGAATAATATTGGTCGCGAAAGCCTACATGTTAAAATGTTCAGTTGTTGTTAACTGTGCTTGTGCACCACAGCCTACGCAGCAGCATCACCAGATAATTTGTTTAACATGTTTAAGATGGCATTGCTGCCTCTAACAGATTGATCTTATTTACACCGATGTTTAAAAGCCCACAATGATGTAGATGGTTAATAGAGTCTGGGATTGCAATATAACTGTACGCCGTGGTGGCAAGATGTTAACTACCTCGCCTGGTATACATTAGGTCGTAGGTTCAATCCCGACCCTGACGCCTGTATATTTGGAATTTGCATGTCTCTCTCCCCGTGGTCCCGTGTATTTTTCTCCCGGTTCGTTGAGCTATCAACTTGTGGCCAGGTCACTTCTGAAAAAAGAGCTACATAGCTCAGCGGGCCTTTCTTGATAAAATAAAAATAGTTAAGTTAAATTCGTTAAACTCCCTCCACAGAGATGGCTTTTTTCTTGTGCCCACATCTCACTTGAAGCCTCTTATCCAGTACGAAGCAATTTATTCAGTCATGCACAAGTGACCAGAGAGTGACTGTGAAATCTAAGTTGTGGAAAATTAAATTCCTTATAGTGCTTTGATGCGTCTCCGCGTCCTACCGCACGTTATTCGGCTTGATGTCCGACATTTCGCTCCGCATGCTGGGAGCAACACGACTCGTACAGAGACTTCCTGTAGCTCGGCTTCGCGGCAGGAAGTGCCAGGCACAGTACATGCTGACACACGTGTGCAATACGTGTGCACAGATTGTGAATTGTCGTTCGCTAGCACGCCACGTTACAACATTTTCCACCGGCGCCTGGGATTTATTTTCGCCCCTTTCCGAATTACGTTACAACCGCGGTTATTGATGTCGCATAAGCAGACAAAGAAATGTCCGACAAATAAGAATAGGTTTTACCCTTTCTGGCAATAAAACAGGTGTTAAGATTTTGATGTTAAGCTTTCGTGACTGCAGGGATTCATATTATTGGTTCTTTCGGTAAAGTCACGTAGAAGGGAAACAATAAACTAATAAAACATTCTTGCTGTGGTTTTCACACCTGATGATGATTGCTTGTGTTGCAGTCGACACGTCGTGAGAATTGTATTGTTTTATATTTTATTATTTTATTGTTTCACTTCTACGTGACTTTACCGAAAGAACCAAGAATATAGGTGTTAAGATGTTCAAACACCAGCTGGAAACATTTTGCAAGGAATCAAATGCAGTGTAGGCCAATCAGTTTCAAAGCCAATGCATATATAATTATCAGAGCGTGTTTGTTTGTTTTGCATGTTCAACACAAGTACGTGTGGTTAATGCAGACTTAATTCCTTGCAAAAGGTGTCTGTTGTTTGAACATCTTAACACCTGTTTTATTGACAGAAAGGGTAAAATGTATTATTAATACTTGATACTGGCAAAAAAGGTCCCATGATTAAAAACAAAATGTCCAATCACAATTCTGGCAGAGGGCACGACCAGAATTGCTTGACTGGAGGCCTCAAAGCAAACTCAGGAGGAGAGCTGGCGACGCGATTGGTTACGTCTGCTTATTTATATTATTATAATTCACTTATTTATCTAGGAGAGCCACACCGTGCTGTAGGGCTCATTTTCAGGAGGTTCCTGCCGCTGCTACATTATGAGTTTTAAAAAGAAATAAATTTTAAAATGTTTTCAGCCAATTAATGACGAGCCGTGTTTATATTGTGCAAGTGGAACTGATGGGCATTGGTCCACTGGCTCATCGACGTCCACGGGAAGGGAGTTTCCGTCTGGGTGATTCACTAACCTTGCTGCTGCTTCCACGGTGCTGGACCACCGTCGAGTGATCCACTGACAATTCTAATGGACTGCTCCGTGGCCACCTCCTCCCACACCTGTATGTGGGTATGTGTATGTCGAATTTCTTTTGCGCCGTACGTAGCCAGCCGTGCTAATCGGAGGTGCGGGAAACTTTCTGTACAAGAAACCCCAAACAAAGGCTGGAGGGGGCTCAGCATCCCTCCTACTCCCCCCCCCCCCCCTTTATAAATTGTTATCAGAATTCGAATATTTATTTATACTGGAGGAATCCGACGAGTACATTGCCACGTTTTGTTTACGTGACAAACCTGACTGGCTGTGTCGGGTGGTGGAGGGTTTATCACACATTTATATTTACGCGATCGAAACCCAAGACCTTTATTATGAATAATATTGGCCGCGAAAGCCTACGTGTAAAAACTGACTTAAGAAGATGCGTTTTCAGACTAGACTTAAAAGTATTCACATTATCGGATAAACGAATTTCCAAATTATTATTAGTGTGACGCTTGTTTACATGAGAAAGCCTCACCGTGTCTCGACTCTTTTACACGCTTTTATTTAACTCTGTTGTTGTTGTTGTTGTGGTATCAATTCTTGTAACTAAATTTTAACCCACTTCCCAATGCAAACTTGGTATACTTATGTCATACTTATGACAATACTATTCTATCATTAAAAATAAAAAAAAACATTTTAAAACAATATTTTTACACGCTTTCTATTAACTCACTCTGTTGTTGTATCCTCAAATCTTGTAACTCAATTTTAAGACACTTCCCAATGTGCTATCGACTGCAAACTTGCTATACTTCCGTCATACTGATGACAATACTATATTATATCAACATTTTTTTAAACCATCTTTTTTTATATGTTATGTTTCGGCTTGGCTCTAATTGTCCACGTTCAACTGACGTTGGCTGTAAATCACCACGGTCTCATACGTTGTGGCAAGCTTCGGGGTCACTTCCTAGAGTCGTGGAGTTCTTCCATTACTCGTACGGTACATTTAATTAAAGCGTGTTTAAAAAAAAAAGTATTTTAAAATATTACTTATTTCAGGTACTGTCAAGTTTTTTTTTTGTTGCAGTAGGCGGCGATGTTGTTCCTGCTGCTGCGAGTTCCATTCTCGCTCAAGGCCACCGACACCAGTGACGATAATCTGAACCAGTCCTGGGCCTCCCCATAGGTCGACCACAGCCTCAAATCAATCACTGCGGGAGACAAAGACGGCCGGGTGTGGTGCTGACCACCCACCCCCCTCGTGTGACGTTGCCGGCCTTCGTAGGTTCTCGCTAACGGCATTTGCCCCCACAGTCTGTTAAGGCTATACGGAGGATCTTTGTCTGATCCCAATTGAGTCATTTGCATGTCGTTTGTCAGCATTGGGATGTTGGGCCAATTCCGGTACATTCCGCGGTGTGTGTGTGTGTGTGATTTTTGTAGCTATGGGGATAAATTGTAGAACCTGGAGGGAACTGAAGGAACCTCCATTCAGAGCAGGGGACAACATAAAACATTCACAGACGAGTTGGGAATTAAACCAAAGCCCTTCTTGCTGTAAGGTCACGGGCATTACCACTGCGCTCCACTGTCGCCTAAAAAAATGTCAATACCTTTTAAACAAGATCACGCCTATATCGGATTGCCTCCCACAGTAGTAGCCACCCACCCCTTCGTGTGCCGTGCCGGTCCGATCTTCGTAGATCGCTCGCGAACAGGCACTTTCCCCAACGCGGGGGATCTTTGTCTTTGCGCGACCCAGTACTGTGCTCATTCCTGTGGCTGCTGATGTGTTTGGGGAATCAGCTCAGGGCCCAGCTGCCCAGCAGTGTCATTCACGAGCCTCCTCCTCCTCCTTGCGCACACGCTCGCTCACACCACCACTTCCACACTTGGGCATACAGCATGCAGACAGTTGGCACAAAGACAAAGATCCCCCGTATAGCCTTCAACAGACTGTTGGGGCAAGTAATCTTAGCGAGCGCCTATGAAGGCCGGCATGGCACACAAGGGGGTGGCTAGGACTACGCCCGGCCGCCTTTGTCTCCCCAGTGGCGATGTTTACACTCCGCGCCAGGTACTTATTTGAGGGTGAGTCGACCGAGGGGAGGCCCATAACCGGTTCAGATAATCGTCACCGGTGTTAGCCGTGAGCGGGAATCGAACTCGGGTTGTTGGGTTTGTAGTGCAGTGCGCTCACGACTGCACTATAGCTCACACACGCATACAGATGAACACGCACACATCAATAACTCCAACTCTCTCTATCCTCCTGGCCTGAAAAAGGGTCATTGCCCAAAACTTTACCTGATATATTTTTTTCTTTTTAAGACCACAGTGTTCCTACTGAAGAGTGTGTGGAGCTCTGTGTTGCGTTGTGCACTGCCAATGGAATGTCAGCAAATAATACTGGTGGGAAACGTAGTGGACTGGAAGCCCAACCGGGATTAATTCACAGGAGGCAGGGGATTAATTGTGTATGTCTGTGGATGTCTGTCCACGTGGGAGGGCTGGGGCTGGGTGGAGAGGGGAGGGTAGGGAGGGGCTGGGTGGGGAAGGGGCTGGGTGGGGAGGGTGGGGCTGGGTGGGGGGTGGGAGGGGTGGGGCTGGGTGGGGAGGGGCTGGTCACCCCGTGGTGCCCTTATAAAACTCAACGTTTAACCTACTCACGCCGGCTTGTGCCCTCCCTCACAGTCGGGCATATTTGCAGAATACACCACGCCGCCGTTGACCCTGGCCACTGACCGAGCAACCAACGTTCCTACCAGCCCCCTCCGCAGGAATGTGTTGTTTGTTTGAGCCATTAGCTGTCCACGTTTTGCGAAGAAGCCAAATGTGTTTATGCAAGCAATTATGTTCCAATGACAGGTACAGTCCGGGCACTGGCCTCTCTGTCCCCGTCTCTGTTTAGGGGTGGCAGGAATGATTTGTGTCGAGGTCTGCTGCCAGTATTGCGTTGAACTTTTTCACAGTGGACTGCACATTGTTGGCAATTGACTGAGAAATGAATCTGTCCGGGTTTGGTCTAAAGAGTTGAAGGTTGCATTCGCAGCGATGTTTTCAGAATCAGAATATGTATTTATACTGGTGGAATCCGATGATCTATGAAGCTCTTTTTCACAGATGTACAGCCGGGGCGGGTCAGAACGTTACAACAGGAGCCATCCTTGATAAGCACTCTTTATGAACACGAAAACATATTTTTCCACGTAAGGCCCCACTGAGCTATATAATGGCTCCTTTTCAGACGCGACCTGGCCACAAACGATAGCTCAACGAAGTGGCTTATCAAGTGTAAATTTATAGTAGCAGCCAAATACTCTAAACGCACGGTTTTTTTCTAAATGTGGAGGGAAAAACCGGAGGACCCGGATAAAAAATCCACGCGACCACAGGCAGAGACACACGCACACTCCAAATATACAGCAGCAGCAGGCGTCCGGTTCGGGATCGAACCCACGACCGTCCTGTATACCAGGCGAGGTAGTTAACATCTCCTAGCCACCGTGATGATGATGCGAGAGAGAGACACACAAACTCCAAATATACAGCAGGCGTCGTCAGGGTCGAGATCGAACCCACGACCGTCCTGTATACCGGGCGAGGTAGTTAACATCTCCTAGCCACCGTGATGATGATGCGAGAGAGAGACACGCAAACTCCAAATATACAGCAGCAGGCATCGTCAGGGTCGAGATCGAACCCACGACCGTCCTGTATACCAGGCGAGGTAGTTAACATCTCCTAGCCACCGTGATGATGCGAGAGAGAGACACACAAACTCCAAATACACAGCAGGCGTCGTCAGGGTAGGGATCGAACCCACGACCTCCTGTATACCAGGCGAGGTAGTTAACATCTCCTGGCCACCGTGATGTCACAGTGTGCTCCTGGCTCGGCTCTGACTAATAACCAGAGGAATGCCACCCGTCCGTGAAGAGCCTAGCGCGGGTTCGCCACCACGACTCTCTCCTTCGCGAGGCTGAGTGACAAAAAAAGACACGGAACGTTTAGCCACGAACGTCGATGCAACGTTGGAGGAGGCAAGATGGGGGCGGGGGGGGTGCCCCAACGTTTCTAACCGCAAGCACGTTCAGCCGTGTCTTAGGGGCCGTCCATAAATGACGTCACGCACCTAGGCGGGGGGGGGGGGGGGTCAGACATTTGTGACGATGTGTTACGAGGGGGGGGGTTGAGAAATGTGACGTCACATCAAAATGCGCAACTTTAAATAAATATAGACGACACGTTCTACTTAATTAAATAGACTTTTGAATAAATGTTTTCTCCTACAACATCAGAGTGCAGCGCCACATTAAATACGCACTACAAAGACAATAGTTTAAAGCGATTTGAAGCATGTTTTATTTTCAAAATGGGGGGGGGGGGCAGAGCTTTGTGACGTCATGAGGGGGGGTCTGCCCTTTTATGACGCCGTGTGACGAGGAGGGGGGGGGGGTCAAAAATCGTCCAAAATCGCGTGACGTCATTTATGTACGGCCCCTTACACCCCTCCCCCCCAACCCCTCCCCCCCTTTATCATTGTCGTCAGATCAAGAAGAAGCAGCAGGACGTGGTCGGCTTCCTGGAGTCGAACCGCATCGCCTACGAGGAGCTCGACATCGCCATGAACGACATCAACCGCCGCTGGATGCGGGAGAACGTGCCGGGCGAGAGGCGGCCCGTCGCGGGCAATCCGCTCCCGCCGCAGATCTTCAACGAGGAGATCTACTGCGGGGTCAGAGGCCTTCCATCCACATCACGGGGGACTCGCCGAGGATGGAGCACGCACAGACAAAGAGCTCCCCACGCCGTGTGGCCTTAACAGACTGTTGGGGCAAGTGCTGTTGGCGAGCAGCACCTGTGAAGGCCGGCACGGTTCACGAAGGGGGTGGTTGGATAGGTGTGTGGCCAGCGAGTTGGCACAGTAGGGGGGGGGGGTACAGCTGGTGGTGCATCTACCGGTCATCTCAGTCAGCCCATGGCACCTGCTGGGTCTGTCTCGTGACCTCCTGCACCTAGCCTGGCACAGTATGGGACAGCTGGTGGTACATCTACCGGTCATCTCAGCCCATGGCACCTGCTGGGTCTGTCCTGTGACCTCCTGCACCTAGCCTGGCACAGTAGGGGGGGCAGCTGGTGGTGCATCTACCGGTCATCTCAGTCAGCCAACCCATGGCACCTGTGGGGGTGAGGGTGAGGGGGGTGGAGGGTGAGGGGGGTGGAGGGTGAGGGGGGTGGAGGGTGAGGGGGGTGGAGGGTGAGGGGGGTGGAGGGTGAGGGGGATGGAGGGTGAGGGGGGTGGAGGGTGAGGGGGGTGGAGGGTGAGGGGGGTGGAGGGTGAGGGGGGTGGAGGGTGAGGGGGATGGAGGGTGAGGGGGGTGGAGGGTGAGGGGGGTGGAGGGTGAGGGGGGTGGAGGGTGAGTGGGAGGGGTGAGATGGGGTGCGGCAGAGAACGCTGGGCCCACCGCTCCGTTTGTTTTGTCCGCTGATGGAATCCTCCCCGAGTGGAGCGGTGCCAGCCGGGTTGACAGCCGCAGTCATCATCACTTTGACACGTTGCCGTGGTCGGGCTGTCACGACCAAGGTTACCCATAATAGAGGGGATTTTTTAAAATAAAAATGTGTCTTTATTTCCCGCCACCACCCGACACAGGCAATTAGTAAGGTTTGTCACGTAAACAAAACGTGCCAATTCGTTGTGTTTTTGAGAGAGAACCCACAACATTTACAATTCGGGTAACCATGACGTTTCGCAGGTAATTACAAAACAACAACAACAACAACCAGGCTCATCAGGCGACAGCCAGAGTTGTGGAGAAATCCTCCTCCTTGTTTTGTGACCTCAAACAGAGCGGAGGGGGCAATGTCACTTGGGAGCCAATCAGGTGTGAGGACCAGAGAGGGCGTTTCCTTATATGCCGCGCGCTCCACAAAAATGTTAACACTTAAATGGGAATATCGTTTCCAATGGAAAAAGAAGGGATAATGCACTGTGACGTCATAACAGATGTACTGCTAATAGCTTCGAAAAGTCAAAGGCTCTCCACGTGTTCGCCATCGTTGTCAACGCTACGTCTGGAATCCTCTCCACGTGGTCTCCAGAGCCTGGAAGAACACTTCTCGTGGCGTTGTTGCGAATTCTCAGAAGTGTCACAATGCTTGTGAAGCACCTTGTATATGAATGAAAGTCTGTCTGTTCCGAACACAAATCCACACCGTTCAAGCGATCGCCACCGAACCTTGCAGGGGTTACCTTAGCCACGTGGCGAGCCAACATTTTACATCGGGGGGGGAGGGGTCTGGGGCCCCCCAAACGGCCCCCTACACGCTCCCAGCGACGTCACCACCCCTCACCCAGCCCCTCGCCCAGCACACATCGCACATTCACGTGATGACCACCACCCCCCCCCCCTCCGCATTAATCGCGTCATTCCGATGAGCCGTCGTTGGCGATTCCAATTGACGGTGAACCTCCGTGACCACGTGCGTCACCTTCCCGTGCGAGAGACGCAAACAGCACGGCATCGTTCACCCTTCAAAACGAGATGTGTCCTCGATTTGGTCAATGAGACATTTTTTTTATTTTTCCAGCTACCGCCGTGCCTGCTGCAATTGCCCTGCCACTTGCAGGTTACACGCTTCGTGATGAACGAGCACATTTTGCCGACAATCACGCGCGGCGGTATGATGTCATACCCCATTGTGGGCAGGCAATGTTACATTTACAGCAGGCCCAATGGCACAGCAACATCTTAACAGTTGCTCTAACGCCACTGACCCCCTCCTTGCGAACACAGCGGTTGAGCCACCGCTCTGCATTCGCAAAAGATATCCGCAAGTGACCCGGGCAACGCCGGATATTTCCTGCTAGGGTATTCATAGAAATTGCAATGCATGTACAGTGAGGGAAAAAACATATTTGATCCCCTGCTGATTTTGTACGTTTGCCCACTGACGAAGAAATGATCAGTCTATAATTTTAATGGTAGGTTTATTTGAACAGTGAGAGACAGAATAGCAACAAAAAACATCCGTAAAAACGCATGTCAAAAATGTTATAAATTGAGTTGCATTTTAATGAGGGAAATAAGTATTTGACCCCTCTGCAAAACACGACTTAGTACTTGGTGGCAAAACCCTTGTTGGCAATCACAGAGGTCAGACGTTTCTTGTAGTTGGCCACCAGGTTTGCACACATCTCAGGAGGGATTTTGTCCCACTCCTCTTTGCAGATCTTCTCCAAGTCATTAAGGTTTCGAGGCTGACGTTTGGCAACTCGAACCTTCAGCTCCCTCCACAGATTTTCTATGAGATTAAGGTCTGGAGACTGGCTAGGCCACTCCAGGACCTTAATGTGCTTCTTCTTGAGCCACTCCTTTGTTGCCTTGGCCGTGTGTTTTGGGTCATTGTCATCCTGGAATACCCATCTATGACCCATTTTCAATGCCCTGGCTGAGGGAAGGAGGTTCTCACCCAAGATTTGACGGTACATGGCCCCGTCCATCGTCCCTTTGATGCGGTGAAGTTGTCCTGTCCCCTTAGCAGAAAAACACCCCAAAGCATAATATTTCCACCTTCATGTTTGACGGTGGGGATCGTGCTCTTGGGGTCATAGGCAGCATTCCTCCTCCTCCTCCTCCAAACACGGCGAGTTGAGTTGATGCCAAAGAGCTCCATTTTGGTCTCATCTGACCACAACACTTCCACCCAGTTGTCCTCTGAATCATTCACATGTTCATTGGCAAACTTCTTTGTCAGTGGGCAAACGTACAAAATCAGCAGGGGCTCAAATAAATTTTCCCTCACTGTATATTATTGGTGGGCTATTCACAGTTAATCAACATACATAATGCATGTACATTTACGTATGTACATCATGCATGTAGATTATGCATGTACATTCTGCCGCCACTGCTGCATTCATAATAATCATAACAACAACAACAACAACGAATCACCATCACTCAGGACGATGCATTTACGTGAAGTTCTCTCGTCTTTTTGAGCTGCGGTCGTCAGCGTCGAAACGTCTGGCTAAGCTCCAGCGAGGCCTTACCAGCTGCGATGATAAAGTCCACGCCCCGAACTCCTCTGCCCTCTGCACTTACACTGCAGGAGGGTCAGCGGTCCGTTCATCCACTGAGATATTCTGCTTCACGATATGTCCGGGTGATTTTTTCTGCCACCTCCACTCGAGGTGGGAACCTTATCTCTGCACTCCTCTGCTCTTCGAGAGATTCATTATTATTATGATTGTTTTGGAATAGATTCTTCATCTCGTGAGATGATGTCGAGAGCGGATTTGTAATCAATTGGTGGAGGTAAGGGGAGAGATACAACAACAACAACAAACACCCGAATTAACCACTTGATGTGAAATCGTGTGATCTGTTTTCCTCCCTCACTCCTTCAGGATTATGAGGCTTTCTTCGATGCGAAGGAGAATGAAGCCATCCTCACGTTCCTCGGAATAGCCCCACCGCCCCAAGAAAAGGTTTGACACCCACGAGTGTTAAAAGCACACGCACCAAAGACAAAGATTCCCCGAATAGCCTTCAACGGACTGCTGGGGCAAGGGAGGTTAACGTGCCGGCACGGCAAGCCTTTATCTCTCCATTGCTGATGGTAACACACACCGCACCGTTTACCCATTTAAGGCTGAGTCGACGTAGGGGAGGGCCCACCACCGGTTCAGATCATCGTCACCGGTGTTGGCCGCGAGCGGGACTCAGCCGCTAGGTCATTGTTTCACGTGTAAACTTATTGTTTCGAGTGGGCATAATTCCTACTTGTACAACTGATTGAAAAAAAAAATGGACCTACCAATCACCAGGACCAGGTGGCAACCCCAGATGGCATCTGGGCTACGCGCGACTCGAATTCTCGATGCGGCCGTGTCGGCCCCCAGCGGGGCCGGGGCACGCACACACAACCCCTACTGGGGCACCGTATTGCCCATTCCCGCGACCCAGCGGAGACGAAATTTTCAAAGTAAATACTTCCTATCGGACCTATTTATAGAGCGGCACATTGACCGTTTAGACAAGCAAGTGGCCTTGGGTAGGGCATACGGCCCAAAAGGGATGGTGGCCGATGGCCGAGACTGACGAGGCAGTGGTGGCCAGCAAAGGAAGGAACGAGCCCGAGCGTACGACCACAGCGGAGATGGAGCGGTGAAATCGGAGCGCGTGTGCAGGAGCAGTGTGGGATTGTGGCGTTTCTGAGTAATCTTGAGCCGGCGTTTAACGCCACGGAAAATATGACCGTTAAACATGACCCCATTTCCACTGACACATCCGAGCCGAACCGGCGCTGGGCTCTCTCAGTACGGGTGGCTTTCCCCTGGTTATTTGTCGAGCCGAGCCAGGAGCAGACTGTGACACCACGGTGGCTCGGAGATGTTAACTACCTCGCCTGGTATACAGGACGGTCGTGGGTTCGATCCCGACCTGATGCCTGTATATATGTAGTTTGCATGTCATTTTCCCCCTGGTCGCGTTGCTTTTTCGCCAGCTCCTCAAGTTTTTTTCCCTCCACATTTATAAACGAGTTTTGATTATATTATTTGAGTATCTGGCTGCAATACATTTCCACGTGATAAGCCACTTCTTTGCGCTATCATTTGTGGCCAGGTCGCTTCCCAAGGAGAGCTATATAGCTCAGAGGACCTTACCTGGTAAAATAAAAAATAGTTAAAAATTTAGTTTAGACACGATGACCTTCTGATTCAGGCTCGGGGGCCAAGCAGGGCCAGGGTCGGGGCTAATATTTGTTGCCATACGTGCGTCAGTCGGTAGACTCATCAGCAGCGTGGCTCGGGTTCTGCTGTGGCAAAAAAAAAACGATTTGTTTCCTTGGCACGGCTCTGTCACGGCTCAGTTTAACGGCTCAGTTTGACGGCAAGATGCATGGTCTTGTCGCCTCAACAGGCAGAAGTGGAGGAGGCCCCAGTGGAGGAGACTTTGGACGAACCGCAGGCAGAAGACCACGAGGTACCGGAAGTTAATCGTCCTTTGTTCGGGTGGTGACACGGCGTAGCGGTAGAGCGTTCGACACTTTGTTACAAAAGCTCACGGTTCGAATCTGGCAGCCTGCCACGGTTAATGATTATAAATCGTGACTCAAGTTCATCGGAGGAAGTCTGACGCAAAGGGTTTGATAGCTCACTGCTATTGAACCGCTTTTTGTGTTCAGTTTTTCTCGTCCTTCCCCCACACTTCCGATTAGCACGGTTGGCTACGTACGGTGCGACAGAAGTTCAACGTGTAAGTACAACGTACAACATCGAACACCGCGGTTGTGTGTAAACCGGGGGCAACACCAACGCACCACCCCGCCTCATTGAGGACGTCGTTCGCGAGAGGAGGCCATTGTGCGCTGGCGTCACGGCCCACGCACGTGGCCAGCCTGAAAAATAACGAGCGCTGTCGCTCAATTTTTTTTTAGCCAGAGTGAGAGAAGAGAGCTGCGAACAAGATCGAGGCGACGGATAGATATTCATTAGCGCGCGTGTGCAGGGGGCGGGGGTTCACTTTTAGCAGAATCTGAATGAGGGGCTGATATTCGGTGCACCGTAATTAATTTTTTTACGTGACTCCGGGACCCCTTGGGCCACCCCTACACTGTCGCTCGGTCTTGCTCGCGCATCATCGCCGCCACTCCTGGGCGCAACACCCCTTGAAGTGAACACCATCGGTCGATGAAACCTGGCGACGCGTTTTGTTGAAAGCGACGATGCTCGCGGCGTCCGCCGCCTGCCACGTGACCGTGTTTTTTTTTGTACCATGCTGATGGAAAGGAGGAGGAGGAGGTGGAGGAGGAGGAGCAGGTGGAAGAAGAGGTGGAGCTGCCTGCGAATGAGGCAAGCAGGACTGCCGGCCTGTGCGCGCGCTGTGGTCAAATGTCGATCGCTTGCGTGCTGTGCCCCATCGCATCCCAGGCAGCCCGCCGCACTGAGTCCACTCAGGGCCAGAAGCGATGGAGGAGTTGGCGCGTAGGGTTACACTGAGAGACGCTGGGGAGGGACCCAAGGACTGTTACGAAAGGGTGCCAAGGTGGCGAGATGTTAACTACCTCGCCTGGTATGCAGGAGGTTCGGGGGGGGTTCGATCCCGACCCTGATGCCTGCTGTATATTTGAAGTTTGCGTGTCTCTCTCCCCGTGGTCGCGTGGATTTTTCTCCGAGTCCTCCGGTTTATGCCTCCACGTCTAGGAACACGCGTTTAGAGTATTTGGCTGCTATACATTTCCACGTCACGAGCCACTTCGTTGAGCTATCATTTGTGGCCAGGTCGCCTATTAAAAAGAGCTACATAGCTCAGTGGGGCCTTACCTGGTAAAATAAAATAATAAGCATAAAAGTTGCTTAATTGGGCAGGACATGTCCCGAGAAAGGATGATGGCAACCAAATGAGGGAAGGCCCCAAAATGTTTCGTCCTCTTCGGAGATGGAGCGATGATATCGGCTCGTGTGCGGGAGCTGGATAGATCGTGGCGTATTGTGCGAGGCGTTGACAGCGTGGGCGAGGCCTTCGTCCAGCAGTGGATGAAGCATGCCTCGTGGTCACGTTGGTGACGCTGAAGCACAGCTGCACATTTAGCGAGTTCTTTCTTTTTGGCGTGCAAATTAACTGGCGGTGGTTTAGACGGCGCACTGCACGGCGGCAGGGAGACGTCCGTGTACGGGGGGCGATCAAAGAGTTTGCAGCATGACGTGGGAGAAGCGGTGCTGCGGGTAAGGATTCGGGACTGGTTAAAAGACTGGTGCAGGCGCCGGACGGATTGTTACATCGAGACGGCGTGTGGCATGGCGATGGCTTGGGGGAGGCCTTCATCCAGCAGTGGATTGATCGTGGCCTTTGACAAGTGACGACGATGGGTAATAGTTGCTCAGAACCGGCCAACGTTGGTTCAATGCGAGCGGGCTACTTGGGATGCAGCCTTCATTCATCATCTTCGTAATGACTAATCTTTCTCGTCCCTGCTTGCCCCATTGTGTGTTATTTTATGGTACAAGACTCCTTCCTCCACAGACATGGTGGGTTTGTTTGAGCTTCCTCCGCCCTGGCGAGTTTCACCCGTGCAACGTCATTCGCACACTGACATCGCTTCACCAAATTGTGGTTTATTTACAACTCAGTTTGGTTACACAATTCAAGTCAAATGTCAGAGTAATTTCCTGCTCAAATTAGCATTTGGCGCTCATCTCCTGCTTACAATACTGCAGACAGTTGGTGGAAATTTCTCATTTCATATGGCTGGGTTCGAGTCTATCCATAGGACAACCATCCATAATAAAGTTTTTTTTTTATTTTCTGGTGAGATCGTGTGAGTATAAATGTGTCCTTAACCCGCCACCACCCGGCACAGCCAATTAGTAAGGGTTGTCACATAAACAAAACGTGGCAGTTAGTTATTGCTTCAGCCCACCGGTGTTTTGGAGAGTAAATCCACAACATTTACAATTTGAGTACTGTGACGTTTCGGTAGTAATTACATCAACCAAGACACAGATCCGCGGTAATAGGGCGAAATATTTAACGTGAGATTATTCACCTCTTTCGTTACGATCAGAGTAGACATTTAGTTTAAAACCCTTTACAGATACAAAGCTATATTTATATTTACGCGATCTAGCCCAAAACAACCTTTATTATGAATAATATTGGTCGCGAAATCCTTTGTGCCAAAAGGACAAGCATCAATGACTTATCCACAAAGTGGTACGAATTTTACCGACCGTGGCAGTATGATGATGCCGATGGGCTAAGTCAAGCCCCCCTCCCCTCACAACCAGGGTTCGAACCCGCAACTTTTCCGATCGCGGGTCGCTTTCTCGAACGCTGTGAGCCACCTGGCCGGATGGTGACACGGAACTCTGGACATCACAAACATTGTCACAAAACAATTGTATCCGTATCGGTGTGCAGCACAGTGCAGTCTAACCGGTATTGGATGGGAATTTTTGAAATTTTACATTCGGGCGAAATGCCGCAACGTTTGTGAAACGTTCATTCAATGTTCAATGGGAAGGGTGGTCCCGCCTCACTGCCCAATTGACGCGGAGGTCACTTGACGTGATATCCAGGCTGGCAGTGCTGCATTCATTCCTGCCTCGGCAACGATTTACGCGCCTAGTAAACGCCACTTAATCCTTCCACCGCAAGGCGCTTCGCGTCAAGTGCCGTATTTCCTCCTTCGCAAGACTCACAGCGAGGTCGGATGACGTTGATGCAAAAACCGAGGTCAAAGTTCACGATGGATTTCAGCCGCTCTGCAAGCTGCTCGGTGGATCGTTACGGGGTCACGGGACCCCGAGGTGTGACGGCTGGGCAGGACGGTTTCATCTAGCAGTGGATTAACCGAGGCCGATGATAATGATGATGTTGCTGTTGGTATTGTAAATGGATTGTAGTGTGGTAAACCGCATTTTGAATGGTTGAGATTTGCTTCACTGTACCACTCCATCTTTATCAATGCGCCCATTGCAATCAATATCACGATCGAATTAGTACAGTCATTAGTATTAGTCCCATCATCATCATTTGATCATCATCATTGTGTGTGATTAGTGAAGATCGAGTTGAGCCACTCACTGGTCACCCCTTACGTTCAAGCAAGCATGACTCTTGCTGATGAGACACTGAATGTTTAAAGAGGCCCCCAGAGTTTGTGTTGAACGGTGCTGCTGAAATTACGCACTCCCAGAAGGCAGTGTGGCTGATGGGATGGGTAATATAACATCGTTTATTGTGTTATGTGGATGGATAGATACGTGAAGGAGGCGCATTGTGTGGGTGTGTGTTAAGCCAAACACTTATTGGGGAAATTTACCAAATATCCCAATGAAAGGACTCTCATGAAAAGGAGCCTTGAGACTCGATGAGGCTTTTCCTGGGGGATTGACAAAGAGGGCTTTAATCTCCTTGTCGTTATTCTTCTTAAATTTTGATTTAAAGCTTTCGTGACTGCAGGGATTCATATTCTTGGTTCTTTCGGTAAAGTCACGTAGAAGGGAAACAAGAAAATAATAAAATAAACACCGCCACTTTTTTCAAAATTTTATTGCTGTGGTTTTACCACCTGATGATGATTGCTTGTGTTGCAGTCGAAACGTCGTGAGAATTTTATTGTTTTATATTTGTATTATTTTATTGTTTCCCTTATACATGACTTTACCGAAAGAACCAAGAATATTTTGATTTAAAGCTTTCGTGACTGCAGTGATTCATATTCTTAGCTCTTTCGGTAAAGTCACGTTGAAGGGAAACAATAAAATAATAATAAAAAATATATAAAACAATAAAAATTCTCACGACGTTTCGACCATAACACAAACGGTCGTCATCAGGTGCATCGGTCTGCATTAATTTATTTTTTAACGGTGCATTTATTTACTTATAAATTATATAAATAAATAAACGCGCTGTTTATTTAACGTGACTTTACCGAAAGAGCTAAGAATATGAACCAATAATATGTTCTTATTATGCTAAGTCGCGTTAATGAGGTCAGTTCTTTGCTGGTTGGCATATCGCGTCGTGTAACGTTGCGTAGATGCCGCGAATGTTGATGTTCACAGACGCCCATTGACACACGTGGCAACCGTAGTGAAGATGTAACCTCCTCAGTGACGTCATTTCCTGTCACATGACCGTGTGTGGCTCCACACTGACCCAGGAGGAGGTCAAGGAGGAGGCTGAGGAGGCTGAGGAGGTGGAGGAGGTTGCTGGGGTTGAGGCAAGCCAGCCCTGCGGCCTGTTCCGATGTTCGCTCGGCACTTAATGCTTCGCTGACTACTCATCGACAGTTTTGGTTGTTGGATATTTTAATTAATTTATTTACAGTTTCAAGGTTTTTCTTCCATAACCTCTTTGTTGACGGCTTCTCTTTCAGCTCACATTGCAGTGTCGATTTGGTTTTGAAAAACTAACGCGGATTTAAATTATTTCGTCCGCGGATTATTTCCATTTTCACGTCTCTAAGTTTTTATTTGACCTTATTTCGTACGGCACAGTGGGGGTTGAGGTGAGCGGTGGCACAGTGGTTAGCGCACTGCACTACGAAGCTGGCTACCCGAGTTCTATTCCCAGTCATGGCTACATCAGTGACGAGCAATAACTGATACCGGTCCTGAGCAGCGTCGTTCTACCAACCCACACTTACCAGCGTGGTGAAGTATGGTCAGACAATCGTCCATGACCAACATAAGCGTGGGGAAGCCTTCATCAGCAGTGGATTGTCAGTGACTGATGATGATCATGGTGAATTTTCGCAGTGAAGTCAGTTAAAATCACTTTCGTGCGATTTTTTATTTATTTTTAATGCAGTGATGGGCAACGCTCGGATGAGACCATATGAGCTTGTATCTCATGGGGAACTCTGTCATCACAGTGCACTGGAGTGTGACATTACTCTGTGTCAGAGTCGGGTTCACCATTAAACATCAGTAGCCTAACTAACACATCGCCCCTCAATGCACCTTACTTCATTGGAACTTGGAATCCAAGCCGAGCTCAGCCTGGCTAGTGTACCTTTTGGGAGACTGCCTCCATTATCACCTGTTGAAGACGCTCACTGTGAGCGGGTCAGGAGGTGGCAGTGAGGCATTTGATTTTCAAATCTATCTGAGCAGAGATTTCAGTATTTTTTACTCTCATAATGTGCCACGGTGGCTAGGAGATGTTAACTACCTTGCCTGGTATACAGGAGGTCGTGGGTTCAATCCCGACCCTGATGCCCGTTGCTGCTGTATATTTGGAGCTTGTGTATCTCTCTCTCTCCGTGGTAGCGTGAAGTTTTCTCCAGGTCCTCAGGTTTTTCCCTCCACGTTTAGAATAAACATGCGTTCATAGAGTATTTGGCTGCTATACATTGCCACATGATGATAAGCCACTTCGTTTAGCTATCATTTATGGCCAGGTTGCTTCTGAAAAAGAGCTATATAGCTCAGAGGGCCTTGTCTGTTAAAATATAAAATATATATTTTAAATAGTTTTTATTTTGGGTTTTTTGTCTCTGGGTGCTCCTGTTTTCTCCCACGTGAAGCCAAATCACTCAATAGCCCATGGCAGGGCTCTCTTGAAAATAAGCCTTCAGACTCGGCGAGGATTTTCCTGGAAGAACCGGGTCATTGTTATCACACCTGTAGCACAACCGTCGTGAAGATGTAACCTCCTCAGTGACGTCATTTTCTGTCACGTGACCGTGTGTGGCTCCACACGGACCCAGGGGAGGTCAAGGAGGAGGCTGAGGAGGTGGAGGAGGTTGCTGGGGTTGAGGCAAGCCAGCCCTGCCGCGGCCTGTGCCGATGATGGCTCGGCTCTTAATGTGTTGCTGAGTGCTCATTTACAGTTTGTTGTTGTTGTTGAATTTTATACATTAATGTATTTACAGTTTCAAGGTTTGGCTTCCATAACCTCTTTGTTTACGGCTTCTCTTTCAGCTCACATTGCAGTGGTGACTTGATTTTGAAACACTAACGCGCATTTAAATAATTTCATCCGCAGATGATTTTCATTTTCACGTCTGTACGTTTTAATTTGACCTTATTTCGTACGGCACAGTGGGGGGGGGGGGGGGGGGGGGGTGAGGTGACCGGTGGCGCAGCGGTTAGCGCACTGCACTACGAAGCTGCCCCCCCCCGAGTTTGATTCCCAGCCATGGCTCACATCAGTGGCGAGGGACATCTGAACCTGTCCTGAGTCCCAACTTCTCCACCCCGCCCTTCACCAATCTGCTCTGACCAGCATGGTGAAGTATGGTTAAACAAACGTAATGGCTGACAATTTGGGGGAGATCTTCATAGGCAATGGATTGACAAAGGGCTGTAAATTATTTTAGTGTATATGTACTCTCAGCTTTAACCATAAATGTAATACTGAACAGCAGCTACATGACTTACCACGGGTTTAAATAACTCAAAACTGAGTCTGCTCGAACTGGGCATTGAAGTCCTGATGTATGTGGTGTTTAAAATTCGTCATTCGTAGTTCACTGGTCAAGTGTTGTACTTTTCTTACGAACATTTTCCTCATAGCTTCAGCCGTTCGCGTGTGTATAATTGCGCACCTCTAAATATTTGATTTTAAAAGCCACGAAAGGGGACGGCGTTGGGTGTCATCGTCGACTGGGGCTCGTGTCAAGCGCTGTCATTGGCCGGCTCCACTCAGTGTCGGATTAAGCTCGTGCGGGGCCTGAAGCTTATGTCATAAATGGCCCTTAAATAAATAAACAAAACACACACATTAACACGCACATTTTAAACTTGCATAATAAAGTAATCGTATTTTTTCATTTGCTATATAGCCGGATAATACGACAAATAGCTAACCTTAAACACCCAGTCATTCATAAAAGTTGAAGGCGGTATAGTACTATAGTAATAGAGCTAGTGCAGAATTACCGGAATTGACAGCTTGAAAGCATTTAGCGCGGGGCCCTTGAAAGTGCGGGGCCCGTAGCATATGTACAGTGAGGGAAAAAAGTATTTGATCCCCTGCTGATTTTGTACGTTTGCCCACTGACAAAGAAATGATCAGTCTAGAATTTTAATGGTAGGGTTATTTGAACAGTGAGAGACAGAATAACAACAAAAACATCCAGAAAAACGCATGTCAAAAAGGTTATAAATTGATTTGCATTTTAATGAGGGAAATAAGTATTTGACCCTTCTGCAAAACATGACTTAGTACTTGGTGGCAAAACCATTGTTGGCAATCACAGAGGTCAGACGTTTCTTGTAGTTGGCCACCAGGTTTGCACACATCTCAGGAGGGATTTTGTCCCACTCCTCTTTGCAGATCTTCTCCAAGTCATTAAGGTTTCGAGGCTGACGTTTGGCAACTCGAACCTTCAGCTCCCTCCACAGATTTTCTATGGGATTAAGGTCTGGAGACTGGCTAGGCCACTCCAGGACCTTAATGTGCTTCCTCTTGAGCCACTCCTTTGTTGCCTTGGCCGTGTGTTTTCGGTCATTGTCATGCTGGATTACCTATCCACGACCCATTTTCAATGTCCTGGCTGAGGGAAGGAGGTTCTCACCCAAGATTTGACGGTACATGGCTCCGTCCATCGTCCCTTTGATGCGGTGAAGTTGTCCTGTCCCCTTAACAGAAAAACACCCCCAAAACATAATGTTTCCACCTCCATGTTTGACGGTGGGGATGGTGTTCTTGAGGTCATAGGCAGCATTCCTCCTAAAAACACGGCGAGTTGAGTTGATGCCAAAGAGCTCCATTTTGGTCTCATCTGACCACAACACTTTCACCCAGTTGTCCTCTGAATCATTCAGATGTTCATTGGCAAACTTCAGACGGGCATGTATATGTGCTTTTTCTTGAGCAGGGGGACCTTACGGGCGCTGCAGGATTTCAGTCCTTCACGGCGTAGTGTGTTACCAATTGTTTTCTTGGTGACTATGGTCCCAGCTGCCTTGAGATCATTAACAAGATCCTCCCGTGTAGTTCTGGGCTGATTCCTCATCGTTCTCATGATCATTGCAACTCCACCAGGTGAGATCTTGCATGGAGTTCCAGGCCGAGGGAGATTGACAGTTCTTTGTGTTTCTTCCATTGGCGAATAATCGCACCAACTGTTGTCACTTTCTCACCAAGCTGCTTGGCAATGGTCTTGTAGCCCATTCCAGCTTTTTCTAGGTCTACAATCTTGTCCCTGACATCCTTGGATAACTCTTTGGTCTTGGCCATGGTGGAGAGTCTGGAATCTGATTGATTGATTGCTTCTGTGGACAGGTGTCTTTTATACAGGTAACAAGCTGAGACTAGGAGCACTCCCTTTAAGAGTGTGCTCCTAATCTCAGCTCGTTACCTGTATAAAAGACACCTGGGAGCCAGAAATCTTTCTTATTGAGAGGGGGTCAAATACTTATTTCCTTCATTAAAATGCAAATCAATTTATAACATTTTTGACATGCGTTTTTCTGGATTTTCTTGTTGTTGTTCTGTCTCTCACTGTTCAAATAAACCTACCATTAAAATTATAGACTGATCATTTCTTTGTAATTTGGCAAACGTACAAAATCAGCAGGGGATCAAATACTTTTTTCCCTCACTGTGGTAGTAGCTACTACATATGTAGCTACTATATATGTAGTTACTACTACTACATATGTAGTAGCTACTACTATATATGAAGCTACGACTACATATGTACTACATATGTAGCTACTATATATGTAGTAGCTACATATGTAGTAGTAGCTACTACATATGTAGCTACTGTTGCTACTAGAATAATCCGGCACTGGCTCCACTGAGGTCTCACGTAGATCTCAAACTAGAGCTTCATTCAGCACGGTTGTTTACATAAGAGTCAATAAGAATCTCAGAGTTGAGGTTCGGAGATGAGATTCTCAGAGGTGAGCTTCTTAGAGGTGAGTTTCAGAGGTGAGATTCAGAGGTGAGATTCGAAGGTGAGATTCTCAGAGCTGAGATTCTCAGAGGTGAGATTCCTAGAGGTGACTTTCAGAGGTGAGTTTCAGAGGTGAGATTCAGAGGTGAGATTCGGAGGTTAGATTCTCAGAGCTGAGATTCTCAGAGGTGAGATTCAGAGGTGAGATTCAGAGAGTGGAATATAGAGGCGAGACTCTCATAAAAGACCGATGAATGTCACAGTCCTGTCATGGTAACAGGATGAGGACCCTGTGAGCCACTCGTCCAGCTGCTCTTTCCATTCAAAATTCATGTGCCTTGAGTACACGACACTGGCTTTGAAGGGATGCGCTTGTAAGAGAGACAGAGAGAGGGATACTGCAATATTAATGGACCCCCCTCCCAGTCTACAATACAGCCACTCATTCTCTAAAGTCACGCCCAGACATTGGGCCACTGTCTCAGAGTGATCGCTGCTTTTAATACCTTATCTCGTCAGCGCTTTCACAACGTGCGGCGTCACTGCGTGTCTGTGTGTGCGAGACATCACCAGACAGCTCTTCATGTCGACCAATAGGAGGAGGAGGCTGAGGAGGAGGTGGAGGCGGTGGAGGAGGAGGAGGAGGAGGAAGAGGCTGATGTGAAGGAGGAGGAGGAGGAGCATGTGACAGAGGCAAGCAAGTCGCCCCTGTCTGGTGGATTAATTCTGCTGCGCGTTCGGTTTGCAGATCTGTGGTGGGCCCACACTGCGCACTGCCGTGAGCCACAGTACCAGAGGCGGAGAGCGAGAAACTTCATAACAAAGGGTGGGGTAGTGCCGAAATTCGAAGCTTTTTTTTTTTAAAGGGGGACCTACTTTAATAACAATTTAAAAAAAAACTCCATTCGTTGTTTATTCACTGGCACAGTAAATAGATTATCAATGGAATACCAAATTTAGGGGCCTCACGGGACTCGGGTACGACCACGAGGTGTCGAGTTTCCGTACCTTCTACTCAACTCAAGTTCAAAATCTAACCTCCCATTGGCACAGTTAGCTATACGTACGGTGCAAAAGAAGTTCAACATACGAATTTTTTTTTGTTTTGGCTCAGATCGCGTGAGTAAAATGCGTGCCAAAAATGAAAACCAAAACGTTCATTTGCCAACCTGTGCATCAGGCCCAGTGAGTATCAACACTGACGTTGCACAGAGCATTAGGCCACCACCACCACCGTCACCATCACTGCTGCCGCTGCCACCCCCGCCACCACCACCGCCACCACCACGCGCGAGCCAGCATCGATAATATAGCAGCGCGCCCGTCAATCCGAGACGCGTTTGTCTTCTTCAGTCTCGACTGCCGCCTCGAAAGATAACGAACGACGCGACGGGCCTGTGTGTATCCCCCCCCCCCCCCCCCTAAACGTAGACGGAGGAAGACCCAGAAGATGAGCCAGTCACAGAGGTAGAGTGACCGTGCAGCGGATTGTTTTGCGTCTCATGGATTTCATTTCTCTCTCGCCGCGCCCTTCATTGTGTGTATGTTTCCACGTTGAACTGCTTGCGCGCCATACGTAGCCAACGGTGCTAATCGGAGGTGCGTGGGGGTGAAAGGACACCATGCTAAAACACACACACACACAAAAAAGAACCCTACACTGGCGATTAGTATATTTCCATCTCTCTTGGTGTGCTTTGCTGCGTTATCTCTTCCAGCCGTAAGCCATCACGATGACACGAGGCGCGTAACCATCCATCGATGCGTGGATTACGATTTGGGTTGCCGAATTTGACTTTGATTGTGACCTGAGACGAGAGGACCACAATGCACGTTTACGGGAAAATGCTGATGGGTTGTTGTTGTTGTTTTGCTGCACAATGCACGGAGGCTGTGTGCGTTCAACACGTGGCTGTGTATGACAAAATAAGGATAGGTTTTACCCTTCCTGGTAATCTGTTAAGATGTTCAAGCACCAAATAGAAACCTTTTGTAAGAAATCATGTCTGCATTAACCACACACCATACTTTGTGCTCGATATGCAAACAAAACATGCTTTGATTACATATGCATTGTCTTTGAAACTAATTGGTGGGCAGCCTTCTTGAGTACGTGTGGTTAATGCAGGCACGTTTCCTTGCAAAAGATTTATATTTGGTGTTTGAACATCTTGTAACACCTCCTGTTTTAGTGCCAGAAGGGGTAAAACCTATTCCTATTTTTTCATACTTTAGGACTGGCAAAAACAGTGTCTGTGTATTGTGTGAACCTCGTGTTTTTCTCTGGCCTGCGCAATTTTGATATTATGATTGTACTACAGGCCATTTGTAGGAGCTTTCATCATAACCCGCCCAATGCACCGATTAACTAACAAAGACAAAGATCCCCCATACAGCCTTAACCTACGGTCAGCACAAGTGCTGTTAGCGAGCACCTACGAAGACCGACATGGCGCACAAGGCGCTGGGTGGCCAGCACCACGCCCGGCCGCCTTTGTCTCCCTAGTGACAAAGTTAACACATCGCACGAGGTACTCATCTGAGGCTGAGACGACCTAGGGGAGGACCGGTTAAGATAATCGTCACTGGTGTTGGCCGTGAGCGAGAGACAAACTCGCGCCTCCGGGTTCGTAGCGCAGCGTAGCGCTAACCGCTACACTACCGCGCCCCACAGATTCACTTTCAACCACGACCCCAGCTGTCGATGCTTTCCAAGTGAATGTTGGATGCCCTCTCCTGGGCCCATGGAGTAATTGACTGGTTATGTCCCACGGCAACAGTGTCCATCGCATTGCAGTGTCGCGAGAACATTCATCGTCCCACCGTTACATTTTAAAGCGTGCATTGGTCATACCTCGTTAATAATCTACGAATTGTGCAAATAAAACTTTCTCGGCTCTTTAGGAAGAACCGGCAGATACACTGCGATGAGCGCACCTTGACTACGCAGGAAAGCTCCGAGGTGTATACAATAAAGAAGCCAATGTTGGCCTAAACGTTCCGTGCCTTGAGATTATTTAGATTATTTAGGCGCTACAAATGTCCAAATGATGGTGCCACTTTGTCGAGCTGTCATTTGTGGCCAGGTCGCTTCTGAAAAGATGAGTTAATACCTCAGTGGGCTTTGCCTGGTAGGATGGGGATGGTTTATTTTTATTTGTGTCTGTGTTTGTGTGATTTGTTTACCTTTCTTGCACTTTGCACTCCGATGGTGTGTTTGTAATGTTTGTTTGTTGTAACGTTCTTACCCCGTGCCACTACTGAACAACTGTGAAAAAGAGCTTCATGGCTCATCGGATTTCTCCAGTATAAATACATCATCTGACTCTGATTCTGGATACGCAGGTCTCTAAACGTTTGCAGTTTGAAAAATAACAAACAAAGCTTACATAGCACCTCCAACCAGAACACACAAAGTGCTGATCCTATGGAGCAAATCAACCGCATTGGGCTACATCTCGCCAGAACCTCGGAAGCTCAGCAGGCGGTTGAGCCTGGAGCGTACGTGCGTGGGCGACCGCCTATATACATGAAGTATTAACAGGTGCTATAGGCTGCTGCTGCTGCTGGGCTGAGTTGTGGGCAGCAGACGGCAGTGCAGAAAAGCGCCCATTGGCTACGTACGGTGCGAAAGAAGTTCTACATAATACATACATCTACGCTCCCTGTGTTCAGCAACCCGGCGCTGACCAGGACGCTTGAAGTATGGTCATGTGACCCCGACGACCCGCGCGGTGTGGGAAGGCCCTCTTCCAGCAGTGGATTTGACGAAGAGGGCTTGAACCTTGTTGTTGTTATTTTTGTAAATATGTTGCGTTATATTAATGTTCTCTGTGACGTGTACGTACGTGCGTGCGTGTGTTTGTGTGCACGTGTGTTGAACTTTTGCGCACCGTACGTAGCCAACCGTGCAAATCGGAGGTGCGGTGGAGCTAATCGGACGCGTTGCGTCGTGCGTAGCGTCGTCTGATGATGTTGACGAACGCTCATTGACACGCGCGTCTTGTTGCACGTTTCTAGGACGAAGACGATGTGGAGGCAGTGTCAGAGGTAGTATGTCTCCAGAGAAAAATCCATCCCATTGCTCTGCCATCCTCTCTCTCTCCGAAGTGCGGTACTAACGTCTTCTTATAATCTCTCATTCCAGCTCTTCTACTCCGAGTGCGTTTTTGTAACACAGTTGGGTGCCACTTGTGGTGGTGGTGGTGGTGGAGGAGTTCCCCCCGTTTCGTCCGTTTGCATGAAGTTCACTCATCATTGGGTGCCGTGATTCCATTTCTTGGTTGGCATCCAGTTTGTAAACTTAATATATTTTTTGAAACTTCGCTATTTAAAAAAAAATGTTACTAGGTAAGGCCCACTGAGCTATATAAATATTCTAAAATTTGAAGTTTTCGTGACTGCAGGGTTCCATACTCTTTGGTTCTTTCGGTAAAGTCACGTGGGTAGAAAATAAAATAAATAAATTCATGGTGATTTATTTTATTTTATACCTACGTGACTTTACCGAAAGAACCAAAGAGTATGTAGATATTTTCTCGGAAGCATCCTGGCCACAAATGATAGCTCAACAAAAGTGGCTCATCGCGGGGAAATGTACTAGAAGCCAAATAAAGCATGTTTCATGCACATATTGGAAACAATTCTAGATTTAAAGCTTTCGTGACTGCAAGGATCCATACTCTTTGGTTCTATTCGGTAAAGTCACGTAAAAACACAAAACAAAAAATTCACGACGTTTCGGCCACTCCAGCGCTGTCCTCTAGACAGTCTGCTCCCTTCACCTGATGAAGGCCACTTGTGTTGTGGCCGAAACGTCGTGAATTTTTCGTTTTGTTTTTTTTACGTGACTTTACCGAATAGATCCAAAGAGTATATTGGAAACACTCAATTTATTGGCCGATGACACCTGAATATGTGGACGACCGCAGAGCTTGGGCAGTTGTTGGTAGCTCAGGCTAAACCGTCTGACCGCTGCCTCCCCGCTCGTCTGCGGTTCCTCCTCGCGCCTCCGAGCCGCATTCACAAGATTCGCTCTCTACGGGAGATCCAATGCTCGGTGGCGGTGGCGGCGGCGCATTAAATTTTGAGATTATCATTGTGAAATTATAATGATAATCACTTCATTTTATACAGCGGCAGTCGTGCAATCGCATCCCACAACGCTGCACATCGATTATCCAGTTCCGTACACAGATAATACAAAAACAAAACCCCACTACTTAGCAAATTTAAAAAATGAATACATAAATAACGAGAAAAAATATACGCATCATAACTTAATATTCATTCTAGATTTGAAGCTTTCGTGACTGCAAGAATTCATACTCTTTGGTTTTATTCGGTAAAGTCACGTAGGTAAAAAACAAATTAAAATAAAAAAAATTAAAACACGACGTTTCGGCCACAACACAAGTGGCCTTCTTCAGGTGAAGGAACCGAACTGTCGGGACGACAGCACTTCAATAAACGCTGCTAAGATTCGCAGCCTCTTTTAAGCTCGGTGGGAGGAGCAGAGCGCCTTGACAAAGGAGTTTACATATCAAACAGGATAATTTAGCATTGAAATATCTGTGTTAAAGTGTTGAAACAGCAGGTTGTTAAAACTAGCATGTAACTGGGGGATTAGCATGCTTAATATTCATTCTCTTTGGTTCTTTCGGTAAAGTCATGTAGATAGAAAATAAAAAATAATCGCAACAACAAGGGGCCGCCATTTTTTTAATTCACCTGAAGACGACCGCTTGTTGCGATCGTGAGCTATTATTTTTATTTTATTATTTTTTAAATTTTCCATCTACGTGACTTTACCGAAAGAACCAAAGAGTATGAATTCCTGCAGTCACGAAAGACTCAAATCAAGATTAACGTTCATTGCTCGTCAGAATTGCGTCATGGACAGTTGCATTGTTGGGTGAAATCATCAATGCAATAGTGCCGGTAGACCTGTTTTGTTACTTGGGCGCAGCGTGAGTCAAAATAACTTTGAGTCCAGCGATTGTGAAAGGCACTATTTTTTCTACCTTTCTTGAGCAGTTGGGAAACCGCTACACGGAATACCACAGTGTCGGACGGACGCAGACGAACGATTGTCGTCCAGGCTACGGCGGCGGTGATGGT
Source organism: Petromyzon marinus (assembly GCF_048934315.1). Taxonomy (NCBI): domain Eukaryota; kingdom Metazoa; phylum Chordata; class Hyperoartia; order Petromyzontiformes; family Petromyzontidae; genus Petromyzon; species Petromyzon marinus. The sequence goes on from NC_133715.1 coordinate 3,673,777, forward strand.
TAATTTGGTTTTGAGTGTTTTTTTTCAAATGTATTGTACATGTCGTTTTTTTAAACAAATACATTCGAAAAATATATATATAAACTAAACACATTCGTCAATAACAACCGTGTGGTCTTAGAAAAAAATACGTAATAGGTGACGTTCCGGGCAATGGCTCCTTTTTATAGCACGTGGACAGCACACGAATCCACGTGCTATAAAGAGTGGCCATTGCCCGCGATGTCGCCTATTCTATATTTTTGCATATATTTTATTTATATGTATTATAAAAAATATATATACATACAATTTTGACAATTGTATGAAACCGCCGAAAATCTGCGCTCGCTTTTCAACGTAACTGGTTTGCTGAAAAACAATATCACTTGGCACACGTGGTGACTACTATTTTATTTGGTCGTGTCGCGCGGTGCAGGGCGGTGCATTGCTCCACCAATTAACGTTATACCCACAGGACGATCCAACCCACAAAAGAAACCAATCATGAGCAGCAACAATAATATTATCAGTCGTGAAAGCAACATGTTTCACGTTCACCAAAACCGGGAGTGTTTCGGAATGCCAGCTGCTGGGATAATGAACATCGCAGTGAGTTGTATTCAAGGCTTCATTTCCCGCTGAACGTTTTCCAGGTTCGCCCGGAGACTTGGAAGTTCAGGCGCCGCGGCCGCAGCGATAGGGAGATGAAGGCTGAGCGTGGTGTGTTGCGGGGTGGGTGCAGGAATATTCAAATTAAAGCTGTGGCTATGTGTCGTTCCAGTCAAAGGGTTACTACGGCACACAGGGCTACCTTGTTGTGGACGTGTTCAGCCGATTTGGAACGTGAGCAGGGTGTGAATTTGTAGATTCAGGCAGCAGAGGGCACACTTGGAGTGAATTTCAGGATTTCGTAATGTTGCGTTGGCAGCGGTGCGCACAAAAACAACTGATGACACAATGCCTCATTGAGCGTAAAATAAGGCGGTGTGTTACGACACACGGTCAGCTAGTAAGAAGGGCCACTTCTCGAAACGTCGCCTGGCTGAAATGAACACAGCGACAGCGGTTGGTTAATGTTCCCTTTCGAGATTTTGGAGGATGCTAGGATTTTCATGGCAGGATAGGGTATGCAACTTGGAAGGTCGGAGTTAACATCTTGCGGTGGCTAGGAGATGTTAACTACCTCGCTTGATATGCAGGAGGTCGTGGGTTCGATCCCGACCCTGACGCCTGTTGCTGTATATTTGGAGTTTGCGTGTCTCTCTCTCCCCGTTGTCGCGTGGATTTTTCTCCGGGTCCTCCGGTTTTCCCCTCCACATTTACAAACACGCCTTTCGAGTGTTTTGCCGCTATAAATTTCCACACGATGATAAGCCACTTCGTTGAGCTATCACTTGTGGCCAGGTCACTTCTGAAAAAGAGCTTCATAGCTCAGTGGGCCTCCCTCACCTGGTAAAATACAATTTCCCCAAAAAATAGGAAGTGGCAGGAAAGTGCTGTAGATGTGAGCGGGACGCATGTTTCAGGATGGAAACGGGGCAGGTGGTGACATTTCAGTGGCACTGCACTCATCGATAATAGGAGACGAAGGGAGAAGAGAGCTGATTAATAACCTTGTTGGAGGGATGTTAACTTTGCGAGGGAAGGAATCGATGGAGAGCTGTGGTGGCATCAACCGCATTGGGCCCTGATGACCTCCCTGATGGGGATTTTTGTTGTTGTTGCAGGCATCTGAGCGTTGAACTCTCAAGACTCAATGGGCAAATAAACACGTGATCGCAATCTCTGAATACATCGTAAGGCGTACTGCATAGGCGGGGTTAACTCTTCAACATCTTCTACATTAACAGCACACAAGTTGCCCGTCCACTCTCGATTGAAAGCTAATGTTTTTTAGATCTGTGTTTTTTTTTGTTGCGTTTAGTTTGTTACCCTCCCCACCCGCACCTCACGGCTGGGTACGTACGGTGCGAAAGAAGTTCAACGGACGTACGTACGTTCTCCTTCCGCATGGTGGCTGCAGACACCATCACCTGTCCGGCGATATTTAACGAATTTGCTTTTGTGTCTTCCTTTTAAACGCACGCACACCCGCACACGCACGCACCACCCCCACTCAACCCCCCAACAGGAGGAGGCCGAGGAGGAGACGGCAGAGGGTGACTCCCAAGGCGAGGTAACCCCGGAGGCCCCGCGCCCTGTGTTGAGGGTGGACCCTGCCCCCGCTCCTGCCTCTAGAAGTGCACGCAAGGGTGACTCCAAGGCCATGTGGAGTGCTTTGTTGAAGGCCCTGCCTCAAGTGACCCAGTCCCAGCCTGCCGCTCCCCTGCATGTACATACGCCGCATGCACACGTACAGCCCGCATGCACCTCCATGCATTCCGCCGCAAGCACGCAATCCGCGCCACCGCCACCACCATCCCCTCCCTCCCATTCCTCATTTGCCTCCTCCACTCGCGCGCACGCCGCGCGGTGTGTGGCATTGCCTGCCTGTGCCATGATGCAAGTAGCCCGTGTTGCATTTCCTCTTTGCAGAGTGCGCGCGCACGCGCGCGTGCATGGCGTCTAACAGCGCCCTGGCGATGACGGCCACGGGGGGGGGGAGGGGGGTGGAAATTCATCAGTCACCGCAGGGGGTCATCCGAACACGATGACCTCTGGGTTTTTTTTTTTACCGGCGCCCGCCCGCAGTGTCACTTGCTTTTCATAAATGACTAACTCCGTGTACGAGTTGAGTTATCGTCGTCAGTGGCGGCTACTGTGGGCACTCTGCCGTTGGATGAAGGCCTAAACCAATAAAAACCATCACCTTGCCATACATAGCAGGGGTGACCAAAAAGACTTCCAAAATCAAAAACGCAAGATCCAGGTCCGATTTAACACAGTACATAAAATTCGTGATCTGATCCCATCTGTGAAGGACAAGATTCCTGACATGCAATATCCCGGCGTCTACAAACTAAGCTGTATCTGCGGCAGCAGTTACATTGGGGAAACTAAGCGACATGTCTCGGACCGTGTTCGTGAGCATAAGGCAGATTTGAAACACGGTAAGACCAATACTTTTGAAGTGGCTGATCATTCTTTTAATTCGGCTGGCTCACACGAAATTAATTTCTCTAAGACGATGGTACTTTGCATGCCTATTGGCTATCAACAAAGATTCGTTCATGAAGCCATCCATATATACGGACACAATTTCAACTGAGAGGATGGTTATCAACGCAGCAGTCATTGGAAAGATGTCATCAACCACTATGGGTCATGACTTGATTTGTGTTTTCTTGTCAACCTCCACCATCAACAGCGTGGGTGTGTGGAGCAAGGTGCAATGATTGCCTGGCGGCCCTTTGATTGGTGGAGACCCACTACCTTGGCGTTGCTTCCTCCTACATTAACATTAGCTGCCCCGCCCATGCTGTTGACACACTTGGGCTACGCCCATCTCTAAAACCTTTATAAACAGTTTGCCTTTAGAGGCTAACCCTCCTTTTCCTGATGACGACCGCTTGTGTTGCGATCGAAACATCGTGGTTTTTGTTTTAATTCAGGTTAAAAACCAGACGACAATACATTATAGATTGCCAGTACACTCACCCAGCTTAATAGCCATTGCTACAATCTACATTATAGGTTGCCAGTACACTCACTAAAATTAATAACCAGGCTACAGTCTACATTATATATATCAGTACATTCACTCCGATTTAGAACCAGGCTACAGTCTACATTAGTGTGTTTTTTGTTTATTATTTTTATTATTGACTTAATTTGTATTATTATTTTTCTATCTACATGACTTTACCGAAAGAACCAAAGCATACTAACCCAAGCCGTCAACACCACCCCTTACGAACCTGCGATGTAAATTCCTGCGACCCACCTGCTACAATGGCTCCTCCGGCATCTCTGAGTCCTTCTGGACACGTTACACTCCGTGGCTGCCACTCCATCTACATTTTTGATCATGGGCCTTCATTCTAGCGATGTGGCTACCCTAGCCCACTCACGTCTCCTAACAGTTTTAACGATTTCATTAATGCATGTATGTATGTTGAACTTCTTTCGCACCGTACGTAGCCAACTGTGCTAATCGGAGGTGCAGGGGGAGTACAACAAACTAAACGCGCACAAAAAAAAACCTGCACGTGTGTTATAATCCGTGTGTTCCACTTTCTGTCCCTGACTTTAATTTCAAGCGTGCACCTATTTCCTTGCTTGTGAACTTTCCAGTCTTTGTTCCAATGTTTCTTGTTGTTGTTGTTCAAGACCATGCTGATGAATCGTATTTCGTAGCGGTTAGTGCACGCACTACTTGAAACGTTTTACATTCAGGCACGTCATTATGTTGCTCTTTACCATCAAGTTCAAAAGTCCTCCATCCTGCTCTCATCCCCTCTTTATTTGATCATCTTGATCCCGAACTGCCTTCAACTACTGCCCTCGGTACACAAACCCTGCCACGTGTTGCAGTTTGCAACGTCCCACCGGCGGAATGATCTCCCGATTTTTTTTTTTTAGAGTTTAGTGAACTTGCTGTTGCACGTGATTTGGTCACGTTCATTCCGAGCCCAACTGGGCAGCCATCTCAAATAAGTGACGGATAATGACTATTATCCTGTTATCACGACCGTTGTCGCGGCTGATGCTGATTTCCTCCATGAATATTCGTGCCTTTGATTCTCAAATCCAAATTTCAGGATAGGACTTCTAACATCGCTGTGCATATCTTTGGCAAAAGTGTGTCACTGTGTCTCGGGACTTTATAATTTCTACAATGAGACATTCTCCCCTTAACCTAGTGTGGCCGTTCAATGTTAGTTCATGATAATTATAATAATAAAAAACATATTTTTTATATTTAGCCTTGGTTTGTGAACGGTTGGATGGTTGCAGCTATGCCAGTTGAGTCGAATGTAATTTTTGTTAATAGTCTACAGAGGCCAGCCGCATTGGGAATTTAAATTAATTGGTCTTTTCCAGGATCTGGTTAATGGTATACATGCGTTCCATGGTAGAGAACCCTTTCCAAAACCCTCCTGGCTCCCGTGGTGGCTTGGCCTCTGCATTTTTCTTCCTTCTGTTCTCAATGATCAGAATAATATGCGCGTGCAATAAGAGACACATGCGCCTGTAATGCTTCAAGACCGATTTGATCTCCGTTTTTGAACAGAATAATAATTGAGGTGTCATTTCATGACTGCGATATTTAAACGATTAGTGAGCAGGTCCTCTGATTTTGTTCCAGCACTTGGACCCGCTTTAATATAATTTACACAGTCACCCCTTCTGATCCAGTCAATGTCCCCTCTTTTCACGCTGCGATGGGCAGATTTTATTTATTCACACGTGACTTACAGAACTTCATCCTCTTCATCTGCGGGAGTCGGTCATATTACGAGGCTATTATCCGTTTGATATTGCGATCTCTATAAAATTCCTCCACTTATCTTGAGAATCCGTTTCCATCATCAGTTGAGGTGTTAAACATTTTCAGATAAGGTATTGTTTATCTTTAAACGCCACCACTGGCACCGTGTGCTGTGATTTACACCATTACTATGCACTGGAGTTCTTGATTATTACAGTAAATTGACGGAGGATCCGTCACATGCTTGTTTAATCTTAAAACTGTGACGTGTGATCGATCTGGTAGAAGCCGGTAGACTGTGGCTCAACATGAGCGGATAAATCGATGAGCGGAGTTCATTCATTGAATACATTAATGAAAACGCATTTTAAAATAACACAAAAAGACCAAGATGTAATTGAATCAGTGAGTTGATTGGCAGCTGCTTTTGAAACGCCACATGCCAGGCGTGTGGCCTGTCCGATGCGGGCAACTCATCGCAGTGCCAGCCCAGCGGCACGCAGTGATGAGTGGCGATGATGACGATGACGATGATGACGACGATGATGACGATGACGACTATGATGATGACGATGACAACGATGATGACGACAATGATGACGACGATGATGACAACGACGATAATGATGAAGATGACGATGATTATGACGATGCCATTGGTCCCTCGTCATCTTGATCTCCAGTCTGGCACCACGTCACATCTTGATTTTTTTTGGTAAAATTTCCCCTTCAAATAAATGTTTCAGGATTAGAGGCTAACAAAAAATGCTGACGTATAACATTGCTCTCAGTACAAATTGCCTTTAACCCCTGCGCTTAAAACTCACGTGTTGAGGCGACTGTGAGTCAATAGTTGTTGTGTTGGCTTATGCTAACGACACGCAGATTACACGCTATTGTTTTAATTAATGCATTCTATTAATCTATATATTTTAGTCGCGGCCAGGACGTACTTTCAGTCCAATCTGTCCGAGGGGGGGGGGGGGGGGGTTGTTCGGCGATCCGGAAATTAATTCAGCACCCCCTGCACACCACATCCAGTATAACTATCTTGCTATGGCTGCGGGGGCTGTGGCTGGTCGCGTGCCACCACCCGCACCCTGGCCTACCCAACGATCTGCAAGAGATTTGGCGAGAAACTAAGCCCTGGCTCGCGGCCCTCTTCAGTTGCGAGTCCGTCGCCGGTCGATAGCGTCAGCTCGCGGACGAAGACAAACAAATCGCGAGTTGATCGCACAAGCGCCTCGATCACTGGCGGAGCCAGTGGGGTGGGTGGGGGGGGGGGGTGGCACGTGCCCCCTCCCCCCCCAATGATCCGATCGAAATCCCTAATTTCGATCGGATCATTGGGGGTTATTAGTAATTAATCGGCATTTTGCGACCCCCACTGCCACTGTGTAGCATATTATTACGTGCCAGGGACTCTATGAGATGATAGGACAATAGTCTGAGTCCATAATTGGCAATAAGTAACGGCAAATCGGTTATAAGTGACTCAGAATTGTGCGCAGTTGTGTATACAGAGTACACGACTTCCCTGAAGGCATCAACACCTTCAGTGAGCGCGATGCCGATCCATGGCTGCGCCATCGCCGCACACGCGTCTCATTAACAGCAAGGGACAAGTCCTTACTAACCACTCCTTACTAACAACTCCTCTATAATTGTTCATTGCTGGAGGGGTTGCCACCCCCCCCCCCCCCCCACCTGAAAATCCTGGCTCCGCCATTGGCCTCGATCATTCTTTGTGACGCGCGTGGCGTCGTCCGGAAACCCGGCGCGGCTACCTGTCAACCCACACGGGTTTACCCCGTATTACTGTGCAGGCGAATCGAGTTTTCGGGTCCATACGACGTACAGCCCATTGAATACGGACAAACAAACGTGTCACATTTTTTACTTGTGTTTCTCCCTTGCAATGGCACTTTGTGGGATGAACGTTGAGATTTATAAAGGGGCGCCGGGGTGACCAATGAGGTCTGAATTGTTCCGTAATAAGGTGGGGCACTGACAAGGGGTTGACAGGTGTGGGGGCGCCTCGCGCCTCGCGCGCGTGAACTCTGAAATGCAACACTGGCTCTAGATTCCCATTATGCACGCGCCCCGCAGTAAACATGAGGACACGTTGGTGCTCCACCGATTCCGCTCACGGTGCCAACAACGTCGGTTGCATTGTTCACCGAGCGCACACGTGACGATGTGTCTCTGTCTGTGTGTGTGTGTGTGCGCGCGCGCATGCGGAACACGTGTGCACGTGATGATGTGTAATGTAAATGTACACGTGGTAATTTGCGCGTGTGTAGTGCTCAGCGCCCTGCGTTGCGAAGCCTGCGAGCCGAGTTCGATTCCCGCTCATGGCCACCAGCACCCAGTGTGACGATTATCTGCACCGGTCATGGGTCTCCCCCTAGGTCGGCTCAGCCTCAAATGAGTGCCTGGTTGGGTGTGTAAGCATCGCCACTGGGGAGACAAAGGCGGTCGGGCGTGGTGCTGGCCACCCACCCCCTCGTGTGCCGAACTGGCCCTCGTAGATGCTACTCGCTTACAGCAATTGCCCCCAACAAAGTCTGTTGCAGGCTACACGGGAGAAGCTTTGTTTTTGTCTATGCAGTGGTTGAAATGTGCCGGAGCATGTGGTCGGCGGGTTTCGAAACGGTTGAACCTGAAGTAAGAACTTTATATTTGTTTGGGTAGAACGGCAGTGAACGTGGGCTGCAGGACGAATGTGTTTTCATCCCGAGGCTTCTAACATTCCAATTCGGCCACGGTGTGTGTGTTTGCGTGTGTGTGTGTATATATCTATCCATAATAGAGGGTGTTTTTTGGGTTAGATCGCGTAAATATAAATGTGTCGTTAAACCCGCCACCACCCGACGCAGCCAATTAGTAAGGTTTGTCACGTTAACAAAACATGACAATTCGTTACTCGTACAACACACCGGCTGTGTGTTGGAGAGTGAACCCACAACATTGTTACTTAGCGGCGTTATTTATCAAGGACCCAAATGCATTGCGGCTTCTGAAATATTGAGGTTTTTTTTTTGTTTACCCAATTCGAAGAAAATGGCTCGTATTGTTATTTTGGCTGCCGACCCGTATTTTGGTGACAGAGAGAGAGAGTGACAGAGAGTGCCGCATGCAGCGGTGGAGAGACTCTGCTTTGACGTTGTCTTTTAGAAACAGAGATTACTTTGGCGACATCAAAGCGGCCACCCAGCCGAAAGCCGGGGGACTATTGTTGTTTTATTATTGTCGCAGAGCGTGACCCCACGCAGCCGTGACCCTGGGGTCATTTTACTCGACGGGCCTACAAGACCGGCATGCACGTCGTGCGAAATGTGTGTGTCTGTGTGTCTGTGTGTGTGTGCCTGTGTGTGTGCCTGTGGGCTTGTGTGTGTGTCTGTGTGTGCCTGTGTGTGTGTGCCTGTGTGTGTGCCTGTGTGCCTGTGTGTGTGTCTGTGTGTGTGTGTCTGTGTATGTGTTCTGTGTGTGTCTGTGTGTGTGTCTGTGTGTGTGTGCCTGTGTGTGTGTCTGCGTGTGTGTGTGCCTGTGTGTGCCTGTGTGTGTCTGTGTGTGTGCCTGTGTGTGCCTGTGTGTGTGTCTGCGTGTGCCTGTGTGTGTGTTTGTGTGTGCCTGTGTGTCTGTGTGTGCCTGTGTGTGTGTGTGCCTGTTTGTGTGCCTGTGTGTGTCTGTGTGTGCCTGTATGTGTGTGTGTGTGCCTGTGTGTGCCTGTGTGTGCCTGTGCGTGCCTGTGTGTGCCTGTTTGTGTCTGTCTGTGTCTGTACGTGCCTGTGCGTGTCTGTATGTGCCTGTGTATGTCTGTGTGCCTGTGTGTGTCTGTGTGTGTGTCTGTGTGGGCTTGTGTGTGCCTGTGTGTGTCTGTGTGTGTGCCTGTGCGTGTCTGTACGTGCCTGTGTATGTCTGTGTGTGCCTGAGCGCGCACGCCCGAGGAGAGATCTGCATCTCCTGCAAGGAATGCGTTGGTGCGAAAGCTCACAGCACAGGTTCTGCAGAACAGTCGCGAGCTCCTCTTTGCACTAGGAAGGAAAGAAACTGGTTTAGCGACGAGATATGCTACGTTAGGTGAAAAACGGCATTTTTTGTGCGGTTATCGATGACCCCCGGGTTTTTGACCGACAGCTCGCTACGCTTGATAACAAAGGGGAAAGTCACAGGTGGCTCAAATGTAATTTCGAATCTAGGATCTTGGCCGTGCCTGTCCAGTAATTCGACGGCCGGTCCCGTAATTAAGGTTATAGTTTGTAACGCGCCACATAATTTTCGTTCACTCTCGGTGAGAGAGAGAGAGAGAGATTCAGAGGAGCGAGAAACCAGAGTAAGAAGCGGGAAGGAAGCCAAAACCGATGCTGACAATTGCCCCAAGTTCTGTCGCCCTATATTGGGATCTTTGGCCAACTCCATACTTGCCCTGAACCGTGGTCGTCCGTCCACAGGTTTCTGGAGGCCTCGAGGCAAAATACCCAGTGGGTCTCCACGTAGTCAAACAAACGGCGGAGCGCATCGTGAACTAGTGTCCTACTCGAGCCTGCAGCTGTATTCACAACCTAGATATGAAGTTGTAGTTGTTTATAAATTCATATTCGTACGAGATAGGGACGAGAGTGATTTGGCGACGGAAAAAAAACACGGTTCCGTTATGGGGTCATCTTTTATTTGAGGCCAGGAGAAAGTTTCCCCTTTTCTCCACCTCTCTGGGCGGCCCTGCTCTCACCCACTATTAGCTATCGGAGCCACCCGACTGCATCCCAGATTGCTCAACGAGCGCCACTTGTGGGGCAAAAAAAAATAGTCACGAACAAACGCCTCGTGAAAGACCCGACCCAAATGATCGCTGGCTTCGATCGTCAGCCATGAAGCTTACGAGACGACACTAAACCGCATCCAGTGCACACACCATGGCAGCAGATGCGAATACCTGATGATGATGCGGTCACCCAGAACAGAACCATGAGACATTTAACCACTCAACACCCGATTCACAATTACGAGGGAGGAGGCATCATCACATCAATTATCTGGCTCAACCACCCCGATGTAAACTCAGAGTTGTTGCTGCTCTACAGCAGTGGTGGTCCCAGCACCACCAGTGAGTGGTCCGTGACGGTTCCTCCAGGTAGTCCGCGGCTCGATCCGGACAATGCTTACATTAATTCATATTTTACTTATAATATTTAATAATATAGAAATTAAGTTAGGTAAACTACCCTGGTTAAACTACCCTGACCCTAAGATCTGAATGCCCCCCGCTCTCATTTTTGTTGTTGTATCTGCGTAAACTAATATTCCCATTATGACTAATTTGGTATGAGTGGTATTTAGAGAGAGAAGTGAATGCGTTTTGTTACCAGGAGTGTGGGTGGGGGGAGGGGGGTCCGCATAAATGTTTGCATCGGCTGAAGCGGCCCGCGGGACATGAAAGTTTGAGAAAGACCGCTCCGCATCACGATCAGCACCCATTGGAAAAAGAAGCCAAAAACAAATTTGGCCACAACTGTTTTCAATGAACGCAAAAGCCAGCGCGCGTTAATCCGTTGTGTTTCTTCAAAGGTGACTGCGGAGGAAGACAGTATGGTCTCGTATAACGCGTTTTTCATGGAGCGCATTGGATATAACGCGATTTGAATGTATTAGGGAAGACTTTTTTTTCTATACCGCGGATGCGAATTGGATATAACGCGATTGAGTGAACGGAACTACGTCGCACGTGTAAGGAATTAGCGGTTGTACGCTTGCCTCGGCGTAGCATCACGCATGGCTGGATGCTGCTGGATGCTTCTAGATGCTACCCACGCGCCTCAAGTCTTCGTTCGGTCTGCGAACGCATCTCACGTGCTATTGCGGACTGTGCTTTACCCCCCACATTATTTATTATAACGCGATTTTTCCATCATGGGGTGTTCTTCAGGAACGCACTAACTACTACCGTGTTAAAGGATAACGGACTGTAGCATTTTGAGCGTGTGCCTGGTCACGTATTCTGATGAATTGTTGTAACTTCACGTCCGTGCCTGTACTGTGTTCATAAGTGCACTTTTTTTTATTGAGACGGACAGATCTTCTCTACATTTTCCCAAAGTTTAGCTGCACTCTTTTCAGAGATATGCCCAACAATCGGCGACGTTGGTTTTCAATGTGAATTGAAATTGTGTTGGGAATTGAGCGTGCATATTGACTTACGGTTGACTTACGGTTGACCTTGAGTTAGATTCCCTGCCACGGCTAACATCAGTGGCTGAACTGGTCCTGGTGCCTCTGTTCACCAACCTGCGTTGACCACCGTGGCGAAGTATGGCCAAACAACACACCATGTCTGCCGCGTCACAGGGAGGAAGCCTTGATCCAGCAGTGGGTCGACAAAAGGGCTGTAGGTGACCGTTGATGTGCGTGTAGATGTAGAAAAAAGGGGGGGAAATCCTATTATTAGATGCATTTCTCTTTGTGATTACGGCCAGTGCTGCAAAACGTGCTGTCATATAGCCAAGTCAGCTCTTGCACATAACAGCTGTTGGCAAATGGCTCAATGTGCAGTGTTGCGTGGCCGGCTTAGTCAACGTCACCCCTTGATTATTTTACCCTGTGCTTGTGTGTGTGCGTGTGTGCGTGCGTGTGTAAGGAGCGGTGGTGTAGTGGTTAACGCGCTGCGCTACGAACCCGGCGATCAGAGTTCGGTTCCCGCTCACGGGCCAACACCGGTGACGATTATCTGAACCGGTCCCGGTCCTCCCCTAGGTCGACTCGGCCTCAAATAGGTTCCTGTTGCGGCGTGTAAATTCATCGCCACTGGGAAGAAAAAAGTGGCCGGGCGTGGTTCTGGCTACCCACCCCCTCGTGTGCCGTTTCGGCCTTCATAGGTGCCCGCTAACAGCACTTGCCCCAACAGTCTGTTCAGGCTATACGGGGGATCTTTGTGTGTACGAATCTTGTTCTTTGTCTGTACTTAACTGGCGACGTCCGGAAGATTCCGTGGAGCGATGGTTACCAGCGCCACCGGACTCGCGATCCGGTGCTCGCAGGTTCGATTTTAGATTCGTTCATCCCCCCCCGCCCCCGCCACCGCCGCCTCTCACCGACAGTCCAAGTGGATTCGCCACAGTTAAATCGATCGGCGTGTTGCGTACGGTGGGGTAAAGTGTGGGTACCTTCAACTCTTCCGAGACGTCTGCCCCGTTACGGCAGGTGTCGACCAAATACGATGCACGTGGGGGGGGGGGGGGGGCTCTCTGGGAGCTGCCTGTGTCGCAGGTCACTGGCGTCGGCAGTGGCGAGAACGAGAACACTATTGCAGGGCTGCGCCTTTAACTTTTCACGTTGGACGCGTGCGTCAGTGAGTGCGCACGTGTGCACGTTGAACTTCTTACGCACCGTACATTCGGCGATTTGTTGAAACGGGCACAGGCGACACGTTGTAAATCGCGAATCAACGCTGCTCAGCGAGGACCGCGAGGCAGTGTGACAGTCGCATCTTTGATTTTAATTTTATTTTTCTCGATGCACCGATACGGCAATGCGCTCGAGTCAAAGTCACGACAAACTCCCGGCCGGCGATTCCATAAAACCAAACAACGACAATGAATATTTAGAACGCTTCAAATCATTGTGAATGTGTGTGGTTTATATATTTTTTTTTATCTAATTCCAATTCTAGCTATTATATATTTTTTCGCTCAGAGTTTATTGATTGCACCCCCCAAAAACCCCTATCCCCAACCGCGCTCGCGTGTGCGTGGAGTGTTTCTCTGCACTGCGTGCCGTTGACAACGTAGAGCTGTTTGCTACTCCACGCGTTTGCGATCTCACATTAGTGGGCCCTCTGACGGTCGTGCCATCACAGCGGCCGTGGTAGGGCACAGGCCGAAGCAGCAGTGTTGTGGAAATTCATTGACGCTGCCGTACCACAACTGACGAGGCAGTGAAAATGAAAATTACGTCGTGACGTCTCGGTGTTAGTCCGTGTACAGGCTTAGGGAAAGCTGCAACCGACAGCCCATCTATGGAAATTCACGTTCTCGTGGGGATCATATCTCAGCCAATGTTCTCCAAGTCGCTGGCAAGCGCGTGACTAGTGGTCATTCTCACACCTCCGATTAGCGTGGTGGGCTACGTACGGTGCGAAAGAAGTTCAACATACGTGCATTGTGAGAGCCATACTGGATGTGGTGGGTTGGGTCAGGCAGCGATGGAGTAATAGAGTTGAAATATTACTGGAGTATGGTAATGCGATGTGTTGATACACATGTATTAACCACTGTTGCAAAATGAGACTCATCCTGGCCTCTTTGAGTTCTCAGCTGGAATTTGTTCATATCCAGTTGAGGGCCCATTGAGCTCAGCAGTATCTCGGTCGCGTGAGAGCTGGACTTATAAATGACAGCTGTGCTGCAGATAAAGCAACATCCAAATCAAAACAATGCATGCAGGAAGCAATATTCAATACAAAACGACCCCAATTACATTTAGATCTAGAATACGTCCCCGTATTAACCCGCTGCTGAATGAAGGCATCTCCACTCCGCGTGGGCCATGCGGGGAGTGTTTGACTATACTTCATCGCGTAGGTCAGTGGGCTTGGTGAAAAGTGGCCTCCAGGACTGGTTGATATATCTATATTTCGCAACTGATGTTAGCCATGGCCAGGGAATCGAATGTAGGTCGCAGAGTTCATAGCGTCGCGTGTCACCGCTCCTCTCCAAGCCTAGCATAGATTTAGACCAACTTACAAATATGTGCAATGAGGAGGGGTTCTTTAAGAGAAGTAGGATAAATAAAAAGCCATTCCGCTGAATTTAGGGTATTGCAAATTGCTAATTAGGCTCTGTTATCCCTGCAGTAATTATAATGTATCAGTCTTAGTTAGACATTCTTCAGAGTGTTCGCGATAGTCTTCAGCAAACACCTCCACGCGAAATCATTGCTGTTGCTGCTGCCACATTGACTTTGCTAAACTATAAAACTAAACTATTTTCAGTAAAATATTTTTCCAGGTAAGGCCCACGTGAGCTATATACCTCTTTATCGGAAGCGACCTGACCACAACGAAATGGCTCATCGCGTGGAAATTTATAGCAGCCAAATACTCAAACGCATGTTTAGAGTTTATACTCTGCAGAGTAACACCGTTTTAAATGATCTGCGACAAGATTGTCCTTGTCTATCGGAAGTGAAGCGTGAAATTTCGTTTGTATTTTCGTTGACGCTTTATTTACACAGGAAGGCCTCACCGAGTCTCAAGGCTCTTTTTCAGGAGGGTCCTGTCACGTTTTCGCAGAAGTGGTGTAATCTTTCAGCATTGCACGTGTGTATGTTGGACTTCTTTTGCGCCGTACGTATCCGATCATGGCAATGGGAGGTGCGGGGGGAGGACAGCCAACTAACCACAAAGCAGTTCTAAAGAAATTAGTTTGTCAATCTAGATGATTGATAAGTGCACGGCTAAATTGGCTTCCTAATATCGGAAGGAAGAGCGTTCCAGAAGCGTATCTGAAAGCGCGTGAAAATTGCGATGTGTTGTTGGCCGATACAAAGTGACATTGTGGGGTTTATTTTAGCTGCGGGAACAAACCCGGAGCACCCGGAAGCAACCCACGCGGAACATGGGGGTGAACAAACTCCAACCAGAAAGGCGTCGGGGGAGTCGCACGCAGAACATTCTCGCTGCGAGGCACAATTGTTACCAACTGTGCCACCCCCTCTCTGCCGCCACGATGATAACGATTCACTTCTCTTGTTTCCCTCCCCTGGCCGAGCAGGATGCGGCGGAGTAAGGCGGCACGAAGGCCAACATGGTAATTATTGGCAACTATTACGTTCGTGTTACTTGATCAAAGTAGAGCGTGGGGCTGGTTGATGTTCTTAGCCCCGGTCACCAATGACTGCAGGAAAAACACAATTTTGCATTCACGTTGTTTCTGCACCAAATTTGGCTAAAATATCAATTCTAAAAGAAAAACAATCTAAAATAAAATAAATTCTAAAATATCTAAAATAAAATATTAAAATAAAATATAAATTCTAAAATAAAATACAAATTCTAAAATAAAACAAATTCTAAAATAAAATATCAATTCTAAAATAAAATATCAATTCTAAAAGAAATATCAGTTCTAAAATAAAATATCTAAAATAAAATATCTAAAATAAAATATAAAATTCTAAAATAAAATATGAATTCAAAAATATTAAATTTGGCTAAAATATAAATTGTGATAATTGGCTTCACTCTCGTGCGATGAACGCTCTCATATGCAGAGGCGGGTAGGAAGGTGCTACCCTCTACTGTGGCCCAGAGGGCGCATGAAACGGTCTCAGAGGGTAGCTCCATGGTATCCGCTTCTGTGGGCCGTTCTCTTAACAAGAAAGGTGGCACACTGCTCTGCGAGAGATCCGAATGGATACTTCGTCTCGTGACATTGCGCAATCGGAGAAACAATTGGGAAAAGTAAAACAAGGTGGCTGACGTGACTATCAACTCGCTGCATTCGCTGAACGCCCACCAGCTTTAATAATCACCTTGGCGGACACCACTTTGTGCACCAAACACTTTGTGTAAAATAGCCAAATTGGAAAAAAAATACCAGCGGCTCAACTGCTTTTCCACCCAACGTCTGAGAAAACGCAGAGACCCACGTGTTTTTGCCAAACGGACGAGTCCCGTTCGTCTCGAATGCCACGTTCCCGTCCACCGTGTGTGCTCCCGCAGGAGTTTCCGCGTTCGGGCCTTGGAACGCGGCTCGCGACGGGAGGCTTCGCGGCCGCGGTGGCAGCTGCCGCCACCGGTGGGCGGTCACCGTCACAGGGCCGCCGGAGGGAGGCCACGTCACGAAGCGCGGCAGCGTTTCCCCGCGTCCCACAGGCCGCTCCGCCGCGTTCCTGTTTAATATGCATGTCCGTGTGTTACCGGAACCCTCGCCAAAACCTGCCACCGGCGCGTCGATGTTTGCATGCCCACTGGCACGCGGAAGCGGACGACGCTTTTGCAAATTCGCTTGTGCCACTGAACCCTTTCCCCGTTTCCGTTCACCGCTGAATCATGGAATGCCGCGCAAGCGGTTCAGCATTAATTTTATTTCGAGAGGCGTAGCGCCATTGTTTTTAAAGGCCGTAGCGACACGACCGTACTCTATCATAGCTGGCACCAAACTGTGCCACATGCCCTCCCGCATGGCCTTGTGGGAGCCTCGGTACCGATCAAGTTATTTGAGTTTTTCTTCCAGTTTCGGAATGGAATCGGAAGAAAAACTCATGACGTACATGCACGTCATCGGAATGGGAGAGGGGTTGAGGGTGCAATCGAGCCGCGTTGTCGAAACTGTGAGCAAAATAATTAGCTACTTGTAAAAATAAACACATTCACGATGACTTAAGCGTTCTAAATATACGTTGCAGTCGTGTGGTTTATGGAATTTCCCGGCTGGGAGTTTGTCATGACTTTGACTCTCGCGCATAGCCATGTCGATGTATTGAAAATTGTTTTAAAATTAAAGATGCGACTGTTACACTTCCTAGCAATCATCGCTCTCAGTAGTGTTGATTTGCGGTTCACAATCCCCTGTGCCATTCTTAAACAAATCGCCTAAAATAGATCAAGTTTGGACAGCGACTGCTACATGCTAATAGATCGACTTACAGATACAAGATCACAACTGGTCCTGTCCAGAGCCACGATTGTTACAAACAACAACAAAAATGAACCTGTTCACAATCGACTGGATTTCACCTCGTCACGAGATTCAAGGTTGCTCAAGTTAGAGCACTCTCAGCTGACACTTCTGAGATAGATTCTGGGTTAGAATCCAGGCAGCTGCATCTGATTTTCTGGCCCCTCAAGTGTAGCTAGTTGATGGTCTCAGCCTGAACACAAATGACTGCGCAAAAAACGCAGGAACTAATTTTTTTTTTAAGTCAAAATCTTGGCCTTGTGATTTTAGAGAGGAGCAGGTTAATTTGGCAAGTGTCCACTGGTTTCATCCGTGTTAGGAATCATCAGGACTTTGCAACCGTCATGGCAACTGCAGTAAACAGACAACGTAGCATGGACAAAACAAACTGTAAGTGATGTGATAGTAATAGCGACGGCTGAAGTAAAAAAAATTCGAAAGTAGTAAATCCACGAGAAATTCGTTTTGAATCAAACCAGATAGGAAACGTGCACGCAAAAATAACTTTTTCTCAAGAGCCACAATTTATTGCTTTCTTCATTGAACGGATTTTTTTTTTAAACCCACAACAGACCCGTCTTGATTTTCCGTTATTTTCCAAGAAAATGCCCCACAACCAATGGCCCCCACCCCCCCCCGCTAAATCCAGACAACACGAGGTTCGTGGCATGGGGGGAGGGGGGGAGGCAAAACGTTCAGAAACACTCTTCGCGGAAAGGGGCATTCCGCTCGCAGATTGGCTGGAGAAGTGCCACCAGGCACCCGCGGTGACCTTATGGCAACTGTGGTTTTCGTGGCTTTATACTCGGTGTGGATGGGTCGACAGCGCGGGTGAGCAAAGGGACGACGATTGCATTTAATCCACAAAGCCGGGACGCTGCAAGAAAAAAAACCCAACGCTAAATGGCAAGAATTCAAAGCATGTCCATAGAAGCCCGGAGGAATGTGTTTCGTGATCGTGCGCTTGGGCGGAATGGACAAGGGGGGGGGAGTGGGTCCCAGGCATGAAACGCTCGGGCGAGGAAAGTTGGTCCGTGAAAAGTTTTCCAAAACGTGCAGTGGCGTCCACAGAATTGGCTTGTTACAAATATGAACGTAACAAGAAGCAGTGTTCTGCCGGCGGACTATCGCGAGCGAAAAAAACAACTGGTACGGGGCACGCACGGAGCGGTGTGCGTGGACCGCCACGTGGAATGGCAACGTTTCATTTGAGCTTCAGGAAAGATTCCAGGCTGTCCAGCTCCACGGCTTCTGCAAACTGCTCGTAGTCCTGCAGGGTCGAGAGAGACGGGGGGGGGGGGGGTCACGGAAGGGTGTCATAGCAACAGGGCAACTTCACGATAACGCCAAGTGCACTCCACGCATGTCACAGATGCGGGTGACCATTGGTAAAATCGGCGGGTACGACCCGACCGTACAAGTGCCGGGATATTCTCTCTCTCACGACGGCTGTGGACCACACTGAGCCGCGCTCGGACGCAGCACGGGAGATGTACGGCGTACCACGTTGTTCCATTAATGGCAAATCAAAGATTCACCAATCTGCGACTGTGGTAAAGATCAAACCATCAAATACATCACAGGTGAGTGCGTCATCCATGCACACCCTGGCAGCATCGCTGAAATCCTTACCGCATCTACTGCCGCCTTGGATCGGTTGAAGGACCTTAACATTAAACTCTGACATCGTCCATACAATCCACACAGCATCTACTACCACCTTGGATCGGTTGAAGGACCTTAACATTCAACTCTGACATCGTCCATACAATCCGTGCCGCATCTACTGCTGCATTTGATTGGTTGAAGGACCTTAACATTAAACTCTGACATCGTCCATACAATCCATACAGCATCTACTGCTGCCTTGGATCGGTTGAAGGACCTTAACATTAAACTCTGACATCGTCCAAACAATCCATACAGCATCTACTGCTGCCTTGGAATGGTTGAAGGACCTTAACATTCAACTCTGACATCGTCCATACAATCCATACAGCATCTACTGCCACCTTGGATTGGTCGAAGGACCTTAACATTCAACTATGACATCTATACAAACTGTTGCTTACATGCCATACGAATGGAGTATAATCGTGAAGGTTGCTTTGTTTTGACTTGGCACGAATACGTCAAACCGTTAGGGCTGTAAATGTGATGCAATAAAGGTGTCCGTTGATAAGATAGGAATGAGCGTGAAATTCCACGATGGGGTTTTAGTCGAGACAAACCTGATTTTCGTGTAGCGGTTTCGGGAGTCTAACGAATGTGTGTGTGATCCACCAACCCTTGCCTTCAAGGTGCTGGACTACGGTACACTGCAGCACCACCGGCTAACTGCGTGAGAACCGTAAATTCTCCAACAACGGAATGTGTGGCAATGTCATTTGGACCACCAACTCGGAGAGTTTGAAAGAATGCGGCCATCCCAACAGGTGAAACAAAGACAACCGCAGACCGGTTTTGTCATCCAGTAGATGAGATAATTGCTGAGGTAGAATCAGCAGTAAGACTCCTTCCACATAATGAGGCAGAGATGACTAGACATGAGGTTGCCAAAATAATTGAGAATAGCAAAGTTCCAAAAGTTAATATTAGCTCTAACGAGGCAAAAGCCTTAAGAGAGCTACGTGTAAATAAGGATATCCAAATCCTGGCAGCTGATAAAGGCCGCACTACTGTAGTGATGTCACGAGCCGATTATGATAATAAAATTAGAAATTTACTAGAGGAAAGTACCTACATTAAAATTTAACGAGATCCAACTAATACTTTAGAACGTAAGACTACTACAATAATTGCAAATTCATTAATCCCTAAGAATGAGCAATACCAAATTAAGCCAAGGGCCTCAAAACCACCTAGACTGTATGGGCTACCAAAGATTCATAAAATCGGCATCCCATTACGACCCATAGTACAATTGGCTCTGCCACATAAATTAGCAAAATATATAACTAAACAAATACAGCCCTACATCGGTAGGACATCTTCATTCATAAGAAATTCAGAACATATTGTGAATGTGATTAAAGATATTAAACTTAATCCTAATGATATTCTGATAAGTTTTGATGTGATTTCTCTATTCACTAAGGTTCGAGTGAACGAATCGCTTAAATTACTTGATACACTAGTAAAGAATACAGGTTTACCAAAAGATATTCCGAAACTTGCTGACCATTGTTTAAATAACGCTTACTTCTTATGGAGAGGGGATTTCTTTAAAGAAAAGGAAGGAGCAGCAATGGGCTCTCCTTTATCCCCTGCTATAGCAAATTTGTACATGGAAAACTTTGAAATAAGAGCACTTGCCTCGAGCACATTAAAACCATCTTTTTGGTTTAGATATGTGGATGACATTTTGGTTGTCTGGCCACATGGTAAAGCTACACTTAATTATTTTCTAAATCATCTCAATGCACAAAACCCGGCCATCCAGTTCACCATGTAAATGGAGGTGAATAACACACTCCCGTTCCTACATATTTTGCTTGGACATGGCCTAAACGGTAAAATAACACACAGCGTTTACAGAAAGCAAACGCACACTGATGCCTATCTGAATGCAGATTCGCATCATCATCCAGCTCAGAAATCCTCTCTTATCAAGACGCTCATACATCGGGCTAAAACAGTGTCAGATGGTGAAAATCTAGTGAGAGAGATCAAACACGTTAAAGCAGCACTACGACAGAATGGCTACAATAATGCTCAAATTAACAGAGCACTGAATGCCAAATCACGATCGCAAAGCAATACTGCTGAAAGCGATCAGATTGTTAAAACAATAAAACTTCCATATATCTCAGGAGTAACTGACAAATTAGCCCGTGTTTTGCAAAAGCAAAACATTACAGTAAGATTTGGTACAGTACACAAAATTCAAAAACTAGTATCTTGCACTAAAGACGCATTACCTAAATTATCAACAGAAGGTGTATATCGGATTAATTGTTTATGTGGCAGATGCTATATTGGACAGACGGGATGTAACATCAGCATAAGACTAAAAGAACATCAAAGAAATATTAAATTATCTCAAACACAACTGTCGGCAGTGGCAGAACATGCTTGTCAACAAGGACACTTAATTGATTTTGATAACGTTGGAGTGTTGTGTAAAACTAATTATTACTGGCAAAGACTAATTAGAGAATCCATTGAAATTGAGAGGAATAGAAATAACTTTAATCGCTCTGACAGCTACAGGCTTAGTGCAGCTTGGAAGCGTATTATTAAATAATACAAATGTAGTGCCGTGAATTTACTCGGACGACAATCGCCTTTCTTCCACCGTCACTTATATTTCCATCGTTCCGCACACACAGTAATTCTCCTCTTCGCTCTCCGCCAACTCGGACACTCCGATTCACCTCAGCACCGTCCGCTCATCCTCCTTCCACACACAGTGGTTCTCTCTCTATCTCCTCACACACAGTGTCTCCTCTATCTCTTCACGCGCAGTGACTTCCTCTATCTCCGCACACACAGTGACTCGTCTGTCTATTCACACACAGTGACTCTATCTATCTCGGCACACACAGTGACTTGTCTGTCTATTCACACGCAGTGACTTTCTCTATTTATGCACACACAGTGACTTGTCTGTCTATTCACACACAGTGACTCTATCTATCTCCGCACACACAGTGACTATCTATTCACACACAGTGACTCTAGTTATCTCCGCACACACAGTGACTCTATCTGTAACTCTCCCTGTACCTATCTCCTCCGTAACTATCTCTCTGCTCGCTAACTCTCCCTATCGCTATTTACCATCCTTTGGGTTCGGCTCCCAGTCTATTCTTCCCTAACATTTGCCGGCTCTCCTCTTCGCATCTCTCCACCTCTCGCCAACAACTGCCCAACAACAACTCAACTCCCCGTTCAAATCACCTAGCGTTTTATTCCCTTTCCAATCAGCCTTAATTAATTGCCACGTGGCTCGCTGGAATTTTCCCGCCAGCTCGCACCTATCCAACGGTCCAGACTTCGCGACGCCGCCACTTAACGCTAACAGCCTCTTGACCAATCACAGCCCTTGTGCCATGACTCCTTTAATTACTTCGGTTTGTTTACGCCACCCGTGACTCCACCACCTGCTCGACCTTATGTGACCCACACTGCTTGTATGTCTGTATGTACTGTATGTGGCCAATTTACCTATGCGTATCCTTTACTCCACTACACATATTACAATTCCTTATAGTGGAAACACATACTAATTAATGGATTACTAACGTAGCATATAATCACTAACACACATTACAACTAATTACTAATCTACAACTCATTACTAATCATAACCATTGACTGATTACTAATCGATTACATAATTACAATACCCCCCCCCCTCCGCCTCAAATCACTGCACCTGAATGAGTTAAATGATGACGTCACCCTGCTGCTCTATTTAAGACCGGGAGCAAGTGAGGGCTTTACCATTCTGGCGAATTGCCCGATGATGCTGGATGTAATTACCAGAGAAACGTCGTACTCAAACTGTAAATGTTGTGGATTCACTCTTCAACACACCGGTGGGCTAAAGTAGTGAATTATTTGTCTTTTGTCAACGTGACACACTTTTATGCTGATTGGCCGTGTCGGGTGGTGGAGGGTTACGACACATTTATAAATAACGCGATCTAACCCAAAAACCTTTATTATGAATAATATTGGTCGCGAAAGCCTACGTGTTAGATTGGCACCAGCTATCGTAGAGCGCGGTCGTGTCGCGACAGTTCTTTGCGGTGAGTAACGTCTTTAAAAGCAGCGGTGCTACACGCCTCTCTATATTAAATTAACGCCGAGCCGCTCGCGCGTTGAGATTCGCCGGCGAACGGAACACCCCACCCCCTTGCAACCTGCAGATGTCTCGGAACGGGAAAGGGTTAATATCTGCCTCCAGCCTGCGTCAGGTTTTCTGTTTGCCACGGCTCTGCTTGTCGTTTTATTGTTTTATTACAGATTTAAATCCGAACGGGAGGGGGGAGATGCGGAGGGAGAGCTCACCCCGCAGTAGGTGTTGTCGTTGAAGATCTGCGGCGGAACGGCCGTGGGGTTTCCACTCAGGTGCCTCATGTTCTGGCGGAGCTCATCGTTGGAGGCGATGTCGACCAGCTCGAACCTCACGGCTTTCCCCTCGAGCACGCGCCACACGTCGCTCTGGTTCGACTTGATCTGGACGATCGACACAGGCGCACACGCAAAAAAGACAAAGGTGGCCCCGTGTTAGCGAGTAGCAGCACCTATGAAGGCCGGCACGGCACACGACAGGGTGGGTGGCCAGCACCACGCCCAGCCGCATTTTTCTCTACAGTGGCGATGTTTACACATCGCACCAGGTACTCACTTTAGGCCAAGTCAATATAGGCGATGCCCAGGACCGATTCCGATAATCGTTACTGGTGTCGGCCATAAGTGGGAATCCAGCTCAGGTAGCCAGGTTCGTAGTGCATCGCGCTAAACACTACACTAACGCTCCCCACGTGTTGTGCACACGCACAACATGCCTGGGCACACGCACGGACAAAAAGACAAAGGTCCCCCGTGTAGACTTAACAGACTGTTGGGGAAAATGCTGTTTGCAAGTAGCACCTATGAAGGCCGGCATGGCACAGGAAGGGTATGGGTAGCCAACGCAACGCCCGGCCTTTGTCTCCCCAGTGGCAATATTTACAAATCAAATCAGGTACTCATTAAGGACCAAGTCGACCTAGGGGCGGCCCAGGGCCGGATCGAATATTCGCCACTGTTTTTGGTCGTGAGCGGGAAAGGAACTGGCGTCGTTGTGCTCGTAGCGCAGCAGCGCTAACCGCTAGGATACCGCTCGGATACCGCTCTCCATCACGCGTGTACACAGCGTGGCCATGTTAACAGGTGCCCTAGCTCGTCGCCCATTAACCACCAGCGTTGCAGGTGGGCAGCCGAGATACACCATTGTACACGTGCAATGGTGTGCAAGGCAATTATCACCTTTGAACAAACGAGTTGAAAGCGAACGTTCTTGACTGAATTTCATTTTATAACCCGAAGTTAAACTATAAACTCAACTAAACTATTATAACCCGAAGTTAACTATAAACTCAACTAAACTATTTTTGTTCATATTTTATAACCCGAAGTTGAACTATAAACTCAACTAAACAATTATAACCCGAAGTTAAACTATAAACTCAACTGAACTATTTTTTTCATATTTTATAACCCGAAGTTAAACTATAAACTCAACTAAACTATTTTTGTTTATATTTTATAACCCGAAGTTGAACTATAAACTCAACTAAACAATTATAACCCGAAGTTAAACTATAAACTCAACTGAACTATTTTTTTCATATTTCATAACCCGAAGTTAAACTATAAACTCAACTGAACTATTTTTGTTCATATTTTATAACCCGAAGTTGAACTATAAACTCAACTAAACAATTATAACCCGAAGTTAAACTATAAACTCAACTGAACTATTTTTTATTTTTCCATGGCGCCCAATCCAGTGGTAGATGGAGGGGGTTGTTTGACCGTGCTTCACCACGCTGGTCAGTGTAGAGTTGGCGATGGGGCGAAAGGGGGTGTGTGGTGGCTAGGAGGAATTGAGATATCTCGTGCGATGCCACTGACGATAGCCGTAGTTGGAAATCGAAGTCCTGAAGGTCGTTGAGTTCACGGCGCAGTGCACTAACCGTTGCACCACCACTCCAAAACTGTCTCCCGTTCTTGCAACATCTTAACGCGATCTTGCCAACCGACATGCGCTCAAAGACAGATCTGTAAACACGCGCGTGTCTGTTCCCCTCGTGCACTCGCTCCGCAAGTTTTCATGGAAACACGACCGAGCACCCGTGACTTCAAGAAAGAGCGACGGGAAAACCGGCGCGCATACCTGAGGTCGAGCGTCTCTTTACAACCGTGCACTCGTAGTCAAACATGGGTTTGCGGCCACCCAAAACTAAACTGGGTTCCCAAGCGCAGCAAGCCCATTGCCTCAGCCTGCTGCCCAATCGGCACAGCGGCAACACGCCTGCCTCTCGGCAAAGACGGCCCTGGGTTCGATTCCCGGCTCGGGCGCCTTTCTGTGCGGAGTTCGTACGTTGTCCCCCTGCTCTGCATGGGTTTCCGCCGCTTTACTCCCGCACAAACGCCACCGGCATTTGGTCGAGCATCGATCCCAACTCACGTGAAGGTAGAGCCTTGGCAATGTCGCTCGCGCCAGGCGTGCACGAGATGAAAGTCTCGAGGGTATTTGGCCTACTGCGCCATGCGGGCGAGATGGTGTGGGAGAGGTGGGAGTGCCCACACTTTACCCCACCACACGCGACCTGTCGATCGACTGCTGCAACCATTTACTTCACGATGGCGAGATGTTGAACTACCTCGCCTGGTATATGGGAGGGCGTGGGTTCGATCCCGACCCTCACGCCGCTATATTTGCAGTTTCAATGTTCTCCCTGTGGTCGCGTGGAATTTTTTTTTCCCCAGTCCTCCCGGTTTTTCCCTCCACATTTAGAAACATGCATTAGAGTATTTGTCTGCTGTATATTTCCACTTCATTGGGCTATCATTTGTGGCCAGGTCGCTTTTGAAAAAGAGCTATTTAGCTCAGTGGGCCTTACCTGGTAAAATAAAAACTGTAGTTTAATGTTGTTTATAGTTTATACTTTTGGGTGGACAGGTGCAGTGGATGATTTTAGAAACTTGCTCCATTGGTTCAACTGCCGCAGACCTCTGGATTGCATACCCAGTGAGCTACGACACCATTGCAGCATTCTCATGCGTTAAGGAGGAAGTCAAATTCCCCAACAGTAAATTCAATCGAGATATTTACCATGGCGACGAGTGCACAAATGGCCACAAATATATCAATCAACAATGAATCCCAAGTGGCATGCAATGCTAGCTTCACAAACCCCAGTAATAATAATGATATTGATGATGATATTATTGACTTATTGTGGAAATCTCTCACCGAGTCCCAAGACTCTCTTTCAGGATAGTCCTTCCTGCCTTGGGATGTTTGACCAATTTTCTTTCAAGCGGTGTGTTGCTTTGTGTTGGGGGGAAACCGGAGAACACGGAGAACAACCCGCGAATACGAGGGGACCACACTCACCGGTCTGCAAACACGCGGAGTTTCACAAACCTACACTGTCCCCCCCAAAAAAGCCTTATCTCTGAAGTGCTGGAATATTTTTTATTTTACCAGGTAAGGCCCACCGAGCCATACAGCTCTTTTTCAGAAGCGGCCTGGCTATCACAAACGATAGCCCAAAGAAAGCGGCGTACCATCATGTGGTATTCATAGCAGGCAAATGCTCTTTAAACGCGTGATGTTGATTCCAAACGTGGAGGTAAAAACCTGAGGACCCGGAGAAAAATCCACGAGACCACGGCGAGAACACACAAACTCCAAATATACAGACATCAGGGTCGGGATCGAACCCATGAACCTCCTGTATACCGGGCGAGGTAGTTAACATCTCGCCACCGCGGTACCCAGGTGAGTGCCACAGCGCCAGCTAAGCTATAATGTATAAAGGCAACGTAATGCAAACGTAGGCCCATGACGATTTGCGGTATCTGTGCAAACCTTGTGCAGCGAGATGGCTAGCGCAGCTTCACTGGGGCCTCGGGCCGCGAACACCTGGACCCAGTTACGGGTGACAGACTTTAAACAGTGTTTCTCCAGAGAGCTGACTACGCAAATATACAGCTATGAAACCCTGAACGATGATCCGTCGTGAAAACTTTGAAACTAAGAAGTCTTCTTGGCCACGAGGTATTTGGTGATGCTGCTGCTGCATTGGCAGTGGTGCACAAGCACAATAAACACAAAAAAATCAACATGTCTGTCAATAACGATGCCTAAACACAAAACATATATAATAGGTGAAGTTATGGACAATGCCCCTTCATTTATGTGCTATGAAGAAGGGCTAGGTCTAAGGCGTTCTTCGCGCAGCATTGCTTTATTATTTCAGTCGTTTACTGCCGTACGCACCCTGAAAGTTGTGTGTGTGTCTGCAGCAAGCGCGTGTGTGTGTACCTATGGACGCGCGCGCGCGTGTGTGTGTGGGGGGAGCGGTAGTGTAGCGGTTAACGCGCTGCGCTACGAACCCAAAACGTCGCTAATTATATATTTTAATTTTAGGGCCACATTGACGAATGTGTTCAGTTTTCTTGACGAAAGAGAGTACTGTACTGCATGCTTACATGCCTTTGCAGCCACGCTTGTGCGATGACAAGTTGGCATCTGTAATCTTCAAAGAATGCAGAAACAAGTGCCCGTATCGACTCTGTGAGCCTTTGGCCACAAAGGACTCGTGCAAACACATGACCTGATAAGATCAATCTGTCAACATGTTCGCTGATAGCACGTAGCCGAATCTTAAAACCACAGCCCACACACCTCCTCAAATAAGCAAATAACAATAACTAATTTCGAACCCCTAAGCCAAAGCACTGCTGTAAGCAGGCCTCACCACGCCTGCTGGTTGTGTGATTATACTTCATCACGCTGGTTAATGCCGGTTACTCGCTTGCCAGACCTTCCCCCCCCCCATTATATCCATCACCAAGAAGAAGCTGGATGTCGAACCGGCCAAAACTGCTGCTGCGGAAAAAGCGGCGCCTTCACCACCTGCGGAAGAAGCCGGGTTCCAGCGCCGACAGGTAAAAAGCGGCACGGCAATTATTGACCTCTCTGCGGACTACGACGACGCCGTGTGGCATCATGGCCCCCGCTGTTGCTGCTGATGATGATGTCGCCGTTCCACTGCACACCGATTGGACGCGATGCGCAGGAAGCGTACCTTTGACGGTGAACACCTCGCAGGAGAACGCAGTTGCAAGAGAATTGATGAACGATGGCCTCCCTCAAGGCCCCCTACTAGCGCCGCCACTGTTGACCATACGTACGCGTGACCTGCTATGTACATCACCTCGGAGGCTCGCATATGCAGGTGACATAGCCCTGGCCGCACAGGGCACTAAACCTCGAGGACGTTGCCAATACAGTGCTCTTAACAGCTGATCTAACTTTATTGGAGGCGTATTTATCTTGCCGGAGACCCCGACCAAATCCCTCGAAACCACCACGAGCGCTTTCCACCTTAACAATCGTGCAACAGATGCCACCCTCGATGTGTCCTTCTTTGCGAGCCCACTCCAAGATACACAAGGGTTATCATGGATAGTAAGCCTGACCTTCAGGGCCCGCATAAAACGGACCTGTGAAAACACCAACTCAAGCATCACCCAGCTTAAGAAATGTGCAGGAACGACCCAAACTATGAACCGTGTAGTAAACCACCGTAGTCTACGCGCTCCTTCGACGGAGGGAAAGCAACATTACAAGAACTCTCTCCCAAAGCCCTCTCGTCATGGCATGGTTGGCTACGTACGGTGCGAAAGAAGTTCAACGCACATGCATACATACATGGCGAAGCAGACCTCGACATTTGCATTTAGCTTTCTGAGCAGGCAGGGTTAAATTATGATGATGGTGGTGGTGGCGGGGATGGAGGCGGTGGCACGGAACTGAATGAGTATTACTCGCCCTTGATGTGAGCCACAGGGGGGAATTCAACTCGTCATGCGCAGCGTGAACCCTCTGTGGCGACATCTCCACGCCCAGAATTTCACTGCTCTTCTGTTGGGCTCGTGAGGAAGAGGAAGTCACGCATCCGTGACCGATCGTCAACATTCTTACAAATTACCCCCCCCCCCCCGAGACATAAATGTGAAATATCATACGAGCGACGAATATCAACGACAAAGCGGGAGTTACGTGTGCATGTTGAACTTCTTTCGCGCACCGTACGTAGCCGACGGTGCTGATTGAAGGTGCGGGGGGAACAACAAACTAAACACAAAAAGCAGCTAAATGTCATTCCCAGTTCAGTGCAAACAATTTTACATCATGCATTGAATTATTAATGAAGTTCACTTCTCTAAGCTGACTAGATATACATGCATGCACATATCCAATAATACATGTTTTGATCCGTGTAACCACTCCCCGCAGGCACTAGCGATGCTACTATTCACCGCAATCATACTACAGTAATATGAAAAAAATATCTATGCCTCGATTATCCTGGCTGGGCTCCTGTTCAACCCCAACAGTAACTCTGTTGTCAGTGGCTGCTGTGGGCCGTTGCTAATTAAACTAGCTGGCTAACTG
The DNA here is from genome assembly GCF_048934315.1 of Petromyzon marinus. Taxonomy (NCBI): domain Eukaryota; kingdom Metazoa; phylum Chordata; class Hyperoartia; order Petromyzontiformes; family Petromyzontidae; genus Petromyzon; species Petromyzon marinus. The sequence continues at coordinate 3,702,995 of NC_133715.1, forward strand.
GCTAAAAGGGATTTTCTATGTAGCAAGCGATGCATTATTCAAACGGAAGTTCAGAAGAATAAATAGATAGCGATACCAACAAGGTGGGAGTAATTAATACAGTGACATGTTATTTTAAAATTGCTCTAAATTTTCACTTCGTGCTTCTCATAATGCACTTATTTTGCCAGAATATTATTTAAATCCTAGAGAATGAAAACATACTCTTTGGTTCTTTCCGTAAAGTCACGTAGGTAGAAAAATACATTTTTTTGTTTGTGACTTTACCGAAAGAACCAGAGAGTATGGATTCCTGCAATCACGAAAGCTTCAAATCAAGAATGAAAACAAACCTTCACAATATGTATATTCTTTGCAAAAAAAACCGGATTATTCTTCATGCTCCACATTGCAAAGCCACAAGTAATCTACGAGTGTTAGTTTAAAAAAAACAATTGATTGAGGAATACATTTTTGTAATCTGAATCGTGACAATTCGTCAAGGGTGAAAAATCGTTCCACCTCGAGCCCGAACGCAAGCACAACAGCAGAGTGCACATCGTGTCACAACATGGGTGCGTTACTCTTCATTCAGCTACGCTCAATGCCGAAGGGAACAACGAGCGTGCAAAATACGCTTCCATCCCACGTCTGATGATGACGTGGTCAACCCGAAAAACTGTGACCTTGGGTCCAAGCGTCTCCTAGTTGTGTGTGCGAATGGTATGTAAATTGCATATTTATTTTGAATTAAATTAATGGATGCAATAATAAATACATGAATAATTTCAAGAGTCTGGTAGTTGTAGCTCTAATGCGAAGGAGCGCCTGTAATAATAATAATAATAATTCAAATGTATAATGCACATTCCATCCTAGGATCCCAATGCACAATGCATGAAAATCAGGAAACAAAAACAGAACCAGGGCAACCGACTAAAAAAAAGAGGGAAGGCCACTTTAAAGAGTTGGGTTTGCAAAGCAGACTTAAATCTATCTACAGACTCTGATTGCCTGATTTCAAGTGGCAAGGCGTTCCATAGTTTGGGTGCCATGCTAACAAAAGCCCCATCACCAAAAGAGCGCAACTTACACCTGAAGTCCTGAGCAGTTCGGAGATCAGAAGATCCTAAGGCCCTTGATGGAATATATAAATGCGTTAGTTCCTACAAGTAGTGCGTGGTGAGCCCTTTTAAAGACGTACAGGATAATAGCACGATCTTAAAAATTCAGAACAGCCCAGAAAAGCTCTTCAGATGCCTTACGGTGGTGAACAAGGCCCCATGGAGACCTGGCAAAGGCGACACAGCAAAATTCATGGAGATTTTTTAAAGAGCCCACAAAGGATTCAGCAAGCTAAGGGGAATTGAAGGAGAGCACGGCCTCAAAAAAACTAACAAAATAATGGGATCGTGGATTTTGTAGGCGGTCAGATAAAGTTTTGTTATTGTTTAACCAGGTGATTGATGCGCCAGCATTTACTAATTCATTCCGGTAACTTTCTCCCTGGCGCTTAGTCACATCCTTATCACTCTTCTATCGCATGGTTACTGTTATCGTGCACTGCTAATTGACTCCTCCACCCATGTTTAGGACTTGGTTCTGGCAGACCCACCGTTTTGTCTCATAAATATTGTGTTCAACCACCACCATACTGCAGGTCAATACAACACAACAACAACCGACATTCGCCATTAAGTGGCGGTGACGTCACTACAGCACTTGTGCCAGGCTATGTGCGCTTTAATGCCACGTGAAGTGTCGAACGCACGCGGGACAGACCCGGGTGCCATGGGTTGACTGAGATGACTGGCCGATGCACGACCTGTGCCCCCTACTGTGCCAACTTGCTGTGTTTTAGACGCCCGGCGCTCTGCTCGTTGTTGTGAGCGTTGCTCCTCTGCCCTCCGATACAACGCACTCGCTCACCCGCCCATTCACCCACTCACTCACTCACACATGCAAGGTCACAACATCTCTCTTTCTGCCTCTTCCCACGCACTGCTCCACTTTGAAATTCCCTACCATTATCGCCTTTCCCATGCTCGTGTAACCTTGCTCAATGCAAGGTTGGCTACGTATGATCGTGCCGTATGTTGCTGGCTGCCTGACGTTTTCGGCCCTTGGGCCTGTGCTCAGTGAATGGACTGATTATTGGGTTTAGTTTAACCTACACAGGTAAAGACTGCTCACCATCTGTTGGCAACTAGTGCAATGATGAGTCCTAATAGTAACGAAAACCGGTCTGCGGTTTATATCTGTCTCACTGCTGCCTGTCAGTCGGTCATATTTGCTCAAATTTATTTTGATGGTGACCAAAGACAAGAGGACCACAATGCAGTTCTTCAGGAACCGCCGATGGGTATTGTTTTGTGTATCATGCACAAAGGCGGAGTGCTTTTCACACGATCTGCACCGATACGGTTTTCAGGCCTGTGCTATTATTCTGCTTTCGTTGATTTCCATCTCGTCGTTCAGACTCCACAAAGCGCGTGTTGCAAAATGTGCGGGCATAAAAGGGGAGCAGCCTCTGCTTTCAGGAAATTACAGCTCCTGCGTGTTAAGACACCGCGGAACCACCCTCTGTGATTGGCGTGGCATGATGACAGGGATAACGTCGTCATCTGTACGCGTTCTGCATGGACATGTCTGTGTGTTATGCACCGTGTGCTAGACACGTCACAGCCCTTTCGGCAATCCGCTGTGGGATGACCATTCTTCACCATGCTGCTCAGTGTCTGATGGTGAAGGCGGCACGTTGCATAGATGTGGGAGCATAGGCATTCAGTACAGTACGATAATCCAGTAGGTGTGAGTGTGCGTTTGTGATTAGATCTGTGTAACTTCATTGACAATGGCCACAAGTTTTTTTGGGGTGAGCTTTTACTTTCCGGGGCATCTTACAATGCAGAGAACATGGTAACTGCCGTCTTCAATGCAGGAGGAATGGCAAAAACTGCATGAACTATCTCCTGAAGCCGCTTCATCTGGTCGTGACTAGCAGACCTCGGACACGCAAACTCCGGTCATCCTAGCCAGCGCCTTTTGGCTAGCTATCGAACAAAGACGATCACCGCGTCGCTCACTTTCAGATGCTCTTGTGCAGCCGTCTGGAGCGCTTTCCCTTCCGATATCTAGGAAGCCACTGGAGCTATGCACTTTTAAATCATCTCGATTGAAAACTCATTTCAGTAGAACTACTTTTTGTGTTTAGTTTGCTGTCCTTCCCCCGCACCTCCGATTAGCGCGGTTGGCTACGTACGGCGCGAAAGAAGTTCAACGTACACCGATGGCATTCGGCTCGTGAACATATTGCTGCCGTGATGCGCGGGAATAGAACGGAGGCATGACATGAAACGCATTTCACGTCCAAGGCCACTGCACTCTCCCGCCGAAGATGCTCTCAGCGGGGTTGCACATTTGTTGAAAAAAAAACGACTGCTCACAGCGCACAGCGTGCCTGCAAATGTTTTAAGTTAACAAGCCCAGCAAGTTATATTTCTAAAAATGCTAAGTGCGCCGGGTCACCATGGCTGGGTCAGTAGGGGCAGTCACAAAGACGCTGCGCAGAGGAGCAGCAGCAGCAGCAGCGGCGGCAGCAATGCCTCGGGCTAACACTGTCCTCCTTTTGGTGGCTGCAGATTGCTAGGAGGCGCATGTTTTTTTTAACAGCTCTTTAACAGAGGGAGGTGGAGCAGCGGCGGCAGCAGCAGCAGAAGTTCACCCGTGTCTGTCCCCGAAACACTCAACGTTGGCTCGCGCACGACGCAGGTCGAGACACGCTGCTGCTGCTGTTCATGGTTGCTGCGAGCAAATGATGCCAGAACACAACTCACTCGACCAGACCTGCAGCATCAATCATCATCTCATCGATCCGTGCAGCCACCAGTGCACCCTGAACGCTGCAGTAAAACCCTAAAATGTATTTGTTATTTGTAATTAGCCAGCTTGTAAATGTTACAAGTCTTTACAACTGCTTTTGGTTTTTTGTTTGTTGTACTTCACCCCCGCCCCGCACCTCCGATTAGCACGGTTGGCCACGTATGGTGCAAAAGAAGTTCAACATACGTACATACATACAAGTCGCCTATGTATGGCATTTAGTCTGAACACTGCATTTTATTTCGTTGAAAAGCGGTTTTAGCTGGACTCACAATGTTGCGCAAGTTTTACGTCTTTAACACGCCAAACTGCCTACAGTTCATGGGAGTTGTTTTACCATCAAACTATTTTTTACAAATATTTTTTTCTTTTACCAGGTAAGACCCACTGAGATACGTAGCCCTTTTTGAGAAGCGAACTGGCCACAAATGATAGCTCAACGAAGTGGCTTATCATCATGTGGAAATTTATAGCAGCCAAGTACTCTAATCGCGTGTTGATTCTACACGTGGAGGGAAAAACCGGAGGACGCGGAAAAAAATCCACGCAACCACAGGGGGAGCATGCAAACTCCAAATATTCAGCAGGCGTCAAGGTCGGGATCGATACCACGACCTCCTGCATACCAGGAGAGGTAGTTAACATCTCTCCACCGTGGCGCCCCATACTTTACTACACTAGTGAGTAAGGTTTGGGGAAAGGGGTAATTACCAATTTAGATATCAATCGCCAGTGATGTTAACCGGCCAGGCGGCTAGAGGTCACACATTGGTTGGGGGTCATCTCTTAGCCCATCCTCTCGTCATAGTCGACAAAAATGAGGACCACTTTGTGGGAGACTCGTGGTGATTATGATGGTGTTTGTCTGATTTACTGGAATGCCAATGTTCAGTGTGCAATGTTACGCAACAGCTCTGTGTTGTAATCCAATAAACAGACGGGATCACAACGACCCTCCATGTGGACTTACATTAAACCTGTGTCCATCAGCTGTTGTTATTTTATGAAGGTGCTAAAACAAAGTTAAGAGGATATATTTGTATTCTTAGCTCTTTCGGTAAAGTCACGTTGAAGGGAAACAATAAAATATATATAAAACAATAAAAAAAATTCTCACGACGTTTCGACCATAACACAAACGGTCGTCATCAGGTGTGTCGGTTTGCATAAATTTATTTATATTTAAACTGTGTATTTATTTATTTATAAAAAACGTCAGCGCCACGCGCAGCGATTTGGCAGTTTATTTAGAAGGACTAGTCCATCTATGTTCTGAAAAGAGGAGGGGGGAGACGAAAAATTAATGTATGCTGTCTGAAAGCCACTGTAAGCGTGAACAATCAATTAAGACCTGAAATGGTTGATCAAATCTTTCCAATGATTGCTAAGCCAGAATCCATCTTCTCGGTTGAAATTGTCTCTGTGCTTGTATATGTGGATAGCCTTCATGAACGAATCTCTCATGGTAGCCAGATGGCTTACAAAGAACCTCTGAGAATTTTTATTGTTTTATATATATTTTATTGTTTCCCTTCAACGTGACTTTACCGAAAGAGCTAAGAATATGAATTACTGCAGTCACGAAAGCTTTAAATAAAAAAGGATATATTTGTTTACCAAACAGATATTTTGCGCTTAGAGACAACTGAGGCATACAAGGCTATATAACAAACAATTATCATTATTATCGTCGTATTAAACACTTCCAAGGCTATTTTGTTAGCAATTAACTACAAATATAGTGGGCGATAACTACATTATTTCTATTTATATTATACTACATGGTGCGAGTAAATATAAATTACATGGTACCAAAGCATTGGGTCACAATGAAGAAAAAGAGTGTTCACTTGCACCCAAATAAAATGCCCCACTGCAAAGTGAACACGACAAAAATGTGCATGCGAAGACTTGTTTGGTGGCTTCATCACCGCACCGCGGAATGAATACCAAGCAAAAACGTGGCCCATCTCGGCAACAATACACGTGTTCGCGTTCTGTGGACATTGCAAAAAAAAAAAGAAACCACGCACCCCTAGCAAAACCACAGCAGGCGCAAAAAACAGCCTAGGCACCAGGCGTGGCCACGTGGCTTCTTCCATGGCTACGCAGAAAAAGCTTGAACTCGCTCCACCATAAAACCAAGGACACGGTACAAAACCACCATGTTGTTCCACCGAGCTCTCTCTCAAGGTTTCCCGGGCCCCCATACACCTCCACCCTCCTCACTCCAATGAGCACGGCAAAACCGCCGCGTCCTACGGAGGCACGTCCAATAATTCGCTCATCGTACCCAGAAGCGGGACCGTGCGCGGCTGTGCGGTGTCACCGTAGCAGCACCGGCAGCTGTCTGAAACTCTCTCCCAATGCTGCACATTCGCAGCATGCAAGTCCCATTAAAGCACCATTATCTACCTTCATGAAGCAGCTCAAGGCTCTCACTAATGCAGGCCTCAACCGTTCAGGCGTTCACCGGTCCAGTTTCTCACCCATTCAGGCGCTCACCGGTTCAGGCCATCACCTGGCCAAGCCTTCACCTGTACAGGCTCTCACCTGTCCAGTCTCTCACTGCACTGCGAAAATTTATTTCTGGTTTGCTTTACGAAACAAAGTAAAATTTTGGCTTCCTTGGGAAAAAAAAAACATTATTTAGTAGCCTTTCAAATTTTTAACACGTAAAATATCACGGCCTCTGCTATCGATTGACCCTTGACACCCAGCACAATCCCATCACCAGTCTCACAATTTCTCAGTGGCAATATATATCAGCCATGGTTGAGTGAGGCTATCCAACTAATTAAGTATTATATCACTCTGATTATTGACTCCATTAATTCGACGAATCGGATAACGTGGAAAAACATTAACAGAAAAACGTATTTCCTCTGTTCCCACATGTGCCACTGGATGGGAAGTGATGGACGGGCCTTGGTAATGTCAACAGCATCATCATCCTCGTCATGTCAGGCACGGCCCATAAAGGGTTTCCCGCCTTCGGGAGGCAGGATTCTCTGGGCGGCGCTATTATTGAAGGGGCCTCTGTAACCGACCGCAAGAGAAGTAGTCGATTACAAACCTGAGTCAATTTGTCGACTCTTCATCCCAGCTATCGTTGATAACGTCCGTTATTCCATAGCGTCACACGGTAGCGTGAGTCAACTCAATGTCCCTGCCGAGCCATTCAACAGCAAGAGACCCGAGGGGGTAAGTGATCGCGTTTCTTCTTCCCATCGCGGTGCTCAATTTCATGTAAGCACGCGCTTCTCGGTCGCGTGTTGTCACACCTCTAACCTACACCGGCTGTGATTACTCGTCTCACTGCAGCCACGCCTCTCGGTCATCTCCAGTGAGCTGCACCAGGTTAGAGCTTCACCAAGCTCTCACATGGACCAGATTTGAGCTTGTGGTGCGCCTCGGTGGTGAGATGTTTACTACCTTGCCTGGTATGCAAGAGATCGTGGGTTTGATTCAGAGCCTGACGATGCTTGCTGTATATTTGGAGTTTGCGTGTCTCTCTCCCCATGGTCACGTGGATTTTTTTTGCGGGTCCTCCACTTTTTCCCTCCACATTTAGAAACATGCGTTTTCAGGATTTGGCTGCTATATATTTCCAAGTTAAAAGCCACTTCGTTGGGCTATTATTTATGGCCAGGTCGCTTCTGAAAAAATAGCTATATACCTTAGTGGTCCCTACCTATAAAAACAAATAAGCGTTTAGTTTTATAGTTTTTCACCACCACTCACCTCTCGTGCCACCAGCACCCGAGTGGGCACTCACTGCCTTTATTAGCAGGCTTACACAAACCCCCATCCTCTTATCTGAAGAGTGCACGTTAAACCAAGGTGACATTTGCCTGCAGTGTTGTTACTAATAGAATGTTGATGATGAAACAAACTATTCGGTGATACTGCCGATGCATTGGTAGCGGTGCACAAGGACAAATCCTTAAAATAAAGTCAACACATTCAACAATAAAACTGTGGCCCAAAAATAGAAAAAGACTATGAAATGCGACGTTTTGGGCTATGGCCCATCTTCCTACTACAGGTAGTCCCCGACTTACGATATTTCGATCTTACGATGGCGATATGACAAAATTGTAAAATATTTCTCATTTCGCGCGGCAGGCAAATGCAGTAGCGTACGAGGTACGATACTGTAACTTTATCATCGCCATCCTCCTCTTCCGACAACTAAGTTAATGTAGCCATCAACAACCTGACATCGTTCAAGTATGCAGACGACAGACATAATCTTGGTGAGCATAGTAGAATATGATACGTTACGATACGTTCAATGCATGTATGATACGTAGCTTCAGCGATTTCGTGTTAGGGTTACCACGATACGATACATACGTTCAATGCGTTAAAAGTTTTTTTATAGCAGATAGGATTGTTTCCTGAAAAAACTTTCTATGAAATTGCAGTTCATATAGGTAGGCTAAGAATTTACCTTGTTTTTTTACTTTAAATTGTACTGTGCAATACAGTATTGTAATTAATAAATACATACAGTATATAGTTTGTACAGTACGGTGCTGTAAATTGCTCTGTTTTGCTAAATTATCACCATTCTTTAAGACTCCTTGGTAGGCTAGGCCAATGTCGACTTACGATATTTTCGACTTACGATGGGGTCGTCGTAACGCATCTCCATCGTAAGTCGAGGACTACCCTGTATTTTACTGTCGTTACAAAACTGGATGTGGGTATGCTACATACAAATTTATTCAAAATGATACCGTTTGTTGTTGCTCATGGGACAGTGCTCCCATTCTGCTGGGTCATGTGGTCGCCATGGTACTGTGAAGTAATGTTCCAACCTGGCTGAATGTTTCAACGCTTGCCAGAGCAAGGCGAGATGTTCAATAAGAAAACTTGGATGATTCTTAATTCATAACATGTATAGATAGCGTGTTACATTCACCTCGCTTTATTGATTTTTTTCCCTTACTTTCACCGTATTTATTTCTCTAACATGCCTCAAGTCAGCCCTCGTTCCAGTCACGAATTAAGACAAACTCGTCTTCACGTGAGTATCACTTACATATGTTTTTGTTTGTTCTCTAAACGCTTTTGTTTTGCACAGGGTGGTCCAGATCTATTGCGACTCCCAATAAATTGACCTTTACATATTAATGTCTGTTTTAAACAAACCTTACTTTAAACATATATATTAAGTTTTCGAAAATGTAATTGGGGTCGCAAGACATCTGGACCGCCCTGTAGAATATTGAAAATGTTGGTTTTAAATCACACGCCATGTCTAGATTCCCTAGGCTTCCTCATCTAGATAGTTACGATAAATATATCTCTCTGCAAGTGGCGAGATGTTAACAACCTCGCTCTGTATACAGGAAGTCGTGGGTTCGATCCAAACCCTGATACCTGTATATTTGGAGTTTGTGTCTCTCTCCCTGTGGTTGCGTGGATTTTTCTCCAGGTCCTTCGGTTTTTCCCTCCACGTTTAGAATCAACATCACGCCTTTCGAGTATTTGGCTGCTATACATTTCCACACGATAAGCCACTTGATTGGGCTATCGTTTGTGGCCAGGTCGCTTCTGAAAAATAACTACGTAGCTCAGTGGGCTTTACCTGGTAAAAAAATAAGAAGTAAAATGTTCAGTTTATTTTTGTTAAGCCACGGTGTTATTGACGAATGTGTCGAGATTTGTTGTTAACTGCCCTTAAGCGCCACTGCCAATGCAGATTCCCTTTACTAGGGGCTCTCCTTAGCCTTCACCGTGTGGGAAAGATCGGAGCGCAAGAGCGGGTTAGTCCTCAAAAGTCTCTTGCACCTTCGATGTTAATCATTAAAGACACACGAGGCCCTGACTTATTAATACGGTGTCAGCAATGTGCAACCGTAGCCCTTTTTAATGCGTTCCGATTCAGGTCCAAAGCGTTAACGCATTCATTAGCTCTGTCCGTAGTGGGGGACGGCCTCCCCACACCAGAGACAAAGAAAGCTGTCACTGGTGTGGACCAATCAGTTTCAAAGACAATGCATATATTATCAGAGTATGCTTTTTGTTTGCATTTTGACCGCAACTATTGTGGTTAATGCAGACATGATTCCTTGTAAAAGGTTCCAGTTTGGTGTTTTAACAACTTAACACCTGTTTTGTTGCCAGATAAAAAGGGAAAAAAGCCTATTATCATATTTTGGTACTGGCAAAAGAGGTCCCATGATATGAAACGATTGCTTTTATTTTACCGGGTAAGGCCCACTGAGCTATACAGCTATTTTTCTGAAGCGATCTGGACCCAAATGACAGCCCAATCAAGTGGCTTATCACGTGGAAACTTATAGCACTCAAATACTCTAAACCAGGGGTGGGGAACCATTTTTCTGCCAAGGGCCATTTGGATATTTATAACATCATTCGCCGGCCATACAAAATTATCAACTTAAAAATTAGCCTGTTATATTTGGTCAAACATTTAATTAACTCACCCCTAGTGCGATGCCTGGAACTGCTTCTCTTTGGTGAGGCGTGTGATGATGTTAGCTGGTATTGACGATGGCGAGACGTGGTGATGATGTTAGCTGGTATTGATAATGTTGCTACTCGCAACTGCTTTTCCAGGTTTGCTCTACCTAGATTTGTTGAATTTCGAGTCCCTCCTGCGGTTGCCTTGGCAGGGCCAGTCCAAATGATTTTGCGGGCCTCATACGGCCCGAGGGCCAGACGTTCCCCATCCCTGCTCTAAACGCATGCTTCTAACCGTGGAGGGAAAACACGGACGACCCAGAGAAAATGCATCTGACAACGGGGAAAGATACACGTACACTCCAAATATACAGCAGGCGTCAGGATCGGGATCGAACCAACGACCTCCTGCATACCAGGCGATGTACTAAACATCTCACCACTGCAGCGCCCCATATGAACGGAATATGAATGGAAGTTTAGCAAAAAATTGCTGTGACTGATAACTGGCCAAACGGATCAAGCGGTTGCGTAAAAAACTTGAGGATTAAAAATAAACACTGCTAAAAGAGAATTAACCTTAGGTGGCACGGGCAAGTGTGTGTTATTACGTTGTGTGACGTGTCCTAGGTCACATGTCATGGGTTTAATCTCGCCTGCCGATTACGTTCTCATGTGTACTGTGTGTCATCATCTACAACAGGCTTTGCATGACGTGTGACATACGACTTGGAACGCGTCGCTATTATTGCTAAGACAAAAATCGAGGGCAAACGCAGATTGGGGAAAGCATTTAAAAGTCCACGCGTATGGATTATTTGTTCCTCCTTGTTAACATGAGCAATTAAATCGGCGTATTGTGAAGGCATTGTGGCCAATGCATTTCCAACAAATAACGACCTCCTTGCGAAAGGTTGTAATAGTAGTTTGCAACATGCTGAAAATCGGCGTGAATTAATTTCGCATGGTTCAGCCAAATCAGTTGCAATAAACCAAATCATTGTTCCTCAAGTTAAAGTTGTGTGCTGCTAAGAACGGAAGCGACCAAGTTGCATAGCTGAACGCAGGAAAACTTAACGTATTAGGGACCGTCCATAAATGACGTCACGCGATTTTGGACGATTCTTGACCCCCCTCCTAGTCACACGGCGTCACAAAAAGTCAGACCCCCCCCCCCAGGTGCGTGACGTCATTTATGGACGGCCTCTTAGGTCTGCACAGCCAATATTATTCATAACCGATTTATTGGGTTTAGGCCTGGTAACGATCTGGCCACCCGCTAGGCAAAGTCAAACAAAATTAAATTCTCACGCACACAACAGAATGCAGTAAATCTATACCAGAAATGCATCTTCAACTTGCGAACTGAAACATTAAATAACCGTAGTGGTGTTAACAAGACAAAGGTCCCCCGTGTAGCCTTAACAGACTGTAGGGGCAAGTGCTGTTAGCGAGCACCTTTAAAGACCGGCACGGCAAAACGAGGTGGAGTGGCCAACACCACGCCCGGCCGCCTTTGTCTCCCCGAGTGGCGATGTTTACACACCGCACCCGGTGCGCATTTGAGGCTGAGTCAACCTAGGGGAGGCCCGGGACCGGTTCAGATAATCGTCACCGGTGTTGGGGCCGTGAGCGGGACATATGTGGTTGTTTTTGTTGTTGTTTGACACTGCATCCCACTGGGATTTGTTGAACACAGCGTTGGTGGTGTACGGTGCTTTTTCTGGTATATATTTTGATGGGTTTTTTTTCCATGGATTTTCTGTTTTGCACAGTCACACAAAGCCACTTTAAGATGTTTTTCTTGTTCGTGTTTTAGGTTTTTTTTGTTTGTTGCGGTTGCACCCGATTCAAGAGCCGAATGGCTCACAGGGGCTATACCAAAACAAAATAAAACTGAAACTCGAACTCGCCGGGGTTCGAAGCGCAGCGTGGCGCTGATCGCTGCACCACCGCTCCCCGGTGTTAAACCTCGCGCGCGCCTTAGAATGTTTTGGCTATGACTACGATGGCGATGATGGTGGAGGGTGGATCGAAACTGAATAGAGGAATTTTGGACAGATAATTGCGTGGGCCGAACCCTGAAAAAAAAAACCTGCGGTGGATTCTAGACACGGCAGAGTTGCCACGGCACTTTGAAAAGTGCATGGAAGTTGAACTGTAACAGCGTTTACCAAACATGCACCGATTCCAATATGTTAAAACTATTTGTTTTATTTAACCAGGTACGGCCCAACTAAGCTAGATATAACATTTTTTTTACAAGCGACCTGGCCACGGGTCACTTGTAGCAGGCAAATACTCTAAAACGCGTGTTGTTGATTCTATACGTGGAGAAAAAATCCACGCGACCACGGAGAGAAAGAGAGAGACACGAAAACTCCAAAATACACAACAGCAGGCATCGTCAGGGTTGGGATCGAACTCCACGACCTCCTGTATACCAGGCGAGGTAGTTAACATCTCCTAGCCACCGTGATGATGAGAGACACGCAAACTCCAAAATACACAACAGCAGGCATCGTCAGGGTAGGGATCGAACCCCACGACCTCCTGTAAACCAGGCGAGGTAGTTAACATCTCCTAGCCACCGTGATGATGAGAGACACGCAAACTCCAAAATACACAACAGCAGGCATCGTCAGGGTAGGGATCGAACCCACGACCTCCTGCATACCAGGCGAGGTAGTTAACATCTCGCCAACGCGACGCCCTCTAACAAAGGTAGAATTGCTTCTCAGATGGAATCTCTTAGTTACTATCAGGCCTAGCAATAACTAACCCTTCATCATCACGTATGGCTTACAAAAACACCTGTCGCAAACAACACGTGTTTCAACCCTCCCCACCTGTAGCCGGGCTTACCGATGTCTCTGATCGGAGGTGCACGCTCACTCATCTCCCCACGTGGATGTCCTTACTAACGCCTCTCATGTGTAGCTGGTGCAATCGTTCACAGCTACCACCCACAGCACGAATTTCGTGATGCTTATACAAAGTCTCTGCACCAATGCTCACTAACATAACTCACCTGTACCCATGTTCACTAACATAACTCACCTGTACCAATGCTCACTAACATAACTCACCTGTACCCATGTTCACTAACATAACTCACCTGTACCCATGTTCACTAACATAACTCACCTGTACCCATGTTCACTAACATAACTCACCTGTACCCATGCTCACTAACATAACTCACCTGTAGCCATGTTCACTAACATAACTCACCTGTACCCATGTTCACTAACATAACTCACCTGTACCCATGTTCACTAACATAACTCACCTGTACCCATGTTCACTAACATAACTCACCTGTATCCATGCTCATTAACATAACTCACCTGTACCCATGTTCACTAACTTCACTCACCTGCACCCATGTTCACTAACATAACTCAACCCATGTTCACTAACATCCCTCACCTGCACCCATGCTAACTTCACTCACCTGTAGCTATGCTCACTAACGCCTATACCCATGCTCATTAAGATAACTCACCTGTACCTATGATCACTAGCATCACTCACCTGTACCCATGTTCACTAACATAACTCACCTGTACCCATGTTCACTAACATAACTCACCTGTACCTATGATCACTAGCATCACTCACCTGTACCCATGTTCACTAACATAACTCACCTGTACCCATGTTCACTAACATAACTCACCTGTACCCATGTTCACTAACATAACTCACCTGTACCCATGTTCACTAACATAACTCACCTGTACCCATGTTCACTAACATAACTCACCTGTACCCATGTTCACTAACATAACTCACCTGTACCCATGTTCACTAACATAACTCACCTGTACCCATGTTCACTAACATAACTCACCTGTACCCATGTTCACTAACATAACTCACCTGTACCCATGTTCACTAACATAACTCACCTGTACCCATGCTCATAAACATAACTCACCTGTACCTATGATCACTAGCATCACTCACCAGTACCCATGCTAACTTCACTCACCTGTAGCTATGCTCACTAACGCCTATACCCATGCTCATTAACATAACTCACCTGTACCTATGATCACTAGCATCACTCACCTGTACCCATGTTCACTAACATAACTCACCTGTACCAATGCTCACTAACATAACTCACTTGCACCCATGTTCACTAACATCCCTCACCTGCACCTATGCTAACTTCACTCACCTGTACCTATGATCACTAGCATCACTCACCTGTACCCATGCTAACTTCACTCACCTGTAGCTATGCTCACTAACGCCTATACCCATGCTCATTAACATAACTCACCTGTACATATGATCACTAGCATCACTCACCAGTACCCATGTTCACTAACATAACTCACCTGTACCCATGTTCACTAACATAACTCACCTGTACCCATGTTCACTAACATCCCTCACCTGTACCCATGTTCACTAACATCCCTCACCTATACCCATGCTCATAAACATAACTCACCTGTACCTATGATCACTAGCATCACTCACCAGTACCCATGCTAACTTCACTCACTTGTAGCTATGCTCACTAACGCCTATACCCATGCTCATTAACATAACTCACCTGTACCTATGACCACTAGCATCACTCACCAGTACCCATGCTAACTTCACTCACCTGTAGCAAGCAACGTGTGCCCACAACGTGCGCCCCCAACCCACCCACCCACCCCGCACGCCCCCCACTGCAGCCACGCTCACCAAAATTGTCCCCACAAACAACCCTCGTGCTCACCTGGTGAGCGCCTCACCTGTCGGGAGCCCGCCACGCTGGTGTAGTAGATCTTCACCACCATGGCGACCCCGGGGGAAGAAGATTGTGCCCGGAGCAGAGTTCTCGACACAAGTGGCGAGATCTCTCTCGCTCGTGTCTCCCTCTCTCTCCCTCGCTCTCTCTCTCTCTACTCGGCAGTCAGGCTGCAGTTTGACGCGGACCCCCCGCACCCACACCCGCACCAACCCCCCCCCCGCCGCACCACCGCACGACCCCCCACACCAACCTTCCCCCCCCCCCGCACCAACAAGCCCCTCCCCCGCACCAACCAACCCATCGCACCCCCCCCCGCACCAACCCACCGCCCAGCGAATGGGCGTGGTCAGAGGGGTGGGGCTAAAAAAAGGGCGGGGTGGGCTTAGGGACCGCGGGAAATAGATGCTGCCGGCACTTAAATAAATGACGTGAGGTAAACTACGATGCGCGTCAGTTTTGAGATAGTTTTTTTTATATAATTACTATTTTTTTCGCGTTGGTTATACGGTTATTTGCTACGTCGCAGTGGTGCACAAGCACAGTTAACAATTAACCCCACGCATTCGTCAACAGCGCCGAGCGTGCGTCCGTCTGGAACGCTCTTGCTTGCGATAGTAGGAAGCCATTGGGAGCTGCGAAAGGTTTTAAATCATCAAGGTTTTAAAACTAATTTATTTAGAACTGCTTTGTTGTGTTTAGTTCGTTGTCCTTCCCGCCCCGCAACTCCGATTAGCCACGTTTGGCTATGTATGATGTAAAAGAAGTTCAACATGCAGTACATACATAGAAGTCACTGGGAGTTTTGCACTTTTAAATAATCGAGGATTTAAAACTAATTTATTTAGAACTGCTTTGTTAAGTTCGTTTTGCCCCCCCCCCCCCCCCGAATCGTCCGCAATTAAAGTGATGCAAGAAATAATAATGGGAGTTTTACCCCTTGTCTGGAAATGAAACGAGTTGTGTGAAGATGTGCATCAAGTTCTGCATTAACCACACGCGGCACACGTGGGGAAACATGCAAACAAGCACGCCCTGAATAACACGTTCTCCTGCGGAGGGTGCTGGTAGGAACGTTGGCTTGCTCGGTCAATGGCCAGGGTCAACGGCGGCACCACCACGTGGTGCGTTCAACACAATATGCCCGACTGTGAGGGCGGGCACAAGCCGGCGTGAGTAGGTGAAACGTTGAGTTTTATAAGGGCACCACGGGGTGACCAGCCCCTCCCCACACCAGCCCCACCCCTCCCACCACCACCCAGCCCCTCCCCTCCCCACCCAGCCCCTCCCCACCCAGCCCCACCCCTCCCACCCCCCACCCAGCCCCTCCCCTCCCCACCCAGCCCCTCCCCACCCTCCCATCCCCACCCAGCCCCTCCTCACCCTCCCCTCCCCACCCAGCCCCACCCCTCCCACCACCACCCAGCCCCTCCCCTCCCCACCCAGCCCCTCCCCACCCTCCCCACCCAGCCCCTCCCCACCCTCCCCTCCCCACCCAGCCCCACCCCTCCCACCACCACCCAGCCCCTCCCCACCCAGCCCAGCCCCTCCCCACCCTCCCCACCCAGCCCCTCCCCACCCTCCCCACCCAGCCCCTCCCCACCCTCCCCACCCAGCCCCTCCCCACCCTCCCCTCCCCACCCAGCCCCACCCCTCCCACCACCACCCAGCCCCTCCCCACCCAGCCCAGCCCCTCCCCACCCTCCCCACCCAGCCCCTCCCCACCCTCCCCACCCAGCCCCTCCCCACCCTCCCCTCTCCACCCAGCCCCTCCCCACCCTCCCCTCTCCACCCAGCCCCACCCTTCCCATTTCTGGATGCACGACGGATGGACGGACACAACAATAATCCCCTGTGTGCTGCTGCTGCTGGTGTAGTAACCAGGAGGTTCCTACCAGTAAAAGACGAGGTCTGCAGTTAGTCTTTTTTTCCTTCCCACCGCGGATAATGAGATCCGCGACTGATTTCCTGCACCATTACGGATAAGAGGGGATTCTCATGTAATGGACCGACAGTTAACACGGGTAATTCTTCACAAACATGAACTATATATACACACACACACACTTATAATCAGTTTATAGACTTTTTTGAATAGTTGATCAAAGAATGCAAGTACAGTAAGTTGCGTATGTAGTAAATTACTGAAATGACCTGTGATTACATTATCTTGAGTAAATTACGCAAACAACATTAACTAACTTGCCTATCATCAACCACGTGGAATACGCACCCTCCTCTATTTAGATCGCAGTCTGGATGATGATAATGCCCTGCTGAACCATCACCATGCATATAGGGGCCGTCCATAAATGACGTCACGCGATTTTGGACGATTTTTGACCCCCCCCCCCCCTCGTCACACGGCGTCACTAAAAGCCAGACCCCCCCTCAAATATGACGTCACAAAGCTCTGCGCCCCCCCCCCCCAAACCATATTTCCATTTTGAAAATAAAACATGCTTCAAATCGCTTTAAACTATTGTCATTGTAGTAATGTGGCGCTGAACTCTGATGTTGTAGGAGAAAACATTTATTTAAACGTCTAATTAATTAAGTAGAATGTTATTCTTAGTTTTTTCGGTAAAGTCACGTTGAAGAGAAACAACAAAATAATAAAATATATATTTTGTTAAATATAATTAAATATATAATATATATTATATATTTTTTATTATTTTGTTGTTTCTCTTCAACGTGACTTTACCGAAAAAACTAAGAATATGAATTACTGCAGTCACGAAAGCTTTAAATCAAAATTTAAGTAGAACGTTGTTGTCTTTATTTATTTAAAGTTGCGCATTTTGATGTGACGTCAAATTTATCATCCCCCCCCCTCGTCACACATCGTCACAAATGTCTGACCACCCCCCACCCCCCTCTAGGTGCGTGACGTCATTTATGGACGGCCCCATAACAGGTGTTATAGGCTGCAGCAGGGTTACGTTTGTGGGCAGCTGGAGAGGCGTGCACAAAGGCCCATTGTACTATTGTACTATACTCCTATGCTTCCAGTCTTCACCAACACGCTCTGAACCAGCGTGGCGAAAGTATGGACAATTAACGCCCACGACCCGGGCGGAGTGGAAGTCGGTCATCATCCAGCAGTGGATTTACACAAGGGCTGTAAATGTTCTCGCAATGTATGCACAACAGTCCAGTAGATTTGAAGTTTTCGTGACTGCAGGGATCCATACTCTTTGGTGCTTTCGGTAATGTCACGTGGGTAGAAAATAAAATAAAATAAATTTAACAAAATAAAATACATTATTTTATTTTATACCTACGTGAATTTACCGAAAGAATCAAAGAGTAACAGTCCAGTAGTCGCTTGGTGGTGACCTGTGGAATGTAATCCTGCGCTGTGGACACGAGGGTTTGTGGACCACACAAGCGCCGTGGAGCCATGCGCCACAATCTGAATATTTATTTATGCTGCAGGAATCCGATGAGCTATGAAGCTCTTCCCACCCCCCCCCCCCCCCCCCCCCACAGATGCCCAGAAAGGGGCGGGTCAGATCTTTACAACAGCCAACAATGACAAAAATACAATGTCATCACAGGAGGACGGAGATCAGCAGTCCAGGGAAGAGCTGGACAACGTGACTTGTGTGGTGGACTTCAAATTAATTGACACATTTTAAAAAAAGTACTGTGCTCGTCAAGGCATGAAGAATATACCGGACAGCATCCAAAAACAGTTTCAGTAATTCATTTTTCAGTATATATCTGTGTGTTTGTCAAGCCAAGGCAAAACTAAACTTACACAATCTCTCCCATCAACATAATGCTAATCTCCCATTAACACTCTTGTTGTGCGCATATGCGGGGACGATACTCTTATGCGGGCGACAGAAACTCATTTCATGCTAATCTCTATCCCTAATCTCTCTCTCTCCCTAATCTCCCCCATTAACACAACTGAGGTGCTTGCGTGCTGGGATGGAATTCCTTTCCAGCTCGGACCCCGCTTGCTTGCCCTTCGCCACGTATATAACCTCTTGTTGTTGTTACAGCTCTCTCGCTGTGTTCGTCCTGGTTCAGCAGTTCTACTGCTGGATTATTTTTTCCCGCCTGAGGACGACCGGTGGTGTTGCGATCGAAACGTCGCGATATTTTTTTGTATGCTATTTTTCTAAACTTACACATCTCATTTTTCATTGTGGCTGTGGCGTTAAGATCAGCTGACAGGCATCGTGAGCGGTAACACGTTCACGGGGTGTTCTGTTATTTTTGTCGTTGCTATGTTTGTTGTCACTTTAGATTATGTTCACGATAATCCAAGACCGTGTTCGGGTCTCTATCCGTACGCTGCACGGAGATTTCGCTGCACGGAGATTTCGCTGCACGGGGATTTCACTGCGTATAATTTTCTGGGGAGCGGAAGACGCCCCACTAACGTGGGTGTTTTCCTGAAGAAGAAGTTAAACACATCAGTTGGTTTAATTTGATTTCATCTCGGGCGCGTTCCATCCTTTGTCTGCAACTCGGTTATTATTCTCGACCACCGGTTATCATCCCTGCTCGTGGTGTGTTCCTGTCCAAGCACACTTACTTTTATTGTTAACAGTTTGGCTCGTTTAACAGGTAGGCTTTCGCGACCAAGATCATCCATAAGAGTTTTTTTTTGTTTAGATTGCGTAAATATATAAATGTGTCACTACCCGACAGCCAACTAGTAAGGGTTGTCACGTGAACAGAAAATGGCAATCTGAGTACGACGTTTCGCCAGTAATTACAACTAGCTTCATCAGGCGACAGCCAGATTTGTGGAGAAGTCTGTTTCCTTCCTTATATAGAGGCGTAGATGTATTGACCAAACTTCTGCGATCTTGAGTCAACGCACATTATGCATGCGCATTATGCGGGCCCTTTGATCTTGTCCTTCCTGTCCATTGTGTGTATTTAAATATCCCTACCAACGGTAATCTCTATTGAAGTATGGTGGCTTGTATAAGCATGCATTTAAACAATGAGCGCAGAAGTTTGGTCAGCACATTAAGCTAGTTGTAATTACTGGCGAAACGTCCTACTCAGATTATAAATGTTGTGGATTTACTCTCCAACACACGGGCGTGCTGTATTAGTGACGAATTGTCTACGTTTTGTTTACGTGACAACCCTTACTAGTTGGCTGTGTCGGGTAGTGGCCGATTTAACGACACATTTATATATTTACGCGATCTAACCCCCCCAAAAAACCCCTCTAATTTGGAGGCGTTTGGCTCGCGTCATTAGGCCTGCGTACGTTCTGTAATCCGTGCGTTCCTTTTGTTGTCATCTCCGTGCAGTTTCCTAGCAGCCTTCTGCTGGCCGCTGGTGGCGCACGCCTGGTCATCCGGCACACGTGCAGGCAAGGGTTGGTGGATCACGCACAACCCTGCAAAACCCACCCTGCTGCGAGGTCGCCATCTACTGGCCTGACCAGCGCATCGCAATATAGCGATGGGTAAATTAACATCTGTATGCAGGGGCGGAGCCACAGGGGGGGCTGGGGGGGGCTCAGCCCCCCATGAAATTTTGGGAGTCAGTAATCTGGATAACCGGATATCCGGCTGCTGCAAAATGATGGCTGTCAACTTGTGCTGCCCTGCAGGCTGCTTGAGGGGCAGCCTTTCGAACTTATTAGCCACACCGCGTTTAAATCCAAAATTTGTTTTATAGATTTGTGGCGCCCATTGGAAAACATACACTGGATATCTCAGAATAGTGAAGTCAGCCCCCCCCCCAAAGTCAAAATCCTGGCTCCGCCCCTGTCTGTATGCCATCTGTACACATGATGAAGTGGTCTCCCTGGGTGTGCTCATTTGCTGAGATCTTAGCAGTTCAACAATAATACCCTCCCGGTCTGAAAGCACGAAAGCCCAAAACATTTGAACCAAAGGGCCTTTCCAGGACCAACCCACCAAGATAACGGGGCCTAGCACTCAGTATTTATCACCGGAATGTTGAAGGCTTATCCAGAGCAAAATGTGAGGTCGATGTAAAAAAAAATATATACTTAAAATGCAAAAGATCGATGTTCTTAGCCTTCAAGAAACCCGCCTATCTGAACCCAACCCATGCCGGAAGAAAGTTCAAGGATTCCACGCATTCCACATGCTGGCATGCCGATGCCAAGAGACAGCACACCGTTTTCCATCACAATTAGAGTGGGAAAGCTGACCATTGTGAATGTCTACGAGCCTCCAAGAGTCACGGCCAACCAATCGCTAACCACCCAGCCATCTATTTTTTTTTTACTTACCAGGTAAGGCCCACTGAGCCATGCAGCTCTTTTTTCAGAAGCGACCTCTCCACAAATGACAGCTCAACGAAGCGGCTTATCACGTGGACGTTTATAGCCGCCAAATACTCTCAGCGGATGTTTCTAAATGTGGAGGGAAAAAACCGGAGAACCTGGAGACAAATCCACGTGACCACGGGGAGAACATGCAAACTCTAACTATACAGCAGGCGTCAGGGTCGGGATCGAACCCACGAGCTCCTGTATACCAGGCGAGGTAGTTAACATCTCCTAGCCACCGAGGCGCCTCTCCACTTCAACAGCCATCACTCTTACGTGGGGCTACCAAAAAAGCAGACCGAGCGGGCAAAAGCCCACCTCGTTTTTCGACGCCAAACGTCTGCCTGTCGGTGGAAGGAATACTCACCAGACCCCCTGCTTCACCACCACCGGTACGTGTAGGGGATTGAAGTGTCAAATAGTCGCTTCAGTCCCAAGATGGAACTTGGCCCCACCTTAGCGAGCATGGTCGAGGCGGCAATAAATAGAATATCACCACCTCACCACAACATCAGAAGCAGCAGCAGCAGCATTTCCTATCCCCTACAAGCTGCCATCAATCCCTGCTCCGAGTTGACCGGGAGTAACCCGGCGGTTCGATGATACGGGAAAACCTTGCCGAACGTGGATTTACCGAACGCGTGTTTCGGCTATACGCGGATTACCTAAATGGGAGTGTATATTTACGGAACGCCAGGGCGGGGTGATGTATTCGGCTGTACGCGGTTTGACGCTGCTAAGATTATCGTCGCCGTGTCGAAAATACAGTGCCGTGAAAATTGCTGCATCTGTTGTTGGAAGGTGCTTATGAATCGACTGTGGGAACGATTTATTTACCATGTGATGTGTAATAATAGGGTTTTCACCCTTTGTTCTGACAACAAAACTGACACCTTTTTTTACAAGGAATCATGTTTGCATTAACCACAATACCTGCGGTCAAAATGCAAACATAAAATGCAAACATGATTCCTTGCAAAAAGGTGTCAGTTTTGTTGTTAGAAAGAAAGGTAAAAAACCTTTTTATTATATTTTGCTACTGGCAAAGGAGGCCTCATGATGTAAATGCTTTACCCCGAGCCCTCATAATCTGATAGTGCGTTGTTTTTGAGTTGTGCGCCTTTTGGCGTCATCTGGTCCAACACCATGTGAGACTAGGCTCTAAGAAAAGCTGTCTCTGGTGTGGACCAATCAATTTCAAGGACAATGCATACATTATCAGAGTTGTTATTTGTTTGCATTTTGACCGCAGGTATTGTGGTTAATGCAAACATGATTCCTTGTAAAAAGGTGTCAGTTTTGTTGTCAGAAAAAAATGGTAAAAAACCTATTATTATATTTTGCTACTGGCAAAGGAGGCCTCGTGATGTACATGTGATGTGTGTTAGTGTGTTTCTTTTATTACTCGGGCACGCACAACGGCACATTGCTGATGTCCACACACATTGCCGCATGCATTTTTAGCTGTCCACTCGCTGAGGACGTCAGTCATACGGACACCTCGACGGCGAATTATGAACGTTCAAGTGACAAAGTTAGGGGCGTGCGTAGTAGGGCTTGCAATGCAGTATTATGGGCGCGCGTGTTGGGCTGGAGATTCGTTGTTAGGGGCGCGCGTGTTGGTCGTGAGTGCCGCGGTGCGGGGAGAGGATTGGAGACGAGTTTTTATTACGTTAAATGTAAAAATAAAGTGTGCACACATACAGGAATAGTGAGCGACTCAGCCTCCTTTAGTACAATAACGCAAACTTATTTTTTTCCACAAGGACAATGATTTGTCTCACGCGGTTTTTCCCAACACGGCATTTTCCAGGAACGTAACCCCCGCACTCGGCGAGGTATGCCTGTAAGTGAATTGAGATGAGGAGACACGGTCCGAAATTTGACGATACACGCATGTGATTGGCGGCTGGGAATGAGGTGAGTGGTGGCGCAGTGGTTAGCATGCTGCACGACTATTACAAAACTTGAGACCTTTCTTGCCAGTGTCAAAGTATAAAAATAGGGTTTACCCTTTTTTGGAAATAAAATCGCAAAACAACAAATATCACGACGTTTCGGCCACAATACAAGTTGTGGCCGAAAGGCCGAAACGTCGTGATTTTTGTTTTGTTTTTTACCTACGTGACTTTACCGAATAAAACCAAAGAGTATGGATCCTTGCAGTCACAAAAGCTTCAAATCTAGAATAAATAAAATCGCCTTTTGACGTTCTCTGTTCTAAGACCGGTTGAGACTAGGCCCAAAAAAAGGCTGTCTGGTGTCGACCAATCAGTTTCAAAGACAATGCACACGTTACCAGAGCATGTTGGTTTTTTGCATGTGGTTAATGCAGACATGATTCCTTGCAAAAGGGTTCTATTTGGTGTTTTAACATCTTAACACCTGCTTCATTGCCAGAGAGGGTACAACCTATTCTTAATTCTAGATTTTCAGTTTTCGTGACTGCAAGGATTCATACTCTTTGGTTTCTGTTTCGGTACCTACGTGACATTACCGAAAAAAACAGAGTATGAACCTATTCTTATATTACAAAATAATACGAAACTATGTTTTATTTTACCAGGTAAAGCACACTAAGCTATATAGCTCTTTTTCAGAGGCGACCTTGCCACAAATGATAGCTCAACGAAGTGGCTTATGTGGAAATGTCTAGCAGCCAAATACTCTTAAACAATAAAAACCGGGCATCCCAAATTCGCTTCCTGCTCAAGGCCAACACCACTGACGATTACCTGAACCAGTGCTGAGCTTTTCCTACGATCAACTCAGCCTTACATGAAAACATCATCCCTGGGGATACAAAGACGGCCGGGAGTTGTGTTAGCCACCCACCCCCCTCGTGTGCCGTGCCGGCCCTTAATAGGCACTCTCTAACAGCATTTACACCCCAACAGTCTATTCAGGGCTATACGGAGGGGAAGGGGATGGAATATTTGATGCGTGAGCACCATCCCTGGCTGGTTGGTCGCGTGGCTGGCTGAGCCAGGCTGATGAGCCAGGCCGATGAACCAGGCTGATGAGCCTGGCTTAGCCTCGTCCCCCGTGAGCCCGGACTCTCACTCGGCTGCCGCGCTCTCTCCCAGCGAGAGGTAAGAACGAGGCTGTCGCTGTCTGTCGCTCGCTCGCTCACTCACAGCCAATTGATAAGCGAGCGACAATAATTGAATACGTGTCGGTGACTGTCAATGAATGTGTTTCGTGAATGTCAATGAATGAATGTGTGTCGGTGACTGTCAATCACGGACGCTTGTGTTGCACCCGAAACGTCGTGATTTATTTTATTTTATACTTACGTGACTTTACCGAAAGAACCAAAGAGTATATCGAATGAATGTCAATGAATGAATGCGTGTCGGTGACTGTCAATGAATGTGTTCAGTGAATGTCAATGCATGAATTAATTAATCCATAGATAATCAACGCATTTTAATACACTATTGTAGTTTGATGAATACATGCTCGTTAATATGTGAATTAATTAATGAACGAATTACTATCATTGAATGATTGGAAACTATTAGAACATGTTTACACATCGATTGACTGTTAATCAATGTCAATGGATGTCAGTGGATAGTTACGTCAGTGAATACATGGTTATGATCGACACTGAATACATAAGTGGCGATAATTTAATACTGAATTACCGTCAGTGAATGACAATCAATGAACAACACATGGATGGAAATCGAGTGAATGAAAAATTAATGTAAATGAATGAATGCATTCCTCTCCCACGTGTAATGACAGTATCGTCTGTCTTTACGCAGACACACACACCGTTGTCAACAGCAACAACAATAGCAACAACAACAATAGCAACACCGTGCCTGCGTGTGTGTGGGGACCGTTAGCCCAGTGGTTAGCACTGCCCTGCGAACCCGGCGACCAGATTTCGATTCCCACTAACAACGTGGGCCTCCTCTAGGTCCACTCGGCTTTTAATTAGTACCTCGTGCGGTGTGTAAAAATCAACATTCGGGAAACAGGGACGGCCGGGCCTCGTGTGTCGTACCTTCATTGGGGCTCGCTAACGGCACTTTCCCTAACAGCCTGTGTAAGGCTACACGGGGGAATTTTTGTTTTATGTGTTTCAGACATGTATAGGGAGGCCTCTATCACACACAAGCACACGCCATTAATCAAATCTGTAAATGACGAGCAATATCCGTCGTTACAACCCATCTGCAGCAGTGAGCTCCATTGGTGACTCCAGTGTACTGATGAGTTACAATGAGAACGGAACCTGCCTTCGGGTGTCTGTCTCGCTGCTGTCTTGTTAGTCAGTCATATTTGCCCATACGGCGACCTAATGGGCACGAACACTATATAGTTCGTTATGAACTGCTGATGGGGTTTTTTGCGTAATGCTTTTTGTACACGTTTCGTCTGCAGCGCGCACGCCGATGTTAACAGCACAGCACGCGTGTGTGTTTGAAACAGAGATTCATACACTGTGATTTATTATTGTTGCTGCATTGCCTCAACCATAGCCACAGCGTAACACAATTGTGTACAACGAGTATTGTTACTCTGTGCAACGCGAATCGTCGCCCGCTGGGGACAGAGCTTGCAGCGCCTTATCATATTGGTGCTTCGTGGAAATCCCACATCCCTGCCATGGGAATGTGGGATTTCCCACCACTGGTTCCGCTCACACCGGAGGATATTGTTGCTGGAGCATTGAGAGAGGGAGAGAGGCAGTTGTGGCTTTGACTTGTCCCAGAGTGAAAGCCCATCTGGCTCTGGGATTGTACAAGGCTGCCTTATCTGCTTAGTCTCCCTCTGTTCTTCACGGGATTACAGAGAGCTGGAACTTCGTGGCCCTGGGTGTTGCAACTCGCGGCGACTGTGCAGCAGGAGTGCAGCAGGTTAGCTAACTCTGGGGACGTTGCAGCGATGTGTAACAGAAGTGCGGCGAGTGTGCAAGGTTAAGCAATTCTGCAAAGAGCAATAACTTGCAGCAGACATGCAACGATTGGTACGTCTTCTTTTCGTGCAGCCAGGCGTGCGGCAGGTTTGGCAAATGTTGTGGTGTGCATCGGGTATGCAGGATTGTGTGGGGTTGCAGGGTTCCACATAGGATGCAGAGCATGGTTCAAATGTGCGGGATCGGGTTCAAACTCGTGCAGCAGGTCACCGCAGATGCAGCAGTGCTTGCACGATGCAACAGCTGTGCATGGACGGGTTGCAACAGGCTGGTGTGCATGATCACGTGCCTGCAAAGTGTGTAGCCGGGGAGGAGGTGGGGGGTACATCCCATTTAGGCATGTAGGTAGGCAAGTTGTGCTGGGTGCAGTGGCAGTACAGCAGGGTCATATTGCTGTGGTTAATGTACAGGGTACTGCAGGGCTAACGTAAAACAGCAGGGTGCAGTGGCAGTGCGACAGGGTCTATATTGCTGTGGCTGTTGTGCAGGGTGCAGCACAGCTAAGCTAAATCTGCAGGGTGCAGTGGAAATTGCTGGGTGCCGGCTGGTGAGCTTCATAATCCAATGCGTCCATCGGCAGAGTAAAGCTCCTCTTTGCGTGAGCCGTCGGGGCTCATTGTGGATTTCCCACTGCCGTGGGTCAAGCGTCTATCAGGGTAACGGCCCCGCTGTTGGACGTTTCCATTAATACCCATAATTCTTCTAGACGATTACAGACAGTAGTAAACTGATAACACAGTTGACACTCGTCTATTGAAGTAAAGGCCCGTTGAAGCTTCTTTACACATTTCGTTTTTAAAAATGAATACTGAACATCCAGCAGCATTTTTTTTTAGATCCGCTACCTCGTTGCCTGTAAGGTGCTGTGCTTCTATGCTCCCGCGTCTATGCTGCTTGCATTCACAAACCCGTACTGACCAGTGTGGTGAAGTATGGTCAAATGACCCATACGGTATGGGGAGGCCCTCATCTAGCACAGTGGCAAGATGTTAACTACCTTGCCTGGTGTACAGGTTCATGGGGTCGATCCTGACGCCTGCTGTATATTTGGAGTTTGCATGTTCTCCCTGTATTCGCGTGATTATTTCTCCAGGTCATCCGTTTACAGCATCCGGTTGCTGCTCTAAATTTAAACGTGATAAGCCACTTTTGTATGTATGTTGAACTTCTTTCGCACCGTACGTAGCCAACCGTGCTAATCGGAGGTGCGGGGTCGCTTCTTAAAAAAAGCTATATAGCTCAGTGGGGCCTTACTTGGTAAAATAAAAAAATATATAGGTTTTTTTTAGCAATGGATTGATAAAGGCAGCCGTGGTGCTGCTGCGCTTATCCTTTTGCTCCCGAGGAATTTAAAGCGGTTTTTCTATTTAGATCGCGCGGGGCATCTGAAACGTTAGGATTCGCGGCTTGCAGGAATGCAGATTGTGTTCCTGGTGGACATCCTCTCGGACGCGTTCCATTCTCTGACTATCGCTCCGTCACGATCCTTGACCACCGGTCATCACTCCTTCGAGTCATAACGTGTGCTGTCTGATCAAGCCCACTTTACTTTTCTGAAAAAAAGTTTTTAATAATGTTTAAGTTTTAATACAATTGACCTTGCGTGTGCATAATAAAGTTTTGGTTTTTTGGGGGGGGGGGGGTTTGATCTCGTGAATGAAAATTAGTGTCGTTAATCCACCACCACCCGACACAGCCAATCAGTAAGGTTGGTCACGTAAACAAAACGTGCCAATTAGTTACTGCTTCAGCCCACTGGTGTGTTGGAGATTAAATCCACATTTACAATTTTGGTACGACGTTTCGCTGGTATTTACATCCAGCATCATCAGGCGATTTTGTCAGAAAAACCATACTGGTTGGCTGTGTCGGGTGGTGGTGGGTTAACGACATTTTTATATTTACGCGATCTAACCCCGAAAAATCTTTATCATAAATAATATTGATCGCGAAAGCCTACGTGTAAATCTTGCGAATGTTCTCTGATCCATGGGTTCCTCTTTCTGTCTCTCAGTAAAATTCCAAGCGTGCGCCTCTCAATACTACTTCCTGTTTTTGTTCCGTAAAATGTTCATCAATGACCCTGTTTCCGAACGGCATGTCATGCAAGGTACCCCTGTCATAGTGGCTACACATGTCATAGCAGGTACACGCTGATTAACAACATATGCAACGATGACATGCAATGCAATTTACGACTGTTTAATGTCCTTCCCCCAAAGCCCCTCTCCCTATCAGGCCGAACTCGCCTCCCACGAAACTCCCCCGGGGCAGCATGGAGCACGACCGTGGCTTCAACAATCGCTTCGACGACCTCGCGGGCTCGCCGCTGCCCGGCCGCTCGCGCGAGGCCCTGCTGCCCCTCGTCACGGCCATGCTGGACGCTATCGCCGGGCAGGCACCCCCGGGCAGCGGCGAGGGCGACGGCGTTGGGAAGCGAGCGGCGGCGGTGTCGGTGGCGCCGGCGGGCGGGTTGTACCGCGGGCCGGCGGGCATGGCCCTGGCGCTGGCTTTTGCGGCGGCGCCCGACAGCAGCCTCCTGCCCGAGCTGGACGCGGGGCGGCGGGAGAGGTACGCGGACGCGGCGCGCAGGCTCGCCGAGGCGTCCGTGGAGTACGCCGAGGAGATGGAGGGAAGAGCGACGTGCACGGGAGCGGCTGTCATCAGTAGCGGTGGGGCAGAGTCTACGCGCATGCGAGTGCGTGCGTGAGTGATTGCGCGCGGTCGCGTAACGGTTAGCGCACTGCGCTAAAAGACCCGGCCACCCGGGTTCGATTCCCACTCACGGCCGAGACCAGTGACGAATATCCGAACTGGTCCTGGGCTACTCCCCTAGGTCGACTCAGCCTCAAATGAGTAACTGGTGCGGTATGCAAACATCGCTACTAAGGGAGACAAAGGCGGTCGGGAATTGTGTTGGCTTCCCTCGCTAACAGCACTTGCCCCAACAGTCTGTTAAAGGCTATATGGGGGATCTTTATATTTGACGCGTGCGTGTGTCAACTGTGGAGTGGAACATGCTAATTTGACTTTTTATCGTGTTTTTTTCTTTCTGTCGTCTTTTACACATTTATGGTGGATGCCAGCAACATCAAATCTGTGAATGATGAATAATGAAACCTAAACTATGGACCGTACAGTAAACCCACTGTGCTCTGCACTTTTTCAATGGAGGAACAGCAAAACTACACAAACTCTCTCCTGAAGCCCTCGACATTGGGATTTAGCTCCTGAAAATAGTGGCATACGCAAGAATATAACCAAAAAATCCGAACAGAAATCGGTGAATATACTTTACTAATTGGTGACTATACTCTATTGAAGAAGGCAACTGGCCTGAAGTTGTCTAACTCTTCAATTAGACAACTTGCCACGCGGCCACATTCGCTTATATTCACAACAGAACCATGATGCAGATCCGATAGCTTGTCACCCGCACCTCCGATCAGCACGGTTCGGCTACGTACGGCGAGAAAGAAGTTCAGCGTGCACACGTGCGTTTGCGTGACCGACCCCGTCACCCTCTGACCCTCTGACCCCTGACCTCAACACCCCCCTCCCCACCCCGCCTCCCCGCACCGCCGACGGCGCCCTCAGCCAGCAACGGGGAGCGCGAGAGCGGCTCTGAGACGAGCGCGGCGTTCCTGCTGGGCGGCGCCGGCGCCTTCGTCGCGGCGGCGCTGGCGAGCGGCGCCGCGGGCCGGACGGCCGCCGCCGTGGGCCACGCGCAGAGCTTCGCGCGGCTGCACCGCGAGCTGCAGTCGCGCGCCGTCACCGTGCGGGTGCACCGCCTCGGCTCCGACGAGCTCTTCGTGGGCCGGGCCGGCATCCTGTGCGGCGCCTTGCTGCTCAAGCGCCGGCTCGGCATCGAGGTGACAAGCGGCGGGTCCGTCCGTCGCCTCCCCGCACCGCCTCGCCTCGCCTCGCCTAACTGAACTAAAACTATAAACTTCTAGCCTTTTGCTCGTCCAAGGAGACGGGTGTGTTGCAGTAAGTCTGAAACTTGCGAGCGAAAAGCACAGACCGCCACGTGATATTCATTGCATCAACGCGCGTGCAATGTGCAAGGGCCGTGGTGACGCAGACTTATTTCATTTTAAGGTTATAATCCCTTCTAGATTTGAAGCTTTCGTGACTGCAAGGATCCATGCTCTTTGGTTCTATTCGGTAAAGTCACGTAGGTAAAAAAACAAAACAACACCTACGTGACTTTACCGAATAGAACCAAAGGTTATAATCCCTTGTTCATCACGACGTCCTTTTTACTTCGATGTCTCAACAACAGCGTTACGGAGATCACGTGACGTGAGGGTTCTGCCTTTGTCGTGAGGGTTGTAAGTTGACGCCGAGGAGGGGGGAGGAGGCCCCTCGCCCCTCCATGTGGAGTGTCGTCAGCCGCTAATTATTATGAATGGGGGGGGTGTCCATTTGGAGGACGTCACCTGCTCATGAATATTAATGAGGGGGCTGGTCAATGTGGAGTGACGTCACGAGCGTTAAGGACAGACATTCCTGGGTGATTAGAGTAGGTATGCTTTTTTTATTTTACCAGCTATTAGTGCTTTTTCAGAAGCGGCCTGACCACAAATCATCGCTCAAATTTAATTGGAAACCAATTAAGTGATTCGTACATTCCATCTGGGTGGGGATTGAGTGGAGTGTTACCTCTCTCACACGTTTATGTTTTCTCTGGGCATTACGTTTTCGTCCCACATTAAGGGGTCCGCAGAGATTGGGCAATTGTTGGTACCGGATACTGACTGCCTTCCCCACTTGTCTGTGGGTTCAATCCCGACCCTGACGCCTGTATATTTGGAGTTTGCCTGTTGTCCCCGTGGTCACGTGATTTTTCCATTCACATGTAGAAACAAGCGTTTCGAGTGTTTGGCTACTATGAATTTCCACTTGATAAGTGACTTCGTTGAGCTATCACATTTGATAGCCAGGCCGCTTCTGACAAAGAGCTACACAGCTCAGCAGGCCTTACCTGGTAAATAAAAAAAAGTTTAGTTTAGCTTCATCTGTCGCTCCCAATGCCTCTTTTTCTAACGAAAGCCGTGTAGCGTTATTACAAATTTGCGTATTTAAATTGACATCTTATTGATATTTACCCCCCTGGCTCTGGCCCTGGGAGGTTTCTAGATACACCCCTCGCAGCAGGCCCACAGCAGTGAAGGAAGGGGCCCAGGCTCACAGCAGGCCCCTTCACTGGCCAGAGGAAAGCCCACGGGCAATCACACGCGGGCGAGGCAGCGCCTCCTGTCTGCACTGCTATTGAAGAGCACCGTGACACAGCCGCACAAGCATCTGGTGGAGACGGCCCCAGCAGTCTCTCGCGATCGCTCGTGAAAATGCGCCTCGTCTCGTTCAAGACGTAAACACGAAGCTCATAGACTTCGCAACGAGCATGTATTGATGGGGGTGGGGGGGGGGGTGTTCTTCCCCTGCATTTAACGTTGGGCCAACGTCGGTTCCAACGGTTCCAATCACATGGACACAAAGCTGGAGCACCTGTAGAAAATCCGCGCATGCGAGGGGGCAACACTCTAATCCAGTATAGAAGGGACGGATGATGTGTGTCCACACTTTGCTGCTGGCAGGGCCCGGGTATGGAAAGGGAGTTTCACATGAGTGTGATCCACCAACCCCCACCTCCACAGTGCTGAGTTACAGGCGTGCATAGTCACCAGCACCCATGGGCCATAGGTACCCCATCCCTGTCCTATGGGGTTCGTGATGCAACGCCTCTGTTACAAGGCCACGCACTTTTCGTTCACCAAACTCTCACATACAGAAGTAACTCAATACATATGCAGATAATATCTCTTTTATGCATCTACCTTGTGAAAATATAAACATTTTTTTTCCACTCACCGTCAATCAAAAGGCTTTCTGGGTTCACCTCCCCTTGCCGGCTCACCCACCACTCACGGCGAAATTTTGGCCTGATGAGGGCCCTCCAGTTTGGCTAACTCGACCATACTTCACCACGGTGGTCAGTGCGGGTTTGCCGACGGCGGGGAGCATAGACGTGGCGAAGAGAGAGAAGAATTCTAAAGAAATGCATTTATCTTCACCGCCCTCTGCTGCTCACTACGAGGAGCCCTTCTGCTTTAGGACGGCTGATGATGTAGATGCAGATCAACTACTACAGTTTCACATTAAAGGTGGTCAGGTCGCAGACAACCGCGTCAGGAGCAGTGGAGGAGTGTAGCCCAGCTATGACTATAAGCCCAGCTATGACTATAAGCCCAGCTATGACTATAAGCCCAGCTATGACTATAAGCCCAGCTATGACTATAAGCCCAGCTATGACTATAAGCCCAGCCATGACGATATGCATGTATGGTAGGCACCTATTCAGGCACTTTTCATATTAAACTCCTCCTTAGCTTCTGCACGTCGGTGACATCGGGCGCATTTCCATGCGACATTGGTGTACGTATATTTATCGTCACTTTCGTTATGTCCCACACTATTTAGTTGCTCTTCCCTCCAGCATCAATAAAACGAGCACCAGTTCACTTGTGGGAAATCCACCGCAGCTGCCCCCTAGATTGACTCGCCCCCACCACAGGAGTGGGGAATTTTCACCACTTGCTCGTTCGAGTGTGTAAATGGAAGACGGGCAATGCCTCAGTGCTCGTATGAATGGTAACATCACTTTGGCTGTCATCGTCAGAATCATATTCTTTATTTATAGGTACTGGAGAAATCAGATGAGCTATAGCGCTCTTTTTCACAGATGTCCTAGAATCAGGGTTGCAGCCTATTCCACAGACCACACCCGAAAATGTTTCTCAGAGAGCCTAGGTCAGGGGGTTGGTAACACGAGACATTTTTTTCGAATTCGGAAAAAATAAAAGCTCAATATTTCAAGAGCCGTAATGAACTGTGTGGAGAATGCGAGACGGTGGGTCCTTAATAAGATAACTGTCACGAAGCAGCCCTTCAAAGAGCCACCAACGCATGCGGCTCTGGAGCCACAGTTTGCCGCCTCCTGGCTTAGATCTATCAACACTTAGTGCGGTGTACAGCAGCAAAGTTCAACACAAAGCCAGCTGCAGATCTCGGTACAAATGGATTTCTGCCACCCAAACACAGGGCGCCACGGTGGCGAGATGTTAACTACCTCGCCTGGTATGCAGGAGGTCATGGGTCCGATCCTGACCCTGACGCCTGCTGTATATTTGGAGTTTGTATGTCTCTCCCCGTGGTCGCAATAATTTTTCTCCGGGTTCTCTGGGTTCCCCCTCCACATTTAGACGCAACATGCATTTAGAGTATTTGGCTGCTGTAAATTTGCAGGTGATAAGGGGCCGTCCATAAATGACGTCACGCACCTGGGGGGGGGGGTCGTCATACATTTGTGATGATGTGTGACGAGGGGGGGGGGGGTTGAGAAATGTGACGTCACATCAAAATGCGCAACTTTAAATAAATATAGACGACACGTTCTACTTAATTAAATAGCCGTTTTAACACATTCCTGCGGAGGGAGCTGGTAGGAACGTTGGGTTGCTCGGTCAATGGCCAGGGTCAACGGCGGCACCACCACGTGGTGTATTCCGCACAATATGCCCGACTGTGAGGGCGGGCACAAGCCGGCGTGAGTAGGTGAAACGTTGAGTTTTATAAGGGCACCACGGGGTGACCAGCCCCTCCCCACCCAGCCCCACCCCTCCCACCCCCCACCCAGCCCCCCCCCACCCAGCCCCTCCCCACCCTTCCCTCTCCACCCAGCCCCACCCCTCCCATTTTTGGATGCACGACGGACAGACGGACACAGTAATCCCCTGTGGGCTGGTGGTGTAACCAGGAGGTTTCTACCAGTATAAGTTCACATACGGAGCGCATCGAGCGTCGGAGTGCGATTTGTACGCTGGGATTACATCGTCACATCTCTCGAATAGGCTTATGAAACGTGTTGTTTTTTTGCGTGAGGTTTTTGGTTTCATTTTTGGCCGGTTTTTTTTCTTCTTCTGTAAATTATACATTTTAATTCAGTGCTGTCTCGCGATTTAACTGTGTCTGAGGGGAATTACATCCTCATCCGAAATTATGGACCCTGTGTCATAGGAATGTGGAATTTGCACCACTGGGTCTGGATTGTGACACTAATATCAGCGGCATTTCATTCTGCATTTGAGCAGCAAATCACTTTCACTTGGACACATGTCATTATTAAAATGTTCATGATGTGGCTGTTAAGGCACACAACTGTTCACTAACATGTCACCAGCTAACCATCTGCTGTACATCTCAATCAGCTCAAGCCTCCCGAGAATCACGTGACTTCCGTGTGGTCACCCTCACCTCTGAATCCCTCCCCCTGTCCACACCGCCCACTGTGAAAACAGACGCCGCTCCACTCCTTCTCTCTCGCTTCCCTACGCTCGTATCTTCATCACGATCATCGCTCTCTCTCACCCCTCCCCCCCACCTTGGCGCGGGCGGACATTCCTTCCCTTCCTCTGTGCCTGTCTTTGAGTGCCCTTCTGGTGGTGTGCCACGGGGAAAAGTTTTTACGGTATTTTAGGGGCCGTCCATAAATGACGTCACGCACCTGGGGGGGGGGTCCAGATATTTGTGACGATGTGTGACGAGGGGGAGGAGGGGGTGAGAAATGTGACGTCACATCAAAATGCGCAACTTTAAATAAATATAGACAATACGTTCTACTTAATTAAATAGACTTTTTAATAGATGTTTTCTCCTGCAACATCAGAGTGCAGCGCCACATTAAATACGCACTACAATGACAATAGTTTAAAGCGATTTGAAGCATGTTTTATATAAAAAAACATTTGGGGGGGGGGCAGAGCTTTGTGACGTTATATTTGAGGGGGGGGGGTCTGACTTTTTGTGACGCCGTGTGACGAGGGGGGTCAAAAATCGTCCAAAATCGCGTGACGTCATTTATGGATGGCCCCTTAATCTGAATCAGCAACGCGAGTTCGACCCCGATGAAGCTTGGAGAGTTGAATGGAGTTAAAAATAACTCGCAACAAACGCCGTGTCAAAGATCCAACACAGAAGATCCCTGGATTTGCTCTTCCACGAAGCTCACGGTTCACCCTAAACCGCATCCGCACAAACCATGTGGCAGATGCGGATGATTCCTGATGCACAAATGGAAAATTAAAAACTCTCCAGTCGTGTTTTGACTGTGGTCATCCAGAACAGACCGTACAACGTATAAGGGGCCGTCCATAAATGACGTCACGCACCTGGGGGGGGGGGGGGTCAGACATTTGTGACGATGTGTGACGAGGGGGGGGGGGAGGTTTGAGAAATGTGACGTCGCATCAAAATGCGCAACTTCAAATAAATATAGACAATACGTTCTACGTAATTAAATAGACTTTTTAATAAATGTTTTCTCCTACAACATCAGAGTGCAGCGCCACTTTAAATACGCACTACAATGACAATAGTTTAAAGCGATTTGAAGCGTGTTTTATTTTTTGGTAACGACACAATGCCCGATCCACAAATACGAAAGGAGACATCGCAGCGATGATACACTACTCCGCTGCTCTTGACGTGGTTATCTGGCTTGACCACGTGAATATGAATTGTCGTCGTTCCTCTGCATCGACATCAGCCATACGAAAGAAGAATTTTAAACTAAACAAAAGCATTGGATTGGATAGGACTGGCGTATTCTCTGGATTAAAAGACGCTCCAGAAAGTATGACACAACTCAAACTTGCGCCTGGTATTAATAGAGTTATACAAATATGCACTCCAACACGTACCTACAAGATTATAAGATGCATCCCTTCAACGTTTTGCTTTAAATTACATGTTTAAAAAATTAATTGTCTTATCATCAGGAGAATACGGTAATTTAAGGCGCTGGCTCGGATACAAACACATCTGGGGATGTTGTGTGGGTCAAGTTCTGTGTTACCTGTGGCGTGCGTGTCCTTTACATTTGTCGTGGGTCAGAAACCAGGGGAGACACCAGTTGAGGCAACACGATATTTATTAACGCTCTCTTTCTACAGGGTCCCTAACACAAAGGGGTAGCGGCCCCTTTACCCGATACCTGTATGGCCTCCAGACTACATGGGCCTAACACTGGGACCCTGCTAATTCCCAGTCCTCCGGCTGGGGGCCCTAGGGGAGGCTACGCTGACCCGACCGTGTCAGGGTCTTCGGGTCCTGACTACTGGCCTCACTGAGCTCCGGCCCTTAGAAGGACGGCGGAGCTTGGGGTCCGGGGTCCTAACTTCAGCCCAGGTCTTCAGTCTTCGGAGTGGAGGTGACTGTCTCTACCGTTCAGAGGTCCGACTTATGTACAGGTCCGGGGCTTGCTCTGCCCCGGCCACGCCTTCCTTCCAGAACCTTCCACCAGGTCCTGGAAGGGTGACGTCATCCCCCAATCCCACCTCCCGGGGTTTGGGGATTGTGTCCCAGGATCCGTTATCCCAGAGATCATAGTCCTTGAACATAGGCGCAGTCACTCTTCCGCCCCCTGTTGACCCAACAGTGATGCTACCCGCTGGCAACATGGGGAGTGCGGAATAACACCTCTACACATGTACAGTCATATGTCAATCTGCTGCTGGATGAGGGCCTCCCCACGCCTTGCTGGTTTATTTGGGCTATCTGACGATGCTTCATCACGCCGATCGGTGTGACGGGGTGGTGGAGGTTCGGGAGCATAGAATTGCTGCAGCGCAGCGCAACAGTGGATTTGTGTGCGCCGCACTCCACTGCCCGCTAAGCGGCAGCAACAACTACAGGGCTGCCGATGACAAACCTGTCCTTCGTGGTTGATCACCCATCAAAGCACTATCCTGCCACTCAATCCCGCTGAGCTACCGGAGGATCTGATGAGACAAGGTGCGTTCCGGGGTGATTTGGTCCGAGGCTGGAGACTGGAGTAGAGCTGGAAAGTTCCCACAAGTCCCCCACGATGGAGCGAGAGTGTGCGGATTCCTGCACCGCATTTAAACGATGGAATGCATGGGCTCTGCATGTTAATAAAGGCCATGGTGCGATATAAAATGTTACAATGCAACGAATATGACGATATCAGCTGTGATCCTTTATTTCTCGTGCGTATTGTGCTTCTGCTGTGCTTTTGTCGTATTTATAGGATGAGTTAAGATTTAAGAGAACAACAAAAATCCACTGCATTTTACCACTCTGCGCGAGCCTGCTAAACCTTGCGGTTGTTCAGGATAGAGAGCACTTACAATGCACATGTCGTCAGTTACCAAATAAATAATCAAATTATCATACGCACTAAAGGAAATTAGCAAAAAAAATCTGTCTGTCACCTGATGAGGCTAGTTGCTGTAATTACTGCCGAAACGTCACTGGTACTCGAATTGTAAATGTTGTAGTGGGTTCACTCTCCAACACACAACGGGTGTGCTGAACTAGTAACGAATTGGCACGTTTTTTTTACGTGACAAACCTTACTAATTGGCAGTGTCGGGTGGTGGCGAGTTTAACGACACATTTAGATTTACGCGATCTCACCTATAAAAAAGCTCTATTATTAGACAAAATGATGGCGTTATACAATTGCCATGCCATCAGTCATTCCAAAACACCTTTTGCAAAGCACTAATTTTGTGATTATTAAATATTTACAACGCTTAATAATCCAGTTCGTTTTGTCGTCAACATTGTCAAAATTGTTTTTAATATACATAAACATTTTAATTAGTGCCGATAATCATGATCTAATGATATATATTTTATAAACTGACGATTAGATTATCATGGGATTTAATATTGTACGTCATCGTAGTGTTGTCGTATCGCATACACTCGGGTTGCCATCTTATTTCTCGGTCAGCAACTGAGTCTGTTGTCAAAACTCTGCAGTCCAATCTAGATCTGAAGTTTTCGTGACTGCAGGGATCCATACTCCTTGGTTCTTTCGGTAAAGTCACGTAGGCAGAAAATAAAATAACTCACGACGTTTTTCGGAAGCAACACAGTCCACTTTGGCAAAGTTCAACGCAACATCAGTGCCAGATCTCGGAACAAATCAACCCCTGCCACCCAAACACAGATGCCAATCCCGGACTGCCCGGGTCAAACCCGCTCAAAACTCGGGACAGGTTGCAACCCGAGTGGCAAGCCTAATGTCCACCGCTAACCTTCGGTGCCTTGTGCATGTGTGTGTCCTTTGATGGGACGCGGCTCTCGCGCCCTAGATCCTGACGGACGAGGAGACCTCCACCGTGTGCCAGGCCATCGTGGACTCGGGAAAGGAGTACGCGGCACGCAAACACAAGCCCGCGCCTCTCATGTACGCCTACTACGGCACCGAATACCTAGGCACGTGGCATCACCTGAGCACCAGCGCTACCACAAATGGCTTGTGTATGTATGTGTGTTGAAATAGTAGTGGGGAGCGACACAACAGTGACGATTATCTGAACCAGTCATGGGCCTACCCTAGGTCGACTCAGCCTCAAATGAGTGCCTGGTGACGTGTGTAAGCATCGCTACTGGGGAGAGAAAGGCGTCCGGGTGTAGTGTTGGCCACCCACCCCCTCGTGTGCCATGCCGGGCTTCATCGGTGCTCGCCAAGAGCACTTGCCCCTACAGTCTGTTCAGGCTATAAAGGGGATGTTTGTGTTTATTTTGTTGAACTATGAGCACAACATGGCCCTGCTCTCGCTTCTCATCTTGCTCCACCTGTCCTTGCCTTGAGTCTTCGCCAGCCAGGAATTGTCTGTATGTATGTACGTTGAACTTCTTTCGCACCGTACATAGCCAACCGTGCTAGTCGGAGGTGCGGGGGGAAGGGCAACAAACTAAACACAAAACGCAGTTCCAAAGAAATGAGTTTTCAATCTAAGTTTTAAAGTGCATGGCTCCAGTGGCTGGGTGTCAAACTCAGTCACTGCCCATCCAGTGCCGTGTCCATGGGACTTCACGGCCACCAGCACCGATGCTAATGATGATAATTTCGTATGGCCAATGGATATTTATATTTATAAAGCGCCTTTATCCAAGGCGCTTAACAAGGGTTATGGTACAATGAGGGTAGCTGAAATGTAAATGGTGATGGGGTATGGGGAGGAAGGTTCGTGGGTACGGGACTTACGGTGGGTACCTTGGGATGGAGGGAAGGATGGGCCAGGGAAGAAGAGGTGGTTTCTTGAGGGAGGCGTGGAAACGAGACAGGGAGGGCGCTCACTTAATGTGGAGGGGAAGTTTGTTCCAGTGCAAGGGGGCAAATGGGGAAAAGGAGCGGACACGGGGATTGTGCACAAGGAGAGGGGGGGGGACGGTTAGGAGGAGGAGAGATTGAGAGCGGAGCGGGCGGGAGGGGATATAAAAGGAAATGAGGTAAGCGAGGTACGGTGGGGCAAGGCCATGGAGAGATTTATATACCACCTGTATAAGATATTAATTTCTAAGTGATTTACCCATTCAATGTTGTCGTTGTTGTTGGAGAGTTTGTGAATTGCAGATACACCACATTCAAGTTTATTTTTGGGGCGGGGTGAAGTTATATGGTCCACGAGGTGCATCCATAATGCCTAGGCACGTGTCACATAAACTTCCCAGTCCGTGTCTTCCACGTGTGCAATTGCAATTCCACACATCGTGAATTGAACACACCTCCCCCCTAGCCTTATCTGCAGAGCAGCGGCTCCCAAGCTCTGGTCCACAAGGCCGTGGGAAAGTGGAACTGCTGTAGAAACGCCTGGTGTTTGTTGTAACAAAAGCACCAACTTTTCTACTGCACGGTGATCCTGGAAAACGATTCGAGGGTTGACAGTGGCACGTGGGTCCAAAATAGGTTGAGAACCAGCACACCCTGTAAGTGGTTGTCAACCTGTCAACCTTTCCCACAAGGCCGCGGGAAGTGGCCTGCGGAACTGTTGCAGACTCTACGATTTGGCGTCGTTTTCCATTTAAAAAAAAAAGAAGAAGCTATTGGTGGCATGGTCGTCCGGGGAAATACGTTTGAGGGTTGATCGTGAGATTCAGACAGAACAATCCAGCGCAGGCTGGCAATAAAGAAGAGTCGCGTTCAACGCAAAAGGTGATGTGATTTTATTTGCAGACTACTGTCACGACACACGCTGCCTCGAACAGCCTGGCATGTTTGCAACTCACAAACCAACAGCACCAACAATTACAATTTGCAGAGCCCATTGCGTTTAAACGCTAGGGGTCAGGGCAGGGAAAGGCGGGAGAGAGGAGAGCGACCGACTTAGCCAGGAACGTGGGACCCGACGTATGCATGTTGAACTTCTTTCGCACCGTACGTAGCCAGCCGTGCAGGCGTTTGCAGTTGCACTGCACCCCACGCCAGAGGCTCTCGACCAGGGGGCACGCTGACCCCCCTGGGGGTAGCGTGGTAAGGGGCCGTCCATAAATGACGTCACGCATCTAGGGGGGGGGGGGGTCAGACATTTATGACGATTTGTGACGATGTGTGACGAGGGGGGGTGGGGTGAGAAATGTGACGTCACATCAAAATGCACAACTTTAAATAAATAAGACAACACGTTCTACTTATTAGATAGACTTTTTAATAGATGTTTTCTCCTACAACATCAGAGTGCAGCGCCACATTAAATATGCACTACAATGACAATAGTTCAAAGCGATTTGAAGCATGTTTTATATATTTTGGGGGGGGGGGGGGGCAGAGCTTTGTGACGTCATATTTGAGAGGGGGGGGTCTGACTTTTTGTGACGCCGTGTGACGAAGGCGGGGGGGGGGTAAAAAATCGTCCAAAACCGCGTGACGTACGAGTGCTTTGGATTACAAACACGTCTCCGGAACGAATTATGCTCGCAATCCAAGGTTTTACTGTATATGGCACCTTTTTGGCAGTATCAAAAATTACGCCTTGCATAGAGCTGTCTATTTCGTGTTTGAACATCTTAAGACCTGTTTTTTTGCTATAAAGGGTAAAGCCTAGTCTTCTTTTTCAGTATTTTTTTTTATAGTGGCAAAAAAGTAGCATAGACTGTGGCCGGCAGCGCTCGAGCTGATTGTTCACTTCCTGGAGAAGCTCCAGGCACGTGGAGCGAAACGC
The DNA here is from genome assembly GCF_048934315.1 of Petromyzon marinus. NCBI lineage: Eukaryota > Metazoa > Chordata > Hyperoartia > Petromyzontiformes > Petromyzontidae > Petromyzon > Petromyzon marinus. Next base: position 3,744,307 of record NC_133715.1, read on the forward strand.
CGGACACCGTGACGGACAGTACGCGGTGCGACCCGGCAACGCGTCGAAGAGCTGAGGAGTCGTTTTTTTTGTTGTACAAGTGGAGTCATTTCAACCTGACATCTCACGGGAAATCACACGAGTGTGCGCCAAAGCCTCCCAAACAACAAACACAATTCCACCCTCTGCAGTGACCCCTGAAAGCAACACAGCGGCATCCCGCAGTCTCCAATCGCCCAGGTGCAAAGGATGAATTGTTTGGGGGGCCCCTGTCCAATGCTATCACCCCCCCCCCCCTCCTCCGTCTCGTAGCCTCCCACCTGGGCCTCCTCTGGAGACCGCTGGCCCTGTGCAGTTGCACCGCCTGTACACTTCATAGCTACACCCCCACCACCACCCCTCACCAACCCTACCCCAGGCTCAACCCAACAACAATGGGAGGCAATTGGCGGGGGGAAAAAAAATATTTTTTCTGGAATTCAGCCCCCGACAGCTTCGGCTGAATTTAATTCCGGACGAAGCCACCGGGAATCCCAGTGAGTGTGCCCGGTGCTCCCTTACCAACCAGCGCGGCTGAGCACCGGAGCGTTCGATGCGTTAACGCGGCCGTGAGAGAGTGCACACGTGTGCTGGCGTCGCTGTGATTTGCAGGCGCGGCTCACGGCCTCTCCTCCATCCTCCTCATGCTGCTCTCCTACCAGCAGCATCTCGACGCCGAAGACCGAGAGCTCGTGTGGAGGACCCTGGACTTCCTGGCCGAGCAGGAGCGCGACGGAAACTGGGCGGCTGAGCTAATGGAGCCCGCCGTGGACGACAAGAGCCTGGTCCACTGGTGTCACGGCGCGCCTGGTCAGAGCGCGTCGCCGGCCGCGCGGGCCGATCGATCAATCGGGCCGGTCGGCTCAAGCTCGCGAGTTTGGCCGGCACGAGGGGCACGCTGGGTGGCGGTGGCGGTGGTGGTGGCGGCGGTGGTGGTGGCGGTGGTGGTGGTGGCGGCGGTCGCGGTGGTGGTGGTGGCGGTGGTGGTGGTGGTGGCGGTGGTGGTGGCGGTGGCGGCGGTGGTGGTGGTGGTCGCGGTGGTGGTGGTGGCGGTGGTGGTGGTGGCGGTGGCGGTGGTGGTGGCGGTGGTGGTGGTGGCTGCGTTGCACGCGGCCTGGAATGCCAGCACTGTGGAGGTGGCAGCGAGGGTCGGTGGGTCGCGTAAATGCGGTGAAACTCCCTTGCGGGTGGGTCGTCAAGGACGGGGCCACCGCCTGACTCTCCAAGAGAGAAGGCGGTACAGGAAAGCGTGGGTTGTTCTCCCACACGTATGCACACTAATATGTACATTAAAAAAAAAATTGCCTGCAAAAATCTTAATCTATACGCGCATCGGTGTTTGTGGATTGTGTGGCGTTGCGTGACACAGTTGCATAAATTACGCTACTATATAAACACAATGATATTATCTGGGGCATCGCGCGTAGGCACATTTGTATGTATGTATGTTGACCTTTCGCACCATATGGAGACAACCGTGCTAATCGGAGGTACTAAAGTATCCGCGTCTGCCGCTGGCACGGTTTGTGAGGTGGCCACGCACGTTGCGAAAGAAGTTGGACGTACATCGCGGAAAATCCCAAGGCAGGGATCTCCTGCGTCGTCGGCTCTTTCACAAGGAGGCGGCGTTTGTTGGCGACTTCTCGCGAACCCCACGTGGCTCTCCAAGCTTCATCCTCATCGGGGTGGTCGAAGGCTTAAGCGAGGTGCGGTGGCATCAGCGCCTGTGGCCACGGTGACGCCCTGATCTCGTGCAAATTATACTGTGTAGGAACCTCCTGGTTACACCACCAGCCCACAGGGGATTATTGTTGTGTCCGTCCGTCCGTCGTGCATCCAAAACTGGAAGGGGTGGGGCTGGGTGGGGAGGGGAGGGTGGGGAGGGGCTGGGTGGGGGGGGAGGGGCTGGGTGGGGAGTGGGGAGGGGCTGCTCACCCCGTGGTGCCCTTATAAAACTCAACGTTTAACCTACTCACGCCGGCTTGTGCCCGCCCTCACAGTCGGGCATATTTGCGGAATACACCACGTGGTGGTGCCGCCGTTGACCCTGTCCATTGACCGAGCAACCCAACGTTCCTACCAGCACCCTCCGCAGGAGAATGTGTTTTGCTGCTGCAGCCGCTGCCGCCGGGCTGACAATGGTGCACAAGGACGAATAACAAAGAAAAATCCAACAAGTTCGTCAACGATAACACTCCGTGCGTGGCCTTACAAGGCACCCGTGTACGATGGGCAACGTTTAGGAGAATGGCCCTTCTTGAGAGCACACAGAGAGGCACCTGTTGTGAGGAAGGGCCATTGCCCGAAACGTCACCTATTCATCATCATCGTCATGACTATCCATACGCAGGGAGGCCGTAGTCGGTGTTCACTGCACATTTCGCCATTTGTTTCCACTTTCCTCTCCCGTCTTGTACTGCCAATGTGCTCAAGTAGGGCCAGATTTTTACGACAACAATCTCTGATGACGTCGTCAAGCCATTCTCTGTTTGGTCTTCCTTTCTTTCCGGTTCCTTACATTTTTTTCCGAACAACAACACCACGCTTTTAATTGTACTGTTGTTGTTGTTGTTCATTCTACATGTTTCCAAATAGTGCCAGTTCCCTTCTCATCACTGTCTGCAATCAGGTCTTCTTCTACATGCAACCGTTTTTCTTATTTATACCCGTCACCTATTTTATATATATAAAAGGCAAAGTTGTAATTGTGTGTCTGTTCAAAATGTTTAGGATACTTCCGAACATGCTAACTTGAAATTTGCCATGTGGGTACTTTCCAGACTGTACACCATGCAAACATTATAAAAAAAACACGCTTTTTTGGGGGGGGGGAGCTCAATAATGCATATATTTTTTGCACGGCAAGTGAGCTGTGACGTCAAATCTGTCACGTGACCCTCGCATGTGGAAGCGTAACGCATTGTAGTGTAGTGGTTAGCACGCCGCACTACGAACCAGGCAACCCGAGTTCGATTCCCGCTCACGGCCACCACCGGTGACGATTGTTAACCAGTCTCAATCGAGTAACTGCTGTGGTGTGTGAACATCGCCACTGGAGAGACAAAGGCGGCCGGGAGTGATGGATCCAAGTCCCGGGCGAAGCCGGGTAGTACAGCTAGTATTATATGTGTATTAATTTTAAGGCCACGATTAATTCTTATTGATGAATGTGTTGGGTTTTTCTTGATTGGTGCAGCATTATTCTACGCTGCAAAACCTTACATCATTATTTTTAAAAATCTGCCCGCTGCTGGTTCAAGTATTGACTGTGGCAATACCGGTTTTACATAATAGAGGCTTTTGGGTTCGATCGCGTAAATCGAAATGTGTCGTTTAACCCGCCACCACCTGATACAGCCTATCAGTAAGGTTTGTCACGGAAACAGAACATGCCAATTCGCTACTAGTGCAGCACACCAGTGTGTTGAAGAGTAAAACCACAACATTTACAATTATAGTCATTACTAGTACAGCACACCAGTGTGTTGGAGAGTAAAACCACAACATTTACAATTATAGTCATTGCTAGTACAGCACACCAGTGTGTTGAAGAGTAAAACCACAACATTTACAATTATAGTCATTGCTAGTACAGCACACCAGTGTGTTGAAGAGTAAAACCACAACATTTACAATTATAGTCATTACTAGTACAGCACACCGGTGTGTTGGAGAGTAAAACCACAACATTTACAATTATAGTCATTACTAGTACAGCACACCAGTGTGTTGAAGAGTAAAACCACAACATTTACAATTATAGTCATTACTAGTACAGCACACCAGTGTGTTGAAGAGTAAACCACAACATTTACAATTATAGTCATTGCTAGTACAGCACACCAGTGTGTTGAAGAGTAAAACCACAACATTTACAATTATAGTCATTACTAGTACAGCACACCGGTGTGTTGGAGAGTAAAACCACAACATTTACAATTATAGTCATTACTAGTACAGCACACCAGTGTGTTGAAGAGTAAAACCACAACATTTACAATTATAGTCATTGCTAGTACAGCACACCGGTATGTTGGAGAGTAAAACTACAACATTTACAATTATAGTCATTACTAGTACAGCACACCAGTGTGTTGGAGAGTAAAACCACAACATTTACAATCATAGTCATTACTAGTACAGCACACCAGTGTGTTGGAGAGTAAAACTACAACATTTACAATCATAGTCATTACTAGTACAGCACACCAGTGTGTTGGAGAGTAAAACCACAACATTTACAATTATAGTCATTACTAGTACAGCACACCGGTGTGTTGAAGAGTAAAACCACAACATTTACAATTATAGTCATTGCTAGTACAGCACACCGGTGTGTTGGAGAGTAAAACCACAACATTTACAATTATAGTCATTGCTAGTACAGCACACCAGTGTGTTGGAGAGTAAAACCACAACATTTACAATTATAGTCATTGCTAGTACAGCACACCAGTGTGTTGAAGAGTAAAACCACAACATTTACAATTATAGTCATTACTAGTACAGCACACCGGTGTGTTGAAGAGTAAAACCACAACATTTACAATCATAGTCATTACTAGTACAGCACACCAGTGTGTTGGAGAGTAAAACCACAACATTTACAATCATAGTCATTACTAGTACAGCACACCAGTGTGTTGGAGAGTAAAACCACAACATTTACAATTATAGTCATTGCTAGTACAGCACACCAGTGTGTTGAAGAGTAAAACCACAACATTTACAATTATGGTCATTACTAGTACAGCGCACCAGTGTGTTGGAGAGTAAAACCACAACATTTACAATTATAGTCATTACTAGTACAGCACACCGGTGTGTTGGAGTGTAAAACCACAACATTTACAACACCGTTTTTTTTGCCCTGGCTGGACTGTATCGCATCCCCTACATTTGGGTTTCCTTCGAGTGGCCTCGTCGCTTCTCTGCGAAGGTGAGGAGGTTGCAGTCGTGCGTTTGGATTATTTTTCGTGGTGTCGCCACAAATAAGCACACCGGCTACAATTTCAATCTCGCCTACGGAAAAAAACACACGTGTGCCCAAAAAGGTGTTGTGGGCCCTACCCGTGGAAGACACGAATGAATTAAATAGCATTTGCGATCGTCCTTTGCAGCTCCATCGGATGTTTACGTAGCAGGTCAAGCACTGCCCATTATAAGGTCCCATTTTAAGGCGATTGGTGAAACCGTTTGCAAAAAGTTACCGATCTCATGCTACTAGCGTCAATTTTAATTTGCGTATATAATTGCGATCGTGGCCAGGCAACCCAAACTGTGGACGATGTAATAAACCCACAGAGAGACTTAGATATTAAGACAGATACGTAGAGACCCATAGAGATACATGGAGACTCAGAGCGATACATAGAGACGTTTAGAGATGTATATATATACTCATAGGGATACACAGGTATACATTTAAGACAAAGCCCCAGTGCCATTGTGGCCATGCATCCCACACTATGGACAAAATAGTAAACCCACTTTAATCTACGGTCTTTCATCGGAGGAAGAACACCAGCAAAAAACGAACTCTCCCCCAAAGCCCTCTCATCCTGGCGAGCAGATCTCCATATTGGCATTAAGCTCATGAACATATTGCTACCGTACGCAAGATTATAAGATAATATAATTCATAATATTATCTCATGTGAATAACAGTGGCCTTAAAAGAAAATAAATACATACAGTAGGTGATGTTTTTTGGTCATAGCCCTTCTTCATATGCCAACATAAGCTTTGTAACTTTTACAATATACAATGCTTATCACGCAAATGCTGTCGGCAAATTATGACGTCATTTAACCGATACGTTCGGCAATTCCTCCGAAAAGAACGTTTAACAAAGCGGTGAACGAATGCGTCGTGCGGTTATTTATGAAGTTCATTGTCGCCTTTGTCATTGAACATTTTTTTTAATATCAGGAAATAAAATATAAAAAAGGAGTAATGATAACCACGAAACGATGATGTTTTGCAAAACGGATCACACGATTATCGTGGGGTTTAAAATTACATCAAATATTGTAGCATCACAACGTCGTGGCAATGCTACTGCCACACAACTCTTGCTTGGTCATTTAAAAAATAATAATTCTGAGTTGTCATTGCAGTGATTGGCGCAAACCTTAGAGTGAAAAACAACAAAAAAAAACACTCCAACACATTCGTCAAAAACGCTGTGACCTTAAAATAAAAATTTGGAATTTGTCGACGTTTCAGGCAATGGCCCTTCTTTGCCACCTGCTTATTTTTCCTTTTCCTATAAGGATGTTGTTATTGACGGAGCGTATTGAGCTTTTGTTGTTGTTGTTATTCGTGCTTGTGCACCACCGCCAGTGCGTGAGCCTTGACCATTCAATTTGTTCGGAAGGGAACATTGCTATGGGGAAGAAGCAGCGAGGATTTCAGAAATTGATTCGCCAATCCATACCGCCGGAACGGTAATCATGCATACTGAGCGCGGGAGTGTCCTTGAGAGAAAAGCCATTTGAAAGAACGACTGGCAGAAGTGGATAAGGACTTAGCGCTGACCTCAAGTGGTCTCTTAGCATTAATGAGCCAATATTGACCACGGAGATAATGATTATGACCCTGCAAGTGAATCTGAATAATTATTCCCAGCGTGACTTTACCTGGGCGTGGGGGCGGCTGTGGGGGTGGGGGGTGGGTCATGCGCATCAACCTCCCCACACGCTGGCGATGGTCGTGGCATCGCACGGATGCGGTGCTCGTAATTAACCCAACCGCGTTTCACAGCCACCAGCGCAGGGCGGGTGGGGGGTGGGGGGTGACCACCGGGAGGACGTTTGCTGCCAGGTTCGTCGCGATTCAAAGCGCGGCGGCTCGCCGGCACGCGCTCGCACGACAGCGGCGCGCGGCGAGCCCCGGTGACCGTGCGCGGATTAACGGGCAAGTGGATTGAGTGTGCTTTTTCGGGCCATTCAATTACTGGGCACTTTGGCCCGGCCTGATTTGGTCCATAAACGGCGCGGCTTACCCAAGGTATTCATTATACATTAACGGAGAGCGTAGCAAAGTCGTGTGTTTGCCTTGCTTTTGTGAGTCGAACCGAACTGAAAACACCGTGCCTCTGTATAAGGAATTAGGCAAAGTTATATATTTATTTGTTTTATTTAACGACAAGCCTTCTGTTTATATTACCCATCATAATAATAATCATCATCATCCATAAGAGGTTTTTTTTTGGGTTAGATCGCGTAAATATAAATGTGTTGTTAAACCCACCACCATCCGACACAGCCGATTTGTAAAGTTTGTCACGTAAACATAACGTGCCAATTCGTTATAATTGCAAATGTTTTGGGTTTACTCTCCAACACACCGGTGTGCTGTACTAGTAACGAATTGTCACGTTTTGTTTACGTGACAAGCCTTACTAATTGGCCATGTGATCTAACACAGGGAAGAAAAAAACCCCCCCTCCCTATTATGGGTAATATTGGTCGCGAAAGATGACACTTCAAACTCAATAATAATAATAATCATAATAACGTCGTTCAGCAGTGGCAGAGTGGTTTGTGCACTGCCCTATGAACCCGGCGACCCGGGTTCGTATTGCCGGCCACGGCAAACATCAGTTGCGAGTGAAATCTGAACCATTCCTGGGCCTCTGCCTTCACCATCCCGTGCTGACCATCAAGGCGAAGTGTGGTCAAATGACCACTATGACCGACATGACGTGGGGGAGACCCTCATTCAGTAGTGGATTGTCAAACGCCTGTAAATTAATCGTCGTAATTTTTCACTTTAATTGGAATTGTATATCGCTTGAGTTGTTGCTCTGCAGACCGAGAGATTGATGATCAATGTTCAATCGTCGGGTTATTGATGGCATCACTCACGATTTCTCAACTAACGGAGTAGGTCGCGTGAAGGCTCGCATCTCCCATTCGGAAATTATAGTTGTAACATTATAGTTGTAACATTATAGTTGTAAAATTATAGTTGTAAAATTATAGTTGTAACATTATAGTTGTAAAATTATAGTTGTAACATTATAGTTGTAAAATTATAGTTGTAAAATTATAGTTGTGGCTCTAACATCACCATCAGCCATGCGAAGAGCGAGATGTTTTTGACAATTTAGAAATGTCCTATATACAGCACATCTCATTTGGCAAGACCAGCAGAGGTCCCAAATGTGAGCTAAATTCTTTGGCACGTGTCGTGACGGATATTTTCAAGATCCGACCGTGTCCGTCAAGTACTCGCCAAGCTGCATTGGCTTCCGGTTGCCGAACGAGTTCGTCATAAGGTCGGACTTATTACACACAAAGTACTTGCCAGAAATTAACCATTATACGTTGCCGATCTTTCCATGGAGCATAAACCATCAAGAAAACTCCGGTCATCGTCGCATCGGCTTTTGGCTGACCATCGAACAGTCACTGCATTGCACGCTTTCAGATGCGCTTCTGCAGCCGTCTGGAACGATCATCCCTTCGGTATTCGGAAGCCACTGGAGCAATGCACTTTTAAACCTAGATTGAAAACTCGTTTCTTCAGAACTGCTTTTTGTGTTTAGTTTGTTGTCCTTTCCCCTCGCCTCCGATTAGCACGGTTGGCTATGTATGGTACCTAATAAGTTCAACATACGTACAGACAATTCCTCGCTGGGGAAGTCTCAATGCAAGGCCAGGTGGACCAAGATGAGAAGTGAGGCAGGGCAATGTTATGAAGTATAAACTATTTTTTTTTATTTTACCAGGTAAGGTCCACTGAGCTATATAGCTCTTTTTCAGAAGCGACCTGGCCACAAATGAAAGCTCAACGAAGTGGCCTTATCACGTGGAAATGTATAGCAGCCAAATAATCTAAATGCATGTTTCTAAATGTGGAGGGAAAAATCGGAGGACCCGCAGAAAATCCACACGACCACGGGGAGAACATGCAAACTGCAAATATATTAGCAGCCGTCAGGGTCGGGATCGAACCCACGACCTCCTGTATACCAGGCGAGGTAGTTAACATCTCCTAGCCACCGTGGTCATAGACTCCATGCCTGAGAGCTGCTGAGACTGGATAGTCACTGTGGCGGTGATCCGGGTGCACAGTTCCAGGACAAAAAAAAAAACAACGACTGAAAAACACAGCAACGTTCACCGTTGGAAGTTGACCACAGGAAGCTTGAGCGTGGACTTACGTTAATTAACAGGCTCGCGATTGGCTGTCGAAACGCCCGGAGATGAAATTGCCTCGGGTTGGAGAAGCGTGCTCTTGCGGCGAGATCTTTCCTTACCCACGATAATTGTTAATATATTTTTAGGCAAACGCATGGGCAGATAAACAGCATTAAATTGTGAATGATAAACCTGCTCATCGAGATGTCTTCCGTGACATTTTGGCGCCCGCTGCGGTGAGCACGCGCGCCATTCTCGTATTTCTCGCCGTACCGCTGATTCTGAATGCTGAGCAACAGCTGTAGATTTTACATTGAAGTGGTCGAGTCAAATAATCGCATCAGGAGTAGCGGAGCGTACCGCTGGGATGGTGCCTCATTCGAAAGAATTTGTGAATCGGCAATTGAGTCGTAATATGCTCCATGGCGGTGCTCTGGACGACTGTTTTGATTTTTTTTCCATTTGTCGTCCTTGCCAGCTTTTATGGCAACTGTGTTTGCGGAGAAGTTTAATCGGCCGACGTATTTATCGAGGCGTTTGGGCAAGGGGGGCCGCTCGAAGCATAACGTCGGCCTGAAGTAGGCGTTCGCTCAGGTGCACCGGGAGGCAGACTCCAGGAGGTCCTGCGACTCTCGCGAAGTTAAGGCGAAAGATCATTGCTCTGCACCGGTGGATGACGTGGGTGAGGCAGGGGTGTGTGCTCACCCCTACACTTTTCGATGCTTGCAAAAAGCGCGATGCTCAGCTCTCGGTCTGCACGGGGCATCCTTTGGTCAAGTGAAGGTCACTGACCTTGTGAAGGTCACCGACCATGTGATTGTCACGGACTGTTGTGAAGGTCACTGAACTTGTGAGGGTCACTGACTGTGTGGACGTTGCTGACCTTGTGAAGGTCACTGAACTTGTGAAGGTGACTGACTGTGAAAGTTACTGACCTTGTGAAGGTCACTGACTGTATGAAGGTCACTGACTATGTGAAGGTTACCGACCTTGTGAAGGTCACTGACTGTGTGAAGATCACTGACTGTGTGAAGATCACTGACTGTATGAAGGTCACCGACTATGTGAAGGTTACCGACCTTGTGAAGGTCACTGACTGTGTGAAGGTCACCGACTATGTGAAGGTTACCGACCTTGTGAAGGTTACCGACCTTGTGAAGGTCACTGACTGTGAAGATCACTGACTGTGTGAAGGTCACTCACTGTGTGAAGATCACTGACTGTATGAAGGTCACCGACAAATGTGAAGGTCACCGACCTTGTGAAGGCTATCGACCTTGTGAAGGTTACCGACCTTGTGAAGGCCACTGACCGCGCAAAGGTCAATCCATGCTTTGCTGCGGTGTTCCCACAGGTGTGGCGTATGTGTTTGCCAAGGCGTACCTGCTGTCGGGCGAGGCACGCTACTTGGCGGTGTGCGTGCGCTGCGCCGAGATCGCCTGGCGACGGGGCCTTCTGAAGAAGGGGCCGGGCATCTGTCACGGCGTGGCCGGGAGCGCCTACGTCTTCCTGCTGCTCCACCGGCTCACACGAGACCCCAAGTACCTGTACCGCGCGCATAGGTAAAGTCGGCATACACGCGCGTGCATGCGTGCTCTCCGGATTGTAAGAAGCGCAGCAAGACGAAAAATAAAAACACCAATTACAACCGCCATTCGCCACGAAGTGATGGTGACGTCACCACGGCGCCTGTGCAAGGCCAAGTGCACTTTGAAGCCACGTGACGTGTCGAAGGCTCGCTGACAGGAGGTCAACCCAGGTGCTCTGGGTTGACTGAGATGACTGGCAGATGCACCAGCTGTGCCCCCTACCGTGCCAAAAATACACACACGCACTCGTGCTTACAGTGTACAGCCAGTGTTGGCCAAAACATCGCCAAATGCTGAAATTTGTACCTGTACATTAAGGACCCTGTACGCATCCTCTGCAATATCGACGTTATTGTCTCATGCCGGCTTTCACAGCTTCCCCGCTAGCACCATTTGCCCCAACAATCCGCTACAGGCCATACGGGGTGACTTTGTCTTTGCTGCAGGTTTGCGGAGTTCATGTTCTCCGAGGAGTTCAAGGCGGGGTCACAGCCGCTGGATGCCCCGTTCAGCCTCTTCGAAGGCCTGGCCGGAACAGCTTGCTTCTTCCTCGATTTGCTACAGCCGGATAAAGCCGAGTTCCCCATATTCAGTGTCTTCACGCCGTGAGGTCACGTGCACCGTGGCCACCACTGTGTGACGCAGAGCGAGAAAGGACGCCACGCGTAACGGAAGGTGGAAGTGTGTGCCACGGTGGCGAGAGGTTAACGCAGGGGTGGGCAAATTTTTTCACTCGCGGGCCACAATGGGTTCTAAAATTTGACAGAGGGGCCGGGCCAGGAACAGATGGATGGAGTGTTTGTGTGAACTAAATATAAATGACGTGTAAAAATCATTACGTGAAAGGATTTGGCCTTTAACAGGTAGCAAAGCATTTATTTGCAAGGCAATTTAACAAATTGCACGAACATGAACGATACAAAACATGTCGTAACTCCTGGTCAAAGTGCGCCATCTAATGGGGAAATGGGCGCATTACAGGAGTTCGGCGGCCCGGATTAAAAAGCCCAACGGGCCGTATACGGCCCGGGGGCCGTACTTTGTCCATGTCTGGGTTAACGGGTGCCACGGTGGCGAGAGGTTAACGGGTGCCACGGTGTCTCCCTCCCCGTGGTCGCGTAGTTTCTTCTCCGGCTCATTTGGTTTTTCGCCTCCACATTTAGAATCAACATGCGTTGGGAGCAGTTGGCTGCTATACATTTCCACGTGATGACGAGCCACTTCGTTGAGCTATCTTTTTGTGGCCAGGTCGCTTCTGAAGAAGAGCTACGTAGCTCAGTGGGCTTTACCTGGTAAAGTAAAAAAAAATAGTTTGGTTTCAAATAGTTTAGTTTTTGCGATCGGATTTGTGACGTTCAATCGGCGTGCACTCTGGATCCGCAGCGTGGGATTTGACCAAACGCCTGCCTCAATGTTCCACCATGGGTCTGGTTTTTATCCTCGCATAAAAATGCAAATTAGGCCGTTTTGCATTTTACAATCCAATACCAATTGGCTTCATACTCATTGTTATTATGGGACTTGGACGAGATGCCCGGGACTTTTTGTTGTTGTTGTTGTATTATCGTACGCACTTAATGATTTGTAACAGGGCCGCCAAAACGTTTTTGGAGGTCGGAGGCTGAAATACCAATTTAGGCCTCCTCAGAGGGATCCGGGCCCCATGTGAAGCCTCCTTGTGTCTGATATGGTCCTCGCCAATGAACATCTGCCAGTTCACCAGCAATCTAACCAGCAATGGTGAACTGCTGACGGGCGACCGAATCTCAAAACCGGTCCAGAGTTTGCTTCTGTTTAACCAATGCTGCTGAAATAATTAACTCCCAGAAGGCCGTATGTGTACGCATGCGACCGATGGGATGTAAACAAAAACCTGTCCTTTCCATGTGGAGGGACAGACATGAGAAGGAGGTGTATTGTCTGTTTGTTTATTTCGTCCGTTGGATATAGGGCCTGGGACAAAACTGTTCCACCCCTTCCCCCCTGATTGGTAAACAGGGAATCATGGAGCATGGTGGCATGACAAGTAGTGTTAGTTTCGGGTCACTTTCCATATTTATGTATGTTGAACTTCTTTCCCACGGTAAATAGCCAACCGTGGTAATCGGAGGAGCGCGGGGAAGGACAACAAACTCAAAACAAGAAAGCAGATTTAAAAGTGCACAGCTCCAGTGACTTCCTAGTATCGGAAGGAAGAGAGTTCCAGACGGCCGCAGAAGCGCATCTGCAAGCGTGCGACGCGGTGACCTGTCCTTGCTCGATGGCTAGCAGCCAAAAGCTGCCGCCGCTGCTGCTGCGAGGATGGTGGGCATGGAGCATGGTGGCACGAGAGGTGGCATTGGTATTTTCAGGGTTTCTCCACAAGGAGGATTTCTCCACAACTCTGGCTGTCGCCTGATGATGCTCGTTGTAATCACTGGCGAAACGTCGTACTACCCGAATTGTAAATGTTGTGGGTTTACTCTCCAACACACCGGTGTGCTGTGCTAGAAACGAATGGCCACGTTTTGTTTACGTGACAAACCTTATTAATTGGCTGTGTCGGGTGATGGTGGGTTTAACGACAAAAAAAAGTCTTTTGGATAATATTGGTCACGAAAGACTATGTGTTAAACTGACTTACAGGGTCACTTTCCGTCTGTATGTATGTCGAACTTCTTTCGCACCGTACTTAACCGATGTGTGACAGCGCCAGCTATAGTGTTGATACAACGTTTCACCACTGGGTGTCAGACTGCCAACGCTCGTGCACCACTCGCTCCCAAGTCACACGTTCAAGTATGAAAAATAAGACTAGGTTTCACCCTTTCTGGCAATAAAACAGGTGTTAAGATGTCCAAACACCAAATGGAAACCTCTTGTAAGGAATCAAGTCCCGCATTAACCACACAGAGTACTTGTGTCGAACAAGCAAACAAACTCTGATGACATATGCATTTTGATTTAAAGCTTTCGTGACTGCAGGAATTCATATTCTTGGTTCTTCTATGTGACTTTACCGGAAGAACCAAGAATATGATATATGCATTGTCTTTGAAACTGATTGGCCTACACCACAGACAGCCTTCTTTATATTATCAGAGTTTGTTTGCATGTTCACCACAAGTACGTGTGATCGTTGCTAGAAAGGATAAAACATATTCTTATTTTTCATACTTTGATCCTGGCAAAAAGGTTTCACAAGTCCAAGCAAGCGTCTCCGCGCCCGGCTCTGTCGGTGGCCCTGTGGGCTATTGGTGGAAATTCCACATTCCAATGGCAAGGGGCCGATTTATACAAAGAAGAAGGCCAATTTTGGCTTGATCTGAAGTGTGTTGTCAATGCAACTTCAAAAATTGTGAATTGTTTCGCGGAGAACAATTCGTGACAGTTTAAGGGCAACGATTACGAATGCGCGTGGCACTTCATCAGAAGAGCACTGCAAGATGCACCGGTTGCACCTACAGAATGTATTTTCTGTACCTATTTCCACATTTGTATTGTGGTTACGGCCAATTTGTGATGAATTCTGCCTCCGTGTGCGATTTTTGTGTTTTAATTAGACGGGGCATCTAGCACAGAAGGATCGAAAACATTCACAAACGAATGTATTACATTCCAGCAAATAATAGTACCGTACTTAGTTCCAGCAAATGCTGTATACAGAAATATTGCATTGGGGGGAGCGGTGGCACGGTGGTTAGCGCACCGTTCTAGGAACCCAGCGACCTGAGTGATATTCTCACCACCTCTCTGCAACCCACGTCGGTCAGTGTGGTGAAGTATGGCCAAGTTATCCCTACACGCAAAAGCAATGCTCATCCAGTGGGAAATGTAAACATTTTTAAAATTAAAATCCAATTCCCAATTGGTCAAAGTCAACAGGGGCTTTCCCCACTCACGCCGTCACCAATCTCTGCGGCCTTGAGCCAGCGATGGGAAACTCGACGTTCCTGTGGTGAGGATCAGCATAAGGAAAAACGGTTCGGAGTAAAAAAAAAACAACCTAATGACAAATTTTGATTTAAAGCTTTCGTGACTGCAGTAATTCATATTCTTAGTTTTTTCGGTAAAGTCACATTGAAGAGAAACAACAAAATAACAAAATATATATAAAACAATAAAAAATTCTCACGACGTTTCGACCATAACTCAAACGGTCATCATCAGGTGTGTCGGTTTGCATGTAAACCGACACACCTGATGATGACCGTTTGAGTTATGGTCGAAACGTCGTGAGAATTTTTTATTGTTTTATATATATTTTGTTATTTTGTTGTTTCTCTTCAACGTGACTTTACCGAAAAAACTAAGAATATAACCTAATGACACTCAAATGAATCTAATTGTTTAGTGACGCTGCGTCGGCATTAAAGCACAAGCACAAATAGCGAAAACACATTTGTCAGTAACACTGACTTGAAACTAAAAAGATATATAATCGACGACGTTCCGGGGGAATGGTCATTCTGCATAGCACATAAACAGAGAGGCAAAGTTCATATTCTTAGCTCTTTCGGTAAAGTCACGTTGAAGGGAAACAAAATATATAAAACAATAAAAATTCTCACGACATTTCGACCATAACACAAACGGTCGTCATCAGGTGTGTCGGTTTGCATTAATCTTTCTTTTTAAACAGTTTATTTATTTATTAAAAAACGTCAGCGCCACGCGCAGCGATTAGGCAGTTTATTTAGAAGGACTAGTCCATCTATGTTCTGAAAAGAGGAGGGGGGAGACTAAAAATTAATGTATGCTGTCTGAAAGCCACTGTAAGCGTGAACAATCAATTAAGACCTGAAATGGTTTATCAAATCTTTCCAATGATTGCTAAGCCAGAATCCATCTTCTCGGTTGAAATTATCTCTGTGCTTGTAATTTCAACCGAGAAGATGGATTCTGGCTTAGCAATCATTGGAAAGATTTGATAAATCATTTCAGGTCTTTATTGATTGTTCACGCTTACAGTGGCTTTCAGACAGCATACATTAATTTTTCGTCTCCCCCCTCCTCTTTTCAGAACATAGATGGACTAGTCCTTCTAAATAAACTGCCAAATCGCTGCGCGTGGCGCTGACGTTTTTTTAGAAATAAATAAATACACCGTTTAAAAATAAATAAATGCAAACCGACACACCTGATGACGACCGTTTGTGTTATGGTCGAAACGTCGTGAGAATTTTTATTGTTTATATATATTATTATTTTATTGTTTCCCTGCAACGTGACTTTACCAAAAGAGCTAAGAATATGAATTACTGCAGTCACGAAAGCTTTAAATCAAAATTTAGAGGCAAAGTTGATAAGAAGAATTGGGGCCTGATGAGAGAATTATATTTTTTAAATGACCAGTTTTTAAATGGGCATGTAAATAGTCACCTAATAGCTTTTGAGTACCTGACAAGTCTTTTAAATATCAAAAAAGTATTCCTACGAAGCAAACGCATGCATATTGAAAGTAATATTATAAGATGTTGCTGGCACAATACATTCGTCAATAACACTCCATGCCTTTGCAGTAGTAAATAAATATCGGCAACCCTTCGGGCAAGATGAGACCACGTGGAGGAACGAAGGTTCGCGGTGGTTTCGGGCACGTCACGAGGATCCTGCGCTTGGTGATGCGAGCCACACGTGTGGGAGAGAGCGGGAGCAGAGGGAGGGAGGGCATAAAATCCGGAGTAGATACACAGCGGTCAAGAATCTCGAAGAAAAAAAGGATTGAGTCTGAGCGAAGCGGTTGCTCCGGCTAAAGTGAGAGAACCGTGGTGGAAATGTGTTCGGCCCCATAGCAGCGAACGTGCTGACCAGAGGGGACAGATGATGCGGTGGCGAGATGTTAACTACCTCGCCCGGTATACAAAAGGCCGTGGGTTCGATCCCGACCCTGACGCCTGATGTATATTTGGAGTTTCCACGCTCCCTCCATGGTCGCGTGGATTTTTCTCCAGGACATCCGGGGTTTTTTTTTTTTTAGAATTTGGCTGCTATATATTTCGACGTGATAAGCCACTTCGTTGAGCTCTCATTTGTGATAGCCAGGTGGCTTCTGAAAAAAAAAATAGCTGTATATCTCAATGGGCCTTACCTGGTAAAATAAATAGTCTCTGTGTCTATGTTGTGTGTCTCTGTGTTGTCTCTCTCTCTGCTTGTGTGTCTATCTGCGTGCCTCTGTGTCTGTTTTGTCTTGCTCTCAAATTTAGTTCTCCCTGATGACGACTGCTTGTGTTGCAATTGGAAACGTCGTAAAATTTCGATGTAAAGCTTTCGTGACTGCAAGGATTCATCTTCTTTGGTTCTTTCGGTAAAGTCACGTAGAATGAGAATAAAATAATAAATTGATAAAATAAAATAACACAATAACATTCTCACGACGTTTCGGCCACAACACAAGCGGCCTTCGTCAGGTGAAGGGAAGGCCGCTTGTGTTGTGGCCGAAACGTCGTGAGAATTTTATTGTCTTATTTTATTTTATCAATTTATTATTTTATTCTCATTCTACGTGACTTTACCGAAAGAACCAAAGAAGACGAAACGTCGTACTCTATTATTTAATTTATTTTCTTTCTACGTGATAGTCACCTGGGAGTTGTATAGATTTTTCATGAATCCGGATGAGTGTGGGAACCTCTACTCTTATAGTCTTCTGCGCCAAGTGCTTCATCTTTAGTCTCTGTCTAATTTGTGTCAATACGGTACGGAATAAAGTGATGCCTGCGGAGGTACGATTTATTCTTTGCGACAGACGCCGTGATATTTCTCATACGAGCAAATTCACTTAATTTGTTTTATATTTCAATTTAAAGCTGTCGTGACTGCAGGGATTCATATTCTTGGTTCTTTCGGTAAAGTCACGTAGAATGGAAATAATACAAATATAAAACAATAAAACAATTTTAATAATACAAATAAAACAATTTGTATTATTTTATTATTTCCCTTCTACGTGACATTACCGAAAGAACCCAGAATATTGTTTTATATTCTCGAACTCTTTCCGTGGTTGTGGCCTAAAGCGACACAAAGCGTCGCTTTGGGCCTCCATAAACAGCGCGCGGGTGTGACGCACTTTAACAAGCATCGCAAGGCCACCAAAGTGGACTTGGCGGCGGGCGGAGGGCTTTAGGCTAATGCCGCCCACACTGCGCCCTACCCGTTCCCTGGTGAGACATTTTCACTGGCCCACGCGCTCTCTCTCTCTCTCTCGCCCTCTCTGAGCCATGCTCAGTGGTTTAGAATTTAACCCCCGAGGCGATCTGTTGCCTCGAGCTTAGCTGGCACCCACTCTTCAGACACGGGCAGCCCGGTTTGCGACCGTACACAGGATGGATGCACTATTAGGTCATGCAATGCAATGCGACTTTGATGTACCGTGTATAGACATCGCGATGCAAATGCATTTTACGATGCTGCGGAAAGGAGTTTATTTTTCAATATATTTTTGCTCTGTAAGCTATGAAACGAAACTTTTTTTTTTATTTCAGCATGTAAGGCTCACTGAGTTATTTATCTCATTTTCAGAAGCGACCTTGCCACAAATGATAGCTCAAAGAAGTGGCCTTATGTGGAAATGTATAGCAGCCAAATACTGCATATAAATGTGGAGGGAAAAACCGGAAGACCTGGAGAAAAATCCAAACGACCACGGGAAGAAAATGCAAACTGCAAATTTACAGCAGGCGTCAGGGTCAGGATTGGACCCACAACCTCATGTATACGAGATGAGGGAGTCAAATTATCGCCACCACAACACCCCTGAACCTGTACAGGGGCTGGCCATTGACAACACGGACAATAGGAACAGCAGTTTACAACCGAGTGGAGATTGACCAAGGGCCTCGACAGAAGGTTTACGTTGCTGGAGCGGAGTGTGTGGAGGGTAGTAGAATTAGGTAAGAGGAGAGAGGTACGAGAGTGCTTGTCGGGTGGGAGAGCAAAATGTAAGCGGAGAGTTGGTGAATGTGTGGAGGGGAGTAGATTGAGATGAGAGGGGCGAGTTAAGCGAGAGCGGGTCTATGGAGAATCGTGAAGGTGGCGAGTGTGATCTTGAAGTTGATTTGAGATTGGACTGGGAGCAAGTGGAGGGATTGGGATTATTGGGGTCAAGGGGTCATGTCATCTGGAGTAGTAGAAGTGAGGGATTGCGGGGGTCTATGAAGGACAGAGTTGCACTCAATGTTTAATGACTGCTAATGCAGCCTTAGCACAGGGACAGGTAATATTTTCTAGATGTTTTTTTTAAATTGCTGTAAACTAAATAAAAGTGTTGCTGAAAGCACATCCCCCACACCGAGTGCAACAATACCTTCCATGATCTCTATCTCAACACTTGAGTTCGGATCGGTTACGTTATTAATGATAAGGTTCACATGACACTGAGCTTTTGGGAGCGTGATTTCCCCAAATTGCATTTCTGAGCATAAACGTTCACGTGTACGGTTAGACTAGATTATCCGCGTGCGGTTTATCCGATTTGCGGATTAACCGCGCACCTGAGATTTTGACATAAATGAATAACTTATGGATTTTCCCTTGTTCAAATTAATAATCCATAAAAAGTTATACTTTGTTTATCTTGGAAATGTTTATTACGAGTCACGTGCTAAAACCGAAAAAAATCTGTGCTCTGGTCCATCTGAAATGCACGTGATCGCCTCTACAGTACAGTAGTTACTTATATTTACAACAGTGGGTGGAGTTTGATTGATTTGCTCTGCTATCCACTTAGTGGGCCGAATCTTCTGCACGGGAGCAAGAAAGTGTTATCACTGAGCACGCGCATCGATCGGTCAACCGTTAGTATTCATTCTTAATGTATACCTGTATTAGTGGGTTTTGGCATAGAAATGCGTGGAAAATGGATATTTTTGGATAATCCGCGATTTTGAATTATCCGCTTCCGTCCTGCCCGTCATTAGCGTGGATAATCGAGAGTCTACTGCATTTGGAATTTTCCCGCAACCACCGATTAGCACGGTTGGCTACGTATGGTGCGAAAGAAGTACAATTTGTAATAATAATTTAAAAATATATATATCATCTCGTGCAGGTGTATCGAGTGCGTGGCCCCCGCTCACCTTTCCCCGCGCGCGATTCTCTCTAACCTTGGCCGCACTCGCAGGCCGTTCTCCGACGGGAACTGGCTTTTCAAGCGCTCCCCCTGGCGCAGACGCCCAGTTGGAGACGTTCCGCCCTTTTAGGGATGACAGGACAACGGAACGTGGTCCGGAAGACAAAGAGAGGTTTCGGGAGGGAGGGATGGTGGGGGGGGAGGGGATGCACCAGGGACCTCTTGTCCAGCCCCTGTCCGTCGTGAGCGTCCTCTCTGAGTGCGACCAAGGTCGAAGAGCCTCGCACGTCACGTGAGGGGGAGGCTGTTGCACTCCCAAGTTACATCTCAATTTTTATTGAGTTTTTTTTTTTAACGGGGCCAATATATATTTTCCTTGCACGTTAATGCTCTGCAAACGCACGACCCTGACGCCTGCTGTATATTTCGAGTTTTCATGTCTCCCGGTGGAGGCGTGGATTTTTCTCCGGGTCCTCCGGTTTTTCCTTCCACATTTATAATCAACAACTTGGCTGCTATAAATGTCCACGATAAGCCCCTTCGTTGAGGCTATCATTTGTGGCCTGGTATACAGGAGGGCCTGGGTTCAATCCCGACACTGACGCCCGTTTTATATATTTAGAGTTTGCGTGTCTCTCTCCCCGTGGTCGTGCGGATTTTTCTCCGGCTCCTCCGGTTTTTCCCTCCACATTTAGAAACATGCATTTTGATTATTTGGCTGCTATAAATTTCCACGTTATCAGGTCATTTCGTTGAGATATCATTTGTGATAGCCAAGTCGCTACTTAAAAAGAGCTTTACAGCTCAGTGGGCCTTACCTGGTAAAATAAAACATAGTTTAGTATCTCGCTAACCACTGACATCTCACGCATTGTTTATTTTTGGTTAATGAAAACTGCAAGCTTACGGGGCATATAGAGTGTGAACAGTAACCTTTGAACAGAACTGCTGATCCGCCACAAAGGAAACATCAAATGAGCCGAACGAACGTGACCACTTTTCCTTGATGATTGCGGAATAATGAAGCATTCAACACAGCTCTAATGAGTATTAGCCTAATGGTGATCATTATTCTCTCTTTCTCTCGCGCCTAATTGAAGCTGCGGAAGCAGATAATACATTAGACTTGTAAATGGGCAACTCTGCGTTTGATTTTTTTCCCCCATTCAATTATTTATGGGCCTACAAATGTAACATTTTATATATATTTAGCGGCCCATGTATGCGCACATATATTAGACACGGTCGACCGGCAGGTTGCGTGTGGTGTGTTAAAGTGTGAGTACTTCCACCGCTTTGAAGACATCTGGCCAGTGCTGAAGAGAGTAGAGCCAAACACTCTCTAGAGGGGACTGTGTCTTTGTCAGAATTGTACCTGAAAGAGCAATTTCAGGGCTGCAGCTTAATCTTTTACCTGTACAGCGCACACAGACGTCCTCAATGTAATGTCTTGTGGTTGATAGCGGATACCTCAGCGTGGATGATAATTTCGTGACACGAACAATCCTAGCACCGAGTCCCTGCATCAAGGTGCTTCACCTTTGAAGTCAGAAGCTGAATCTTTGATCAGCATGTTATTTATTCTCGCGAAATCCGATGAGCTATGAAGCTCTTTTTTTTCACCGATGTCCAGCGACAAGTCACTCGGGATTGGAGTTATTGTGGTCTGCGTGAGATCCCCATCTACCCAATCTGGGTCATTAGGAGTTTGTACGAATGAGAACAACACATTTGGAAAAACATTGTGCGATCTTCTTTAAAAAATAAATTGTATCGGTCGATAAACTCCATTGTCGGCAGTGTTAAGCCCCAGCCTCTTTGGGGCTTACGTGAAATTCTCCACGCGGCACAAACGCCTGTGTTTTCGAGAGCAAGATTCCCAACCTTGCTTTTCAACATTCCGGTTTTTGCTGATACGCCAAAATCAATTCTCTATCTGCCCGTGACGTGACAATTGGAGTTTGAGCGACTCCGCGGGTTTGCCACTGCTTCAGCAGCACCACGGAGAGATGTGCTGTTGGAGAGGAATCCACAACACTTTGAACAAATGGGTGCAGGATCCCCCCCCTCCTCCCCCCGATAATTACAACCGGCATCATCAGGCAGTTGTGAGAAAAAATTAAACAAAATTCGAGCGGCATTTGCTTAAGCGGGCAGACTCTGTACCCACTTTTGTTTTCCTATCATGAGGCTCAGCAGTAGTGTGGCCCACTAAGAAATTGTCGTACTCGCATTGTAAATGTTGTGGGTTTACTCTCCAACACACAACCGGTGTGCTGAACTAGTAACGAATTGGCACGTTTTGTTTACGTGACAAAGCTTACTAATTGGCTGTGTCGGGTGGTCGCGGGTTTAACGACGACACATTTAGATTTATGCGATCTAACCCCCCCCCCCCCAAAAAAAAAATCTGGATTTGAAGCTTTCGTGACTGCAGGAATCAATACTCTTTGGTTCTTTCGGTAAAGTCACGTAGGTAGAAAATAATAGATCACGATGTTTCGATGGCAACACAAGCAACCGTCATCAGGTGAGATCAACACAGCAGGGGGAACTCTCACAAAAAAAAATCCTTTACTACGGATAACCAATTGTGGTTGGGTTGCCTGGGGTAACAGGCAAGACCTTTTTTAAGAATACCATGGGACCCAAATCAGCACAACGCTTGTACAAATAATTTCCTGCACAATTTCCAACCCCATGGTTTTAAGCGGCAGGCTGACGAATTTTAAACCGCGATGACGATATTGAAAGCAAAGTTTAGCTAAATTCGTGTTTTACATCGAAAAAAATGTGCAAAAATACAAATCGATCTGATTATAGCTTTGAAAATCGATACGCGGTAATAGGGTTTCAAACTCTGCAGCCGACTGCTTACATCTCCAGGGCTGGCAAACATGATACTGCAAGACCCTTAATCACCATATCAATATAACAAAATGGGATGCCATATTTTTTGCACGTGAATAATATGCGAATGACACACGTGCCGTAACGGTCGTCCATCCCCTCCCTCCCTCCCCTCCCCCACCCCAGTCACTGATCCCCGTGCCTTGGCAATTTCCACAAGCAACGGCACTCTCTCTGTATTCGCATGGAAACCGGCGGGGGCCCCGATTGATATGTGAAGTGCGTTGGATGCGAACTGGGTTACGTGCGCGGTATGCATACTGCGAGCTCACTGCTGCTGGCCCCCGTGATTTGCACGATTTGCCAAACGCCAACTCGGAATTAGGAGATATCAGCAGAGACAACCACCACCCACCGAGGTCCGCTGTGGCCTCTTGGTGCAAAAGAGCAGCGTGCAGTTCGGAAGACGGAAGCGGAGTTTGTCCACTCGGGCGCATCGTGTAAACCTTCCGAGGCCCCCGCATTTTTGGTGCCTTGGCCTCCACCGGTTCTCCCCGCACGTCCGATTTGCGCGGTTGGCTACGTACGGTGCGAAAGAAGTTCGACGTTACATCCGTGCATGGCACGGCGGCCGGAGGTTGCGTGCCACCGGTGTCCGTTGGACACGGCAGACGCAGAAATAAATAACGAAAAAGCAACTCCCATTAAGTGAAAGAATAGCAGGGGCGTGGGCGGGTGACGTCATTGCAAATGAAATGCGTTGACAACTAAAATGTCTTGCAATTATCAATGTTGGGTATGAGTTTTTTTTTTTAAGAACAATTGTGAATAATTGTGTCCCCCCCCTCCCCTTCCATCCCCCAAGGCGTTCTGATCGTGTACATCTACAGGGAAATCCGTGAAAAAGAGCTTGAAAGCTCATTGGATTCCTCCAGTATATATAAAAAAAATTCTGATTCAAGCGGTCTTTGGACGAACAAGCACGACGTCATCTTGTGACGTCGTGCTTTCGGATCAGTCCGAACCCATCAGGTCCGATTTTTTTTTCGAATTAAATCAAAGTTGGGAACACATCCCCCATAGTTTACGAGACGCAGTGTGTTGCCGTTTAATGTATCCGGGCGTGGTGGCGCACACGCGCAAACCAGCTCTATGGAGGCAAGGGGTCGGGGAGGATCGCACAGATGTGCGATGTCCCCTGAGGTACGAGGTGGCCCAGTAGATGGCAGCACAGCAAATGGGTTCGTGAAGCTGCCTTGTGAGTGTACTTTGTAAATGATCGTCTTTGTTCCGTACACAATGGGGTTACTCCAAATGATGCGGATGTCTTTCTTTCACGTGTGCACAAACGGCCGTTTAAAGGGAATTGTCCAAACATTCCCATGCAGGTCCCTCCTTGAAAAGTCTTGAGACTCGTTGAGGTTTTGCAGGATAAATAAATGAGATGACCATCATATATTAACTATAGGGGTGTCGCGGTGGCGAGATGTTAACTCCCTCACCTCGTATGCTGAAGGTCGTGGGTTCGATCCCGACCCTGACGCCTGCTGTATATTTGGAGTTTGCATGTTCTCCCCGTGGTCGTGTGGATTTTTCTCCAGGCCCTCTGGTTTTCCCCTCCACATTTAGAAACAACACGCGTTTAGAGTATTTGGCTGCTATACATTTCCACGTGATAAGCCACTTCATTGAGCTATCATTTGTGGTCAGGTGGCTGCTGAAAGAGAGCTACTATAGCTTAGTGGGGACCTTGCCTGGCAAAAAAAGGTTAGTTTATGCACCCTTTCATTTGTTTGTAGTTAACAGGTATGCACCATGTTCTGTTTTATTTGTTCTGTATGCTCATTAGGTCCAGTTGGTATACACAACGGAGGAATACATAGCGAAGCTACATAAACTCTCTCCTGAAGCCCTCTCGTAGCTGGCAGACCTTGACATTGGCATTTAGCTCCCGAACATTTCTGCCATACACAAGAATACAAATTAAACCCAGTGCATCTCAATGTCCCTTATTTGGAGTGACTATAATGAGTAGTCCAGTTCATTCTAATAGTGTCTCAATGCGTTATGTTCTCCGTGAATTGTGGGTCTACGTTTTTTTCCGAGCACCCATTAATTAATTAGAGCTATTTCCGGTTTCCCATTAATTTGTAATTGCATTTCCCATTTGTTCATTGCATTGTGTTTTCGTGTACCCTAATTCTCGCACAGATCATGGTTACTTTACATGATGTGATATTCTATCCGGCCAGGTGGTTTAGCGGTTGAGATAGTGGCTTGCATTTGGAAGGCGGCGAGTTCAACTCCTGTTTGTGCGGGCGGGGGGGGGGGGGGTGTTCACTCAGCCCACCATCCCTCCTGAGTTCGATAAGTAAAATCGGTGCCACTTTGTGGAATAGTCAACAGTCGTTGTCCGGATATACTCGTGCCTGTCATAGTAACTGGGAATTACGATCACTGGCTGACGGCTGTTAACAGTACATGAGCACCGACTCAATTCTTCATTTGAGCAGGAAATCGCTGACGTTTGAGTTTAATATCAAAACAAATACAGCATTTCCTTATAGCTGAATGGAAGCAATGTTCATTCTAACTATTCCCATCATTGGTTAGAGCCACCAGTCGATCCATTTAAGACACTGTTATGGTCAAGGGGTCCACGGAAAGTAAACTTGGCTTTGCATTTCAGTCCATTCTTAGTCCAGTGACTTGGACATTCTAGTTTAAAATGTTTTTCTTTTCCGTACAGCTGATGTTGATAGAGAACATCAAATATAATTTTACATTGAGGTGGTGGAGCCAAATGATTGCGCAAGGAGTAGCGGAGTGGTGTGTCGTGGTGATGAAACCTCATTCGTATTTGTAAATCGGGAGTTAAGTCGGTATATGTCCCATGGGTCTGTTCCGTGTAACCACAGTCTTACACTGTCGGAGCGTTTTTAATTGTCCATATGTGCATGGTCATCGTCAAGAATCCGCATCTGCTGCCATGGTTTGTGCAGTGGGAGTCGTTAAGGGTTTTGGCCCAGAATCTTCGCGGAAGATCTGTATTTGCTGTATTTGTAACTTCTTGTGAACTCTATTTGGGCTTTCCAAGCATCATCAGAGTTTAATTTGCATTGTTGAAGGTGACAGTTCTCGATCACATAAGACCATAAGGGAGACAAACCAGAGGGGGCCATTCGGGCCATCCAGCTCGTTCGGTTGTCCGTACAGAATTCCCTCATTATTCGCGAGGGATACGTTCTGTAGATGGTCGTGAATGGCACATTTCGCGGATAATGAGAAGGGCTACGAATGTCGTACGCGCAACGTCTGCAGATGCTTCTAAATCTTCAGTAAGTTCTCTCTCTCATCACGTTCTCGCATCGCATTCTGTTTTATCACTTTATCTCTGATCACTTTATCTCTGATCGCTTTATCTCTGATCACTTTCTCTTTCATCACTTTATCTCTGATCGCTTTATCTCTGATCGCTTTATCTCTGATCACTTTATCTCTGATCGCTTTATCTCTGATCATTTTATCTCTGATCGCTTTCTCTTTCATCGCTTTCTCTTTCATTACTTTATCTCTGATTACTTTATCTCTGATTACTTTATCTCTGATCGCTTTATCTCTGATCGCTTTATCTCTGATCGCTTTATCTCTGATCGCTTTATCTCTGATCGCTTTCCCTTTCATCACTTTATCTCTGATCGCTTTATCTCTGATCACTTTATCTCTGATCACTTTATCTCTGATCGCTTTCTCTTTCATCGCTTTCTCTTTCATTACTTTATCTCTGATCGCTTTATCTCTGATCACTTTATCTCTGATCACTTTATCTCTGATCACTTTATCTCTGATCGCTTTATCTCTGATCACTTTATCTCTGATCACTTTATCTTTCATCACTTTATCTCTGATCGCTTTATCTCTGATCGCTTTATCTCTGATCGCTTTATCTCTGAATGCAGTCTGTGTAGAGTTCCAGATGCGATTCGCGGATAGCCACAATCGCGGATAGCAATTTCGCGAATAACGAGGGAATATTGTAGCAGATCGATTCCAGAATCCCATTGAGGCGTTTTTTTTAAAGGGTCTCAGGGAATCTGCGTCCACCACGTGTTGCGTGGGCAGCTGGTTCCAGACTCGACTGCCACCCTTTGCTTCACAAAATATACCGCATTCTACGGATTATAAGATACTCCGGAAAGTAACGCGCTCCGAAAACTATGTCCAGTGTCAATAAATGTACACGAATCTGGTCACATACATACACGCACACACGGCTGCGGAATTACAGGACCCACACCTCCAACGTTCGCTTTAAAATACGGGGGGGGATGGGGGGGAAGTTGAGTCTTATTATGTGGAGAATGTGGTGCAGCACCACGTATGGCAAATGACTCGCCTCAATGTTGAGTGGCTCTTTTAAGTCGAGGTCACAAATCCTCCAAGCACACTGATCACCCGTCGAGTTTTATTTAATGCAGTGATATGTGTGTGTTGTTACCTTGCTCGTGGATTTTATTGCTGGGAATTCGCTTTTACAGCGACCACTGATGTATAGTTTTAACCCCAAAAGAGACCCTTACGATATTTTGTGCTGCCGTTAAAAATACACGTACTGAACTTTCCAACCCTGTTTTGAGCGGTGACGTTTGTCGATTGCTGGCTAGATTTGCGCACTTGAGTAATATACCCTGTGCATGTAATATCACTTTTTGTAACCTTGACCAGTGGCTATTAAACACTCATATTCGTGGCTCTTCTTCTATGTTTCGTAATGTCCACACGTGTTGCCTGTGCGTCGTCAGTGCGGTGGTTTTAAGAGAAAATTAATCTGCGTACAGAAATATCTTGAATAGAAAAAAAAATATCAACAGCGATTCGATTGCCAAAGCTTGGGGACGCGTTAGCAAAGAGGAAGAGCACGGAGAGACGACAAACATATTGGAGCGATTAAATGAGGGCTTACGTTGCCAGATCGAGAGCTTTTGTGTAACATTGGGAATTGCTTTAAGCTGCTATTCTAATCTGGCGTATGGCGGGAATGTATTCTGGAGCAAAATGCCGAAGTCGAGGTCTGCAAGCCACGACGAGAGGGCTTCAGGAGAGAGGGTTCTGCTAGCTTTGCTATTCTTCCGATGAAGGCGCGCAGACTACAGAGAATTTTTATTGTTTTATATATTTTATTGTTTCCCTTTAACGTGACTTTACCGAAAGAGCTAAGAATATACGATCCATAGTTTTGGTCACATGGTCACAATTGCACTACAGCGACTTGGAATTAATTTAAAATTCATGAAGCAAATGTGCACATTGGTCTGTTGATGTTCTTTGCGAAGAAAATGCGATTCAGAATGATTATTTATTTTCCAAAAATGTATTGCTCTTTTCTTGGGCACCACTATTGCAAATGAGGGCACCCTTCTGCCCAGATACTGGGCTCTTCTGTCCAAATGCTCAGGTGCTGTTTACATGAGAAACCTGGAAGCGGAGTTATTACTGAAAGTGTAGTGAAACGATCCTTTTGAAGACATTGCCTCACGTACAAAGGGATCGAGAGGCTCTATGACAAAAAGGGATGTGGCACCACAATGAGGAACTGCACGGACGAGACTACAGACTCGTGCTGCTGAATGTGAACAGCACCACTGAATGGACAGCGCACCACTCCTACAGCTCGTGGGTGTAACGTGGAGTACGATGGGCTGACAGGGGCAGTCAACGGACAGCCACGAGGCTGCCAGTTGAAGCAATTAAGGGAGTTTAAGAGCAAACATAAAGGGGTGAAATGGCAGTTGGAGTTCAGTTAAGTCGAGAGGGGGAGTGGCGGGGTTGTGAGAGCTGTATACGAAGTTATAGAATACAGTACATAAGTATAAGAGTAAAAGTAACCACGTTACCGATTGTTCAAATTATGTAGTAGTATATTTTGATTAAATTGTGTTACCCATTTGGTGTCAAACATACACAATTGCCAGAGTATTTTATTACTGTTTATGTAGTCAAATTTAGGGACGCTATATTTGGTGGCAAAACTGGCTTGGAGGGGATCTGTGTGGATATACTGTATATATGCAAATTAAATTCCTATGCTAAGAAATAAATTCAAACGTTATTTTCAAAAGATCGGATGTTGCGCATATCCATTTACCGTTTAGGAAATTCCACATTTCTAATTCAGAGACTAAGTTCGCAACAACGAACACCCACTTTGTGAATGTGTATTAATTCAGAGACTCGTAGGAGGCGTCATCTCTTTTGCTTATTCCGGCTCTCACAGGCATAGGGGGATAACTCCATACCGGGTCAGGACAGCCAACACGCTGCCAGACCCACAGCTTGAAGAGGTGAAGACCACAACGCCAGCAGCATGCCGAGTTCCATTCCCGATGGCAGCAGGCCCCGACTGTGATTCGCTGCTCGCCTTTTATTCTCCCCAGCGTGGCCAGGCTCCGCCCTAGACCACGCCCCCTTCTGGATCCCCCAGAAGGCTCCGGGCTTGGCCCACGGGTCCAACTGGTAGAGCGGGCTGCTACCCACAATCCCATTGTCTACCAATCTCCCAACGCCACGGGCTACAGTGACTCATTCAATGTCACTACAAATGTATCACCTTCAATAATGGGTTAACTCTTAACTGTGTTATCTCCCAGCCACGGGTCAAGACTGCCTGGTGTTGATAAATAATTGCCTATACAATTACGCGTCACGTATGAATTAGTGTGAATATTTGGGTTAATTAGTTACAATGCCAGAAAGCAATGCACATTGTAAACAGTCTTCTTGCAATGGCTGATGTTGATGTAGAGCAGCAACTATAAGTTTACACTGAGGCAATTGAGCAAGATAATTGCGTCAGGAGTAGTGGAGTGTATCGATAATAGCGGAGTGTATTTTAAACAGGAAGATTTAGCCACGGGCAGAAATTGGCACAACCGATAACGTGATAAGGATTTCTTTATATGACCAAGAATATTAAATTGTGCGTGGCTCTTTCGCCAAAGAGGTTCTCATGAGCACGCACGCAATGATTCACCCTCATCAGCGATTCCATAAATTATCACTTTGTGTGGTCGTGATCTGATTCAGGAAATTATGATTTTGTCTCAATTTAAACATTTCTGTTTTCTAATATTTCTATTAGTTTTCGCTTCAGTTGTAATCGTGCGGTTCGCAACCGTTAATCTAAATGTGACATCAGAATAACGTCTCCATATAATTTGCATTGATTGTAAACATTTCTTAGACTCAACAATGAACGGATCTCTCGCAAGCATAATAACTGATTTCGCTTTATGACTCAGCGCACCGTTGCATGCCTTATAATTAGAACCATATAAAGTATAATTGTGACATTTTTATGCTCCCACCTTTACAAAAATACAGTACTTAGGAATAATGTTCGTTGAAGTTCACAATAATGATTAAAGTTCTGAAAAAATAGATGTTAGTGCTTTGTAAAATGTTTTGCGGATTAATTGACGGCACCGTGGTTCTCACGAAGCCACGAATTTCCGACAGCATGTGCCTTGTACGCTTTGTCGATTGTAAAGTTGTAATTACTAGACGGCTTGTGGCAGACTTATGATTCGTGAACTGCAGTTTAATAGTTTAAAAAGTCAGTGATTTACTGCTCACATGCCCACGCATTGAGACATTGGTTCTCATTTCCGCTTTACAGCTCTGAGCCACTGGTGGACATTCCAAATTCCTATGGCAGGGACGAGTCTATCCGTAGGGCAACGACTGTTGGCCTCCCACAAAGTGGTGGCATTTTATCGACTCCGAAGGGAGGTATGTTGGGCTGAGTGAACCCCCAGGCAGAAATTCGCAACCTTTCGACTGGAAGCCTCTCCTCTCTACCACCGAGCCACCTGGCCAGGGTCAATGGCGGTGTGGTGTATTCCGCAAATATGCCCGACTGTGAGGGCGGGCACAAGCCGGCGTGAGTAGGTTAAACGTTGAGTTTTATAAGGGCACCGCAGGGTGACCAGCCCCTCCCCACCCAGCCCCACCCCTCCCACCCCCCACCCAGCCCCACCCTCCCCACCCAGCCCCTCCCCACCCTCCCCACCCAGCCCCTCCCCACCCTCCCCTCTCCACCCAGCCCCACCCCTCCCATTTTTGCATGCACGACGGACGGACACAATAATCCCCTGTGGGCTGGTGTAACCAGGAGGTTCCTGCCAGTATAATCGTACGAGTAGTACGGTACATGAAAGCACAGCAGCAATACAGTAAAACTGTAAAATACAGTTACACATTCCATGGGAAAGCGGTATAGTCATAATCGTCATACCGTGGAAATTTTTTTTTTATCATCGCATCGTATCCTGTAAAATGATACTATACTTAGCAAGTACCTACGTCTTGAGGTAACACAACAACATTTCGCCTCTTTCCCACGTGTGTCTCTGAAAAGTACCAAAAAACAATTATAGTATTTTCAACACATCCCGTCAGCCACATCACCTAATTCCTCGGCGAGCATTTGTTTTCAGCGGCATTTGTAATCCAGGGTTTTTAAAACCCCCCAGTCCCTCCCCATTCAGGACAAACCAACCCGTTGCACGCGGCGCGTGCCCGATTGTTGTTAAACGCGTCCCACGTGACGCGCTGAGCAAGTAAGGCGTGACAAATCCCTTACTAATTGGCTGTGCTGGGTGGTGGAGGGTTACGACACATTTATACTTACGCGATCTAACCCACCGTTCTCCGACTCTCCCCCCCCTCTCTGCTGCCCCTCGTGGCATGCTCTAAACGGCTGTACTAACCACCTCGCGAATACGCCGCTGTGCCCCTCTCGTACACGCTAACCACGAGCTGCGCAGTGGCGAGAGTACCCACGCGGGTAGAACACACGTGACACCACAACGCGCGGGCTCACCACACCAAGCACCCCTCTCCGTATCCGCAGAGACGACACGACAAGGTTTAATGTCTACTGGCGATTTATTCTCCGCTTAATGAAGTTTAATCTACTCGTGTCAGTGCGGGTCAGCAGGGCAGGTCTAACCTATCTCCCGGCGGTCTAGGACCCAATTTGCCTTGTCTCTCCCTACTCACTCTCCTTAGCGGATATTCCCCCCTCGGCCTTACCTCTCTCCTCCGTACTTACGATTTGCTCTCGAGGTGTAGGTAGTCGCGGAGAGGCGAGGCTGCGCGTGGCTTTGGCTGGGAACTGGACCTGGCTGCTCTGCCACCCGTCTCACGGACGTTCGTGTAGCAGGGGATGAAGACTCCTCGGTCCCTCACTCCAGAAGACCCCGAACACAAAGAGGCCTTGCTTCTAATTTTCGTCCCTTTTTATCCCTCTACTTCAAAGCTAACGCGCCGCGAACCCGCTGGCCTCTCGTCCAATCCGGAGCCTCGGATTTCCCGCCGTTGGCCAATCGGATCATCCCCCCTCCCCGACGCCCGCTACACCGCACGCTGTGCAAGGGCGAGGGCCCCCCCCCCCTCCATTGTTTAACCGAGTGCACGGCATCCTAAAGGACTACCGGTACTGCCCCGCCCCCCACCTGCCTGCCGGTCCGCGTGTGCCTTGGCTGTTTCCTCATTGCGGTTCTCAGTGAGTTCGCCGTGGCCATACAACTTTAAGTTAATCCACGGCGCCGCAGTGTCATTAGACCTGGGGGGGGGGGGGGGGGCTGCCAATTCCCTGGCCCTGAGAAACCGTGGGGCACCCCCACGAGGGGGGCCCTCGGGTAAAAACTCAGGGGCAGGTGACCCCCCCCACGAGGCCCTACGTGAGTGCGTGTTCATGTGGGGGGTGGTGGGGGAAGCGCCGTGATGGCAGCCGGGTGGCTCCTCTGCTGCAGCACCCTCGCCGCAGGCTCCCACGGAGCGGCTTCGCTGTCGTGACACCACAAACCAATCAAGGCGGTTTGCGTGAACAGAACCGATTCATATTGAAATCAAAGACAAGCTTCCTCTCCGTTCGAGTGGTATTGTACATTGCTCGTTATTAATTGCCTCACTTGCATCCATCACAACGATGCTTAATTATATCAGTGAACATGTTTTTCTTTAAGGGGGCCGTCCATAAATGACGTCACGCACCTGGGGGGGGGGGGTCAGACATTTGTGACGATGTGTAACGAGGGGGAGGAGGGGGTGAGAAATGTGACGTCACATCAAAATGCGCAACTTTAAATAAATATAGACAACACGTTCTACTTAATGAAATAGACTTTTTAATAAATGTTTTCTCCTACAACATCAGAGTTCAGCGCCACATTAAATACGCACTACAATGACAACAGTTTAAAGCGATTTGAAGAATGTTTTATTTTGGGAGGTGGGGGGCAGAGCTTTGTGACGTCATATTGGAGGGGGGGGGGTCTGACTTTTTGAGACGCCGTGTGACGAGTGGGGGGGGGTTTAAAAAAATCGTCCAAAATCTCGTGATGTAATTTATGGACGGCCCCTAATGCTATAAAAAAAACTTATGATTTTTTTTGTCCAGAGATTAAAAAAAACCTCTATTCTAACAACAAAGTTGAGAAGAAGCCGCGCCTAGAGGGGAAAAAAACTCTGTTCTAACAACACGGCTGCGAAGGGGCCGGGCCTAGAGGGGGAAAAAAACCTCTGTTCTGGCAAGGGCAGCGGCGACATCCCTGGCAGGCGGAACAATCCTCGTGACAAGAATGTCCCGGCAGGCGAACAGGGCGACGGAAAACAAAAAAATCGTAAGGTTCTCGGCGTCGCTACGAGCCCGCGGACACCTCGCCAGAGTTAATTAATCGGCTCTGTGCTCTCGTTTGAGTACAAAAGAGCGCCCCGGTCAACCGGCCGATGTTTTTTTTTACACGGGCCGCCACGTAGGCCGCGGGCTTTTTGCGGTTTTCCTAGCTTTCACCAAGGTGGCAAAAGCGGCCTTTATCCCGTACGCGTACGCTACGAAAAAACAACAAATCGCCGTCTGCGTGGAACTGTCACGCTTGCGCGTATTTGTAACGTCGATCTTTTATATAACGAATACCGTCCGGCAACAATTTCGACTTGTATCGCATCTGAAATTATAACGGTCATGCTCAATTCACTGCTGGACCAAGGCCTTCTTCCCAAGCGTCGCCAGGACGCTATCCCAGCGGCGATGTAACGATCCAAAGTGGATTCCATGGCTCCATCTCCCTGTGAGGCACGTCCTCTGGGCCGCGTTCTCTGCCCTCGGCTGAGACTCTCGTCATTATTCTCGACCAAGAGTTGTTCTACCTCCACCGGGGCCTCCCGTGTCGTTGTTAAGGGCCGTTGACCGAAACGTCGCACATGATATGCCTTAGCCTTTTAAGATAGTTCTGCTGCTGCTGCGGCTGTTGTATGCACGTTGAACCTCTTTCGCACCGTACGTAGCCAGCCGCGCTAATCTTAGGTGAGGGAGGTGGACAAACTAAACACAAAAAGCAGTCCTAAAGAAATGAGTGTCAATTTAAATTTCATTAAAAGTGCATAGCTCCAGTGTCTTCCGAATATCGGAAGGAAGAGCGTTCCAGACGGCCGCAGAAGCGCAAACGCAAAGGCGCGATGCGGCAACTGGCTATTGACGAATGTGTCGGGTTTTTGGTTATTTGTGCAATCAAAGCCCATACTCTTTGGTTCTATTCGGTAAAGTCACGTAGGTAAAAAATAAAACAACAAAAATCACGACGTTTCGGCCACAACACAAGTGGCCTTCATCAGGTGAAGGGACCAGACTGTCTCGAGGACAGCGCTGGAGTGAACACAGCCAAGCTCAGACCGCGACCTTTAAGCTGTGTGGCTGTGTTTCACTCCAGCGCTGTCCTCGAGACAGTCCGGTCCCTTCACCTGATGAAGGCCACTTGTGTTGTGGCCAAAACGCCGAAACGTCGTGATTTTTGTTGTTTTATTTTTTACCTACGTGACTTTACCGAATAGAACCAAAGAGTATGGATCCTTGCAGTCACGAAAGCTTCAAATCTACAATCAAAGCCCAGTTATTTTGAAAGTTAATACTGTAGTACAGCTTTACCCTGCGTGTGCTGTCTATTTTGCTAATGTTACCGATGTGCGATATGACATGGACCAACTGACAACACTGGATACTGAAGATACAAATAGAGTCAAAGTTGACAATTACCCTAAGAAGTGTGGAGGGGGTCATTAACGTGAGAGTTTTTGTTGTTGTTGCAATAGGCCACAGAATAGACTGCCTCCTCGTCGTAGGAATGTGGAATGTCAGACAAGGCCTTAAGGTTGTTAATAGGAGGTGAGTATCATTGCATAATAAACTAAAATATATTTTTACGTTATATCGCATTAACCCAAGTGATAACCGAAGTCTGGCGTT
Source organism: Petromyzon marinus (assembly GCF_048934315.1). Classification (NCBI taxonomy): domain Eukaryota; kingdom Metazoa; phylum Chordata; class Hyperoartia; order Petromyzontiformes; family Petromyzontidae; genus Petromyzon; species Petromyzon marinus. The sequence goes on from NC_133715.1 coordinate 3,779,269, forward strand.
GTTACCCAGGGGGATTTCTTAAAAATGATTTTTTTATGACTTTATTTTACCAGGTAAGGCCCACTGAGCTATATAGCTATTTTTAAAACGTCACCTGGCTGTAAATGATAGCCCAATGAAGTGACTTATGTGGAAATGTATAGCAGCCAAATACTCTAAACCGGAGAACCTTGGATAAAATCCACGCGAGAGAACATGCAAACTCCAAATTTACAGCAGGCGTCAGAGTTGGGATCGGACCCACAACCTCCTGTATACCAGGCAAGGTAGTTAACATCTCGCCACCGTGGCACCCCATTCGTGCACAAAAATTAACCCAGGAAATCCTGGGTCTCTAGACTCTTTCAGGGGGGGTCCTGCCTTGTGATATTTAGTAGGTCCTTTTTAAGGTGAAGTTGTTAGCATTTGAGCACAGGTGTCTGAGACAGATGCCAGAAATGTCGTGGCAAGGCAGGATAAGCAATGCATTAGACTGGAAGAGAACGTGGCAGGTAGCTGTTGTCGACATGCTTTGGCAAATACGGTGTGCTCAAGAGGATGGAGGAGGTGCTGATTGCCAAGACAGATATAGGAATGGTCTCCCACGAGTCTGGCAACCAAGGGGAAGACCTAAGACTAGCTTGTGGTATTCTGTCAGAGCAGAGATGTTGGAGGTCGCGTATCAACTGCAGCAGCTGTGGAATCTGAAAGACGGTAGAAAGCATTGGTGCGGTGTGGTTGGCATTAAAGGCATTGGCCATGATGACATATTGATCCTTTTTTTAAAGGTGGGAAGAAATCAGAATACTCGGAGAAAACCCCGTGCATAGGAGCGAGTAACACTCTTAAGCTCTGCACAAATAGGTTCGCTTGCTGTATTGTAATTTTGCAGGGGTCCAGATTCATGTTTATCTGATCCACCAACCCTTAGTGGACCACCACATAGTTGTCTGCAACCAGCTACAGGGCCTGTCCAGTTGGTCATGGGACTGTTTGGTCTGGGGATGAGTACACATCTGCGTGATCGTAAAATACAAATTAAAAAAGGTGATCCCTGCTGCAAACGAGGCGAGTTCCACGATTTTGATATATATATTTCAGACACCTCAAAGTTGTCGGTCGTCATTGGTATACTCGTGAAGTAATTTTTACTTGGCATAATTCGGCAGCAGTGGATAGCTCATGGCTGATGATGTTGATGCCATTTAGAAAGTGTCCCCCTTCCCGTTTGTTTTTATAAGAATTAAGATGATTTTTTTACGTTTGACTGAGGTTTCTGAATTTGTGAAACTGCCAATGAGTAACTGGGCGATGCTTAAATGCCACATTATTTGTGCTAGGGGCCACTGATTCTGGAGGATGACTCCTGGTGACTCATTACAATATTTTACTTATTTTATAAATCTTCAGAGATGATGGCCTGGGTCAATCCCACAACTGGGATTTGAACGTGCAACCTTTGTGAGTTAATTGCATTCTAATGTATCTCAGTGAGCCAATACACTGCTTTTAACACACTGGTATCAATTAATGCAGTGCATTGATTTCCAATATGTTTATAAATACAAATTGGATTTGTTAAGCATTAAAATGCAGCTGAATCTCAGTAAACTATTTTCAGTTTCATTTGGAAGGTTACATTGCTGCATCTATGACAACTGGTGCTAATGTCACTTGAAGGTAATGAAAAACAAAATATTATTTTAAAAGGGTGGGCGTTTAATCGGCATGAATAAAAAAACGTAATGGTATAGACTGAAATTAACCAAATTCCCTTCTGTGAAGATGATACAATGTGGGATTTTGGGGATCACGAGTGACTTCACGTTTTGAATATTGCAATGCATTTTTCTTGTTTTCATTGGGGTCTGGTCTATTCCACAAACAACACGGTCTTTTCACACTGACGGTCAAGTTCAAAGTGGCTCCCTGCTGAAATCACCAAATGGGGAGGTACTCATTAGCACGATGAAGGCCAGTCTCCCATAGGGCAACCAACCAATGTATGTATGTTGAACTTCTTTTGCACCATATGTAGCCAACCGTGCTACAGTATTGCCTCGTTATTCGTGAGGGATACGTTCCGGAGGTGCTCGTGAATAGCAAATTTCGTGGGTAATGATATTGGCCTATGAATACCTTTTTTATCATTCATTCATCGCCCATAGTCAGCGAAGGGCTGTTGCGCTAAACGCGTGACCTCTTCCGACAGCGTTCGCATGAACTGCGCTTGGCTGCCATCGAGTGATTTGTTTGATCCATGGATCACTGGGAGGGGGGGGGGCGATCACTGGGGTGGCGCCATTCCTTTGAGGGTCGCAGTCCACCTCGAACATCGACCGCCAACTGAAGTTTGCAATTTGCTGAAGTTTGCGCATCAAGAGGGGGCGACGTGTCCAAACAGTGACTGCCATCTCCCTCGTATTAATCTCTCAGTTGCTAGGAAACTAGTCGCAGATGCAATGGTGACATTTCTGACGAAGTCGAACCATCCGATGCCAAGAAGATGTCTTTGGCATCGCATGTGGAAGGGGCGGGCAACCGATCTAAATCGGCCTGAAGCAATGTCCAGGCCTCCGCACCATACCGCACAACTGACAATACCGCACTGGTAGACTCAATTTTGGACCAAATGCGGTTCAGACCATTATTCCTGAGGCCAGGCCATCAATGCATGACATCAAGTCTACATCAGTGGTGTGTACATGGGGTTTCTAATCAATAAAGTACCTTGAATAAATACATAAATAAACTATTAAATACATTAAAATGATCATAATAACACAACAACATAAACATTGGTTATCATAAACATAAAGTAAATAAATATGAAGTTATTAAATAAATGTTTACAAATGAACTTACCTTAAATTATGATGATGCTGCGCCATCATCACTTTATCCCATCACTTTTAGTCCATGAGCCCATAACAAAGTTATTGGTAATAATTGCATGCATGTTATGAAAGTTTACAATTAATAGAAGCAAAATATAAAAAAAAATCTAAAAATTGACAAACTGAACAAAATATGTTTTTTTCCTGTAGTACCTGGCCTTTAATAATCTTAGCAGGTACATTAACAATGCATTGAGGGTAAAGTTATCACTTTAGATATCTTTACTGAACAGAAATAATACAGAACCACCACCTCACCTGCCAGTAAGTGATCATGAGCAAACAAGCTGCTAGTAACAGGAAAACAGATAGCGCCAATCTATTCCAGACTTAACTAAGTCACTGAAATTGAAGAACAAGCGTGAATAAATGCAAGAATATGTATGAAATACATGCCTTGGGGACAAACATCCATTTTGTAAATTATTTATTGTCTTAATTAACAGCAGATGTATTGGAATGTTTTATTTGTAACGTCTGGGCAAATAGGCGTGATTGCGATAGGTGCAAACACAAGTTTCCTGCGAGAAAAATTAAACAGCTGCTCATTTGGAAAGGTTATCGTGTATTGTTTTACTTCTGTTGGTGTAATAAATAAAATGGCACCATTGAAGTTTTGCCACCTTGGGTGGCACCGATATCTGATCTGGCCCAAGATAATAATTTATCTTATCATTTTATCTCATAACTTTCTCGCATCACATTCTCTCTCGTCGCTTAATCTCATTACTTTCTTGCTCTCGATGCAGCCAGGTAGAGTTCCCTATGCGATTCGCAGATAGCCAAAATTGTAGATAGCAGCTTCGTTAAAAAAAGTGGAATCCTGTGTTCCCAAAAAGTGGTACTTAATAATCTTCGATGGAATGATAGACTGAGTTGATCGCTGAAATCGAAACCTGCCAGTTGTGAGCCAAGCACTTTACCAAATTGCCATTCTGTTGAAATTATATATATAAAAAAACGATTACACTGGTAAGAATCACTGAGCTGTATAGCTTTTTTCAGAAGCGACCTGCAAATTCATAGCAGCTAAATACTCTAAACGCACGTTTCTAAATGTGGAGGGAAACTGGAGGACCTGGAGAAAAATCCACGCGATCACAGGGAAAACATGCAAACCCCAAATATACAGGCGTCAGGATTGGGATCGAACCCACGACGTCCTGCATACCAGGCAAGGTAGTTAACATCTCACCACCGTGGCCCCCCATTTTACTAAATGAAGTCTAAACTTAATTTAGTAAACTTAATAAACTCCATACAGTATTTAAGTGCTCGCCACATACACAATGTTCCGTTGCCGCGTATGTCTCTTTGTGAGGAATGTGTTAAACGTGTGAAGACATGCAACAATATCACACCAACACTGATAATTCTTGCAAAGGCAGCATCATTATAACACGTCCCTGAGCACGCCCACGTACCAGTGGCTCTGAATTGCATTGCAGATTGTCTCTGAGTTCCATTTGAAACGTTGCAGGTCCATTGAATTGAGCATGGTGCATTTTCGTTATTTACACATCTTGCCATTCAAAGAGGAATGGTCTACCGTGGTGTTTTTATTTTGTTTATGCGACCATTAATTGTATACACCTCACTGCCACAGGAAAGGTTATTTTATACATTGCGGTTTTTGAATAACATTCTCACGTGTAAATTATATATATTTTTTTGCTGAACCAAGGCATACGGTGAAATATATTGGAGGTATGTGGAGTGCAAGTCATAACGAGTGGGCAAAACAACGCTACAAATTAACATATTTATACAACTATATGACGAACCGACATGTTTAAATGACAGAAGTCGCACCTTCAAATTGACAAAACAAAAATGCCGCTAATTTCCAAGTTTCAAGCAATCTTGACACCACCTGAATTGCCTGAAGCCCTCAACCACATTGTCAAGTTAAAGTCTATGCCACGTAGAGCCTCTCCATTTCCTGGTGTATTGCATTCGAATATTTAGTCAAGTTTAATATGATTTTTTTTTGCAAATCAAGGCTCTACCACCAAACCAATTTGTCAATGATTATGTCACATCTCCCCATTGCCCAAGCACCAAATATTGTGAAAATCTCACCATTTGGGTCAGAACCGGGTAAACGTTGAAATCTGGTAAAAAAAAAAAAGATGTGTGTGTTTGGTGATGACACAGTGGCTTGCACGCAAATATGCGACCCTGTCAACCTGGGTGCTATTCTGGACGATGAATAGAAGTGGCTCGTGCAAGCAGCCTGAGCCTTGACACGGCCTTAAGAGAGTGCCTCATGTGATATGTAAACATCGGCATAGGCGAAAACAACTTCAGCCATCCATAGCTCTGGCTTAATTTCCTCCTCATGTGCCGCACTGGACATAATAGATCCTCATATTATTCTATCGCACGTCCCTGCGCACGCCTATGTATGAGTGCCTTTGGATTTTGCCGCAGAATTATGGTCTCTGATGCTTAACGGAGAACCTTTGTGTGTGTGTGTGTATATATTTGCGCTGCAAGTAGAGTTCAGAGCTGTTCTCTCTCACATACGGAGCACTGGTGACCCAGCTGTGCAAGGACTACGAGAATGATGAGGACGTCAACAAGCAGCTGGACAAGATGTGAGTGTTTCCGTATAGGGCGCAAAGCAGTCCTGGGTAACCTTCAAGAAAGACGCAATGCAAACGCCAACAAATTAGATTTTCGTCAAAACATATTGAGGCTCCGCTTTTCCATAGTGGTCCAAATGAACGATAAGCCTCATTCATGGGAGAGAAAAAAACACATTTTAAGGTATGGTCAGGAACAGTGTAATGATCTTACTGGAGTCATGTATGAAAGTATGGGAGTGATTCCAAAGTGAAAATGCTGTCGTGCACCTGGCTGATTTTATTTGATATTTTCTGTCGAGTAAAGTTTTAAACTCATGTTGGACGGCCAGCATTACACTGCCTATCTGCATATCTTTGATTTTCACTTATGCCTTCCTTTAAACAATCACCACCGTATCATGACCGAAGTGAATTTACAGATGTCGACTGTAATATGCCGGCTTACATCAATTCATATTCGTCAGCTCTGGAAAATTCCAAATTAAATGTAAACTCTACTCTGATTGCTGGTGGTGTTTAATCCCTCCTGCATTCCCGGCACCCGACTTCCTCCACTGCGCTGTCAGTTGAAATGTGAACAACTTGCCTGCTATTTCTCTGATTTCGGTCAGTGACATCAGGAAGGGCAGTCTGGTGTATGACTCTGCTCCTATTGTTTTCTGTTCCCTTTACGTCACCACCAGCAGCAGCCCTTGACATCCCTCAGTCCTGTGCCCATGAACAACATTACTACAGTCATCTCCAACCTCACAAAGTCAATTTCCTCACTGCTTTCCCACGCTGACCCAATGCATTACCAGCTTTCCCATTGCCTCCTCCTCATCCGGTAACGTTCCCTTCGTTCTCAAGACTGCTGCTGCTGCTGCTGTCACCCACGACTTGACAACAACCCTCATCATTTGTTATGTGTGCCATGCCTCCCATGTATTGCGTCGTGGAACATCTCCTGCATTTGACATTTCCTCACTCGTTTACTGGACATCTGTGCGAAAGAGCTTCATAGCTCATTGGATTCTTCCAGTCGGAAAAAAAATTAATCCGATTCTGACTCCAGCCACCGCTGAGATCCTCGTCCGGGCATTCGTCACATCCTGACAAGACTGTTGCAAGTTTTACCTACAGCCTGGCCAAAGTCCTTCATCTGCGCACTCGGGATGATCCAGCATTCCGCTTCTGACCCACACCCATAAAAGAGACAACGTCATTCCCGATGCTACAATCCCTCCACTAGCTCCCAATTCAATTGTGGATCAGTTTCAAGATCGCACTCGCATTTCTTCGAGATTCACCATGGATCTACCCCCTCCCTACCTCTCCTCCTGTCATCATCTCACTCTGTGCTTGTGATGTAAGGCATTTAAAGCTGCTGAGGCAGTTTAGCGCCCAATAAATGCAAATGCTTATCCTCTGCCCTTGGTGTTCCTTCATTCACCTCCGATTGGCACGGTTGGCTACATTTGGTGTGAATGAAATTCAACATAAATCTTGAATTAAAGCTTTCGTGACTGCAGGAATTAATATTCTTTGGGTCTTTCGGTAAAGTCACGTAGATAGGTACAAATTAATAAAAAAAAAGTATATAAGAAACATGCTTATGTTCTTGGTTCTTTCGGTAAAGTCACGTAGAAGGGAAACAATAAAATATAAAAATATAAAGCAATAAAATTCTCACGACGTTTCGACTGCAACACAAGCAATCGTCATCAGGTGTGAAAACCACAGCAAGAAAATTTGAAAAAAGTGGCGGTTTTCTTGCTGTGGTTTTCACACCTGATGATGATTGCTTGTGTTGCAGTCGAAACGTCGTGAGAATTTTATTGTTTTATATTTTTATTATTTTATTGTTTCCCTTCTACATGACTTTTTCTTGCTGTGGGTTTCACACCTGATGATGATTGCTTGTGTTGCAGTCGAAACGTCGTGAGAATTTTATTGTTTTATGTTTTTATATTTGATTGTTTCCCTTCTACGTGACTTCACCGAAAGAATCAAGAACATTAATCCCTGCAGTCACGAAAGCTTTAAATCAAAGCATGCTTATGTTAGCATTCGTCATCAGGATCGCTTGTGTTGGAATCGAAAACGTCATAGTTTTTTGTTTATTTTATATTTATTATTTTTATTAATTTGTATCTATCTACGTGACTTTACCGAAAGACCCAAAGAATATGAATTTCAACATACATACACAGTTCATATTGGTATATTGCTTTGTTCATCAATGAAGCTTCTCGTTCTGTACCTATTAAAAGACATCGATGTGTAGCATCAGTGGCGTTTACGATTTGTGTGAATACCTTGTGTTGGCTTTCATCCAACATCTCCCCAGGGGTTACAACATTGGTGTTCGGATCATCGAAGACTTTCTGGCCCGCTCTAACATTGGCCGGTGTAACGATTTCCGGGAAACGGCTGATGTCATAGCCAAGGTGGGAAATTGATTTTCTTATTTGTTTATGAGAATTGGTATACACGATAAGAGATCACCTCTCGTCCACTACCATCTCCCCCGCAGATAATGCCAGGAGAGATAAGGTGAGTGTCGTGTAACTGCGCTGCGTTGCAGTGTATGCGTGTGCTCTACTCCAGTGGTGATCAATACATGGATCGTACGTCCGATGAGCACGGTTGCGAAATAATTTCAACATACATATGCACATACACACAGGTGGATCGCAAAATATTTTTTAGGTAGATCTCAGGATACATCAGAAGAAATGCCAACATAAGCATACAATAGTTTTTGTTGTGGCTGATGGCAAGTCAAAATGCCTGCATTATGAATTAATACATGAATAAAATAATAACTTGTACCCATAGATGGTGTCAGTACTTTTGGGTTATTGCATATTACAGGGTTAAATCGAAGTAATTGTTGGAGGATCGTGGAGTCCGTTGATGAAATCCACCAACATGGATCACAGTGGGTGTGGAAATATTATCAGAGTCGATGACCCGAACAGACCCGTCTGAAGGCTTGCTTATTACAGTGAATGGTCTAATGGGCTCTTGAGGCAGGCTTGACGTGAAGCAGTGGAAGGATAAATAAGCGAAACTGACAGGCTAATGAGTTGATCTTGGGTCTTGTATTGGGGGCATAATCCTGTTAGCAAGTCTGTATGCTCGTTCATTATGACAGAGAGTGAAATTACATTTTATAGCTCAGAGCATTAATACTTTTGCTGGTTAATAACTGAACAATTCTACGTGTCTGATCCAGTTTTTCTCTTGTCACTTGTCTAAATGTCTACATGTAATGTATGCATTGTAATTTTGATGCAAATGCATATTCAATGAGCGGTTTACAGCAGGTGCTTTAATTTCCATGGTCCCACATTGATATCCCTTAGCCCATTTCTCACCACGTTACAAAACAGTTTAACTGTTAATATTGATTCTTTAATATCTACATTTTACAATTTCCCTGAATTTAACATTTACAGCCCTTTCTCCTTCCACTGCTGGCTAATTAATGATGGTCTCCCCATGCTGTGTCGGTCACGAGGACTGCTTTTGACCATAACTCACCGTGCTGCTTGGTGAAGGTTGAAGATTGGGCCCAGGATCAGCCCCAGTTATCACTCGCCACTGACATTAGCCGTGGCAATGAATCATCCTCGGGTCACAGGGCTCATAGCATAGTGCGCTAACCACTGCACCTCCACTCCTCTGTATGATATTACAATATGTATTGTTTTTACAATGAGCAAAAATATGTCGGGAAATAAAATTGGTCGAAACCCTCTTTGGTGAATCGTTTTTATTTAGTGATTCATTATGAATTTGGTTCAAACTCCCCTTAACCAAAGCATAGTTTGGTATTAAAAAAAACATATTTTGTCATACATGTTTTTCTCTGCAGACGGCTTTCAAAATTTACTTGGGTGTGACTCCGACTGTGACCAACTGGAGTCCAGCTGGTGATGAGTTCTCACTGCTGCTGGAGACCAACCCGCTGGTGGACTTTGTGGAGCTTCCAGACAACCACTCCAACCTGGTGTACTCCTCCATGCTGTGCGGAGTGCTGCGCGGAGCCCTGGAGATGGTATCTCACACACATTTTTAACAATAATAATTTCACGATATTCATTTCAACCGGTAACGCGCCGCCACACCGTAGTCACTCGCTCTCGAAGAGCGCAAATGGCTCGGTGGCGTGTGGAGCCACAGACAGGCAGGGAGGCAGCCACGTGGTGAGGAACCGGTGCCAACCGTTGCCCAAGCTCTGCGGTCCTCTATGTGTGAAGACGTTATCGGCCAATTCACGAGTGTTTACACGTGGGAGGAAACCGGAGCACCCGGAAAAAAAAAACCCACGAATGTCAGGCCTAAACAATCTATCACATACAGATGGATCAGGTTTGAGTCCACATTTGCTGTACCGCATTCTCCTGGCGAGCCGGGCTATGGCACCGCTACTCCCACGGGAAGGGAGTTTAACAACGTTTGTGTGAGCCGCCAACCCTCGCCTCCGCGCTGCTGGATTACAGACGGGCACCACCACCGCTTAATCATCGTTTACTTTTCACGTCTGAGGTTGAAAGCGTTATTGCATTAGCTCTGTCCACCTGCCTACTCTGTCTGTGATATGGGGTTAGAGTAACTCTGACATGTAAATTGAAAGTTTTGGTTGGACGGCGGGGTCACCTCATTGGTGCACGGATGTGTCGTCTCAATGGGGAGGTCAGGAGTGGGAAATGGACACAGCCAGAAAGCGGTCATCTCTCTCACGTATGGTATGATGAGTCATTCTCAACGTGAATGTTATTTCAAGCGTTTAAAAAAAAAAATGTGTGGTGCAAGGCACACCGAGCGTATTTTATTTTAGAGTTTACAGCTATCAATCAGAAGGTTGTGAGTTCGTATCCCAGTTGGGGGGTGTTCACGGAGCCCATCATTCATCCAGGGTTAGTAAAATGACTTTCACTCTGTGGGGAAGTTAACAGTGGCACGCCCACCGGATGCGCTTGTGCAGCCGTCTGTATCGCTCTTTCGATATTAGGAAGCCACTGGAGCGATGCACTTTTAAATGTCGATTGAAATCTCACTTCCTTAGAACTGCTTTGTGTTTGGTTTGTTGTCCTTAACCCACACCTCTGATGAGCATGGTTGGCTACGTACGGTACGAAAGATGTTAAACATACATACAAGCACGGTTGACCACGTAGCTGCGAGAGAAGTTCAACATACATTCGTGAAAAAAGAGCCTTGAGACTCGATGAAGCCCTCCTGGGTAAATACACGAAACGGCTCCAGAGTTTGCTTGCTGTTGAACCGACGTTTGCCGAAAGGCGATGGCACTCGCCGACGAGAAGCTCGACTCGCAGCCTGCGTCGCCGTAGCTTTGCTCCGCTCGTGCCGGCTGCAGGTGCAGATGGCGGTGGACGTGCGGTTCGTTCAAGACTCCCTCAAAGGCGACGGCAGCACGGAAATCCGCCTCAAGTTCCTCAAGAGGATCGAGGAGAACATTCCGGCGGGAGAGGAGTAACCGGCCTGGCCACCGCCCGCGGTCTTTTGCTCCACACGGGGGGGTGACGAGTGTTCGGAGAGGACGGCAAGGGAGAGCGACTCAATTATTTAACGGGGCTTCACGCTGACGGATGCTGTTCTTTTTTTTTTTGGAGTAAGGTGTACCCCAGAAAACAAATCTCCTCTTGTGAATCTTGTAGGTATACGATGCATACAATCTCTGTTTCACTGACTGCATGACATCAAAGTCTCAGAAGTGGTTGATAATTTTTCATGGTGATCTGGTGCGTCGTGATGTCACTGTGATGTCGCTTTTGCCCATAAATCACAGCTGTAATATCTTGAAGGCGATGACTGGGTGCTTGTCCATATTTCTTCATTTGTTGGGGGGTTTTTTTCTCATCGACTAAAGCTTGGGTACATATCGACAATATAAAAGCCAGTTTATTTTCTTGGTCCCATCTTGCTTCATGTTATAACATCGCACCTCCGATTAGCACGGTTGGCTACGTACGGTGGGAAAGATGTTCAACGTACATAACGTAGGTTATTTTAGCAGTAATATCTTGTGAAATTATCAGATTCCATTCCTAAAGTTAAACCCTTGGTGGTTTGTATACATGCGTCATCACTCGGGCCGTAGATTTTTCCACCGTTTGTCAGTCAGTCTCGCTTCCTGCGAATGATTACATTTAACCAAACAAGACCCGATCACCTTTGACCCCATCAATCGCCAATGTGTACAGATTTGTAAAATAGTAAGGCATTTACTTTCACAGCGGCGATTCTTGTTAATTGCAATAAATAAGGTCACTTACAATGAGATGGACGTTGTGGAAAACGCAACTTGAAAGAAATTTGTTTCGTTGATGGCGGCTTTGGCTTTTGTGTGCTGCGCGTGTACCGAGGTTGTGATAGCGTAGCCGTTGGCACGCTGCGCTGCGAGCCAGTTGACCAGAGTTCGATTCCTGCTTCGTGGCGAACATCATTGGCGTTTATCTGAACCGTTCCTGGGCTTCCTCTAGGTCGACTCGGACTTAAATGAGCACCTGGTGTGGTGTGTAAGCGTAAGGCTTCCCCCGCACCTCCGATTAGCACGGTTGGCTACGTACGGTGCGAAAGAAGTTCCTTTATGCAAAGGCAGTGGGGCATGGTGCTGACCACACCACCACCTTGTGTACCATGCCTGCCTTCATAGGTGCTTGTGAACAGCCCTTGCCCCAAACAGTCCGCTAAAGGCTATACAGGGGATGTTAGCTGTGTGTGTACTGCACTCTATTGTGAATACGGACCTATGTGATTTTGTATTGCCTATTGTCTACATTTGTAAAGAAGTTGTGTGCATCCACAGTAGAAATGATTGTAACCGTATAATGTACTATTCTAGATTTAAAGCTTTCGTGACTGCTAGGATCCATACTCTTTGGTTCTATTGGGTAAAGTCACGTAGGTGAAAATAAAATAACAAAAAATCACGACGTTTCGCCCACAACACAAGCGGCCTTCATCAGGTGAAGGGACGAGACTGTAGGACAGCGCTGGAGTGAGAGAAGCCACGCTTAGATCACGACCTTTAAGCTGTGTGAGATGAAAACAAAGCGCCTTGACAAAGGAATTAGCATATAATTTAGCATTGAAATGGCTCATTGAAATAGCTAAGTTAAAGTATACACATCCGCAGAGGTACCCCTTGACAAATGAATTAGCATAGAATTTAGCATTGAAATAGCTGAGTGATTAGCTTGTAACTGGTCACAGAAATAGCTATGTTAAAGTCAGAGCATATGCATTTACCGAGGCACCTAGTACTAATCAGGAGAATTTAGCGAAACACAACCACGCTCAGACAGCGGACCTTTAAACTGTGTGCGAGCAAACAAGGTGTTCTGACAAAGAAATTAGCATAAAAATTAGCATTTGATTGGCCGATTTTAGGAAAGAGGTGGTGTACGTGCCGGTGGACTTGCCGTTTGGCGCGGGGGGGGAGGGGGGGAGGGGGAGTGTACCTATTGATGGTGTGGAAAGGGAATTTATAAGAGCTGCGAAAGTTTGGGGTACCACTACTTGAAAAAATATACTGTACCATTGAAATTAGTTTAATGTTTAGTTCGATTTAGAACATCTTTCCAATGGTTGCTTAATTTGAAACCATCTTCTCGGTTGAAATTGTGTCTGTGTTTGTAGATCTGAATTGCTTCATGAACAAATCTCTGATAAAAGTCCGTGGGTTTGCAAAGAACCTTGGTATCGGAGAAAATTATATCGTGATCCCCCACAGCATTCTAACAGTGATCAGCCACGGCAGAAGAATTCGTTTTGCCGTGTTTCAAATCTGATTTGTGCTCGCGAATTCGGTCAGAGACATGTCGCTTTGTCTCCCCAAAGTCCACCGGCACGTACACCACCTCTTTCCTAAAATCGGCCAATCAAATGCTAATTTTTATGCTAATTTATTTGTCAGAACACCTTGTTTGCTCGCACACAGTTTAAAGGTCCGCTGTCTGAGCGTGGTTGTGTTTCGCTAAATTCTCCTGTTTGATTAGTACTAGGTGCCTCGGTGAATGTATATGCTCTGACTTTAACATAGCTATTTCTGTGACCAGTTACAAGCTAATCACTCAGCTATTTCAATGCTAAATTTTATGCTAATTCCTTTGTCAAGAGGTACCTCTGCGGATGTGTATACTTTAACTTAGCTATTTCAATGAGCCATTTCAATGCTAAATTATATGCTAATTCCTTTGTCAAGGCGCTTTGTTTTCATCTCAAACAGCTTAAAGGTCGTGATCTAAGCGTGGCTTCTCTCACTCCAGCGCTGTCCTCCAGACAGTCTCGTCCCTTCACCTGATGAAGGCCGCTTGTGTTGTGGCTGAAACGTCGTGATTTTTTGCTATTTTATTTTCACCTACGTGACTTTACCCAATAGAACCAAAGAGCACGTATAATGTACTCTTGATTAATAGGCGTGTATGCGAGTGCAGTACGCACACATGCCCGTATATGCTCTATGTGGCGGTGTATTGAAAAGTAATAAATTGCAAGCCTGTATTTGTGCACTGCTGGATGAAGGCCTCCCCATGCTGTGCAGTCATGGGGGTCGTTGGACTGTTCACCAGCACACTGATAAGTGTAGGTTGATGTTGGGGAGAGACCCCACCGTTCAGCTCGGATATCGCCGCTGATGTTAGCCGTGGTCAGGAATCGAACCTTGGTTGATGTTGTTTTGAGTGGGGTTTTTTTTGTTCTGCCTTTTGCGTTGCTTTCAATATTTGTATAATGTAAAACAATACAAGTAACATTACAAGCTGCAAACGGACTACACTTGGCGTCGTGGAAATAATAATCACGGTTGGCTGATTTGCACCGTTGGCTACATACGATGCGAAAGAAGTTCAACATTCATGATGGGGTATTCCGAGGACTTGCCGTACACTGGAACTTATTGGCCCCCTCGTGGCACTGACGACACATTTCCTGACCACGTGACGCTCTTAACGTCAAGCGGATTGGCTGCGGCCAAGTGAGTCGGGCCCGCGACCCATCCCGGGGGATATCGGAACACAAGTTTGATTGTCGCGACAATATGCGTCGCGATTTGCCCCCCGACGACTCTCCCGGCGACAGTTGCAAGTCCGGTGAGTCCGACATCCGTTTCCACCAATGCAAGATCATGAAGTTTTATGTACCTCCTGTAAGTTTGAGAGAAAAAAAAGTTAAGTAAAGTCAATTGTCATGGTGTCACTGTGTCGTCACCCCCACGTGGTTTATTAGCATGGTCAATGCGGTGACGTTACCGCAGCGCTTTTGATGGGGCCCTTGACTGAGACTCGGAAGACTTTCATTATAAGAACTTTAAACGCGTATTGTTGAATAGCCAGAGATACGCAGACTAGGATTGTATCGACAAAAGAAGATTAGTATGATTTTGGGTTGCCTCTTAATGGATACGATATTGTTCCTAATGGTCTGTCAGGTTAAAAGGTAATAAATTCAAACGAATGTGAGTGAATAGTTGGTAATCTCTGATATTTCCCATGTTACTTTAAGCTCGTAAAATTATGCAACTTAAACACTTACGAGGTATAACAATATAGCCGTGCTATGTGGATGACGTGAATTAATAAAATCGGCAGCCATAATTTGTGCACTGCTGGATGACGGCGTCCCCAAGACATCGCCGCGGTGTTGCGACGCGCCAATCCATCTTGCGCCCGAGCCAACCCCATCATCGCACCGTCTCCACGGGGGTCATTTCTCGGGCAAGTTTACGTCTTTCGCTGCCACTCTGTCATCGGGTCTGTACCATCGGTCATCAGCCCTTCAGGCTATCTGTCGTGCCCAAGCCCCATTAACTTTTTTTTCTTCAAGTCAATATGATGTCTCTAAATTGTTACTCGATCCAATGTCACTCCTGTTGATGTCTGTACTTCCAATTGTGTGCGGCGTCCTCGCCTATTTGCGCGCTTTTTCCGGTTTCCCATTTTCTTTGTGAATGTTCCAACGATTCAATTTGTGACCTTAAAAGGTTTTTTTTTTCGATTGGGGAAAATCAACCTTGAGTTTACAAAATCGTAGGTAGGCCTTCAGGTTGTAAATTATCTTTTGCATTGCAGACGTCACGATGACAGATTCTACATAAACCAGTAATTATTTACAAACTGGAAAATTTGCGTTTACAGCAAAGCAATATATAAAATAGTGTAAAAAACACTGATGTATCAAGTGCTGGTTCTTGTGTTTCTGTCTCAGTCCATCTATTTTATTTGTATTTTATTTTTGTATAGGTAATATATAGTGTATACTTCTATTATATATAGTATATACTACTATACACTATATCTGTTTGTGATTTGCTTACTTTACTTGTTCTTTGTACTCCGATGGTGTTTTTGTATTTGTTGTAACGTTCTGACCCGCCCCTACTGGACATCTCGTGTAAAAGAGCTTTATAGCTCATCGGATTACTCCAGTATATATAAATAAAAATTCTGATTTTGATATCCTTCCAAGAGAGGAGTTCCTATACAGTTAGTCATCACGCAAACGATTATTGAAATGTAATTCTCGCGTTTTTTTTTAGTTAATCACTCACGCATTGCCATATTGCAGGGCTTCTCACCTGGGGGTGTTCAGTCATGGTTTTGTGAATAAGGCGAAGCAGAATACTCTTTGCTTCTTTCGGTAAAGTCACGTAGATGAAAAAAAGAAATGAAAATAACTAAATTAAATCACGACGTTTCGGGCGCAACACAAGCGTCCGTCATCAGGTGGGACAGCATGGTCTGCTGCTGAGGCAGACTGTTTTAAAAGGTTTGAAATGGGTGTAGCTTGTGTTAGTTATTTTTATTATTTTCATTATTTTTATTTTTCATCTACGTGACTTTACCGAAAGAACCCAAGAGTATGGATACTTGCAGTCACGAAAACTTAAAATCTAGAGCTAAGCAGAATAATTTATCAGTCAGAATATTTATACTGGAGGAATCCGATGGGCTATAAAGCTCTTTTTTTGCACAGATGGCCAGTAGGGTCGGGTCAGAACGTTACAACAGCAGAGTCCACAAGAGGCGATGGAGGCTTCATTACCAGATCACACTCGCATACTTTGGTCTGGTGTGGGCGTGGGTTTTCTTGCATAGCATTGCATAGCATTGCATCTGTAGACATGGCTAGGCAGGCTTTCGTGAGACGGAACGGCTTGCTGAAGGAAGTGATCGGGGGAAGAATTTTCGGGAAAAGACCCAGAGGAAAGAAAAATGAAGGCGAGGCTAGACGATGTCCAACCAGGAAGGGCTTGCGGGGAGATGAGCGCAGCGAAAGACAGGATTGTGGGGGAAAGTTGGGGACCTTCCTGCAGACAATGCTGAATGAGTGTAAAGTAGAACCCCTCTCAACGAGCACTCCTGTTAACGACTAATCACGTAACGACGGGCCTCCATAGAGCCCAATGTGTAGTGTATAGTGTAGTATATAGTAGTGTAGTGTATATAGTAGTGTAGTGTGTAGTGTTTAGTGTAGTATATAGTAGTGTAGTGTATAGTGTAGTATATAGTAGTGTGGTGTATAGTGTATAGTAGTGTAGAGTATAGTGTAGTGTAGAGTATAGTGTATAGTAGTATAGTGTGTATAGTAGTATAGTGTAGTGTATAGTGTGTATAGTGTAGTGTATAGTGTGTATAGTAGTGTGTAGAGTATAGTGTAGTGTATAGTAGTGTAGAGTAGTGTAGAGTATAGTGTAGTGTATAGTAGTATAGTGTAGAGTATAATGTAGTGTATAGTAGTATAGTGTAGTGTGTAGAGTATAATGTAGTGTAGAGTGTAGTGTATAGTAGTGTATAGTAGTGTAGTGTATAGTAGTATAGTGTAGTGTATAGTGTGTATAGTAGTGTGTAGTGTAGTGTGTATTGTGGTGTAGTGTATAGTGTAGTATATAGTCGTGTAGTGCCTCCATAGAGCCCAATGTGTTCGCTTACCGACCATCCCCCTGTTAACGACGGGCTGTTGTTGGTACAGTAAATATGAATGCATTGATTAACCGTGTAGAGTGTAGTGTATAGTAGTGTATAGTAGTGTAGTGTATAGTAGTATAGTGTAGTGTATAGTGTGTATAGTAGTGTGTAGTGTAGTGTGTATTGTGGTGTAGTGTATAGTGTAGTATATAGTCGTGTAGTGCCTCCATAGAGCCCAATGTGTTCGCTTACCGACCATCCCCCTGTTAACGACGGGCTGTTGTTGGTACAGTAAATATGAATGCATTGATTAACCGTGTTTCTTTTAATAGTATGTGTTTATAATATTAGTATCTTTACGTATTAATATCCAATGTATACATATTACAAAGTACGTTTTTTTGGGGTGAAAAGTAACTTTCCATGCCATCGGAATGAATGAAGCGTTTAACGTGTATTTCCTATACTCGCTTAACGACCGGGTCGCTGAACGGCCGGTTTCGTGGAACCAATGACCGTCGCGAACAGGAGGGATTCTACTGTGGCCGATATGGCTACATCACACTGCTCGCTACAACTGTAAATGAGGGTTAAAGAGGACTTTCAAAAGAAAAAAAAATGTGCCGGGTCCGCACGTGAACGAACGCGTCGGTCACTTCCGCCACGTGCAAGAGGCCCCCTCCCCATCCGCCTGCGAGTAACTTGAGCGTGGGCGCCAACATTCGAAACTTTGCCGGGTCGAAAAATATTTCACCACCGGCACCTGAGCAGCGCGACGATGGTGCTACTCGCTCGCAGCGATGGATATAAACGTGGGATTGTTGGGCCGGCTGCGGGCTCTTTAAAATGAAGTCTTTGCCGCGTTTGGCGGTCTGGGGGGGGGGCCCTGTGTGGGTTCTTTGCACCACCCCCTCCCCCCACTCCACCCACCCCTCGTGCTGCGACGTCGAGTCTCGCGGAGTTTCCAATTGGGGTTCACGAAGGCACAAGAAGGAAGGTGACGTTCAATTTTTGGGTGCGGGTTGTACGTGGCCTTCGTTTATATATATAAAAAAACGTGTTAGGAATATCTGACATTGGATTTGTCCTCGGCGGGTTTTTTTATTGGGGGGGGGGGGGGTTGGGGGAAGTTTCAAATCATCGGTGGGGTTGACAGCTGCCGTCCAAAGGGAGGGCGGGAGGGAGCACGCAATCCCTCTTTGAGAGAAATCTCATTGTCCTGAACTAATGCAGTCCCCCTCCCCCTCCCGACGTTTTGCATTCGAGAGCCATGAACCTGTGGGGCCAGCCAGTAATACACCGGGTGGGGGTGCTGGTTGCATATTGCGCACGCCCAGTGGTACCATTTGGAAGGTGAGGACGGCTCATTGCTTTCCAATGGCACTAAGCCCAAATGGATTCCAGCCTCCTGTCAGGCAGGCCGTGTCCTCTTTTTTAAAGCGTGATTCCGTCAGCTCTTGGCAAGGGCTGAATTGACAACTCGTTGGGCGGCAGGGGCATATTTTGTTGATATTTGTGCCTCCCACGGAGTAAACATTCAAAAGCAAAACCCAAATTAGCACCGTTTCATCTCAATTGATAGCAGTCTTTTGTTGTTCTCTACACCTACAAATTTGCATGGAAATAATCTCCTCCCAGCACATACTCTTTCTGGTTCTTTAGGTAAAGTCACGTGGGTATAAAATAAAAAAAAATCACGACGTTTCGATTGCAACACAAGCAAACATCGTCAGGTGGGAAAACCACAGCAACAATTTTTGTTTTGCTCAAGTGGGAGAGAGATGCCGCGGTAAGAGGTTATATAGGTACTCCCAGCGCTTGTGTTGGGCGTTTGGTGTATTACAAAAAAATAAATTTGTCGAACGCGCACACACGCGGACTGCGCCAGGCAACGGTATCCAAGCACACTTCACAACCTGATCGCATCCCTCATTAATAATGTATAATAATATCTCAAATTGTAACAGTGCGCCGCCGACGACGTCGACGCACAAGATTCGCGAGCATCGCGTCGAGAGGGAAAGAAAGGGACAGGTCGAGTCATATGGACAGGCGGAAAGGCGGCTGCAGCAGCCACGCAGGCGAACCGGCGCTGCCAACAATTGTCCAAGCTCTGAGGACCTCTATATATTGCAAGTGTTATCGGCCGATGGAGCACCCGGGGAAACAAACCAAGAAAACATTGCCTCAGTGGGAACTGCAAGAGGGAAATTGCCTGAAACATTAAACGCTTTAAAATATATATTACGTTGTCCTTTATTTTCAAGCCACTGTGTGCATTGTGGGTCATGCGCTGTTACGTTGACCAAATTTCACTGTGCTCCTCAGTGCGGGTTATGGGTGAAGTCGGGGAGCATAGACGCGCGAGCATAGAAGCACAGTACAATACTGTGTGTTGCTGTACTACCGTTGGAGCAGCCTATAACAATCAGTGTTTTTGTGGTCACCAATCGAAGTACTATCCAGGATCATACCTGCTTAGCTTCCGCAAGATGACGAGGCCATGTGAATTCCAGAGGCGTTCCTATAATATAATGATGCGGCGTAAATTGAAAATGTGGTTAAATCCTATTATTATTATTTTTATATTGTACATTAATTGGTTGAAAATAAGGAGCTAAATCTTTAACAAGTTATCTTGCATGCTGTGCTGTACCGCTACGGTAGTGTTACAGCGTATAAATATATTAAAACAATGGCACACATTCGTCAGTAACACTAGTGGCCTTGAAAATAAAAAAAAGTAAATAACAGGTGACGTTGCGAGTAATGGCCCTGCATCATAGCACAGAGAGTGGACACTCTCTACCTCTCTGGCCTTTCTCTACGTGCTCTGAAGAAGGTCCATTGCCCAAAACGTCGCCTATAACGCCACAGTGACCTAGGGATACATTTATTTGATCAGATTACTTAAGGTTATTTCATTTATGTTAAACGTTCAAACTGACTTCCATTCACATGAATGCATGAATTCTCTTTTGAAATTAATTTAGGACCTTTAAAAAAAGCTTACTGGTGAAACATTTGAACGCTCATCAATTGTAGTGTGTTGTCTCAGTTTTATTAGGGGCTCTTGGTCGAGTTTTGTAAACGGCGGATCGGAGGTGACCCCCACAAGAAGAGGAAGAAGCAATGCATAATGATAACAGATAAAATATTATTAACCTAAAGAATAAACAATTACAATGCTGAATGCCAGTGTAAAACTAAATGGCATAACCTCATTTGTGTCCCGACTTTTGGGCCCACCCTGTACGCTTTTTCCTTTTAAGTCCGTAAATACAAAGACAAAGATTCCACTGCGACACCGCTCATCCAATGCAGGCCTGATCAGTACATTAATAAAAAGTCCGCAAACACATGCGGACATTCATCTACATTGTCACAAAGACAAGACAAATACCCCACGTGTAGCTTTAACAGACTGTTGGGGCAAGCGCTGTTCGCGAGCACCTTTAAAGGCCGACACGGCACACGATGAGGGTGGGTGGCCAGCACCAAGCCCGGCCGCCTTTATCTCCCCAGTGGTGATATTTTACACACCGCACCAGGTACTCATTTGAGGCTGAGTCGACCTCGGGGAAGAGGCCCGGGACCGGTTCAGACAATCGTCACCGGTGTTGGCGGCGAGCGGGGAACCGGGTGCTGGTGTAACCGGTTTTGTCGCGTGGCCCGCTAACCGCTACATCACCGCTCGCCACGCACACGCGCTGATGTTCGTGACGAATGTGTTTTGAGATTTGATTTTGGAGAAGGGGTGGCTCTTCTGCGCGGTGTTTGCGCACCACTGCCAGCCCAGTGCGGTCAAGGAGTCGCATCACCACCGCGGAGCGTGCGTGATTTACACGCGCGGCGGGCGAAGCGACAAATGCGTTAACATTAAAATGCTCAATCAAGTCGCCGTTTGTGGGGTGCATCCAACCCAGTTGTGGTGTCACGGGGGGTTGTTGCCACGTTACACCCCCGCTCCCCACCCACCCCCCCCCCCCCATGTGTCGTTTGTGTTGTTGATTTTTCTAAACCGTTCTCAAGATAATGTGGTTATACAAAATTGTTCTCGGTGCTGATGGATGGGCGAGCATTTGAAGGAAACGCGAGCAAACACGCACGGCGAGGCACACGTAATGGGAGGGGGAGGGGAGCGGTGGCGCAGTGGTTAGCGCGATGTGCTACGACCCCCCCTCCCCACCTCCCTCCGCTCCGAGTTCGAATTCCGCCCGCGGCCACCACCGGTGACGATTATCCGACCCAGTCCTGGGCCTCCTCTAGGTCGACTCAGCCTTGAATCACCGTACCTGGTGCGATGTGTAAACATTTCCACTTAGGGAGCCCAGGGCCGGCCGGGCGTGGTGTTGGCCACCCACCGCCTGGTGTGCCGTGACGACCTTCAAAGGTGCTACTCGCTAGCAGCACTTGCCCCAACAATCTGTCAAGGCTATACGGGGGTTCAGTGTGTGCCAGTGTTCGCACCGCTGCAGGGCCCGGTCCATTTACAGATACTCCACTCATGTCTAATGACGTTTTTGTTCCAGCTTTTTGCCCAACAGGTGATTTGAATGTTGTTCGCCACCCACGTCTTACGGAGGGACAGAGAAGGAAAGAGGCTATCGTGGACAGAGAGGTTGGTGGGAGACATTTGCATAGGCTTGGGATAAAAATGTATTTTCTATAACGTATTCCGGTTATTTCTTTGGAGTATCTATTAATGGATCACACTATTCGCTATCATGCTGTTAGAATTTGAATGGCTCATCCTGTATAGTAGCTCTCACGATGTTAGCAATTCCAGACGTAAATAAAATGACAATACATTTATTTACGAATTGTATACTTTACAGCCCTTTGTAAAGTCAATCCACTGCTAGATGAAGGCCTTCTTCTCTCTTGTTGGGCATGGGGGGGGGGGGGAGGGGTCACTTGACCATACTTCACCGCGATTATCAGTGCGGATTTGGTGAGAGTGGGGTGGGGCAGGATTGGTTCAGGTATCAGTCACCAGCGGTGGTGCCCGTGGCCGGGAATCGAACCGAGGTCACTGAGGGCACTGGGTCCCGCGGGTGCGCTGTGCTAACCGCTGCGCCGATGGTCAAACCCCAAACCCAACTTCACGTTCACACTTCAGCCGATAAACAATGCGCGTCGTCTGGGCGAGACTCATTGATTCTCAAGACTCTTTTTGGGGGGAGGGTCCCTCTGCATTGGGATGTTTGGCCAACTCCTAGTGAAGTTCCAGCCACTCTTTACCCAACACAAATGCTTTTTTTTGCCACGAGTGAACCACACAACACCTCTGCTGATCTCGTTAAGGAACATAACCCATCATCGCGCGAACAAAGACGGTGGTCACCGCATTGCCCGGCACTTTCAGATGCGCTTCTGCGGCCGTCTGGAACGCTCTTCCTTCCGATATTCGAAAGCCACTGGAGCTATGCACTTTGAAAGCTAATTTCTTTATAATCGCGTTTTGGGTTTCGTTTATTGTCCTTCCGCACCTCCGATTAGCACGATTGGCTATGTATGGTGCCAAAGAAGTTCAACATACACACACCTCTCCTCGTGGTCTCGTGGATTTCCTCCGGTTTTCTCCACATTTAGAATCATCACGCGTTTAGATTATTTAGATGATTTGGCTGCTATAAATGTTCACATGATAAGCCACTTCGTTGCGCTATCATTTGTGGCCAGGTCGCTTCTGAAAGAAAATATCTAATAGCTCAGTGGGCCTTACCTGGTAAAATAAAAAAAAATGTGATTTGCTTACCTTTCCTATACTTTGCTCGCCTATAATCTTTTTGTACGGTTTATTGAAGTTACTTTCTAACCTGACCCTTCTGACCATGTGTGAAAAAATAGCTTTATAGCTCATCAGATTCCTCCAGTATAAATCGAAGGCCGTAGCCACGGAGTCAACATTGGGGAGGACCAAATCTTCCAGGGGGTCTGGGGGTCCCAGCCCAGAAAAAAAAAATATCTAAATTTGAAAACTAATATCCTGCCATTTCCTGCCTAAAATATAAAAAAAAAAATCACGAACACATGGGATGGACTTTTTTATTTATGTTTTTACAATAACGTCTAATAGTGTATTGTATTACATTGCTCTGTTTTTTTCTTTTTTTGTATGTAATGGCAGAGATATAAAGTACAACCATAACCACAATCATATAAACATAAATCTATGCATTGTTAAGTGAAGACAAGTCCAGATATTGTGGCCAAGGTTTGGCAAATTGTTGATTTTATGTACATAGCATCGCAATTATTATTTTTAAAAATATTTTTATAGCAATATATTGCGGGTGACATTTTGAGCATATTTTATTATATTATAATTACGGCCTCGGTATAAATACATACTCTCATTCTGAAGCTGCAGTTTTCACGCGAGCTGAATTCAAAGTACCCCGAGAAAACCCATGCACGCGAGGGGATAATAAATTCCACTCAGACGCGTTCATAAATCGATTTATTTTGCCGTATTGCCACGTATTTGAAATTCATTGCTTTCGCTTGTGTATCTTGTACATATTTACCCACAATGTAGATTCAAATTGTACTATGCGCTCTAAGCTATCAACACCTGTCAGGCAGCGGAATTTCAGTCGGTGCATATATATATTTTGTAGCCAATCCTCCTCCACCCCCCACACCCGTCTCCCAATGGCTGTGCATTCATTCTCCTTGGCGATATCGGTACCTTGTTTATTTTCGTCGAGCCCTCTCCAGTGAGAGAAACGATTATGAAAGTTGGCAGAAAAGGGAGATTTTCTCGGTTCGGGCGAGGGTGCAGACAATGTCTCACTCGATCCACGTGGCCAGCAAATTAAGTAAAAAATATGATTATAATAAATTCTGCGTACGGTACAAAGCACCTTGATTCATGGATCTCAGTTGCGCTGTACTAGACACAGCAGCGGACACTCATCATGGAAATGACTCGTGAATTGCAGAAACCTAGGAATGGCAAACTAATGAAATAAACGTTACAAATAAAAAAAACAATTGTTGACATTGTTAAAAAGTGACCAAATGAAAGTGCAAAGATAACATTTAAGACATGTTTTTTTAAATGTTCACAGCCTCGGAGATGCTGGATATCTCATGGGAGATAGTTCCAAAGTCTGGAAGGCCGCACGGGAAAGAAGAACTCTCGGTCGCCCATCGACCGAAGCCTCTACGACCTGGGGAACGGCAGAGCCGATCTGCATCCACAGACCGTAGAGGCCTTGAGGGGACCGTGTGGGTGCAGCACCAGCGGGTCTCTCGTGATGTAGGCCAGGGTTATGCCAGCTGGTTCAAGGCTTCGTGTGTTGGCGAGCAGCATTTGTAAACTGAATCCTAACATGAATATTGTAAGCCCAGTGCTCTGCAGGTGGTGTTCCGCTTCGCACGTGCAACCCCCGGGGCGAACGAATAACGAGGCATGCGCCATCCTAACGAGGCAGGGCAACCGCGAGTGGGTTTGCGTGGAAGACAGCAAACATAAATTAACGCGAAGCTGCGCGCGCCTTTGCCGAAGCCTACGGACGCTGCTGGCCAGACAGCTCCGGGTGGAAGGGATGGGGTTTGTGTGGCGTCGCCGTGGCAAAAACTGAGGCCGCTCTGTTTTGGCCGAGATCATCATCTCGGCCACGCGCCGAAGCCATCGGCCGTGCCTCCCACCCCCCACCACCTCGCACTGCGCCTGCCACGCGTGCTGCCGGGGTAAATGTCGTTCCTGTTCTGGCCTTGGCTGGGTCGAGAGGCCCCCAGCAACCGCGGGGCCTCGATTATAATGAGCACGGAACCGCCGCCCTCGCCTGGCCGCGCGGGTTCCCCATTTCGAGGCCGTGGTAAATCGGCACCAGTGCAAGGCACCGCCGCAATTTATACCGTCATTATTCAGCTTGGAGCATACTTTATTTTGATTCAGTCTCTGGCCTTTAAATGACCTTTCTGCTTTTGGGGGGGGGGGTGGGTAATTTGAATGTAACTTCACGTGGGATTGCTTATTACCAATTCCTTCCTTTCTAGCTTTCGCTAACAAGGTATTATATTATTATACATGGTCGCCCGTGTGTCATCATCACGATTCCAAGGTACGGGCTGTACACGTAAAGTTGTGTGTGGTGGTGGGGGGAATGGCTCTTCTCGTCGTGCATAAACAACGCTTTTATTCATGTATTCACGCTCGCGTCAAAAAAAATTACGCAAATCAGCGTAAAGACCGTGAAGCATGCGGACGTAATGCCATAGGTAAAAACCAAATTGATGAGCCATTTATATTTTGGGCCATAGAATGGAAAGATCCATGACATCCAGTTTGTCATCCTGCGCAACGTTTGTGTCGATGTAACCCAAATGTATAGGTGTCCTCCCCAACGCATGTCGCGCCTAACGAGTCGAGCGACGTCTTGACGTGTCGAGGAGTAGAGTGAAGGTGGCGGGTGAAGGTGAAGAGCTTAGATATAGGGGCGCACAGAACTTCATTAATTAAATGTAGGGGGCATAGAGGTACATTATAACAATCGATTTATTACACCCCCCCCGCCCCCCATCATACCATAGCCTCACAGACCCTATGACAACCAGTGCGTGCTTGCTTGTCGCCTATCCAAGCGCTATCCAGGCTCACGCCTGCTTAGCTCCAGATATCTGATGGGATCGGGTGCGCAATTACAGGCCGTCTGGTGCACATGCCCCTTGCTGCGAACACCCAGCGCTCGCGTTTAGATTTTGGTTCAAACACACGATGTCAGTCATTCACGTTTACTGACATTTATTTCGGTGGTGCCCGATGACAAGAGGAGCACAGTGCAGTTCTTCAGGAACTGTTGTGTTGTTGTTTTTTTTGTACCTGCGTAATGCACGAAGGCTGAGTGCTGTGTGTTACGTTAGAAACTCTCCTAATTGACTGCTTGTTGTGCTTCACTCGCACCTTGGCTACGTACGGTGCGAAAGAAGTTCAACGTACATACATTTGCGTGAACGCATGATGTTTTCACCGCAGCGGGCTTACAGCTACGAGAGACATCAGTTTAATTGATTACTTCAATATAAAAAAAAACCTAAACAAATGTCCTTAATTAAATTGGCTTATGCAAATACTCATCGAGGCCTTTTCCAAATGCCACATGCATACTGAGTTTGGCAACGACGGATGGAACACTTTTCCATTATTTCCCTCCGCACGTGGAGGCCCCTTTACCAACCCGCCCTGACCGGCGTGGTGAAGTATGGTGAAATGACCCCCAGTGATCGACATGACGTGGGGGGGCCTTCCCAAGCTGCCGTGTAGATTTTGTGGGGAGAGATTTTCGTTGTTGTTCCATCGCTACACCACGAGGCATGGCGCTGTGAATTCCTCCCCCACGCACACGAATTATCAATTGGTCGATAACACCTTTGTGTACAGAGGACGGCAGAGCTTGGAATGGGAATTTGGTGCCGGCTGACCGCGTGGCTGCTGCTGGTGCCTTTCCTCTTCAGTCGTCCTCTCTCTTCGTTATCCACCAGTGGATAGACCATGGCTGTACGTATTCATGTTGAGCATTGCGATCCTAGGATGGAATGCGCATTCATAAATTTTAATTATTTTGAACTTATTTCGCAGCGTACGTAGCCAACCGTGCTAATCGCGGAGGTTCGGGGGTGGGGGGATGAGACAACTAACAGACAAAACGCAGTTCTAAAAAAATGAGTCTTCAATGTAGATGTTTTAATAACGCATAAGCCCCCGGTGGCTTCCTAACATCGGAAGGAAGCGCGTTCCAGACGATGGTGATCCATTTAGAAGGGGGCCTTGCGATTTAACAAATTTCACTTCAAGTTTATTATTTTGGTATAGCCCCTGTGAGCCATTCGGCTCTTGAATCGGGTGCAACCGCAACAAACAAAAAACAAAAACACGAACAAGAAAAACATCTTAAAGTGACTTTGTGTGACTGTGCAAAACAGAAAATCCATGGAAAAAACCAGCAAAATATTCCTGAAAAAAAGCACCGTGCACCACCAACGCTGTGCGAACGGTGGGCTAGGCGGCGCGCGTGGTGGTTCGCAAACACCGGCGACGGGTCACGTGGCTTTGTGTCCGCTAGTCTGAAGACTTCATAGTTTGAAGACGTAATTTTGAAGATGTTTGTAAGACGTAATTTTGAAGACATCGGTTTGAAGACATCATTTTGTAACGCGGCGTTCGCCGTTTCCCCCCACTCAGAGCTTAAATATGAGCTCAGTGTTAATTCCATTAGCAGCGTTGCATATTGGAAACTTTCACGAAGCTGAAATTAAACCGATTTGTTACCGTGCCTGGACGGGTAATGCACCACAAGTGGGTTAGTCGGTTTGTTTGTGGTTTTACATTCTCGTGACCCCTGCGAATGTTGCGAGCCATTACCTGCTGAGCTGAATAATTCAGTGCTGTTCCGTGTCCGAGAGCTCGCTTCTCTTTGCTGAATTATTTTAAGCCGCAGAACGCTCGGCCGAAATAGAGCGGTCGGATGTTTACACTCGCGAACAATAACACATTCTCCTGCGGAGGGTGCTGGTAGGAACGTTGGGTTGCTCGGTCAATGGCCAGGGTCAACGGCGGCACCACCACGTGGTGTATTCCGCTTTGACCGGGCAGGGCCCACTGAGCTGTATACGATTCCGAAGTGACCTTGCCTCGAATGATGGCTCAACGAATTGGCGGCTTATAATGTAGAGATTGAGAGCGGCCACGTACTCCAAACGCATGTTGTGGATTCTCCACGTGGAGGGAAAAATGTCGTGAAGATGGCCGCACGTGGTTGGTGGCCACCCAGTCACTCGTGTGTGCCGTGGCCGCCTTCACCACCCAGCCCCTCCCCTCCCCACCCAGCCCCTCCCTCCCCACCCAACCCCTCCCTCCCAACCCAGCCCCTCCCTCCCCACCCAGCCCCTCCCTCCCCACCCAGCCCCTCCCATCCCCACCCAGCCCCTCCCTCCCCACCCAGTCCCTCCCCACCCTCCCCTCTCCACCCAGCCCCTCCCATCCCCACCCAGCCCCTCCCCCCCCACCCAGCCCCTCCCCACCCTCTCCTCCCCACCCAGCCCCACCCCTCCCATTTTTGGATGCACGACGGACGGACGGACACAATAATCCCCTGTGGGCTGGTGTAACCAGGAGGTTCCTACCAGTATTATAATTCATCATTTAGTTTTGTTTGCGTTGGAGACCTGAGCTTTTTTGTTGTTAAGATCTGCCGATGCTGCGTGTAATCTCCAGCGAAACGTCGTACACGATTGTCAACATTGTTGTTTGCGTTTCAACATTCCTCGTTCTGCGCTTTTGCAGCAAATCAAATTTACTTTTTGTTTTTGCCCACGACGTGACAACTTGATTTGATTGGCTCTGTCGCCGGATGGTGGAAGGGTGACAGGCGCAGCATTTACTTAACACGTCCACCATTTTTAGCGAAATAAACTTCTCATGAATCACTCGCCAGACGATTTATTATAATTACAATGAGACTTTTATCATCGTCAGCAGCAGCATCATCATGATCCATTGGCTGATCGCCCGAAGGGCTCAACTGCACATTTCATAATTTGTTTCAACATTCCGCTGTCTCGTGCCCATGTGCTCAAGTTGTGCCACATCTTCCTGGCACCAATCTTTTTATTATGACACGCTTTTGTTTAACTCACTGTCTGTTGTCGTCGTTGTATCCTCAAATCTTGTAACTCAATTTTAACCCACTTCCCAATGTGGTATCGACTGCCAACTTGGTATACTTATGTCATACTCATGACAATACCATATTCTATCATAAAAAGAGAAATTAAAAATATATATTTTTAAACATAATTTTGTATACGTTATGTTTCGGCTTGGGTCTAGTTGTCCACGCTCAACTGACGTTGGCTGTAATTGCCCACGGCCCCCCTTACGTTGTGGCAAGCTTCGGGGCCACTTCCTGGAATCGTGGAGTTCTGCTATTACTCATACGGTACATTTCATTAAAGCGTGTTTAACAAAAAAGTTTTTTTTTTTAATATTACTTATTTTGTAGTCGTCCTCAAGCCATTCTCTGTTGAGTAGTCTTCTCTTTCCCGTTCCTTCCTTTTTTCCCGAACAACAACATCGCTTTAAATTTTCCTATCGTTTTCCATCCCACATACGTGTCCAAACAGTGCCAAATTTCCTTCCCATCACTTGCCTGCATCAGAGCTTCACAGCCATTTTTCAATCCACTGCTGGATAAAGGCCTGCGCCGTGCCCAGGTAGTTTGCCACACGCGATCGTGCTGCTCAGTGCGGGTTCATGAAGGGAGACGTCTGGAACCAAATCAGACCTCACTCGCCACTGATGTCAGCCGTGGCCGGAATACGAACCCATGTTAATGAGTTCATCATTCACTGGCTCGTAGTGCAAATAGTTCACGGTCTTTACTGTAGGTTGTAACATGCTATTGTGAAATGCCACCTTTGGCATCAATTCACTTATCTAGATTTAAAACTCAATTCCTTAGAACTGCTTTTTTGTGTTTAGTTCGTGTTGTCCTTTCCCCCCGCAACTCCGATTAGCACGGTTGGCAACGTACGGTGCGAAAGAAGTTCCACATGCGTACATAACGAATCTACACCCATGATGCCCAGTCGCGAATCTCTATTAAGACGTCGACCTGAGCCACAAACTCACCGAAAGCATTCCCAACCAGGGGTTGTCAACAAAAATGCCATTTGCTGATGTCAGCCGAGGCCGCGAAATGAATTCAGGTCACCGGGTTCGTGGGACGGGATCCCCTTTGCCATCCCCCTGGCAAGCCGTTACGGGATCGCTGCTGCACCTACTCACACGGTCTTGGCGCATGTGCAAGCGTTTCGTGAGCAACAACATTGATTTTAATGAAGAAGAAAAAATATTTATTTGAGAGTCATGTTGGATTCACATTCAGAGTTAATTGTGGTCAGATGGTGAAGGCCGCGTTGAGCTAGGCAGCTCTGTGTAACGAGGACGACCACAGCACAGCACAGGCGACAGTGGTAGCAGTTACAGGAGATCTCAGATACATAGAGCTGCATAGAGTTCCATAGAGTTCCATCGAGACCCATAGACCACAGCCCAAGACTGTCGCGAGCGACGGAAGTCACTGGAAGATCACAGACACACAGAGCTGGATAGAGTTCCATAGAGTTCCATGGAGTTGCATAGAGAACCAGAGACCACAGCCCAAGACTGTCCGCAGTGGTAGCAGTCATATGAGATCAGACACACAGAGCTGCATAGATCATCCATAGAATTGCACAGGGACCCACAGACCACAGCACAGGACCCGTGAGAGTGGTGGCAGTCATTGAGTTTGATTCCTGGGAACCGTGACTAACATCAGTGGCGAGGGGTATCTGAACCGGCTCAACCCACGGTGACCAGCATAAGTGAAGTAATGTTTCAACGATTTCTCACAGTCGGTTGACAAACGCTGTAAAATTATGAAATGATGCTGCATTGAGTGTACTAACGTTTTGACCAATTGTTGCTGGGATTTTTTTTTAGCATCACATTCATATTTAGATTATTTTGCTGCTATAAATGTACAAATGATAAGCCACTTTGTTGAGCTATCATTTGTGGCCACGCCGCTTTTCATAAATAAGCTAATACATCAGTGGGTTTTGCTTGGTAGGATGAGGATGGTTTAGTTTTATTTTGTGTATGTGTGTGGGTGAATTGTTTACCTTTCATGTACTTTGCACCCCTATCGTGTTTTTGTTACTGTTTATTGTAACGTTCTTACCCCGTGCTCCGACTAGACATCTGTGAAAAAGAGCTTTATAGCTCATCGGATTCCTCCTGCAATTGAAGATAAATATTCCGATTCTGGAAATTAAATAACGAATTAAATAATCCTGAAGCTCATCCGGAAACAAACAACAAAAATGGCCCAGATGGTCAAAAACGAGGATAATATTTGACAACATTGACACCCATTAGAGAGATTTAGAGAGATTTTTTTTTCCGTAGGAAAGTGGCCCCGATTGGCTGTTAGGCTCCGTTTTATGGGCGTCCTGCGACGGTGCAGATACCACAGAGCACAGAGTTGTGTCTCACTGCCACCGGGAACTGCCTCTCAGCCGACGCGTTAATTACCGGCCCTTCTCGTCTCATTTGCGAGATGCTGGATCGGGGGGGTGGGGGGTTTAGGAAGGGGGTGGGGGGGGCGAGTGAAGGTGAAGAGCTGAGCCCTGGGCCCTAGCGGCACGTTTAAAGTGGTACTGCTGGCACCTGCAATTCACACAGAAAGTCGCCAACTACAGTACGTGAGCGGCACCTGGGCCGCTTTAGCTACTGAATGAGCAAATAGATTGATTTTTGTTCTTCAAAAAAGCGCACTATCCGCACTGCGTGAATCGGAAGCTTTCGTATCCAGCCGTATACTCAGAGTGGCTTAATTGTGTGGCGTTAATAACGCAATTCATGCTAAGGTCTTTCTGGCTCCAGTATTGGCTGTTGATGCTGCCTTGGTTTTGCTATTTTCACTCTCTACAACTGAGATTTATTCGGTTAGCTCGCACCACGTGTACAACTGATGCACAGTCTGGCTCACTGATAATGCATCAGAGACAGAGAGTCATGTAGCCCGGGACCTGTGTGCTGTTTGTTGGATGTATGCGTGTTATACACAGCATCCCCCAGCACACGCTGCATTACAATGTTGATTTGTGTTTGTTATGCGACTTGAGTTGGCCGACAATTAGGGCGGGAGAACGAATTTCAGGTTGGAGTTTGTGGGTTCGATCCCGACCCTGATGCCTGCTGCATATTTGGAGTTTGCGTGTCTCTCTCCCCATGGTCGCGTGGATTTGTTTTCTCTCTGGATCCTCCCTTTTTCCCCCTCCACGTAATTTTGCTGCGATACATGTCCACATGATGAGCCACTTGGTCGAGCTATCACTTGCGATGGCCAGGTCGCTCCTGAAGAAGAAGCTAATAGCTCAGTGGCCTTTACCTGGTAAGATAAAGAAACATTGTTTGGTTTTATTTGTACATATTTTGTAAATGATTTGTTGACCTTTCCTATACCTTGCACTCCTATTCTGTTTTTGTATTGTTTGTTGTAACATTCTGACCTGCCCCTTCTGGACATCTGTGAAAAAGAGCTTTATACCACGTCGACATTCTCGAATGTGAATAAATATTCTGATTCTCACCGTACGTAGCCAACCGTGCAAATCGGAGGTGCTTCTTATATCGGCCTGAATTCTGTCGGCAGAATTCGGGCCATCCGAAAATATTAACGTCCGATAAAGATCCGCCCAACTTGTGCAGTAACTCGAGTATTTCGGGGGGGGGGGGGGAAACATGGAAAACGCCTCGTTTCTCACGAACCCGAGATCTCCTCCGACTCCAATTCCGGGAGGAATCGAACCAACTTTTATGAGTGGCCTCAATTTGAACTCGAGGTGGCTGTCCGTCGAACCGAAGCATTATTCTGTATCTCCATTCCATTCCATTTGCTACTTTCAATCGCTGCGTCCGTTCAACTTTTTGTTTTTGTTTAAACGTTTCCAGGAACGGTATAGAAAGTGGCCGCGATGCGTTACATTGCAATGCCAACGGGATGCGCATGCCCGCATGCTGCACTAGAGGAGCCATCTCCTTAATGGACACTTCACGATGGAGTCCTTGATTGCATGCCAGGTGAGAGAACCCGTGGAGATCTCTGCTCGATTTCCCTCCGGTGCTCCCGCTCTTCGCAAGTCTCTCCACATCTTCGGCGTCATCTCCCAGTTCAAATATTTGCTCAAAGGCTTCCTTCTCTCCCCTCCGCTTATGACCGTCTCCCAAACCAACGCCGTCTTTTAGCGGCGATTCCCAACCCCAGTAGACCTGCCGAGCACAGTCAACCCTCAACATTCTTATTTTTTAACGGGCCACCGTGCGCCAATGAGCATAGAAATTTTTTTTAAGTTAAAACTACTCGCGCTGTAAAGTGCTCATTAAAAAGCCATCACAATTAATAATGATTTAAAGCTTTCGTGACTGCATAAATTCATATTCTTTGTGTAAAAAATATTTTTTTTAATTTTTATTATTTTTTATTATTTGATCTATCTACGTGGCTTTTCCGAAAGACCCAAAGAATACAATAAATAATGTGCGTTTCAGTGGCCAATCTGAAATGGGTATGCAATGGACAGTTATGAATATGGTGTTCTGTGAACAAACAATCACAGTATCTGTCGCAGTTTCACGGACAACTTTCCAGGCCGTACAGACCCCGTGTACAGGTGGTTAGCGTACCACAGGTTGGCAATCACTGCTCTGTGCTATTCATTCTGAAGTATACAGGGACTTGGCTCCTTACGAACGAGTTAGGCTCCAGAGGTCTGTTCCTAAGTCGATCTGTTCGTCAGTCCAAATTTACTCCTGTCGATTCCAAACGTGTTGTACGGTATGTACACTAAACACGGGGAATGGCTTTAAAAGTTGTATAATCTCCTGTAGATGTAGATACCACTGGTTTTTCACGGTCTGCAGATGTAGATGCCACTGGTTCTTCACGTTCTGCAGATGTAGATGCCACTGGTTCTTCACGTTCTGCAGATGTAGATGTCACTGGTTCTTCACGTTCTGCAGATGTAGATGCCACTGGTTCTTCACGTTCTGCAGATGTAGATGTCACTGGTTCTTCACGTTCTGCCGATGTAGATGTCTCTGGTTCTTCATGTTCCGCAGATGTAGATGCCACTGGTTCTTCACGTTCTGCAAATGTAGATGCCATTGGTTCTTCACGTTCTGTAGATGCAGATGCCACTGGTTCTTCACGGTCTGCAGATGTAGATGCCACTGGTTCTTCACGGTCTGCAGATGTAGATGCCACTGGTTCTTCACGTTCTGCAGATGTAGATGCCACTGGTTCTTCACGTTCTGCAGATGTAGATGCCACCAGTGCCGCATTAAGCTAGTGCGCTCTTCCTCCTCCTCCTCGCCCTTTCATTCACCCAACTGCAGAGCACAGTCTTGCAATGCTGTTACATTTGAGACAATGTCATAGTGCGCACGACAGCTGGGTTTGTTTTGTCACATCAATCTCCATATATATAAAAGGCAAAGTTGTGAATATGTGTGTCTGTTAAAAATGTTTAGCGTACTTCCCGACATGCAACAAACTTGTGGGTATTTTCCAGACTGTACACCATGCAAAAATTAAAAAATACACTTTTTTTTTTGGGGGGGGGGGGGGGTAGGGAGGAGCTCAATATGCATTTTTTTTGCACGGCAAGTGAGCTGTCACGTCAAATCTGTCACGTGACCCGCGCATGTGGAAGCGTAACGCATTGTAGTGTAGCGGTTAGCGCGCTGCGCTACAAACCCGGCGACCCGAGTTCGATTCCCGCTGACGGCCACCACCGGTGACGATTATTTGAACCAGTCCTGCGCCTCCCCTAGGTCTACTCAGCCTCAAACGAGTAACTGGTACGGTGTGTGAACATCGCCACTGGGGAGACAAAGGCGGCCGGGCGTGGTGAATCCAAGTCCCGGGCGAAGCCGGGTAGTAAAGCTAGTGTTGTATAATTTTCCACCGAGCAATATCATCATCAAATGCTTCGTTGCCGTAGAGCGTCAATAATGTACAATAACTTGCTAAGTTAATACGGTTCAGTGCCCTCCAATGGAGCTGTTCAGCTGTTTCTCGTATCACATCAATGTTGTACCATTTTGTCCTCAGCAATGTCAACACCAAATGCTACGTCGCTGTATAGCGTCAGTAATGTACAATAACTTGCTAAGTTGATACGGTTCAGTTCCCCTCCAATGGAGCTGAACAGCTTGCTGTTCTAAATGCCCCCATATATTTTGGTGGTCTTGTTAACAACGTTGTGTTTTTTCAAGAGCGAGCCATTGACATCCTGAACATATTTTGTGGCCAATTAGCCATCTGCTGTGACGAATGTATTCACCGCTACCAGCATGGTTTATATAAATGGCATCATGCTACTATAGCAAGAACCGTGAATTTATCATCGCGGGAGCTATTGGGTTTCCGCCGTTGAAAAATCAACAAATCCCACTAACTCGTCTGAGTAATTAATACTGTGCAGTGATTAATTATTTGTGAGCTTGCAACAAGTTTTTCTTTGTTGTGCGTTATCGAACTTCCATTGAAATGTGTGGACCCTATATATATTAAACAATATTCAAAGACTGTTCTTTCTTTCTATATATATCGTCATTCAGGATCAAGATGGTCACAATAATAATAGGGTTTTTCCCATTTTTTCTGGCAACAAAACTGAAACCTTTTTACAAAGATTCATGTCTGCATTAACCACAATACCTGCAGTCAAAATGCAAACAAAAAACATACTATGATAATATATGCATTGTCCTTTAAACTGATTGGTCCACACCAAGGGATGGCTTTCTTTTGAGCCTCGACCCAATTCGTGCTCGACCAGATGACGCCAAAAGGCTCGACCAGATGACGCATTTTGGCGTCATCTGGTAGAGGACCAATTTGGTCGAGGCTCAAAAGAAAGCCGTCCCTTGGTGTGGACCAATCAGCTTCAAGGACAATGCATATATTACCATAGTATGTTTTTTGTTTGTTTGCATTTTGACTGCAGGTATTGTGGTTAATGCAGACATGAGTCCTTGTAAAAAGGTTTCAGTTTTGTTGCCAGAAAAAAGGAGAAAAACCCTATTATCATATTTTGGTACTGACAAAGGAGGTCTAATGATGAAGATGATCACAATCACCAATCCGTGGATGCCACCACCGATGATTTCCAACGCTTTGCGAACCTCCGTCAGACCCCGCGTTTAGTGCTCAGTCGGCACGCAAACCCCACCACCACCTGCCCGAGCAATCTCCTCCTCCCACCATCGGGTCCTCTTGATCACCACACTCGTGGTGATCCGCTCCATCATTGCCTGTCTCGGCAATCGGCCTTCACCCATCCCGCGCACTCGCACACACACACACACACGAGTCCCACTCGACACAGCTGCTCCAGCCTGAACTTATCCACAACACCCGCCCGCCACACGTACTCTTCTGGACTTCTACGATACTTTCTCCTGCCTTGCCACGGAATTCGCCGAATGTCAAGCAGGCACCTGGGTTCGAATGCCAACCACTTCTCTTTCGAGCTGCTAAGTGAGTTGGGGTCCAACACAGACATCACTCCTACCTCGAATCCCATTTCCATTACACGCAGACCCATCTCTCTCCTCCTGCTGCTCCTCCACCCACGTGGTTTCCATCGGCTTATCAGAAACCTGGCCCTGCTAAAGCAACCCGCCCCTCTTGCCCCCCTTCACCACAGCCCCCTTGCATGAAGTCGCGTCCCAGATCATCAACAACCTCCTCCCCTCCTTCTGCCGCGACGTCGCGACCCAGCACAGAGGAGCCGCGTGGCTGACGAGCGCCGGCAAGCTCTGCGATCCTGACAGCTCGCGTCTTCCGAACCCCGTGTCCAGCCTCAGTGTCTAAGTCGGGGCTCTTCATTGCGAGGTCCCGTGGGCCACTGGCGGGTCCCTGGTGGCCTTGAGTGTGGCCCCCGATAATACACGAGGAGTGAGAACACCGCCCCCCCCCCCCCCTCTCACTGGCAATCAGTGGAGAACACTGCTCTAAGACCTCCCAGAAACTGCACGGCTCCCTCCAGACCAAAATCCCAGTCAAGAAACCTGCATCATCGGCACACTCCAAGCACCGCACTTTCATCTCACGCCGTTATTGACTGCCGGGTTTGCTGCTGTATGCGTAGGTGATTGCGCAACGGCACTTGCCCCCACGAGTCTGTTAAGGCTAGACGGGCGATCTTTGTCCTACCACCAGTGGACAGCGAGGAAGTGTAGGCCAAGTACCCTGCGGAATGGGCTCTCCCTCTACGACCAGGACTCTCTCTGTTGTGGAGAGAGGTGCTTCTGTGAGAGTGGCATGAGCCTCGTGAAATCGCAGGGCTGCGTCATTTACACCTTTCTATATTACAGCCTGTTCTCCTAGAACGCGGTAGAAGTTGCTGCGCTCCTGAACAGCACCGCGTTATGGAAAACAAACCGTGTTATAATGAATAATATAGAATATCGGGTAAAGCAGAGTCCGCGATAGCACGTGAGATGCGTACGCAGGCTGAACAAAGACTTGAGGCGTGTGGGTAGCATCGAGAAGCATCGAGCAGTATCCCACTGCCTCGCGTGATGATTACTACGCCAAGGCAGCCGTACGACCGCTTATTCCGACTCGCGCGATGTAGTTCTGTTCACTCAATGGCGTTACATCTAATTCGCAATCGCGTTTAAAAAACGAGTTCCCTCATACATCCATCACGTTATAAGCCAATTCACGTGATGAAAACACGCGGTGTTATAGCAGAAATTATTGTATATATAAAAATATATTGATATATTTCACCGTAAGATTCGAATGATTGCAGAAAGCGTTGACAAGAAGAAGAAGAAGATGCTGAAGAAGTAGATGAGGAAGCGGAAGAAGATGATGATGATGATGAAGAGGAAGAACATGATGATGAAGAAGAAGAGGAGGCAGATGATGATGAAGAGGAAGAAGATGATGAAGAAATAGAAGAGAAAGATGATGATGATGATGAAGAAGAAGAAGCGGAAGAAGATCAAACCTGCTTAGGTTCCACAAGATGACGAGGCCATGTGAATTCCAGAGGCCTTCCTATAATATAATGAAGCGGCGTTAATTTAAAATGTGGTTAAATCCCATTATAATTATTTTTAAATTGTACATTAATTGGTTGAAAAAAGGAGCCAAATCTTTAACAAGTTATCTTGCATGCTGTGCTGTACCGCTACGGTAGTGTTACAGCGTATAAATATAATAAAACAATGGCACACATTCGTCAATAATACTTTGTGGCCTTGAAAATAAAAAAGTATATAACAGGTGACGTTTCGAGTAATGACCCTTCATCATAGGACAGAGAGTGGCCACTCTCTACCTATCTGGCCTCTCTCTACGTGCTCTGAAGAAGGTCCATTGCCCAAAACGTCGCCTATAACGCAGAGTGGCCTCGGGTTAATTTTATTTGATCAGATCACTTACGGTAATTTCATTTATGTTAAACGTTC
Organism: Petromyzon marinus; assembly: GCF_048934315.1. Classification (NCBI taxonomy): domain Eukaryota; kingdom Metazoa; phylum Chordata; class Hyperoartia; order Petromyzontiformes; family Petromyzontidae; genus Petromyzon; species Petromyzon marinus. Next base: position 3,817,706 of record NC_133715.1, read on the forward strand.
AAATTGACTCGCCATTCACATGCATTCATGGTGCATGAATTCTCTTTTGAAATAAATTTAGGACCTTTTTAAAGAAAAAAACAGATTCCCGGTTGAAGCATTTGAACGTTAATCAATCGTGTTGTGTTGTCTCAATCCCATTCGGGGCTCTTGGTCGAGTTTTGTAAACGAAGAAGACGAAGAAGAGGAAGAAGAAGAAGACGACGAAGAAGAAGAAGAGGAAGAGGAAGAAGAAGAAGAAGAGGAAGAAGAAGAAGAAGAAACCCATTGACAATATCCTCGACGGGATCAAGAACCCGTGCGTGGGAGCGCAGCGCCGTCAATGCGACTCATTCCGCCCTCCACTCCGACTCATCCCACCCCTCCACTCCGACTCATCCCGCCCTCCACTCCGACTCATCTCGCCCTCCACTCCGACTCATCTCGCCCTCCACTCCGACTCATCCCGCCCCTCCACTCCGACTCATTCCGCCCCTCCACTCCGACTCATCCCACCCCTCCACTCCGACTCATTCCGCCCCTCCACTCCGACTCATCCCGCCCCTCCACTCCGACTCATCCCGCCCTCCACTCCGACTCATCTCGCCCTCCACTCCGACTCATCCCGCCCCTCCACTCTGACTCATTCTGCCCTCCACTCCGACTCATCCCGCCCCTCCATTCTGACTCATCCCGCTCCTCCACTCCGACTCATTCCGCCCTCCACTCCGCACTCCCCTTCCACTGCGGTGCACGGGACCATCACCGCTCGCGGTCCCCCAGCGCCTCCCCGGAGTCCGCGACGTTCCCGCGGCCTCCTTCCGTCTCAGCGAGTGGGACGGGTTCCACGTCGTTCTGGTTAGTACATAAATACTGGCTGCGGCGCTGTCGCAGTGGTTAGCATACCGGGCAGCCTGAGTTTGGTACCCGGTCACGACTACCATCAGCGGCAGGTGACCTCTGAACCAATCCTGAGTGACCCACGAACGCCCCCCCCTCCCCCCCCGTTTCACCAACCCGCACTGAGCCAGCATGGTGAAGTATGGTCAAACAACACCCGTGGCTTCCATCCAGCAGCGGACGATATAGGGCAGTACGTTATTTTATTACAATGCACACATGTGTTTTTTTGCGGATGTCCCCTATTGCGTCGCAGGTCCAAAGATACGTATGTCTATGAGTGTATCATGTCTAGACTAGGCGGTCGGAAAAACTGCACCTCATGCGGTGGCTCTTAAAGGACTGCAGTGGGGCTCTTGAAATTCAAATAAAAATGTGCCTTTCTTGTTATTTTGGTTGCCGATCACTGACCATGAACATCAAGTTTACCGTGGGAGTCCAGTTCACCATGGTTGTCCAGTTTACCGTGGGAGTCCAGTTCACTATAGAAGACCAGTTTACCGTGGGAGTCCAGTTCACTATAGAAGTCCAGTTTACCATGGGAGTCCAGTTCATTATAGAAGACCAGTTTACCATGGGAGTCCAGTTCATTATAGAAGTCCAGTTTACCAGGAAGTCCAGTTCACCATGGAAGTCCAGTTTACTATGGGAGTCCAGTTCACTATAGAAGTCCAGTTTACCATGGGAGTCCAGTTCACCATGGAAGTCCAGTTTACCATGGGAGTCCAGTTCACTATAGAAGTCCAGTTTACCTGGAAGTCCAGTTCACCATGGAAGTCCAGTTTACCAGGAAGTCCAGTTCACCATGATATTCCAGTTTACCATGAAAGTCCAGTTTACCATGGGCAGGGTTGGGCAACCTGCGACTCCAAAGCCGCGTGCGGCTCTTCAAGGAGCTGCGTCGTGACCCTTATTTAAGAAGGGACCAGCTGTCTTCGTGTTCACCGCCGTGCATTGGGGCCTCCTCTTGAAATATTGAGGTTTTGTTGTTGTTGTTTTACCGATGTTCTGTTCGCCGAATGCAAATGTGAGCGGGAAGCTCTGCTCTTGTCCACCGCCTGCAGGCAACTGCGCGGGCACTCGTTTCCCCCCCCCCCCCCCCTTCGTCTCAACAATCGCAGGAGCGGACAGGCGTTATTGCGCGCGATAGTCGCTGTTACACGTCGCCACCTCGGTGGTGACCTTTTTGAAATGTTTCGTGAGTTAATAAGAAAAATATATATATACAATTATCCAGCAACAGAAATTGTTTTTTTTCTTTCCCGGAGATAATCTCTCACCGTTGACCGCCGCGTTTCATTTCCGACACGACGATCTTCCCCCCCCCCCGCCCCCACCCCACCCACCAACCCCCAACGATTCGCCGTTTTCCCACACGCACACACACATTTACGTGATTTAATTCGAGCCATCCTCTGGCTCATTGTTTGTAATGGGATTGCCGCAGTCCCCACAGAGTGCTTTGTATCTGTATTAAAATTGCATTTTGTGTTTTTTTTTACTTTATTCGAAGGCTGTGGCTCGATGTGCCTCGTGGCGCACGCCGGGAAGAACCGGGTTCCAACAGGCTGCAACCCGCCGCTCGAGAAAAGCGGCTCCCAATAATTGGAAAGTTCGTGAGTTCAAATCCCGGTCGAGGGTTTGACTCGGCCCACCCCGTCGTTCCTTGTTTGGAGATTGTTGACCAGTAGTTGTGCTACGAATAGGCTCGCCGCCCCTGCCACAGGAATGTGGAATTGCCATCACCGGCTGTGCAGTGTCATAAAGAGATTATGTGAACCACCTCAATGCTTATTTGAGTAGGAAATCAATGAGACCTTTTTTTATTTTAACCTAATTTGGCACTGAGGATGACACACGTAGTAGTAGCAGTAGTTGTTGTTTTAGACATGCGAGTGAAAGGCTTGCTACCCAGCGTGTAGACAAAGGCCCATTGCAGTGATTTTGAAAGTAGCTCCATGGCTATCATCACGTGGGGCTGCTTGCTGACACAGGCAGCTCCACTGTTGGCTGCTTGTATGCAGGCTTCCGAATGTAAACGTCCCTTCAACTCACGACGCGAAGACACGAGGCGCCATCGGGATGCATTTGGAATACAAATATGCGAGGGATTGAAATAAAAACAGCTGCTTTGCCGTCGCCGTAATTTTTTTTCTTCCAACGGCCAAGTGGGGCTCCGGCGGGACGGGTCACGGCTGGAAGGGGCGGTGGGCGACGGTCGACGACTTTTTGGGCCGAGCGGCAGCAGCGGACCGGAGCGCCGAGCGGTGGACGCCCGACGCGGAGATGGAGCGACGGAATCATCTCGCGTGGATTTTTGTTGGGCATCGCGAAGAGAGGGCGGCGGCGGTGGCGGTGGCGGCGGCGGCAGCGCCGATTTGCGTGGAGGCCTTCATCCAGCAGCGGGATTTGACCGTGGCTGCTGCTGATGATGGTGATGATGATTGAGCGGCGTTGGTCATCCAGAATAGCGGCGACAATCTCCTGGCAAAACTATGAGAAATTCTGAAAACTATCCTTTATTTTACCAGATAAGGCCCACTGAGCTATATAAGTCTTTTTTTCCCAGAAACGAGCTGGCCACAAATGATAGCTCAACGCAGTGGCTTATCATCGCGTGCAAATTATAGCGGCCAAATATTGTATATGCACGTTGATTCCAAATGTGGAGGGGGGGGGGGGGGGAAGGGAAACACCGGAGAACCCGGAAAAAAAATCCACAAGACCAGAGAGACAGAGAGAGACGCAAACTCCGAATATACAGCGGGCGCCAGGGGGCCGGGATCGAACTCACGAACCTCCTGTAGCCCAGGCGAGGTAGTTGACATCTCCGAGCCACCGCGGCAGATCCGGGACACAGAGCGGCGTCGCAGACGCATCCCGCCCACGACAAAAGGAACCCGGCCGTTATAATCCTCGGCGGAATGACAGATGCCGCAGAGGATAATAATAATACAGAGCGGTGCGAGGTGGGCTCAGAAGTGGAAGCAGCTGCGTCCACCAGATATTTTCCCCGCGACAAATTGCGGAAAATTTTTCCTTCCAATTTTAGAAACCAATACGGTTACGCTTATCGATTTTTAAGCAAGCGGAGAGGAAGATCTCCCCCCCCCCCCCCGCCCAACTCCACCGCCACCCCCCTCTGTTATTCTATCTAAATGTGAAGTCCCACGTGAGATCATTTCAGCTCTGGCCAGACTCCGTGTGCTTCTCGAACTGTCGAGGGAAGAATAGCGCTGGCATTTGGAACAAACGAAAAGAACGATGTGAAATGTGAACCGTTCGTGTTTGTTGTTTTTGCTTTTGTCTCACGTCTTTAATTCCACGCGGCCGCCTGGAGGCAGCGGGTGGGAGCGCGGTGGGAACGGGTTAACGCACTGCCCACTAAACCTCTCGAACCAAAGTTCCATTCCACCGCCACGGCTAACATCGCTGGTGAGTGCAACCAGAACAAGCCAAGACGTCGCCAACCCCTGCCTCCTTCACCAAATCGCGCTCGACCGGCGTGGTGAAGTATGGTCAAAAACTTAAAATACTAACCATGACCGACAACTTCTTGGGCAGTCTTACAGCCATCAGTAGATTGAGAATGGCTGCAATTTATTTCGTATTTTATAATTTTATTCAGTGTTAATACCATCATCGTTATCGTCATACTACACTCTCCTGGTTTACATACCGTAGATGAGGGGAAATCCTATAGTTTTGCATATAATTATTCGCATTTATTAACTGATTTTGACACGGAGTAAAAAAAAAAAACGTTCCACTTATCGCTGCTACACTTTGCCAACAACAAATCAGCTCGCGCGCTCATTATGAGGAGGTGAAACAACAACAACAACAACAACAAAGCCACATGACGCGTTAAATTATTTTTTTTAAAAACGCCGTCCACTGTCCGCCAAAAACCCAAAACATCCCCGCCGCCACTGTAATCCCGTCCAGAAGCCTCTGGCTGTGTGTCGCCAGGAAAGCAATTACTGAAACCCGCAGCCACCGAAATGTGTGTTGGTTATTATTATTATTTTTGTGTTCTTCTCCTTGCAGCTTATGACGACGCATCTCCCGTACGTGGAGCTGGTGGGATTTCGCTGGGCAGCGCGATCCGATTCTCTTCGTCGCCTCGCGGAGTCATCGGTCTATCGACAGCTCCTCTGCCTCTGGCTGCAGCCTCGCTCAGCAATTCACCACGGAGGCTGCACGCTGCCTCCCCTGCTTAAGCTAAACTAAACTATTCTTTAATTTTCACCAGGTAAGGCCCACTGAGCTATATTCTGTAGCTCTTTTTTCAGAGGCGACTTGCCCACACATGATAGCTCACCGCAGCGGTTGAGATCATCATCATCATCATCACCACACGTCCGAATTCATGGTAGCAGACAAATAATATAAATGGGCGTTGTTTCTAAATGTGGAGGGCAAAACGGGAGGAACCCAAACAGAAAAATCCATGCGATCACCACGGGGGGAGAGACAGAGAGAGAGACCACTCGGACTCCAAATATACAAGCAACAGGAGTCGGGACCGAACCCACTAGCTCCTGTGTACCAGGCGAGGCAGAGAGCATCTTCTCGCCACCGTGGCACCCCGAGCAATGCGGTGGCACTTAGCTTTGTTATCACTCCATGAGCCAAGGGGTTTCAAATTCCACATTCTCGTGGTGGAGGGACCAGTCTCGACACAGGACAACCGCTTTTGACTTGCCATCGAATGAAACGGATTTACATTGACAGGGCACTTGCTCACACGTCTCTGGAACTCAAAGTTCCTCACACAGCATCTCAATCATTCCAATGCCCAGCTGTAGTTTGTCGTTTAGCCTACGGGACCCCCCCCCCCTGATGGCAGCTGTCCCTGTGTGACACAGCGTGGACACAGCACCATCTTTACTCTTTGGTTCTATTGGGTAAAGTCACGTAGGTGAAAATAAAATAACAAAAAATCACGACGTTTCGGCCACAACACAAGCGGCCTTCATCAGGTGAAGGGACGAGACTGTCTGGAGGACAGCGCTGGAGTGAGAGAAGCCACGCTTAGATCACGACCTTTAAGCTGTGTGAGAAGAAAACAAAGCGCCTTGACAAAGGAATTAGCATAGAATTTAGCATTGAAATGGCTCATTGAAATAGCTAAGTTAAAGTATACACATCCGCAGAGGTGCCCCTTGACAAAGGAATTAGCATAGAATTGAAATGCGGATGTGTATACTTTAACTTAGCTATTTCAATGAGCCATTTCAATGCTAAATTATATGCTAATTCCTTTGTCAAGGCGCTTGGTGTTTTTCTTCTCACACAGCTTAAAGGTCGTGATCTAAGCGTGGCTTCTCTCACTTCAGCGCTGTCCTCCAGACAGTCTCGTCCCTTCACCTGATGAAGGCCGCTTGTGTTGTGGCCGAAACGTCGTGATTTATTGTTATTTTATTTTCACCTACGTGACTTTACCCAATAGAACCAAAGAGTATGGATCCTAGCAGTCACGAAAGCTTTAAATCTAGAACAGCACCATCTTGCCTGTTAGGGAGTGATGTTGCTTTTTGTTTCCCAATCAAGCACTTTGTGAGTCGTCCCCCAAACTTGCCAAACTTGGACCCGTGACGCCAGCAACACATGAAAGCGCGAAAGAATTATTGTTTTATTCACTCGAGATGGGTAACAATCTCAGCTGATCCCACGCCGGGAGTTGAACTTGCACGCTTCTGATTGGAAGCGTTGTGCTTTCACCGTGCAATATAATTATTTTATTTATATTTGCTCTCCTACCGTCGCCTTTGAATTGTTTTGCTGTTGCAACTCGCTGGCCCACCCATTACTCAGAGCTGCGAGAGAGAAAAGTGCTTCATAGCTCATCGGATTCCTCCAGACCAGACCAAAATAAAAGTTCTGACTCCGATGAATCTGAGGCCTGGATTAATTGACGCTGCGGTGACGAGCATTCCGCCGTGCCGGAACGCTCAGGGTAACGGAGCCGCAATCCCGAGGCCGCCGGTTCGATCGCCCCCGGCGCGGCAAGCTGAGACAATGGGGAAATTTTTCTGAAATCCTCTCCACGCCTCCTCCTCCGTCCACCCATGGCAGTGTTCGTTGATGGACAATGTCGCGTGGTCCGGTGGGGATGAAGTGTGGGCGCTCCCATCTCTCCCGAAGAGCGTCTGGCCAGCGTGGAGGATTTCACCAAATGCCCTCTGAAAGGGGGTGGGGTGGGGGTCTCTCTAAAGCTCCCTCTAACAACGGAGGCCCCTTCCGCCAGCAGTGCCGCGAGCGGGCAATCGCAGGGCTGCGCCTTTATCCAATAAAAAAACACACAAAAACACAAAGAGCATTGACCTTGGCCTTTATTTGTATGAATTGTTTATGAATCCTGATAACTTAGCCATTGTACACGCCATTATAAATGTCTATGTACATATATATTACACTGCACGTGTCCTCAACAGGAGCTTTACAGAAATGTACAGGGATTAATAAAATAATAATAAAATATAGTTAAAGTTCTTTCACAAGATAACCTGGGTTCAGAGGCCAAAAAAATGTGCAATATTCCAGATACTCATTATGCACAAAGTGCTTGCCACAAATGAACCACAATACCTTTGCTAATCTCGTTAAGGAGCATGAACCGTCACGCGAACTCCGACCACCAGCGGCATTTGGCTTAGCCATCGAACAAAGACGGTCACCGCATTGCGCTCAATTTCGGATGCGCTTTTGCGGCCGTCTGGAACGCTCTTACTTCCGATATAAGGAAGCCACCGGTGCTATGCACTTCCAAATCTGGATTTCTTTAGAACTGCTTTTTGTGTTAAGTTTGTTGTCGTTCCCCCACACCTCCGATTAACACTGTTGGCTACGAATGGCGTGAAAGAAGTTCAACATTGTACACACATACATACAAGCCATGGCAATCTCTGTTAAATGCACTCATTCAGTCCGCGTTTTGGCTCAACACTGATGAACTCGCCAGATATTTCACACATCGAAGCTATGTCTGTAAACTGAGCACGTGTTTGTCCGTGTTTTGCCCCGCATATTTATGCCAAATAATGACGACTGAAAAACGATTCCCTTCCCCCAATAAGACGATATTCGTTACGCACATTTACTGCTCCGCAACGGGAGCTGTGAATTGAGGCAGCGGGGGCTCTCCCTAGAGAATAAACCCTCCGTGAGGATATAACTGTCAGACGTTTCGGTCACCACCAGCCATGCGCTCAATCCTGCTGCTGGACGGAGGCCTCCCTAAGTCGCCGCCAATTCTCACGATCCTGCGATGCAACCATCCACCCAGCCACCCGCAGCGCACGACCCGGGTTCTGATCTCGCCAAGGAGTGTAAACCTTCGCCACGTGAACTCCGGTCATCCTCGCAGCAGCGGCGAGCTTTGATTAGCCATTGAACAAAAACGCTTACCGCATCGCACGCTTTTACACGCACTTCTGCGGCCGTCTGGAAAGCTCTTCCTTCCGAAATGAGAAAGCCACTGGAGCTATGCACTTTTAAATCATCTACATTGGCCAACTCATTTCTTTCGAACTGATTTTTGTGTATAGTTTGTTGTCATCGTCCCCCCACACCTCCGATTATCGCGGTTGGCTGCATGCGGTGCGAAAGAAGTTCAACACGCGTACGTACATACACGACCCGAACCCATCGCTCCATCTCCTCGGCTGACATCCTCTGTGACGCCTTCGCGTTTCCATCCCTTTGGCTGCCTACTCCACGGTTAGTCTCGACCATCGGCCGTCATGACTTCTAGTCCCGCGAAGGCCAGCTGGCCGGCCAGTCAGTCAGTCAGCCGGCTGGCCGGACAGTGAGCCAGTCAGTCAGCCAGTCAGCCAGTCGGCCAGCCAGTCGGCCAGCCGGCTGCCAGTCCAGCCAGTCAGCCAGCCGGCCGGTCAGTCGGCCGTCTCCACATCCCTCTCGGCCCCACCGTCCGGGAGCGCCCTCACAGCCTCGGCTGCCTGGACACGAGCTTCCTGAAGGCCGATTTGAAGTCCTCGTTGAACATGGTGTAGATGAGCGGGTTGATGAGCGAGTTCATGTAGCCGAGCCACGTGAGCAGGTCGGCCACCTCGGGCGACACGGCGCACGACTTGCACAGGTTCACCACGAGCTCCTTGATGAAGAACGGCAGCCAGCACACAACGAACGCACCCAGGATGAGCCCCAGCGTCTTGGCGGCACGGCGCTCGCGCGAGCCCGAGATGCGCTCCTGGAGGCACGGCCGCCGCTGGTCGAGCCGCGCGCTCATGAAGCGGACGGAGCGGGGCGGGCGCAGAGAGCGCTTGGAGCGCCGCGCCACCGCGCTGACGCTCTGCTGGTGCTGCCCGGAGCGCTCCGCCTGCGCCAGCGTCTGGTCCGAGGACGAGGTCTCCGACATGCAGAACGGCTGCGGCAGCCGGAACAGCTTACCGGCCGGCTGCTGCTGCTGCTGCTGCTGGTGCTGGGACTGCGAAGGCTGCTCCAGGCTCACGGCGCTCTCTGCGCTCACGCTCAGCTTCTCGCGCTGCTTCGACTCGCGCTTCTCGTACAGACGCTTGGCGGCGCGGAAGATGCGGCAGTAGAGCGCCAGCAGGAGCGCGAGCGGCACGTAGAAGGCGCCGAATGTGGAGTAGATGGTGTAGAGCACGTGGTCGTGCTCGATGATGCACCGCGGCTTGGCGGGGTCGCGCCGGCGCCAGAAGAGCGGCGGCACCGAAATGCACGCCGCCAGCAGCCAGGACGCGGCGATCATGAGCGCGGCGCGTCCCGGCGTGCGCTTGTGCGCATACTCGGCCGCGTCCGTGATGGCCCAGAAGCGGTCGAGGGCGATGGCGCACAGGTGCAGGATGGAGGCCGTGCAGCAGGTGACGTCCAGGCTGAGCCACAGGTCGCAGAGGGCACCGCCCAGCGCCCACTCGCCCGTCACCACGTAGGCCGCCGCCACGGGCATCACCAGCGCGGCCACGAGGAGGTCGGCCACGGCCAGCGAGCCGATGAGGTAGTTGGCGGGCTGGCGCAGCTTGCGCGTGGCCGAGATGGCCGCGATGACGAGCGCGTTCACCACGACGGTGGCCAGCGCCAGGGCGGCCAGCGTCAGCGAGGTGGCAACCTTGGCCGCGGAGGAGGAGGAGGAGAGGGAGGAGGCCTCGGAGGCATCGAGCGTGGCGGCCGGAGGGAGCGGCCGCTCCGAGCCGTTGGTGGCGGTGGTGTTAGCGGCAGCGGACATCTCGCTGGCGTTCCACGGCGCCGCGAGGAACTCCATCGTGGCGTCGCTACCGCCCCCCGCCACCCTCCACCGCTCCGCAGGGCGGTCGGTGGGTGGGCGGGCGGGTTGGGTGGTCGGCGTGAACCTGCGAGGATTTGGCGTGAAAATGAGCGGGGAGCGGCGTTAGTTTCTGGCCTGGACTCAACAGCGTGGGTTTAATGCGCAGAGGGCTTTCGCCACCGGTATCGGAATTTACAAGCCTAATGTTGGGGTCAAGATTGCCGCGGTGAGCAAAATGCGCGTCGTAAACCCTCCTCCACCCGACGGGGGCTGATGAATAGAGTCGTCATGTCAGCACACGCGACAATTCATGACTGCTTCAGCACCACGGTGTGCTGCGTTGGGGAGCGATGTCACAATGGTTATCAATTGGGCAGCGACATTTCGCTGGTGGTTACGACCAGTGTCATGATGGTTCACATTAACAATAAGAATTGAATTATCTACAGCCTATTCTTAGCTCTTTCGGTAAAGTCACGTTGAAGGGAAACAATAATATAATAAAATATATATAAAACAATAAAAAATTCTCACGAAGTTTCGACCATAACACAAACTGTCGTTATCAGGTGTGTTGGTTTGCATTAATTTATTTATTTTTTACGGTGTATTTATTTATAAAAAAACGTCAGCACCACGCGCAGCGATTTGGCAGTTTATTTAGAAGGACTAGTCCATCTATGTTCTGAAAAGAGGAGGGGCGAGACGAAAATAAATGTATGCTGTCTGAAAGCCACTGTAAGCATGAACATTTAAGCCCAAATGGTTTATCAAATCTTTCCAATGATTGCTAAGCCAGAATCCATCTTCTCGGTTGAAATTGTCTCTGTGCTTGTATATGTGGATAGCCTCATGAACGAATCTCTCATGGTAGCCAGATGGCTTACAAAGAACCTCTGTCTTGGAAAAGTCAATGTCATGTGAGCCTACTGAATTATAACAATGATCTGCCACGGCCGAGGTGTTGGCAGAACCAATGCAGATCATTGTTATAATTCAGTAGGCTCACATGACATTGACTTTTCCAAGACAGAGGTTCTATGTAAGCCATCTGGCTACTATGAGAGATTCGTTCATGAGGCTATCCACATATACAAGCACAGAGACAATTTCAACCGAGAAGATGGATTCTGGCTTAGCAATCATTGGAAAGATTTGATAAACCATTTCAGGTCTTAATTGATTGTTCACGCTTACAATGGCTTTCAGACAGCATACATTACTTTTTTCGTCTCCCCCCTTCTATTTTCAGAACATAGATGGACTAGTCCTTCTAAATAAACTGCCAAATCGCTGCGCGTGGCGCTGACGTTTTTTATAAATAAATAAATACACCGTTTTAGAATAAATCAATTAATGCAAACCGACACACCTGATGACGACCGTTTGTGTTATGGTCGAAACGTCGTGAGAATTTTTTATTGTTTTATAAATATTTTATTATTGTATTGTTTCCCTTTAACGTGACTTTACCGAAAGAGCTAAGAATATTCATTACTGCAGTCACGAAAGCTTGAAATCAAAATTTATCTACAGCCGTTTGTCAATCCAATGGTGGATGATCATCTCCCCATGGCGTGCCGGCCATACTTCACCATGCTGGTAAGGCAAAACAACTCTCTACCACCTCGTTGGTGCCGGACGGTAATGCTGTGGTTTAGCAGTGCCATGGGGGAGGACCAATTTCACGGCGTCTTGTAGCCGCTACAGCGACCAAAGGGGGCTCTGGATGGGTGGGCTGGTAATGCCTCCACCTTCAATTAATTACCACTAATCCATGAAAAAAACATATCTAGTTAAGCTTGTGCTGGAGGCTCCAGGGGTACAGGCGCCTATGACATCTCCTGGCCAAACCCCATTTGGCGGAGCCAGGGGATTGAATCATTACCCTTAGGGGTTCCTCCAGAAACAGCAAAAAGACAATGCGGGTGGACATGTGGAATGTTCAAACGCTCACTGCGGTGGAGAGGCTGCCACTCCTCTGTTGGGAGCTGGACCGGTACTGCCCGGATCTCTGTGGTATTCAGGAGGTCCGGTGGACTGACTCTGGCTTCTGCCACCATGAGGGGTGGACAGTCCTCTACTCGGGGCAGGAGACTGCCAAATAACAGGGAGGGGGTCTTCTTCTTAACAAAAGAATTAAGGGGGCGTGGTCGCGTGGCAGTGAGGTGTGGGAAGCTGTAAGACCCAGGCTGCTTTGGGCTCGCCTTCATATCAACCAGAGGCGAGGAGTGGTGGTCGTGGTTACTTATGCCCCCACCGAAGATGAACATCAGTGGAGGGATGCAGACAAGGACGATGAGTCAGATGCATTATATGACCTCCTGCCACAGGTGCTAGCTTAAATGGCCTTTCGGGATAGAGTATTCCTGTTGGGTAACTTTAATGCCCGAGTTGGTCATGCTGCTGGCACCTGGTCCGAAGTGATTGGAAGGCATGGGCCAAATCAGCTCAATAACAACGGTAGGAGGCTTCTAGACTTTTCTGCAGCCCATGGGCTTGTAATTACCAACACGCTGTTCCTATGTAGAGGTGATCGTCACTCACCATTCAACAGCCTGTAGTCCCACTTACCGTCAATAGAGTGCAGAGGCGTTACCTCGCCACGGCAAATGCCATGGGTCACAGAGAGGCCAACGGTGGATCCCAATAAACGGATCCTGGGACACATTCCCCGGGCCCCCGGGTGGGGGGGAACCGGGGGAATGATGTCACCTTCCAGAAGGTTCCAGAAGGAAGGCGTGGCCAGGGCGGAGCCGGCCACGAACGGGTATATTAGCCAGAGCTCAGAGAGCTCAGAGAGCTCTGGCTCAGTTATCTACACGCCGAAGACAGAAGACCAGGCTGAAGAATAGGACCCTGGACCCCAAGCTCTACAGTCCTTCTAAGGGCTGGAGCTCAGTGAGGCCAGTGGTCAAGGGTGAATAGGTCCCTGGCAGACAGGACCCTGGACCCCAAGCTCTACAGCCCTTCTAAGGGCTGGAACTCAGAGAAGCCAGTGGTCAAGGGAGAATAGGTCCCTGGCAGACAGGACCCTGGACCCCAAGCTCTACAGTCCTTCTAAGGGCTGGAGCTCAGTGAGGCCAGTGGTCAAGGGAGAATAGGTCCCTGGCAGACAGGACCCTGGACCCCAAGCTCTACAGTCCTTCTAAGGGCTGGAGCTCAGAGAGGCCAGTGGTCAGGACCCACGAACCAGGAGACCTGGGTCAGTTAGCCTCCCCTAGGTCTCAGCCGGAGGATGATAGGGAACGGGTGACCAGAGTTAGGTGCCGTATAGTTCGGAGGCCATAGCGCCTAGGATACGGGTGAAGGGACCGATATACCCTTCCTGTAAGGGACCCTGTAGTAAAACACAATAAACAACGTGTGCCTCATAAGGAAGTATATTCGTCATATTTACAACACTACAACTGCATTGGCGCATCCACAGAACATCATGGATGAACGCCAGGTCCAAGCAAGAACATCTGCTGGACTAGATAGTGATGGACCAGCGGATGCGGGCCCATGTCCTTGACACCAGGGCCTACCGTGGGGCTGATCTGCCCGCTGACCATCGACTTGTCATATGTAAGGTGCGCCCGCCATTCTTCCACTCTGGTGGTGGGTGTACACCCAGGACTCCATTCGAACCCACAGTGGCCTGGTCTCAGCTAGCTGATGAAAGTTGCAACCAAGAATTTCATCATTGCTTTCAGCTGGGGTTGGCATCGTTCCTCACTCCTCCTGATGCCGAGGGGAAATGGGCAAGGTTTACGACTGTGGATGATAGAGGAGGTGTTCAGGCTGGCTGAGAAAAAGTGACAGGCCCACTCTCACCATCTCCAGCATCCCACATCAGAGAATAAGGACGCTTACCGTGGCCTTCGCTCAGAGGCTTGGAGAGCCATGAGGCGCTGTAAGGATGGGTGGTAGTTGCGGCTTGCTGAGGTGATGGAATCTGCCTCAGTGGCCCGCAAATACAAATCACTCTTTAACTCCATCGAAAAAGTAACTTGCAGCACCACACCTATCACCATCATTAGGGGAAAGAATGGTGATACAATCTCTGACCCCCAGAAAGAGGTTTGCAGATTTGCTGAGCAGTTCTTGGGGGAGGAAGGGTGGCGTTTGTGCACAGACTACCCTGCATGATAAGCATAATAACAGTGTGGACCACTGTATGGGTTCTGCAGGATTGGAAGGATGCCCTGATCGTCCCCTCTTTAAGAAGGGGGACCGCACAGAGTGTAACAACTACAGGGGAATCTCACTCCTCAATGTGCCGGCAAAGGTCCTGGCAAGGATTATTCAACATCGACTTTGCAGGCACGCCGAGGAGAGCCTTGCGGAGCCCCAATGTGGTTTCAGGATAGGGTGGTCCTGCACAGATGCCATATTTCTGTCTGTCTGCTACAGCAGAGGTGTAGGGAATTCCAACAAGACCTACATCTCTGCTTCATTGACCTGGTCAAGGACTATGATATCATCAGTAGGCCTGGGCTCTGGGTTGTTCCTCATGCTATCTGAGTCCCTGACTCTCTACTCAGAATCATTAAGGACCTTCATCATGGTGAGCGGGCCCGGGTAAAACTATGTCACCGGGAGTCGGAGCCATTCCCTATTCACCTTGGGGTGTAACAGGGATGTCCTCTGGCTCTCACATTATTTAACATGTATTTCAACCACGTAGTTTGTGAAGCCTTCGATGGCTGTACCGGAGGAATTTCCATCTGGTACAGATATAATGGGAGGCTGATCAATGCCCGGGTGCGGTCAAGGGATGGCTCCCTATTGGTCAATCATGTTATGTATGCCGATGATCTGGTGATTGATGCTCACTCAGAGGAGGAGTTGGATGCGCTGCACGCTGAACCTGGAGCGTGCCACTAGGAAGTGGGGCCTTACCATCAATTCCACCAAAACTAAGCACCTGCCTGGGTATTTAGTACCATCAGACACTCCATCCCCACAACCCCCAATTGGTAATGGGGAAGTTGTGGAGAGAGTGGAGAGTTTATCATACCTGGGGAGTGTGCTCATGACCAGCTCTGGTTGACAGTGGAGGTCTCACTCCGAATCAGTCGAGCGGCATTATCGTTTGATTGGCTGCATAGCGCTGTGTGGAAGCTACCTGGTTCGTTACTCCACACGATGCTGCAGGTCTTCCCTCCCTTCTTTATGCTTGCAAAACGTGGACCCCCCGAATAGAACATCTTCACCGGTTAGAAACATTTAGACTGTCCTGCCTACGACCCACCTTGGGTTTCACCAGGCTGGATTGTTTGAGGAGCTCACAAATCCTTGAAAGATCTGGACACAGTCCCATCGGTGAGCTCCTCCAGCAGGCAAGCTTGCATTGGCTGGGCCATGTAGCCTGCATGCCCAGCCACCGCATGCCTAAACAACTTTTTTCGGCCAGATAGAGGGGACTAAACGGGCGCGGCAATGGCTAGAGAAGAGATGGAGTGATGTGGTACAAAAGGACGTGGAGCTGAGTGGACTTGCCGATGACTGGTACCAGCGGTGTCAAGATCGGCCTCTGTGGAGGAGGCTCGTAAAGGATGTTGCTACTGGGCAGTTGGAGGCAATCGCCATCCAGCAACAACGGAGGGCAGAGGAGGGATGCTCACAACCACGAGTAGAGTGCCAGGGGCTAAAACACAGCAGGTTGGCACAGAAGGGGGCACAGGTGGTGCATCGGCCAGTCATATCAGTCAGTCGACCCATGGCACCTGGTTCTGCTCCGTGACCTTCTGCCAGCAGGCTTTCGGCACTTCCACGTGGCCTTAACGTGCACATACCCTAGCACAAGCACGGTGGTGACATCACCGCCACTTGGTGGTGAATGGCGGTTGTTGTGCTGGTCAATGGGAGTTGGTGAAACGCGTGGGGGTGGGCAAGCGACTGCTCAGATCTTCACTCACCGAAGATGACTACCCGTGGCCAGGAATTGAACCCAGGTCACCGGTTCACAGCACGGTGTGCCGACCACCGAGCCACCGCTCCATCCCCGACCGCGGTTAACACCTGGTCGAAAACAAATGACAACATCAAATACAAGATCATGCAAGTCAACTCGAGACGTCTCGGCGACGCGTTCAAAACATCTGCGGTCTTCAGAGCAGAGCAGCCGCTGCTGATTCATTGCCTGATGCAAACGCGGCAAACGGACGTTGAGAGGTCACGTGCACTGCAAATGCGTCGAGAAATGTCGCCCGCCCGGGCAGACCCGCTCACCAGACGCGTTGATTGGGGCCCTTCTCGTCCGTTGGGTGATTGGGCGGGGAGCTCTCGCATCGGGGCCGACTCAACTCCGTCTCTCACCGCACGCGAGGGGAATCTCCCCGGGTGGTTGAGGTGAGGTGGCCGACTTCTCCGGGAACACCGGAAAGCAGCGGACCAACAACGATGTGTGGTCGCTTGGGTGCCACGGTGGCGAGATGTTAACTACCTTGCCTGGTATACAGAGTGTCGTGGGTTCGATCGCGACCCTCACGCCTCTATATTTGGGGTTTGCACGGTCTCCCCGTGGTCGTATGGATTTTTCTCCGAGTCCTCCGGTTTTTCCCTCCATATTTAAAATCAACATGCGTTTAAAGTATTTGGCTGCTATAGATTTATACGTGATAAGCCACTTGTTTTAGCTATCATTTGTGGCCAGGTCACTTCTAAAAAGAGCTATACAGCTCAGTGGGCCTTACCTGGTAAGATGAGAAATGTTTTATTTTATTTGCACATATTTTTAAAGTGATTTGTTAACCTTTCCTATACTTTGCAAAACTGCAGAGTAGTCGTTCGAAAGTGGCGACGTCACATTAATCCCTCCTCTATTTAAGACCGAAACAGGATTTCGCTACAACTCTCTGGCTGCCGCCTGATGATGCTGGTTGTTATTAACGGCGACACATCATGGTACTCGAATTGTAAATGTGGTGGGTTCACTCTCCAACACACAACCGGTGTTGCTGTACTAGTAACGAATTGGCACGTTTTGTTTACGTGACAAACCTTACTAATCGGCTGCATCGGGTGGTGGCTGGTTTAACGACACATTTAGATCTAACAACAAAGATGGATAATATTGGTCTCGAAAGCCCTACTACGTGTTTAACTATTGTCGCTCGCTCAACAACGTTCAGATGTGCATGGTTTATGAACGATTATGATAAAACATTATACATGACATAATAAAACATACGTACAATATTTGCAAAAAACAGCAGGCAGATCGAATATCTTCGCACAAAAGACAATGACAAAGGTCCCCTTTGTAATTGTTAGGACAAGTGCTTTTAACGAACACTTATGAAGGACGGCACGGCATACAAAGGGAGTGGGAGTCCAACACCACGTCCGGCCGCCTTTGTCTCCCTCGTGGTGATGTTTACACATCCCACCAGGTAATCAAGTGAGGCTGAGTCGACCTCGGGGAGGCCCAGGACCATTTCAAACATTCGTCACTGTTGTTGGTCGTGAGCGGAAATTGACCTTGGGTCACTGGCTCAGTAGCCACAGTGCGCTCACCACTACACTCCTGCACTACGTTTGGCAATGGCGGATAGATCAAATATGTTCTCACACAGACAAAACAAAGATCTCCCATATATCCTGACAAAACTGTTGGGGCAAGTGCTGTTAGCGAGCACCGATGAAGGCAGGAATGGCACACGGGGGGGGGGGGTGGGGTGGGTGGCCAGTACCACGCCCGGCCGCCTTTGTCTCCCCAGTGGCGATGTTTACACACCACACCAGGTACTCATTTGAGGCTGAGTCGAACTAGGGAAGGCCCATGACAAGTTCAGATAATTATATAATCGTCACGGGTGTTGGCCGTGAGTGGGAATCGAACTCTGGTCGGCGGTTTCGTAGCAAAGTGCACTGACCGCTGCACTACCGCTCACCACACACACACATAGTGACACACACACACACACCGTGACACACACTCACACAGACTTCACTTCAATATTTCGTGCAATAGTTGAAGGCGGGCGTGCGAGCCCCATGCACCGATTATGACCAAGGCCAAGTCAAGTTGGGTTTCGGTGTGACCGGGTGTGAGATCATGAGGTCAGGGCAGGAGGCTCATTGGCATGAGCGACCCCGGATCACCAGCGAGACGAAAGCTAAAACAAAGTGAGGTGAAGCGTGGCAGTCTGCAGCAGCACGAATGCAGCAAAAAGAATGAGGGCTAAAAGAAAGAAAAAAACAAGCGCAGCTTCACGAGAGACATCGAAAAAAAATCGCACGAACATAAATCGTTGTTAGGTTATTAAATTCCTCTGAGTCCAAGTGGGCTCCGGTATGGTATTCCTAGACTGATCGCAGCACAATAACAACATCAGAGTTACAGGCACGTGGACAGGAATAGGGTGAGAATTGCGCTTACATGAATAAAGGGGGGAGGTGAGGATATGTATCAACTTTGGTGCGCCCAGTTTTCCACAATGGCCTGAACAATAACAACAACAACAACACATTAATATGTGAAATGGGAATCCCCAGGCAAACCACACTCGCCCACGTCACTGACCCCTGATGTCACCACCACACTCGCTCACGTCACTGACCCCGGTGTCACCACCATACTCGCCCACGCCGCTGACCCCTGAAGTCACCACCACACTCGCCCACGTCACTGCCCCTGGTGTCACCACCACACTCGCCCACGTCACTGCCCCTGGTGTCACCACCACACTCGCCCACGTCACTGACCCCTGATGTCACCACCACACTCGCCCACGTCACTGACCCCGGTGTCACCACCACACTCGCCCACGTCACTGACCCTGGTGTCACCACCACACTCGCCCACGTCACTGACCCCTGATGTCACCACCACACTCGCCCACGTCACTGACCCCGGTGTCACCACCACACTCGCCCACGTCACTCACCCCTGATGTCACCACCACACTCGCCCACGTCACTGACCTCTGATGTCACCACCACACTAGCCCACGTCACTGACCCTGGTGTCACCACCACACTCGCCCACGTCACTGACCCCTGATGTCACCACCACACTCGCCCACGTCACTGACCCCTGATGTCACCACCACACTCGTCCACGTCACTGACCCCCGGTGTCACCACCACACTCGCCCACGTCACTGACCCCTGATGTCACCACCACACTCGCCCACGTCACTGACCCTGATGTCACCACCACACTCGCCCACGTCACTGACCCCGGTGTCACCACCACACTCGCCCACGGCACTGACCCCTGAAGTCACCACCACACTCGCCACGTCACTGACCCTGATGTCACCACCACACTCGCCCACGTCACTGACGCTGATGTCACCACCACACTCGTCCACGTCACTGACCCCTGATGTCACCACCACACTCGCCCACGTCACTGACCCCGGTGTCACCACCACACTCGCCCACGTCACTCACCCCTGATGTCACCACCACACTCGCCCACGTCACTGACCTCTGATGTCACCACCACACTCGCCCACTTCACTGACCTCTGATGTCACCACCACACTCGCCCACGCTACTGACCCCTGAAGTCACCACCACACTCGCCACGTCACTGACCCTGGTGTCACCACCACACTCGCCCACGCTACTGACCCCTGATGTCACCACCACACTCGCCCACGCTGCGGCTTGCCGCCGCTATGACCATCGCCACCCTCGCTCTGCCCGCAATACCTCACGGCATCGTCCACAGTCGCTGGAATTGCACGTTGAAATGTGCGATTGTAATGATCAATACCACGTGCATTGTATCGTCTGCGCTATACAATGCGGTATAGCGTAGAACGGCACCGACTCTCTCTCTCTCCTGAAGCCCTCTCGTCGTGGCGAGCAGCAGACCTCGATATTGGCATCTCGCTCCCAAGCACATCGCTGCCGTACGCAAGAATAGCACGGCAAACGGCAAAGTGTTTTCAAAACACACACCGTAAGCTCCGCGCTGTCTCCGTACATTTTAATTGCCTCTGTGTAATAATTATGTGCACGCTTACGTACTCATTTTCAAAACCAGCCTCGTTCGAATTATAGTTTTAAGAGTGGTCGTGCGCATGAGAGAGCCTAGCTTTGTGAATGTAATTATAATTGTGTTGACGCTTGCATTATTACCCAGGTAAAGCCTCACCGAGTCTCAAGACTGTTTCTAAGGAGGGTCCTGCCAAGTGTTTTTTGTTCGTTTTACAGTCTAGAGGCAACGCTTTTGCTGTGTGTGTAACCCCAATTGAGGAATTACTTCTCAGTAAAAAAAATTCAGCTTTGGGATGTTTTGGCCAATACCGGTTGGATTCATAATAATGTAATTACCAGCGAAACGTCGTACTATTCAAACTGTAAATGTTGTGGAGTCACTCTTCAACACACACCGGTGAGCTAAAGTAGTGAACTATTCGTCTTTTGTCAACGTGACACTTTTTTTTTGCTGATTGGCCGTGTCGGGTGGTGGAGGGTTACGACACATTCATAAACAACGCGATCTAACCCGATAACCTTCATTAGGGATAATATTGGTCGCGAGAGCTTGCCACGTGTTCAACCGGTTGGATTGTTTTCGCAATGCGAGGAAAACAGAGCAGCTCGAGGAAAACCCATTCAGACGGGGGAGAGGGAACGTACAAACTCTACACAGCAAAGATCAGCTAGTCAGGCATTGGACCCAGGTGCCTTTTGCTCTGAGGCACAGGGGCATATCGTCATTGTGATGATGATGATGCTGATAATGAACTACTGGCGTGGTTGTCCTTTGAATTAATTGACAAATTTGTCAAATAATCGTGTTGCGCAATTGTCAATGTACAGCAGTGTCGGTATGAATCCTATTTGTCTTGTAGCATATGCTGACAGAGACTCACACAGAGACAAAGACACCCTGTATAGCCTTAACATACTTCTGGGGCAAGTGCTGTTCGCGAAGCACCTATGAAAGCCGGCACGGCACATAAGGGGGGTGGGGGTGGCCAAAACACCACGCCCGGCCACCTTTGTCTCCCTAAATGGCGATGTTTACACACCGTTCCAGGTGCTCATTTGAGGTTGAGTCGACCTAGGGGAGACCCAGGTCCGGTTCAAACGATCGTCACCGGTGGTGGCCGTGAGCGGGAGATCGATCTCGGGTCGCCGGGTTCCTTAGCGCAGCGCGCTGACCGCGACCACACTCAGAGCCCCCGTGTGCGGGACCATCACGGTCCGGGAAGAGGAATCGCACGCGCGTGCGTGTCTACGTTGAACTTCTATCGCACCGTACGCAGCCAACCGTGCTCGCCGGAGGCGCGCGCGCGGTTACGTGCAGCGGGGGGGCGTTGCCATTGCTCGGCGTGACGGCTGGGCGGCCAAGCAACGCCGCAACTGCTCGGCGCTGGGGTCATTGCCTCGTCTGTGTACACGGCTGTGGGCCGCTCTCCTCTCAGAGGTCAACTTAGAGCCTTCAACGAACGCCCTTGTGTGGAGCGTGATCGTCGGCAACGCGGGTGCGGGGGTTGGTGGTCTTGATTAATGACGGGCGCGCGGAGCGAGTGCCAGGTCGCTTCTTAAAAACGAAGCTCGTAGCTCAGCGCGGGCTTTGCCTCGTAAGATTAAAAAAAAAACTTTAGTTTTATATTCGGATTTTTTTAAAGTTATTTGTTTACCTTTCTTATACATTGCCGCTCCTATCGTGTTTTTGTTTTCTGTTGTTTGTTATTGTAACGTTCTGACCCCGTGCCCCTGAAAAAGAGCATCGTGGCCCATCGGATTCCTCCAGCACAGAGATTCTCGTTGTGACGAGGTGGAGGTGGGGGAGGGGGCAAACGAGGGCAGCGCCACGTGCGGCGCTGTTCCCAGTCACCTGATCGTCCGCGTGACTCATCATCATCATCATCACCCCGGCGGTCACCGCCGCCTCGCTCGTTTGCTTTTCCCGAACGCGGCCGGTAACCCGCGGCGAGCGACGGAGCCTCCGATTCCCATTTCCCCCATCGTCAAACACAATATCTGCCGAGAGTTGGGGGCCACGTGGTGGGGGGGGGGGGGGTGCAGGAGCAGTGCAATCAGACGGGGCATTAACCCGACGTCACTCCCTCGCTGCCTCCCTTCCTCCCCTTGCTGCGCTGCGAAGGCGCCTCTCGCTCAGCTGGAAGGAAGCGATGCAAGCCGCTACCCGGAGTTAATTTGTCCACAAAAGCCCCCGCGCTCGTCGTGCCACTGCAGCTCAATCGTGCGCCTGGAGGGTTGGGGGGAGGGCGATCGTCTCCGATCTACACAATACCGAGCTGGGTAGCCCCAAAGATCACTTCCTCACCGGCCCCATTATGTTGTTGTGGACTCAGCCCCAATGGGATAATGAGACCGCACGGCAAAATCACGCTAACACGTCGCCACATCGCAAATCCAGCCAACTCCAAGTAGCCCGAATTTGGGTCGCTGTGTTTACTAATTTCTGGGCCGATGTTTTAGTCCCAGTCCATCACTGGCTGAGAGGGGTAATGAGCTCAGCACCGGCTGGAATTGGAACTCGCAGCTTTCAAGTTTCGACTGGCACGATTTTTAAACAAGATTCACTCGTAACACCGAACAATGGACCGCAGAGTAAACCCACTGTGGTCTGAGCTACCTCAACAGAAGAGGAGGAGGAGGAGGAGGAAAACGACACGAACTCTCTCTCCCGAAGCCCTCTCGATATTGCCAATTTATCCCCTGAACATACTGCCGTCGTACGCAAGATGCTCTGATGCTCGGTTCAGGCTGGGACAGTGCCAGATTAAATGTCCCCTTATTAACGGGGTTTAGCTTCACACCTTGCCCAAGGTACGCAAACCTAACGGGTTCTATTTGACCGCAGTCTCAAAGTGCAAGCGCAGGTGGCGGCTGTGGTCAAGTCGGCTTTCTTTCATCGCCGTGACCTCGAGTCATTAACTCGTGCGTTCGTATCGACTCGTCTTGATTACCGCAACGCCCTTCACGCGGGGCTTCCACGTGTCTTGTTGAGGCGGCTTCGCGCAAAATGCGGCGGCCCGAATTCCGAGGCGTGGTAGCCCCGCTTCGAGCTACGTTTCTCCCCACTCTCCGCGATCTTCTCCGGCTTCCAGTAAGCTTTCGCATCTAGTATAAGTTAGCCAAGCTGGTCTATAAAGTTTAACACGTCGGCTTATGCGACCAATATCTGGCTGTCGCCTGATGAAGCTGGTTGTAATTACTGGCGAAACGTCGTACTGAGATTGTAAATGTTGTGGCTTGGCTCTCCAACGCACAACCGGTGTGCTGTACTCGTGACGAATTGGCCACGCTCTGTTTACGTTGGCCGTGTCAGGTGGTGGCGGGTTTCACGACACATTTATATATTTACGCGATCTAACCCAAAAACACCAGTATTTTGAATGTTCTTTAAAGCTCTGCATGGTCTCGGACCAATGTGGCTGCGGGCCCGACTGGTCTGTCACACGACTGGTCTCCATGATCTCTACCACTCTCTGCAGAGCAGGGCCTGCGACTATACGCTCCCAGCCTCGGCTCTTGCGCTCGACGCTGGGGAGAGTCGAGGGCCTTTCTCAAGCGTTGCCCCCAAGGATCTGGAACCGCCTCGCCAGCGGCGATCCGGCACGCTAAGAGCCTCGGCGTTCTAGATTTGAAGCTTTCGTGACTGCAAGGATCCATACTCTTTGGTTCTATTCGGTAAAGTCACGTAGGTAAAAAATAAAACAACAAAAATCACGACGTTTCGGCCACTCCAGCGCAGTCTTCGAGACAGTCTGGTTCCTTCACCTGATGAAGGCCGCTTGTGTTGTGGCCGAAACGTCGTGATTTTTGTTGTTTTATTTTTTTACCCCCGTGACTTTACCGAATAGAACCAAAGAGTATGAGCCTCGGCGTGTTTACGAGGGGGTGAAGGACTCGCTTTTTAACTCATGGCTATTAATTAAACATGATATTACTAGCTCGTTTGCCCGTCCAAGGACGGGTGTATATTGCAGTAAATCTGAAATGTTCAATAGAAAAATTGATCAGCTCATGATTATTAATGAGGGGGGGGGGAGGTTGCCCCATGTGGAATGACGTCACCCCCAAATGGTTATTGGGGAGGGGTGCAGCATGTGGAGTGACGTCACCCGCTCATGATTATTAATGAGGGGAGGGAGTGCGGCATGTGGAGTGCGCGACCTTCTTGTGCGTCAGTGTAAATTTCCACGCGGGCATGAATATTAATGAAGGGGGGGGGGCTCTTTTGCAGTGACGTCACGCACGGATGTAGCACTGTGCTGCTTAGATTTATTTTTAACCGTCACTTGCTGTAAAGAAACGTCGTCATATTTGAAGCGACCTTGCGTCATAAATTATTTAATTCTGCTCGACCTTCCTCTGCGTTTGTGTAAAAATCCACCCACTCATGAATATTAATGAGGGGGTGGACCTCATGTGGAGTGACGTCACGCGGGGGGGGCTCATGTGGAGTGACGTCACGCGCGGGACGGACAGACATTACTGGGCGATTATAGTCCGTAATTGTCTTTGCATGAAATTTTAGTGTACAGTGTTTTGATACCCACCTAAGTGGAGGTGATAATACATTTAAAATAAATAAGTTTTGCGGTTTAAGAGCAGAAGAACATTAGTCAACAATTACATCAATTAAGATACAAACTGATTGGCAAACACGTTACTTAATTGTTTACAGTTATTAAATATTCTAATATTACGCAATCGAAGGCGGTCATCAAATACGCTGAATGTGCTTATTTATTTAAATCATTCATTCTGAAGCATCTGGAGATGCATTCAAATAGAGAGACTGTGGAAAGCCGCATTGCATTGTAAAATAATAATAATAAATGTCATAGATCTCCCGTTATCCGCGAGGATGCGTGCCGATTCTGTTCAGCGATGAGAAAATATCCAGATGATCAGAATCTTTATTTAGACTGCGGGAGAAATCCGATGAGCTGTGAAGCTCTTCTTCTTAGATGTCCAGTCATGGGCAGACCAGCAAATTACAACAGCAAACACTACAACAATACAATAGGAACAAATAAAGAAAATGGTAAGCAAGTTACTAAATGTATTTAATAAAATGCTATTATGTGCGTCCGATTTAGCAATATTGGGCAAGGAATAAAAAAAAAATTGCACCAAAACAGCCCCGCATCAAGATAACAGCACACAGTAATAGTCCCTCAATAAAACGGCACATCAACACTGAACTATCGACACTACATACGGGTTAAGATTAAACAAGAGGTGGCGTCCTTTTAGATTTTACCCCTTGACTCACGGCCTTTGCCCTCTGCCAGGACAGCTGCCCCTTGCCGTCTGCAGTCACGTGACGCCGTATGCCATCTTAATGAAATATAAATCAGAAAAAAAATCTGTATTTATTTAAAGGCACCCTTAAAAAAACTATACCACGGCCCCTGTGCACAACTTATTATCCTCCAATAAAACTTTTAAAACCATTCAGTTAAAATTAGAACAACGCGTTTAAAGTAAAACCGTGACGTTGGCGACGCTGTGTTCATCTTCATTTGCAGATGCCAGGCTGAAAGGGCAACATTTTTAATTATATGCGTGTAATGTTGAACTTCTTTTGCACCGTACATAACCAACCATGCTAATCGGAGGTACGTAGCCAACCGTGCTGTTGCTAAGCTTTAGACGCGGCCAGACGGTCCCTTATCCGATGAGGTGGGGGGGGGGGTTGCACAGGGTCTGGGCCACATACGCAAAAGAACATCCCATTCGCGCGTGAAGCTATTTCCGTGCCGCCAAAAGCGAACAACCCGAGGTAGCCTTCGCCCAATTTTACTCCCGAGTGTGCTATCGGCAGTCGGGACACGACACAAAGTGTCCGCTCGGAACTCCCGCAGAGCCGAGCGAGCACGCGCGTCGGGTCGGAGAAGTCCTGCGGAACTTCTTCCGCGGAAACCCTACAGGGTGGCCTTTATATAAATTACGGTAGACTGCCGATCCGATTTTGCGGGTTTTAACCACGCACCTGAGATTTTGACATACATTCATAACTCGTGGATTTCCCTTAAGCCCAAATTAATCATCTAAAAACAGTGATACATCGTTTTTCTTGGAAATGTTTATTACAAGTCACGTGCTTAACGCGAACAAATATGTTGCTCCGATTAATACGAAATCCACGTGATCGCCTCTTTCAGTACAATAGTTGCAAATCGTTACAACAGTGGAGGGAGTTTTGATATTGATTGGCGTGGCTCTGCTGCTGTCCAGTAAGTGGGCCGAGTCTTCTGCGCGGCAGCAGGAAAGTGTTATCACTCAGCACGCGTTTTTGGCATGGAGATCCGCGGAAAATGGATTTTTTTTTGGGATTATGCGCGATGTTTTATTATCCGCCACTATGTATAATATATTTAAATCTGTATGCAATCGCGCACCAATGTTTCTCTCGCACACTGCCGAGAGCAGTGACTCACGGGTCCGATCGTATTGAGCCCTCCGAGTCTGCAATTATTTGTTTCAATTATTATCATGCCCACGAAAAAAAGCGCAAAGCCACATTTTATTGCGATGGCCTCTCGCGTAGTCAACGGTGACCTGGCTGAGGCCATCTACCCCACTGCACTCGAGGACCTGGTTCAGTCACGGAACGGCTGAACCCCCACCCCCCACCCCCCCAGGTTCAAATCTAGGATCGCACCGGTTGCCGGCCCAGCACTAACCCCCCCCCCCCCCCCCCAGCTGCCGCGCGTGCATCCCGTTCCGTTCCGCGCTGCAAAGTGGCACTTCAGCTTCCACACGCTTTACTTGAGTCGCTCTTTGGCGGATTGCTGCTGCCGACCGTCACTGGAGCCTCGGCGCGCAACTCCCTCTCTTAATTGCCCATCTGAGGTACCCCCCGGCAGAGCGAATTGTGGGATAATTATCACATGACTCCGCTCCTTTGAGAGAGGAACCGTCTCGGATTTTTTTTTTGTAACACACACACGCACACAAGAAAGATCCTGGAACTAATTATACCGTGATGTAAAATCCGATGCTCCTATCACCATTCGTCCCCTGCGTGCACGAATCAGCGGACTGCCAAATGAGTCACCGGAGGGTGAAGTGTTTTTTGGGTTTCGTGAAATCCTGCTGAGCACACTGATGGCAGCTCAATTTTAATTGGCCGTGGTTTCCTTAATGATGCATTTAATCTACACACATCCTAAACATGCGGGAGTTTTTTTAACGTCATGGTTTTTTTTCCTTTACAATGCAACGCTTAAGAGCGTTGTTTACTCTTTTTTATATATATAAAATCTTGAGAACATTACGAATTAGGCATTAGAAAAAGGTGGGCATCCCCACACTTTGCATCCACCGCACGCGATCCGCCCATCGACTGACAGCGGTGTGTCCATTCACGCCGGTGGGTGGTGGGATTCGAGAAACCTGCCTTTGTTTCGGCTGCCGCGGAGGGTGAGATCGAAAACTGTCGACTTCTGCTTTTGCAAGTCTAAATGCGCGATCCAACAGAGGCGATCCGTGGCCGTGTCGGTTCGGGGGTGTGTTAAGCCAATAGGATCGTCGCGTTCATACGAGGCATCTGTGGAAGGTGGGTGGTAAGCTCAGGGAGCTAATGTCGTGTCAGGGCACTTAGCCAGCGCTGCCGACGAGATCTGGGCAGTCACCCGTGATTAAATCGGGGTCTCGAGTGTGTGTAATGAGTTGATGGTCTCAGCCTGGTCACCAGTGAAGGGGGGGGGGTGAAAACCCGAGACATTACATTTTGATTTCACTTAATTCGGAATAATTTTCAGCTCTGAAGAGTTAGATTTCGTTTTTTGTATTGATTTGACTGCTTTGCAACAAATGCCTCGACCGCCGGGCATGTGAGAGATTGTGCAGCCCGGCGCGGGGGATAAGATGCAATTGAATGGACCTCAGAAGTAGTTACGTGATGTCACCTTCTCGGGCGATGCTCTGGGTCCTGTGAGCGCTCCAAACAGTACTCCCATCTTGTCACACGACGCTATTCGGCACAATCGGGATATAATTTGGAATACAAATGTAAGAAGTAGCAAGGAAGAAGGCGTTTGGAACTGTGAGAGACCTCAATTTTTATTTAATGTTTTTTTTATATATATAGAATTAAAAAGTTCTGAACTTCGATCTGCCAGACGTCACACAATCTGCTGACAATTCCACTTGGCTCTTTTTCTTCTTCATCGTCATCATCATCTTCTTCTTAACATCGTCATTAGCCGGGCGGTGTTGGCACCTCACCCCCTGTAGCCGAGCACTGTGGGGGCAGCGAGGGTTGGTGGATGGCGCACGTGTTACAAAATCACCCTTCGCGAGTTGGCATCTGTATTCAGGTGGCAGCAATTGATTTCTGACACAGATCTGGTATCGGTATTGCCTTCCTGTAAGCTGCTGCACCGCGTTGCTGACTGAGATATGAGTCCGGGATTTGCTAGACAGTGGGAAAGGTGGATACCGTAACACTGACTCACTCAGCCAATCACTTACTCACTCACCTCCTCATTCACCCACCCACTCACCGCACCCACCACCCACCCACCCGCGCGCCCGCTCGCTCGCTCAATTACCAACTCGCTCATTAATTTGCAAAGTCGCTTAGTGACTCACCCATTCGTTCGCTCGCCTGAGGCAATCGCAGCGGTAGACTCCGCAATTGTAATATTTGTTGTTGCTCTACACCATCAACAACAAGCGCCATTCGCTATGAACCGGCGGTGACGTCACCACGGCGCTTGTGCCAGGCGAGGTGCACGTTGAGGCCACGTGAAAGTCTCGAACGCCCGCTGGCAGGAGGTCACGGGACAGACCCAGCAGGTGCCGTGGGTCGACCGACTGAGATGACTGGCAGATGCACCCACCACCTATGCCCTCTACCGTGCCAACTTGCTGTGTTTTAGCCACCCGGCGCTCCGCTCAACAACAACAATAACATCAGCAGCAGCAGCCGCCGTACAAAGAAGAAGCAGAAGTAGGAAGACTCAGGCGCTTACTCACCCACGAGGGCTTCAAGCAATCGGGGAATCGACACGTGTGTGTTCGAGTGCCAGCAATTGATTTGTACCGACATGTGCTACTGCTGCTGCAGTTGAACTGCATGGCGGCATTGCCACACGGTCTGGATAGACCGCGGCCAGGAGTAGGCAACCTAAATAACAAGAAGAGCCATTTTTTGTGCGATTTCCGTAGAACAACAACGACAAAAAAACCCTCGAAATTCCCAGAGCCGTAATGCATTGTGGGGAACACGCGACGGTGGGCCCTGAATAAATAACGTCACGAAGCAGCCCGGAGCAACCGGTTGCCGACCCCCTTGGACCAGGCCAGGGGTGGGGAACGTCCGGCCCGCGGGCCCTATAGGGCCCTCGAAATCATTTGGTGTGGTCCTGCCAAGGCAACCGCAGGCGGGACTCGAAATTCAACAAATCTAGGTAGAGCAAACCTGGAAAAGCAGTTGCGAGTAGCAACATCGTCAATACCAGCTAACATCATCACCACGCCTCGCCATCGTCAATACCAGCTAACATCATCACCACGCCTCGCCATCGTCAATACCAGCTAACATCATCACACGCCTCGCCATCGTCAATACCAGCTAACATCATCACACGCCTCGCCATCGTCAATACCAGCTAACATCATCACACGCCTCGCCAAAGAGAAGCAGTTCCAGCCATCGCATTAGGGGGCGAGTTCATTAAATGTTTGACCAAAAATAACAGGTTAATTTTTGAGTTGATGATTTTATATGACCCGCGAATGATGTTATATAAATATCCAAATGGCCCTTGGCAGAAAAAAAAAGGTTCCCCGCCCCTGGCCTAGGCTGACTGAGAAACGCGAGTGCGGTTTTCTCCGTGGGACACGTGGCGACCCCACGAACCACACCAATGCCCACACGGACACTACAATTATAATTATAATAACCACGTGTGCCCGCGCCACGACGGCGTCGATACACCTACAAAGGCCGGCAGGGCGTTGCTACACGTGTCAACATCGCCAGGAGGGAGGCACGGGTTGCTGAACGTGATGCTGATCACGCCACCCCCCTCAAGTACCGCACCGGCCTTTGTAGGTGCTGCTCGCTCACGGCACTTTCTACAAACAGTCTGTCCAGGCTGCGCAGGCGATCTTTGTCTTTGTGTGTGTTAAAGCCGTTGAAGCTTTTCCCAGTGATGGCCATCCTGGGGAATTCTTCTGCAATTGTTACAGAGAACGGTCCCCCCACTCCCCCAGAGGATAGCGGTGGCTGACATTTATTATCAATTTGTGCCTGGGCCAGAGCCGGTGATGAGTAACGCGCCGGTGAGCAGGGAAATGCACTGACAAAATTCGCACCCTCACTCTCCATCGGCGGTGCTGCTGCTGCAGCAGCTGGGCGCTGTCTGGCTCAGCGTTGGCAGCGTCGTTAGTTTTCTTGCTCGATTAAGCACGTTTTGGGGTTTTTCCCCAAGCGACAAATTTTTGTTCAAAGCAACTGAACGATTTATTTTATTTTACCAGGTAAGGCCCCACTGAGCTGCATAGCTATTTTTTTTCAGAAGCGACGGAGCTATCATAAATGATAGTCCAAGGAAGTGGCCTTATCGTGTGGAAATTTATAGCAGTCAAATACTCTAAAGGCGTGTTTCTAAATATAGAGGGGGAAAACCGGAGGACCCCGAGAAGAATCCACGCCACCACGGAGAGAGAGAGGCAAGCAAACTCCAAATATACAGACTTCAGGGTCGGGATCGATCCCAACAACCTCCTGTATACCAGGGGACGTTGTTAACATCTCGCCCCCGTGGCCACTCTCTGTTACGACGACGTGATGCAGAGTCGAGAACGCTTCCAGGCTCTTATCGAGGATCCTGTGCCAGTTGCCGACGTTCGACAACATTGGCGAATAGTCGAGTGACATTTCAATGCTCTGTCGAGGTTCGTTCGGTCACTTTTCCGACTAGCACGGTTGGCTACGTACGGCGCGAAAGAAGTTCAACATGCATACATAGAGACCGGCTTTGCTGTGTGTGCAACGTGTGGATTTTATAAGGCCCCGACCTGTGTCAGTGCATGAGCCCAGCTGGACGGGATAATTGACCTGTCGGTGCGGTGCCACCTGGGGTGACATCACTTTCGCAGTTCTAGTTTATTTTGTTTGGCCAATAAAAGTGAATTATTTGTGCGTGTGTGGGACAATGTAAATGAGCATCGCCTCCCAGTTACAGTATGTCCAGTCTCGCCGCGGTCGCGAGATGTTGACTACCTCGCCTGGTATACAGGAGGTCGTTGGTTCGTGGGTTCGATTCCCGACCCTGACGCCTGCTGTATATTTGGAGTCGCGTGGATTTTTCTTCGTATTTGGCTGCTATCAATTTCCACGTCACAAACCACTTCTTTGAGTTATCATTTGTGGCCAGTTCGCTTCTAAACAAAGAGCTGTACAGCTCAGTGGGCCTTACCTGGCAAAATAAAACATAGTTTTGACTTTGATTAGGTCCCCCATATTCGCTACAACTTCCAACAACACGCGCGTGTACACTGGTGATCAATACTGACTCCAACCAGTCGGATTCCTATCCACACAGCTACGCGCAAAATTATGGAGGCCTGATGCAGACCTGATGTTCAAACATACACCTGTTGCCCTTAATCTGGAGTTCCTCACCTCCTCATGCGGATTGTGCAACATGCGATGACAAAATTAAATGAGTGGACTAAAAAAAGAGCACTCTCAGCCACGTCAATAAATTGGAACTACCCAAGTTACCTTAAGTGAAACCAATTTCTGCCCATGGACTACTTCGGGACCCTCCATGTGATTTATCTCTCTCTCTCTCTAACTTTTTCCATCTCCTCGCATGTTTGTCTTTCTCTGCATCGCCTCTAAATTTCTTTGTCTCTCTCAGTGTCTATCTATTTATTTATCCGCCTTTGACCGTGTCGTTGTCTCTGTGTCTTATCCATATCTCTCCCTCTATCTCCCTCCATGTTTATCTCCGTGTCTCTCCCCGTCTGTCTTCGCCTGTCTCCATGTCTCTCTCCGCATGTCTCTCATGTCTCGCTGTGTGTCTCTCACCTTTCCACCATCCCTGGATCTCTGTCCCTCTCAATGTCTCTCTGGAAGCCCTCTGGGATTTTTTTTTTTTGCACACAGCGTTGGTGGTGTACGGTGCTTTTTTTCAGGAATATTTTGCTGTGTTTTTTTCCCCCACATGGATTTTTCTGTTTGCACAGTCACACACAGTCGTCACTTTAAGATGTTTTTCTTGTTCGTGTTCGTGTTTTTTTGTTTGTTGCGGTTGCACCCGATTCAAGAGACGAATGGCTCACAGGGGCTATGAAACTGAAACTCTTCTCCGCCGCCTCCACACAACGTCGAGACAGCGCTGCTCGTGTTCAGCGCTGGAATTCAATAACATCATCCATCAGGCTACATTGTCCCAATTTGATTGAACGTACAAAGGCGTGTTTTCTGCAGGAGTAAAGTGAAGCACATTTAATACGCAGATGGGAATAATGCTAATTGGGGCAATTCGTCGTTTTAGAACCAGGCAGTGCTGGGTTAAGCCAGGCGTTCAACTCGATAGCTGTCTCATTCCAGCTCAACATTTTTTGTCGCCCCCAAATTGAAAATAAAACACGAAATGTCATTCCCCCCCCACCCCACCACACTCCCTCCCTCCCTCCCTCAATGAGCCAACAAAGCACCGCGCATTGCATCGCTCCGTCTGCCAAAATTGTGGTGCGCTCTACCAGTCGCGAATGAGGCCGGGCCGAGGGAGTCCATTGAGACGGCAGACACTTCCAAGGCTAAATTCCAGCCCGGAGGTGTGCGGGTGCTGAGCAAATATTTCCCTGCCCCCCCCCCACCACCTCCAACCCCCCCCTCCTCCCCCCGCTCAACGTAAAATATTCCAGGATGTTTCTTGCGTGTACACAAAGTCCAAGGCGGTTTCTCTCTCTTTTTCTCAAAGGAGCGAAGTTGTGTGTGATAACAACCCTAGCGTTCAATAATACACAACGGGGGGCTTGGGCTGAGCTGTTACAATAGGGACTTACGGGGGGTGGAGTGGGGGGGGGGTAGGGTGGGGGTTTGTGGTTGGGGTTGGGGGGGAGCCCAGAAAGTATTCCGTGATAAATGAAGCCCACTGCACATCTAATAATCGGGTGATAGACCGACTCGTGCCGACGTTAAGGGTTGTTCGTTATGGAACAAGTCGGTTACCGCGAGTATCGCACAAGGCGATCTTTGGCTTGGTGGCATTACTCAACGTTGACTTTGAATGCGTGAGCAAGCGACAAATCAGGTCCACCGTTAGACGCCAACGAATTCGAGGCGCATTTCGTCGACGCGCGGCACAACAGCGCACACGAAGAGACCATTTGTCTCTCTCCCCTTCTAGCATTGTGGACGAGTGCCATTCGCAAGCGCCGCCTATGCAAACAAAGACACAGGTCTTGGGGGCAAGTGCCGTTTAGCGAGCACCTATTAAGGCCGGCATGGCGCACGAGGGGGTGATTACCCAGCAAGCACCGCGCCCGGCCTAATTGTCTCCCCAGAGGCGATGTTTACGCAGCGCACCAGGTACTCGTGTTTAGGTTGAGTCTACCTAGGAGGGGGGAAAAACCGGTTCAATTATTCGTCACTGGTCTTGGCCCCGAACGGCCGTCAAACTCAGATGAACTCAGAGTCAAACTCAGAGTTCAACTCAGAGTCAAACTCACAGATTAACTCAGAGTCAAACTCAGAGTTCAACTCAGAGTCAAACTAAGAGTTCAACTCAGAGTCAAACTCAGAGTTCATCGCGGAGTGAACTCACCACTACAGTACCGCCTATCCATAATTATAAACATGCGTAACTCTACAGTGAGGGAAAAACGTATTTGATCCCCTGCTGATTTTGTACGTTTGCCCACTGACGAAGAAATGATCGGTCTATAATTTTAATGGTAGGTTTATTGGAACAGTGAGAGACAGAATAACAACACAAATCCAGAAAAACGCATGTCAAAAATGATATACATTGAGTTGCATTTTAATGAGGGAAATAAGTATTTGACCCCCTCTCAATCAGAAAGATTTCTGGCTCCCAGGTGTCTTTTATACAGGTAACGAGCTGAGATTAGGAGCACACTCTTAAAGTGAGTGCTCCTAATCTCAGCTTGTTACCTGTATAAAAGACACCTGTCCACAGAAGCAATCAATCAATCATATTCCAAACTCTCCACCATGGCCAAGACCAAAGAGCTCCCCAAGTATGTCAGGTACAAGATTGTAGACCTACACAAGGCTGGAATGGGCTACAAGACCATTTCCAAGCAGCTTGGTGAGAAGGTGACAATAGTCGGTGCGATTATTCGCAAATGGAATAAACACAAAACTATCAATCTCTCTCGGCCTGGGGCTCCATGCAAGATCTCACCTCGTGGAGTTGCAATGATCATGAGAACGGTGAGGAATCAGCCCAGAATT
The DNA here is from genome assembly GCF_048934315.1 of Petromyzon marinus. Taxonomy (NCBI): domain Eukaryota; kingdom Metazoa; phylum Chordata; class Hyperoartia; order Petromyzontiformes; family Petromyzontidae; genus Petromyzon; species Petromyzon marinus. The sequence continues at coordinate 3,852,226 of NC_133715.1, forward strand.
ACACGGGAGGATCTTGTCAATGATCTCAAGGCAGCTAGGACCATAGTTACCAAGAAAACAATTGGTAACACACTACGCCGTGAAGGACTGAAATCCTGCAGCGCCCACAAGGTCCCCCTGCTCAAGAAAGCACATATACATGCCCGTCTGAAGTTTGCCAATGAACATCTGAATGATTCAGAGGACAACTGGGTGAAGTGTTGTGGTCAGATGAGACCAAAATTGAGCTTTTTGGCATCAACTCAACTCGCCGTGTTTGGAGGTAGAGGAATGCTGCCTATGACCCCAAGAACACCATCCCCACCGTCAATCATGGAGGTGGAAACATTATGCTTTGGGGGTGTTTTTTCTGCTAAGGGGACAGGACAACTTCGCCGCATCAAAGGGACGATGGATGGGGCCATGTACCGTCAAATCTTGGGTGAGAACCTCTTTCCTTCAGCCAGGGCATTGAAAATGGGTCGTGGATGGGTATTCTAGCATGACAATAACCCAAAACACACGGCCAAGGCAACAAAGGAGTGGCTCAAGAAGAAGCACATTAAGGTCCTGGAGTGGCCGAGCCAGTCTCCGGACCTTAATCCCATAGAAAATATGTGGAGGGAGCTGAAGGTTCGAGTTGCCAAACGTCAGCCTCGAAACCTTAATGACTTGGAGAAGATCTGCAAAGAGGAGTGGGACAAAATCCCTCCTGAGATGTGTGCAAACCTGGTGGTCAACTACAAAAAACGTCTGACCTCTGTGATTGCCAACAAGGGTTTTGCCACCAAGTATTAAGTCATGTTTTGCAGAGGGGTCATATACTTATTTCCCTCATTAAAATGCAAATAAATTTATAACATTTTTGACATGCGTTTTTCTGGATTTTGTTGTTGTTATTCTGTCTCTCAATGTTCAAAATAAACCTACCATTAAATTATAGACGTACAAAATCAGCAGGGGATCAAATACTTTTTCCCCTCACTGTATATGTATATGACCTCCGCGGTGCGCCGCGGATTACAGGATGCGTGGTGACAGACCCCCCCTTCTCCCCACATCGTCGTAGAATATTGGGAGTTTTCTGCCGTACGGGGGTGTTTGAGAACCTACGTGTGCGCACTCAAATTGGTAACTGGGCCGAGACCAATCGACTCTGCTCACACTTCCAATTCGCAACGCAGTTGAAGCAACGGGTTCGTGAACGCTTTTTATTGACTTTTTCACCCACTCCGCCCACCGACACCGCCACTCTTTAACCCAACGACGTTAAGCGTATTCGTTTACGCATGATTTTTTTTTAAATTGTTGTTCCGCGCCATAAACGCTTTAAATTTACAGGCTGGTAGTAATAAGATTCGAAGAAGGTTTTTTGGTTTTGTTATCAAAGGCAAAATAGAGAGAGAGAGAGACCTCTCGTGATGGGATCCCAGCCATATGCAGAGTATACCCCTATTACTTAATCCTAATCCGCGTGACTCTCATTCGGCGTCCATTGCGTTAGGCAGCGGGTGGCAGAGATCAACGCAAAGTGGCAGCTGGCAGAGGGGGAAACTCTCCCCGGTTACACTCCCCCAGTGCCCGTCCGTGGACACGCGTGGGCGGGGTGGGCACGGAGGGGGTGGCACGGGTGGGGGGAGGACACGGGAGGGCACGGAGGGGTATGGGGGGAGGCACGGGAGGGTGGCACGGGGGGACACGGGGAGGGGGTATGGGGGCAGGGGAGGGGGTATGGGGGGGGGATGCACGGGGGGTGGGGGTTGCACCCGCGGGCGTTGTAAGCCACCGCGTGCCATTCGGCACGACGTTTCGCTCCACGTGCTGGGGGACCTTCTGCAGGAACTGAATAGTGTTACAGTTTGTGAATAAGATATCGGCACGTGGAGCGGAACGTCGGACATCGTGCCGATACGGAAAAAGAACCTCGCAGAGCTACACAGCAGCACAACCGGACGCAACGGTAACACGCAAGCCAATGAGTCACGTGCTTGCACTGACGCACGCAAAGACAAAGATCCCCCGTGTAGCCTTCACCGACTGTTGGGGAAAGTGCTGTTAGCGAGCACCTATGAAGGTCGGAACAACCCCAAGATAGGATGGGTGGCCACTGGCCAGCACCATGCCCGGCCGCCTTTGTCTCCCGAATGGCGATGTATACACACCGCGCCAGGTAATCATTTGAGGCTGAGTCGACCTAGGGGCGGCCCTGGATCAGTTAACATATACGCCAGTTGGTCGGGAGCGGGAATTGAACATTGAAGTCACCGTGTTCGTAGTGCAATAAACTAACCGCTACACTACCGCTCCCCAAAAACAAATATCCCCCTTATAGCCTTCATACGACTGTAGGGGCAAGTGCTGTTAGCGAGGACCTATAAAGGCCGGAACAGCAGACGAGGGAGTGGGTGACCAGCACCACGCCCGACCGCCTTTGTCTCCCATGGGAGACAAAGGATTATCGTCACTGGTGTTGGTGGCCGTGATCGGGAATCGAACTCGGCTCGCCGGGTTCGTTACACAGCGCGTTAACCGCTACACTGCCTCTCCCCGCCCCTGTTCACACACACAAAGGTCCCCTGTATAGCCTTAACAAACTGTTGGGGCAAGTGCTGTTAGCGAGTACCGATGAAGGCCGGCACGGCACACGAGGGGGTGGGTGGCCAGTACCACGCCCGGCCGCCTTCGTCTTCCGAGTGGCGATGTTAACACACCGCACCAGGTACTCATTTTAGACTGAGTCGACCTAGGGGAGGCCCAGGACCTGTTCTGATAATCGCCACTGGTGTTGGCTGTGAGCGGGAATCTGGTTCGTAGCGCAGCGCGCTAACCGCTACGCTATCGCTCCCCCCACACACAGTGACACACACACACAGACACACACACAGTGACACACACACTCCACTACACACACCTCACACAGTGACACACACGATCTGCCCAAGGGCGTTATGGGAATCACCTGTGGCTGGTCATGCCTGCTGTGCGATAATCCAATGCAGAGCCCCGGACATTATAATCCCAACTCCCACCGATATCGACCCAGTTTAAATTGGCTCCAATTGGTTTGTCATCGCTCTTAATATAGACCCGCAAGTCCGTACCTGAAGCATGAGGACGGAATTTAGTGGATTGCTCGTAGCATGTAAGATATGCTGGGAGCCAGATTTGGTAAGATGTGGGCAATAGCTTATGGCTTGAGGCTTTAGGGGCGCCAAGGCGGTGAGATGTTAACTACCTCGCGTGGTACACAGGAGGTCGTGGGTTCGATCCGGACCTTGACGCCTGCTGCTGTATATTTGAAGTTTGCGTGTCTCTCTCTCCCCGTGGTCGCGTGGATTTTCTCCACATTTAGAATCCAAGTGCGCTTAAGAGTGTTTGGCTGCATTACATTTCCATGTGATACGCCACTTTGGTTGAGCTTTCATTTGTGATAGCCAGATCTCTTCTCAAAAAGAGCAATCCAGTATAGCTCAGTGGGCCTTACTTGGTAAAAGATAATAAATAGTTAAAAAAATATGTTAATGGTGAACGCTAACAGGGTTGTTGGGTAATTCTTTTGCCATGGACACTGCAGGATGTGTTTGCTACAGCTGTACCGAAGGCCCTTCCTTGCCTCGGTTTGTCTTTGAATTTGCTGAGCGCAGGCCAAAGACGTCCGGCGGCCAGCAACAACACAGCGCCAGTAAATGTTGAAAGAGATCCTCAGGGCGTGTGACGCCTCTCTTGAAACGATGAGCGAGGTTGTTTTACGACGCGAACCTGATGGATGCTGGAAAACAACGAAACGAAGGCCGAAGAATTCCAACGTGGAGCGGTGCGAGGGAAGAAGCAGAGAGAGAGAGAGAGAAGCGATGTGGCCTGCAGTGTGGTGAGTGGGTGAACGTGAATGGGTTGGGTGAATGAATGGGTGGGTGAGGGAGAGTTGATGCGTGGATAGGTGAGCGTGAGTGGGTGGGTACGTGAGTTCGTGGATGAGTGAGTGGTTGTGTGCGCGAGTTGAGTCGGTGAGTGGATGCGTGGGTGGGTGGGTAAGTCCTTGGGGGAGTGAGTGGGTGAGTGTGCGAGTTGAGTCGATGAGTGAGTGGATGCGTGGGTGGGTGAGTATCAGTGTGTCGTTAAGATCCTGCAGTGTGGTGGTCGAACAGAGTGTGGAAGATGAGGCAAAGCGGTCGGTCCCACTGAGCGAGCCCTCAACGTGAAGGCGGAGGACATTGTTAACTATGGGAAAATCGTCCCTGCTTTGCGACGGACAATTGAATCATTTGGCGGGACCCCGGGGTCCCGCAAAATCAAGTCAATAATTATTATTTTTCAGTCCGCCCACTCGTGACCCCGACAGCAACGCGCCGCCCGCCCAGACTAGCACCAACAAGCGCCAGCAGCAGCAGGCGGCGATTGACACGATGGGCGCCACCCCACCGGCCAAACGCGAGCCCCGGGGGGCGTCCGCAGCAGTCGCGAGCGGCGACGACGCCCTCCGGGGTCAGCCGTCGATCCTCGGCTTCTTTGCCAAGGCGAGCCCCGCTCACCCAGGCGGTGAATTCAACGTGTTTATGTAATTTTTCAACTTTTTACGAAACTTAGTGCCCCGAGTAGCTCTCGACGAGGCCAATCGATTGACGCTAGTTTTGTTTCGGTAAGGCAGCAAGGCTCGTGTCGCTATGCGGTTTTTACCACCCCGGGGCAGTGATGGAACCCCGGGGTCCCGCCAATTGCTTCAATTGTGGGTGCTTCCCTCCTCCGTCATCTGCCGGTGACGTTCGTCACAGAGCCTAACCGCTTGCGACTTGGAAGGGGCAGTGTTGGTCCACGAGCAGACGGGCAGCTGCGAGGGCTGATCGAGCTGTGAGAGATCGAACGGGCCATTCACGTTCACTGCCCCCTAGCCCTTGACTCCGACACGCAGCTTCTGTTTTGCTGAGCAATAACGCAACGTCTAAACTATTTAAAACAGATTTTGTTTATTTTATTAAGTAAGGCTCACTGAGCTATGTAGCCTATTTTGTCAGAAGAGACCTGGTTATCACAAATGATCACTCAACGAAGTGGCTTATCTCATGTAGAATTGTATAGAAGCCAAAGACTCTAAACGCGTGATCTTGATTCTAAATGTGGAGGGGGTGAAACCGGAGGACCCGGAGAAAAATCCACGCGGTCACGGTGAGAGAGAGACACCGCAAACTCCAAATATACAGCAGACGTCAGGGTCAGGATGGAATCCACGACCTCCTGCATACCAGGCGAGGTAGCTTCCTTCAGTAGACTGCATGTGCTGGCTGGTAACGGAGCTCCTCGGAAGGTGACGTCGTGTGGGCTATAAGAAAGACTCCGAACTGGCGGTCGTAAATAAATGTTTGATATGCGGTGTCTGAGTTACGGAATTTCAGCCGGGAGATTCACTCGGCTGTCAAATGCTAATAGATTTTATTGCACCAGGTGAGAGCCGAGCGAGACAGCAAATCACTCTCTCGCAAGGGTTACCGTATTCTCCAAAATATAAGAGACAATCGCCCCCCCCCCCCCCCCCACACCTATTTTAAAGCAATGTTGGGGATGCGTCTTATAATATGGTAGCTGTGTGTGTGATCAGGTCGACCGAGTCTCAAATGAGTACCTGGTGCGAAGTGTAAACATCGCTCGTCGGGAAACAAAGGTGGCTGGGCATGGTGCTGGCCAACCCCCACCCCCTCGTCGTGTGTGGCTGTGGTGGTTGAGACGGTTTAGTGTGGCTGTGGTGGTAGAGACGACTTAGTGAGACGGTGGTTGAGATGGCTAAATGAGACAGTGGTGGTTGAGACGGTTTAGTGTGGCTGTGGTGGTTGAGATGACTTAATGTGGCTCTGGTGGTTGAGATGGCTTAGTGTGGCTGTGGTGGTTGAGACAACTTAGTGAGACAGTGGTTGAGATGGCTTAGTGTGGCTGTGGTGGTTGAGATGGCTTAGTGTGGCTGTGGTGGTTGAGATGGCTTAGCGTGGCTGTGGTGGTTGAGATGGCTTAGTGAGACAGTGGTTGAGATGACTTAGTGTGGCTGTGGTGGTTGAGATGGCTTAGTGTAGCTGTGGTGGTAGAGACGACTTAGTGAGACAGTGGTTGAGATGGCTAAATGAGACAGTGGTGGTTGAGATGGCTTAGCGTGGCTGTGGTGGTTGAGACGACTTAGTGAGACAGTGGTTGAGATGGCTAAATGATACAGTGGTGGTTGAGATGGCTTAGCGTGGCTGTGGTGGTTGAGATGGCTTAGTGAGACAGTGGTTGAGATGGCTTAGCGTGGCTGTGGTGGTTGAGATGGCTTAGTGAGACAGTGGTTGAGATGGCTTAGCGTGGCTGTGGTGGTTGAGATGGCTTACTGAGACAGTGGTTGAGATGACTTAGTGTGGCTGTGGTGGTTGAGATGGCTCAGTGTAGCTGTGGTGGTAGAGACGACTTAGTGAGACAGTGGTTGAGACCACTCAGTGTGGCTGTGGTGGTTGAGATGGCTTAGTGAGACAGTGGTTGAGATGACTTAGTGTGGCTGTGGTGGTTGAGATGACTTAGTGTGGCTGTGGTGGTTGAGATGGCTCAGTGAGACAGTGGTTGAGATGACTTAGTGTGGCTGTGGTGGTTGAGATGGCTTAGTATAGCTGTGGTGGTAGAGACGACTTAGTGTGGCTGTGGTGGTTGAGATGGCTTAGTGTGGCTGTGGTGGTTGAGACAACTTAGTGTGGCTGTGGTGGTTGAGATGGCTTAATATGGCTGTGGTGGTTGAGACGACTTAGTGTGGCTGTGGTGGTTGAGACGACTTGGTGTTGCTGTGGTGGTTGAGATGGCTTAGTGAAACAGTGGTTGAGACGACTCAGTGTGGCTGTGGTGGTTGAGATTGCTTAGTGAGACAGTGGTTGAGACGACTTAGTGTGGCTGTGGTGGTTGAGACGACTTGGTGTGGCTGTGGTGGTTGAGATGGCTTAGTGTGGCTGTGGTGGTAGAGACGACTTTAGTGAGACAGTGGTTGAGATGGCTTAGTGTGGCTGTGGTGGGTGAGACGACTTAATGAGACAGTGGTTGAGATGGCTTAGTGAGACAGTGGTTGAGATGGCTTAGTGTGGCTGTGGTGGGTGAGACGACTTTTGTGAGACAGTGGTTGAGATGGCTTAGTGTGGTTGTGGTGGTTGAGATGGCTTAGTGTAGCTGCGGTGGTTGAGGTGGCTTAGTGTGGCTGTGGTAGTTGAGACAGCTTAGTGTGGCTGTGATGGTCAAGACGGGTGAACCTGTCCAGTTCATGTGTTCCATCATTGAATGTGAACATGCACAGCGCTGTCTATCAATCCACAACCGCGTGGTGGTGGCTACGCTGCACGTGGCCTGTGACCCAGGATTGTCGAGGCAGCGAGGCTTGTTGAATCACTCAAATGTTTCGAAACTCCCTTCCCGTGGTCGTCAAAGAGACGTGTCATACCATGGTTGGCCAGGAGTTTATTCGGACCCCACGTCACGGAGAGATGGAGGAGCCAAACCGTGGCTCGCGAGGAGGAGGTGTCACAAGCAGAGTGTGGACTAATCTCCATCTGTGTCCATCCGTGTGGTGATGGGGTGTTGTTGTCTCCCTGGCACGCGTGGGGTTTCCACCCACGTGTATAAACACTCATCAGTCATGGGCTGCACGCGCGTTGTGGATCAAAATCAGAATCTGTGTTTCATACTGGAAGAGGAATCCGATGAGCTATGAAGCTCTTTTTCACAGATGTCCAGTCATCAGAGCGTGGCAACAACAAACAATAAAAAAACAACACAATAGGGCGTGGAAAGTATAGGCTAAGGTAAACAAATCACTTAAATAAACATACAAGTAAAATTAAGCTATTGACTGATTTTTCTTCAAAAGCGACCTGGCCGCAAATGGTCGTGCGGAAATGTATCTCAACAATCGAAAATAAGAAAACTGCTGCAAAAATACGGCCCTCGGCGTGGGTTTTCCTGGATATATAAAACAATATATAGTAACCCCATTTATTTATGAATGCCTCCTGCCGTGTCGTTCAGTTAATCGGCGTAAGTCGTGCACGCTCCTTCAATAACATGACGAGGAGCGGCGAAACGACACAGACTCTCTCCGGATTCCGTCTCGAGCTGGTCAGTCTCCCAGTCCCCACACGGTGTGACTTGCCGCCACAGTCTGCTCAAGGCTACACGGTGGGGGTCCTTGCCTTTGTTGTGGAAGCGACCAGATCAAGATTCGTATGCACACAGGATGTATACCTTCGGTGACAACCGGGCAAAAGTTTGTAGGGTGCGTCCCACTTTCCGGAGAGTCTTGTAATCCGGAGAATACGGTAAAGTGTACAGCCCACGTGCTTTCAAAATCCACTGCTCATGCCATAGGCTCTTTGTGTCGTGAACCACCGAATGTACGGTATAAGCCTGTACTGTATATGGACAATACGCATGTTTGTATGCACACACTGACGGAGCCAGTGGGGGCGGTGGGGGTGGCACGTGCCCCCCCAATGATCCGATCGAAATCCCTAATTCGATCGGATCATTGGGGGTTATTAGTAATAAATTGGCATTTTGCGACCCCCACTGCCACTGTGTAGCATATTATTGTGTGCCAGGGACTCTATGAGATGATAGGACAATAGTCTGAGTCCATTATTGGCAATAAGTAACGGCAAAGCAGTTATAAGTGACTCACAGAATTGTGCGCAGTTGTGTAAACAGTCCACGACTTCCCTGAAGGCATCAACACCTTCAGCGAGCGCGATGCCGATCACACAACGCGGTTCGAATTCGACCCTCGATCGATGGCTGTGTCATCGCCGCACACGCGTCGGATAAAAAGCAAGGGACACGTCCTTACTTACTAACAACTCCTTAATTACTAACAACTCCTTACTTACTAACAACTCCTTGTTTACTAACAACTCCTTACTTACTAACAACTCCTTACTTACTAACAACTCCTTACTAACAACTCCTTACTTACCAACAACTCCTTACTTATTAACAAGTCCTTACTAACAACTCCTTACTTACTAACAACTCCTTACTAACAAGTCCTTACTTACTAGCAAGTCCTTACTAACAACTCCTTACTTACTAACAACTCCTTACTCACTAACAACTTACTAACAAGTCCTTACTTACTAACAACTCCTTACTTACTAACAACTCCTTACTCACTAACAACTTACTTACTAACAACTCCTTACTTACTAGCAACTCCTTACTCACTAACAACTCCTTACTTACTAACGACTCCTTACTTACTAACAACTCCTTACTAACTCCTTACTTACTAACAAATCCTTACTGCTTAACAACTCCTTACTTACTAACAACTCCTTACTTACTAACAAGTCCATACTAACAAGTCCTTACTTACTAACAAGTCCTTACTGACTAATAACTCCTTACTGACTAACAAGTCCTTACTGACTAACAACTCCTTACTTACTAACAACTCCTTACTTACTAACAAGTCCATACTAACAACTCCTTACTTACTAACAAGTCCTTACTGACTAATAACTCCTTACTGACTAACAAGTCCTTACTGACTAACAACTCCTTACTTACTAACAACTCCTTACTTACTAACAAGTCCTTACTAACAAGTCCTTACTTACTAACAAGTCCTTACTGACTAACAACTCCTTACTTACTAACAAGTCCTTACTAACAACTCCTTACTAACAAGTCCTTACTAACAACTCCTTACTTACCAACGACTCCTTACTTACTAACAACTCCTTACTTACCAACGACCCCTCTATAATTGTTCATTGCTGGAGGGGTTGCCCCCCTCCTACCTGAAAATCCTCGCTCCGCCTTTGTATGCACATGTGTTGAACTTCCTCTGCACCGTACGTAGCCAACCGTGCTAATCGGAGGCGTTGCCATACACACACACACGTATGCATGCGTGGAGTTATCTTTTCTCCCGGTGACATGCGTGTCTTAAAACATTTCGGTCCGCGCTCCCTTCAACGCAGCAGGGGTTAACAGCAAAGCGACACAAATCGTCTCTCACGAAGCCCTCCCGTCTGGCATTGTAACTCCTGAATCGCATCGTGCGATTCAGGAATAGCGTCCAAGTGCCGACAGTCTGCGCTGACTCACTTTCTCAACGAGTGCGCCGAAATTAATTAATTAATTGCCACGTCAACGCGTTCCGTCTCTCTCCTCCCATCGCCCCCGCAAGCTGGGGGCGTGCGGATTCATGCATGGGTGGCCCAAAACGTCAGGACACGTGGGGATCGTCCCGTTTACATTAACACTGACGTTACATTTTGATGTAAAGCTTTCGTGACTGCGGGGATTCATATTCTTGGTTCTTTCGGTAAAGTCACGTAGAAGGGAAACAATAAAATAATAAAAATATAAAACAATAAAATTATCACGACGTTTCGACTGCAACACAAGCAATCATCTGATGATGATATTATCTGGTGATCTGATGATGATTGCTTGTGATGCAGTCAAAACGTCGTGAGAATTTTATTGTTTTATATTTTTATTATTTTATTGTTTCCCTTCTACGTGACTTTACCGAAAGAAACAAGAATATACTGACGTTACAATTAAAAAAATAAGTTTATTCTTTAAGTTATTTCATTTATATTGACACTGACATTTTTTTTACGGTTTATTTTTTAAGTAATTTCATTTATCTTAACACTGGCATTACAATGCTAAATTGTTTATTATGTAAGTTATTTCATTTATATTAACACTAGCATGAAACTTTTAAGGGTTTATTCTTTAAGTTATTTCATTCATATTAACACTGGCATTACAATTGTTAATTGTTTATTCTGTACGTTAATACAATACATTTTTTTGTATTGTGTATTCTTTAGGTTAATATTATTTTATATATTATACTTTATTAACATGTGTCTATTGTGTTTTAACATGTTTTTTTTTCTTATTTCTGTGTGTAGGGGTCACCTAAAATCCGTCATCTGCAAAACTCGATCAAGAACCACTGCGAATTAATTTGAGACGACAAAACCCTGACTGATAAATGCTCAAAGATTACAAAGCTGTCATCTTCACCAACAACAAAACACAGAAATAAGTCTTCAATTCATTCCAAAAGATAATTCGTGTAAGTGGAAGGGAGTTTGAACATTTGTTAAAAATAATTTAATATGACGAAGCCACTGGAGCGATGCACTTGTAAATCATCTCGATTAAAACTCACTTCTTGAGAACCGCTTAATGTGTTCTGTTTATTGTCCTTCGCCTGCACCTCCAATTAGCACGGTTGTCTCCGTATAGTACCGAAGAAGTTCAACATTCGTATGTACAATACGGAATTTGTTAAAGTAAGCATAACCCTCTGTTAGTTTAACACGTAGGCTTACGCGTACTCAGATTGTAAATGTTGTGTTTACTCTACAAACACACCGATGTGCTGTACTAGTAACGAATTGTCACGTTCTGTTTACGTGACAAACCTTACTAGTTGGCTGTGTCGGGTGGTGGCGGGTTTAACGACACATTTATATATTTACGCAATCTAACCCAAAAAAAACCTCTATTGTGGATAACCCTCTGTGTCCGGACTTTAGGGCCATCCTCAATGTTCACGTGGTGGTCCCCTGCGATCGCAATGCAACCCGCGAGTGAACGATGGAGGCGCCGGCGCGTTGACAAGTGAACGATGGAGGAGAGTGAACGATGGAGGCAAGACAGAGGTTCTTTGCAAGCCATCTGGCTACCATGAGAGATTCGTTCATGAGGCTATCCACATATACAAACACAGAGACAATTTCAACCGAGAAGATGGATTTTGGTTTAGCAATCATTGGAAGGATTTGATAAACCATTTCGGGTCTTAATTGATTGTTCACGCTTATGGTGGCTTTCAGACAGCATACATTACATTTTCGTCTCCCCCCCCCCCTCCTCTTTTCCGAACATAAATGGACTCGTCCTTCTAAACAAACTGTCAAATCGCTGTCCGTGGCGCTAACGTTTTTAAAAATAAATAAACACAAACAACGTTTGAAAATAAATTAATAAATACAAACCGCCACTTCTTTCAAAAGTTTCTTGCCGTTGTTTTTTCACACCTGATGATGACTGTTTGTGTTACAGTCGAAACGTCGTGAGAATTTTATTGTTTTATATATATTTTATTGTTTCCCTTCAACGTGACTTTACCGAAAGAATTAAGAATACGATGGAGGCGAGTGAACGATGGAGGAGAGTGAACGATGAAGGCGAGTGAACGATGGAGGAGAGTGAACGATGAAGGCCCCCGCTCTCCCCGTCATCCCGCTGCGTTGGGCCAGCGAACATCCGACGGGGTCCAGTCACGTGGCTCCAGTGTGGGGAGGCCTTTATCCAGCAGTGGATAGACAATGGCTGCTGTGGTGAGGATGATGACGAGGTTTTTTTTTCAACGGTTTTACTTAACTTGATTCCTGTGTCGTGGTCAAATCTTGTAATAAAAATTTCGTCTACTTCCTGTTGTCCAATCAATTCCAAATTTTGCACACCTATTCAGATCCGCTGACAATGCATGCCCGTATCAAAATCGGCATCAATTAATCAATTAATTTGCTACTTTAAAGCAATTAACATTTTGTATGGACGCTTTCTTATTTATATATATTTGTGTAGGTCAAAAACGCCGCGGTCCCTAAACTCTCGAATCCCCGGCGACACGTGACTCAGGCGACACGTGACTCAGGCGGCACTGCTCCGTGTGAAAGAGTTACGGGGCACCCTCACGCCACACAATCAAAAGTTGTACATTGAAGATTAATTCATAAAGTAATCAATTAATTCCAATACGCAGTTGATGTGGGAGCAGGCGCCGCATCATTGACGTACTTCTCGGCCGTGAGTTAAACGAAGTTGTGAATAAAACCGTTGTTTAAAAAAAATACACTTTTTGTAAGGAGTTTTTTTCTCCTAAGTTTTATAATGATGGCTTCGTGCCAAGCGAGTTGAGTTTCGATGACGACTTGTTGCATTTCAGGGTGGTGTGGAAGTGATGGCATCAGTATGTTTTCCACCAAAATATGAAAAGCCTTGGACCTAACTAAAATGTACCCTTCGCCCTTACCAACCTTCCATGATGTAGCTGCGAGAGGCATATTTCAAGATATTTAAGTAAACCAGTTGCCTGAGGAAGGACCGCAGGGACATACATGGGTAGATTTGCTGCATTTTTCCTCCCGTGCTGAGATAATTGTGCATAATGAAAAATCGGAATTGAGAAAAGCTGATCTGAAATTGGAGATCTGAAATGTATTTCAATTGGATCGCCTTTATATATCTCTGTGAGCCCTCACGGAGCACGGCTATTCCCAGATGATGAGATAAACAATTACGTGGAAGGCAATTCACAGCAATTAGTTTCGTTTATTGATGGCATGCACATCTCTCTGATCTGGCAAAACCGTTTCAGCCAGACCGCTGCATAGGTTTTCAGCTTTGCAGCTTGGCAGTTGCAGTGAACATCACGGAACACGGTGTGCGTTTGTGTTGACGTGTGGCTGATGTGTGTGTGAGAGAGAGTGTTCCACAGCCCCTGATTAATTTATATGTGATCGTGCGCGTGTTTTCACGTGCAGCATATACGCCCTTGCGCGTGTGTCTGTGTGCAACGGTTAGCACACTGTCAGCGAGCCTTCGACACTTCACGTGGCCACAAAGTGCACCTAGCTTGGCACAGGTACCGCCACTTAGTGGTGGATGGCGGCTCTTGTTGTTGTTGTTCCACACTGCGCTATGAATCCAGTGACCCGAGTTCGATTCCCGCTCGCGACCAATAACAGTTGCGAATATTTTAACTGCTAATGGGCCTACCTTAGGTCGACTCAATCTCATATGAGTACCTGGAGCTGTGTGCAAACATCAGCACTGTGGAGACAAAGGCAGCCGGTGCTGGCCACCCACCCTCTCTTGCGCTGTGCCGGTCTTCATAGGTGCTCGCTGACAGCACTTGCCCCAACAGTCTGTTAAAGGCTATACGGGTGATCTTTCTCTTTACATTTAATGTAAGATATGAAACATTAAAACCATTCCTGTGTTCAAGTAACATTCCCCCCACCAGCCGATGTGATTTTATTTTGCGCCAGGAGGTCATGAGCAATAACTTCGGAGATTAGATTTTACGGTTGTGAGGCAGAGAACATTGGCAGGCAAGGAGGATGTGTCAGAGTTAGAGCCTCACAGGGCCATCCACGGTACGTCCAAGCAGTGATCTTCACAACAGCCACAGAGCACTGACCTATATGTCGGGTTGCCGCCGTGGATAGATGTTAACTGCCTCGCCTGGTTTACAGGAGGTCGTGGGTTCGATCCCGACCCTGACGCCTGCTGCTGCTGTATATTTGGAGTTTGCGTTTCTCTCTCTCCCCGTGGAGATGTTAACTGCCTCGCCTGGTATACAGGAGGTCGTGGGTTCGATCCCGACCCTGACGCCTGCTGCTGCTGTATATTTGGAGTTTGCGTGTCTCTCTCTCCCCGTGGAGATGTTAACTGCCTCGCCTGGTATACAGGAGGTCGTGGGTTCGATCCCGACCCTTACGCCTGCTGTATATTTGGGGTTTGCGTGTCTCTCTCACCGTGGAGATGTTAACTGCCTCGCCTGGTATGCAGGAGGTCGTGGGTTCGATCCCGACCCTTACGCCTGCTGTATATTTGGAATTTGCGTGTCTCTCTCTCTCCCCGTGGAGATGTTAACTACTTCGCCCGGTAAACAAGAGGTCGTGGGTTCGATCCCGACCCTGACGCCTGCTGCTGCTGTATATTTGGAGTTTGCGTGTCGCTCTCATTTGTGGCCTGCGTGCTTCTGAAAAAAGAGCTATACAGCTCAGTGGGCCTTACCTGATAAAATAAAATAAATCAAATAGACTTGGCTGCCTTTGGAGTGTACCAACACCAATAATGGGTTGAAAACTAATTCCGTTAGAACTGATTCTTGTTTGTAGTTTGTTGTCCTTCCCCCGCACCTCCAATGAACACGGTTGGCTACGTATGGCGGGAAAGACGTTCAACATACAATCACATACATGGGCGCAATGTGGTAAAATCACGTGCGTGGCGAGATGCACAGCCCCCCATCCATTCAGCTTCAATTTACAAAAGCTTCCGAACGCTGAACATCAGGGCAGGAACATCCGGCCGAAGGGAGATACTCGGTACATTTTCTGGACCGCTTTGGAGCGACTGTTTTGTAAATCCCTGAGACTTACTAAACAGTCTGCGCTCCTTCAACTGAGGAGGAGGAGGAGGAGGAGTAGCAACACTTGATCTTTCATACGGCTGGTGTAGATGCAGGGCATCGACTACAAATTCACATTCAGGTGGTCGGGCCAGACAACCGCGTCCGGAGCAGCGGAGTTGTATCATCGCTGCAGTGCCTCCTTCGTGTTTGGTGAATCGGGGCACTGCAGCGTCGTTGCGCGTTGTACGGTCTGTCCTGGATGACCACAGTCGCACTGCAGAGCTGTTCATTTTCCATTTGTGCATCAGGTATCCGCATCTGCTGCCACGGGTTGTGTGCAGTGGATGCCGTTTAGGAGTGGCCCATGAGCAGCTTCGTGGAAAGATCAAAGCCAGCAGCAACACCACAGCACGTGACCTCTCTCCTGAAGCTCTCTCGTCGTGGCTAGCAGACCTCGACATTGGCGTATAACTTCTGAACACATTGCTGCCGTGTGCAATAAAAGTGCAACGTTGATGACGCCGAGAGACGGTACGAGCATCACACGGATCAGAGTGGAACAGGAATCAGATGCATAAATATTGACTGATAAGGAAAGTGGACGTTTTTGAGGTCACATAGATGGGATGATGGCCACTGCACATTAGAATCGCGAAGGACAATCAGGTAAACATTCAGGGTGGCCCGAAAGTCAGGACACATAGAGTTGTTTTGTTTATTTTTAACAAATCGCGTACTGCATGTGTGTGTGTGTGTTGAACTTCTTTCGCACCGTACGTCGCCAACCGCGCTAATCGGGTGGTGGCGGGGGAGGCGCGGCCGGAAATCCTGAGCGGTGGCGAAAGTGGGCGAGACCTGACCATGCCCCAACAAAGCTTGCGGTGCCTCATCAGCCGAAGCCGGCATTCATCGCACCGAGTTTGGGAACAGTTGTGCTGAGCGGCCACCTTTAAAGTGGGACGAATACGTTTGTTTGTTACCCCCCCCCCCCCGCCGCCACCTCCGATTAGCACGGTTGGTTACGTATGGTGCGAAAGAAGTTCAACGTATACCGACAATTGGGAATACAATTACAAAGCGATGGGAAACTGGGATCGCGATAATCGTCATATCGTGAACGTTTACAGCGTATCGTTTGGTGGAAAAAAAAAACCGCCACCATATCATGGCAACGCAAACCCATTACCCATTACTCAGTTGAGCGGTAAGACTGTTATTTTCGGCCGGGCATGAAATATTAATGACAATTCACAGAGCTCTGAGAGGCCGGGTTTGGCTGAGTCTTCTCCCTTTGATCAACACCTGCATATATTTCACTTCCAAATGGTATTTGTTGAGCTGCAAAAAAAACAATAATAACGATTTTTCCATCGTCATTTTCAATCCACTGCTGGATGAAGGCCTTCCTACGCCTGGTCGGCCTTGCGGGTAATTTGACCGTGCGGTGACCTCACAAAACGGATTGGGGAAATGGTGAGGCCCCAGGACCGGTGCAGATATCACTCGCCGCTGGCGTTACAGCCATAGCCCAGAATCAGACTCAGATGTTCTTGGTTCATAGCGCGGTGTTGTAACCACGATGACACCGCTCCCACCTACAAAGGTACGCAGGGCACTGTCACTGCATTATTCACTTTAGATATAGCTCTTTATTAATAGGTTCTTCTCAACTGCATATTGCATTAATATTGTACGTGTTGTCAATAAATAAAATGATCACCCATAATGCACCCAAACTTATTGAACCTTGGAAGCGAAAACGTATTGAGCCTGGACACTGCTTGGATGGGTGATTACTGTTCACACACAGCTTCCCATTGGGCTGCAGGGCACTGCAGCAAATCCCATTGTTGTACTATACATCTACGTTCCCACATGTATGTTGGTTAAATTCCTTTAGCACCGTACGTAGCCAACCATGCTAATCGGCGGTGCGGGGATTTGCGCCGTGGGTTTGTGATGGATATTGTTTGTGTAGACGCGAAGTTACTTGCGGCGAGTGACTGTTTTGGTTCCTCCTTTAATTGCTCCTCTGACACAGGGTTACAGGGTTGGTGGATCATGCCGAGATTGCCTGCACGCCAACCTCACCTGCAGAGCCAGTTGGGTGCTTCGGGAGGCGGTGCAGAGACGATGTTAAATTTCTGGGGAGGTAGGTCGCGATTTTCACGTAAATAAATAAAAAAACATAAATCGGAATTGTCGCGTGAGCCGAGAAAGCGTGTTTTTGATTTGGAATGATCCGAAAGCACCTCACGGGAAATGATATCACCGATGTTATTACACCACTCGTGCCCTTCCTGCCAATGGTGGCGAAATGTTAACTACCTTGCCTGGTATACAGGAGCCCTTCGGTTCCACCCCGACCCTAACGCCCGTATATTTGGAGTTTGCATGTTTCTCTCTCCTCGTGGTCGTGGGGATTTTTCTCCGGGTCCTCCGGTTTTTCCCTCCACATTTAGAATCATCCGTTTAGAGTATTTTGCTGCTCTACATTTCCACACAAGCCACTTCGTTGAGCTATAATTTGTGGCCAGGTGGCTTCTGAAAAAAGAGCCAAATAGCTCAGTGGGCCTTACCTTGTAAAAAAATGTAAATGATGCTGTCACATGGCATTGTGTGACGTTACTTTATAAAGGACGCATACCTTAAATTTTGACATGTTTAAAAAAAATCATCCTTCCTCAGCGCCATACTAATTAATTAGTTTAAGATGAGAATACTGGGAATGACCTCGTAACAATGAATAAGCAACAACAAACACACGACCTGACAATAACCGTGGCAACCGTCTCTCTCTCTACCGTGTATCAACTGTGTCAACTAAAAATCCGCCAAAAAACCGAAATGTTTCTTTAAAAATCTGTAATGCGCACCGTTGTTTCACCCACCACCGCAGGGGGACGGATTCGAACTGGCACTGGTGACCTCTGGATTACAGTTCCACCACGCTAACCTTCATTACACCAGAGGGGCACACAAGCGGGTAGGGCTCTCAGAATTGGCAAAAACTCCTCCGCATTTCATTGTCCGGCAGTAACTACTCATCCGAGGATTTGTGCACTCGCATATTTCTGGCTGAGCACAATGGTGTCTTCATCTACGTCTTCAATTTCCCTCCTGCCTTCCTTCACTCCACTCAATCATTGCCCCCGCTTTGTGTCGCCCGCATCCCGGAGTTGACCCTTTATGAGTGTCTCGGTTCGGAGCTATTCAATCCCCGATGAACCGTTGAGATTTGGTTGCTATGTTTATACGGTTCGGCTAATGACTTCATTTATTTAAATATTTGTTTACACTTGGGGGAAAATTGAGGTTTTTTTAAATTTATTTATTTTGGAGACGTACCGTAATGTCATCCGCGAGCGGTGTAGAACGTACGGGGAAACCACGCGACGATGATGCACAATAAAGCCACTCTCAGAAATAATTCTCAAATGCCTTGGATTGTCTGTGCACCCCCAACCCCCCCACATCAATCAGGATGCGTCGGCTACACGGGGCCTGGTGGATATTCGCGGGTGGTTGTTTCTTTTTTTCCACCCAACGTTCTGCCGCGGGCCTTTGTTCTTGTGCACGGCAAAAATGAAATGAAAATATTTGCAGAAGAGAAATCCTCCGTAAGCGGGAGGAGGATTTCTGCGCAAGACTGGCTTTCGCCTGATGATGCTGGTTGTTGTAATTACCGGCGGAACTTCACGGTACTCGGATTGTAAATGTTGTCGTGGGTTTACTCTCCAACACACAGGTGGTGTGCTGTACTGGTAACGAATCGGCACGTTCTGTTTACGTGACGAACCTTACTAATTGGCTGCGTCGAGTGGTGGCGGGTTTAACGACACATTTATATTTACGCGATCTAACCCAAAAAAGAAAACCTCTTTTATGGATATTGGTCGCGGCAAGCCTGACTACTACTACTACGTGATAAACATTCTCAAAACATGTACAGTGGGGGGGGGGTTGTTTTTTATTTTTATTTTAAAAAAATAGTTTCAGGGATAAAACCATTTCGGGCGATTTTGGTGAAAACAATAGCTGGCTGGGGACTGGTTGGGGCATGGTTTAGCGGTGGGGGGGGGGGGGGGGGTTGACCATACTTCACCACGTTCTATGTCATACTTTCAAGCGCTATTACAGACGTATACGTTTGCTGTCCATGAGAATTCGAGTTTACTCCCAGCGCTGCAAAGGTAACGGAGTAAACCATCTCGGCGTCCTCCCGTCTCATCGCTGCTAACTTTGGTTGCCAGATGTGTTCTTCGACTCGCCGTCAGTGGCGAGCTGACAATTATCACGATTGGCGCCACTGACTCAAAAAAATCAATTGCGAATCAAAATATCGGCTGTGAAAACGTAGTGTTAAATCCTCCCATCTCGGCGCGGCTGTGGAAAAGAATTACATTTTAGATTTTTTTGTTCTCACCAAAATCTATCAACGACGAGGGAAGCCCATCATGAGAGAATAGTGGTGCAGGCAACTCCACTGCACTCCCCTACTGCTGATACAATTATCTGGCTCAGCCACCTCAATGTTGTTGCTCTACGTCAAATGTCAGCCATACTAGGAATAAGATATGCAGGCTGGCAATGCATGCATTTCACACAACACACAAAGTGCTGGCGACAAATTAACCACAATACCTTTGCTCATCTCGTCACGGAGCGTGAACCGTGATCACGAAAATTCCGGTCATCCTCGCAGCAGCGGCTTTTGGGCACCCATCGAACGAAAATGATCGTCAAATCGCGCGTCTTTCAGATGCACTTCTGCGGCCGTCTGGAACGCTCTTCCGATATTTGGAGGCGACTGGAGCTAAACACTTTTAAATCATCTAGATTGAAAACTCATTTCTTTAAAAACTGCTTTTTGTGTTCAGTTTGTTGTCCTTCCCCCACACCTGGGTTGGCTACTTAGGGTTCGCGAAAGCCGTTCAACATCCATACATACGAACAGCATCTGGCTCTAGCATCTGAACGCGCGTTATTTTGTTTCGCGACGTTGATAGGCATCTGGTCGGCTGGGAAGCTGGGGGCTAAGAGAGAGAGATGTAAGAAGAGACAGCGATGATAAACCTTCTCAGAGATTTCCCATCGGCAGAGTGTCGATGTCCATTTTTGCAGTCACCAAACTAAACAATGTATTTTACTTTACCAGCTAAAGCCCACTGAAATATACGTCGACTTTTTTTTTTTGGAAGCGACCTTGCCACAAATGATCACGTGGAAATTGTACAGCAGCCAAACACTCGAGAGTGGTGGTCTTCATCGCAAGGCCCACGAACCACGAGCGGCCTTTGGTGACATTCAGTGCGGCCCCTGACGTGCAGCTCACCGACAGTTCACAAAGAGTGAAAACACCCCCCCCCACCATCATCGTCGTGCTGCTGTCAAACCACACAATGGTTTCAAATGTGTGGCAGCCCTCACATCGATGACGTCTTGTCGGCGAAAGTGCCCCCCCCCCCACTCCCCACCTAAACGCATGTTTATACATGGTGGGTGGGAAAATCGAAGGATCCGCAGAAAAATCCACGTGACCACGGGGAGAAAATTCAAACTCCAAATATAGAGCAGGTGCCAGGGTTGGGGTTGAACAGACAAAACCTGCACACCAGGCGAGTGAGTTAACGTCTCACCACACGCCTCGTCACTTCCTCCTCGATGTCCGCTGGAGATCAGAGATCACGCGATGGCTGAGATCCAAACACACGATGACGACAACGACGACGCCGGCTGTAACCGCCAGCGACACGCCGTGCAAAATTGTCAACATTTTCCTCGCGTTTCGACATTCCTCCTCCGCTTGGCTGATTAAAACAAAATCAATTGCCACATTTGCCAAAGTGATGACTCGATTTGACTGTGCTCTTGTCAGGGTGGTGGAGGATTACAGTTGAAGAAAATTGCGTTTTACCTCCGCGATCTCGCCCGAAATAAATCAATTATGCCCGGAGCTCGCTGCCCGATTTAAACACAACGCTAAGCACGTGTCGGTCGCCATATGCAAGCGTGTCGGTGGAAGTCGCAGAGATCCACAGGGCGATCCATCTACGGATGCCCCACAACTCGATGACGTCTCACGTCCTCGCCTGACACTCGGCGTGCGATTGAAGGTGCCTGAAAGCGATGGCTCCCGCGTGCTCCGGAGCGAGAGACGTCACGAGGAGCTGGACGTGCATCGACGTTCGGCAGGGGGGAGGGGTAGGGGGAGACGCATCGCACGCGTCGGTACGACGTGCTGTCTCCGCTGTGACTTCACGATAATTTAGTGGGGTGTCCGTAAGTGGATCACCCTTGACCGCTGACTTCAGCAAGCGGCCCTGAACAAGCGCACGGCCTAGTGGGGTGGATCAGTGGCGCGTCGGTTAGCGCACCGTACCCACGAATCCCCCAGCACCCGTAAGTTCGATTCCCTACCCTGGGTGACGTCAGTGGCGAGTGGTAACAACGTGGTGAAGTATGGTCAAACAACCCCCATGCCTGGGGGGATGGGTAGGTGGGGGGGGTAAATCAATCGTGATTGTTACGTGGAGTTACTGGGTTTTGCCACTGAAACGTGGAATTTCCATCAGTGGCTCGGGACAGTAAACTGAAGCGAGCACTCGCTTAAATATGAATGTAAAAACAGAGCATGTGTCCGTTTTAATTATTTCGTTTGAAAATCTGACCGTATGTATGTACGTTGAACTTCTGCTAATCGGAGGTGCGGGGAAAGGACAGCTATTTAAACACACACACACACAAACAGTTCTAGTTTTCAATCTAAATTGATTAAAAAGTACATAGCTCGAGTGACTTCCTAATATCGGAAGGGAAGAGCGTTCCAGACGGCCGCAGAATCAAGCGCATCTGAAAGCGCCGCGCGATGCGGTGACCGCGGCTTTTCTTCGATGGCCCAGCAGCCAAAATCCTTCGCTGCTGCTGTGAGCGTGACCGGAGTTCACGCCATGTTTTTTTCGCTCCATGAGTGTGTTATGGTTCATTTGTGGCAAGCGCTCTGTGTGTGTAACGAGAACATGTGGTGGAACAACGGTGCCTTCACTTGAGTGAAAGTTTCCTTCATTTGTAGCTGCCTACAGTGGTGGTGCCTGCCGAATTTGGGGGGCTAAGCCGAAACAATTTTAGGGCCCCCCCCCCCAAATTTTGATTTAAAACAACACCTCCCGGTGAGATAACAGCCGAGATTCGGACGGGAGATTTAGATGTGACGAAACGGGAGAGATGTCGACGAGAGAGAGAGAGCGATGTCTAGAGATGACAGCAGAGATATCACAATCAGAATATTTATTCATACCGAAGGAATCCGATGAGCTATGAAGCTCTTTTTCACAGATGTCCAGTCGGGGTGGGGGGGGAGAGCAGGAAATAAACGTCATGTAGACAAAATATAAAGACGTGATTAAATGAGAGATGTGTCTACAAGAGGCAGAGGTGTCGTGGAGTGACAGCAGAGATGTAAATTTAGTTGTAGACGTGAGGATAGGTCGCGACATGATAGCCATGTGGACGAGACGTACAGATGTGTCGAGATGAGAGACGAGACGCAGCGGAGGCGGTGGTTGTGAAACGAGAGAGAGCGTGAGACGACACGAGAGAACTGCGGACAAGAGGGGGATGGCAGCTTCATTTAAACAATTTTTACGTTTATTAGGATTTTAATTCCATTTTGCTATATTGGCTCCTCCCTGTTTTTTTCACGAATCCGTGGCCCTTGAGCTACTTGGGACCACCTGCTGTTCGCGAAATGTGTTATTGACTATCGCCACCGCTGGTACAACAGCAGCAGCATCATCCATTACACTCACGCCTCCACATTCACGAACGCGGACTGAAACCGGCGTGGTGAAGTATGGCTAAATAACCCGTGTGTGTGTGCGCGCGAGCAGTTTCACACGGACACACCGTGTGTTGAGTCTTTAACTCGTTCATATATACAGCATATGTATTTGCGTGGTTGTTGGAAACTGGAGTCGCACAGAAAAACCATTCGTACGAGAAGATAGCACACACAATATGTGCACCGTTACGTTCTAAGCCTACTTGCTGTAATATATAATAAAATTAATAAACAGATTCCAGGCATCTCGCTAACCCCTCCCCCACCCCCCAGTATATGGGAGTCTCACACATGTGATCTTAGCGTGGTCCATCAACCCCGCCTCCAAAACAGTTGAATTCCAGGCATATTATAAGAATAGGTTTTTCCCCTTTTTTCTTGCAACAAAACTGATTTTTTTTTTACAAGGAATCATGTCTGCATTAACCACAATACTTGTGATCAAATTGCAAATAAAAAACCACACTGATAATATATGGCATTGTCCTTGCAACTCATTGGTCCACACCTGAGACAGCTTTCTTTTGAGCCTCGTTTCAATTGGTGTTAGACCAGAGGACGCCAAAAGGCGTACAGCTCAAAGACAATGCACTATCAAAGTAATGAGGGCATATTATTTAGTATTCTGTTGTTGCGCATGATTGAAGCAATATCAGAATATTTATTTATCCTGGAGGAATCCGATAAGCCATGAAGCTAGTCGGAGCAGGTCAGGACGTTACAACAATAAACAATGGACAAACACAATCGGAGTGTAAAGTATGTGCCAATGTCGAGGTCTTCTAGCCACGACGAGAAGTGTTCAAGAGAGATGATTTGTGTGCATCTCGACTTAAAGCTTTCGTGACTGCAGGAATTCATATTGTTTGGGTCTTTCGGTAACCAAAAAAATTACAAAAAACTACGACGTTTCGATCACAACTTTACCGAAAGACCCAAATAATATGATTTTGCCGAAAGACCCAAAGAATATTATTTGCCGAAAGACCCAAATAATATGATTTGCCGAAAGACCCAAAGAATATGATTTGCCGAAAGACCCAAAGAATATTATTTGTGTAGCTTTGATATTCCCCCTCCGTTGAAGGGGCACGGACTACAGTGGTTTACGAGAGCTACGTAACCGAAAGAAAAACTGGCTCTACGTATCTATACGTATGTATACGTACGTATAGCAAACCTCCAATTAGCAAGGTTGGCTACGTACGGTGCGAAAGAAGTTCAACATACCGTACGTACGGTCCATATCCAGGCTTATACCGTACATACGGTAGTTCACGACACAAAGAGCCTATATGGCATGAGCAGTGAATTTTGACAGCACGTGGGCTGTACACCTTACCGTATTCTCCGGATTATAAGACTCTCCGGAAAGTAAGACGCACCCTCCAAACTTTTGCCCGGTTAGAATCTAGATCTGGTCACTTCCTCAACAAAGACCCCCACCGTGTGTACCCTTAAGCAGACTGTTGGGGCAAGTGCTGTTAGCGTGCGGCACTTATAATCCCCGTCACGGCGCACAAAGGGGGTGGGTGGCCAGTACCACGCCCGGCCGCCTTTGTCTCCCCAGTGGCGATGTTTACACAGCGCACCGGGTACTCGTTTAAGGCTGAGTCGCCCTAGGGGCGGCCTAGGGACCAGTTCAGATAATCGTCACTGGTGTTGGCCGTGAGCAGGAATCGCTTGCACGCACGTTAACACACAGTGACGCACCTACCGGATTGCGAGACGCTCACACATATTTTGAAACACGTGGCGTTAAAGCGCGACTTAATACATCCCGGACACGACGGTGAGTGGCGTACACACGGCAGGATGAGAGTAAGACAGAGGAGGACGACAACACGGCTTGTTGTTAAACTCGGTAACGACAGTCACACGGGAAGGGGGTGTGGGGATGTCTTACCGTGGCGCGTGTTGGCTCCCTCGAGTCTCGATCCGCGCGCCACCAATCTTCGGGGGGAGATCCGGCGACTTTCGTGGGAAAGAGTTTGGAGACAGCGGGGTTCGGCAGTTAGAGAGCGGAGGAGAGAGACGCCCTCTCCCCTGGGACCCTTCAAATCTCGTGGACTCGACGACGAGAGATCGAACCGAGAACCCGCGGCGTGGCGAGACTTTGCAAACGACGGTGCAGATGCAGCGGTCGGGAATGCAGAGTCGGGAACTCTTCCGCGAATCCCAGACGGTGACTCTTCATTGAGCCTCCGGAGACCGCGGGTTCTTCAGTGTGACAGTCACAGGCCTGTTGTTCATTCTTCAGTTCAGAGGACACCGTTTTGAGATTGCGACGTACGTGGCACTCATAGGTTGTAATTTTGAGTGAATTGAGACTGGCTCTTTTCAGTGAGAGTCATGAGGCTGTAGCTCTTCAGTTAGTGCGCTGAATTTCGTCAATATTGGTGTAGAATCCTATATTGGCGACTCGATCCCGCTGTGAGAGTCACAGACCGTGGCTTCGTGTAGAGGACTGCGACGTGGTCATCTTCAGAGTCCCGAGTCAGCGACTTCAGTTGCTGGAACTCGAGTTCCCAGACTGCGACTCGTCTTGCGATTCCTAGACTGTGACTCTCCCTTAGCAGACTGCTGGGGCAAGTGCTGTTGGCGAGTAGCACCTATAAAGGCCGGCACGGCACACGAGGAGGTGGGTGGCCAGCACCACGCACGGCCGCCTTTGTCTCCCTAGTGGCGATGTTTGCACACTGTCACCGGGTACTCGTTTGAGGCTGAGTCGACCTAGGGGCGGCCCAGAACCAATTCAGACAATCGTCACTGGTGTTGACCGTGAGCGGGAATCGAACTCCGGGTCGCCGGGTTCGTAGCACAGCGCGCTAACCACTGCACCACCGCTCCCCACACAACACACACGCACAGGCAGACCGAAGCGCAGTCCGAACGCGGAGCCAGATGATTGACCGAAGAGGAGCGATGTGGGGAGGGAGGGGAGAGCCAACAGAGACAGAGAGAGGAGAGAGAGGAGTTGAGCTGAAACGCAGAGAGGGTAAAATGACCGAGAGAGAGAGCGAGCGAGCACTGGAGAGAGAGAGAGAGGAGGAGGAGGAGGGGGAGCTGTGTGAATGCGAGAGAGAGAGACAAAGGTGGTAGGGACGGAGAGATTTTATCGTGCGTGGGATGCGAAGCAATAAATAAATAAATGGGATTCGGCGACGAGAGAGTGGAGGGATGGAGGTGATTCAAGCTCGGCCTGCAGCGCTGCACTGCCTACGCTGATCAGCGACTTGTACACATTGACGATCCAAGCACACACACAGTACACATGCAGTGTACACACAGTACACATGCAGTGTACGCACAGTACACATGTAGTATACACAGTACACATGCAGTGTACACACGGTACACATGCAGTGTACACACAGTACACATGCAGTATACACACGGTACACATGCAGTATAAACACAGTGCACATGCAGTATACACACAGTACACAAGCAGTGTACACACAGTGAACATGCAGTGTACACACAGTACACAAGCAGTATACACACAGTACACATGCAGTGTACACACAGTACACATGCAGTATACACACAGTACACATGCAGTGTACACACAGTACACATGCAGTGTACACACAGTACACATGCAGTATACACACAGTGCACATGCAGTATACACACAGTGCACATGCAGTATACACACGGAACACAATGTACACACAGTGCACACGCAGTATACACACAGTTCACATGCAGTGTACACAGTACACATGCAGTACACACACAGTACACAGACAGTACACATGCAGTGTACACACAGTACACATGCTGTACACACAGAGCAAAAGCAGTGTACATACAGTACACATGCAGTACACATGCAGTGTACACATACGGTACACATGCATTGTACTCACAGTACACATGCAGTGTACACACAGTACACATGCAGTGTACACACAGTGCAAAAGCAGTGTACACACAGTACACATGCAGTGTACAGACAGTACACATGCAGCAAATACACATAGTACACATGCAATATACACACAGTACACATGCAGTGTACAGACAGTACACATGCAGTGTAGACACAGTACACATGCAGTATACACAGTACACATGCAGTATACACACAGTACACATGCAGTACATATACGGTACACATGCAGTGTACACACAGTGCACCTGCAGTACACATGCAGTACACATGCAGGGTACACACAGTGCAAAAGCAGTGTACACACAGTACACATGCAGTGTACAGACAGTACACATGCAGCAAAACACACATAGTACACATGCAATATACACACAGTACACATGCAGTGTACAGACAGTACACATGCAGTGTAGACACAGTACACATGCAGTATACACAGTACACATGCAGTATACACACAGTACACATGCAGTACATATACGGTACACATGCAGTGTACACACAGTGCACCTGCAGTACACATGCAGTACACATGCAGGGTACACACAGTGCAAAAGCAGTGTACACACAGTACACATGCAGTGTACAGATAGTACACATGCAGCAAATACACATAGTACACATGCAATATACACACAGTACACATGCAGTGTACACACAGTGCAAATGCAGTGTACACACAGTGCACATGCAGTATACACAGTACACATGCAGTGTACACACAGTACATATGCAGCGTACACATAGTGCAAATGCAGTACACACAGTACACATGCAGTGTACAAACAGTGCACATGCAGTGTACACATGGAGTATACACACAGTACACATGCAGTACACACAGTGCACATGCAGGTTACACACAGTGCACATGCAGTGTACACACGGTACACATGCAGTTTACACACAGTACACAAGCAGTATACACACAGTGCACATGCAGTACAGACACAGTGTACATGCAGTGTACACACAGTACACATGTATACACACAGTACACATGCAGCAAATACACACTGTGCACATGCAGTATACACACAGTGCACATGCAGTATACACACAGTACACAAGCAGTATACACACAGTACACATGCAGTGTACACACAGTCCACAAGCAGTATACACACAGTACACATGCAGTATACACACGGTACACATGCAGTATACACACGGTACACAAGTAGTGTACACACAGTACACATGCAGTATACACACGGTACACATGCAGTGTACACACAGTACACATGCAGTATACACACGGTACACAAGCAGTGTACACACAGTACACATGCAGTATACACACGGTACACATGCAGTGTACACACAGTACACATGCAGTGTACACACAGTACACATGCAGTATACACACAGTGCACATGCAGTATACACACGGAACACAATGTACACACAGTGCACACGCAGTATACACACAGTTCACATGCAGTACACATGCAGTGTACACATACGGTACACATGCAGTGTGCACACAGTACACATGCAGTGTACACACAGTACACATGCTGTACACACAGTGCAAAAGCAGTGTACACACAGTACACATGCAGTACACATGCAGTGTACACATACGGTACACATGCAGTGTACACACAGTACACATGCAGTGTACACAGAGTACACATGCAGTGTACACACAGTGCAAAAGCAGTGTACACACAGTACACATGCAGTGTACAGACAGTACACATGCAGCAAATACACATAGTACACATGCAATATACACACAATACACATGCAGTGTACAGACAGTACGCATGCAGTGTAGACACAGTACACATGCAGTATACACAGTACACATGCAGTATACACACAGTACACATGCAGTACATATACGGTACACATGCAGTGTACACACAGTGCACCTGCAGTACACATGCAGTACACATGCAGGGTACACACAGTGCAAAAGCAGTGTACACACAGTACACATGCAGTGTACAGATAGTACACATGCAGCAAATACACATAGTACACATACAATATACACACAGTACACATGCAGTGTACACACAGTGCACATGCAGTATACACAGTACACATGCAGTGTACACACAGTACACATGCAGCGTACACACAGTGCAAATGCAGTACACACAGTACACATGCAGTGTACAAACAGTGCACATGCAGTGTACACATGCAGTATACACACAGTACACATGCAGTACACACAGTGCACATGCAGTATACACACAGTGCACATGCAGTGTACACACGGTACACATGCAGTTTACACACAGTACACAAGCAGCATACACACAGTGCACATGCAGTACAGACACAATGTACATGCAGTGTACACACAGTACACATGTATACACACAGTACACATGCAGCAAATACACACTGTGCACATGCAGTATACACACAGTGCACATGCAGTATACACACAGTACACAAGCAGTATACACACAGTACACATGCAGTGTATAGACAGTACACATGCAGTGTAGACACAGTACACATGCAGTATACACAGTACACATGCAGTATACACACAGTACACATGCAGTACATATACGGTACACATGCAGTGTACACACAGTGCACCTGCAGTACACATGCAGTACACATGCAGGGTACACACAGTGCAAAAGCAGTGTACACACAGTACACATGCAGTGTACAGATAGTACACATGCAGCAAATACACATAGTACACATGCAATATACACACAGTACACATGCAGTGTACACACAGTGCACATGCAGTATACACAGTACACATGCAGTGTACACACAGTACATATGCAGCGTACACATAGTGCAAATGCAGTACACACAGTACACATGCAGTGTACAAACAGTGCACATGCAGTGTACACATGGAGTATACACACAGTACACATGCAGTACACACAGTGCACATGCAGGTTACACACAGTGCACATGCAGTGTACACACGGTACACATGCAGTTTACACACAGTACACAAGCAGTATACACACAGTGCACATGCAGTACAGACACAGTGTACATGCAGTGTACACACAGTACACATGTATACACACAGTACACATGCAGCAAATACACACTGTGCACATGCAGTATACACACAGTGCACATGCAGTATACACACAGTACACAAGCAGTATACACACAGTACACATGCAGTGTACACACAGTCCACAAGCAGTATACACACAGTACACATGCAGTGTACACACGGTACACATGCAGTGTACATACAATGCACATGCAGCATACACACAGTACACATGCAGTATACACACGGTACACATGCAGTATACACACGGTACACAAGTAGTGTACACACAGTACACATGCAGTATACACACGGTACACATGCAGTGTACACACAGTACACATGCAGTATACACACGGTACACAAGCAGTGTACACACAGTACACATGCAGTATACACACGGTACACATGCAGTGTACACACAGTACACATGCAGTGTACACACAGTACACATGCAGTATACACACAGTGCACATGCAGTATACACACGGAACACAATGTACACACAGTGCACACGCAGTATACACACAGTTCACATGCAGTACACATGCAGTGTACACATACGGTACACATGCAGTGTGCACACAGTACACATGCAGTGTACACACAGTACACATGCTGTACACACAGTGCAAAAGCAGTGTACACACAGTACACATGCAGTACACATGCAGTGTACACATACGGTACACATGCAGTGTACACACAGTACACATGCAGTGTACACAGAGTACACATGCAGTGTACACACAGTGCAAAAGCAGTGTACACACAGTACACATGCAGTGTACAGACAGTACACATGCAGCAAATACACATAGTACACATGCAATATACACACAATACACATGCAGTGTACAGACAGTACGCATGCAGTGTAGACACAGTACACATGCAGTATACACAGTACACATGCAGTATACACACAGTACACATGCAGTACATATACGGTACACATGCAGTGTACACACAGTGCACCTGCAGTACACATGCAGTACACATGCAGGGTACACACAGTGCAAAAGCAGTGTACACACAGTACACATGCAGTGTACAGATAGTACACATGCAGCAAATACACATAGTACACATACAATATACACACAGTACACATGCAGTGTACACACAGTGCACATGCAGTATACACAGTACACATGCAGTGTACACACAGTACACATGCAGCGTACACACAGTGCAAATGCAGTACACACAGTACACATGCAGTGTACAAACAGTGCACATGCAGTGTACACATGCAGTATACACACAGTACACATGCAGTACACACAGTGCACATGCAGTATACACACAGTGCACATGCAGTGTACACACGGTACACATGCAGTTTACACACAGTACACAAGCAGCATACACACAGTGCACATGCAGTACAGACACAATGTACATGCAGTGTACACACAGTACACATGTATACACACAGTACACATGCAGCAAATACACACTGTGCACATGCAGTATACACACAGTGCACATGCAGTATACACACAGTACACAAGCAGTATACACACAGTACACATGCAGTGTACACACAGTCCACAAGCAGTATACACACAGTACACATGCAGTGTACACACGGTACACATGCAGTGCACATACAGTGCACATGCAGTATACACACAGTACACATGCAGTATACATACGGTACACATGCAGTATACACACGGTACACAAGTAGTGTACACACAGTACACATGCAGTATACACACGGTACACATGCAGTGTACACACAGTACACATGCAGTATACACACAGTACACATGCAGTGTACACACAGTGCAGATGCAGTACACACACAGTACACATGCAGTGTACACACGGTAAACATGCAGTGTACACACGCAGTATACACACAGTACACATGCAGGGTACACACAGTGCACATGCAGTGTACACACAGTACACATGCAGTATACACATAGCGCACATGCAGTAAACACACAGTGCACATGCAGTATACACACAGTGCACACGCAGTATACACACAGTTCACATGCAGTGTACACAGTACACATGCAGTATACACACAGTACACATGCAATGTACACACTGAACACATGCAGTATACACACAGTACACTTGCAGTGTACACACGGTACACATGCAGTATACACAGAGTACACATGCAGTATACACACAGTACACATGCAGTGTCCACACGGTACACATGCAGTATACACAGAGTACACATGCAGTGTACACACAGTACACATGCAGCATACACAAAGTGTACATGCAGTGTACACACAGTACACATGCAGTGTACACACAGTGCACTTGCAGTGTACACACAGTACACATGCAATACACACACGGTACACATGCAGTGTACACACAGTGCACATGCAGTATACACACGGTGTACATGCAGTGTATACACAGTACACATGCAGTGTACATACAGTACACATGCAGTGTACACACAGTACACATGCAGTCCACACACGGTACACATGCAGTGTACACACAGTGCAAAAGCAGTATACACACAGTACACATGCAGTATACACAGTGCACATGCAGTACACACACGGTACACATGCAGTGTGCACACGGTACACATGCAGTATACAGACAGTGCACTTGCAGTGTACACACAGTACACATGCAGTATACACACAGTACACATGCAGTGTACATACAATGCACATGCAGTGTACACACAGTGCACATGCAGTGTATACACAGTACACATGGAGTGTACATACAGTGCACATGCAGTGTACACACAGTACACATGCAGTATACACACAGTGCAGATGCAGTGTACACACAGTACACATGCAATATACACAGTACACATGCAGTATACACACAGTACACAAGCAGTATACACACTGTGCACATGCATTATACACACAGTACACATGCAATGTACACACGGTACACATGCTGTATACACACAGTACACATGCAGTGTACATACAGTGCACATGCAGTGTACACACAGTGCACATGCAGTGTATACACAGTACACATGGAGTGTACATACATTGCACATGCAGTGTACACACAGTACACATGCAGTATACACACAGTGCAGATGCAGTGTACACACAGTACACATGCAATATACACACAGTGCACATGTGCCATATACACAGTAAACATGAAGTAGATGAACACAGTGCACATACAGTGATAACAAGGTTTAGTTAGCTTCATTCATGCAGATTGGATATCAATGCGCTGTAACAGGATGGTAATAATCATGACTCTGCGCGACAGAACGAGCGACAACAACGTTACAATTTCAGGCCCAAACATGAAGTAATTTGACGCGGCTTTGCCCGTATAAGGGATACTGAAAACGTTACCAAAATTTGTCCAGGCTCTGCGGTCCTTCGTATATGAAGGTGGTATTGGCCAAAGAACGAGTGTCTAACATGTAGGAGGAAACCGTGGCACTCGAAGAAAACAAACCCACGCACGCGAGGGGGAAACACTCGATCCCCACAGGTGCGGAACAGGTGGAGTCCGCAATGTTCTTGCGTTTCGCGATACATCAATCTTCCTGGCGAGACAGGGAATACGAACTCCATCCCCGACGCCCTCGGGAAGGGAGCTTCTGAACATTTTGATGTTATCCTCCAAACCTCGTCGCCTCCACAGTGCCCAATTAAGGAGCACGTGCAGAGCCACCACCAAATGTACAGCCTAGGCCACGTGGTCTCCATCGCAAGGCCCCCCCCCCCCGACAAATGAACCTTATGGGGGGACCCCCGAGGTCCCAGAAGCATCCGGCTCTCGCATAAACTGCGTTGAGACGTAACTTTATGCCAGTTGAAGGCGAACGACACGGCGATCTATTCGTCTGGACGAGTTCCACGCGATGCGCTAATCAAACTTGGTTTGAAGCTTTCATGACTGCAGGAATCAATACTCCCTGGTTCTTTCGGTAAAGTCACGTAAATGAAAAAAAAATACACGACGTTTCGGTCGCAACACAAGCGTCCGTCTTCAGGTGAGATCATCACAACAGCAGATCCTTTTTTTTTTCTCACCTGAAGACGGATGCTTGTGTTCCTTCTATCTACGTGACTTTACCGCAAGAACCAGAGGGTACGAAGTTTCAAAGTTTCATTCCTTCTGCGTATTCGTCCTCGCTGCTGCTGCTGCGCTTGGCCTCCACGCCAACACAGCGATCCGCGCGCCAGGCGGGTCCTGGCGTTTGTGTGCGCGGTGGGACGGAGTCGCCACAAATAAACTAGTGACGTCTTAAATTTTGATTTAAAGCTTTCGTGACTGCAGTAATTCATATTCTTAGTTTTTTCGGTAAAGTCACGTTGAAGGGAAACAACAAAATAATAATATATATAAAACAATATAAAATTCTCATGACGTTTCGACCATAACTCAAACGGTCGTCTTCAGGTGAAGGGACGAGACTGTCTGGAGGACACCTGATGAAGGCCGCTTGTGTTGTGGCCATAACGTCGTGAGAATTTTATTTTGTTATTTTATTTAATCAATTTATTATTTTATTCTCATTCTACGTGACTTTACCGAAAGAACCAAAGAAGATGAATCATTGCAGTCACGAAAGCTTTAAATCGAAATTTAAACTAATTACGATTTCCGCTAATTCATGATTTCATAGTTTAGTTTCATTTATTTGGTATAGCCCTGTGAGCCATTCGGCTCTTGAATCGGGTGCAACCGCAGCAAACAAACAAAAACAAAAACACGAACAAGAAAACATCTTAAAGTGATGATTTCTGGACCCCGGGGTCCCGTCATACGGTTCAATTCACAAAGAGTGAAAACAGCCACCCACCCGCCACCACCATCATCATCGTGCTGGCTGTCAAATCCCGCAATGGTCTCAAATGGTGTGCGGCGGCCCTCTCGCACTGCTGATGTCTCATCGGCGAAAGCGTCACCCTGAAAATTAGTGAAGAACGCTGCTGTTATAAATTGGAGATGGGCCATAGACAGCATTCTGCATCGCTTACCGTCACCAGCAAGCAGAGAGAGAGAAAGAGGTCGTTGGGTGTGGAAGGCCGTAGAGGTGTTCTTCGTGGGCTTTCGAAGAAATGTATTTTGTTTGTAACAGTGAAAGTCAAACGAGGGTGATCAGCGTGAGAAGAATGCACTCGCTCCAAGCGCTTCGGGTTCGCCAAATTCCTTACAACAGACGGGTATAGCACGTGGCTTTAGAATTGCTAGTGCACACACGTGCAGCGCAGCACTGCCACATTATTTGGAGACGCGACGCAGGCATTGGTGCACGAGAATAATAAATAAATATAAATAATCTTATATATCATTGTACCTCCTTGGCCAGTGCAAAATATAAGAATAGGATTTTTTCTCTCTCCCTTTTTTCTGGCAACGAAACTGAGCTGTTACGCCTTTTGGCGTCCTCTGGTCGAACACCGTTTTGAGACGAGGCTCAAAAGAAAGCCGTCTCTGGTGTGGATCAATCAGTTTCAAGGACAATGCCACAGATATTGTCAGAGTGTGTGGTTAATGCAGACATGATTCCTTGTAAAAAAGGTTTCAGTTTTGTTGCCACAAAAAAGGGGGAAAAAAAACCCATTATTACTCTTTTATAAGTCGCACAACTTTATCTATCTGTGATGAACGCTGCACTTCCGTCGATTTCATGCAGGGGACGCTGCAAACCTACACGCGTCCCCTGCATGAACGACGGAGGCGCAGGGACAGACGTTCGATCACGTTGGAATCGATCTGCAGACGGCGGTCTTCTCGCACGGCCAGCAGCTCTATGTCGCCTGATCTCGATCACGCAATCCCAAACTGGTGAAAGTCCGCATCGAACCGAACCCCCGGCAAGGCCGTCTACTTAACGACGAGAGAAAATTTCACCACGAAACGTCGTTTTCAATGAAGTCTTCCAGATGTAAAATGATATAAGCTTTTAATGAAGAAATACAATTATCTAATTCAAAACATAATACAATTCAAAGAAGTTTCATTTTGAAACTTCAAAGCGGAGCATCGGGTGCTTGCGTGAATGCGTCATTCGTGTGCAAATTTCTGTTCGTGTCTTTCCTGGCCGATGGCTGTAAACGGTTGTGAGGGGGCGCTATAGCCCCCCCCCCCCCCCCCCCGGACAACCCCTATTACATAAATATTAATTCAACACATTCCTTAATAAACGACGTGGCCTTAAAAAGGAAACGTATATCATAGGCGAAGTTTTGAGTAATGACCCTTCTTTACATATAGAGGCTAGAGAGCTCGAGTGGACAAGAGTTGAGACATTCCCACGGCAGGATCAAGTATGCCCATAGGACGACCTCTGTTTTGCCAGTGATGAGTCAAATACTATTTATCGAGAGCACATATGGGTCTAGAACGGCAATTATGCAGAAAGTGAATAAGGCATATTGTTATTTTCCATATAAATGTAGTGAAAGACCGTGGATATTGTTATTTTCCGTATAAATTTAGTGGAAGGCCGTTACGAAAACAAGTGGTGAGCAATTGAAACAATATTAAGGCAATTCAGCACGTATGTTTTCGCGACCAATATTATCCATAGTAGAGGGGTTTTTTTGGGGTTAGATCGGGTAAATATATATAGTAGTAAGGCATGCGTGATCACCAGTTCAAATCCGATTGGTCATTTCGGCCCATCATACATCTGGGCGAGTCGATAAAATAGTACCAATTTGTGAGAGTTCAACAATTATCATCTTACGAAATGGACTACCCCCCATCCCCTGCCATATGAATGTGGAATTTCCAACGCAGGTTCACAAGGTCGTCAAACGCCATCTATTCGCGCTCTCAGATGCAGGCAGTGTCTCGGCTTGCAAAAAAAGTATCCGGTCCCCTGCTGTGGTGGCCTCTCGCACCACTGTGTTGGAAAGCAAATATTCACCTGAAGCTAACTCGTACGAGACACCCCTTAATTTAACATGTTTATTTCTTGTTAAAACAAGAAAACTCGGTCATTGCAAAATGACATTCGATGAGACATTTCTGCGCATGGATTTATTTCTGATGCTCTCAGTCTCGAAAGGGAAAAACACGTGACGGGTTATGAATCATTTTAAATATTAATCATTGGGTTTTATATTCAACCTTGTGCGTGATCAGCCACGTATATCTGTGTCAAAGACGTTCCCAGTTGAAACATTTTAAATCTTGCATCCCCCCCCCCCAAAAAAAAAATTGGCACTTACGCAAATGAACGTTATTTGTAGTATGCATCATATATTGAATACATGAATATATATACGACGTGGAATACAAGTAAAGTATTTTTGCCCTAATTCATTGCTGCTCACAGCCGTAGGACGACAATTACGGGAGCACAAAGGACAGCTCTATCTCACCGCAGATAATATAGCCGCGCGAGTTTTGAATTACGAGCCACATTTGAATGCGTACACGTCCATGTGCTCGCATGCTGCGTTCGCATTTTCGGCAGCTTTGAAGTGCGGGCGGGTTGGGGAGGGGGGTCACGTTGGCAGCCAAGATTGAGAAATGTGGGGGCGGATTCGAGGCATTGTGGTTGGGGGCACGTGGGGGAAATGCTTCGAGCGTGCCGCTTCCCCGCGGCTCAGAAAATGTAATTCGAATATCGCTTCGCAGCGTCGATGATTGTCATTACGCGAGAAGAGACAAGTCGCGGGAAGGCATGTTGATAATCGGTTATTGCTGTAGATGTTTGATTTCGAGGGTATGCCCGGAACGACGCGTTGGTGTATCGTCGATGTGTGGTAACTCGTTGCACGCCCGCGGACGACCGGGAATGATTGCAGGGACCCGGCAGAGCCGCGACGCGTGTTTGTTTACGGCCGGAGCAGCACGCGATGTGAAACAACAATAAATAACGAACCGGAATAAATATCAACGCAAGCCCACGTAACGGACAGCGTGCCACCAACAGATGCATCAACAGGCCAGGCTGTTCTCGCGAACGGCACGGCACCCCATCGCGCCTCGCACGCCTTTCACGCGATCGTCGCTTCGATTGCAACAAACGCTTCTCGGCCTTGCCCAGACCACCAGCGCAAGATATTATGATCATCGGTATTATCGGTTAGTACAGTGGTGCTTCTTAACCTGGGGGTGCGAGATGCCCTTCCTGAGGGTGCAAGACGTGGCCAGATTTGTGGGTTTTTTTTTTAAACGAAGGTAAATAAATGAAACACAAATTAATCACGGGCACGTAAGTACAGCTACTTTATATTCTTGGTTCTTTCGGTAAAGTCACGTTGAAGGGAAACAATAAAATAATAAAATATATATAAAACAATAAAATTCTCACGACGTTTCGACTGCAACACAAGCAGTCATCATCAGGTGTGAAAACCAACGGCAAGAACATTTGAAAGAAGTGGTGGTGTGGTGAGAATTTTATTGTTTTATATGTATTTTATTATTTTATTGTTTCCCTTCAACGTGACTTTACCGAAAGAACCAAGAATATGAATCACTGCAGTCACGAAAGCTTTAAATCTAAAATTTTACAGCTACTTTGTTTCATCAAACCTCTGAGTTTATTTATTAACATTATAAATGTTCGTGACGTTTGACAACCAAAGGGTTGCCAGGCTGCAGTAGAGGTTAAAAACCACTGCGTTCGTACCACGAAACCTGCAGAGACGAAAGATGCATCCATAAACCTACGTGTTAAAAAGGCTACGTGTTAAAATGAAAGATGCAGCCATCCCACCCCCTACGATGATGATCACAAGACACGATGGGAGTCTTTGCTTTCCTGCCATTTGTGAGCAGAACACCACGGTGCTGTTAAAATCTATTTGTTTTCATAATAAAAGTTTTTTTTTGGGGGGGGGGGGGGGGGTAGATGGCGTGAATAAAAATGTGTCGTCCATAATAGAGGTTTTTGGGTTAGATCGTGTAAATATATGTTGTGTCGTTAAACCCGACACCACCCGACACAGCCAACTAGTAAGGGTTGTCACGTGAACAGAACGTGGCCAATTCGTCACTAGTACAGCACTAACCGGTGTGTTGGAGAGCCAAGCCACAACATTTACAATCTGAGTACGACGTTTCGCCAGTAATTACAACTAGCTTCATCAGGCGACAGCCAGATTTGTGGTGAAGTCTGTTTCCTTCCTTATATAGAGGCGTAGATGTGGGGACCACGAAGTGGGGGGGGGGGGGGGGGGTTGGGGGGAATTACTGAGTCAACGTACGTGATGCATTATGCGAGCCCTTTGATCTTGTCCTTCCTGTCTATTGTGTTTATTAAAATACAGGGTAGTCCCCGACTTACGATGGAGATACGTTACGACGACCCCATCGTAAGTCGAAAATATCGTAAGTCGACATTGGCCTAGCCTACCCAGGAGTCTTAAAGAATGGTGATAATTTAGCAAAACAGAGCAATTTACAGTACCGTACTGTACAAACTATATACTCTATGTATTTATTAACTACAATACTGTATTGCACATAGAAAGTTTTTTTCAGGAAACAATCCTATCTGCTATAAAAACTTTTAACATGCATTGAACGTATGTATCGTATCGTGGTAACCCTAAAATGAAATCGCTAAAGCTATGTATCATACATGCATTGAACGTATTATAACGTATCATATTCTACTATACTCACCAAGATTGTCTGTCGTCTGCAAACTTGAACGATTTTAGGTTGTTGATGGCCACATTAACTTAGTTGTCGGAAGAGGAGGATGGCGATGATATAGTACAGTATCGTACCTCGTACGCTGCTGCGTTTGCCTGCCGCGCGAAATTACAAATATTTTACAATTTTGTCATATCGCTATCGTAAGATCGAAATATCGTAAGTCGGACCATCGTAAGTCGGGGACCACCTAAAGTCCTACCAACGGTAATCCCTACTGAAGTACGCTGCCCTTTGTAGGCATTCATTTAAATAATGTATTACCGTATTTGATTAATCGCTTCCAAGCAGCACTAAGACGGTAGCTATCCGAACGGTTAAAATTATTTTGATTTTTTTTCAATTTCGATAGATTCTCTAATTAGTCTTGGCCAGTAGTAGCTAGTTTTGCACAAAACTTCAATATTATCAAAATAATTTGAGTGTCCTTGTTGGCACGCGTGTTCTGCTACTGCTGACAGTTGCATTTGGGAGAATTTAATATTTCTCTGATGTTCTTTTAGTCTCGTGCTGATATTATGGATGATATTGGATGATATTTTAGTCTTGTGCTGATATTATGGATATTGGTCGCGAAATCCTACGTGTTAAAAATGTGTTGTTAAACCCGCCACCACCGGACAAAGCCAATTAGTAAGGTTTGTCACGTAAGCAAAACGTGCCAATTATTTACTAGTTCAGCACACCGATTGTGTGTCGGAGAGTAAACCCACGACAACATTTACAATTCGAGTACTGTGACGTTTTCTGGGGGACGCGGGCCCCTGACTCCCCCTCCGGGGGAGGGTTGATCTCGGGAGGGCTGCAGGCTCCGGACTCCTCGCTCGTGTGAGAGCCGCCGCTATTCAACTCCTCGCTCGTGGGGAGGGGGCCGCCGCTCCCCGGCTCCCCTCCTCGCGCCGCGGCCCCCCGGGTCCGCGGGTCCTGTTTGGGGGGCACAGCTCGGGGCTGGCGCACGGCTGCCTGGAGTCAATCCGTCGCTTCTCAGCCACTCAAACGCGACGTATCCGTTCGCACAACCCCGCGCACCACTCGCACGCGCTGAACCGGGAGTCAGGGGTCAGAGGGCATTGGCGTCCTTCGCAGACGCGTTGCCGCCGAGGGCGGGCAATGGAGATTGTTTAAAGGGCTGCGGGGCGGGGATTCGGAGTCGGTCTTAGGGCGACACACCAATCGCACGCGCGGGACGGGGGGTCGGGGGTCAGAGGGTAGGGACGTCACTCGCACACGCGTAGCCGATTGGGGGGTTGTCTCGGAGATTCTTTAAAGGGCTGTATGAATAATCCCATGTGTACCCAGGCGAGTCCACCATCGCTCACCGTGGGCACACGCTAAACAAAGGCCGTGTGGATAATCTCGCGTGTACACCGCCCGTCTACCTCACGCACACGTTAAACACAAGGGCGCATGAGTAATCTGACGTGTCCCTGTACGCACACGCTAACCACGAGTTACACGCAGGGGCAAGCGCAAAACGTGATTAAATACACACTCGCGTGCAAGCACAGGGTATAACGACGCAGGAACCCTGGTCGGGTGCGCACACAATGGCCGCCTCCACAGAGTTACCCGCGCGCAAATCCCCGTACCACGACGAGCGGACTCGCACCACCATGCGCCCGTTCCACACTCGCAGAAACCACACGACAAGGTTTATTTATCACTAACGATTTATTCCCGGTGTGTCCTCGCTACTATCACACAAATCAGTATGAGTCAGCAGGGTAGGTCTAACCTATCTCCCGATGGTGTACACCCGATCTACCTTGTCCCCTTAGAATCCAACTCCCTAGGATCTTACCCTAAATCCCCACTCTCTCCTGCGTACTCACGGTTCGGCTCGGATGTGCGGGAAGCCATGGAGAGGCGAGGCTGCACGAAATCCTCGCTGGGAATGGGGCCTGGCTCCGCTGAAACTCGTCTCACGGACGATCCAGTGGCCGGCAAGGTGACTACCACGATCCCTGACTTGAGAAGAACACGTGACTCGTCTATCCCTACCTTCTCTCGCCTTTTATTGTTCCCTACATCAAAGGTAGTTCGGCGCTGATCCGCTGGCCTTCCCGGCCAATCAGGTGGCTCGGATTTCCCGCCACTCTCCCCGGGCCGGTGCTCTCTCAGACGTCCGCATTTTACCCTCTACACAAGCACATTTGTCCTACCAATCAGAGGACCGGCCCTGTTTTCCAGCCGTTCGTGACTCTGCTCGCCCCCCTACCTGCCTGCTGACCCGTGTGTGTTGTGTGTGTTTTCTACCCGCGGTGGCTGAGCAGCCCGTCGTGACCACGTGATTACAACCCAAGTCACGGCGCCGCGGTGCGAGTTAGCCTCGGGGGAGGTCGCCCAATGCCCTGGTCGCAGGAAACCGTGAAGCTTGGTCCCATGAGAGGGCTTCTGGGTGAAAACCTGCCGGCCAGGTGACCTCCCCTCGGGGCTCTATGTGGGTGTGTGTGTTCATGTGGGGGCTCTATGTGTGTGTGTGTTCATGTGGGGGCTCTATGTGGGTGTGTGTTCATGTGAGGGCTCTATATGGCGGTGTGTGTGTGTTCATGTGGGGGCTCTATGTGGGGGGGTGTATGTGTGTTCATGTGGGGGCTCTTGGGGATGTGTTCATGTGGGGGCTCTATGTGTGTGTGTGTGTTCATGTGGGGGCTCTATATGGCAGTGTGTGTGTGTTCATGTGGGGGCTCTATGTGGGTGTGTGGGTGTGTTCATGTGGGGGCTCTATGTGGGGGGGGGGTGTATGTGTGTTCATGTGAGGGCTCTTGGGGGGGTGTGTGTTCATGTGGGGGCTCTATGTGGGGTGTCTGTGTTCATGTGGGGGCTCTATGTGTGTGTGTGTTCATGTGGGGGTTCTATGTGTGGGTGGGTGTGTGTTCATGTGGGGGCTCTATGTGTGTGTGTGCGTGTTCATGTGGGGGCTCTATGTGGGTGTGTGTGTGTTCATGTGGGGGCTCTATGTGGGGGTGTGTGTGTGTTCATGTGGGGGCTCTATGTGGGTGTGTATGTGTGTACATGTGGGGGCTCTATGTGGGGGGTGTGTGTGTTCATGTGGGGGCTCTATGTGGGTGTGTGTTCATGTGGGGGCTCTTGGGGGTGTGTGTGTTCATGTGGGGCTCTATGTGTGTGTGTGTGTGTTTGTTTATGTGGGGGCTCTATGTGGGCGTGTGTGTGTGTGTTCATGTGGGGGCTCTATGTGGGGGTGTGTGTGTTCATGTGGGGGCTCTATGTGGGGTGTGTGTGTGTTCATGTGGGGGCTCTATGTGGGGTGTGTGTGTGTTCATGTGGGGGCTCTATGTGGGGGTGTGTGTGTTCATGTGGGGGCTCTATGTGGGGTGTGTGTGTGTTCATGTGGGGGCTCTATGTGGGGTGTGTGTGTTCATGTGGGGGCTCTATGTGTGTGTGTTCATGTGGGGGCTCTATGTGTGTGTGTGTGTTCATGTGGGGGCTCTATGTGTGTGTGTGTTCATGTGGGGGCTCTGTGTTGGGGTGTGGGGGTGTTCATGTTGGGGCTCTATGTGTGTGTGTGTTCATGTGGGGGCTCTGTGTGGGGGTGTTCATGTGGGGGCTCTATGTGTGTGTGTGTTCATGTGGGGGCTCTGTGTGGGGGTGTTCATGTGGGGGCTCTATGTGTGTGTGTGTTCATGTGGGGGCTCTGTGTGTGTGTTCATGTGGGGGCTCTATGGGTGTGTGTGTGTGTGTTCATGTGGGGGCTCTGTGTGTGTGTGTTCATGTGGGGGCTCTATGGGTGTGTGTGTGTGTGTTCATGTGGGGGCTCTATGGGTGTGTGTGTTTGTTCATGTGGGGGCTCTATGTGTGTGTGTGTGTTCATGTGGGGGCTCTATGTGGGTGTGTGTGTGTGTTCATGTGGGGGTCTGTGTGTGTTCATGTGGGGGCTCTATGTGTGTGTGTGTGTTCATGTGGGGGGTGGTGAGGGAAGAGCGGCGTCGACCCCGTCGCTCGGAGGTGGCGGCGTCGCGGCCACGGAGTCGGCCGGACGGCCTCGCTACTGCTACGGCATCACGGTGGCAGGCCCGGCCCCGACGGAGCGGCCTCGCTGCTGCTGCTGCTGCTGCTACGGCACCACGGTTTCACCGGTAATTACAACAAACAGCCTCACCAGGCGACAGTCAGAATTTACGTGATTTTTTCACGCGATCTAACCTATATTTGTTCTGCAGCCTGCGCGACAATTTTCGTCCCGTTACGACGGTTGGATTTTTACGAATTCTGCTGCAAAAGCAAAAAGCGACTAAAGAACGTCGCGACTGGTGAAACGACGTCAGCGAGAACGCCGCGCGAATCTGTGATTCAACACTTGGCCGCGCGCGTGGCATTTGCTTAAAAATGCGATACGCCAAAGTTACAGCGTCCGATGTTTAACTTTGTTCCCTCCACCGTCACCGTGGACTATCGTGACACCTTCCCCTCGGTTGCGGGGGTGGGGGTTGGTCGTGCGGTGGTAGGGAGTTTCCGTTCGCAAGATTGCAAGCGAGGTTTCGTGCGCTACGTGAGAGTTGCACGACTTTCATCTCCGTGGAAGAATTGTGACCCAGCCGTAAACAGTGGGGTTCATTAAATTAAAGCATAACTGCAAGCACTGTAGCTTTGCACCCTACAACGACACTCAATTAAGTGATATACTTTAACCTAGCGGCGGTAGCAGTTGGCATGAGCAAACTAAGCAAAAGCGTAGGGCCCCCAATAGATCAATATTCATATTTTAAAAAAAAAAATCCGCATTGGGCCCTTAAGTCAATCAATCCGAGATTTATAACGTGCCATATTCAACAAAGAGCTTAGACGCAAGTGCGGATGTCACTGAGAAAATAAAACCAAATAAATTAAACAGAAGATAACAATACATTTAGTCCGGTCTTCAAAGCACCGACTGTCTTGGCTACAGGAAGTCGTTTGTTCGATCCCGACCCTGACGCCTGTCTATTTGGAGTTTGCACGTTCTCCCCGTGGTGGTGTGGATTTTTCTTCAGATACTCCGGTTTCTCCCTCCACATTTAGAAACGTGCGTGTGGAGTATTTGGCTGCCACTTCGTTGGGCTATCATTTGTGGCCAGGTGGCTTCTGAAAAAGAGCAAAATTTTT
The DNA here is from genome assembly GCF_048934315.1 of Petromyzon marinus. Classification (NCBI taxonomy): domain Eukaryota; kingdom Metazoa; phylum Chordata; class Hyperoartia; order Petromyzontiformes; family Petromyzontidae; genus Petromyzon; species Petromyzon marinus. The sequence continues at coordinate 3,896,837 of NC_133715.1, forward strand.
ACATGTAGTTTTATAATAGCTTAGTTTATAGTTGGCAGATACTGTTCCAGAACAGGGGGGCTGCAGATGACACGCCTCATTCTGCTGTCATGGACCGAGTGGGCTAGCAACCTCCACCGCTAACCAGTGAATCATCGCTCCACAGATTCGCGTTGTACAAATCGCACATTCCATTCACGCGTTTTTCGAGCGACATGGCGTGTGCCCCCTGTTGACACTTTCTGAAGTCACGCTGCCTCTCTCTACGATTTCTTCCGCGGAGACAGCGGCGGATATTTGCTCGGGCATGAACTCCCTTTTGTGACAAATTGCTACGGTAGTTCAGCCACAAAATTCCCAGATCGTTTGCATAATTATATTTGATTTGTTCGAGGAGATTTTTTTAAATAAATAATTTCTCCTCTCTTTGTAATCTGCAGACACATTTTATTGCCAGGAGTGGAGTCTTAATCATTGGCGTGAAATTAACACCACCGTTGGCTTGGAACACTATGTGACTGCAAAAGATGACAGTTACATGAAGCACTGAAAACACAAAAAAAACAGATTCACATCTGCATATTTGATTGTAACCATGAGCAATATCTGTAAGCTGGTTATGTGTGAAGCATGTATTAAACATACAGAGGCTGGCTTTCAAACCTGATGAGCTCACAAATGAAGATGCCACATTCATACGCTCTATTTAAGAACGGAACGGGACGACTCCTCCACAAATCTGGCTGTCGCCTGGTCATGCTAGTTGTAATTACTGGCGAAACGTCGTACTTGAAATATAAATGTTGTGGATTTACTCTCCAAACACACCAGTGTTCTTGTCTAGTAACGAATTGGCACGTTCTGTTTGTGTGAAATACCTTACTAATTGGTTGTGTCGGGTGGTGGCGGTTTTCACAACACATTTGGATTTACGCGATCTAACCCAAAAATCTCTATTAGGGATGCAGAGGCTGTCTGTGGCCCATTTCCACCAATCATTGTTTCCATGTATGTGTGTGTACGACAATTGCGTATTTATGTGGACTGAATGTTGATCTGTTTGGTATTTTTTAGTCATTGGTCAATAATAACGCCTTGGGAGATTCACAGTTACGTGTGTAGTCGACGACTGAAATCCGCTCACGGAGAAGATGTGTGTACTCATCATCTGCTGCGCTGCAAGACAGCCTACGCGCTGATTTTTCTGTAATTGCGCATTCCTGTTTTTTTCGAAATTGCACGCCTTAAGCATCTTCTCATATCGAAGCATGGCGGGATTAAAATTGGTTTAGCCCTTCCCTTCACACCGCTGAAATGCTTCGGCTAAATCATTTACAGCGATGGTAGAATAACAGTCGGGGGAGTCTCAAGTCCTTTTGATTTGTGCACTGACCAACCCGGGCAAACAACGAAAAGGACTGCTCGTAAATTAAAACAAAATATAACGCCAGAAATCTTACGAACGTCGGATGTACGTTGCCTCAATGCGCATACTTTTATAGCCCCAAAAGTGCTTAAATCGTGCCACATATGTACCTTGCATTTTCCTTTCTTCTTTCAAAGAGGCTGAGATTTCATTGCAAATTGAATGTTCAGATTGCAACCCCCCAAAAGAGGGCCCACATGAGCACGGGAGGAAAACACGTGATTGACAGAAGTGAAGGAATAAGGGGGGGGGGGGGCGGGTGGAGGAAGCCCCCACCGATGGCCTTGGGGAATTCGTGGGGGAGGGGGCGAGGTGGGTGGGAGAGGGGGGGGGGCAGGTGGGGGGCGTGGTGGGCAGGGTGGGGGATGCATGAGCAGATGACAGCAATTTCAATCATGCACTCCCACCGCAGTGCGTGTCAAATGTGTGAAAAAGGCAATCACGCGTTGACGGGGACAGTACCGCAGTGAGGCACGCTCAGGGAAAGAGAGAGAGAGGGGGGGGGGGGCGGCGGAGCAAAAAAGTCTCATTGCAAACAAAAATACAGCAGCAGCAGCAGCACCACTCCCGTGTAAATAACAGCAGCGAACATTTACAGCTACTAATCGAAAGCTTTGCCGTGTGTGGCAAAGAGACAATTGTCAGTTTTACGTTTCAGATGTTTACAACTGTGAGGGAAATTACACGTGCAATGAAAGCGTCGTGATTCCGGGGTTGTATAAAGTTAAATGCGATAAAAGTCCAGGAAATTTATTGCGTACGTCTGACTTAACAGCAACAAAAAAAATTCAAACCACGAATTTCCCATGAGCGGTCTCGCGACGAAATGCTGGGGCATCGGATTGGTGGCTCAGAATCGGAATCAAAATATTTATTTAAACCGGAGGAATCCGATGAGCTATGAAGCTCTTTTGAAGAGAAGACCAGTTGGGGTCGGGTAAGAACGTGACATCAACAATCAATGAGGCTCTTTCTGGTCGTTAGCTCCTCCATCTTTCTCGGTCTTCAGCCTCACAGAGCAGCCGGTTGTGCTTAAAGCCCCGTGCAGTTTGTACGTCTGTGACGAAGAGCTTTATAGCTTATCGGATTCCTCCAGTGTCAATAAATATTCTGATTCTGATTCCAGGTTCTTCCTAGCTTGGGCACTGCTGTGCGACACAATGAGTCCGTGAAATATGGAGTTTGTTCGCACCGTACGTAGCAAACCTGTGCTTATACGGAGGTGCGGAGTTTATGTATGCGTGGGGCTAATGTTGAGGCTCTGCCTGTTTGAGCATGGGGTACGAGTATTAAATCAAAATCGCTATTATTTACTGGACGTCTGATTCTGACAGGTGTTTGGATTTCTGTTCCACGACTCCTTATGTGAGCAAGCCAAATGCTCAGACGCCGTGGCACCGCCTACTTACTCTCACATCATAATTCAGTCCTCCACAGTTCACGACCTCATTCTAATTGCTTTACAGCGTCATCATATTTATTGTCTGGTCCCACCAACAGGGTGCGCTTCGATAGTTTTGCTGGCGGCCACTGATGTGCCCCTGAAAGAACCGCCGCTTTTGTTGTTGTTGTTGTTGATTAATTGCAACTAGATGTAATTTCGTCTGTACCGTCTCGTTATTGTGGTCCATGGATATGTGTTATTTATGTGTGCTGAATACGGTTATGAGCAGGGTTACAGTACGTGTTAGCCTTCAACTGCTCATAAACCATGCCAGAATAATGATTTACTTGATAATTAAAACGCATACTCTTGCGTGTGCTTCAAATGCTGTTAAGGCAATGCAGAACAGTGCAGAGGGACGGCTGTTATCCTCAGTGAATGTGAGCGACACTTTTTTTGCGGAGCCACTGCTGGTGTTGCCATCGACCTTATCAACAGCAGGCCGACGCGCATGCAGTGGAACATGGAAGGCTTTGGCTGGCATGGCCTGTGACTGAAGTGTTGTATTAAACACCGTTTAACACGTAGGGCTTTCGCGACCGGTATCATCCATAAAACTGTTGTTTTTTTTCCTTCCACTCTATTTAAGACGGTAACAGGAGGACGTCTTCACGATTCTGGCAATTGGCCTGATGAAGCTGGTTGTTGTTGTTGTTCTTGTAATCACCAGTGAAACGCTGTACTCAAATTGTAAATGTTGTGGGTTTACTCTCCAAACCCAACGGTGTTCTGAACTAGTAACTAATTGGCACGTTTTGTTTACGTGACGAAACTTACCAATTGGCTGTGTCGGGTGGTGGTGGGTTATAGTTGGATATTGCATGTTCTCGCTTCCCATGGCCGTGTGGATTCTCTCCGATTCCTCCGATTTTTCCCTCCACGCGTATAAACAACACGCGTTTAGAGTAATTGAATCATTTGGCGGGATCCCGGGGTCCCGCAAAAATCAGGTCAATAATTCTTATTTTTCAGTCCGCCCCACTCGTGACCCCGACAGCAACGCGCCGCCCGCCCAGACTCGCACCAACAAGCGCCAGCAGCAGCAGCAGGCGGCGATCGACACGATGGGCGCCACCCCACCGGCCAAACGCGAGCCCCGGGGGGCGTCCGCCGCAGTTGCGCGCGGCCACGACGCCCTCCGGTCAGCCGTCGATCCTCAGATTCTTTGCCAAGGCGAGCCCCGCTCCCCCAGGCAGTGAATTTAACGTGTTTATGTAATTTTTCAACTTTTTACGAAACTTAGTGCCCCGAGTAGCTCTCGACGAGGCCAATCGATTGACACTAGTTGTGTTGTCGGTAAGGCAGCAAGACTCGTGTCGCTACGCGGTTTTTCCCACCCCGGGGCAGTGATGGGACCCCGGGGTCCCGCCAATTGCTTCATTTGGCTGCTATACATTTCCACGTGACAAGCCACTTCGCTGAGCTATCATTTGTGGCCAGGTCGCTTCTGAAAAAAAGCTACACAGCTCAGTGGGTCTTACCTGTAAAAAAAATGGTTGCTTAGTTTAAGTCACGACACATTTATATTTACGCGATCTGACCCAAACAATAAAACCTATATTATGGACGTATTGAGCGCAGTAGTATAGTGCGACTGTGGCCATGCAACACGAATGCAATGGATCGTACGGTAACACAATGTATTCTGCACTCTCTCAGTAGTGGAGGAACAGCAACTGGGCACCAACTCTCTCTCTCCTGAAGCCCTCTCGTCGTGGCGAGCAGCAGACCTCGACATTGGCATCTCGCATTCCAAGCACATCGCTGCCGTACGCAAGAATAGCACGGCAAACGGCAAAGTGTTTTCAAACACACACCGTAAGCTCCGCGCTGTCTCCGTACATTTTAATTGCCTCTGTGTAATAATTATGTGCACGCTTACGGATTCATTTTCAAAACCAGCCTCGGTCGAGTGATAGTTTTTTGAAGTGGTTGTGCGCACGAGAGAGCCTTTACAGTTTAATTAAACTGTATACTCTGTCGTGCACTTTGAGATTTATTTTGAGGCCAATTTATCCGCTTCGATGTTTATGTTTGCTTCATGTTGACAGGCAATACGTCGTATATAAATAACCCTGACTAAATACTTGTACATATATAAGGTGCTGGTTTACTGTGATCTTTGATAATGCCTCATAGCCCATTAAAGCATTTTAATATACGTTGCCACAAATCCAGGCCATGTTGACCGATGTTGAACATTTTCTCGAAACGTCGCACTATTTACTCGGCGGGAAAATTCCAGCGTTTTGCTTTCAATTTGCGCCGTAATTAATCGGTTGTTCACATTTTCATCACGTAGTTGAGGGGGTGGGTGGGGTGAGTGGGGTGGTTGGAGCGGTGGCGGTGTCCCTGTGTTTGCAGCCGTGAGCGATGATTATTTACTTCGCCGGTCAAACAAAGTTCCATCAGAGAGAGAGGCAGAGCAAATTAAAAAAATAGATATCTTTTTTTTTATTTGACCAGGTCAGGCCTACTGAGCAGTGTAGCTCTTTCTCAGAAGCGACCTGGCCACAAATGATAGCCCAACGAAGTGGCTTATCATCACGTGGACATTTCTAACAGCCAAATACTCTAGAGCAGGGGAGGGGAACCTTTTTTTTCTGGCAAGAGCCATTTGGATATTTATAACATCATTCGCGGGTCATATAAAATTATCAACTTAAAAATTAGCCCGTTATATTTGGTCAAACATTTCATTAACTCACCCCTAATGCGATGGCTGGATCTGATTCTCTTTGGCGAGGCGTGTGATGTTGTTAGCTGGTATTGATGATGTTGCTACTCGCAACTGCTTTTCCAGGTTTGCTCTACCTAGATTTATTAAATTTCGAGTCCCGCCTGCGGTTGCCTTGGCAGGGCCACACCAAATGATTTCGCGGGCCCTATACGGCCCGCGGGTCGGACGTTCCCCACCCCTGCTCTAGAGGCACGTTTCCACACGGCCACGGGGAGAGAGACATGCAAGCTCCAAATATATAGGCATCGGGGTCGGGATCGAACCCATGGCCTCTTGCACACCACGCCGGGTAGTTAACATCTTGCCACCGTGGTTGAGGTTGGCTCCGTGGTTCACACGCGCGCGCCCACGCGCTCTGAGAATATCGCTCGCCTCCGCCGACGACCAATCTCGCAGCAGGGCGATTGAGGTATTGAGGGGTTGGTCCGCACTGATTGATGCCGGTGGGATTATTTGGAAGAGAATTCCAGGTCAAGTCCCCCCCCCCCTCCACTCCACGGCGGGCCACTGAGCAGCTGGATTGTGACGAGCTAAGTTCGCCTTGGCTAATTCTCTCACTGCGCGTTCAAAAATCAAGCTTGCTTGCCATTTTTGTTGTTTTTTAATGAGAGCAGGCCACTGGTGTTATGCGCGTGTCTCTGCTGAAACAGCACGCACCGTTTCACGAGTAGCGATTGAAGAAGCCTGCAAATGAAGGCTGGACAAGGCGAGCACACAAATAGAGACAGATTCCCCCACCCACCCGCCGTGTAGCCTGTAACAGCCATCGACCAAAGACGGTCACAACATGGCGTGCTTTCCGATGCCCTTCTGTGGCCGTCTGGAACGCTCTTCCTCCCGATAATAGGAACCCACTGGAGCTATGCACTTTAAAATCTGTATTAAAAACGAATTTCTTGAAAAATTATTTTTGTCTTTAGTTTGTTGTCCTTCCCCAGCATCTCCGATTAGCCACGGTTGGCTATGTACGGTGCAAAAGAAGTTAAACATACATAATAGCCTGTTGCCGCAAGTGCTGTTAGCGAGCAGCTATTAAGGCTCACACGGCACACGCCCCTCGTGCAGTGGGGTGGGTGAGTTAACACCACGCTCAGCTGCCTTTGTCTCCCCAGGACTCGTGTTTACACACCTCAGCAGGTGCCCATTTAAGGCTGAGTCGACCCAGGGGATGCCCAGCATCGGTTCAGATACTGGTCACTGATGTTAGAAAGTGGCCAGGAATCTACCCGGATGATGGTGGGGGATCAAACTTGGACGTTGACACCAACCTCAGACAGACTGCCAAATTGGAACGTGGGTGATGGCATAGCATTGACCTACTGACCCCTCTGTGTTCCAGGGGAGGGCCATTGCCCGGATACGTTGCCTTGTATATTAAGGCCACGGTGTTATTGACGAATGTGTTGACATGTTGTGCGTGTTATTTGTACTTGTGCACCACTGCCTACGCAGCAGCAGCAGCAGTAGCATCTCCAAATAAATGACCTGAGATTAAATTTTGATTTAAAGCTTTCGTGACTGCAGGAATTCATATTCTTGGTTCTTTCAGTAAAGTCACGTAGAAGGGAAACAATAAAATAATAAAAATATAAAATAATAAAATTCTCACGACGTTTCGACTGCAACGCAAGCAATCATCATCAGGTGTGCAAACCGCAGCAAGAAAATTTGAAAAAAGTGGCGGAGGTGAAAAAAAAAACTTTAATCAAATTTTCTTGCAGTCGAAACGTCGTGAGAATTTTATGTGACTTGACCTGAGATTAATTGGTGGGGGGCGATATGATAGAGAAGTCCACTCCTATTCATTCATGAGCCCCTGCAATACCGACAAAGCCTGGACTTCCACTCACAGTGCCATCTTTATTTTAACAATGATAAACCATAGTCAAGCGATTCAGGGGATTGTACAGCCCTCTCTGTCACTCCACTGCTGGATGAGGGCCTCCTCACGCCGTTGTGGGTCGTGGAGGTTGTTCGACCGCAAGCAATGCTGGCCAAATTTCGATTTAAAGCTTTCGTGATTGCAGGGATTCATATTTTTGGATCTTTCGGTAAAGTCACGTGACTTTACCGAAAGAACCAAGAATTTCAATGCAGGCCACTTTGGGTTTTTGGTGAAGGCGAGGAACATAGACGTTGGGACCATAGTAGAGTCCAACAATGGCATTTCCCCCCGCTGACAACGTAGCCCTGCAGCAACTGGCAGGGCCTCTGTTCGCCCATCCGAGCACCATCCAGGCTCAAGCCTGCTTAGCTTTTCAGATCCCATGAGATTGAGCAGCAATTGGGGGAGATGTGGTAATCGGCAAAGCAGTGGCTATTTTGGCCGTACGTACACATACTCATCTGCATGAACCTACAGTGAAACGCTACCAAGAACTGCAATGCAAATGCCCTTTCGTAATAAGTGGAGCTGGGCCATCCGATTAATTAAGTGATCGATTACATCTTCTTGGTTCTTTCGGTAAAGTCACGTAGAAGGGAAATAATAATTATTTTATTATGTTTTATTTTTTAATTATTATTTTATTTCCCTTCTACGTGACTTTGCCGAAAGGGCCAAGAAGATGATTCCCTGCAGTCACGAAAGCTTTACATCGAAATTTGATCGATTACAGTTTATCGGTTCGATTACTCGACTAATCGAATGACACTTAATTATTTGGGGGGGAAGTTTCGAAGCTAAACTATAACTAAACACGTTTTATTTTAGCAGATGAGGCCCACTGAGACATTTAGCTCTTTCTCAGAAGCGACCTGACCACAAATGATAGCTCATCATGTGGAAATTGATAGCAGCCAAATACTCTGAAGGCACGTTTATAGATGTGGAGGTGAAAATAAAACAGAGGACGCGGAGAAAAATCCACACGGCCAAAAATAACAAGAATATATATTTTTTCGAATTCGGTAAAAAAAAAACTCAATATATCAAAAGTCACAATGCAACGTGGTGAATACGAGAGAGTTGTGGTCCTGAATAAGTAATGTCACGAAGCAGCCTTTTTAAAGAGCCGCGTGCGTCTCCAGAGCCGCAGATTACCGACTCTTGCCCATGGTAAACTAGATTTCCACTGTAAACTGGACTCCTATGGTGAACTGGACTTGCATGGTAAACTGGAATCCTATGGTGAACTGGACTTCCATGGTGAACTGGACTTGCATGGTAAACTGGAATCCTATGGTGAACTGAACTTCCATGGTGAACTGGACTTGCATGGTAAACTGGAATCCTATGGTGAACTGGACTTCCATGGTAAACTGGACTTGCATGGTAAACTGGACTCCTATGGTAAACTGAACTCCCATGGTTGAACTGGACTTCCATACTGAACTGGATTCCCATGGTGAACTAGATTCCCATGGTGAACTGGACTCCCATGGTGAATTGGATTCCCATGCTGAACTGGACTTCCATGGTTGAACTGGACTTGCATGGTAAACTGGACTCCTATGGTGAACTGAACTTCCATGGTAAACTGGATTTGCATAGTAAACTGGAATCCTATGGTGAACTGGACTTCCATGGTGAACTGCACTTGCATGGTAAACTGGACTCCTATGGTGAACTGGACTTCCACTGTAAACTGGACTCCTATGGTGAACTGGACTTCCATGGTAAACTGGACTTGCATGGTAAACTGGAATCCTATGGTGAACTGGACTTCCATGGTGAACTGGACTTGCATGGTAAACTGGAATCCTATGGTGAACTGGACTTCCATGGTAAACGGAACTTGCATGGTAAACTGGACTCCTATGGTAAACTGAACTCCCATGGTTGAACTGGACTTCCATACTGAACTGGATTCCCATGGTGAACTAGATTCCCATGGTGAACTGGACTCCCATGGTGAATTGGATTCCCATGGTGAACTGGACTTCCATGCTGAACTGGACTTCCATGGTTGAACTGGACTTGCATGGTAAACTGGACTCCTATGGTGAACTGGACATCCATGGTAAACTGGACTTGCATAGTAAACTGGAATCCTATGGTGAACTGGACTTCCATGGTAAACTGGACTTGCATGGCAAACTGGAATCCTATGGTGAACTGGACTTCCATGGTGAACTGGACTTGCATGGTAAACTGGAATCATATGGTGAACTGGACTTCCATGGTAAACTGGACTTGCATGGTAAACTGGACTCCTATGGTAAACTGAACTCCCATGGTTGAACTGGACTTCCATACTGAACTGGATTCCCATGGTGAACTAGATTCCCATGGTGAACTGGACTCCCATGGTGAATTGGATTCCCATGGTGAACTAGATTCCCATGGTGAACTGGACTCCCATGGTGAATTGGATTCCCATGGTGAACTGGACTTCCATGCTGAACTGGACTTCCATGGTTGAACTGGACTTCCACGGTCAGGGATCGGCAACCAAATTAACAAGAAGAGACATTTATTTTCGTATCTCAGAAACCCCACTGCTGTCCTCAACGAGCCAATGCACGCGGCTCTGGAGCCGCAGGCTTTCCTACCCCTGGGAAATGCAAATCATCGCCCCCCCCCCTCCTCCCCGCCAATTGTAAAAATACCTGGGCAGGACCCTCCTGAAGAGACTCACGAGACGCCGTGGGTAAACGAGCGTAACAACAACAATAATCATCATCAGTGTGTGCAAAGGTTGGCTGTGAAATCCCGATACTCCTTCACCTCTGGCTGCCCATTAACTCCGTGTACAAAAGGGGGTAGAGGGACTTCCCGCCCGCCCTCGACACGAGTTGTATCGATTACAATCACGCCCTTAGAATGCACACGCAGTAAGCGTAAATCACACAATAATCACATGTGAACACGGTCGGAGTGTGTTATGCACGTACAGCACAGCTTTGTAAACTATGTAAAGCATCGGCTGCTGTGCGCACAGCATATTAAAAAACAAAACCCCCATGGCCTTCAAGATCGGAGGAGAGCAACTGTGCCCCCTGCTATTCAGAACGTGCTACTGCTCTGCTGTCGCCACGACAAGGATGGCCCGGCCACGCGGCTCTGTGAAGGACGAGAACACAGAATCCCCGTCCGTAACGCCCGGCTTACAGAGAGAAAGTTCTCACGTTCATTTGGATGGTCACCTCGAGAGAAAAGGAGGAGACCCCAAGTGCGGTTCTTCAAGGAAAATGCCCCGTGGGGTGGGGTGGTGGTGGTGGTGGGGGGGTTATTGCGCGTTGCCTTTTAAAAAAAAAACATTACGAACATTCGTGCGCGTTGTTTGAAAACGCCTCCCCGCGATGAACACGGAACGTTCGCCCAACGTTCGTCCAACCTTTGCAACCGTATGCCAACGTTGGCCCAACGTCTGGGTACCCGGTAAACGCGAAGCAGTGGGCCGACGTCATGTGCGTCAACGTTCGTCCAACGCAGCGGTCGGCAAGCAACGTAACACGAAGAGCCATTTTTGTTATATTTTATAATTATATATATAAAAAGAAAGACAACGCAATATTTCTACAGCCGCGATGTATGTGATAATGCGAGACGGCGGTGGTGGCCCTTAATAAATAACCGTCACGAAGCAAGCCCTTAAAGACACCCTAGATCCAACGGTTCCAGCCACATCCCAATGTTGGCCCAACGTTCACACGCTTACTGTGTCCACGGACATGCTGTGTCCGCACAGAGTACGCGAGCAGGAGTGACACGAGGGGGGGGGGGGGGCTTAGAGGCCACTCTGGCAGAACAGAGTTATAAATTGCTTTCTCCGTAACAGAACCGTGCCGCGTGGCAGCACGCAGTGGACCGCGCTTAATTGCTCGCCGGACAATTAAAGGCTGTGATTTCTGAGAGGGTTTTTGGCAATTTCGGTTTGTTTGCTCGGTCAGGGCACTGTCGAAGAGGTCACGGGCAAATGTACGCCGGGTTTGTTGACGCGCTCCCGGAATTGCAATTTTTTCTGTCGTGGTTTGAAACATTTCTGTGGTGGGGAAAAAAAAAGAAACACAAAAAAAGTCCTCCCACTCAAATGATTGCACCACCCACAGGATTTTTTTTGTGGTTCATTACGCAGAAGGCAGAGAATCATTCTTCGGATGCTGATTGTGGGAAAAAAATTACAAGGTCCACATCATTACATTTAGGCTCCTTTATTACCTTTCACAAAAGTTGCCCGTCAGAAGATTAGCATGCAAGCGCTTGGCATCCGCGAGAAGCAATGCCCTAACAGTTTGTTCCACAGCTGTTTCATCGCAGCATTAATTGTGAAAGTGTTTTTTTTTTCAGCGAGGAGTGTGCCAAGGTTTGTAAAGCAGCGTACAATCTCCTATTGGCATGTCTCACTTATATCATGCCAGGGCCATATTTCCTTCAACTCTGAAACTGATTTTGTTTTCTTTGACAACAGCCTTGACTTTCACTCCACGCCTTGCCGTATTCTCCTGATGGTAAGCTGCAGCTTGTTTTTCAATTACTTTCAAAGGCGGTGTTTCCCAACACTTTCAGGGCACTGGGCCGCTTCAACCGATGTAAACATTCCCGCGGACCACCCAGACCGCCAACCCCACTCTTGGTGACAAAACGCATTCACTTCTCTTTCTGAATACCACTCATACTAAATGATTAATATTACCGGAACATAAAAAAAAATGTGTTTAAACGCCGATATAAAGTTGTTGGGGTTTATTTTTTTTGGGGGGGGGGGTGGGGGGAGGCATTTAAATCTTAGGGTAGTTTACCTAACGTCATTTTTGATTATTATTAAATATCATGCTTAAAATATTAATTAACGTCCAAAAACGTTGTCATTACTTCAAGATCGACCACGCGTTTGCATCACAGCCCCTGTGGACCACTCTGGAGGAACCGCCACTCGCCGGTGCTACAGAGAACCGCTGCTTAAAAGCAAAAGCTTGGAGTGCACTTTAGAGAATACGCCACGTCTCCTGAAGGCCCAGATTCCTTCGGCTGTCATCTACCGAACAAACTGTTCCTGCTCAAATTGAACACTTGGGCTTTCGCGACCAATATTTAGCTTCAGAATTTTTTATTTTCATCTAACAGGGCATGAAATTGAAATGCATTAAAATTACATGACACTTTATTGATCACTTCCAACCACTCCCTGCTCTATTGTGGGCACACATTGTTGATACCGCACCCACCTATTTGAGACCCAACATTCGAGGACATTTTCGGAATTCTTGCAACTGGCTGATAATTCTGGCTGTAACTATCAGCGAAACGTCCGTACAAAATTGTTAAATGTTTTGGATTGCTCTCCAACACTACTGTCATGTTTTTGCACCGTTTGCTGTTGTAACGTTCTTACCCACCCCTCCTGGACACCTGTGAAAAAGAGCTTTATAGTTCATCGGATTCCTCCAGCATACATCAATATTCTGATTCTGAAAACACCCCTGTGCTGAAGCAGTGATCCACTGGGAAATTCGTAAATAACATTGTGTGGCCCTAAAAGAAAAACAACTATATATAATAGGTGACGTTTCGGGCAATGGCCCTTCTTCATAGCACATACATAGAAAGGCCAGAGAGACAGGGTGGATAATAAGAGTTGGAGACTGCACTTCACACGAAAGGGGCTTGATGATATGCAATTAAAAAAATGTTTTATGCTTTCCGACCCTGCTTATGTCCCACCTGTTAAGGCCACGATCCACTGGGGAAATATTTTGGAAATCATTGCCGGCAATCGTCACCCACTCTTCTAGAGGTACACGAGGGCCAGAGCCACTCAGGTTCATGAAATAAAAGACAAAAACATAACTTTCAACTTAATGAGATTGTCTTCACCTTCTCATAGATTAAATAAAATGGTGTCCGTCACGAACGGACTTAAAGTCTCCATGAAAAGCAATACCACTTCAAGTGTCTGCATCATCATTATTATCAATACCAATTAGTATTCTTAGCTCTTTCGGTAAAGTCACGTTGAAGGGAAACAATAACGTGACTTTACCGAAAGAGCTAAGAATATGAATTACTGCAGTCACGAAAGCTTTAAATCAAAATTTAATACCAATTAGTATTGAATGTTATTGTAGATTGGGTTGGAGTGGTGGTGCAGTGGCTAGCGCACCCTGAATTGAGTTCAATTCACAGCCACGGCAAAACATCGGTGACGAGTGATATCTGAACCGGTCCTGGGTGTCCCATTTCTCCAATCCGCACTGGCCAGCATTGGCAAGTGTTGACAAACAACCGCCCACGGCTGACACGGCGTGAGAAGGCCGTCATTCAGCGGTGGATTCAGCAATGGCTATCAATATTATATAGATATAAAAGAAACCATGAAAGTTGGGTTCATAGAACTGCAGTATCGTGATGATAACAGCATTTGTAACGTGCACATATATCTGGAATCGGACGCAATGTTCGATCGAGAACTCAGAGGCGCGGAGCCAGAGCTCAAAGTCCCTCAAATGCGAGCCTGGACAGGCAAGTGCTTGGACAGGCGAGAGCTTGCACAGGTGACAAGCCTGGACAGGCGAAGGTCTGAACCAGGTGAGAGCCTGGACAGGTGAGGGCCTGAACCAGGCGAGGGCCTACACAGGCGAGGGCCTACACAGGCGAGAGCCTGCACAGGTGACAAGCCTGGACAGGCGAAGGTCTGAACCAGGTGAAGGCCTGGACAGGTGAGAGCCTGGACAGGTGAATGCCTGGACAGGTGAGAGCCTGCACAGGCGAGGGTCTGAACCAGGCGAGAGTCTGGACAGGTAAGAGCCTGGACAGGGCGAGGGCTGAACCAGGTGAGGCCCTGAACCAGGTGAGAGCCTGGACATGTGAGAGCCTTGAGTTGCTGCTTGAAGATGGATTCATTGTGCTTGGATGCCGCTGCGGGTGTGCATCAGTGGGGGAGAGTTGCAGATGACTGCCGGTGCAGCTACGGAGAACCGCCGCTCCCCCACGGACGGTCCTGGCTCTGGGTACGATGAGCGGAGTGAGAATACGGGTGGGGCGGGAGGCCTTGGAAGAGAGCTCGGTGGCATAAATATATAATGATGTAAATATATAATGGTCACGATATATATTCTGCCGAAGCGCTTTTGGGTGTTAGACATGGAGCAAGTGTTTTTCGTGGAGAAAGTATCCATTTGAGACACTCCGGAAAACGGGACGCGCCCCAGACTTTGGGGTAATTTTGAAAATGCTTGATTTTATAATCAGGAGAACCCCGGTATTGCTTGGGGAAGGCATCGTCTTCCAGAAGTTGATTATGAACGCGTTCAATAGATGTATTCATCCTCCAGTGGGTGCAAAGTTGTAGAGGCTGTTCCGCCCCCCCACATATTTTAATCAGCGCATGATTCAGAGCTGCACGGTGTGATGGATGTCGGCGGTTTAACCGTTTTGAGACGTTTCTGGGTTGGATTTAAACACCGCAATTTCAAGGCGACTGTCAAAAAAAAAACCCCGGGGCAGAATAAATGTAGGCCCTTTTATATAAAAAAAAGAAATAAACCAGTGTCAAGCAATTTTGTCCATCAAAGGAATTTGAATGCAGACTCTTGTAAAGTGTAAATTTAGTGATGTGATTTTGAAAGGGAAACCTTGTTTGCGGTAATGATTGGCCTTGATGTTGATTGACAACAGACCCACAAAGGGGGTGTCTTTGTACGGCTCACAAAGCAGCCTCGATTTGCCCTGACAAGCGGCCCGTAGTGGTCGCCACACGCAGGGATGCACATTTGTGTAGCCATAGGTGGCTTTGATGATACATGTGAGGTCACTGTGAGGTGAGTACATTTTTAGATAACGCGCGATTCACCGGAAAAGATTGATGTGTGAAGGAAAAGAGATTTATTTTTATTAAGACCGATGACTCAATGTGGTTTCTATAGCGTAACTATACAATACAGAAGAGAACAACAGCCAATCATTTTTCTTACAGCTTGCTGCACTAGATCATGATGTTGTGGGGAGCGGGCGAGACAGGAGCCTGGGGACGGTGGTTAAGGTTCCATTCAACCGATCCACGCTCCTGGGAATGCCATGAGGGGCTCCATTCATGCCGCTTTGGAGGAGAAGGAGAACAGGATAACAGTCAAAGCCAATCTCTGCCGGCCACAATGGACACATTGGCCGTGCCTTTGGCGAGCGCGCTGCGCTACTAACACGAAGACCTGTGTACGTACGTTGAACTTCTATCGCGCCGTACGTAGCCAACCGCGCTAATCGGAGGTGCGGGGGAAGGACAACAAACTAAACACACACACAAAAACTGTTCGAACGAAATTTGTTTTCATAGCTCCCAGTGGCTTCCAAATATCGGAAGGAAGAGCGTTCCAGACGGCCTCAGCGGCGCATCTGTACCCCGAGTTTCAGAGATAAGCAATTGCATTTTTGGAACAGCATTGGGCTACTTAAAGCTAATACTATATTTATTTTTCCAGGTAAGGCCCACTGAGATATATAGCTCTTTTCCAGAAGCGAGGTGGACCACAAATGAGAGCTCAACAAAGTGGCTCATCATGTCGAGATGTATCGCAGCCAAATACTCTAAACGCAAAGCTTTTAAATGGAGAGGGTAAAACCGGAGGACACGGAGAAAAATGCACGCGACCATGGGGAGAGAACTCGCAAACTCCATAAATACAGGCGTTAAGGTCGGGATGGAACCCACGACCTCCTGTATAGCAGGCGAGGGGATTAACATCTAGCCACCGTGGCACCCTTGATTGAGTGGCGAGCGATAGCCGAGTTGGTGCTGGGCCCTCGCTTCGGGGCTTGCTTCACTAGTTCGTGCTGACCAGCGTGGTGAAGTATGGTCAACTGATCCCGAAATCCGGTGGGCAGAGGTCTTTACCCAGCAGTGGATTGACAAAGGGCTGAACTTCATCGTTTCTCACGATGTGCTGTAGCAGCCAGTCTCCTCGCTTCAAACGCTAATAAGGCAGTGTTCACCTTCACTGGTGACTGTGGCCCTCCAGTAGAAATTCCACATTCCCACGGTTTGAATAAGTCTATCCACATCGAAATGACTTACCGCAAAGTAGAAGTTATATTCTTGGTTCTTTCGGTAAAGTCACGTTGAAGGAAAACAATAAAATAATAAAATATATATAATATAAAATATATAAACAATATATATTTTATATTATTTTATTGTTTCCCTTCAACGTGACTTTACCGAAAGAACCATGAATATGAATCACTGCAGTCACGAAAGCTTTAAATCAAAAGTAGAAGGTTTTTTTGTATAGAGTTTGTGCGAACAACGGGTGGAGTTGAAGCCCAACCAAATGATTTGCACTTGCAGCATTACCACTGCGTGTCGACCATTCTGAGCCCTCTCGGCGCCGCAGTGATGGATAAGGCCCAACCTGGGCAATGCTGGCGTGCACGCGGCCTAAGCATGGCAGCGGCAATCGGGAGCGTGGAGTGGGGCCAAGCGCTTTGACGTTTGACCCACGTTGATGATTTTCCACTGATGCAGAAGTTTTGTTTTTGCTTAACGCGCAGGGGAAAAGTTTAATTGCCACCAACAAAGAATTCTGAGAAGACGTGAATCATCCCCATTTACACGCAGCAATGTATCCATCATAAACTGACTTTCATTTTCTCCACTCACCACGACCATTTGTTACGTGCACACCAGCAGTGGTAATATACACTCGGCGGCGTGGCCCAGCAAAACAATACCATATTTTCCCTGTTCATCTCACCTGGGACTCAGTGACACAGATCCCACCACAGAGGCCGTATTGATTGGTTTATTTCTTTTGAAATTAATCAATCGCCATGGCCCACATAATGAAAGCTCCCTTTTTTAGACTACATTTTCTCCACCGCTGGATTTTTAATGGATAGATATTTTGTTTTAGTTATTAGATTTGTATTAATGGAATGCTACTGTGGCATAGGTAGCCACGGTGGCGAGATGTCAACTACCTTGCCTGGTATGTAGGAGGTCATGGGTTCGATTCCAACTCTGACGTCTGTACATTTGGAATTTGCGTGCTCTCCTCGTGGTTGCGTGGATTTTTCCCCGGGTCCTCCGGCAATTCCCTCCACATTCAGAACGTGCTTTTAGAGTATTTGGCTGCTGTAAATTTCCACATCATTAGCCACTTCGTTGAGCTATCATTTGTGGCCAGGTCGATTCTGAAAAAGAACTATATCTTAGCCCAGTAAGCCTTACCTGGTAAAATACACAAATTGTTTAGTTTAGTATATCTTTTAAAAATGTTCTTACATTCCACAGTAGCATGCGAAAGGAAACCCTGTCTCTGTTCCAATTTCCACAAATGCTGAGCGAAACAGCTCTTTTTCAGAAGCGACCTGGCCACAAATGATAGCTCAGCGACATGGTTTATCATCACGTGGACATTTCTAACAGCCAAATACTCTAAAGGCGCGTTACTTGATGTGGAGGGGAAAAAAAACGGGTGGACCTGGAAAAAATCCACACGGCCACTGAGAAAGAAACATCCAAACTCCAAATATACATATTCTTGGTTCTTTCGCTAAAGTCACGTAGATAGAAAAAAGAAAAGTAATTTTTTAAAAATATATATACAGCATACGTCACAAAACCTCCTATGTATACCAGACAAGGTAGTTAACGTCTCGCTACCGTGCTGATGATGTTCCTCGCCATCGTTTGAGGTCACGCAATCCCTTTTGGCCCCACGAGTTCAACCTTCAATAACGCAACGCCAGCCCTGATGATGACAATGATGCTGGGAAAGCCGAATGGAGTTCACACCAAGTACATAAACAAACGCCTCGTGAAAGACCTGACCACGCAGAAGATCCACGGCCCTCGATCTTCCACAAAGTTCCCGGGCCCCAAACTCTAAGCCGCATCCACTGCACAAACCATGACAGCAGCAGCTACAGATACTTGATGATGATGATGATCATAATGATGATGTGTATGTGTTTGGGTATGCGTGGATGTTTTGTGTATGTGTGTGTTTTTTGTGTATGTTTGTGTATGTGTTTTGCGTATATGTGTATATGTTTTGTGTGTGTACGTGTATATGTATGTATGTGTTTTGTGTATGTGTGTGTCAGTAGCGGCAGCGGAGCGGTTAGCGCGCTGAACTACAAATTCGGTGACCCGAGTTCGATTCCCCCTCACCCCCAACCCCAGTGACGATTATCAGAACCGCTCCTGAACCTCCCCTAGGGCGACTCAGCCTCAAATGAGTACCTGGTGCGGTGTGTAGTAAACATCGCCACTAGGGAGACAAAGGCGGTCGGGCGTGGTGCTGGCCACCCACCCCCCTGTGTGCCGTGCCGGCCTTCATTAGGTGCTGCTCGCTAATAGCACTTTGCCCCAACAGTGTGTTAAGGCTACACCGGGGATCTTTGTGTGCGTGTGAAAGTGAGTGTGTATGTGTGTGCTTGTGTGTGTGTTTATGTATTCGGAACAGATCCCATTCGTAAATCGGGGACTGCCCAAATCCTCACGGAAGTTCCGCGGGTTCCTGCTCGTGTATGAATATTAATTTTGGCGTTTAATTCCTGCGTTCATTTACGTTCGAGGCAAATTCTGCGTGATCCATCATTCTGCATTCCCCATTAGGGAGAGGTCTTCGCCTATAGGTGCGGTGGGTTGCCAATGCCTTTTGGTCTTTGGCAAATGAGGGGGGTTATGGGAGATCCTCATTAACATTCAGCCGAGGGCAACGTTTGGCATTCATTCGCTAGTCCGTGGCCGATCGTGTGTTATTTTAGTATTGTACCAAGACGGGTGTTGTTTGTTGGCTTGAGAATTCACGAATGGCAGCACGGTTCTTCATGGGACCTACACATTCAGTGGCTGACAGTGGCGATATGCCGCTTGTTGCAGGGGTCCGCAATGTTACAGGCTGGTGTGGGGTGTTACAGGGTGTTGTTGTGGAGTGTTACAGGCTGTTGTTGTGGGGTGTTACAGGTTGTTGTTGTGGGGTGTTACAGACTGTTGTTGTGGGGTGTTACGGGGTGTTGTTGTGGAGTGTGACAGGTTGTTGTTGTGGGGTGTTACAGTCTGTTGTTGTGGGGTGTTACAGACTTGTTGTGGGGTGTTACAGGTTGTTGTTGTGGGGTGTTACAGGTTGTTGTTGTGGGGTGTTACAGGCTGTTGTTGTGAGGTGTTACAGACTGTTGTTGTGGGGTGTTACAGGCTGTTGTTGTGGGGTGTTACAGGCTGTTGTTGTGGGGTGTTACAGGCTGTTGTTGTGGGGTGTTACAGGCTGTTGTTGTGGGGTGTTACAGGTTGTTGTTGTGGGGTGTTACAGGTTGTTGTTGTGTGGTGTTACAGGTTGTTGTTGTGGGGTGTTACGGACGGTTGTTGTGGGGTGTTACAGGTTGTTGTTGTGGGGTGTTACAGGCTGTTGTTGTGGGGTGTTACAGGCTGTTGTTGTGGGGTGTGACAGGCTGTTGTTGTGGGGTGTTACAGGCTGTTGTTGTGGGGTGTTACAGGTTGTTGTTGTGGGGTGTTACGGACGGTTGTTGTGGGGTGTTACAGGTTGTTGTTGTGGGGTGTTACTGACTGTTGTTGTTGTGGGGTGTTACAGGCTGTTGTTGTGGGGTGTTACAGGTTGTTGTTGTTGTGGGGTGTTACAGGCTGTTGTTGTGGGGTGTTACAGGTTGTTGTTGTGGGGTGTTACAGGCTGTTGTTGTGGGGTGTTACAGGCTGTTGTTGTGGGGTGTTACAGGTTGTTGTTGTGGGGTGTTACAGGCTGTTGTTGTGGGGTGTTACAGACTGTTGTTGTAGGGTGTTACAGATTGTTGTTGTGGGGTGTTACAGGCTGTTGTTGTGGGGTGTTACAGGCTGTTGTTGTGGGGTGTTACAGGTTGTTGTTGTGGGGTGTTACAGGCTGTTGTTGTGGGGTGTTACAGGCTGTTGTTGTGGGGTGTTACAGGTTGTTGTTGTGGGGTGTTACAGGTTGTTGTTGTGGGGTGTTACAGACTGTTGTTGTGGGGTGTTGCAGACTGTTGTTGTGGGGTGTTACAGGCTGTTGTTGTGGAGTGTTACAGTCTGTTGTTGTGGGGTGTTACAGTCTGTTGTTGTGGGGTGTTACAGATTGTTGTTGTGGGGTGTTACAGGTTGTTGTTGTGGGGTGTTACAGGTTGTTGTTGTGGGGTGTTACAGGTTGTTGTTGTGGTGGTGTAACAGACTGTTGTTGTGGGGTGTTACAGACTGTTGTTGTGGGGTGTTACAGACTGTTGTTGTGGGGTGTTACAGGCTGTTGTTGTGGGGTGTTACAGGTTGTTGTTGTGGGGTGTTACAGACTGTTGTTGTGGGGTGTTACAGGTTGTTGTTGTGGGGTGTTACAGGTTGTTGTTGTGGGGTGTTACAGGGTGTTGTTGTGGAGTGTTACAGGCTGTTATTGTGGGGTGTTACAGGCTGTTGTTGTGGGGTGTTACAGGGTGTTGTTGTGGGGTGTTACAGGGTGTTGTTGTGGAGTGTTACAGGCTGTTATTGTGAGGTGTTACAGGGTGTTGTTGTGGGGTGTTACAGGGTGTTGTTGTGGGGTGTTACAGGTTGTTGTTGTGGGGTGTGACAGACTGTTGTTGTGGGGTGTTACAGGTTGTTGTTGTGGGGTGTGACAGACTGTTGTTGTGAGGTGTTACAGGGTGTTGTTGTGGGGTGTTACAGGTTGTTGTTGTGGGGTGTTACAGAATGTTGTTGTGGGGTGTTACAGACTGTTGTTGTGGGGTGTTACAGGGTGTTGTTGTGGGGTGTTACAGGCTGTTGTTGTGGGGTGTTACAGGCTGTTGTTGTGGGGTGTTACAGGCTGTTGTTGTGGGGTGTTACAGACTGTTGTTGTGGGGTGTTACAGGCTGTTGTTGTGGGGTGTTACAGGCTGTTGTTGTGGGGTGTTACAGGCTGTTGTTGTGGGGTGTTACAGGCTGTTGTTGTGGGGTGTTACAGGCTGTTGTTGTGGGGTGTTACAGGCTGTTGTTGTGGGGTGTTACAGGCTGTTGTTGTGGGGTGTTACAGGCTGTTGTTGTGGGGTGTTACAGGCTGTTGTTGTGGGGTGTTACAGGCTGTTGTTGTGGGGTGTGACAGGCTGTTGTTGTGGGGTGTTACAGGCTGTTGTTGTGGGGTGTTACAGGTTGTTGTTGTGGGGTGTTACGGACGGTTGTTGTGGGGTGTTACAGGTTGTTGTTGTGGGGTGTTACAGGTTGTTGTTGTGGGGTGTTACTGACTGTTGTTGTTGTGGGGTGTTACAGGCTGTTGTTGTAGGGTGTTACAGATTGTTGTTGTGGGGTGTTACAGGCTGTTGTTGTGGGGTGTTACAGGCTGTTGTTGTGGGGTGTTACAGGTTGTTGTTGTGGGGTGTTACAGGCTGTTGTTGTGGGGTGTTACAGGCTGTTGTTGTGGGGTGTTACAGGTTGTTGTTGTGGGGTGTTACAGGTTGTTGTTGTGGGGTGTTACAGACTGTTGTTGTGGAGTGTTACAGTCTGTTGTTGTGGGGTGTTACAGTCTGTTGTTGTGGGGTGTTACAGATTGTTGTTGTGGGGTGTTACAGGTTGTTGTTGTGGGGTGTTACAGACTGTTGTTGTGGGGTGTTACAGGTTGTTGTTGTGGGGTGTTACAGGCTGTTGTTGTGGGGTGTGACAGGCTGTTGTTGTGGGGTGTTACAGGTTGCTGTTGTAGGGTGTTACAGGTTGTTGTTGTGGGGTGTTACAGGCTGTTGTTGTGGGGTGTTACAGGTTGTTGTTGTGGGGTGTTACAGACTGTTGTTGTGGGGTGTTACAGGTTGTTGTTGTGGGGTGTTACAGGTTGTTGTTGTGGGGTGTTACAGGGTGTTGTTGTGGAGTGTTACAGGCTGTTATTGTGGGGTGTTACAGGCTGTTGTTGTGGGGTGTTACAGGTTGTTGTTGTGGGGTGTTACAGACTGTTGTTGTGGGGTGTGACAGACTGTTGTTATTGTGGGGTGTTACAGGCTGTTGTTGTGGGGTGTTACAGGCTGTTGTTGTGGGGTGTTACAGACTGTTGTTGTGGGGTGTTACAGACTGTTGTTGTGGGGTGTTACAGGGTGTTGTTGTGGGGTGTTACAGGGTGTTGTTGTGGGGTGTTACAGGGTGTTGTTGTGGAGTGTTACAGGCTGTTATTGTGGGGTGTTACAGGGTGTTGTTGTGGGGTGTTACAGGGTGTTGTTGTGGGGTGTTACAGGTTGTTGTTGTGGGGTGTGACAGACTGTTGTTGTGGGGTGTTACAGGTTGTTGTTGTGGGGTGTGACAGACTGTTGTTGTGAGGTGTTACAGGGTGTTGTTGTGGGGTGTTACAGGTTGTTGTTGTGGGGTGTTACAGAATGTTGTTGTGGGGTGTTACAGACTGTTGTTGTGGGGTGTTACAGGGTGTTGTTGTGGGGTGTTACAGGGTGTTGTTGTGGGGTGTTACAGGTTGTTGTTGTGGGGTGTTACTGACTGTTGTTGTGGGGTGTTACAGGCTGTTGTTGTGGGGTGTTACAGACTGTTGGTGTGGGGTGTTACAGGTTGTTGTTGTGGGGTGTTACAGGTTGTTGTTGTGTGGTGTTACAGGTTGTTGTTGTGGGGTGTTACGGACGGTTGTTGTGGGGTGTTACAGGTTGTTGTTGTGGGGTGTTACAGGCTGTTGTTGTGGGGTGTTACAGGCTGTTGTTGTGGGGTGTGACAGGCTGTTGTTGTGGGGTGTTACAGGCTGTTGTTGTGGGGTGTTACAGGTTGTTGTTGTGGGGTGTTACGGACGGTTGTTGTGGGGTGTTACAGGTTGTTGTTGTGGGGTGTTACTGACTGTTGTTGTTGTGGGGTGTTACAGGCTGTTGTTGTGGGGTGTTACAGGTTGTTGTTGTTGTGGGGTGTTACAGGCTGTTGTTGTGGGGTGTTACAGGTTGTTGTTGTGGGGTGTTACAGGCTGTTGTTGTGGGGTGTTACAGGCTGTTGTTGTGGGGTGTTACAGGTTGTTGTTGTGGGGTGTTACAGGCTGTTGTTGTGGGGTGTTACAGACTGTTGTTGTAGGGTGTTACAGATTGTTGTTGTGGGGTGTTACAGGCTGTTGTTGTGGGGTGTTACAGGCTGTTGTTGTGGGGTGTTACAGGTTGTTGTTGTGGGGTGTTACAGGCTGTTGTTGTGGGGTGTTACAGGCTGTTGTTGTGGGGTGTTACAGGTTGTTGTTGTGGGGTGTTACAGGTTGTTGTTGTGGGGTGTTACAGACTGTTGTTGTGGGGTGTTGCAGACTGTTGTTGTGGAGTGTTACAGTCTGTTGTTGTGGGGTGTTACAGTCTGTTGTTGTGGGGTGTTACAGATTGTTGTTGTGGGGTGTTACAGGTTGTTGTTGTGGGGTGTTACAGACTGTTGTTGTGGGGTGTTACAGGTTGTTGTTGTGGGGTGTTACAGATTGTTGTTGTGGGGTGTTACAGGGTGTTGTTGTGGGGTGTTACAGGCTGTTGTTGTGGGGTGTTACAGGTTGTTGTTGTGGGGTGTTACAGACTGTTGTTGTGGGGTGTTACAGGTTGTTGTTGTGGGGTGTTACAGGTTGTTGTTGTGGGGTGTTACAGGCTGTTGTTGTGGGGTGTTACAGGTTGTTGTTGTGGGGTGTTACAGACTGTTGTTGTGGGGTGTTACAGGTTGTTGTTGTGGGGTGTTACAGGTTGTTGTTGTGGGGTGTTACAGGTTGTTGTTGTGGGGTGTTACAGGTTGTTGTTGTGGGGTGTTACAGGTTGTTGTTGTGGGGTGTTACAGGGTGTTGTTGTGGAGTGTTACAGGCTGTTATTGTGGGGTGTTACAGGCTGTTGTTGTGGGGTGTTACAGGCTGTTGTTGTGGGGTGTTACAGGGTGTTGTTGTGGGGTGTTACAGGGTGTTGTTGTGGGGTGTTACAGGTTGTTGTTGTGGGGTGTGACAGACTGTTGTTGTGGGGTGTTACAGGGTGTTGTTGTGGGGTGTTACAGGGTGTTGTTGTGGAGTGTTACAGGCTGTTATTGTGGGGTGTTACAGGGTGTTGTTGTGGGGTGTTACAGGGTGTTGTTGTGGGGTGTTACAGGTTGTTGTTGTGGGGTGTGACAGACTGTTGTTGTGGGGTGTTACAGGTTGTTGTTGTGGGGTGTGACAGACTGTTGTTGTGAGGTGTTACAGGGTGTTGTTGTGGGGTGTTACAGGCTGTTGTTGTGGGGTGTTACAGGCTGTTGTTGTGGGGTGTTACAGGCTGTTGTTGTGGGGTGTTACAGACTGTTGTTGTGGGGTGTTACAGACTGTTGTTGTGAGGTGTTACAGGTTGTTGTTGTGGGGTGTTACAGGTTGTTGTTGTGGGGTGTTACAGGTTGTTGTTGTGGGGTGTTACAGGCTGTTGTTGTGGGGTGTTACAGGTTGTTGTTGTGGGGTGTTACAGACTGTTGTTGTGGGGTGTTACAGGCTGTTGTTGTGAGGTGTTACAGGTTGTTGTTGTGGGGTGTGACAGACTGTTGTTGTGAGGTGTTACAGGTTGTTGTTGTGGGGTGTTACAGACTGTTGTTGTGGGGTGTTACAGGCTGTTGTTGTGAGGTGTTACAGGTTGTTGTTATGGGGTGTTACAGACTGTTGTTGTGAGGTGTTACAGGTTGTTGTTGTGGGGTGTTACAGGCTGTTGTGGGGTGTTACAGGCTGTTGTTGTGGGGTGTTACAGACTGTTGTTGTGGAGTGTTACAGACTGTTGTTGTGGGGTGTTACAGGCTGTTGTTGTGGGGTGTTACAGGTTGTTGTTGTGGGGTGTTACAGGTTGTTGTTGTGGGGTGTTACAGGTTGTTGTTGTGGGGTGTTACAGACTGTTGTTGTGGAGTGTTACAGATTGTTGTTGTGGGGTGTTACAGGCTGTTGTTGTGGGGTGTTACAGACTGTTGTTGTGGGGTGTTACAGACTGTTGTTGTGGGGTGTTACAGGTTGTTGTTGTGGGGTGTTACAGGCTGTTGTTGTGGGGTGTTACAGGTTGTTGTTGTGGGGTGTTACAGGTTGTTGTTGTGGGGTGTTACAGACTGTTGTTGTGGGGTGTGACAGGCTGTTGTTGTGGGGTGTTACAGGCTGTTGTTGTGGGGTGTTACAGGCTGTTGTTGTGGGGTGTTACAGGTTGTTGTTGTGGGGTGTTACAAGCTACTTATGTGGGTATTACAGGCTGCTGCCGTGGGTGTTATGGGCTTTTTGTGGGGTGTTAGAGGCTGTTGTGGGTGTTTCAGGCTGTTGTTGTGGGTGTTACAGGCTGCTGCTGTAGTTGTTACACGCTGCTGTTGTAGGTGTTACAAGCTGTTGTTGTCGTATTAG
The DNA here is from genome assembly GCF_048934315.1 of Petromyzon marinus. NCBI lineage: Eukaryota > Metazoa > Chordata > Hyperoartia > Petromyzontiformes > Petromyzontidae > Petromyzon > Petromyzon marinus. The sequence continues at coordinate 3,922,600 of NC_133715.1, forward strand.
GGGCTGTTGTGGGGTTACGGGCTGCTGTTGTGAAAACCCCACGCGTGCGAGGGGGCAACACTCAATCCCATACAGATGTAACAGGTGGAGTCTACATTTCCTGTTTCCTATACTGCCTTCTCCTGGCGAGCCAGGGTATACGGCTCCTCGACGTTCACGGGAAGGGAGTTTCACGACGTTTTGGCGATCCCCACCAACCTTTGCTTCCTCCACAGAGCTGGATCGCAGTGTCACCTTGTTGGGAGCAGCATTGGCAATAACCGGGGCCAGTTTTGCTGTAGAGCTCATGAGCTATGGGCCGGGCAATGTGGTGGCTACCAATGTACCATTTGTAACATCAGTCGTTACAAAGCGTGCCTTGACATAATGTCTGAATGTTTGTATGTTAAACTTCTTCCACACTGTACGTAGAGAACCGTGCTAATCGGAGGTGCGCGGGGGGAGGGTGAAGGAGAACAAGAATAAAAGCTCATGATCGAGTTGTTTGTTGTTCGATCGCGTAAATATAAATGTGTCGTTAACCCCCGCCACCACATGACGCAGCCAATTAGTAAGGTTTGTCACGTAAACAGAGCATGCCAATTCGTTACGAGTTCTGGACACCGGTTGTGTGTCGGAGAGTAAGCGATCTATTGACAATAATAGTCGCGAAAGCCGACAGCGTGTTCAAGCATAAAGGCTGCTCAACGCAAAAAAAAAACATAATCGCGAGGGCAATCAAGATCTAAATCACGAGGGTCACGAAGGCCGCTGCCGTTGACCCCATCGCATCACCACCATCGCTTCCCTGTGCCAATTCCCTACCCCGGCTGCAGCATCGTCTCACATCATTACCGCCACGATGCGGCTTTAGGTTTTCTCTTCCACTTGGTCGCCGGTCTCTGGGTGCCACTCCAATGTCCGGCTCGGTCACCTGCAATCTTCTTCCTCCACCTTCCACACCGTGTCCCACCCATCACAAACTCCACCCTCCACACGTGTCCCACCCATCACAAACTCCACCCTCCACACGTGTCACACCCATCACAAACTCCACCTTCCACACGTGTCACACCCATCACAAACTCCACCCTCCACACGTGTCACACCCATCACAAACTCCACCTTCCACACGTGTCACACCCATCACAAACTCCCCCCTCCACACGTGTCCCACCCATCACAAACTCCCCCCTCCACACGTGTCACACCCATCACAAACTCCCCCCTCCACACGTGTCCCACCCATCGCAACCTCCTCCTCCTATTCCCAACCCCCAAGTTGATTACCCTATCCCCCACCCTCCACACGTGTGCCACCCATCACAACCTCCTCCTCCTATTCCCAACCTCCAAGTTGATTACCCTATCCCCCAGCCTCCACACGTGTCCCACCCATCACAACCTCCTCCTCCTCCTATTCCCAACCCCCAAGTTGATTACCCTATCCCCCAGCCTCCACACGTGTCCCACTCATCACAACCTCCTCCTCCTATTCCCAACCTCCAAGTTGATTACCCTATCCTTCTCCTCCACCCATCGCAACCTCCTCCTCCTCTTCCTAAATGCATCGACAAACGCTCTCCTGCCACGTTCTCTCTTGAACTTCGAAGTCGTGACATTCCTCACAACCTTTGTATGCACCTGTATTGAAGGGCCAGAAGATTCATTTCCTCGTGCTTTTTGTTGTTGTTGTTGTCATAATTGAACATCCTACGTCATGTATAACGTATACCAGACAGGATGGATATGACGCATTATTGCGTTATTACACCGTCGTAAAACGTACACCAATGTTGATATACAGTGCCGGGTATTGTTTTATATTAAAAAGTAAATCAATTCATCAAGGTCGTATTGAGATACGCGGCACTCTAAAACAAATGACAGCCCAAGGGACCACCAGAGCTTCCTGCAAAACCAATTTCCTGTCGGCAGGTCACTCGAGGTCAAGGCAGGTGATTGTGTGTGGGTGTGTACGTCTAAGTATGGAATCCCTGTGCTCATGCAAGCTTTCATGAGCGCGTGCGCGTGCGTACTTGTGGGGGGGGGGAGTGGTGGTGCAAGGGTTAGCGCATTGCACTACGAACCCAGCGTCCCGAGTTCGATTCCCGCTCACGGCCAACATCGGTGACGATTATCTGAACCGGTCCGGGGTCTCCCCTAGGTCGACTCTCCCTCAAATGAGTAGCTGGTGCGGTGTAAAAAAAAAAACATCGCCACTAGGGAGACAAAGGCGGCCGGGCGTGGTGCTGGCCAACCACCCCCTCGTGTGCCATGTCGGCCTTCATAGGTGCCACTCGCTAACAGCACTTGCCCCAACAGTCTATGAAGGCTATACGGAGGCCTTTGTCTTGTCTTTGTGTACACTTGTGGCGAGTAGTGTCGCAAGGGTTAGCGCACTGTGGTTCTCGCTAACAGCACTTGCCCCAACAGTCTGTTCAAGGCTATATGTGGGATGTTTTTATGTGAAATTGTGTATGGGGGGGGAGGGGATCCTTGGCTTTGTGTGCTTGTGCAAGTTACAACGAGACGAAAATCTTTTTTTTGTTATTGTATATTTAAATTTCATATTTTCAACAAAACTAATTTTCAATGGTACAGTATATTTTTTCAAGTAGTGGTACCCCAAACTTTCGCAGCTCTTAAAATTCCCTTTTCACACCATCGAAGTGTATACCCAGTTGCTGTTAATAGCTCAGCTTATTGAATAATATATTGAGTACATTTATTATATTGATGTAATTTAGACTTAGTTTTTTTCACATCGGTTTACTGTATGATAGTTGGGTAGCGCAGCCCCTTTGGCGTCCATGTACTAGGTGCCTCTGTGGATGTGTAAACTTTGACTTTAACATAGCTATTTCTGTGACCAGTCACAAGCTAATCCCTCAGCTATTTCAATGCTAAATACTCCTGTTTGATATGTAAACTCCTTTGTCAAGGTGCCTCACTTCTCTCACCCAGCTTAAAAAGACGCTACGAATTTTACCAGCGTTCATTGAAGCTCTGTCGTCCCGACAGGTCTGTTCCTTCACCTGAAGAAGGCTACTTGTGTTGTGGCCGAAACGTCGTGATTTTTGTAGTTTTATTTTTTACCTATGTGACTTTACCGAATAGAACCAGAGTATAAAACAACAACGGTAATGGGTCACCACGTGAAGTAAAGACGAATGGATCTAAAACGTCCGAGGTGTGATCTAAATGCAGGGAAGACGGAGCAGAGGAAATAAGAGGAACGAGGGAGATGGGGAGACAAGGCAACATTCCTGGGAGACATATTCTTTGGGTCTTTCGGCAAAGCCACGTAGAAAAGAATAATACTGGTAGGAAACGTAGTGGACTGGAAGCCCAACCGGGATTAATTCACAGGAGGCAGGGGATTTATCGTGTATGTCTGTCCACGTCGGAGGGGTGGGGCTGGGTGGAGAGGGGCTGGTCACCCCGTGGTGCCCTTATATGGACTGGAAGCCCAACCGGGATTTATTCACAGGAGGCAGGGGATTATACACTGCACTTTCTGGTGCAACCTCTTTTACACTGCACTTTCTGGCGTCGTTTTATAATTCTGCTCACTTTTCATTTTGCTTTCTTCTGCGCACGACCCTAACAAGTTTGGCTTAAATATCCGTACATAATTACTTCAAAATTTCCTACCAGCCCCCTCCGCAGGAATGTGTTACAAATATCACGATGTTTCGACCGCTAGTTTTTCACCTGATGACGATTGCTTGCGTTGCGATCGAAACGTTGTGATATATTTTTTTTCTATCTACGTGGCTTTACCGAAAGACCCGAAGAATATTAATTCCTGCAGTCACGAAAGCTTTAAGTCAAGATTTCTGGGAGACTCAACCCGGACACGTGGTGACCTCCCACTGGCAGCATCGCCCACATTTACATAACCACGCCCACCACTCAGGTGACTCCGCCCGCTGCCCAGGTAGCCCCGCTCACTACATCGGTAGCTCCGCCCACTGCGCAGGTAGCCCCGCCCATGACTCCGGCAGCCCCGCCCACTGTTCGGGTAGCCCCGTCCGCTGCTCAGGTAGCCCCGCTCACTACATCGGTAGCTCCGCCCCTGCACAGGTAGCCCCGCCCACTGTTCAAGTAACCCCGCCCGCAGCTCAGGTAAACCTGCCCACTGCTCAGGTAGCCCCGCCCGCTGCTCAGGTAGCCCCACTCACTACATCGGTAGCTCCGCTCACAGATGCCCACTAGCGGCGGGTCAGAAAGTTACAACAGCAAACGATACAAAAACATAATAGGAGTGAAAAGTATAGTAAAGGAAAGCAATGTCACTCAAAATAAATCAACTATTTTTCATTTTACCAGGTAAAGCCCACTGAGCTATTAGTTCTTTTTTAGGAGCGACCTGGCCACAAATGATAGCTCAGCGAAGTGGCTTATCGCGTGGAAATGTGAAAGCAGACACATATTCCAAAACACACAATGGGACAAAATCCCACACGTTCCCAAATGCTTCTGGACGCCAGCTACAGACGGAGTATGCTACTTGATTTTTTTTTTTACCTAGAAAAGCCCTCGTTTGCACGGGTGTCCACAGTGTCATCTAACATACAGCACAGACTACATGATGCACACGTATACAAGCCAATTACCGTGTTCATTTAAATCCTGCACAATAACATTGCGTTGTACGTAAAATGTCTGCGCGCCGCCAGAGGCCGCTAACTATTCGCCGAAAGTGTTTTTAAACCGTGACAAAAATATATTCTTGTGCGTGGCAATATGTACAGCAGCCAAATATACCAATTAATGTCCGGGGTCTGTAAAATCGCGACGAGAGGGCTTCACGAGAGAGGGCTTCACGAGAGAGAGAGAGGGCTCGTGGTTTTGATATCACTCATCCTCCTCCGTGGAAGGGGTGGGGGGGGAGTTCACATCGGGGTTTTCACAAATGCTTGGGGAGACAGGGGGGGAAAAAAAGGCGCATTTCTCTCTTTCGACCAAACGGGGACGTTTGGATGCTTTACTGATTTGCAACACAGAGATGATGCCATTGATTTGTATCATGCCACGCTGCATCATGCGACCCCTGTCATCCATACGGGCCCTCGGCGTGGCCTCTGGTCTCTGATCTGTTGGCAGCATCACAGTGCACACAGGAGCCGCGCCACACTGAAGTAAACACACATTTTGTATTCAGCACCGATGCTGGGTTAATTCAGGCCGCATCGTCCAATGTGGGTTTTATATATATATATTTATTTTTAGATTTTTGCCTTTGGGAATGTTTTTGTTCTGCATCACTGGACAAGTCTACGTCTTTTCACACTGGTCACAGTTCCAAAGGGTTGTAATAGAACATGGGTGAGTGCGTGGACACTTTACGAAAGAAATGGAACAAATGCTGGGAGACGTACAGATAACAGGCATGGAGAGTTGCAACGCTCTGAAGAGACGGGAATAGGAGTGTGGATCAAGACATCATAGTCACTCTTAATATAATTAAGTAGTGGAGCACTCTGGAGGCAGCGTGGGTTGGTGGATTACAAATGTTGTGAAACTCACTTCCCGTGGGCGTCCCTGAGGCGCCATACCCTGGCTCGCTAAGAGGTTGGCGGTACAGAAACAATGTGGACTAATCTCCATCTGTTCCATCTGTATGCGATCGAGTGTTGCACCTTTTTCGGGGTCCTCTGGGTGGTTATCTCTCAAGGTTAAACACTCATCAATTCATTGGCATAGAGGACCGCAGAGCTTGGGCGCTGGCTCACCGTGTGTTACACATTTTAAGCGTGTGAGATGCAATCTGCATGAATGGCATCGCTACATGGAGGTTTTACCTCTAATATGACCACACAATAGTGAACATCTCATCTGGCTATTTACCTCTGATCTGGCCCTACTATAGTAACGTTCTGACTCGCCCTTACTGGACATTTGTGAAAAGAGCTTTATAGCTCATCGGATTCCTCAAGTATAAATACATATTTTGATTCTGACAGTGAACCTCTCATCTGGAGGTTTTACCTCTGATCTGATCCCACTAGAGTAAACCTATCAACTGGAGGTATTACCTCTGATCTGACCCCACTATAATGAACTTCAGCTGGAGGTATTACCTCTGATCTGACCCCACTAGAGTGAACCTCTCAGCTGGAGGTTTTACCTCTGATCTGACCCCCCATGAGTGAACCTCTCAGCTGGAGGTTTTACCTCTGATCTGACCCCACTAGAGTGTACCTCTCAGCTGGAGATTTTACCTCTGATCTGACCCCACTAGAGTGTACCTCGCAACTGGAGGTTTTACCTCTGATCTGATCCCACTAGAGTGAACCTCTCAACTGGAGGTTTTACCTCTGATCTGACCCCACTAGAGTGTACCTCTCAACTGGAGGTTTTACCTCTGATCTGACCCCACTAGATTGAACCTCTCAACTGGAGGTTTTACCTCTGATCTGATCCCACTCGAGTGAACCTCTCAGCTGGAGGTTTTACCTCTGATCTGACCCCACTAGAGTAAACCTCTCAGTTGGAGGTTTTACCTCTGATCTGACCCCACTAGAGTGAACCTCTCAGCTGGAGGTATTACATATTTTGTGGTTCTTTCGGTAAGTTCACGTAGATAGAAAATATAATAATAAAAATAAAACCACAAATACTAACCTTGACGTTTCGATCGCAACACAAGCGGTCGTCATCAGGAAAAGGGGGGTTAGCCTCTAAAGGCAAACTGTTTATAAAGGTTTAGAGATGGGCGTAGCCCAAGCGTGTCAGCAGCATGGGCGGGGCAGCTAATGTTAATGTAGGAGGAAGCAACGCCAACGCAGTGGGTAGTAATAGGTTTTTACCCTTTTAGCCGGCACAAAAACTGACACCTTTATACAAGGGATCATGTTTGCAATAACCACAACACAAGCAGTCATTATGAGACCTCCTTTGCCAGTAACAAGATATAGTAATAGGTTTTACCCTTTTAGCTGGCACAAAAACTGACACCTTTATACAAGGGATCATTTTTGCAATAACCACAACACAAGCAGTCAAAAATGCAAACAAAAAGAGACAACTCTAATAATAATATGCACTGTTCTTGAATTTGATTGGTCCACACCCGAGACGGCTTTTATTAGAGCCTAGTCTCCAGTGGTGTTGGACCAGAAGACGCCAAAGGGCGTACAACTCAAAAACAGCGCACTATCAGAGTATTGAGAGCTCGGGGTAAGCCTTTACATTATATCATTATCAGAGTTGTTTCTTTTTGTTTGCATTTTGACTGCTTGTGTTGTGGTTATTGCAAACATGATCCCTAGTATAAAGGTGTCAGTTTTTGTGCCAGCTAAAAGGGTAAAAAACTATTACTATATCTTGTTACTGGCAAAAGGAGGTCTCATAACGCAGTGGGTCTACACCAAAGGGCCGCCAGGCAATCATTGCACCTTACTCCACACACCCACGCTGTTGATGGTGGAGGTTGCTGCTAGTGGTGATGGTAGTAGTGGGTAATGATGGTGCTGGTGGTGGGCTTCCACTAATGAAGGGCTACTGCTAGTGGTGATGGTAGTAGTGGGCAGTGATGGTGCTGGTGGTGGGCTTTCAACAGTTAAAGGGCTGCCAGGTCTAAAATGGAAACATTACAGCCAGTTATGACTTGAACTGGTTGATAACGTCCTTCCAGTGATTGCTGAGTTTGTACCCATCTTCTCGGTTGAAATTGTGTTTATGTTTGTATATATGATGACGATTGCTTACTTTGTGATCGAAACGTGGTTATTTTTTATTATTATTTTTTCTATCTACGTGGCTTTACAGAAAGATCCAAAAAAGAATAATAGGTTTTACCATTTCTGGCAATAAACATGAGGTTTTAAGATGTTCAAACACCAAATAGAAGCCCTTTGCAAGGCATCAAATCTGCATTAACCACACATACTTATGGTGAACATGCAAACAAACACGTTCTGATGACGTATGCATTGTCTTTGAAACTGATTGGCCTATTCCAGAGACAGCCTTCTTTAGGTCCTAGTCTCACCAGTGTCAGACCAAAGAACGCCAAAAGGCGAACACCACAAAGACAATGCCACTGTCACTGGGGCGGAGCCACAGGGGGGGGCTGGGGGGGGGCTCAGCCCCCCCTGAAATTTTGGGAAAGTCGGTAATCGGGATTACCGGATATCCGACTGCTGCAAAATTCTGCAGGCTGCCACCTTGTGCTGCCACCTTGTGTGCTGCCCTGCAGGCTGCCACCTTGTGTGCTGCCCTGCAGGCTGCCACCTTGTGTGCTGCCCTGCAGGCTGCCACCTCGTTCTGCCCTGCACGCTGCTTGAGCGGCAGCCTTTCGAACTTATCGAACTTATTAGCCACATCAGCGGCTCCGACCTATTAATAAACTCCGCGTTCAAATCCAATAAAATTTGTTTTATACGTTTGTGGCGACAATTGGAAAACATAAACACTGGATATCTCACAATATTGAAGTCAGCCCCACCCAAAGTCAAAATCCTGGCTCCGCCCCTGACTAACAGGGCATTCAGAGCTCAGGGTGAGCAGCAACAAAATGTTTCTCTTTGACGTTTGAACATCTTAACACCTGTGGGGTTTTTTTCGTTATTGCCGGGAAAGCGAAAAAAATACCGAATCTGATTTTTTTTCATACTTTGTGACACTGCCAAAACAAACAAAAAAGATATTAATCTTAATTTTAAGCCTTCGTGACTGCAAGAATCCATTCTCTTTGGTTCTTTCGGTAAAGTCACGTAGTTAGAAAAATAAATAAAATAAAAAATAAGGTATTAGGGGCCGTCCATAAATGACGTCACGCACCTGGGGGGGTGGGGGGGTCAGACATTTGTGACGATGTGTGACGAGGGGGGGGGGGGTTTGAGAAATGTGACGTCACATCAAAATGCGCAACTTTAAATAAATATAGACAACACGTTCTACTTAATTAAATAGACTTTTTGATAAATGTTTTTTTCCTACAACATCAGAGTGCAGCGCCACATTAAATACGCACTACAATGACAAGCGTTTAAAGCGATTTGAAGCATGTTTTTTTATATTTGGGGGGGGGGGGGCACAGCTTTGTGACGTCATATTTGAGGGGGGGGTCTGACTTTTTGTGACGCCGTGTGACGATGTGGGGGGGGGGGTGGTCAAAAATCGTACAAAATCGCGTGACGTCATTTATGGACGGCAATCTGAATCCTGTCGGGGGAGGGGAGGGGCGGGGTCTCAAAACACAGAGGTTTTTTTAACCTCTACTCTGGCACCGCGCCCCACCCGCCCCATCGCACTTTACCCGTGATGCCACGCGCGATTTCCCCCCACCCCCACAGCATCAGCGATGGCGGCCACCGTGGAGAGCGTCCTGGCGCAGGCCGAGCGGGAGGACGCCGAGCGACTCCGTCGGATCACGGTGCACAAGGACATCGAGGTGGAGTTCGACCTGGGCAACCTCACGGCCGTGGACAAGAACCCCCTCGACTTGTCCGAGTTGCGGTGAGCGGCGGCCCCCCGGTTGCGGTGCGTGCGTGTGGAGAGAGTTTCCAGGTGGTGTGGGAGGGGATGCAGCAACATCCACGTGGTGGCCACGTGTTTGGCAGTCTCCGCTGCTGCTTTGTCACTTGGGTCGCTCGAGTGGACACGAGTGCAGGGAAACTACTTACTGCTGATGATAATGATGGTAGAATGGCCGACGGTCAGTAACAATATACCGACTGCCAGGCCAACAGCCGGGAACGCGTTGGGGAGAGATAGAGTGTGAGCCCCGGGCCGCCCGTGGAGATGGAGCGATGGAATTGCTTTAGCTCATCTGGTGGATTGTTAACATCGCAAATGTGGTGGTGGCGGCTTGGGTACGCCTTCATCCAGCAGTGGATTGAGACCATGGCTGACGATAGATGGGGGGGTGTGGGGGGGTCTCAGGCACGGGTCAGCAAGCTGTGGCTCTTTAAGGACCCCTCGTGTTCGTGTGCATTGAGGCACTTGCAATATTCAGTTGATTTTTGCCGAATTAATAAAAATGGGATCTTGTTATGTTTCGATTTAAAGCTTTCGTGACTGCAAGGATTCCTCTTCTTTGGTTCTTTCGGTAAAGTCACGTAGAATGAGAATAAAATAATAAATTGATAAAATAAAATAACAATAAAATTCTCACGACGTTTCGGCCACAACACAAGCGGCCTTCATCAGGTGAAGGGACGAGACTGTCTGGAGGACAGCGCTGGAGCTGTCCTCCAGGCCGCTTGTGTTGTGGCCGAAACGTCGTGAGAATTTTATTGTGTTATTTTATTTTATCAATTTATTATTTTATTCTCATTCTACGTGACTTTACCGAAAGAACCAAAGAAGATCTTGTTATGTTGCCTGCCCCGACCCCCTGTGTGGTCGAGGGCCAAGGGGTTCTGGGTCCCCTTATCCCGAGAGATGTGAGTGGTTTGTTTATCTTGTGGAGGAGAGGGGAGGTTTGTCCCGAAACCTGAGGTGAAAAACGGGCGATGGCCCGGTCTCGCTGGGGCCTTGACCACCCACACGGCACGTGCAGAAGAACATTGAGTCGCTCCACTGCTGGATGAGGGCCCCCTCACGCCACGCGGGTCGCACGATATCCAGGCGCAGCTTTGGGTAAATAGGCGTTCAGTGTCCTGTGTTTTAATAACACAAAAACCAAACACAAGGGCCGTTGCCCGAAACGTCGCCCATTATATATTGTCTTTTTTTAAAAGGCCGCGATCTTTGACGGATTTGATAAGTTTGTTAATTGCACTTGTGCACCACTCAACCAAACAGCGGAAAGCAAATATATGTGGTAAGGAAATTTCATGGATTTTTTTTATTTTAAAAAGTCGATCGCCGTATTTTCTGGATTAGGAGACCATTGTGCCCGGTGGCGCAATAGTTTACACATTTGATAACACAAACGCCTACCGGGTTTATAAGATGCACAGTCAACTTTTGTTTAAAACTACGGCGCAGGGCAAGTCGTCGGTCTTCTAAAAGTAATACTTAAAATTTATAAAGCGCCCTTAATCCGGATAATAGAGTACCGTACTACCGTCCGGATTAAGTCATTTTGAGGTCGTCTCGTGTTATGAAGGTGGTGATTGGTGGTGGTGGTGCCGGGAGACTGGCTGGTTCCTGGGTCTCTGAATGATGCGCATTGCGTGTGTCCGGTGTGAATGGAGAAGTGAGACGATTCAATTCAGAAGTTTTGAGTTCACAATCTCGGTCGGGGTCGACAACAATAACCGTTATCGTCTCCGTGCGTAAACTGTACCGTCGTCATAACCGGTGTTAATTTCCCATTGAATATTTTCCATGTTGCTGGTAGCCTGGAGGAGGCATGTGACCACAACAGCCACAGCCAAAGCGAGTGGTATACTGAATGTGGTGTGCCGGACACGGGCAGATTTAAGCCTGATCATGAATTTCATTGTCACCATCATTGCCACGACCACCCCCATCATCATCATCGCTGCCGTTATGTTCACTATCGTTTGTCGCACCTCCGATGAGCACGGTTGGCCTCGTACGGTTCGAAAAAAGTTCAACGGTACATATACATCGTTGTCTCTGGAAATTATTAAATGACCGCCACCTGTTGGAAAGGCAAGTAGACAATAGTTGGGCTCTGGATGGCCAGACTCCTGTTATAAGAAGGGTTGATGTTCCAACCATTCGGCTCAAGGTCGCCACTGTTGAGCTAGCCTGAGGCTGGTACACTGTTAGGTGGGCAGGCCTGTGCTGTACCTTCATGCAGTGGCTGAGACTGCTGTCCCAAAAACGAATCCAAAAACCCTAACCCCTAAACCCTGAAACCTGAACATGAAATTCTAACCCCAGCACCTAAACGCTATCCTGAAACCCTAACACCATCCTCTAAACCTTATTCTGATATCCTAAGCCCTAAGCACTGTATATGAGGCAGATGTTTATCGTTGCCCCCTTGTGCCTTGCTCGCCTCGGTCATAAATCGCTGTCATTCTTGAAAAATGTGGACGTATAATTGTTAAACTTGAAATTCTGTTGCCTCTGCATTTTCTTACAGGAGAGATAGCGCTGGTTACCTGATGGCCCTGGCAAGAGACAACACACAGCTGCTGATAAATGAGATTTGGAAATTGCCGACGGAGCGCGTTGATGACGTCATCATCGCAAAGGTAGGCCACGTGACCTGCGTGTGTGTAGCCAGTACGACACATCTGTGTCCGCGTTCACGCTGGCTGTCGAAAAGTAATTGGCCTCGGTGGACCAAAAATTTATTTCCTTTCATCAGGAAAGCTGAATTTGAATTTCACGACTGTTTCAGAGAATCCTACAATGGGATTGTTGTGATCATTTGTATGCAATGTTTTGAATCTGGGAGGAAAGCGGAGTGCGTGGAGGGCTCGAATACAACTCGGGAATAATGGCAGACGTTCCACACCGATGGGCTCACAAACTCCAGCGCTGGTCACCAACTAGGCGAGCGAGTATTAGGAGCCGCAGCGACACACCATGGTACCTGCACGAGCCATTTAACCCTGCCTCCAACGTGATGCGTCACAACTGTGCCCCAGCACACCTTGCCATAATCTGCGTGTGCATCGTGTATATATATATGGCACGAAGTAGGAAACGTGGTGTTGTGAAGTCCTTTCACAGTGGAGATTGTCGTGCATATTTTTTACAGTTAAAAATGGATGTGGAACTGATGTACAGTGGTCCCTCGTTTATCGCGGGGGATACGTTCTAAAAATAACCCGCAATAGACGAAATCCGCGAAGTAATCAGCTTTATTTTTTTACAATTATTATACATGGTTTAAGGCCGTAAAACCCCTAACCACACACTTTTATACACTTTTCTCAGACAGGCATTAACATTTTCTCACATTTCTCTCTTATTTAAACACTCAAAGTTCAAACTTTCGCAGATTTCAAAAAAATAAGTACAATATTAGTAAATGAAACCAAAGATCAAAACCTGTTTTCAAGCCCAAACATTTTTGTAAATCTGGCTAGCCGAACGCATTCTGTACTCCCTTAGCTAATCAGGACGCAGAACACGTGTGCGGTTCTCCCTTAGCCAATCAGGATGCCGAACACAATGCGCGTTCATACTGTACGCAGGAAAAAAAAGCGTGCAAAATTACACTAAAAAAAATCCACGAGGCCGCGAAAGGTGAACCGCGTTATAGTGAGGGACAACTGTATAGTAAAACCTTTCCCGTTCCAATGATGTACGTGTACATCATCAGTTTTTCTTCTGATTTGAAACGTGACCAGAAGAAAAACGTAAATAAAATGACTCCCACAAGGCCATGCGGTAGGGCGTTATGGCACAGTCTGGTGCCAGCTATCACAGAGTGCGGTTGTGTCGCTACGGTTCTCTGCGGTGAGTACAATTTCTTTCAAAACGGTGCTATGCCTCTCAAAATGAAATTAACACGGAACCGCTTGCACGTTCCGAGATTCAGCGGTGAACGTGACACACCTTGCAACTTGCAGTTGCCTCGGAACAGGAGAGGGTTAATTGAGGTTGGTCTGCTGTGTAGACGCTCTATTTGGGCTGGTTGTGTTGGACATGTGAGACCATGTGAGAGTAATGAAGTGTCACCAGTGTCTTTCCACTCCCACGCAGCTATCCACCGTCACACAAGCCAGCCAGGATAATACAAATCGTTTATAATTGGAACGCGCAGACTTAGTATTTGCCTTCAGAGGCATAATTATTCGGACGTGGAGGAAACTACAGACATGCAGGAAGGTCTCCCAAGCCTGTGCCAACAATTATCTAAGCTCTGTGGCCCTATATTGGTTGTATTTTGCCATACCCATGAATGAGTGTTTATCCAGTTGATCATCGATTATCCGGCATGCGATTACCCAGCTTCCAACATTATCCGGTGGTCGCAGGGCGATCTGGCAAAACCGCTCTAAAGGCTGTAACCAGTCTGGCGATCGGCACCGTGTACGTGACAAAAAATTTAGCAATGTTCCATTTCATTGTCATATTATAGACAGTACATAATACACTACATTTAACAATTTAAAGAATGAAATCCTGCACTATATTTTTCATGACTAATAACTACAGTCATAAAAGCAGAAAATATACAGTGCTATCCAGCGAAAAATGCGTGTCAAACACAGTCATGTCGTTGAAACACCATAGTACGTACATCACCCCATGCAGAGTCTTCGAGATTGGAGTGTTAAGTACGGTTCAGTAAATGGGGTATCTTTTTACATTGATATAGAGTAAAACATTGGATTGCGAGCATAATTCGTTTTGGAAACGTGTTTGTAATCCAAAGCACTCGTATATCAAAGCACTCGTATATCAGTTGTGATCACGTGACGCTCAGCAGACAAAGCGTATATACGTACTGCTCGTATTGCAAAACCTCGCTCGTTTATCAAATTCATATTTATTTTACATTTTTGCTCGTCTTGCAAAACACTCGCAGACCAAGTTAGTCGCAATCCAAGGTTTTACTGTATTTATTTTTGCCCGCGTTTATACCAATTTCATATCGTGAACAATTTTAAAACAAAACATATACACAACACCTAATGTTATGCAGGAATGTGCGCAAATAATCAAATGTCAATAATGATGGTGGAGTGATTATCCGGCGTTTTTGAAAATCTGGCGCCACGTTCCCCCTCCCCGAAGCCGCCGGATAATCGATGATCAACTGTACATCAGAGAGGAAACCTGCACATCTCAAGTAAAGCCATGCTTGCAGGGCGGTTAACCCTCAGTTCCTACACAGATGGCATTCGCATACACATTTAACAACTGGCTGTAACCGCCATACCCGTGACGAGCCGGAAGGTATGGCCACCTTCGACACCCAACGGGTCACGAGGGAGTTTCAGGGATTTGTGTGTGATCCACCACCAACCCTTGCTACCTCCAGAGTGTTGGATTCCAAGCCGCGTGCAGCGTAGCCTCCTGCAGCGTAGCCTCCTGCTGCACGTGTCTTTGTTCATCGCAACTAATTGTTGTCGACGCTCTTCTCTTCCCACCCCCTTCCCACTGTCTGCAGCTTCCAAGCCCAACGACGCCTGTGCCCAGGGAGAGGCCGGTGGGTGTGATGTCAATTTCACCATTATTCTCGGCGTTATTGTGTCCATCTCCTCTTGTATTCCGGGACCTCGGCGATCATTGAGGCATAATTTATATGCCAGTGGTGTTATCTCCATCCTGCGTGGTTCCTAGCAACGGTTTACCATATCCTCCAGATCTTAAGAGGCATTTTTTCTCTCCCGCAAAAGTTGTGGGTTTCGTTTTATAATCCAATACGTATGTGTGTGCGTGCGATTAGTTGTGGGAGCAGTAGTGTAATGGTTAGTGCACTACGCTACAAACCCTGCGACCCGAGCTCGATTCCCACCCACGGCCAACACCAGTGACGATTATCTGTACTGGTCCTGGGCCTCCCCTAGCTCGACTCAGCCTCAAATGAGTACCTAATGTGGTGTGTAAATATCGCCACCCTCTTATGTATCGTACAGGGCTTCATAGCTGCTCGCTAATAGCACAGTCTGTTAAGGCTATATGTGAGATCTTTGTTAGTTCTGTATAACTTTATTGACACTGGGCACACGTTTGGGGTCCATTGTACTTTCCGGAGCATCTTGTAATGAAGAGAAATACGGTATCGTCAACACTAGCTAAACTTGATTCCTGTACTATGTGCCCCTTAGATCCCCAAGGCTCGTCCGGCTACGCGCTGGGAAGAGTTCGCCAGCTTGAAGGGAATCAAGAACAGAAAGAAGAGCCGGCGTGTGTGGGACGAGGAGAAGAAGGTACGAGTATCCCTTCAAACGTAGTTTTCCTAGTGAAAAGGATGATCAGTAATTCATTATGTCTGGGTTCAACTGTGTACTCGATTTATGCCGCCGACAATAACATTTTCGTGAAACTACCGACTACTGAACTTGTAGCAGGTATGGCCCACTGAGCTATACAGCTGTTTTTAAGAAGCGACCTGGCAACAAATGATAGCTCAATGAGGTGGCTAATCACGTGGGTAATTTAGCAGCCCAAATACTCTTAGACGCGTGTTTATAAACGTGGAGGGAAAAAACCGGAGGACCCGGAGAAAAATCCACGCGACCACGCAAACTCCACATATACAGCAGCCATGCAGGGGGAATATGGGAAAGAAGCAAGGCATGAAGCAACTTGGGCTCGGTACCAACAACAACAACAACCAACAGCGAGCCCCTAGGGACAGCCAGCGTGTGACGAAGGCAGCCCCCAACAGATGCCAGGGCGGCCTCAGCAAGGGGGGTTGTCACTGTCATGGCCGGCTCGGCATGTGCATTGGTAACGTCGTTTAACATCGGGTGTGATGCTGGCCTTAATAGGTGCTGCCGAACAACACCTGCTTCAGCGGTCTTTCCTGGTCTTAAACTAGCAGGGCGGCGGGGGTTCCGTGTGTGTGTGTGTGCAGGAGTGGCGGCCACGCTGGGGGTATAAACGCGCCAACGACAACACACAGGACTGGCTCATCGAGGTGCCGGATCACGTCGGTGAGTGCTCGACAGTATCCCCTTGCACCCGCCGTGTGCAGGGCCGGACAATGTTGCCGACCCTGCGAGCCACACTTAGAAAGCTTTGTACGGCCGGGAGCCACAAGACAGAGGGGGCACGGTGGTCACACGGCTGGTCCTCTCGCATTTTGGTTGACTGTGGGAATGCCCCGGGAATGCTCATTGTTTGCTCCGCTCCCAGATAATTTTTTTTAAACATTTACGGTATT
Organism: Petromyzon marinus; assembly: GCF_048934315.1. Lineage (NCBI taxonomy): Eukaryota > Metazoa > Chordata > Hyperoartia > Petromyzontiformes > Petromyzontidae > Petromyzon > Petromyzon marinus. Next base: position 3,939,308 of record NC_133715.1, read on the forward strand.
CCCTCGGTATGCGCGAGGGATACATTCCGGAGATGCTCGTGAATAGAACATTTTGCGGATAATGATATTGGCCTTCAAAAACCTATCTTTTACATGATTTGCTTTAAATAACTTTCTCATCACTTTCTTGCATCACATTCTCTCATCACTTTATATCTCATCGTATTTTTTCTCTCTCTCTCGATGCAGTCGTGTAGAGTACCAGATGCGGTTCGTGAATAGCCAAAATCACGGATAGCAAGTTCATGAAAAACGAGGGTGTACCGTATTGTGCACCCAAACATTTCGTAATATCTGGCACATGGTATGATAGTTCATGTGAGTTCAAGGGCGCTGTGATACAATTAAAGCGGACTGCGATGGAATCGCCAACCTTGCTGATATTAGTCAATCAAATGAAGGGAGTGTGTGTCACATGACTCGAACCATGGCTCAATTGGCATGGAATCGACACAGCGATTAATCCGCAAATTGTGATTGAGTGGAATCAATACACTTAATCTCGAAAAACGATACACAATACCATATATGGGCAGAGACGCCCCTTACGGCCAAGGCCCAGCCCACTTCCGTATATGGGCAAATCTCTGATCGGTGATTTTGTCGGGTGTACGATTTTTATCGTATTACAGCGCTCACCTTGACTCTGAGATGCACGTAAAACGTGTAGGTGAACGTGACAACGGGGCGAGCGAGGGATGCGTGTGTTGGTTGTGAGCTTGGCCTCCCCCCCCCCCCCCCCAACCGCCCTGTGTTTGCCGCGCCTCCTTTCCCAGACCCCAACGAGGATCAGTTCGCGAAGAGAATCAACGCCAAGAAGGAGCGCGTGGCCAAGAACGAGCTGAACCGCCTCCGCAACATCGCCCGCGGGCAAAAGAGGAGTGGTGAGTCGCCTGCTCGCCCACCGCTGATGCCTGCGTGTGGCCGCTTGCCGTTGCAGACGCGTCCGCGCTCCCGCGTCGACGCACACGCGTGTCGGGGACGGAGTTGAAACTAAACTATAAAAACTATAAAACTAAACTATTTTTATTTCATCAGGTAAGGCCCACGGAGCTATATATAGCTCTTTTTCAGCAGCGACCTGGCCACAAATGATAGCTCAATGAAAGTGGCTTATCGTGTGGATATTTATAGCAGCCAAATACTCTGAAACGCATGTTTCTAAATGTGGAAGGAAAAACCAGGGAACCAGGGGACCCGGAGAAAAATCTGTGCGGCCACGGGGAGAACATGGAAACTCCAAATATACAAGCGTCATGGTCAGGGACGAACCTACGACCTCCTCTCTTCCAGGAGAGGTAGTTAACGTCTCGCCACCATGGCACAGTTGATGCTAATAAAGACTCCGTTTCGATATTGGAGGTCGCAAAAGGTCACGAATATTGGAAGGAACTGTGAGGAGGAGGAGGAGGAGGAGGCATTGTCCCCCACCGCTGGGATGTTAACGGCTCAATGAGAGAGAAAAAAAATTGATATGCCGTTGGTATTTACATGTATATGGTGCTGCATGGGTATCGCTGTTCACATCTGAAAAGTAAAGTAAACACGGATAACTAATTGATACATTTGGTTGTGAAAATTGTTAATCAACTTACAGGTGAGTGAAAAACAATAATTGGCACGTTAAACGCTTGTACGCATGGTAATGTGATTGTCGGGTGGTGGAGGGTCTTAACGACACAAATTTGGTCAGATCCATAACGTGGCCGCACTCAAAAACCATTACGAATCGAATATGGACATATATATCTCATTGCCCCAAAATTGAACTGTTTAATTTATGGTCTTCCAGACCAGTGTTTTCCAGTTTGTATAAGCAGGCAAAACTTTGACTGGTTTTGACTATTCAGCAGGGTGTGGCCAAATTTGTTTATGTTGGTGGGTATCCTGGGGGTAAAGATGCACCACGTGGTGGTACACCAGCAGTCGTTGGTCTTACAGAAAGGATGATAACAGTTCTGAGACATTTCCACCACTGGGCAGGCCGAGCGAAGGTCAAGAAGCACACTGTCCAGTGCTCCGTGAAGCACTGAGAGTTTACTTTGTAAAATACTTCAAGCACGTGCGACAAATAATGAAAAGCTCAAGTCCTGAATATAAAAAAAAAATGCAAGACCGTAACTGTTGCCAAAGTATTAGCGACGTTCGCTTATTTCACTTGTGGTTTCTGCCCCTGCCCTTTTACTCTGTCCTCTAGTCCCCTAGCGTTCTCCCCTTTACGTGTTGATTGCTGCCGATGTAAAATGTAAATAATCGTTTGGTGCTTTGTTGCGTTGCAGCATCTGCTGCGGGCGCCACGCCGCCTGAGAAGCCGAGCCGCGACGATGTGAGTTGCCCCTCTTTAACCCGCACCTCCGATTAGCCACGGTTGGCAACGTGTTACGGTGCGAAAGAAGTTCAGCCTGCGTGCATGTCTACCACCCAATCTGCCCTTCAGTGTTCGTCGCAGAAGGAGAAGCTCGCGTCATCCCACGCAAGCTCTGCGATGCGCGGGCCGCCCTTTGTAATGAATCTGTTGCCGGTCGGCAGCTCGTCGGCATTGCACCTGCCGGGGGGAAACGCATTCCTGCCGCTAACGACCAAAACACAGTGACGGTGCGGCGTGGGTTCACACGGCGTGCGAACGAGACCGCATTTGCCGGAAATGTCGCAGTGAGAATTGGTTAAATTTTCGGGCGCTTGGGTCGATTGTTAGACGGCACAAATGTGAGAGGACGGCAACTACTTGGGGAGGCCTTCATCCAGCAGTGGATTGATCATGGCTGATAATGATGATGATGAAAGAAGAGAGAACCTTTTGTCTCCTTTAAACGACGACATTGCGTACAGTGCTCGCCCCGTGCATCTCCCATCCTGCGGTTCTAGCGCTGTTGTGTTCAGTAGCGTACAAACAAACGTACCGGCCCCTGTGTGTCGTCGCAGGTTGTGTCTGTATAGACGAGCCAAGGCCAATAGAGTGAGCGCTGTGATCCTTGTCGGTGGATTTCAACGGGCTACGCGATCCACCGGAAAGCTCTGACCAACAATTACCCTGATTTAACCCTGTAGTATATACAATAGCCGTGAAGTACTAACGCCATCTATTGGTGGAAGTTAATGTATGATTTCTTACGGGATTCTACTTGCCATGAGCCGTTTTGAAAGTTGCTTACGCATGCGCTTGTCATGATTTGTCCTGAGACCCACGAAATAATGTTTTGCCATCCACCCGTGGGTCCACGATCATCGACGTGATCGGCCACCGCTAGTCTAGACACTGGCCGCGTGTGAGAGGCGGCCGTGATTGAGGAGGTGGTGGTGGGGGTGGGGCAGTCAGGAGTGGGAAGGGCAAGCCGCCACCATATTCGCCGAATTAGTAAAACGCAGGCCCCAATTTTCCAGGTGACGTGACGTTGCCCGCTCTTGTGTCTGTGCTTGTCGCTGCAGCTCGGGAAAGCCATCTACGTGGCCAAGAGGGCAACTGCCTCCGTCGGCAAGTTTCAGAACAAACTGGTAAGCCGAGTTGCGGTCGTGATTGAACATTGTGAAATGTTCGGGCTAAAACATTTAGATTTTTGTCATGGTCTTAACGTGGTGACACGGACCCTGGGCCAAGGGGAATGCGCGTTTTGCTATTGTAGCCATCCCTAAACACTTTTAACCGCACATATGATAATTAAATATACCTGTATATTTTAAGCAGCCGTCCATGCAAATTGCATCTCTTCAAACGCTGTAGAATTGATAACGCGCACAAGATTTTAACGGAGGCACGGGAAACGACAGATAAAACAGGGGGAAGGCAGCAAGAACCGGCGCCAACAATTTCCCAAGCTCTGCGGTCCTATAATGAGGATGTTTGTACCATCTTCATGAATGAGTGTTCATACGTGTGGGAGGAAACCCACAGCGGTTAATTTCTGTGCTGCGCTGAAATAAGGGCGATGATGACCAAGGCGTTGTTTAACTGGCGGTGTTTTGTTTCGTTACTTTTCAGCCAAAAGAAAAAGAGGACCGGAATTACGGGAAGAAGAGAAAGGTGGGTGCTTGCCCTCTGGTTCCAGTGTCCTCAAGCGTTCTCTGTTTAAATTGTGATTTAAAGCTTTCGTGACCGCAGGGATTCATATTCTTGGTTCTTTCGGTAAAGTCACGTAGAAGGGAAACAATAAAATAATAAAAATGTAAAACAATAAAATTCTCACGACGTTTCGGCTGCAACACAAGCAATCATCGTCAGGTGTGAAAAACCACAGCAATACAATTTGAAAAAAGTGGCGGTTATTTTTGACGTTAGCACCACGGAGAGCGATTTTATAAACCATTTCGGGTCTTAATTTATTGTTCACTCTTACGGTGGCTTTCAGACCGCATTCATCATTTTTGTCTCCCCCCCTCTTTTCCGAACATAGATGGACTCGTCCATCTGAACAAACTGTCAAATCGCTCTTCGTGGTGCTAACGTTAAAAAAAACCTCCACTTTTTTCAAATTTTATTGATGTGGTTTTTCACACCTGATAATGATTGCTTGTGTTGCAATCGAAACGTCGTGAGAATTTAATAGTTTTATATTTGTATTATTTTATTGTTTCCCTTCTACGTGACTTTACCAAAAGAACCAATAATACATTCTCTGTTTATTTATTATTACTGCTGCTCATGGCATGTGCTGGCACATTATTAACCTGACCATTATTAGACACGTGGAGATCTGCTCGCATACATTGGACATCCGTGAATAAGAGCCCGCGTAGCTTATCGGATTTCTCCAGGATAAATAGTGGTTCTGATTCGAAGGTGGCTCTGAGCAGTGCGTGTATGGGAAGATCCCTGGATTCCATCTTCCGCGAAGCTTATGGGCAAAAACCCTAAACCACATCCGCTGCACAAACCACGGCAGCAGATGCCGATACTTGAAGACAGACAAATGGCTAATTAAAACCTCTCCCGTGTGTGACTGTGGTCACCCAGAAACTAACCATGGGACATTTTTACGGCTCTATTCCTGATTTGCAAATATGAAGGGGCGGCATCATCACAGACCAGCGATGCACTCTGCTACTTCCGACGCGATTATCTGGCTCAACCACCTCAATGTAAAATGTTATAGTGGTTCAACATCAACATCAGCAGCCATGCAAATAAGGGCATGTATGCACAATCCCAGATGGCGCGTAGGAAACCGTTGATACTGTGAAGGCTATGCTTTGCGCACAAATGTCCGCGCCTTGTGGCTTTGTGTGTTCAGCTCCGCAAAAATAGAAATATCTCCAGTGTTAACGGCTCAACATTGGTTGTTCATCCCATGTCTGGTTTCATGATATCTTAAAAAATATATATACCTAAAATCTCGCGTTTACGCAGGCTGATTAAACTGTTGAGCACTTGGACAAAGTCGATAGGCAAAAGTTGTATTAGGCTCCCAAAGGATGCTGTGTACAAGAAGAATAACTTTGTAGATTTGGCATTTGCGGCATTCTTATAGTGCAAGGCTGTCGCGGAGGCAGGCACTGTTTCACACCGGACTGGTTTCACAGTAGGGGCTGATGTTGCTATTACAAAGAACGGTCACTGCATCGCACGCTTTTAGATGCGCTTCTGCGGGCCGTCTGGAATGCTCTTCCAATTTTAGGAAGCCACTGGGAGCTTTTAAATCATCTCGATTGAAAACTCATTTTTTTAGAACCGAGAGGGAAAATGTCTAGGACAATGAACAATGGATTACAAATAATCTTGAAGGTTATGGAAGCGACACACAGATGGCTTGGTCACACGTTTATAAGAGGAATAAATATAAGAGGAATACAATCCAAGAGGTATGCAGATTATAGACCCATATACTGACGCATAGGTCCGTAGACTCGCACAGAATGTCTTGCCCTTATCAACTGGTTCGGTCTCACTCAGCATACTTTCAGATGCCCTTCTGTGGCCGTCTGGAATGCTCTTCCAATATTAGGAAGTCACTGGAGCTATGCACAATTACATCTAGATTGAAAACTCATTTCTTTAGAACTGGTTTTTGTGTTTAGTTTGGCCTTCCCCCGCACCTCCAATTAGTACGGTTGACTACGTATGGTGCGAAAGAAGTTCAACAAACACGTGTAAATCTAGTTCAGTAACTCGCAGGTACGTTTTTCTTTTGAAAAATTCATCACGATGTACATATAACGTGTGCATGCGTGTGGTGCAGTTCTCGCCATTGGTTGGAGACCTGTCCAAGGAAAAGGAGCAACAGCTGAGTATGCTGAAAGCCATGAACAGCAAGAAGCCCAAGATGGACATCACCAGGGTAGGTCTTGACCATCGCCTGGAGGAAGCTGGGTGGTTTATTATGACAACGCTTGTTTACCCGGGAAAGCCTCTCACAGAGTCTCGCAACTCTTCTTCAGGAGGGTACTGCCCACGTTTTCGCAATAGGGGGACGATGGTTGTTGTGTATATTCCAATTGGGTCATTTGTGGCTTTATTTTTTTTTATTTGGACCTTGACCACCGGCACATGATGGGGCCACTCTCTTGAAAACAACTTCACGGGGAGATCATTGACGTTCGCTCTGAAATAGACGGTGCGCGTATTTTTACGTTTAGCACACTGGCAGCGTTAACCACGCCTGGCAGTGGGATTCGAACCTCCGCAACGAGCGTAGAACGAGCTAGCGCTTGGGCCATTTCGCCGTCATGACACTATGGGACTTAACTTTATCCGATTTTGTCACTTGAGGCCGAGTAGTCGAGAGCTGATGGAAAACTCTGCAAGCAGGCAACGCAGTTAATGCTGTGTTTGTGTCAGAACATGGAGCCAGCTCCGTTGCAATCTTGGTTTTGACACTTGGATAAGCTCATTCCAAGATTAAATCGGGTTTACAAGCATTTTTGCTTTGGACGATCTCGTCCTGGTCATTGATGAAATGGCAAAAGCCTGAAATGCGTATGACGTTTGTGGTTTTTGGTTTACTCTGCATTGGCTCTCGTCTGGAATAATGTGTTTGTATAGCAAATGATTTATGTGTATGGTGAGCACTTTGCACCAGCCGAGGAGGGGTGGGGAGGGCTGCTTTGTGATGTGTAGTGCCGCTAGGGCTTCTTTGATGTCGCGATCGGTCTCGCTCCCCGCGCTGCTGTGATCCTCTGCTGACTGTTGAAACGGTTACAGTGATCTGCTAAAATGAAGCCACTGCAGCTGTGAACTTTTAAATATTGATTGAAAATGAATTTCTTTAGAACTGCTCTTTGTGTTTAGTTTGTCCTTCCCCCTTCCACCCCCACCGCACTTCTCATTATCACGGTTGGCTATGTACAGTGCAAAAGAAGTTCAACATAAGCACACGTCAAGGCGATGCTCATCTGATTTACAGCCCTGAGCCACTGGGGGAAATTCTACTTGCCTATGTCGGGGGTGGTTTTTCCTTGGGACAACCACTGATGACTTCCCCACACGAAAATGGTAGATATTTTAATGACCCCAGAGGGATGATAGATCGAGTCAACCCCTCAATGAGGAATTAAACACTCCGTCCTTCCGCCAAGTCCACCTGACCAGGTGTCGACGACCATCGTGAGCGGCCGTGTCGCCCCTGTGATGTGGCAATTCCACGTTTGGCAATGACTATCGTGGCTCTATTAAATTTTTCAAACATTTAATCTCCTAAAGAACTGTTTACAAAAACAATAACGTTCACAGTAATATTTTAAAGTCCTGAAAAGCAATGCGATATTACCCGTTACATTTCCAGATAAAATGATGGCATGACAGTTTTATGACGTCAACGTTTTCCGAGAGCATGTGCTTTGTACGCATTGTAGATTGTGAAATTGTAACGAATATAAAGACTGATGGCAGGCCTTTGTGGAGTGAACAGCAGTTTAAACTTTCAGCAGTATTTGTACTCCAAAGCGCAAAACCCAGACGATAAAAATGTTAAACACAATTAAAATGGTATCGGAGTAATCGTTGCATCGTGAACTTTGAAAATTCTGTCAAGTAAAAACTCGTCCCCACTAAAGAGGACATCGCAATACAATGTAAGGACCCCACGAGAACCAGGAGTTGCTCTTTTAAAGGAGATCTGTTTAGAAGTGCTATGAAGAAGAGCCATTGCCCAAAATGTCACCTATTATGCTTATTTTTAAGGCCACAGCGATATTAACGAATGTGTATTCATGTCTGCACCATTGCCAACGCAGTGGCAGCATCAGTGTCAACAAACGCTTTGTTTAGAAGTTGATTAATCGTTTTCCCATGCATGTGGACACGTTCGCTCAGGCCGTGAACAAGCAAATTCGGGAGGAGCAAAAGGAGGCGGCTCTGGAGAGAATGAAGAAGAGGGGCGGGAGGAGAGGTGGCGGCGGTGGAAGGGGTGCTGGGAAGAGGTCCGGAGGATCGGGCAGAGGAGGAGGCGGTGGCGGCGGTGGTGGCAGCTCGAAGAAGGGACAGGCTGGGAAAGGGCGGAATTCTTTCTCCGGCAAGATGGGGAGTAAGTTTGGCAGAGGGGGCAAGAGTAGTCGGGGTGGAAAGGGGAGAAAGTGAATAAGGATTTGTGTAAATTTGTGAATACCTTTTCAATAAAAGAAGCCGTTCCTTTTTTTTCTGTTGCGGAGTTGTTTTTGTCATGAGCAATCTGTACGCATATTAATTTAAGCGAACTACCGAGCGTGTGTGTTCATGAAACATTTCAATGCATTTAATATCTCGCCGACTCCAGCTTGTGTATTGTATTTCGCTGATTAGTTGTACGGTAAAGCAATGTTCTTCGTTGCAAGGCCCCGTGTGCCCCTGGTGGCCTTTAGTGCGGGCCCCCCCCCACAATACACGGAGTGAAAACACCCCCGTCGTGCTTCTGTCAAACCCCCCCAATGGTTTCAAATATGTGGTGGGCCCTCACACTGATGATGTCTTTTCGGCGAAAGTGCCCCCCCCCCCCTCTGAAAATTAGTGAAGAACACTGCGGTAAAGATTAATTGCTGAAAATATATTTTTTCAAGAAGTTGCTTTAATAGTTTTGAATCCAGTGGGCCAACTGTCATTAAGGCATCTGATGAGGCACACTGCGTTTTGGATGATCGCGTGGAGGTGATTCAACTCGAGTGGAGCGAGCGTGGAGGTGTTGTGGCTGACGGTTGGGTTACTTGACAGCCGAGTTGAGCAAAAGAGCGAGCGAGCGATCAAACAGAATTTGTACTCGGTTCTTAACTAGTGCAGGGCGGAGACAGTTTCTGCTTCGGGCAGATTACGTCTTTTTTTTACACCTTGCATTGAAATGACTTTCTAATTATATGAATTCGATGTCTGTGTGCACGTGCGCTTAGGGGGGAGCCCGTGTTCATCTTTTTTTTCATGCGCGCGCGCCCCCGTTTCAATAGACGTCAAAATTTTCCAACGAAAGGTTACTGAATTTGTACGTAGAGGGAAACTTGCTTAAATTTCACGGCAACTGTAAGCACATTGGAACACTGCTCGTTTGCGTAGTTCCCATTTCCTGCTGGAGTCGAGCCAAGAGGAACCCCAAGTGGCAGCTGTTTCGAGCATAAGGTGTCCGCAGAACCGGGCTGGCAAGCGGGTGTTAGTATGAAGACGAAGAATATGTTTTACCCTTTGGCAACAAAATGCGTGTTAAGATGTTCAAGCACCAAATATATACCTTTTGCAAGAAATCATGTCTGCATTAACCACACGTACTTGTGATGCTCTGAAAAGTGCATTGTCTGTGTCCTTGTTCTTTCGGTAAAGTCACGTAGGTGAAAAAATAAAATTAATTCAGTCACGACGTTTCGATTGCTTGCGTTGCAATAGAAACGTGATTTGTTTTTTCACCTACGTGACTTTACCGAAACAACCAAAGAATATGGATCCTTGCAGTCACGAAAACTTGAAATCTAGAATGTCTGTGTCCTGTTCGCCTTTTGGCGTTCTCTGGTCTGACACTGGTGAGACCGGACCATAAAGGAAGTCGTCTCAAAGACCATCCGTGTGTCGTGGGTTCCACGGAGGCGCACACTTGAACTAGGAGGCAACACGTTTATTACACGGCCCAAACAGTGCTACTACTTAAACGTTACAACGGGTTAACTCGACCCCAGCAGGGTAACTACATAACCGGGTCAGTCAGTAACAGTACTGCCTGACCCACGATACCGCACGTGACGACCGAAGATCGAAGAGACGTAGATTCCAGAAGACAGCCGCGATTGCTCTCGGGACCTCGGCTTTATGCTGCCGAGCGTGGCCTCACTCCGCCCTCGGTCACGCCCCCTTCTGGATCTCACCAGAAGGTTCTCGGCCACTCATCACGTGTCCCTCGAGCCACCCTTTGGGCCCCCTCGCTACCCTGTCCCGGTCACGTGGCCTCTCGGGTTCCCCCAGATTGTCACGTCCTCACTTGACCTCCCCCTGACCGTCACCAGAACCATGCCGCCTGGGGCCCGCTTCCATGCCATTCCTCCTCTGGTGCCAGAGAGAGACTCAAGACGCACAGTTCCACTCTTGTGACAGCGGCTGGCACTAAGCGCCGTAGTGACTCCATATACGTCACTACACGTATTGATTGCACTATGTAACACAAATTTGTTCCTGGGTAGTAAGTGTTATATCGTCAAGGCTTATGCCTCAAAAGTACAGAAAATGGCTATTATTCCCCACAAACGTAATCACTTCTAAATCTTTTGTAGTCATTTTTGTATTACTTGAGTATGAATACATGTTAATTTTGATTCATATGTTTCTTTCTAACTTTATGTGAACGAAAATACATAAATTGCCCGTTTTCTCATTGAAAATAGGTAAATTTCAAAATATCACTGTCCTGGCCACAAAAGCAAAGTTTGTGGGGAATAATATCCATTTTCTATACTTTTTAGGCATAAGCAATTAAGAAATAACACTACCCAGAAAAAATGTTACACTGTTATCAGAGCATGTTTGCATGTTCACATGTTCACTACACGTTATGTGTGCTTAATGCAGACTTGATCCCTTGCAAAATATATTTATTTGGTGTTTGAACATCTGAAAATTGTTTCATCGCCAGAAAGGGTTAAACCTATTATTTTTTTCTTCATACTTTGTTTGCATGTTCACCACAAGTTCTGTGTGGTTGGTTGATGCAAGGGATCCAGCCTTGCAAAATGTATCCGATTCGGTGTTTGAACATCTGAACACCTGTTTCATTGCCACAAAGCGTACACATTCTTACTCTTCATGCTGTTGATGCTGGCGTCAAGGCGCGTCTGCCAGTCTGAGACGGTGACGCTGCGTTTGCTTTCCACACTTAAGTTAATGCAACGTCCCGGGCCGCATCGCTCATGTTCACCGTGAAGCGGATGGGGTCATTATATTTTTTTAACACGCGTTATTAACTGTGGATGTGTTTACAAAAAATCGAGGGGGGGGGGGGGTTTGTTTGTTACCTCGGCCAGCTGTTGAAAGTGAACCGAAACATGTTTTTTGATGAAAGAGAGAGGTTGGGCAAGAGGTCTGGGTGAAGTGTTCGTGGGGAGCTGGAGGCGATCGTCAAGAGCAACGATGGGCGGCAGGGTGGCTGGGTGGTTAACAAAAGCTCGTGGCCTCCAGGCAAGAAGAATCTTCGATTATATCAAAGGCCGGCGTTCCGTTTGTCCGTAAACTAAATGATGAGAGCCTTTCAGAAGACCTGAATCAAAAAGTTATAGAAAGTGGAGACAGGAGCTAGTATAAGGTAAGTCGCCGAAATTCTAGTCTCAAAGTTTGTGTTTCAGCCAAAAAACATCTTGCTTGAACGACACCCATTTGGCTGGGGACGTTTCCGAAGCGTAAATTCCACAATTTTTTTTGTTTAAAACACATCATCCTAAAGCATGTTCGTAAAAGTCACGCCCATATAAAAGTTAACCATTTGGGCTGAGCGGGGCGAGAAGTACACTGCTATAATTAAATCTTGTCAAGTTGCACGTTCGGTGCAAGGATCTCCCCGATGCACGCGCTCACTCACGCCACCAGCAGAGGGCGGGAGTGGCGCGCGTGCTGGCGTCTCTGCGTGGCCGAGGTGGTGATGCTTCCCCGCTCTGTGAATCTTCAGTGCCGGATTGAGATTTTGTAAGCCCCCTGGGCTGCAGGTAGTGTGAGACCCCCAGTAATATTTTCAAAAGGAAAATAAAAGTTAAAGAAAAATAAAATGTATTTTTTATATATATAAGGCTAACAAATAAAATTCAGCATTCACAAATGAAATAACTTTTCACTTGCTCTTTGGTTCTTTCGGTAAAGTCACGTAGATAGTGATCTATTAATTTTATATCTACGTGACTTTGCCGAAAGAACCAAAGAGTATGGATTTTTGCAGTCACGAAAAGCTTCAAATCAAAACTTTTAACTTAATCTCTGGAGGCCCTCCAGCTGGCGGAGCCCCCTGGCCTGCAGCCCCTAAAGCCCCCGTGCCTTAATCCGGCCCTGTGAATCTTCAACAATCCGAGGATTGAATCGTCGGCGAAGGTGAATACTTTTCGCGCAGATTTTTGGTTTACATCCGCCAAGATTTGGACAACCCTTCCATCAGTTTTTCCGCGTTTTTTTTAACCTAGGGTAAGTTTTTAAAAGTTAAAGATGTGCTCATTTTGGGGGGGGGGGGGAAGGGTAATGTTAGGAGAGTTACCGTGTGACCCCTGTTACAGGCAGACCAAGCTTCATGCGTGAACGCTGTCGCGTTGCGAATCCGGCAGGCCACCCATGGTTAATACTGCGGCTGTATTCAGAACGCACATCGGCGTATGATTATACATTTGGGCGTGTAAATACCCCGTAACACAGTCGTTCCTAACCTGGGGTGCACTCACCCCCAGGGGGTGCGAGATGCCTCTCTCTGGGGAGTGCCAGACATGGCCAGATTTGTTTAGAAGGTAAATCATCGACAACACAAATTAAGCACGGGCACGTTAAGTAGCTACTCATTTGTTTAATCAAACCCTATGTATTTATTAACATTTTTTATCGATTGGGAACCAAAGGGTGTGCCTGGCTAAAGTAAAGATGAAGAACCACTGACATAACACGGTTCGAAAAGAGTTAAGGCCAATTGTGTGCCGACGTCATGGGCCCGAAAGTGAAAACTATACCTGACACAATTTTAACTATACAGACACAATTTCAACCGAGAAGATGGTTTCAAATTAAGCAACCATTGGAAAGATGTTCTAAATCGAACCAAACATTAAACTAATTTTCAATGGTACAGTATATTTTTTCAAGTAGTGGTACCCCAAACTTTCGCAGCTTTTAAAATTCCCTTCTCACACCATCAATAGGTAAACTCCCCCTCCCCCCCTCGCCAACCGGCATGTTCACCCGCATGTACACCACCTCTACACCGTTCATCATGCTAAGTCGGCCAATTAAATGCTAATTTTTATGCTAATTCCTTTGTCAAGGCACCTTCATGTCTCTCACACAGCTTAAAGGTCGCGGTCTGAGCTTGGCTGTGTTTCACTCCAGCGCTGTCTTCGAGACAGTCTGGTGCCTTCACCTGATGAAGGCCGCTTGTGTTGTGGCCGAAACGTCGTGATTTTTGTTTTATTTTTTACCTACGTGACTTTACCGAATAGAACCAAAGAGTATGAATCCGAAACAAGTTGTGTAGCAACAATTCGTGAAATCATGAACACATGAAAAGCCACAACTCTCAACCCGTACGTGCAACGAGTGATCACGGGCAGTGAGTTACCCACTGATGAGTTGTTTTAGTTTTAACCTTTTTCGCTATCACTAAAGGTTGCTCGCTTTTTTGTTCTCCTAACAGCAGGACAGTTGAGTTGTCATCAGGTTCGTCCTGAGTCCAACCTCTATTTAATTCGTCCTGTAGGTTAGTTTTGTAATTTGTGATATTAATTTGGAGGTATGCTGAATGTTGAGTTGTGTTTTGCAATATGTTTGATTCCTCACGCGAGTCGTTTTGTTTTTATTGCTTTACTTCGTTGCGATACTTTTTTGTCTCCATAATAACGGGGTTTCTTTCCCTCAATATAAATGTGTCGTTAAACCCGCCACCACCCGTAAAAGCCAATTAGCAATGTTTGTCACGTAAACAAAACGTGCCTCCAATTCCTCGATTTGATTTTGACATTTGGTAACCAATGCCACCCCTTGCAAATGCGACTACTGTATATATCGTGGTTTATAGATTTCTCGCCTCGTTAGACAAACTAAACTTGGAACATCTTCATTCATTCTTAACTTGCACTCGCCACAGGACGGGTGGATAAAATCCCCGTCGACATTAGTGGCCGTGGCTACGTGCTGTGGCGCTCTGAGCTCATTGCCAGAGCCCACTAACCAAAGCCAACTCCACACAGGCACACATTTGTCAATAGCACTGCGTTGACCTTAAAAGGTGAAATATAATCGGGTGACGTTTTGGCCAATTGGGGCCTTTCTAGCACACACAAGGAGAGATAGTGGATACGAGTTTGGAGACTGAACTTTACGCCACATAAATAAAATAAACAAGCGTTTTAAATTGGCATATGAATAGTTATCTATTAATATCCGTTCAATTATTAACCATCGATTACTCAATAAACGAATTTGTATTAAAGGTTGCTGGAAAGTGGCATGAATGGTTGTGTTGTGATGAGGTCACAATGTAAACCAGTGGCTCTTTTTAACCTAGGGTGCAGCACGCACCCCCTGGGGAAGCGAGATGCCCTGTCGGGGGTGGGAGGGGGGTGCGAGACATGGCCAGATTTGTTTAAAAAGGTAAATAATTGAAAACACAAACTTAAGCACGGGCACGTAAGTTACAACCACTTTGTTTAATGGAACCTGTGTATTTATTAATGTTGTACATTTTATTAACGATCGAGGCCAAGGGGTGGAAGGCTGCAGTAAATAGAAAGGGGCCATCCATTCAGTACGTACGCATGGAGAGAGGTGGGGGGTAACCCAAATGTGTACGCTTGCGTATGGGGGGGTCTACTGACAATGTTCGTACGCATACGAAACGGGGGGGGTGGGGGTGAAGCCTCGATAATAATTAGTCTACATTGGCCTTCAAATGAGCCACAGTTCAGTGTCTTCAGCTGTCAGACAGCGAGTACTCGCGGGAGAAGTGGGACTGTGGGAGATGTGTCACTCGCGTGCCCCTGACTGCAGCTATCACACAGCTCAGCAGTGAGTCTGACATCGCCTGGCGGCCTGACCCATGGATGATGATCACACACACACACGTCCTGCAACCCGGCCTCACTGCAGACTGCCGCTGGCTCAAGGTTTTAGCTGCCGCGGTGTTCTCTGTTCGTGCTGCTGCTGCTGCTGCCCGGACTTCAGTTCTAACACTCGTCTGTACATCGGTCTACTGTTACAGTAGACCGATGTGTTGACGAAATTCCTATAATACGTAACCTGTTCGACTGGGTTCAGTCGGAGTTTGAACCTAGCGAACACCAGACACACTTTTTAAAGGCCCGCAACTTCATTCTTTAATGCAGCTGGCGGTGGACTGTCTGTTTGCTTAGACACGTTGATATTATTAATCCTTGATCGTTTCTGCGTGGATTAAATATCGGCCGTTCTATAGGATTCGGGGGGTGGGGGGGGTCAGGCGTACGTACGCAGGTAGGGGGGGGTGGGTGTACAAAGTACTCGTGCGTACAGGGAGGGGGGGAGGGGTCACGTCTTGACAGATTTTTGCGTACCCGCTACAGGGATAGTCCGTACCAGAACCACTGACGGCAACCATTATTGGCACAATCCTCTGGCCACAAATCCATCATTTCAATCGGCGGCGGGGGGTGGCGTGGGGATGGGGGGTTGGTGGGGGGGGTTGGTAGGGGAGGTTGGGGGTTAATGGGGGGGGGGGTTGGTGGCGGGGGGGGGGAGTCTCATCCTCTCTCACGCCGATTGGCTGGGAATGACCGCGCCCCTCCTGGATGTGGGAGGAGCCCGCCGTCAACCGCGCCCGCCCCCAATGGACCCACGTGGTGGTGCTGGGGGTTTCAGAGTGGAGCCCAAACAGCGGTGGACCCGGAGGGCGATAGCTCAGGACGCAGCTCCCCCCCGCACGACCTGTGTGTGTGTCTTGTCCTCAAGAGAACTCGCAAGGGGACGCGTGAGCCTCGCTTCGAGCGTGCTCGCCACCCCCCCCGTTACGCGCGGCCACAGGTAAGAGTTGCCACTTTTCATTTGTGTTGTTTTACGGGGGAGTTTCATTGCCATGCGAATTGTTATGGAGGTCGAGTGCAGTTTTGCCGTGTGTGTGTGAATTCTCATGTTTGTTTGTTACGCTCGTTTCGCTCGTTTTCAACAGGGTCCTGCCGAGTGTATTTCTTTTTAGCAGCAAGGGGCAATGACTGATATTTCAAGACTACCGTTTGCTTTTTTTCGCGGATAGTTTGGTTTTATTCTCCGAAACGTGGATCATCATCACGCAAGGCGCACGATGGGCCTCTCTTGTGAGTGACGGCTCTGGATCTTGAACGGCCCCCACACCTTGACAAGCAAGTGGCTCATTTGAATTTGCAAGAAGCAGCAGCAGCATTAATCAGGGCGGGCCGCACGGAGCGAACCCGTGAAAACTTTTGCAACGGGCGGCGTAAATGCGAACCTGACTATAAATGATGTAATGTATTTTTTTTATTTTCTACGTGACTTTACCGAAAGAACCAAGGAGTAATTCCTGCAGTCACGAAAGTTACAAATACAGTTATAAATTGGTACTCAGATTGTAAATGTTGTGGCTTGGCTCTCCAACACACCGGGTGTGCTGTACTCGTGACGAATTGGCCACGTTCTGTTTACGTGACAACCCTTACTCGTTGGCTGTGTCGGGTGGTGGCGGGTTTAACGACACATTTATATATTTACGCGATCCAACCCCCCCCCCCAAAAAAAAAAACCTCTATTATGGTTCGTTGTGTGTATGCGCATTTGTACTGCACGGTATTTGTTGTGACTTTGTGTCGCAGTGGTTGACGGTGCGTGTTCGGTCACCCTTGCAAATGCGACCCTGTCTGCCCATGGCCTCTGGAGTTGTGTCGCTGCTGGGTTCAACTTGAAACTTGAATTCGAGCTGTTATTCAGTCCACACGCTCCGTTGACTTGAATCTGGGAGGTGGGGAGGGGGGTTTGCCTTGGGCTGCTTGGGGGCGCCGTCACCTTTCGCTTGGTTCGCTCCCCTTCTATCACCGCCACGGCCACATCCCCCTCCCGTGAGTCCACTCAGCCGCTCGATCACTCACTCACTCAGACGTGAGAGTTGTCACTTTGCGGTGTTCGCTGTAGGACTTGTTTTGACTTTAGGCGTGATGTCCTCGATCGCTGGTGGGGATACCAGCGGTGGTTAGCGACCAATTACGGTGACGGCTAATACTGGAACTGGTTCTGGACCCCCCACCCCCATCACAAACCCACGTAGGTCAACTTAGCCTCAAATGAATACCGAGCCTGCTGCGATGTGTATACCATTGATTGGCTCGGGACGGCCGCCAATGTTTGGCTAGCCATCGGACAAAGACGGTCAACTGCATGCGCTTATACGGCCGTCTGGAACGCTCTTCCCTCCGATATATTAGGAAGCCACTGGGAGCTATGCGCTTTGAAATAAAGTCTGAAAGCTCATTTCTTTTAGAACTGCTTATCGCGTTTAGTTTGCTGTCCTTCCCCGCCACTTCAATTAGCACGGTTGGATACGTACAGTGCGAAAGAAGTTCAACATGTTGTACATACAAACATCAGCACTGGGGAGAGAAAGGCGACCGGGCGTGGTATTGTCCGGTCTTTCCGGCCTTTATGGGCACTTTCCACAACCCTCTGCTCAATTCTGTACGGGGGATCTTTGTCTTTGTGTGGCAGTTCTTCCTGTGTGCCGTGCACTTTCCGTTGGGATTAAAAACAAATTTCACGGAATAATTTTCCGTCCCTCCTCCCGTGCTTCACCGCTTGCGATTATAATTATTAAATATTTTATAATAAATATTAAATAAAGCGTCTCCACTGCTTTGTCAAAGCGATGGTGCGCGTCCCCCGAGCCAAGTGGTGGGAATTCCGCATTGCACATTCCCTTGAGTGGCCTTCCCATAGAATAACCACTGGAGGGTTTTTTGTTGTTGTTGTTGTGTTGATGAAATTGGTACTCGCTTTATCGACCCCGTCGGGAATGATGGGCAGTGTCGAACGACAAGTGGGATTTGAATAGATAGATTTGTGAATCCACGCTATGCTCTATGCATATGGTCCTCAGTAATCCACATTCTCTGTCAAATAAAAAAGCAGACTATATGCCCCCTGCTCATACCTGTCCCTCCGCCCAAAAAAAAGTATTTTACACATCCCATCAGCGTCACAGCCTTCACTGGGAGTGCATATATTGAGACCGGTTTTGACATTCAGTGCCTTATCAGCAGAGCCACGGCTGCCTGAGCCGATTGTGCGCTATGAACAAAGTAATAATTTGTGCTTTGTTCACTAAAATCGCCCGAGTTAATGCAGCACTGATGTCCTTTTGGGCTCATTATTGTCACATTCGGGCCGCTTGAATGTGTGGGGTTGATCATTCACCAGAGTGATAATTAACCAAGCCACACTGCTCCGTAGACGTGCTTCGCACGCACAGTGACCTTCAGTCAATCCACTGCTGAATGAGGGCCTGTCGTGAGCCAAGGGCCAGCCCTGGTCTCTCTTCGCTGCCCTGACGGCAGTGGGGACCGCTCTGAACCGTGTCCCAAACTGCACGGGTTCGTTGGGGGTGTGTGTGAACCACTGCACCACTCTCTCCCCACCCCCCTATTAAGTAGATATTACAAATTTTGTACACTAATAATATTAAATGTGCCGTATATTAACCAGGGTGGTTTTTTTTGTTTTTAAAGCTGACACGCGTTGTTTGAAAATGCCACGGTAATCATTGACTTTTATCATCCGTCACTTTTTTGTCGCTCAGGGTTGGAGCGGCACACGAAGCTGACTTTCGTGAACGGATTAAACGACAGACGTCAGCTGAAGCCCCCATCGTCGTAGAAAGCCGGACCGCCACGTTTGATTTTACAAACGCGGACGATACGCTTTCGTTTTGGAAGGCCGCGGCGTGCCGAATTGACGTTGGCGGATTTGTTGAAATCGAAGGAGAAAAGGTTTCGGGAAGAACCGATCACCGCAGACCGCCGCGATTCATCTCTGCCCGCGACATTTGGCATTCCGCAAGCGAGGGAAGCCCGCGAGATGCCTGGGCGTTGGCGTGGAGCCGTACGACATGCCCACGGAGAGGACCACCGTTGAGACGTGCACGCTTCAGATCCGGAGCGTTGGCACCCACGCTGGTGGTGGCAGCCTTGGCTGCACGTGATAACGGAACCGGCGTTCTGTAATCGGCTCGTCGTACGATCGTACACCGCCCGCCCCCCCCCCCCACCCCGCGTGCATGCGACAGTTTTACTGGGCCGTGGTTGTGCTCTCGAGAGTGGTGCAAAGCACAGAGGACCCACACTTGGACATCGTAGCCAGCTGGGTACAGGTGGCAGCCCACGGCAAAACTCGAACGTAGACCCAGGCGTCTCGTGTCAGCGTGGCGTCGAGAGGATCCGCGTATCCGTCACCAGCGGCCGTGCTGATTCTACTTACCCCTAACCACCTGCTGGTGTGGCAGAGGTAGCTGCTGTGAGTGGCCAAGTTAACGATAAACTTTAATAATAAAATCACTGGGGGGGGGGGGGGGGGGCACTGAATAAAGTGGCTACAAACTCCAACCCGAGCTGCAGAAAATACAGGTCCTACTACTACGCCAGCTTAAATTGTCATACGTTTAACTTCATGATTCACTTTATCTCTCAATTGGCTTTGAACAAAAGCGGTCGAATGCGGCGTGACAAACGGATTTAACTGGAGGAGTTCTGAAGCTCTCTGTTGGGTCTCCCGTGCCTTGTAAAACAAAAAAAAACGTAAATCATAACAAGGAGCGTAAAAATATTTATTTCGTAGAATTTTTCTTTTCTTTCATCGAGCCTGCACGAAAGGCCACCGCCGTCGGCTTCATGAACAGCGCCGCCGAGTGGAAGCCGGCGGCGCCACGCACGCCCGACGAGCGATGAAGAGGCGGAGGTCGCCGCTCGGGATGTCCCTGGCGACGGGCCACCTAGCCTGGTACGCGACGGCTCTGCCGCTGCCACTGCTGCTCCTGCTGCCGCTGCTGCTGCCGCCGGTTCGCGTCGCCTGCCAGGACCCGGCGGGCGCCGGCGTTGGCGCCGGGAGGCCCCCGGGGCGGTACGACGCGGCGGCCCTCGGCGGCCTGGGGGCGGCTCGCGCCGAGGACGACGCCTTGGAGCTGTCCTCCGGCGTTGGCGCGCGGCGCTGCGAGCCCATCCGTGCGGCGCTCTGCCAGGGCCTGGGCTACAACGCGACTCGCGTGCCCAATCCCCTGGGGCACGAGAGCCAGGCGGACGCGGAGCTCCAGCTGCAGACTTTCACCCCCCTGGTGCAGTACGGCTGCTCCGCGCAGCTCCAGGTGAGCGACTGGCGGTGGCGGCGGCGCCGTGGCGGTGCTGCTGCTGTCGCGGTGCTGCGGAGGTGGCGCGGTGATGGTGCGGTTGTGGCGCGGTGGTGCTGCGGTGGTGGCGGTGGCGCCGCGTCACGATCGTGTTCACGAGTCAAAGTGATTTCCTTCTGAGTCATTGGCTTGCAGCCTCGAGCCACTGCTTCAAATGTTACATCCCGACGGCAGGGGCGAGCCCATCCATAGCACAACCTCTGTTGACTTACCCACAAAGTGGAACTAAATTTATTGACCAAGGAGAGATGATGGGCTGAGTCAACCCCCTCCCGCGCCCCCCTCAATCAGAATACGAACTCGTGATTGCAAGTCGCTCGCTCTTCCCACCTTGCCAGCTAGCGACGGCGGTTGGTCGTGACACCGTCTCGGCTCAAGCCAAAGCCTCGTGCAGCTTGCGGCCTACAGGCCCGGGCCTGGTCTAGGACTTCAAATCCATGATTGCAAAATCTCCAGTGTGCGCCTTGTCAATTCCCCTTGTGTTTATATATGAAGGCTTTGCACAAATACACAGCTGGTAATGTTGAATCCTTTACAGCCCGGTGGATGTTTGGTTTTGTTCAGCTCCACGGCCATCGGTCATCTTTGTGTTCATCGCAACCCCCGCCACGTTCATCGTCGCTGCGTCTGCATCTGTGCTTGGGCCGTTCTCCGCCCTCTGTCCGAGACATGCTGCCAAATGAACGCAGCTCACTCTGATCGTCTTCTCTCTCTGTACTTGCCTCAAGGGGAGAACTTGGATATCTGATTCATTTAAGTAAGTAATCGATTACTCAGCTGATTGGATAAGTCATAATAGAATCCTGCGATAGGCCACGTAATAATCTGGCCTAATTTAGGCCGCAAGACCCTCCAACACCCGACAAAATGCACAAAACGTCAAATTGTAACGTGGTGTACAAGCGTTTAGGGCGGGCAATTGTTATTGTCTCACATCACCGGGAAAAGTGGAAGAACGACCCTCGCAAACCTTAAACGCGAGTAGCCAGTGCGGTGCACGTATAAAACATCAGCGTTGGGGAGACGAAGGGGGCCGGGCGTGGCGGTGCCGGCCCACCTGATCGGCCCTCTCTCCGTGCCACGGACGGCCTTCAATCAGTCGCTTCTCGTGCGTCCGACGAAAACGCTTTCTTTGATTGGTCCACACCCGAGACAGCTTTTCTTCGAGCCTAGTCTCCATTGGTGTTGGACCAGAAGACGCCAAAAAGCTTTTCTTCGAGCCTAGTCTCCATTGGTGTTGGACCAGAAGACGCCAAAAGGCAATGGAGACTAGGCTCGAAGAAAAGCTGTCTCGCGTGTGGACCAATCAAATTCAAGAAAACGCTTTCGTCGAAAGGCTAACTCGGCGGACCTCCCTCCCGTCTGTCGCGCGCCGGCAGTTCTTCCTCTGCGCCGTCCACTTCCCGCTGTGCGCCGAGGCCGTGCCGGAGCCGATCGGGCCGTGCGCCGGCATGTGCCGCGCGGTGCGCCGCCGCTGCGAGCCCGTGCTCGTCGACTTCCAGTACGCGTGGCCGCCGGCGCTCGCCTGCGACCGCTTCCCCACGCACAACGAGCCCGAGCACATGTGCATGGAGGGCCCCGCCGAGGAGGAGGACGAGGAGGGGGGCGAGCAGCGGGGCGACGCCGCCGCCGGCAAGGATGGGACCGCGGGGGCCAAGGGGAACGGCGCCGGCAGGGTGAGGTCACGCGACAGTGGGGGCGGTGGTGGCGGTGGTGTCGGTGGCGGTGTCGGTAGCGGTGGTGGCGGTGGTGGTGGTGGCGGTGTTGGGAGTGGTGGTGGTGGTGGCAATGGTGGTGAACCGGTACTGGGCCTCCCCTAGGTTGACTCAGCATTAAATGAGTACTTGGTGCGGTTGTGTAAACATCGTCACTTGGGAGACAAAGGCGGCCGGGCGTGGTGTTAGCCACCCGCCCCCTCGTGTGCCGTGCCAGCCTTAATAGGTGCCACTCGCTAACAGCACTTGCCTCAACAGCCTGTTAAGGCTACACGGGGGATCTTTGTATTTGGTGGTGGTGGCTTCACGTTGTTTGTGTGACGCCGTGATTGACGATGGGGCGAGCGATTCTCTCCCACGACAAATTGTCGCGGATTAGCCGTCATGATTTGAGAATCTTGATTGACAACGGGATACCCAATCATCCCTCCCACTGGTACGATGGGTTTTCGGGTTCTACCCCTCCCCCCCCTCCCTCGTGTTAAAGGCATGAATATAGCGAGGTTTGAGGCGTGGCTGGGAATCTTAGTGGGCTCGCCAGGTTCGTAAGCACAGTGCACTATCCACTGCAGTGCATTGCAGCTCACAAGTGACAGAGCTCATGATTAATGTCAGGTGGCCCACTTCAAACACCGCCAACAGCAGCAGCAGCAGCAGCCAGCGACACTCTATCATTGAGGGAGTGCTTGAGCTGCTCAGTTCAGTTGCTGAAGAAGCTCCCGGCACGTGTAGCGAAACGCCGGACATCGTGCTGAACAGCACGCGGCGCGACCCGGCAACGCATCGGAGAGAGTGCAGCCGCGAAAACCTCCTTCTTGTTTCTGCCGTTCCACATCGTGAATAAATGTCTCTTTTTTCATTCATCCCAATCGGCCACACCGGCTTCTGCGAGTGATTGCATCAGCAGCATTCGCTTGAGGACCCGTATCTAACAGAGAGGGTTCTAAATGCCAACAAAGGCCCTTTTTAAGGGCCGGAAACAGGACCCACGTCTGCATGTATGTACGTTGAACTTCTTTCGCTACGAATGTAGCCAAGCGTGCTAATCGGTTGGCTACGTACGGTAAGAGGAGCCCTGCCCTCTAAACACATGGCAGTTCACCAGCATTGGCTTTGACCAAGCCTGACATGCTGAAGGGACAATAAATGTCAAAATCCGGTGCGCACTTTGCTCGTATGAATACTTGCCGAACAAAAACATTTCGCCCAGAAGGACGTGCGGCTGATGGGATGTGTCAAATAAAAAGCGCTTGTATTTTTGTTTGCCGCGGATACATGTACAGCAAGCGGGCAGTGAGAGCTGGCGGTAGTGGGAAGCCTCCCTCCCGGTTTATAATTAACCCAGGTGGCTGCCGTGGTTCAGGTTTTACATTCCCATTTATAGGTCATGCATTGCACGCTAGTGGTTGTACGTTGATTATTCCAGGTTAGCCGTTAGACATGTGCAGTGTAAGTGAAACACATGAACACTCGCACACCACAAGGTTTATTATAGAGTCTCCATCAATCCATCCTTTCTCACCGACCAGTGGCGTACGAGCTTCAGCAGACCCAAATCGACTCCGAATACGTTCCACGGCGACCTGCTGCCGTACCCGCGTGTCAAACTCGCGCGGTTTTGGGGGTCTCTCGCCCAAAGACGCTGGAACACGCCACGGGGCTCACGTTCGGGATCCGTCCCCGAGTCTGAGACAGTTCTGCAACAGACTAAAAAAAAACGGTGTTGCTGTTGTTTCAGAGAGCCTCCTTCGATGTGTGATCAACAATAATAATAATAATTTACATTTACTTGTTAGGCGCCTTCCACTAACGTCTCAAGGTGCCTTGTAAGAATAAGGAAAGGCCAAGAGAGACGGAGAAGCTAAGTAGAATAAAACTGACTCAAGAAGATGTGCTTTTAAGACGAGACTTAAAAGTATCCACATTATCGGATAAACTAATTTCTAACTGGACTCATAAGAGTGCACAATGACCAATGTTTTATTTATACTTCACTGTAACACCGAGTGTGCCTTGCATGGACAAATATGCCAGGTTTTTTTATATTTTCCAAAAAATCCACCAAATCTGAACCCAGATACCAAATTTCGGACGATCTGAATTTAGATTTTTTTTCAGATTGACCCAGAAGTTTGACCTCTGGACTCCGCGTGGGGTCTGGTGACATCACCGTTGTGAGCACAAAGGGACGTGAAAAATGTGAATCGTGGTTAAAACCCGAAAAAAAGAACCAATATTGCGTCCTGATATATTTTTCCTAGACCGCACAGGTGGCAACCCAAGCAGTCACCCGTAATTTAAATCCTCGTAGTGATTTGAGGGTGTCAGCCCAGTCATTAATGACTGCACAAGAAATCGTGCTTTTAAAACAAAAACTATTGCCAATAGATTGTTTGGTTCCTTGCAGCTCTGAGAATGATTGACGTGCGATGATGAACACTTGTCTGCGCAGAATATATCCGGGTTAACTTGGCGTTGGCTCATAGCCTCAGCTGACTCGCGGCTTCACTTTGGGCCATTCTACTCGGGAGCTTGATGCCAATTTCAAGGTCTGCTAGCTCTGACGAGAGGGCTTCAGGGACATTAAAATACTGGATGTGAGGCATTATGAAATATCATAGTAAACCAGCAAACTATATATGTAAAAGTATTTAGTCAGGGTTATTTATATATGACGTATTGCTTGTCAACACGAAGCAAACATAACCATCGAAATAGGCCTCGAAATAAATCCTCTTGTATGCAGTTTAATTAAACTGTGAAGGCTCTCTCATGGACACAACCACTACAAACTATTATTTAACCTAGGCTGTTCTTTTAAAAACAAGTACGTAAGCGTATAAATTATTACACAGAGGCAATTCAAACGTACGGAGACAGCCCAAAGCTTGCAGGTGTGTGTTTGAAAACATTTTACAATTTGCTATTCTATTCATGCGTACGGCAGCGACGTGTTCAGAAACGAGATGCCTTTGTCAAGGTCTGCTGCTAGCCACGACGAGAGGGAGAGAGTTTGCGTAGTTTTTGCTGTTACCTCCTTCATTGCAGGAGTGCAGGCCATAGTGGTTTGCTATACGGTCCGTAGTTTGTGTTGCATGGCCACAATCGTACAACTGCGGTTTGACTTTCATATTCTATTGTGCACATCGGCTGTTGATGTTCTGATGCGGTTGATCGTTGTTCCACCAGTGTCTTCGAGGAGGAATGTCAAAGCCAGGATGTGCGATGTTTGGGTCTCGAATTAGGTGTTTATTCGGCACATCAACTTTCTTCCGCTCCGTTTGCCGGTGTTCTTCCGGCTCTGGGTGAGAATCTAGAAGTCTGGTCTACAATTCATTATTCGAATAACTTTTAAAATCATCGATTATTTACATTTTTGTGGTTACGTTCACAAGGGAGTGAAGTGGTATGGAGTTAGAAGTTCAGCGACCTGGACACTACCAAGGTCAAGAGGTCATCGCGTCCATTACAAAGTGACAATTCACAGACGTTTTTCAATCCTCTGCTGGATGAACGTTTTCCCCACACGATGTCGATCGTGGATGTTTGACCATTCTTAACCACGCTGGTCGGCGCAAGTGCCCGTCTCTGTCACCTGCTCCCCTCCTCCACCCTGCACCACGTGTCCCACCCATAATCTCCTCCTCTTCCCTCCTTTCTCCCCCCGCCCCCCCCCCCCCATGGACAGTGTTCTCCCATCAGATGCACACATCTGCAATGTGTTCTTGGCTCTTGTGAAGCTCCGATCCCAACACGCAACTCGCTTAGCCCGTTCCTTGGATAGCCCAAGTTAAATGGTCAAGGTTCCACCTCCCGTTCAGACCAGCAATGGGGTGACGATCATCGGCAGAGGTTGTCCTGAGCGAGTGTAGTGTAAATTCCCCGTTCTCATGGCGGAGGCCAGTCTTGCCACAGGGATGACCACTTTAACACGTTGGGTTCAAGTAAGACGTGCGTCGTAAACCCTCCTCCACCCGGCACGGCCAACCGTTACGATTGATTTTGGCAGTTGCCACGAATTTTTTGCAACTGCCTGATGATGCTGGTTGCGACTACAAGCGAAGTCATCCATGTGGTGTGGATCGCTCTCTTCAAAGCAGCACTTACAGTGGTGCTGTTGAGGCAGCGATAAATTGGCCCCGTTTTGTCCGCGTGACAACTTCATTAATTGGGCTGTGTCGGGTAGATGGGGGTTTTACGACACACACATTACTCACGCCATCTGACACGAACATCTATTTTGAAGGGTGACCCACTGCTGCCTCCCTAAAATTAGGTACTTATTTTATTGAGTCCAAAAGAACGATGGGCTGAAACCACCGGGATTTGAGCTTGCACCCTTGTTGACTGTGACTCAGGCGCTGTTGTGTTTAGTGCCGGCTGTAGCCCATACTGGCAGCTGAAGGGGAGCCTATGACAGGGTGAAGACTCGCACCTCTGGAATTTGGTCCCCAGCTGCAAAGGCCCAGCCCAGACCCAGAACAAGCTCTGTACCAGAAATCACACAGGGCCCATTCTGTCCTCGCGCACGATGGCAGCGCCAGTGTGTTCAGGAGCTAAGTGCCAATGTCGGGGCCTGCTGGCCATGACGAGAGGGCTTCTCTCGTCATGGCCATCTTCTCAAAGCCCACCCATGTTGTCGTGTTACCTTAAACACAACTAATACTGTACTATCATCTAGGCGCCATCGGTGGCGAGATGTTAACTCCCTCGCTCGGTATGCAGGAGGTCGTGCATTCGATCCCGACCCTGATGCCTGCTGTGTCTCTCTGCCCGTGGTCACGTAGATTTTTCCTCTGGGTCCTCCGGTTTTTCCCTCTATATTTAGAATCGACACGCGTTTAGACTATTTGGCTGCTATAAATTTCCACACCACTTCATTGAGCTATCATTTGTGATAGCAAGGTGGCTTCTGAAAAGAGCTAGATAAGCTCAGTGGGCCTTACCTGGTAAAATAAAGGAAAAAATAGTCGAGTTGAGTAAATGGAGGTCGTTTAAAAACAAAAGGCCCTTTTAAAGGGCCGAAAGCAGGGCCTTGCCTAACAGAGCGGGGGTCCTCACCTACGAAGGTTTTCGCAGGTCACCAGTGTCTGGTCCAAGCGAGCCCGCCTCTGCTGAATGAGACGCTGAGTGTCAAAACCCATTCCAGACTCCTTGCTCGTGTTCAAGCGACGCTGCTGAATTGTATGCAGTCCCGCAAGGCTTTGCCGGCTGATGGAATGTGTAAACACGTAGATTTTTACGTGGAGGGATAGGTATGTGAAGGGGGCGTTATCTTCCTCTGAGTTACGTTGTTACTTTTTTCCTCCAGAGACATGCTATATACACCAGGCTCAGGCTATTTGAATAGAAATACAGTAAGATTGAGGTGGTTAAAAATAAATATCTTTTTGTTATCTAAAGATCACTGCAAAATGTTAATTATTATTTATCCGTGTATCTTTGTTACACACAAATTGCACAATTTCCCCCCCCCCCATAGTGAAAAGGGATAACAAGATGACAGATAACAGGTTGACAGATAACAGGCTGACATTTAACAGGATTACGGATAACAGAATTACGGATAAGAAGATGACAGATAAGATGACGGATAACAGGATTACGAATCAATGCTGGTGCGGTGCCAAATATCTATAGGCAAGGGGATGCTCTCCTTAAGCTCCTTAAGCTCTGATCGTAGTCAACCTTTGGTGACCCCTGGCTCTCCCTCTGGTGACCCCTGGCTCTCCCTCTGGTGACCCCTGGCTCTCCCTCTGGTGACCCCTGACTATCCTTGTGGTGACCCCTGGTTATCCCTGTGGTGACCCCTGGTTATCCCTGTGGTGACCCCTGATTATCCCTGTGGTGACCCCTGGCTCTCCCTCTGGTGACCCCTGGCTCTCCCTCTGGTGACCCCTGGCTCTCCCTCTGGTGACCCCTGACTATCCTTGTGGTGACCCCTGGTTATCCCTGTGGTGACCCCTGGTTATCCCTGTGGTGACCCCTGATTATCCCTGTGGTGACCCCTGGCTCTCCCTCTGGTGACCCCTGGCTCTCCCTCTGGTGACCCCTGACTATCCTTGTGGTGACCCCTGGTTATCCCTGTGGTGACCCCTGGCTCTTCCTCTGGTGACCCCTGGCTCTCCCTCCGGTGACCCCTGGCTCTCCCTCTGGTGACTCCTGGCTCTCCCTCTGGTGACCCCTGACTATCCTTGTGGTGACCCCTGGCTATCCCTCTGGTGACCCCTGGCTCTCCCTCCGGTGACCCCTGGCTCTCCCTCCGGTGACTCCCCCCCCCCACCCCCCCACTACCCGGCTCCTCCCCCGCAGTCGCCCGGCGGCCTGGACTCGGACTCGAGCTGCCACTCGACTGGGGGCCTGCTGCACCCCGACCGCTTCGTGTTCGTGCAGCGCTTGGGCGCGTGCGTCCCCCGCTGCGCTCCGGCCACGCCGGGTCCCCGCGCCGCCTTCCTCGAGGCGTGGATGGGCGCGTGGGCTGCGGCGGCGCTGCTCGCGTCCGTCGCGGTCGCCGCCACCTTCCTCATGGAGCCGGCGCGCTTCCCCTACCCGGAGCGGCCCGTGGGCTTCTTCGCGGCGAGCCACGCGGTGCACGCGGCGGCCTACGTGGCGAGGCTCGCGCTCGGCCACGAGCGGGTGGCGTGCGACGCCGCGGTGAGCCACGGCTCCCCTCCCACCTCCCGCCGTGCCGTGCACCGGCTCGTCGGCGGTTTGACCCAGGGGGGTCGGAAACCGAAATGACGAAGAAGAGAGACATTTTGTTTCGAATTTTGTTAAAAAGAAACCAACTCAATATTTCAAGAGCCGCCGCAATGCGCGTGAATACGAGGCGGTGGTCCTTAATAAATAACGTCACGGAGCAGCCCTTCAAGAGACGCGTGCGGCTCTGGAGCAGCAGGTTGCCGACCCCTGGGTTTACCACTACCTCTGTCCATCTGTCCGTCCCTCTGTCTGTTTAGGTTAGGGGAGCTCAGCAAAAATTAGTTGCAAAGCCTACGTTTCCGGGGGAGGCTTCCCAAAGCTGCCACCACCAAAACACCTCCAAACAAGCTGATGTCATCGCTCTAGTTCTGCAGTTTGTTAAATGGTCTTGAGCCTCACCTAGGTTGACTTGGCCTTCAAATAAGTACCTGGTGCAGTGTAAAAAAAAACATCAGCACTGGGGAGACGAAGGCAGCCAGGCGTGGTGCTGGCCACCGACCCCCCCTTGTGCCGTGCCGGCCTTCATAGGTGCTCGCTAACAGCACTTTCCCTAAAGTCTGTTGCGGGCTATACGGCAAGGATATGTTAATCTTCTACTCAGCCCTTAGGAACTGCTGAGCCCCAGAGCGACGTGGTGACCACCTCGGTGACAACGACGGTGACGACTTTGTCCCTCTTGCTGTGTCCCGGCTTGCAGGGGAGTGACCTCTTCATCACGCAGGACGGCCTCAGTAACTCGGCGTGTGCGGGCCTCTTCCTCGCCATCTTCTACTCCTCCATGACTGGAGCAGCTTGGTGGACGATAACAGGTGACAGCCACGGCAATCTGGAGCCACTGCATTCACCGAGGCCTATACACCGAGGCCTGTAAACCGAGGCCTATAAACCGAGGCCTGTAAACCGAGCCCTGTATACCGAGGCCTGTAAGCCGAGCCCTGTAAACCGAGGCCTATACACCGAGGCCTGTAAACTGAGGCCTGTAAACTGAGGCCTGTAAACCGAGGCCTGTAAACCGAGGTCTGTAAACCGAGGCCTGTAAACCGAGGCCTGTAAACCGAGGCCTCCCACTGACGTCTTCTCCACGGCCGAGCATCCCAGCCTGGGTGAGGCTTAACTCATTCGGGGCGGTGATGCTGCCTTTGCGGTCGGTGCGTTCACCGCTTGTCTGCAGAGGTTCATAGTTCGGATCCCGGCAGACTGCCCTGGTTAATACTGCGATGTGTTTTAACTGTAAAAATACAAAGCGCTGTCTAATCATTCACAGTGGACCTTAAAAATCCTGTGACGTCATTTTGAAAATAGTAAGCCACTGTGTGCCCAGCGCTGTGGTCCAAATGAAAGATTACTTGGGAATTACTGAATTGAGATTACACACAGCGACAACATCGCCCCCCGACAGCGAGACAACTGCACTTAACCCTTTGCGAGTTGCAGGGTGACGTTCCGATGACGTACGTTATTATTCATCTTCAAGGGTGGAATGTGAGGCTGCGTGGCCCAGCAGTTGAGTGAGCGGCTCACCCGTTGGGAGTTCGCACCCGCTGAAGAAGCTCCCAGCACAGTGGAGGCGAAACGTCGGACATCGTGCCGAACAAACATCCCGAAAGCCTATCGAGTGGGTGCAATCTGGTGAACTCGGTGTCGCCGATGCGGTACCTAGCAACGTGGGTAGTATCGTTGACCTTACGTCTCACGGGCGTAGTGATGCTCCACGGTGAGGAGGCGGCGGGGAGACGCGCCGGGCGGCGCGGTGACGCGCGGCAACGTCGACCGCCTAACAACCCAAACGGCTCCCGCTGCAGGTCTCTCCTGGTTCCTGTCGGCGGGCCTCAAGTGGGGCCCCGAGGCCGTGGCTCAGCGAGCTGCGCTCTTCCACGCGGCGGCCTGGGCCCTGCCGGCGCTGCAGGCCGCAGGGGTGCTGGCGGCGCGCGCCGTGCGGGCCGATGCCCTCACCGGCACCTGCCGGGTCCGCACGGACAGCCTCGGGGTCCTTGCCGGCCTGGTGTTGGCACCGCTGGCCCTGTACCTCATCGCGGGCGCCGTCTTCATGGGTACGGTAAACGCTTTGTGTGTATAACTGTGGGGGGTGGGGTCCCGGTGGCTACGTCCACATGGCCCAGCGTGGTGAAGTATGGTCAAACAAAAACCCACGTGATGGATTGCGGCGGATAGAATGCCTTCGTGCAGCAGTGGGTTTACAAAGGCCGGTAACATTGTGAGTCGCATTTAGATGAAGTATAAATAAGAAGAGGCTTTTATGAAACGATTTCTTTGCTGACTAGATAAGCAAAGGTAAAGGTGCAGCCCGACAACTGTTTGCTCACGCCACTGCCTACTCTTCCACGCCAAGCAGGTGTCTTGTGATTCACAGTCAGAATCTTTATTTACACTGCAGCAGGAATCCGATGAGCTGTGAAGCTCTTTTTCACAGATGTCTAGGAGGAGCACGGGCTCAGAAATTCACAACAACAAGCAGTTACAAAAACACGATAGGAGTGCAAAGTATAGGAAAAGCTAAGCGAGTCACTAAATATGAATAAAAAGTATGTAGGTACAAATTACATAAATACATCAATTCTGCACCTCCGATCGGCACTGTTGGCTATGTATGGTGCGGTTCAACATGCATACAATTGGTGTCGATTTTTCATAATGGCTCTGTCGAGGTCAATGAGTCGGCAACCCTGTAGCTCCTTCCCACTGGCACATCGAAACCTCGCTCGTGTGGCGCCCTCGTGGTTGTGGGTGGATCTCCGTGGGCCATTTGGGGCGAGCCGAGCCAGAGAACAACCGAACCTTGAAACTCCGGCCTCACAAGAGGCCAGAAGCCTCGCACTTCCTGAGCAGGCGTGCCCGGTCGGCTCTTTACCACCCCCGGGGAGCAGCTCGCTTGCACGGTGTGAAAATCTGCGTTCGGTACCGGATTCAAGTTTTTGGGGGTTGCGTGTCTCTCTCGGGTGATTCATAATGGCCTTGGCAGAGACATTGAACCAGAGCAGCTGAGATCCTGGATATGAATTGGGTGCCGTGGTGGCGAAATGTTAACTACCTCGCCTGGTATACGGGAGGTCGTGGGTTCGATCCCGACCCTGACCCCCGTTGTATATTTGGAGGTTGTTTGTCTCTCTCCACGTGGTCGCGTGGATTTTTTTCTGGGTCCTTCGGTTTTTTCCCTCCACAATTAGAATCAACATCACGCATTTAGAGTATTTGGCTGCTATACATTCGCACGTGATTAAGCCACTTTGTTGAGCCACCATTTGTGGCCAGGTTGCTTCTGAAAAAGAGCTACATCACTCAGTGGGCCTTTCCTGGATGTTAAAGTTTAGTTTTACAATCCAGGCCGCAACCACCCATGGCTTAGCCACCAGGCTTTCGGTTGTTGTGAGCTTTATGTTCTCAGCTTGGCCACCAACGACCACACGAAATAAACCGGAGTATTTATTCTATTCAGTTTCGGCCAAGCTCAGTGTGCACGCACAGTTGACACGAGGTGAGCCGGTCCTCTTGTTGTTTCCAACGGCACTCCGAGATTCATTGCACGTAAGCGCCATAAAAAAACACAAGCCCCACTTGCTCTTAATTGCCGGGTGAGTCGAGGCCACTGAGCAGGCATGGAGTAAAATCACTTTGCTCGCTTCCGATACGCACGCAACGATTGGTACGGCATAAGAATGAATTATTGACAATCGAGTCAATGATTTCAAAGTGCGAGTTTTCGTTTCCTCCAGGTCAATAGAGAGGGCTAGAGAGACTACCAACGGGGCAGTAGAAACGAGACGGGGAACTAAAGGTGAGGCCTGCGAGAAACAGGAGAGGCCGGATGGGGAACACACCGGGCGCACGAGATGGAGAACACAAACTGGGCGGACGAAAGCGAGAATCGAACTCTTGCATCGAAACGCGGTCCTAGATCGTGACGGTTCCGCGGGCTGGCAGGGAGAGGCAGTGGGAGTCACACTGTGATGCACACCCCGGGGCCCAGAGACTCCCTAACTAAGCCAGGGGTGGGGGGTGGGGGGGGGAACCTTCGTCCTTTGCTCAAGAAGCAGCACCGCGTACGCCTCCTTCCCATAAGAATGTCTCTCAGCGCAACAGAATATATACGAAAGTAATTTTTGCACATCCCATCAGCCCCCCACACGGCCTTGTGGGAGTGCATCATTTGACGTTAAAAAAATGGTTTTTAATTGATCTGGCTCAGCCCAGTTCTTAGAACGCCGTTATTTAGAATAGTCGGTGAAGTTAAGTTTACTGTGTTTAACCGGGTGACAACCCCCGTCTTTTCGCAACGATGGCCACTGGACAGCATTGTGAGATGCAGCAGTAGATGATGTCAGGGTCCGAGAGGTCCACAGGATTTGTCCTGAGGTGTCATCATCATCTTCTGGAGTCACCGTCTGTGTCTCCAAGTTGCGGCTGGTTTCCTACAGTGTGAGTTTCTAATAGCAACACAACTCTGATAGCAACGCAACTCTGATAGCAACGCAACTCTGATAGCAACGCAACTCTGATAGCAACGCAACTCTGATAGCAACGCAACTCTGATAGCAACGCAACTCTGACAGCAACGCAACTCTGATACCAACGCAACTCTGGTAGCAACACAACTCTGTACTGCAGGATCCCTTCGTATTCAGTGGTCTTTGCAAGAGTTACCATACACACAGACAGACAGACGGATGGATGTACAGGTGAACGGATGGACAGACAGAAGGATGGACAGGCAGACAGATGGAAGCACAAATGAACAGGTAGACGGATAGATGGGCGGACAGAACGACGGACGAACGGATAGTCACGCGACTGCATCTCGTCGGTTCGCCACTGACTGCCTAACAACGCCGCCGCCTCCTCCGCCGTCCCACGCAGGCGCCAGCATCGTGTCGCTGACCCGCATTCGGGCCGAGCTGCGTCGCGACGGGCGCAAGCAGGAGAAGCACGAGCGTCTCACGGGCAAGCTGAGCGCCTTCGCCGTGCTCTCGGGCGCCCTGCAGGCCGCCTGGCTTGCCTGCCTCGCCCGCGACCTGCTGCTGCCCCCGGGCGACCTCCGCTACGGCGGCGCGGAGGAGGAGGAGGAGGACGAGGAGGAGCGGGAGGAGGCGGTGGCGGCCGTGGCGCTGGCGTGCCTGCGGATCGCGGCGTCGCTCTTGCCGGCCGTCGTCTCCGTGCTGTGGGTGTCGTCGGGCAAGACGGCGCGCGCCTGGGGGCGCTGCCTGGCGGCCGCCGCCGCCGTCCCGCAGGGCCGCGGCGGGAGGGGCCCGGCGGCGAGGGATGGGTGGGTGAAGCCCGGCGCGGGGGAGACCGCCGTGTGATGCCCGCCCGCCCGCCCGCCCGCCCGCTCGTCCGCCGGGATAGTCCCGCCAGAGCGAGAGGATGTGCCGCGGCGACCCGCTCAGTCGCCCGTCAAGCTTTGCACCGATTCCGGACGGGACGGGTAACTCTGTTTTCCGGACTCAAGTAATGGGGGGAAGACGCCCGCTTGCAGGGCCGTCCCGAGGGTGCGGCGAGTCGCACCGGCCGCCCCGGACCCCGCGGCCCCGTATGGATGGCCCGTGCCTTGCTGCCTGGAACTGCTGCCAGCGCATGTACAGAAGTCGACCGTAAATAAAAAAAAAATGAGGCATGCAACTCTTTTTCGGAAGCGACCTGGCCACGAATGACCGCTCGACGAAGTGGCCTTATCACGTCGAAATTTCATCGCAGCCAAATACTCGAAACGCGTGGCGTCGATTCTGCACGCGGAGGGAAACACCGGAGGACCCGGGAGAAAAATCCACACGACCACAGGGAGAGAGACACGCAAACTCCCAAAATGCGATATCGGATATAAAAACTCCGATATAAATTATTCCGACGAAGTTTCACCGACAGTTCCCCGATCTTCACGGGAGTGGAAGGCGCGCTTCGTGCTCGGCGCTTGGTTCTCAGTGCTCCGTGCTCAGCGCGTGTCGTTCGCAGCGCTCGCGGCTCCGCAGGCGGAGGAGCTTCTGCGTCCATGGAGCGTTCCGCAAAAAAACGCTCAACTCGGTGAACGTATCAACGCCATCAATTAAATCTTCAATAGCGCTTGCAATGGTGAGACTTTTGGGCCGGTGCTGAGCAATGGCGATTTAAAATAGAAATGATAATAACAGATTCTTCCCCTCGACGGCCCACCGATTATGCCACCGCAACAACGCGCACCTTCCGTGAGCGTGGATGCACTGTAAACGTTTGCCCGCTCTGCCATCGATTGCCCAACCGAGCCGGTGATTCGAGACTTGTTTCGCCCCCAAGGCTTTTCCGGGCGTCCTTGAACTCGCGACCGCTGTGTCGAAAGCCATCACGCGTGGCGCCGTTACGACGACCGTGGCTCCAGCTCTGCAGAGTGCCCCATTAGGCCCAGCGGGGTCCACCCTTCACCCATGGCTGAGCTGCGTAAAATAAAAGCCACCGCGTGGGGTTTTTCGCGCTCGCACTGCGCGGAACTCTGCGACCGCGCGCTCTCAAGTTGTTGCCGCGCTTCGTTCGCCACGACGTCCCGACGTCTCGTTCCGCGTCCTGCCTGGCGGGAGCCTCTCCAGGAAGCGAACGGGGCAGCTCGCGTTATCCCTCGTGTCCAGCAGCGGCTGGCAATGGCTGTACCAGCACGTGGAGCGGAAACGTCGGACGTCGTGCCGAACGGCGCTCGGTACGGTCCGGAAAACCCCCCGGGAGATGGTGATGAAAGCGTTCGCAATGCCACACTGTGAATTCTCAACGTCGCGTCGAAGTAAAGCCGGCGAAAATAAACGTTCCAGCAAATAAACGTAACTGGAGTTGCCGTTGGTTTTCACACCTGATGATGGCTGCTGGTGTTGCAGTCGAAAACGTCGTGAGAATTTTATTGTTTTAAATATTTTATTATTTTATTGTTTCCCTTCAACGTGACTTTACCGAAAGAACCAAGAATGTGGAGTTGAAAGGTTTATTTTTGTTTATTTTTCTTCGCGCGTAGGTTAACTTCTTCTTACATTTTTTGCGTCGACTCAAACATTAATCAATTCGACCGTTCAACCTCCTCGAGAGCGCGCCTGAGCGGCGCGCTCGCGCGCTCGTTCTTGGGGCGCGCTGCGTGCGGAGCGGCGACGACACGCGGTGCCTTGCGCACGACGGCCCTGGCGAAACCTCGGGTTCGATATCCGTCCGAGCGCCATCGTCAGCGGTACGTCAATATCCGAAACTGTCCCGGCCTTCCCCTGGACCGACTCGGCCTCGAGCGAGTGCCTGGCGCACGAAGCGAGACAGAGCGGGGCTCCGCGTGGCGCTGGCCGCATTGCCATCCCGCCGCCGTGGCGCCTGGCGTGCCGGAGGTCGTGGGTTCGATCCAGACCCCGACGCCCGTGTCATCGGAGTTCGTGTGTCTCTTTCCCCTTGGTCGTGTGGATTTTTTTGCCATCCGTTTTTTTTCTCTCTCTCCACATTTAGAATAAACGTGCGTTTTTAAAGTATTTGGGCTGCTTTGAATTTCCACGTGATAAGCCACTTCGTTGAGTGATCATCTGTGGGCAGGTCGCCTCTGAAAAAGAGCTATATAGCTCAGTGGGACTTACGTGGTCAAATGTAAAAGTTTCGTTGAGTTGACCTTAATAGGTGCTCCCTAATAGCGCTTGCACCTTGTCTGTTTCCCCTCTAGCTCCCATCATGCTTTTCTTGTTTAGTTTTCCTTCCAGCACACCTCTGATTAGCACAGTTGGCTACGTACGGTGCAAAAGAAATCCATCGCACTGTAATACATACATCTTTATATGCTGTGTGCGTGGTGTACCCGAGTTCTAAACAACGCGTCCAGACGTTGCGTCTCCCACCCGAAGACGACACAAGTTACGCGCAGGCCTGGTCCGCCCGGCCGGCCGGACCTGACTGGCCACGGCACGACGGGGGGCGATCGTTTCACTTCTGCAGTTTATCCCCCGGGGAGGGGCGGGGCGGGGGAGCAGGAGGTCGGAGGGGACATGGGGCTGGAGCTCGTTAGGTAGAGGGCCGGCCTTCTCTGTCGTTCCCAAAGCGTTTCCCTTGCGAAGAGGAAACCGCTTTGGGGAAATTGGAACGCGCGCTTTGACGACTCTCCCCCTCATACCCCCCCACGCACCCCGTCCCCAACACGGCCCAACTCCCACCCCAGGGCCTTCGCTCCCCCTCTCCGGCGAGAGAGGTGGCTTGCCATGCCAGCGTACTGATAAAGAGAATGCAAATGTTATCATGTACAGCCCTTTGTCAATCCGCTGCTGGAGTGAAGGCCTACCCTGAAGCTTCGGAAACCAAAACAACAAGAAGAGCCAAAAAAAAATGTATTTGGTAAAAATGAAAAAATAAAAAGCCCTTCAAAATTTCAATAATCCGGCCACAATGCACTGTGTGGTGACTACGAGACGGTGGTAACGTCACGACGCGGTCCTTCAAGAGCCCCGTGGCCTACCCGCTCCGTGCCCGTCGTTGAGGTGGTTACGTGAGCCAGTGCTGGTTGGGGATCAGGGGACCCAGGACAGGCATGTATGCACGTTGACACGGTGGCGAGATGCTAACTACGTTGCCCAATATATGCCGGAGGCCGTGGGTTCGGTCCCGACCCTGACGCCTGTATATTTGGAGTTTGCATGGTCTCCCCGTGGTTGCATGGATTTTTCTCCTGGTCCTCGGTTTTTCCCCTCCACATTTAGAAGCATGCGTTTCCCGTATTTGGCTGCGATAAATTTCCACATGATAAGCCACTTCATTGAACCATTATTTTTGTCCAGGTCGCATCTGAAAAAGAGCTTTCGAGTTCGGTGGGTCTTACCTGGTAAAATAAAAAAAATAGTTTAGTTTCTTTCGCATCGTACAAAGCCAACCGCACTAATCGGTGGTACATATATCATCACTCGCCACTGAAGTTGGCCAACGCGAATCACTCGACCAACGCTTCGTCCCCAAACGGAGATATTTAACGACACGTACTGCCAAACATGGCTGGACGTGATTCTGTGAAACGATTAGCGAATAATTCGAACTGTACAAGAAGACATTTGTGCAAGCGTCTTGACCTTGTGTTCCTGCGGCTGGAATGCGTGACTCGCAGGGCAAAGGTCGCGAGTTAAAATCCCGGTCCAAAGTCGAGAAAAGTCAACGGTGGTTGTTCTTTTTTTGGTCACGACTCGATGCCAGCAACAGGCGCCCGAGGGCGAACCATGCAATCGGCGCCCCTCCCCCACTCCAAAACCCCAAGGGCAGATCTCGGCTGAGGTTTTTTGGTAAACTGGGAAACATTCGTCCCCTGTTTTGCGTTTGAAGTTTTTTTAAGCGTGTTTTTTTTTAAACAGAGGCGTAATTATTCGGTTCGTACGTCCATCTGTCCAACTAATAAATTATCAGAAATGTTGAGAAATGAATTACGATTCATATTCCCTCTACGCGCACAGGAATTGAAATAATGAAATCTTTTTTTTATTTGAAGCTTTCGTGACTGCAGGAATCCATACTCTTTGGTTCTTTCGGTAAAGTCACGTAGGTAGAAAAATAAAACAAAAAATAACATACTTGACTTTACCAAAAGATCCAAAGAGTAATTAAATCTTTATTTTATTTCTATATTTTTTATTTCAATTTTTTCCTCGAATTTGATGGCCCCCACTTAATTTTGCGCCCGAGCCAACCACCTCATTTGCCTATATAGACAGGCCACCCCCTGCATGAAATGTGGAATTTCCAACACTTGTGCGGAACTTAAAATGGACGTGAGCGACCGTCCCATGTTCCTTTGAGCAGTTAGCACCGTTTAAATGCGTACGAGTGTCAACGTAATGCTGTGGATAATTCGTAGGCCTTTTGTGGAATGCATTGCATTGGAAGGCTTGGTGCGCTGGTGATCGACAGACTCACCGCTGGTGTCTTACATGCCCTGGTTTAACTAGAGGATGTTTACAAAAACAAAACGATCATGAGCGTCATTGTGCAGAATATAGGCAACAAAGCAAATCTCTCCCTCCGCGTAAAAAATATCACTTTTTTTTACTTTCTACGAGCCGTACGGCCTTCGACGCAAGTGATTAGTTCGTGTTATTTCTCACGTGCAGTTGCGTTGAACTAGGACCGCTATCTTAAGAGAGAAAGGTCCTTGCCGACAATCGTCTCGCAGTTCGCAAGCATTGGTTCAAACGAGCCGGGCTCTCTGATGAGACGCAGAATCTCGAAACCGGTCCGGAGTTTTGCTTGCGTCAATTTCAATGTTTCTGAAATTGTGGACTCTCGCGTTTGTAAAAAGAAGAAAAAAAACAATCACAATACTTTTATATTTTAATGTGGAGCCATGGAAGCAAGATAACGGAATGATTTTTAACGCCGCTGCGTGTAAATACATCGGTGTATCCATTTTTGGTTGAAGCACTTTAAAAATACTATAAACTAAACTTTTTATTTTACCAGGTAATGCCCACAGAGCTATATAACTCTTTTTCAGGAGTAACCTGGCCACAAATTATAGCTCAAGGAAGTGGCCTATCATCATGTGGAAATTTATATCAGCCAAATTCTCAAAACGCATGTTTTTCATTGTGGAGGGAAAAACCGGAGGAACCCGGAGAAAATCCACGCGACCACAGGGAGAGAGACACGCAAACTCCAATTATACAACAGGCATCAGGGTCGGGATCGAGCCCACGACCTCCTGTCTACCAGGCGAGGCAGTTAACATCTCCTAGCCACCGTGATGATGATGAGAGACGCAAACTCAAATTATACAACAGGCATCAGTGTCGGGATCGAGCCCACGACCTCCTGTCTACCAGGCGAGGCAGTTAACATCTCCTAGCCACCGTGATGATGATGAGAGACGCAAACTCCAATTATACAACAGGCATCAGGGTCGGGATCGAGCCCACGACCTCCTGTCTACCAGGCGAGGCAGTTAACATCTCCTAGCCACCGTGATGATTATGAGAGACACGCAAACTCCAATTATACAACAGGCATCAGAGTCGGGATCGAGCCCACGACCTCCTGTCTACCAGGCGAGGCAGTTAACATCTCGCCACCTTGTAGCGCCCTCCATTGCGAGTTGTCCGTTAACTCCCAGCCACGGCTAACATCAGTGTCACGTGTGATACGTTTTCTGGGGCAACATTTATTTTTCGACAAATAAATTCAACGCAGTTTTACCATCCCAAGCGCTCTTCTGGATTAAGCCTTGGACTCCCAAACGCAATTGCGGTTTTTATTTTTATTTTCTGTCGGCCTTGCTCGTTTATGCCTCCCCGGTTTACGGCGCGTGGGGTGCGGTCGCCTTTTGAACCGCCCTCTTGCCCCCCCCGCCACCCCACCACCACGCGCCCTCGCAGCAAACACGTGCTAAATAAAAAAACAAATTCAACGGCAAAGCGCCATGCCAACGGAACGACCAACAATGTCTGGCACAGAGCCGTTCAGCCCAAGCGCTCACAGGGAGGGGAGGGGGGCGAGTTGGGCCGGCGGGACCTCGCTGACACCGATGGGGCGGCTGCGGGAGAGGAAAGCCTCACCGAGTCTCAAGACTCTTTTTTTTTTGTTCAAGAGGGTCCTGCCAGGTTTTTTTGGCGGTGCCACGGTGGCGAGATGTTAACTACCTCGCCTGGTATGCAGGAGGCTCGTGGGTTCGATTCCGACCCTCATGCCCGCTGTGTATTTGAAGTTTGCGTGTTTTCCCCGTGGTAGCGTGGTTTTTTTCTCTGGTTTTTCCCTCCATGCTGAGAATCAACGTGGTATAAATTTCCACACGTTAAGCCACTTTATTGAGCTATCATTTGTGGCCAGGTCGCTTCTGAAAAAGAGCTATATCGCTCAGTGGGCCTTACCTGGTAAAATAACAATTATTTAGTTGGCAGTAGGGCACGATGTTACTGCTGTGTGTGATCCCAATTCGATAACATGGCAGATCATGTGGGATGTTTTGGCCAATACCAGTTACGTTACCATTGGTTGAATAAAGAGCCTTGCCATTACTACACACATACTGCTCTTTGGTGTAGCTTTTTGCGCCAAACGGGTTTTCATATTTTATGCAGAGTGCTCTTGACAATAACATTTGATAATCCGGCGGCATTTGCTTCGCGAGTCTAACTGGTGATAAGATCCAGAAGTTTGAAACCGGTCCAGAGTTTACTTGCTCAAACCGAATGCTGCTTTAATGATATTGGTCTGGAAATCCGAGAGGCTTACCGTATGAACTAGACCAGGGGTCGGCACCCAAAATAACAAAAAGAGCCACTTTTTTCGAATTCGTAAAAAAAAAGCTCAAGATTTCAAGAGCAGCAATGCACCGTGTTGAATACCAGACGGTGGGTTCCTTGATAAATAACTTCACGGAGCAGTCCTTAAAGAGCCGCACGCGGCCACGGAGCCGCAGGTTGCCCACCCCTGGACTAGACAATGTTTGATTTACGCGTGGATACATAGCGCGAAGTTGTTTTTGCACAGTCGTTTTCACGACCCTTGCTGCGAGAGGGACGTCAATCCATTGCGAGTTGTTCGTTAGCTCCCACGGCTCACGTCGGTAGCAAGTGACGTGCTTTATGGGACAATATCGGGGCCACCTTTCTTTTATTTCTTTTCATGAACAAATCAAATTGACGTGGCAAAGCTAGACATTTTGGAGATGTGAAATTATTGAATATGCTCGTTGATCTCTGAGGAATATTTTGAATGCTAAATTCAAGTGTTTGAAAACTAATATTACCGTAACATCACTCGAGCGCATAGATGCAGCGGTGGAGATGGACATCAGTTGATTTTGGAAGGACTGGTTTAAGCCATAGGAAAGTGGAATTTACACTAGCAGCTGAGTGCCCCCCCATTGAACTGAGGCATAATGATAATGTAATTTACCCAGGAAAGCCTAAAAGAGTCTAAAGCCTCCTTTTCAGGAGAGTCCTACATTGGGGTATTTGGCCAATTCAATGTCAAAAAAATGTTCTTTAGCGCTGGGAAGGAAAGAGAAAAACCGAGGAAAACAAACACCTCGCTTATGGAAGGATAACGCTCAAAAAAGTCCGCAAAGATGGGTTCATGAACCCATCTTGCTGTACTGCGACCTCCTGGCTACCCAGCAGCCCAAACGGGCTAGGTAGATTGACAAATCTCTACGTGATCCGCAAACTCCTGTGCCGGATTAAAGCATACATCGCCGTTCTGGTCTCGCAACAAAGGACAACCTGGTCCCCGCCAGAGGAATGTGGAAAATCCACCATTGGCTGTGGACCAACATCTGAAAAATCTCATTAAAGACAAGCGTTTGAGTAGAATAATCTGTACATTGTAAACTGTACATATGTAATGGAAATCAGAGCAATGAGTTATTGACATTGTTTGGATGAAAGGATATACATTTTAAGTTAAATACATTTGCTGTATATAATATTTACTCTCATAAATACAATATAAAGAGCGTACAGATGTGTTATTCTGTGCCCTTGTGTTATTTTGACGGTTCTAACCTCGTTCATCTAATGATAACGAACAGCTCTTAGTCCGCTGCTGGTTGAAGGCCTTCTCACGTGGTGTCGATCAATGGGGGTTGTTTGACCATACTTCACCGCAACTGGCCACTGCGGGTCCATGAAGGAGGTAGAGGAGGGCGAGGAACAATTCAGATATCGCTCGCCCACTGATGCCAGCTGTCGTCAGGAATTCAACTTAGGTCGCCAGTTTAACACATAGTCGTAGGACTTTCGCGACCAATATTATCCATGATAGAGGGTTTTTTGGGGGGGCTAGACCGCGTAAATATAAACGTGTCGTTACACCCGCCAACATGCGGCACAGCCAAGCAGTAAGGGTTTGTCACATCGACAAAAAGCGTGGGAACAAAAGGAAACAGGAGGAGGATGTCTCCACAACTCTGGCTGTCGCCTGATGAAGCTGGTTGTTATTCAAAAATAAAGGTTTTTGGGTTAGATCGCGTTATTTATAAATGTGTCGTAACCCTCCACCACCCGACACGGCCAATCGGCAAAAAAGTGTCACGTTTACAAAGGACAAATAGTTAACTATTTTAGTCCCACCGGTGTGTTGAAGAGTGAATCAACATCATTTAAAATTTGAGTACGACGTTTCGCTGGTAATTACATCCAGCATCATCGGGGAATTCGCCAGAATGGTAAAGCCCTCACTTGCTCTCGGTCTTAAATAGAGCAGTAGGGTGACGTCATCATTTAACTCATTTCAGGTGCAGTGATTTGAGGCGGAGTGGGGGGGGGTATTATTATGAATAATATTGGTCGCGAAAGCCTACGTGTTAAAGCTGGTTGTTGTAATTACCGGCGAAACATCCCACTCGAATTGTAAATGTTGTGGGTTCACTCTCCAACACACCGGTGTGCTGAACTATTAACGAATTGGCATTATTTGTTTACGTGACAAACCTTGCTAATCGGCTGTGTCGTGTGGTGGCTGCGGGTATAACGACACGTTTGTATTTTCGCGATCTCACCCCAAAACAACCTCTTATGGATCAGGTCGCCAGGTTCATCACGCAGTGCGCCAACTATGGCACCACCCCTTGCATCAAATGAACAACCACAAAAAAACTCAACACATTCGTCAATAGCATAGTGACCTCAAAAGGAAAAATAAATATAATGGGCTATACTTTTGTTATTGCCCGAAATGTCGCTTTTTTCCCTTTAAGGCCTCAGTGTTATTTTATCAATAAAATTTCAGTTCAAACAAGTCAACACTGTGTTCCATTTTGTTGTCCTTCCCACGCACCTCCAATTGGTACGGTTTGGCTACGTA
Source organism: Petromyzon marinus (assembly GCF_048934315.1). NCBI lineage: Eukaryota > Metazoa > Chordata > Hyperoartia > Petromyzontiformes > Petromyzontidae > Petromyzon > Petromyzon marinus. Next base: position 3,982,965 of record NC_133715.1, read on the forward strand.
TGGCGAGAAAGAAGTTCAACGTACATTCAACGAGACGCTCTTCATACATTTATTTTAATCGGTTTTCGAATGGAGTTTTTTGGGGATTGTACGCCAAAGAAAGCCGGCAGTCAAACCGAGAGGGAAAATGTCGGGAACAATGAACAGTGGATTACAAACATTCTCAGGGTTATGGAAGTGACACAGAGATGGCTTGGCCACACATTTAGAATAGAGGAATAAAATGCAAATTTTAAGAGTTATGCAGATTAGAGACCCATAGACTGCCGCAGAGGTCGGTAGACTCGCACGGAATGTCTTGCCCTTCTCAACTGGTTCGGTCTCACTTGGCACACTTTCAGACGCGCTTCTGTGGCCGTCTGGAGCGCTCTTCCTTCCAATATTAGGAAGCCACTGGGGCTATGGACAATTAAATCTAGATTTAAAACTCACTTCTTTAGAAGTGCTTTTTGTGTTTAGTTTGTTGTCCTTCTCTCCGTGCCTCCGATGAGCACGGTTGGCTACGTACGGTGCGAAAGAAGTTCAACATGCACACATGCAGAGCCGTTGATCATCATATATTCTCTACGAACCATTTCAGTCTGTTCTCAGATTAATGCATAGCGTGGAAATAGCTCTTGCTCTGGTTGCGAATGTATGCATGTTGAACTTCTTTCGCACCGTACGTAGCCAACCGTGCCAATCGGAGGCTGGTGACTCTGGATGTCCTGCTATTCTAGCGTCATTAAACCTCAGTGCTGCTTTCTATACTAACGACCATTGTGGCATGTGTTACACAGGCTATAAAATGGTTACTGTTGTTACTGGAACTCACCCTTTCTCTCTTGGTTTAAATCAAATCCAGCTGGCAGAAAACAATTTGTGCAAATTGGACGATGCTCATCTGCAACAAATGTAGTTTAAGGTGGTGTTCCTCCGGGCTCCGCCATGGAGCCTATTCTGTTCAGCAAACATTGTTGTTGCCACGAGGTCACGTTATTTTAGGCCGTGGAATTATTTCCAGCGTTACGCGAACTGTGCCCCAAATAAATGTCCCTACTAAACCAAACGTAGAACGGGCTGAGTTCTCTCTGTTGCACAGTTCAGATGAGTTGATAAGAAACCCAGACAATAGTTGGTGGGTTACGTGAGCGGCCATCTTCCATCTCAGCGGGCCGCAAGCTGGAAATAGCGCTTGTGCACCATTCATGACCCAACACAGTGTTGGGTTTATAGGCAGTGCTGAGTCTGTGGTGCAGTGTTGAGTATGGTGCAGTGTTGAGTTTATGGTAAACTGTTGAGACTGTGGGCAGTGTTGAGTCTATGGTGCAGTGTTGAGTCTATGGTGCAGTGTTGAGTCTATGGCGCAGTGTTGAGTCTATGGTGCAGTGTTGAATCTCTGGGCAGTGTTGAGTCTATGGGCAGTGTTGAGTCTATGGTGCAGTGTTGAGTCTATGGCGCAGTGTTGAGTCTATGGTGCAGTGTTGAGTCGATGGTGCAGTATTGAGACTGTGGGCAGTGTTGAATCTCTGGGCAGTGTTGAGTCTATGGGCAGTGTTGAGTCTATGGTGCAGTGTTGAGTCGATGGTGCAGTATTGAGACTGTGGGCAGTGTTGAATCTCTTGGCAGTGTTGAGTCTATGGGCAGTGTTGAGTCTATGGGCAGTGTTGAGTCTATGGTGCAGTGTTGAGTCGATGGTGCAGTATTGAGACTGTGGGCAGTGTTGAATCTCTTGGCAGTGTTGAGTCTATGGGCAGTGTTGAGTCTATGGTACAGTGTTGAGTCTATGGGCAGTGTTGAGTCTATGGGCAGTGTTGAGTCTATGGGCAGTGTTGAGTCTATGGGCAGTGTTGAGTCTAGCGGGCCACATTAGTGGGCCGCATACTTGACATCGCGCGTGTGCACCAATGATGAGCCCACACATGGCCCCTAGACACACCGAGACCAGGCCACCACGAGGAGCTGCACGGCCCGATGGTTGCCCACCACTGATTCAGATGATGTCAATAAACGGGCAACATTTTTAAAAAGTAAAATTTTTGACAAAGCTCAGGTTAATGCTCATTGGCTCGCCAAGTCAGCTCTGTGAATGTGATCACGTGCGCCTACTTATTGACGGCCACTGTAATCGAAACCTCGTCCCGTAATTGTCAACTTGTGGGTAATTCTTGACCCCTGCCCTGGCGTTTGAGGCCCATATCCCGTAACGTCTGTAAAGGTGTCCCTTTTCAAACTCCGCTGCGTTGCTCGTCTCTGCTCGTGTGCCTTTCTCTAGCTCAGGGGTTGGCAACTTGCACGGCTCTACCGCTTCGTGACGTTACTCACATTGCATTGCAGCTCTCGAAATATTGCGGGGTCTTTGTGGCTTCGGTTAGCGACCCCTGCTCGAGCTGATGTTGAGAAGCCAACGCAACGCCTGCATCTCCTCCCAACTCGACTGCGGCAATGCGTCGCTTGCCGACGTATCTCACGATCGCTCTCGATAAGCCACGGTGTGTGCAGAAACTCAGCCGCCCGGGTTTTGACGAGACATTTGAGCATTATTACACCTACACTTTGCCATCTTTGCACTGGCTCCCGGCGGAATTCAGAGTCGAATTTATTTATTTTTGGCTTAGTTTACTTTATTAAGTTTGTTGAGCCTGCTCGGCCAGGATTGGGCAAAAACCTAGCCGCACTTTTCACCCAGGCAACTGAAGGGCAGTATAGACTGAGTGTTTATAACCTCACATTACAAATATATCAAAAACATATTCAAGAATCACAATGACGAGACAAACAACATATACACCATAACAATTATAATAAAAACTATTTCTTTTTAAGACTTAACATCTCATAAATCGGTCCTCATATCTATATCCGGGACACTGTTGTTCCAGTACTCAATCAGGCTGCTATTATTTAATTGTAAACACCTTGACCCACCAACTGAATGGCGCGATGCAAATGATCGTAATGTGAAAGCAATTCTTGAACACCATCGATCTGAGTGAGAGTACGTAAGGTGCATTTTCCCTTCAGGTGATACAAATTTTGATTATATTAACTCTTGTGTATAAACAGGATGGAGTTCCTTTGTGTCGATATGTTAACTCCCTCGCCTGGTACACAGGAGGTCGTGGGTTCGACCCAGACTCTGACGCCTGCTGTATAGTTGGAGTTTGCGTATTCTCCACCGTGGTCGCGTGGATTTTTCTCCGGGTCCTCCGGTTTTTTCCCCCTCCACATTTAGGATCAACGTCACGCGTTTTAGAGTATTTGTCTGCTATACTTTTCCACACGATAAACCACTTCGTTGAGCTGTCATTTGTGGCCAGGTCGCTTCTGCGAAACAGCTATACAGCTCAGTGGGCCAAAGTTTATTTAAGTTTAGTCTTCTTCGAGCGTATGGAAAGTCTGCGTAAATCACACGTCCAAGTTCAAGCCTGTGAGCTTTGTGACAGCTTCAGGAGTCAGCGCGACAAATACTGCTCGGTCCGCCGGAGAGCGGGGCGTACGATGCAGTAGTTCACGATGCGATGGTTCCATTGTCCGGTTCGTGTGGGCCGCAGTCACGCCATGCGAGTCGTCTTTAATTATCCGCTTGTGGGGGGGGGGGGGAGGTGTGGGATGCAGCAGCGACCGGTTGCCACTCTGAAGCGGTTGACGGAGGAGCACCGTGCGTTTTCGTGGTTAGCGGTGGTGCTCAGCAAAAAACACACGGTGGCTTTGAATGGCCTGGCACCTGCCGAGCTCGGTGATGTCCTCTCACGCTGCACTCCTCATCCTCGGGGTGGCGGGGGCGGGGGGGGGTGTAATGCTCCCTGGACTCTGAGGCCACCCCTCTCCACGCCGCGGTCTCAACGAGGGGGGACGATCTCGCCGATCGTTGCATCGGGACTATGGTTGAGGGACTCTGCTGCTGTGGGTGTGTGTGCATGGATGGATAGTGACTTTGTCAGCATCTCTGCACCTCCGATTTAGCACGGTTGGCTACGCACGGCAAGAAAGAAGTTCTACAGACATACACGTTTAAATCCATTTTTTTTTTAAATATATGTTTTTTTAAATTAATTAGCATGTCCTGTGTTTTATTGTATTTTGCCTGTACTGTGTGTAATTTTATTATTGGCTTTTATTGTAGTTCTTCATTTGATCTATGTTGCGAGTGTAGTTATTTATATTGTCAACTTTTATTCTATTTCGTTTGGAATGTATTTATACTCGCGAGTCTAGTTTTTTTTTGTACATGACGCTTTGAGATTTCGTTATGAAAGATACTTTATAAAATCTCAATTATAATAATTATAGACTCTCGCATAGATTGGTAGACTTACATCGAGACCCGTAGGCTGACACAGAGATGCATAGACTTACATTGAAACCCCATAGACTTACACAGAGACCCATAGACTCACATTGAAAACCCATAGGCTCACACAGAGACCCATAGATCCACAGAGACCCCATAGACTCACATTGAAACCCCATAGACTTACACAGAGACCCATAGACTCACAATGAAAACCATTGACTCATACAGAGACGCATAGACTCACAACATAGGCCCACACATATGTATGTTGAACTTCTTTCGCACCATACATAGCCAACCGTGCTAATCGGAGGTGCATGAGAAGGACAACAACAACAAACTAAACAAAAACAATTCTAAAGAAATGAATTTTCATTTGAGAAAATCCGTTTTCAAATGACTCTCACATAGGCCAATCGACTCTCATAGAGGCCCATAGACGCATACGAATCCATAGACTCACACAGACCCCACGACTAACAAGGGGGCTGTGAAAATGCCACAGGGGGAGTTGTAAGGAGAATAGAGGGAGCCAGAGGGCTCTGGCTGGAGGATGCAATGGAACGAACACGGTGGATGTATGTTTGTATGTATGTATGCATGTACGTGTGTTGAACTTCTTTCGCACCGTACGAAGGTCCAAATTCGCCGGCCACGTGCAGCAGCGGGACTTGTGGATGCGTTGGGAAGAGGGCGTTGTTTTGATGGTTGGAAAATGCCCCTTTGCTCGAGGTGCCACTTTTACGATGGGGGTTTGTGCATTAACAGAAGATGGTCTCTCTCTGTTGAAATCAGGCGATCTCTCCTTGACCCCCCACGAGTTAAACATTAACGGCAGGCAGAATTTGTGTTGTGTTTCTTTACAAGTACGTGACGAGAGAGTGTGCGGACGTGTGTGTGTGTTAACGCAGTGGATGCGCGCACACACACACAGGGTAGTGTATCGGTTGGCGCGATGCGCTACGATCCTGGCGACCAGAGTTCGATTCCCGCTCACGACTAAAACCACCAGTGACGATTATGTGAACCGTTCCTGGGCCTTCCCTAGGTCGACTCAGCCTCAAATGAGTACCTGGTGCGGTGTGTAAACATCGCCACTGGGGGGGGGGCAAAGGCGACCGGGTGTGGTGCTGGCCACCCACCCCCTCGTGTGCCGTGTCGGCCTTCATAGGTGCTGCTTGCTAACAGCTCTTGCCCCAACAGTGTCTGTGAAGGCTGTATGGAGGATATTTGTCTTTTTTTTGTTTGTGAGCGCATTGGAGGCGCACACGCCCACACGCCGCACGGGTACACTCAGGCACGCGCACGCGCACGCTCGTGCGCATTTCAGCCTCCTGACTCTGTTTGGGCAAGGCCAGTACCGGATGAAGCTAGTGCGGGGCCTGGAACATGATGTTATCAAGGGTCCCCTAAATAGGGGAAAAAAACCACGTAAATATTAAAACACAATTTTTTTTACTTTCAGAGTAAAGTAATTGTGTTTTTTCACTTGCTATACAGCCAGATAATACGACCAATCGCTAACTTTAAACACCCAGTCGTTCATAAAAGTTGAAGGCGGTGTAGTACTATAGCAATAGCGCAAGTGCAGAATCACCGAACCGGAATTGATAGCTTGAAAGCATTTAGCGCGGGGCCCTTGAAAGTGCGGGGCCCGTAGCTACATATGCAGACACTTTTGCAACGAGGAGTTGTGCCAATGCACAACTTGCTCTCCCCCGGCCGGTCATACCTGCCACGCTGTTGTCTCGCACGGCTGCTGATGTAGATGCTGCAGAGCAACGCCTTACAATGTCACACGCACGTGGTCAAGGCCAGATGACCGCGACAGCAGTGGCGGAGTGGTGTCGCTGCGATGTCTCGTTTCGTATTTGTGGATCGGGGCATTGCGTTGTCACACGTTGTACGTGTCCGTTCTGGTTCATCACTGTCGCACATTGCTGGAGAGGTTTTTTTTTTCAAGTTATTTTCCATTTGTACATCAGGTATCCGCATCTGCCACGCAGTAAATGCGGTTTAGGGTGGACCATGAGCTTTGCGGAAGATGAAACCCGGGCATCTTCTGCGCTGGGTATTTCTGCCACACTGGGTGGCTATAGGCTAAGATGACTGCGAGAAGGCTTGGAGCGGGGCTTAACCACGAACCATCCTGACGGTGTGCTTGCACATGCCCAGGGATTGAACCCAGGTGGCGAATGTTAAGTGTAGAGAGGCGGGGTTGGGAAGAACAACGAGGATCGTGTATCGCCTTCCCAGTGCTCGCATTACCTGTAAGAGTTGCGTGACGGCCAACACGGCCACGAGAGGGTGGGGTGTCCAGCGCCACGCACGACCGTCTTTGTCTCCCCATTGCTTATGTTTACTACACCGCACCAGGTACTCATTTGATGCTGAGTCGACCTAGGGGAAGCCCGGGACCGGTTCAAATAATCGTCACTGGTGAGCGGAAATCTAACCGGGTGGACAGATTGGTAGCGCAGTGCGATAACCACTACACTACCGCTCTCCACGTAGACACAAAGTGACACACACACACACAGTGACAGGCACAAAGATAAAGACAAAGATCCCCCGTATAGCCTTAACAGACTGTAGGGGCAAGTGCTGTTAGCGAGCACCTATGAAGGCCGGAACAGTACACGAGGGGGTGGGTGGCCAGCACCACGCCCGACCGCCTTAGGGGAGGCCCGGAACCGGTTCAGATAATCGTCACTGGTGTTGGCCGTGAGCGGGAATCGAACCCGAGTCACCAAGTTCATAGCGCAGCGCGCTAACCGCTACACTACCGCTCCCCACACAGTGACACACACACACACAGTGACGCACACACACAGTGACACACACACAGTGACACACACACACAGTGACACACACAGTGGCACACACACAGTGACACGCACACACACAGTGACACACACACAAAGTGACAGACACACACAGTGACACGCACACACACAGTGACACACACACACAGTGACACACACAGTGACACGCACACAGTGACACACACAGTGACACGCACACACACAGTGACACACACACAGTGACACGCACACACAGTGACACACACACAGTGACACACACACAGTGGCACACACACAGTGACACGCACACACACAGTGACACACACACAGTGACACACACACAGTGACACACACAGTGACACGCACACACAGTGACACACACACACAGTGACACACACACAGTGACACACACACAGTGACACACACAGTGACACACACACAGTGAGACGCACACACAGTGACACACACACACACAGTGACACACACACAAAGTGACACACACACAGTGACACACACACACGAAGTGACACACACACACAGTGACACACACACAGTGACACACACACAGTGAGACGCACACACAGTGACACACACACAGTGACACACACACAAAGTGACACACACACAGTGACACACACACGAAGTGACACACACACACAGTGACACACACACAGTGACACACACACAGTGACACGCACACCCTCGTTCATCGACTCACACGTTGGGTAGCAAACACGCAACAACGGCCTTGCAACTTATTAAACAGTATATCGCGATAGCAGAGATAGCGGCAATCACTCGGAGCACTCCGGGGATGGATGTCGACTGTTTGCTTAGAGGCAGCGATGCGCTCGCGCACACGAATCCGGTCTTCGCGCGGTCGGTGTCCAGGTGTCGAGTCACTGAGTTGGCATTTCCCAACGTCCCTGCCGGCCCTTTCATCTCCTAGAGGCCACTCCCCAACGACGGAGAGAGACCTTTGTCTCGGCACGGCAAAGGTCAGTTGTGTGGCAGAAGGTCACAACGTGCGACGGGTTTAGCCATTCGGGTCGTAGGAGCAGGGGGGTTCTGTTAGCGAGTGCCTATCAAGGCCAGCATGGCAGATGAGGGGCGGTGGGTGTGGCCAGCAACCGCACCCGACCGCCTTTGTATCCCCCCTCTCCCCCCCCCCCCGTGCTGAATGTTTACGCACCGCACCTCTCCGGGAGCTAATTTGAGGCCGAGTTGACCTAGGGCAGACCCTGCACAGGCTTTGCCCCACACTTTATGCTCGGTCGGGAAGCGAACTCATCGTTACCAGCGTCGTTGGTTCAGCGCGCTCATCACTGCACCACCGCTCCACACACATGCAACAAGAGGTGATTGTGTGAAGAGTTCAGCAACGCCACAGTACATGCATCGTCTTAATTTGTCATCACAATGCTGGGTGAAGGTTTCCCTACGTCGTGGCAGTTATGGGGGTTATTTGACCATACTTCACCACGCTGGTCACTGCAGGCTGCTGCAATGGGGGAAGGGGGTTCGCGGGGGGTGATCAGAACTGGTGCAGGTACAGTAACCACCCGATCGCCACGCCGCGGAATCGAACTTAGGTAGCAGCAGATTCATGAGCTCCGTATGTGGACCACTTCGCCACCAATCCCCCTTTCTACACTTTGCCTATCTTCTGGCCTCTCTGTGTGTGCTTTGAAGAAGGGCCATTGCCCGAAACGTCGCATGTAATGTTTTGCATTTTTAAGCCCCACCCACGGTGTTATTGACGAACGAGTTGCGTGTTTTTTTTCTATTCCCCCCCCCGCCCCTTCTGTTATGATTGGTGCGGTGCGTGCAATACCGTGCCTGTTTAAAACAAACACAGCTCTCTACAAACCTCTCTACAAACCTCTTTACTGTTCGCTTTATAGAACAACCGGCCATAAACAAACAAAAAATGGGTTTCTTAAAATACGCAATTAACGACGGGACGCTTCACGCGGCGTCAACTGTGGCACAAGACAACACGCGACAACGCGAAGGGCCACGCGCCCAGCGAGCGGCCACGGAACTCCGCCAAAGTTCACCCCCACGCATGGTTCATAAAAAATATACTTTTGGAAAAGGAAATAAATAAACCTTGCACCGTCGTTTTTAAGCTGCCGCGCCGTTCGATCCAAATCGAACCGGCCCGGTTCAGCGACGCTGAACCATCGCACCACGGCAGCTTTTGCACGCGGAGTAATTTGTACGCGGAGCAGGAGGCAAAGGAGTTAAGTGTAAATCACGGAGAGGAAATCACGTTGCGCTCTCGGACCATCTATTTATCCTGGAGAAATCTGATGAGCTGTGAAGCTCTTTTTTTTACAGACGTCCCCTGCACGCCCCTTGTACACCATTACACGCCTATCCCTATGGTGTCCGTAAAATGCGGGCCCACGGTGGGGGGGGTTAACGGTCAGCAAGCACTCCGGGACCTCCAATCCAGAGGCCGCCGGGACCTCCAATCCAGAGGTCACTGGGACCTCCAATCCAGAGGTCACCAGGACCTCCAATCCAGAGGTCACTGGGACCTCCAATCCAGAGGCCGCCGGGACCTCCAATCCAGAGGTCACCAGGACCTCCAATCCAGAGGCCGACCGGAACCTCCAATCCACAGGTCACCAGGACCTCCAATCCAGAGGTCACTGGGACCTCCAATCCAGAGGTCATTGGGACCCCCAATCCAGAGGTCACCAGGACCTCCAATCCAGAGGTCACCAGGACCTCCGATCCAGAGGTCACCGGGACCTCCAATCCAGAGGTCACCAGGACCTCCAATCCAGAGGCCGCTTGGACCTCCAATCCAGAGGTCACCAGGACCTCCAATCCAGAGGCCGCCGGGACCTCCAATCCAGAGGTCACCACGACCTCCAATCCAGAGGTCGCCAGGACCTCCAATCCAGAGGCCGCCGGGACCTCCAATCCAGAGGTCACCGGGACCTCCAATCCAGAGGTCACCAGGACCTCCAATCCAGAGGTCACCAGGACCTCCAATCCAGAGGTCACCAGGACCTCCAATCCAGAGGCCGCCGGGACCTCCAATCCAGAGGTCGCCGGGTTTCGATTCCGCCTCCCGGTTGAAGAAATGCCGTGACGATTTAAGAAAATGGAACGAAAGCTGAAAGGGCCGCAAGGCAGCGCGACGAGGTGCATCCTCGAGAAATCTCACAGTGACAAAGCGGAACACGTGGACTGGAGAACACACTTATGCGGGTTATGGTTCATAATTAGTGTTTTGGGTTAGGTAGCGCGGGTATCATCTAATTTTCGAGCGGCACGGAGCTTTGGTTCCGCGCGTCAGAGTCACGGTAATGTATATCTGTGACACTTTGTGCGTGTTATAAATTTAATTGTTTTTTTTGCAGGTGTAGTCGTAATAATAATAATAAACTCAAACTCGTAATGCACGAGGAGGAACCACGGGCGAGCGGCAAGGCAGCAGCATCCACATGGCGAGCCAGTGCCAACAATCTCCCAAGCTCTGCGGTCCTCTACATATGAAGGTGTTATGGGTCAATTAATGAGTGTTAACAAGTAAGAGGAAACTGGAGGACCCAGAGAAACCCCACGCGTGCGAGGGGGAAACACTCTATCCCTTACAGATGGAAGTGGTGGAGTCTACATGCGGCTCTTGAGTCGGGTGCAAACGCAACAAACAAAATATGAACAGAGAACATCTTAAAGCGACGACGCGCAATAAAAACATCCTGGAAAAACCAGCAAATCTTCCAGAAAAAACCCCCCATCGTATTACAACGCTGTGTGCAAAAATCCCAGTGTGATGCAAGACAAACAATAACAACCATAAGACAATTTAGATTCGACTTCTTGGTTCTTTCGGTAAAGTCACGTATATTCTCATTCTACGTGACTTTACCGAAAGAACCAAGAAGATGAATCCTTGCAGTCACGAAAGCTTTAAATCGAAATTTAGATTCAAGTTATGAGGCCAACTCCGCACTTCCACAAGAAACATGCCTTAAACATGTTTTCGAAATCACCAAAATAAAGCTATAAAGTACAATGTAACAACAGTAATCATAGGAACTTTGATTCAAATTTAACAATAAACGATATACGTACATAACGTGTACGACCAAACTTGCAGCCATATCTGGCAGCATGACACTCCCAGTGTATGATGTGTGAGTGAGTCAGTGGTAGTGTGAGTGAGTGTATGATGTGTGAGTGAGTCAGTGGTAGTGTGAGTGAGTGTATGATGTGTGAGTGAGTCAGTGGTAGTGTGAGTGAGTGTATGATGTGTGAGTGAGTCAGTGGTAGTGTGAGTGTATGATGTGTGAGTGAGTCAGTGGTAGTGTGAGTGAGTGTATGATGTGTGAGTGAGTCAGTGGTAGTGTGAGTGAGTGTATGATGTGTGCGTGAGTCAGTGGTAGTGTGAGTGAGTGTATGATGTGTGAGTGAGTCAGTGGTAGTCTGAGTGAGTGTATGATGTGTGAGTGAGTCAGTGGTAGTGTGAGTGAGTGTATGATGTGAGTGAGTCAGTGGTAGTGTGAGTGAGTGTATGATGTGTGAGTGAGTCAGTGGTAGTGTGAGTGAGTGTATGATGTGTGAGTGAGTCAGTGGTAGTGTGAGTGAGTGTATGATGTGTGAGTGAGTCAGTGGTAGTGTGAGTGAGTGTATGATGTGTGAGTGAGTGTATGATGTGTGAGTGAGTGTATGATGTAGCCTTGTCCTGGCGAGCCAGGGTGCAGCTAGTCACTTGACGCCTACAGGAAGATAATTTTAACAACGGTTGGGTGATCCACTAACCCTCGCTGCCTCCGCAGTGCTGGATTAGAGGCTGTCACGTGCGTGGCCACCACGGCCTGGCTATGCACCCTCCACCGCCTGGCACAGCCAAACAAATCATGTCACATGGACTAATGTGCCGATTGCAATGAGGAGAAAACAATTACACGTACACACGTAGCATCATTAACGCACGAACGCTGAATATGACGGTTACAAAAACAATTGTTTAAAGCCAACCCGAGCGAAGTGAGCGGACCCGTGTGGGACACGTCGCTCGAAGGGGCAGCGGCGGTGCGGTCGAGACTCACATCGGAATGACAGCCAAGGGAGGGAACGCGTCCACGAGGACGTCCTCCGTGGAGACGGGGCGATGAGATATCCCCGCAGGCGGCAGCTGAGATGGATTGTTGCGTTGCTAGCCTGGGAGAAATGTCTTGGGGCGGATTTTATCCAGGAGTCGATAGATCGTGGCTGGTGACAGTGGTGATGATGAAGGTGTCGCGTGCGGGCAGCCGCCGCTGTAACATGTCAGCGAGCTGGTCGATTTAACACGCGCCGGCTTTCGCGGCCAATTTCATGATTCACAATTAGATGTTTGTGTCAGATCACGTTCAGTAAAATGTGTGTCGGGAAACCCTCCACCACCTGACACGGCCAACTAATGAAGTTTCCGCGCGATGAACAAACGTGCCGATTAATTGTAGCTTCACCACCACCACCACCCGTGGTGTGCTGTTGGAGAGAAAATCTCACAACATTTAACAATTGGGATGCAAGTACTTCTTTAATTGGCTGTGTCGGGTTGGAGGAGGATTTACAACACATTACTTGCGCGATCTCACCCAACAATTGATTGCATCAGCGAGAGGTATCGGCCGTTGCTTGTGGTTCAGACCCGCCTGCACATACAAGTCTAAGGCGCCACGGTGGCTAGGAGATGTTGACTACCTCGCCTGGTGTGCAGGAGGTCGTGGGTTCAATTCCGACCCTTGACGCCTGCTGTTGCTGTATATTTGGAGTTTGCGTGTCTCTCTCTCCTTGGTCGCGTGGATTTTTCTCCGGGTCCTCTTGTTTTCCCTCCACACTTACAAACGTGCGTTTAGAGTATTTGACTGCTGTAAATGTCCACGTGATAAACCACTTCGTTGTGCTATCATTTGTGGCCAGCTCGCTTTTAAAAAAAAAGAGCCATATAGCTCAGTGGACCTTACCTGGTAAAATAAGGAAAATCGTTGTCTTTTTTAGGTGGTTGATGGGGATTCGTATGGCAGGCAATGTTCCCGTGTTCTTATCACCACTTGTTCCTGTGGGCAAAAGCAGGGAAATGCGAAAGCAAATGTTGACCCAACCCCAGTAAAACGTCCCCTTATCTGGTGTAATGGACAAACAACCGCAAATGACGAATCATGATTCTAAAGTTATGTTTAGCCATTATATTCCTAAATAAAAACAACATTATAGTCACGCGTATGGCTGCAATATGCTCAGGAGCTAAATGCCAAATGTCGAGACCTGTTAGCCACGGCGAAGGGGTGCTTCAGGAGAGAGAGAATTCGTGTAGTTTTGCTGTTCCTCCTCGGTTTAAGGAACGCAGACCTCATTGGGTTTACTTTACGGTCCATATGTATCTCTATGAGTCTCTGTGCGTCTCTGTGGACCTCTACGTATATCCTGTGAATCTCTACGTATATCTGCGTGTCTCTGGGTGTACTATGTGGTCCATAGTTTTGGTTGCATGGCCACGGTCGCGCTTTTCTTTAATTTTATATATCTGTGACGGAGATGTGCACGTTGGGCTGCTATTAATGTTCTGATGCGGTTGATGGTTACACCACGAGTGGCTTCGAGGAGCAGGAATGTGAAAGGCAGGAGGCGCGGCGATGTTTGGGTCTCGAATGAGGTGTTCATTCTGGATAAACAAAAACATCTATTTGAGTGGCGCGTAATATACCAGCTGTTTCGATACATTCTCAAAAGTCGGGACGTAACCATGTGACCTAGTAGAACGTGACCACACTGTTTTTTTTAAAAATCGTTGCACATGTTCCAGCTACTGCGCAACGTACGTATGTGTATGTGTGTGTGTTGAACTTCTTTCGCACCGTGCGTAGCCAACCGCGCTTAAAGTTTAAAGTTGCATTTATTAGGTATAGCCCTGTGAGCCATGCGGCTCTTAAGTCGGGTGCAACCGCAACAAACAAAATTTGAACACAGAACATCTTAAAGCGACGACGCATGTATCATGAGACTCAATGAATGGATGCATCCGTTATGCGTTTAGTATTCGTGGAAGGGACAGTGTGGAATTTTATACATCTGTGCCGATACAGGCGGACGGCGTTGGGCACAATCATTCTGAAACGTCTGGAAAGCGAACCCCAGGTGTAGAGTCGCATAGAGCGGTCGCAAACGCATTGGAATTCAAGCATCACGTAAAGTGCATCATACCGCTGGGTAGCGGCCATTGGGTTCCTCCAAGTTCTTGCTGCCACGTGTTCAATGTGTCCCCGAGGAGAGGAAAGGAGGTGCGGTAGGAAGGACAACAAGGAGTCTTCTTTGGTTCTTTCGGTAAAGTCACGTAGAATGAGAATAAAATAATAAATTGATAAAATAAAATAACACAATAATATTCTCACGATCAAATTCAAGCGCGAGCAACAAGGAGCTCGCGCTTGAATTTGATCGCGAATGTTTTTCATTTTCATTTTCAGACACCTTTAAAGCACACCTGAGTATAATTGTTAGACTGTACTGACACGTGGTTAAAATGTTCCGAAATACGACTCAGATTGAACGATAAACGTAATAAATCACAAATTTTTCAATCGTTTGATTAGTGCGCAACAACAATTTCAGCGCTGTGCCGCGCGCCGCTGCCACGCGGTGTTTTTGTCGCTCTCGTAGAGAAAGAACGAGTCAGAGGCGCGGGGAGAACCCACAGACAAGCGGAAGGGCAACGATTGCCCAGGCTCTGCAGTCCTCTATGTATGAAGGTGTTATCGGCATTTTAATGAGTATGAAAAAATAAGAATGGGTTTTACAGTTTCAAACAATGAAACAGGAGGTGTTAAGATGTTCAAACACCACATTGGAACCTTTTGCAAGGAATCAAGTCTGCATTAACCACACACAGTACGTGTGTTTGAACATCTTAACACCTGCTTTATTGCTGGAAAGGGTAAAACCTATTTTTTATATCTTGATTTGAAGCTTTCATGACTGCAGGAATCCATACTCTTTGGTTCTTTTGGTAAAGTCACGTAGGTAGAAAAATATTAAATCACGACGTTTCGATCGCAACACAAGCAATCGTCATCAGTTTTTTTTTCAGTTTCAGTTTATTTATTTTGGTATAGCCCTGTGAGCCATTCGGCTCTTGAATCGAATGCAACCACAACAAACAAAAAACCAAAAACACGAACAATAAAAACATCTTAAAGTGACTATTTGACTGTGCAAACAGAAAATCCATGAAAAAAACAGCAAAATATTCCTGAAAAAAGCACCGTACACCAACGCTGTGTGCAAAAAAATCCCAGTGGGATGCAAATCAAACAACAACAACAACAACCACAATAAAACTTAGATTAAGGCCATCAGCCTAACTCCGTACTCCAATAAAACAAACATGTCCAAACCAAAAAACGTTTTCGAAATCACAGGTGGGACACCCACAGCGAGAAAAACAACTACTGAAATAGGCGAGAGAGCTGCCGTGGCACGAGGTTATATAGTAGGCCTCGGCAGTAGGGGGGGAGGAGGCGGGGCAGAAAGTGGACCCCGCAGCAGCACTGGAGAGATTCATGCTTTGCGACTGCCAAAAAAGGTCCCGATTTAATGAGTGTTTACATGTAGGAGAAATCCATCTCCATCTCATTTGACTTACACCTCTTCATCCCCTATGGGACATGCGCCTACAACGATCTCTCTCCATCTTTTCCTGTCCTTGGCTGCATGCTGTGTCTCCTCTGCCCACGAGAGCTTCGTGTGACCAAGCTACATTTCGTTATCTTCGTCTGTAAGTAACACCTGTGACTATAAACCGCCCGGCTGACGTTCAAATTTCTTCAGCTCTCAGAAGGCTGAGCCAGGGTTCAGACTGGACAGCGTCCAGATGGGCGACCACCACACGTAACCAGGTGGTATAGGCTGGCCGCTGCGGGGCCACGTGCTGGGCAGCAGTGAGAGCAGTGCGGCAAGATCCATTGCATTACCCCGGTTTACGTCTGGGATGCGTTCGTGAGAGGTGCGACGACAAACATCGAAACGACGTGAATCGAAGCGATTCACTGGGGGAGTAGTGGGCGATGGAGGCGATGGCCATGAGGCGACGGATGACGAGAAAAGGCGGACGATGCTGCTGTCAGCGACGTGAGTGTGGGGTCGAGGCGACGCAAATCCGGCAGTGGTATTAATAATAAAGTGACGACGTATTTGTGAAACGACGCGAAAGGGAGAGAGGCAATTCGGGGTATTCCTGTACTTCTAAGCTCCCACGTCTATGATCCGCGCCTTCACCAACCCGCACTCCTCGGCATGGTTAGAGTACGATATCAAACAATGCCCACCAGCTGCACAGCGTAGGGAGGCCCTCATCCAGCAGTGGATTGACAGAACGCCTGCGGGTTGGTGAATAAACCATCACGCAAACTCCGGTCATCCTCGCCGCAGCTGCGGCTTTTGGCTGCTGGCCATCGTACAAAGACGGAGGTCACCGCATCGCGTTGGCGCTTTCAGATGCGCTTCCGCGGCCGTCTGGAATGCTCTTCCTTCTGATACTAGGAAGCCACTGGAGCTACTTACTTTTAATTAATCTGAATTGAAAACGAATCTCTTTAGAACTCCATTTTGTGTTTAGCTTATTGCATTTCCACCACGCACCTCCGATTAGCACGGTTGACTGCGTTCGGTGTGAAATAAGTTCGACACATATATACACGTGTACATAACAAAAAACAACAATTGGTTATTGATCGGCTCTGCCGGGTAGTCGACGGATTAAAGTAAAACATTGACATCGTGCTTACACGATCTCATCCAAAAAAAAAACAATCACGGATCACGACGGTCGTGAAAATCCTACGCGTGAATTGAACGAATAAATTGGATACTCTTTGGTTCTATTCGGTAAAGTCATGTAGGTAAAAAACAAAACAACAAAAATCACGACGTTTCGGCCACAACACAAGCGGCCTTCATCAGGTTAAAGGACCAGACTGTCTCGAAGACTGCGCTGGAGTGAAACAGAGCCAAGCTCAGACCACGGCCTTTAAGCTGTGTGAGAGGGATTAAGTTGCCATGACAAAGGAATTAGCATAAAAATTTGCATTTTAATAGGCAGACTTAGCATGATGAAAGGTAGGGAGGGGCTCGACCTGTGCAGGCTGGCGAAGGGACACGGCAGCGTCCACATGCTGGTGGTGTGAAAAGGGGATTTTAAACTGCGAAAGTTTGGGGTACCAATACTTGAAAATATACTGCATCATTGAAAAATTAGTTTAATGTTTGGTTCGATTTAGAACAACTTTCCAATGGTTGCTTAATTTGAAACCATCTTCTCGGTTGAAATTGTGTCTGTGTTTGTAGATCTGAATTGCCTCGTGAACAAATCTCTGATAGAAACCCGTGGGTTTGCAACGAACCTTGGTATCGGAGAAAATTATATCGTGATCACCCACAGCGTTGTAACAGTGATCAGCTACGGCAGAAGAATTCGTTCTGCCGTGTTTCAAATCTGATTTGTGCTCGCGAATTCGGTCAGAGACATGTCGTTTCGTCTCCCCAATATAGCAATCACCGCAGGTACAACTCAATTTGTAAACCCCGGGGTACTGTAAGTCAGGAATGACATCCTTCACGGATGGGATCAGATCACGGATTTTGTGTACTGTATTGAACCGGACCTGGATCTTGTGTTTGTTTAGAATTTTGGAAATCTTTTTAGTAACGCCTGCTATATATGGTAGTGTGATGGTTTTGACCGGAGTATCAAGTGGTTGTTTCCATATGGAGGGAGAAACAGCTTGGCGGATGGTACGGTCAGAGTATCCATTCCTTTTGAGGGCCAGGTGTACATGTTTTAATTCACTGGTCAGGTGGTGTTGGTCTGAAATGTAATGAGCCCAGCTCAGAAGAATTCTCTCATCAAAACTTTATACCACAGGGCTCATTGCCAAACAACAGGGTGTGGCTCTTCTTTTGAACAAAAGAATGAAGGGGGCGTGGGAGCGTGGCGGTGAGGTGTGGGAAGCTGTAAGCCTCAGGCTACTTTGGGCTCGCCTTCCCATCAACTGGAGGCGAGGAGTGGTGGTCGTGGTTACTTATGCCCCCACTGAAGATGAACATCCGTGGAGGGATGCAGGCAAAGCCGATGAGTCAGATGCCTTCTATGACCTCCTGTCACAGGTGTTGGCTAAAGTGGCCCCTCGGGATAGAGTCATCTTGTTGGGTGACTTTAATGCCCGAGTTGGTCATGATGCTGGCACCTGGTCTGGAGCGATTGGAGGGCATGGGCCAGATCAGCTCAATAACAACGGTAGGAGGCTGCTAGATTTTTGTGCAGCCCATGGGCTTGTAATTACCAACACGCTGTTCCGGCATCGGCGCATCCACACAACATCATGGATGCATGCCGGGTCCAAGCAAGAAAATCTTCTGGACTACATAGTGATGGACTAGGGGATGCGAGCTCATGTCCTTGACACCAGGACCTACGGTGGAGCTGATCTGCCCTCTGACCATCGACGAGAGTTCATCTGTAAGATGTGCCTGCCATTCTTCCACTCCGGTGGTGGGTGTACACCCAGGAACCCATTCCAACCTAAAGTGGCCTGGTCTCAGTTATCTGATGAAAGTTGCAAGCGAGAATTTCATCATCGCTTGTGGCTGGGGTTGGCATCATCCCCCACCCCTCCTGATGTCGAGGGTAAATGGGCGAGGTTTAGGACTGTGACTCATGCAGCTGCAATGGCTGCTTTGGGTACGCGGTCCAGGCCTCCCCAAAGACCCTGGCTGACAGAGGAGGTGTTCAGGATAGTTGAGAAAAAGCGACAGGCCCTTTATCATCGGCTACAGAATCCCATGTCAGAGAATGAGGAGGCTTACCGGAGCCTTCGCTCGGAGGTTCGGAGAGCCATGAGGCGCTGCAAGGATGGGTGGTGGTCGCGGGTTGCTGAGGAGATGGAGCCTGCCTCAGTGGCCCACAATTATAAATCTCTAATTAACGCCATCACAAAGTAACCTGCAGCGCCACACCTATTACCATCATTAGGGGAAAAAACGGTGATCCAATCTTCGACCCCCAGGAACAGGTTTGCAGATTTGCTGAACATTTCTGTGAGGTCCTCAAACTCTTAAAGGGAGTGCTCCTAATCTCAACTTGTTACCTATATAAAAGACACCTGTCCACAGAATCCATCAATCAATCAGATTCCAAACTCTCCACCATGGCCAAGACCAAAGAGCTATCCAAGGATGTCAGGGACAAGATTGTAGACCTGCACAAGGCTGGAATGGGCTACAAGACCATTGCCAAGCAGCTTGGTGAGAAGGTGACAACAGTTGGTGCGATTATTCGCAAATGGAAGAAACACAAAAGAACTGTCAATCTCCCTCGGCCTGGGGCTCCATGCAAGATCTCACCTCGTGGAGTTGCAATGATCATGAGAACGGTGAGGAATCAGCCCAGAACTACACGGGAGGATCTTGTCAATCATCTCAAGGCAGCTGGGACCATAGTCACCAAGAAAACAATTGGTAACACACTACGCCGTGAAGGACTGAAATCCTGCAGCGCCCGCAAGGTCCCCCTGCTCAAGAAAGCACATATACATGCCCGTCTGAAGTTTGCCAATGAACATCTGAATGATTCAGAGGACAACTGGGTGAAAGTGTTGTGGTCAGATGAGACCAAAATGGAGCTCTTTGGCATCAACTCAACTCGCCGTGTTTGGAGGAGGAGGAATGCTGCCTATGACCCCAAGAACACCATCCCCACCGTCAAACATGGAGGTGGAAACATTATGCTTTGGGGGTGTTTTTCTGCTAAGGGGACAGGACAACTTCACCACATCAAAGGGACGATGGATGGGGCCATGTACCGTAAAATCCTGTGTGAGAACCTCCTTCCCTCAGCCAGGACATTGAAAATGGGTCGTGGATGGGTATTCCAGCATGACAATGACCCAAAACACACGGCCAAGGCAACACAGGAGTGGCTCAAGAAGAAGCACATTATGGTCCTGGAGTGGCCTAGCCAGTCTCCAGACCTTAATCCCATAGAAAATCTGTGGAGGGAGCTGAAGGTTCGAGTTGCCAAATGTCAGCCTCGAAACCTTAATGACTTGGAGAAGATCTGCAAAGAGGAGTGGGACAAAATCCCTCCTGAGATGTGTGCAAACCTGGTGGCCAACTACAAGAAACGTCTGACCTCTGTGATTGCCAACAAGGGTTTTGCCACCAAGTGCTAAGTCATGTTTTGCAGAGGGGTCAAATACTTATTTCCCTCATTAAAATGCAAATCAATTTATAACATTTTTGACATGCGTTTTTCTGGATTTTTGTTGTTGTTATTCTGTCTCTCACTATTCAAATAAACCTACCATTAAAATTATAGACTGATCATTTCTTTGTCAGTGGGCAAACGTACAAAATCAGCAGGGGATCAAATACTTTTTTCCCTCACTGTATGCACTTTTAAGTCATCTCGATTGAAAACTCATGTTTTTTCTCGAACTGATTTTTGCGTTCAGTTTGTTGTTGGATTCGAAGCGCGAACCTCTACAGTCGTCATCACGCCCACCCCCTCCCCGCCACCTCCGGTGAACATCACCGCCCTGGCGATGATGACGACGACGACGACGACGAACGTTCTCAAAGCAGGTCAAGGTCATGCGGTCACAGCGACCGGCCACGTTAATGGCAGCACTGAAGCGGGAAGCCTTCCAAAAGTGGAATGCGCAGAGGGGGCTTTTTTTTTGCATTCTTAAATGGTGCGGCTTTTACAACGAGGAGGGAGTGCTTTTTTCTCTTCGATAGCCGCCGATGGTGCAATTGAAGCTCGGGTGCCGTATTTGTAACCAGATGAAAGGCACTGCTCGTGTACGATATCTCTCGTGGTAAAACAACACAGATCCAGCCGCAATAAACACTATCGCTCTATTACCAAGACGTTGAGATAACGAACGCGTCTATTGCGACGATAGCGCAGAGTGCGGTAAATATGATTCCCCCCCCACCCACCCGCCCGTCCGCGCTTTTGTGACAGATCAAAGCGTGCTAAGATCGAAGAGGAGACCTACAGTATTTTGGAAGGGAGAAGTCTTTAATAGAAACCTCCAATGAGAACCACATTTTGCCGATAATTGTGTTTCTATCCTTGCGTATGGCAGCGGTTTGTTCGGGAGCTAAATGCCAACGTTGAGGTGTGCTGCTGGCCGCAACGAGAGGGCTTCGGGAGAGGGGGGTTCGTGTAGTTTTGCTGTCTCTCCCTCCTTCGTTGAACGAAGCGCAGACTACAGCGGTTTACGATACGGTCCACAGTTTTGAGATGCGTGGCCACGGTCCCACTATTGTGGCTCGTGTCTGAAATTTACCGTTCACGAAGTAGATGTGGGCATCGGCCTGTCGATGTTCTGACGCAGGTCGATCGTTGTTCCGCCCGTGTCTTCGAGGTGGTGGGAATGTCAAAGCCAGGAGGTTGCGATGCTGGTTCTGGACGTCCGCGTTGTTCCACACCGTTCGCCAGCGTCCGTTCCGGATCTGGGGTGAGATTCTGTGACGAGTAACAGCAGCCGGATCTCAGAAGGAGGGTCGGGACTTGAGTCGGTGGTGACAGGGCCGTGTTATCCAATAAGCCACAGGAGCCGCTATTCCTAGGGCCTACGAACACAAAAAATTGACCGTGTATTTTTTTTTGCTTTGTATGTATGATTACAAATGTTTTACCAAGGTATATTCTTTAATCAGTATATTTAGAGAGCAAGGATAGGCACAGCGTAGACACAAAGAGCCAGAGTCGTGTCAGTCGTTTTTTTTTTTCATAAGGTGAGAGAGATTAAACGCCGGGGATGAATGAACCTTTCGAGATTTTTTTTTTCATTGCAAAATTATCAATAACATCTCCACGTGGTGCTTTTCGCGCAATCTCATCCTCATTGCGCAAGGGATGAAATACGCGGCTGCTGTTAGACGAAGGACGACGTGACACAGGCGAGTGACAGCGGCGGGAGGAGGAGCATGGAGCAGCAGTGCAACCTGTAGAGAGTTGTCACTGCCAAGAAAACGAGCACAGTGGAGGAACCTTTGAGATTTGTTTTCTTTTGATGTCGCTAATTGATGAAAACATTCCGATTCTACAGGGTTCTCCATAAACGTGATGACCATCTTTCACCGATTTTTTTTAACTCAACAACTTTAGGGGGTGTGTCTTAAAATCCAGGAGCTGTGTGAGCGCGCTCACGGCCAACACCAGTGACGATTATTTGAACCGGTCCTGGGCCTCCCCTAGGTCGACTCAGCCTCAAATAAGTACCTGGTGCGGTGTTTAAACATCAGTCCCCCCCCTGAAAATTTGGAAAAGTCGGTAATCGGGAAAACCGGATATCTGGCTGCTGCAAAATGCTGCAGGGTGCCACCTCGTGCTGCCCTGCAGGCTGCCACCTCGTGCTGCCACCTTGTGCTGCCACCTCGTGTGCTGCCCTGCAGGCTGCCACCTTGTGCTGCCCTGCAGGCTGCCACCTTGTGCTGCCCTGCAGGCTGCTTGAGCGGCAGCCTTTCGAACTTATCGAACTTATTAGCCACATCAGCGGCTCCCGCCTATTAATAAACTCCGCGTTCAAATCCAAAAAAATTAGTTTTATACACTGGATATCTCACAATATTGAAGTCAAAATCCTGGCTCCGCCCCAAAATCCTGGCATCGGATGGGTTTAGAACGAGATTCGACTTTAATTGAATTCGCACTGCACTGTTTTGGTCGCCAAAAAAAAACATTTATATTTATATATAAAAGTATAATTTAACGCTCGATGTCTTCCAGTGGAGTTGTAAACCTCCCGTAGGGCAGACTCCCACAACCTTGACACAAGAAACATCCACATTAAACAACTGTGTATGCAGTGCCGGATGAAGCTAGTGCTGGGCCTGTAGCATATGTTATATCAAGGGTGCCTAAATAAATAAATAAAACACGTTAATATTAAAACACAAATGTTTTACTTGCATAGTAAAGTTGTTGTATTTTTTTCATTTGCTTTCCAGCCAGATAATACGACAAATCGCTCACCTTTAACACCCAGTCGTTCATAAAAGTTGAAGGCGGTATAGTACTATAGTGATAGAGCAAGTGCAGAATTACTGAACCGGAATTGATAGCTTGAAAGCATTTAGCGCGGGGCCCTTGAAAGTCTGGGGCTCGTGGCATATGTCGCTACTTTTGCTACTAGAATAATCCGGAATGTCTATGGCACCTTGTCCGGCAGAGCTAGCTACGCGCATCTTGGCGGTGCGGAGATGTTCTCGTATGATTCTCATCCCTAAAACCCTCCACCAGTCCGCCGTGCCTCTGGCAACAACAACAAACCCCCCCCCCCCCACACCGTATCGATAATTCAAGAGTCCCAGGGTGTTCGCCAAGCAACCCTCGGCTGTGATTTTATCCGGCAGCTGCTATAAATCATCGTCCCCCCCCCCCCGAGAGCACGGCGCCAGGCAACTCTGTCCTGAGCACGCTGCCCACGGCGCTGAGCATGGCTCAAGACCGTGGCGACGCTTCCGATTGAGCCGAAAATACGAAAGGAATATCCGAAATTTCCCGTGAAGGTTCCACAACTTTGCATCACCCCCCCCCCCCCCCCCCGCAAACTAACTCCCAGCCGGAGCCGTGCACTTTTAAATCTCGAATTTCTGTGGAACTGCTTTTTATGTTAGGTTTGTTGTCCGCATCCGCTCCCCGCACCTCCGATTAGCACGGTTGGCTACGTACGGTGCGAAAGAAGTTCAACGTACAGTACGTGTTGGACGTGAGCCTCTACAGTGGCCGCATGCCCACGATGAGTGTGGTCTGTCCCCCGGTTCGGCTCGAGTCAAACTAAAAGCTGAACGATTTTATTTTTCCAGGTAAAACCCACTGAGCGATGCAGCTCTTTTTCAGAAGCGAACTGGCCGCAAACGATATAGCCAAACGAAATGGCTTATGCGGAAATGTACAGCAGCCAAACGCTGTAAATGCACGTTGATTCTAAATGTGGAGGTTAAAACACCGGTGGGCCCGATGAAAAATCCAACGCGAACCACCGGGGGAGAAAACACGCACACTCCAAACTTACAACAGGCGTCAGATTGGGAATCGAGCCCACGACCTCCTGCACACCGGTCGAGGTAGTTAACATCTCGCCCACCGTGGCGCCTACTCTACAGAGTCACCGCCGCTGACGATGGTGAAGAGCGCGGGGTTCTAGCTCTGGTGCCCCCTTCGGCGACAAAGGTTTTGTTTCGCGTTCGATCGCGTGACATATCAACGCGTCGTTAAAACCCGCCACCACCTGACACGTGGCAATCGGTAAGGTTTGACGGGCCCAGTTAGTTACTACTTCAGCACACAGGTGTGCTGGAGAGTAAGCCCACGACATTTACAATTCGAGCACGACGTTTCACTGGTGAGTACAACCAGCTTTAGCAGGCGATTAGCCAGAATTGTGAAGAAGTCCTCCTGTGAATTGTGAAGAAGTCCTCCTAAAGGCGATGCCATCACTGTGGGCCTAACGAGTGCGACGACCAGAGGGGGGTTGATGTAGTCACACATGTTTTACAATGGGTCATGTTAATCTGAGAAGATGCAGTACCGACGGATCTCGGCGTCGATGATGCTGCTCGCTGAAGTGGATGTGAAGGAACCGCCACAGACACCACCGGTCGAGTGCGTTCAGCTTCCTGCACAGAGGCGCTGTGTTTTTATTTTTGATCCAATTCCCCCATCAATTAACTGGGGATCTAATGCAGCATCTTATGGTTGGCCAAAGCCAGTGTGGCATCGGTGAATGGGTCGTTGTCCTTTGACGCACATGGGACATTGTCTCCTTTACAACGGTGATCTGGGCAACATCAAACTCAACGCATTCGTCAAATAAACACTGTGGCCTTAAAAATGAAAAATATATCAAATGTAACAGGCGACGTTTTGGACAATGGCTCATCTTCACAGCACGTATCACACAGATCGTTGTGTGTTATGAAGGAGGTATAAAACATCGCCTATTGTATTGTTATCTTTTTTTAAGGCCACAGTGTTTTGGACGAATTGTGTTGAGTTTGTTGTTATTTGTGTCTGTTCACCACTGCCAACGCAGTATCGCCGAATAATTGTGATACATCCAGATACATTTTAAGTGAACATGCATGTTTTTGGGGGACGAACGTAGAGTAGGCAAATGCAGACGATGAAATGTGAAATTCGGTCACTTGAGTGTCCTTTCTTATTTGGTCGGCGTTAGGTCGCATGGGATTTGTTGATGGCATCGTTGAGGGCAATCAAGCAACAGCCATAACGAGAACGGTGACCTTTATCTAATCTTTTTACCACAATTTTTATCCTGAGTGCACTATCGACATCGACAGCACTAGATAAAATAATCAATTCGCATCTCTCAAAGAGCAGTGCGTCCCTTCGTGTTTGAGAACAGCCCATGGAAGCGGACACCACAGAGCCACTTCTGAAATACCATCAAGTGACCTGGTCCATACGGGCTGCACTTTCTTACTTGCTCTGCCACTGTCACGTGACAGCCAAACCCCGATGCGTTTAATTCTCAGCGCTGAAATTTAACCAAAGTAAGTGCAGGACCGAATGTAATCTGACGGGTCTTTTTTTTTAGTACGCTTAGTTAATGGTGACCGGGGTTGAGAGCATCAACGCTTGAGAAAGCCGGCTTTATCAGAGACAGCTGCCTGGATTTGATCTCAGAGGCGCCAGTAGAACGCTCTGAACTGTTCCCACTTGGCCTCCTCTCCAAACGGGGTGTCAATTTCCAACGTGGCAAATGTGCCCTACTTTTTCAACAACCGATGACTCTCTATTTCTGTGGAGGTGATGCACGTACCATGGCTACTTAAATATCACATGTATTTAACGTTACACATTTTGCACTGTAAACTATTGATTAACCGAACTTTGAAGCCAAAGATCCCCCATATAGCTTTAACAGGCTGTTGGGGCAAGTGCTGTTAGCGAGCATCCATGAAGGCCGGTACGGCACACGAGGGAGTGGGTGCCCAGCACTATGCCCGGCCCCCTTTATCTCCCCAGCGGCCATGTTTACACACCGTACCAGGTATTCATTAGAGGCTCAGTCGACCTAGGGGAGGCCTATGACCGGTTCAGATAATCGTCACTGCTGTTATCCGTGAGCCGGAATCGAACTCGGGTCGCTAAGTTCGTAGCGCAGTGCGCTAACTGCTACACTACCGCTCCCCACCGAACTTCGGTCACACACGCACGCACGCGTGTGAAAGTTGAACTCATGCTCTGGCTGATTTATTTTTTAACTCAGGGGTGCAGGGCTGACGCAAGTATATTTTTGATTGAGACACCTGAACACCGACTCGGCTCTCTTGTGTGTTTGTCGGTTGTCTCCCTCGCTGGCAACCACGTCCTTTGTCAAAGACGTCGGCAAATCAATTAGCTTCCTTTCATATACAGGGACTCCTCTATCTTCTTTGGTTCTTTCGGTAAAGTCACGTAGAATGAGAATAAAATAATAAATTGATAAAATAAAATAACACAATAATATTCTCACGACGTTTCGGCCACAACACAAGCCTGGTAAGACAGACAGTCTCGCCCCTTCACCTGATGAAGGCCGCTTGTGTCACGAAAGCTTTAAAAAGGGACTCCTCTACTTACGAACATTCGACTTACGCACTTTCAGAGATCCGAACAAACATGTCCGTACGTTTAGTTGCCTGTTCGGACCGAGAGCCGTAAGTTCAACCGCCGTTCAATAGACCGCGGTGGTTGTTTGGTGTCAAGGACCGGCTTGTTTTGAGTCTCAGGACCCAAACACTGAAAGGTTTACGAAGGTGTTGACAGCTGTTCACGATGCTGTTGCTTGATACAAGTTGATTTATGAAGAGGAGCACTGTGCAGACATCTATTGGTACGTTTTTCAAGAGAGTAGAGGGGAAACACGAGCATCAAATGGAATTCGCATCTGCAGAACGTGAATAACCAGTGGCATCTACATTTGCAGAACGTGAAGAACCAGTGGCATCTACATTTGCAGAACATGAACAACCAGTGGCATTTGCAGAACATGAAGAACCAGTGGCATCTACATCTGCAGAACGTAAAGAATCAGTGGCATCTACATCTGCAGAACATGAATAACCAGTGGCATCTACATATGCAGAACTTAAAGAACCAGTGGCATCTACATCTGCAGAACTTGAAGAACCAGTGGCATCTACATCTGCAGAACGTGAAGAACCAGTGGCATCTATCATCTGTAGAACGCGAAGAACCAGTGGCATCTACATCTGCAGAACGTGAAGAACCAGTGGCATCTACATCTGCAGAACGTGAATAACTATTGGCATCTACATCTGCAGAACACGAAGAACCAGTGGTATCTGCAGAACATAAAGAATCAGTGGCATCTATATCTGCAGAACGTAAAGAACCAGTGGCATCTACATTTGTAGAACGTGAAGAACCAGTGGCATCTACATCTGCAGAACGTGAAGAACCAGTAGCATCTACATCTGCAGAACGTGAAGAACCAGTGGCATTTACATCTGCAGAACGTGAAGAACCAGTGGCATCTACATCTGCAGAACGTGAAAAACCAGTGGCATCTACATCTGCAGAACGTGAAGAATCAGTGGCATCTACATCTACAGGAGATTATACAACATTTAAAGCCATTCCCCGTGTTTAGTGTACATGCCGTACAATACAGTGAGGAAAAAAAGTATTTGATCCCCTGCTGATTTTGTACGTTTGCCCACTGACAAAGAAATTATCAGTTTATAATTTTAATGGTAGGTTTCTTTGAACAGTGAGAGACAGAATAACAACAAAAAATCCAGAAAAACGCATGTCAAAAATGTTATAAATTGATTTGCATTTTAATGAGGGAAATAAGTATTTGACCCCTTTGCAAAACATGACTTAGTACTTGGTGGCAAAACCCTTGTTGGCAATCACAGAGGTCAGACGTTTCTTGTAGTTGGCCACCAGGTTTGCACACATCTCAGGAGGGATTTTGTCCCACTCCTCTTTGCAGATCTTCTCCAAGTCATTAAGGTTTCGAGGCTGACGTTTGGCAACTCGAACCTTCAGCTCCCTCCACAGATTTTCTATGGGATTAAGGTCTGGAGACTGGCTAGGCCACTCCAGGACCTTAATGTGCTTCTTCTTGAGCCACTCCTTTGTTGCCTTGGCCGTGTGTATTGGGTTATTGTCATGCTGGAATACCCATCCACGACTCATTTTCAATGCCCGGGCTGAGGGAAGGAGGTTCTCACCCAACATTTGACGGTACATGGCCCCGTCCATTGTCCCTTTGATGCGGTGAAATTGTCCTGTCCCCTTAGCAGAAAAACACCCCCATAGCATAATGTTTCCACCTCCATGTTTGACGGTGGGGATGATGAGTGGGGATGGTGTTCTTGGGGTCATAGGCAGCATTCCTCCTCCAAACACGGCGAGTTGAGTTGATGCCAAAGAGCTCCATTTTGGTCTCATCTGACCACAACACTTTCACCCAGTTGTCCTCTGAATCATTCAGATGTTCATTGGTAAACTTCAGACGGGCATGCATATGTGCTTTTTTGAGCAGGGGGACCTTGCGGGTGCTGTAGGATTTCAGTCCTTCACGGTGTAGTGTCTTACCAATTGTTTTCTTGGTGACTATGGACCCAGCTGCCTTGAGATCATTGACAAGATCCTCCCGTGTAGTTCTGGGCTAATTCCTCACCGTTCTCATGATCATTGCAACTCCACGAGGTGAGATCTTGCATGGAGCCCCAGGCCGACGGAGATTGACAGTTCTTTCGTATTTCTTCCATTTGCGAATAATCGCACCAACTGTTGTCACCTTCTCACCAAGCTGCTTGGCAATGGTCTTGTAGCCCATTCCAGCCTTGTGTAGGTCTACAATCTTGTCCCTGACATCCATGGAGAGCTCTTTGGGCTTAGCCATGGTGGAGAATTTGGAATCTGATTGATTGATTGCTTCTGTGGACAGGTGTCTTTTATACAGGTAACAAGCTGAGATTAGGAGCACTCCCTTTAAGAGTGTGCTCCTAATCTCAGCTCGTTACCTGTATAAAAGACACCTGGGAGCCAGAAATACTTCTGATTGAGAGGGGGTCAAATACTAATTTCCCTCATTAAAATATAAATCAATTTATAACATTTTTGACATGCGTTTTTCTGGATTTTGTTGTTGTTATTCTGTCTCTCAATGTTCAAATAAACCTACCATTAAAATTATAGACTGATCATTTTTTTTGTCAGTGGGCAAACGTACAAAATCAGCAGGAGATCAAATACTTTTTTCCCTCACTATATGTTTGGAATCGACAGGAGTAAAGTGATACTTACGAACAAATCCACTTACGAGCATATACTTGTTCGTAAGTAGAGGAGTCCCTGTAAATTTACTCAAAAACTTTGCAACGGATACTCTCATTTGCATCCGATTGCTCAAGTTGCTTATGTAACTCAATTCACCGTCTTCGCTGGCTTTCTGTAGCCACGATTTTCTCAGCCAAAACATATTAATATTCAGTCTCTTTTTTACCTAGTTTTACTGATCTTTGTCTAGTTGTTTTCATTTTAAATTTGTTGTAGCTGCTACCAATAATGTACGTTATGTTACTAATCTTGACTGTTCAGGACATTGGTAACATCCTTCTTTAAAAAAAAAATGCAGTATATATGTGTGCAGTTGATCATCAATTATCCGGCGGTCCCTGGCCTGATCCGGCGAAACCGGCAACACCGCTCCAGAGGCTGCGAGCAGGTCCGGCGATCAGCAAACACAATCATTCACTCCAGCGCTGTCCTTGAGACAGTCTGGTCCCTTCACCTGATGAAGGCCACTTGTGTTGTGGCCGAAACGTCGTGAATTTTTTTGTTTTATACTTTTACGTGACTTTACCGAATAGAACCAAATAGTATAAACACAATCATGTTGTTGAAACAAGAGCATAGCAGTATTACATCACTCCATGCAGAGTCTTCGAGATTGGAGAGGTAAGTACGGTATGGTATCTTTTTTTCTTTCAGTAGGATATTTCCTTATATCCATTTGTTTGTATGTTTATGCCAATTTCACGTAGCAAACACATTTTAAAACACAAAAAGTACATGTACGCACCGCCTACAACATACTGTTATGCGAGAATGTGCAAAAACAAGTTACAGTGAAACCTTGGATTGCGAGTAACTTGTTCTGCGAGTGTTTTGCAAATGTGTTGGTGCTTTATGATACCAAATGCATACCATGTCTATTGAACTTCTTTCACGCCATATGTAGCCAACCGTGCTAATCAGCGGGGTGGCGGGGGGGACAAACCAAACACAAAAAAGCAGTTCTAAAGAAATTCGTTTGTCAAGCTAGATTGTTTAAAATTGCATAGCTCCCCTACTGTAGACTTCCTAATATCAGAAGGAAGAGCGTTCCAGACGGCCGCAGAAGCGCATCCGAAAGCGAGCGGCGATGCGGCGGTGACCACCGCCATTGTTCGATGGCCGATTAAAAAGTCTAGCCACGTGCATTTTTTTTTGTTTAAATTGAATGTAACAGTGCATCCATCAGAATTACGCAGATATCATTCTTTATTTTATTTCCGTATCACATTGCAGCACTTTTCCTGCCAACCTTTTCACGCGTGCTCCCCTGCAAGGTTGGAAACTCAAAGCGCGGGATACATTTGGTGGCTTCGCGATACACACGTGCCCCGTTTCCCGTTCTCCCGCAGGGGAAGTCCGCTGTCCGTCGTTCTCAAGGCGGCCAAGATTTTTATCCACCCCAAGCAATGTTCTCTAATCCGCGAGAATTTCCTCCATTCCATAATTCAGAATGGGGGATTTTTGTTTTGTTTTACTGGATTGCACAGTCTGCTTGTGAAGTGGACGTTCAGCGGCCGTGCAAAAAAAAAATCATCATAAAAAGTATCCACCGTTCCACGTGCTTTCTCAAAGATGTCAGCGATCGTTCAAATTACCATGTGGACATCTGTGAAACTACTTGACATCTGTGAAAAATATATTTATAGCTCATCGGATTCCTCCAGTATAAATTCTCCATCTTACCCAGCGTTTTGAATCTCTAATTTCCCCAATGGTCAAAACACATTTCAATTTTGTCTCTTGTTTTCTCATTATATGACCAAGAAATCTAACTTCCCTTTGTCTACTTAATCTTATTGTTTTTTGTTGTTGTGTACCTGCTGTCCGTCATCTTATTTGTCCAGGAAATGTTGACATCCTTTTTGAAAGCCACATTTCTCTTGTATAACTAATTTATAAACCATCATCATCATTTAACACTTGATATCGAGCCTATTGAATAGTGGACAATGCCGACTACACGACGGCACAAAGCACAAATTCAACCATAAATTTGGAATCTTGCTGTTGGGGTGGATTTCCCAGTTTCCTTATACCTCCTTATTGTGCTATCAGCATTATCATTTAGCTCTGCACTTAATTCCGCTAAATTCCAGCGCCGAGAATGAAACACCACATTGAGTGCAGCGCAAAGCCGTCATGGC
Organism: Petromyzon marinus; assembly: GCF_048934315.1. Taxonomy (NCBI): domain Eukaryota; kingdom Metazoa; phylum Chordata; class Hyperoartia; order Petromyzontiformes; family Petromyzontidae; genus Petromyzon; species Petromyzon marinus. The sequence continues at coordinate 4,014,591 of NC_133715.1, forward strand.
GATAGATGATCCAGAACTTGTCGATCCCCTCGAGTCACTGACCGGTAGTCAGTCGCCGCCTCATCGCTCTTCTATCGCGACTACCATGATTACTGTTCCCGTGATCCTCTCGGGTTTTTTTTGGCTAGTCACCGAACAGAGACGGTGGTCACTGCATCGCACGCTCTCAGGCGCGCTTCTGCGGCCGTCTGGAACGCTCTTCCTTCCGATATTAGAAAGCCACTTTTAAAATATAGATTGAAAAGCCGTTTCTTTAAAACTGCTTTTTATGTTTAATTTGAAAAAAAAACCAAGAATAGGTTCTGCCCTTTCTGGCATTAAAACGGGTGTTAAGATGTTCGAACACCAAATATAAACCTTTTGCAAGGAATCATGTCTGCATTATCCACACGTACTTATGGTGAACATGTAAACAAAATATCCTCTGATAATATATGACATCGTCTTTGAAACGGATTGGCCTACACCAGAGACAGCCTTCTTTAGGGCCTAGTCTCACCGGTGTCAGACCAGAGAACGCCAAAATGCGAACAGCACAAAGACAATGCCACTATCAGGGCATTTCTTGCTCGGGTAGAGCAGCTACGAAATGGGACCTTTTTGCCAGTATTACAGTATGAAGAAATAAGAATAGGTTTCACCCTTTCTGGCATTAACAAAAATATCCCATTTTATCTTGATTTTAAGCTTTCGTGACTGATTCTTTCGGTACCTACGTGACTTTACCGAAAGATCCAAAGAGTATGGATGCCATTTTATGTTTCATTTGTAAGCCTCTCCCGCACCTCCGATTGGATACGTATGGAGCGAAATAAGTTTTACACACATTAATTCCTTCACCAATGCTGCATACTTTTTAAACTATATAAACTGGAGTTTATTGCAGGTACCCTTGCATACCAACAAACACCTTACCGAGTCACATGACCCTCCTTCAGGAGGATCATGTGATGCTTTCACAGTGAGGGAGCGATGATTGCCATGTATATTACATTTTTTTAAGTTTGGTAAATTTGGACCATGAAGCCGCCGATACACAATGGCCAACTTTTGCGCATGACGTCACGGGATTTATAACATCCACTGTGTATCTTTAAGGTTAATACACCCGCCATATATATTGAAACTTACATTACTCGTGTTCAACTAACTTTAGCCAAGCTACGATGTGTCGTCTCGCCCTACATCACCTCGTTACTCTGCTTATAGTGTACATAACTTCTGTTCAGCTTTTCCAATTTAGCCATGATGCTCTGCGACATATTTGAATATTAATTCAGCCTGTCTTAACACCACATGGAGTATTTACATCGGTACATCTTGGACGTGAATGTCACCACTCACTTGAAGTGGCCATTACAATTGCATTTTCATCATTCTTGGTGTCACTTCTGTTCCTCTGCTATATGCATGCAGCATTTTGCCAGCCGTGGCGAGGGGGTTTGTAACGTTTTTTTATAAGGGGTTATGACATTTAGTGGTTGCTTTACAGCTGGGCTCATAAATTGTGGCGCCAAAAACCCCATAAATGGCAGCAACAGCATCAACACAATCAGCATTCATTTCCTGAGCTGGCCCCAGAGCTGAACTTTGAACTCCATTTCCAATTGTCCCGAGTTTGTAAAAAAAAACCCGTCTAAATGTAAGGCTCTATGTGTGCTTAATTTACAACATATGTGTGAATATACAGTACTAGAATTTATTTTATAGGACTGTAGCCAAGAGAATTGCAGCTTGCCCCAAAAAACTACAATTCAGCAACATCTGCAAACATGATCAAAAAGACTTTAACATCAACTTCAATGAGTGGGCAGCTCTGGCAAGAGAAAGTGACATACTCTGGGCAGGCGCACGGGACTACGGTGTGAGATGGTTTCAGCAGCTCCGGGACAATGTATGTACTGTATGTTTGTTGCACTTCTTTCGTACCGTACGTAGCCAACCGTGCTAATCGGAGGTGGGGGGGCGGGGGTGGGGGGGGGACAACAAGCTAAATACAAAAAGCAGTTCTAAAGAAATAAGTTTTCAATCTAGATTTAAAAGCGCATAGCTCTTAATATCGGAGGGAAGAGCGTTCCAGACGGCCGCAGAAGCGCATCCGAAAGCGTGCGGCGATGCGGTGACCACCGTCTTTGTTCGATGGCCCAGCAGCCAAAAAGCCGCCGCTGCTGCTGCTGCTGCGAGGATGGTCGGAGTTCGCGTGTTTGATGGTTTATGCCCCTTGACGAGATCAGCGAGGTATTGTGGTTCACTTGTTGCGAGCACTTTGTGTGCAACGAGTGCGACGTGCGTACACAACAGGACACCGCCACGGGCCGCAACCTCCGTTTAGCGCGTGGTTGGCCACGTACGGTGCGAAAGAAGTTCTACATGCCAATCACCCGCCGTCCGCCACTAAGTGACGGTGACGTCACCATGGCGTCTGTGCCAGGCCAGGTGCACTTTGAGACCACGTGAAGTGTCGAAGGATCGCTGACAGACCCACCCGGCAGGTGCCATGACTGAGATGACCGGCAGATGCACCAGCCGTACCTCCTACTGCGCCAACTTGCTTCATTTTAGCCTCCCGGCGCTCCGCTCATTGTTTGTGAGCATCGCTCCTCTTGCCCTCAGTTGTTGTTGGAAGGCGACTGCGTCCAATTGCCCAGTAGCCTCCTTCACGAGCTTCCTCCACAGAGGTCTTCGACAAGTCCACTCAGTTCCACATCCTCCCGTACCGCACCAGCTCCACCTCTTCACCAGCCCGTGTCGTGCCTGTTTAGCCCCCTCTGTGCGGCCAAACAGAAGCTGCTTGGGCATGCGGTGGTTGGGCATGGGGGCAACATGACTGTTACATTGTTTTTGTGGCTTTGTCTTGGTGATTTCTAAAACGTTTTGGTTTAGCCATATTTGTTTGTTGTAGTACAGAGTTAGACTGATAACTTTAATCTAAATTGTCTTATGGTTGTTATTGTTTGACTTGCATCCCACTGGGATTTTTTGCACACAGCATTGATGTACGGTGCTTTTTCTGGAAGGCTTTGCTGTTTTTTCCAGGATTTTTCTGTTGCACGTAAGTCACTTTAAGATGTTTTCTTGTTCATGTTTTTTGTTTGTTGCGGTTGCACCCGATTCAAGAGCCGAGTGGCTCACAGGGCTATACCTAATAAATGAACCGAACTGAATGACCCAGGCAAAACGCAGCCTTGCCTGCCAGACCGAAAGAAGTTCTTCATACATACGAGTTTTGTCACTCAAAAACTCTACAGCCGTAAGTTTATCACGGTAGGCGTTCGCGAACAAATATTTATCCATATGATCGAAGTTTTTTGGGGGGGTTAAATCCTGTCAGGATGAATGTGTCGTTAAACCCGCCACCATCCGACACAGCCAATTAGTAAGGGTTTGTCACGTGAACAGAACGTGCCAATTCGTTACTCGGCGAAACGTCGTACTCGAATTGCAAATGCCGTGGGTTTACTCTCCTCCACAGCCGCGACCACTGCCAGCCAATCAATCCAACCAGACGCTGGCAACTGCTGCAGCGCCGTAAATTGGAGCGATACGATTGTACGCACGCACGAAACCACCGATCCTGAGATGTGCCCATATATGCCCATGGTGGATCGCGAATCTAAGACTGAATCGCTGTAAAATTCCGCTCAGCGCGATCCAGGCGCCCGGCTCAAAGTCGATCGGGCAGCCACCTTGAAGGTGTACGATTCGACGTAATAAAAGAAAAAGAATTGGGACGGAATCGCCCGTTTTTGCTCATATTTAAGACAATCAAATGAAGGGGGCGTTGTAGTCGTAGGGCTTTCGTGACAAATATTATCCGTAATAGAGTTTTTTTGTTAGATCGCGTAAGTAAAAATGTGTCGTTAAACCCTCCACCACCCGACACAGCCAATTAGTAAGGTTTGTCACGTAAACAAAACGTGTTACTGATTTGTTTCTACGAATTGTCATGTTTTGTTTACGTAACAAACCTTACTAATTGGCTGTGTCGAGTGGTGGCGGGTTTCACGACACATTTATATTTACGCAATCTCACCTATTATGAAGACACGACCCTTCCACCAAACGCCACGCCCACTTTTTCCAAGTATGGGGGCACATTAATTCACGTGTACCGTTTAAGGGGCCGTCCATAAATGACGTCATGCGATTTTGGACGATTTTTGACACCCCCCCCACCCTTCGTCACACGGCGTCACAAAAAGTCAGTCCCCGCCTCAAATATGACGTCACAAATCTCTGCCCCGCCCCCACAAAAAATCATTCTTCAAATCGCTTTAAACTATTGTCATTGTAGTGCGTATGTAATGTGGCGCTGCAGTCTGATGTTGTAGGAGGAAACATTTATTAAAAAGTCTATTTAATTAGGTAGAACGTGTTGTTTATATTTAAAGTTGAGCATTTTGATGTGACGTCACATTTCTCAAACCCCCTCCCGCCACCTCGTCACACATCGTCACAAATGTATGACCCCCCCCCCCCTCCCCCCTAGGTACGTGACGTAATTTATGGACGGCTCCTAAATCCTTTGCAAAACGCCTTGGTTAAGGCGTTAAGGCGCCTTATAAATTCCCCTAAGGTAAAATAAGACGTCTCTGATCGACGATTTCGTCGGGTGTTCGATGTTATCGTATTAGAGCAGCAGCAGCAGCATCAGCATCAAGGCTTCTGTCGTTCCAGGATCGGCACGTCGTTCAGTCTTTGCAGGAAATGTTCAAATAATTGCAATCGTCTTCAACAACAAAAAAGTTAAACGCTAAAAAAAAATCCACGGTCTTCCGCTGACGAAAAGGATGCCATGGATGGAATATTTTTTTGTTTGAGAAATGTATAAAGAACACCGGTGTACTGTACACGCCTGAAAAAACCGGCACTTTTTAAAAAAAATTCTTGCTGTGGTTTTCACACCTGATGATGATTGCTCGTGTTGCAATCGAAACGTCGTGAGAATTTAATTATGAGGTCTACATCTGACCACGATTGAGTCCGAGAACTTTTAACCCAAAACTCACCACTGGAGCGATGCACTTTTGAATCTAGATCGAAAAACTCATTTCTTTGGAACTGATATTTGTGTTTTCTGTTGTCCTTCCCACACACCTCCAATTATTACGGTAGGCTACGTACGGTGCGAAGGGAGTTCTATAGACACACGGATGCGCATGCCCAAGCAGCTTTTGTTTGGTCCGATGTGGTACAGAAGGATGTGGAGCTAAACTAAAACGAAACTTGTTATTTTACCAGGTAAGGCCCACTGAGCTATACAGCTCTTTTCAGAAGCCACCTGGCCACAAGTGATAGCTCAACGAAGTGGCTTATCATGTGGAAATTTATAGCAGCCAAATATCACGTGGATTGATAGCAGCCAAATACTCTAAACACGTTTCTAAATGGGGAGGGAAACCCGGAGGACCCGGAGAAAAATCCACGTGACCACGGGGAGAGAGACACGCAAACTCCAAATATACAGCAGCAGGCGTCAGGGTATCTGTAGACTTGCCGATGACTGCTACCAGCGGTGTCAAGATCGGCCTCTGTGCAGGAGGCACGTGAAAGCATGCTACTGGGCAGTGCCAGGCTAGGTGCATATTGAGGATACTGGGTAGTTGGCGGATTTTGGAAGAGCAGAGGGGCAGAGGAGCGACGCTCACAACACTGCCAACTTACGTAAGCTGACAGTGGGGAGCACAGGTGGTGCATCTGCCAGTCATCTCAGTCAACCCATGTTACCTACGATTAGCACGGTTGCCAATGTACGGTCCGAAATAAGTTCTACATACATGTGCCTGGATCTGTCCCGTGCCTTTGACACTTCACGTAGCCTCAACGTTTGTTTTGTGTGTGCACCTAGCCTGGCACAACCGCTGCACTGACGTCATCCACACTTCGTGGTGAATGGCAGCTGTGGTTGTTATTGTATAACTCAAACCTGTCAACCCCTTATCAGTACCTAACTTATTACGAACCAAGTCAGAACGTATTGGTCACCCCGTGCCCTTATAAATCTCAACGTTCATCCTACAAAGTCCCATCACAAGGGAGAAACACAAACAAATAGATAAAAGCATGATTCCCCCCCCCCCCCCCCCCATATTGAAACGGCTGTACGCCGTATGGGGCCGTCCATAAATGACGTCACGCACCTGGGGGGGGGGGGTCAGACATTTGTGACGATGTGTAACGAGGGGTGGGTTTGAGAAATGTGACGTCACATCAAAATGCGCAACTTTAAATAAATATAGACAACACGTTCTACTTAAATAAATAGACTTTTTAATAAATGTTTTCACCTACAACATCAGAGTGCAGCGCCACATCAAATACGCACTACAATGACAATAGTTTAAAGCGATTTGAAGCATTTTTTATTTTCAAAATGGAAATATGGTTTTGGGGGGGGGGGGCAGAGCTTTGTGACGTCACATTTGAGGGGAGGGGTCTGACTTTTTGTGACGCCGTGTGACGAGGGGGGGGTCAAAAATCGCGTGACGTCATTTATGGACGGCCCCTATGAACCTAAAAACAAAATTTCCGTGTCCAAGAACACGTGTAAACCGTATGGGTTTGACGACTGACACCGGGCAAAAGCTTTGGGGTCGCGTCTTACTTTCCGCAGGGCCCAATGTTCCAGGGCCATTGGGTAACTGCTCGTGTTGCCCTTTGGCAGGTGGGGGGGGGGGGTTTAAGTGCATCGCAGAAGACTCAACTCCACTGGCGCGGACCAATCAGAAGCCGCATCTGCGGCTCGCGCCACCACTTTGGGCAAGTCCCCGCGACGGACGCTACCAACTCCAGCACATGGCGATCGCGGGTGTCGCTTGCAAAGGAATTCATACCATAGCGCCTACCGCTGTAGCTCTAAATGATGTTATTCCGACACTTCATTAATTCAGATGACTTACTTAATATTAGTGGACGTAGGTTTGCACGTTATTGATTTTGAGCGTGTTCTGAGCACTTTATAAAATATTTTCGTTGTACGTAAAATGTTTAACCCCCCCTCCCCGCTTCGTTGAGTTAGGGAATCCCGCAAACCCGGCTATCACCGGGCATCCCTTGCCAACATGGCGGCGCTCAGCAAGTCCATACCGCACAACTGCTACGAGATTGGCCACACGTGGGACCCTTCTTGTGTCACCGCTTTTCGCCAGGTCAGCTGGGGCGCCTTCGACGAGGCCGTGCGAATCTACACGCCGCTATACTTGGTGAGTTCCCCCTTTTATTTGTTTGGAAATCGCCCTTCGAGCGTCGGAGGCCTAGACCGGCTTCGCGGGCCCCCCCCCCCCGCTCTTTCCTAGACGCCCGCGGTTGAGGTGCGACATCGTTCGGCCGGCGGGAGGGACCGCGCGGGTCGGGACGGAGCCTTGGCGTAACGCAACGAAGTATTTTGTTGTGCATGCGTTTGTGCGCTTATCGCTTCCTTGATGTGGGAACGCGCGTGTAAATGGGAAAGTCGACACAAACGCACGTTATTTGCCAAGTGTAATGATGTTATTCTGACACTTAAATCTAGAATCTAATGCATTTGCTCGTTATGGACTCTGTTAGGGAGCAGTCGCTGGTTGGCTAAGTACGGCCAACTCTGCAGCTCTTATCTTTTATATTTAGATAAGCGTCCGAAGGTTACGTGGGCAGGCCTGAGCCGACGCGAATTTAGAGCTTCGTTGACGGTAACGGCACTCCCAATAAACACACGAAACTTTAAAAGCCATCCAAGGTCGTAACGCTGCGTTGTTATCGCGGTCGGCTTGCGTCACTTGGGCGATTAGCATTATTGAACTCGTTCCCGAGTGACATATCCAGAGTTCCATAAACAGTCACGTTCCATAAACAATAATCATGTTCGACTCGGCAGGGGCAAGGAGGAGCCACAAGCCAAACAGAAAGGCGGCAGCAGCAGCCGCCGCTGTGAGGAGCTGACGCCAACAATTTCCCAAGCTCCGCAGTCCTCTGTGTACGAAGGCGTTATCTGCCAACGAACGAGTGTTTACACATTGCAGGAAACTGGCACACCCGGAGTAAACCCATGCGTGTGCGAGGGGGGAACGCTCTATCCCATACAGATGGAACAGGTGGAGTCTACAATTTTCTCGACTGCCATATCCTGGAGAGCCCAGCGGATGACAAAATCTCGGTGCCCACGGGAAGGGAGTTTTAACAACGTTTCTGTGATCCATCAACCCTCGTTGCCTCCACAGTGCTGGATTACAGACCACTTTGCATAGCTACCACCGCACGTATACAGAAGCACCAGATCGTCATTTCAAAGAATGTTCTCATGGTTAATAATTCCTTTATCACACTGCCCATAGCACGTCACTTGGATGCATCGCCGCTCTCCAAGAGCTATTATTTGGGTCGCATCTTACATTAGTTTGGATTATAGTTTGGATTTCGGTTGGCAGCATGATCAGCCGTGGTTTATCCACTGCTGAATAAATACTCCCCCCCCCCCTACCCAATTCATGCGACCCCTCACAGTCCTGTATGCCTCAGTACATATTTTCCTTTTTTTCGGATTTGATTGCTCCATCTCCACAGTGCCTGTCCTCTTGGGCCATCCTCTGTCTGCAATTCCTTTACCAGTCTCGTCCATCAGCTTTCGCTCCATTTAATCGATGCGTTCTGCCCAAGCACTTTTTTTTGTTTTACCAAGTCAATATGACGTCTAATGTGTGGTGGTCGTTCCTTCATCCACGTGTTCCGCTCTCTATCTTAGCGGTGCAGTTACCAGCATGCAACTCTGTATGCTTCTCTGCGCATCTGTTAGCTTGTGTTCCATTTTTATTCGTCAATATCTGCTTCTGATGCATACGTGATAGTAGTAAGTTCACCGGCTTGTTGCCGTTCATAATTATTAAATTTAAACTTTCCAAAAAGCGCTCCATCCTCCACTCCCTCGCCTCCTTATTTTCTAACGTTGCTCCTCATCCAACTTGTATTATTGTTTCGCTGATGACTTGCAATGGAAATTAATCCACAGGAAGCAATTGTATAGCTTATCAAACAAGGCCCCAAGTTGGGGTTGAAGATAAATACGGTTTGAGCCAAACAAGAGTCATGGACAGTAAGGTCTCTTAACTAAAATGTATATTTTGTTGGAGGATCACAACAATTTGGCATCAGAAATGGCATTCTGGATTTGGGAAAGGTCGAGGGCAAGTTCCACGGATATGGTAACGGGCGGCATGTGTAGGAGACTTAGTTCTTGTGACTTAGGATGGAAGGTTATGCTGAAAAGAGATCAGAGGTTGCGTGCACCATTAGTGATTATGGCGGAGCTGAAGTGTGATTTGGTCTCCACGAGGCCTGGCTGGTAATATTTTAAGTGAGCCCTTCATGTCTAGTACTGTTACTGCTCTTCTTCCTGATCCAGAAGAATGCTGGCGATCATTTGTACAACGCAGACGTCCAGAATAAACTCCTCATTTGAGACCCAAACATCGCACCTCCTAGCTTTGTCATTCCTCCTCCAAGACACTGGTGGAGCCATGACCCACATCAGTACATGCAACTTAAACTATGGACCCGAATAGCAAAACTACACAAACTCTTTCCTGAAGCCCTCTCGAGGCGAGCGGACCTCGACATTGGCATTTAGCTCCTGAACATATTGCCATTAGCACGAATAGAATTGCTCTCTTTGCCTCGATGTCGAGGTTTGTGATTTATCCGAGGCTTGCCCACCAACTGCAAGAGTCATAATGAGTTAAGCACTATGTAACCTTATTGGGGTGTGTGTGTTATAAAACGCTAGCACATATGAACATTCCCTCTCACTTGGGTAAAATGGGTTTACTCACTACACTCAAAGCTCCTCTTTGTCTGAACGTGACCGGTGTTAATTCACTTGGCGAGAGCCCAGCGAGGTTCATGATAGCCATTAAAGTGCTGTATTTAGAGGCAAGTGCAGTGTAATTGTTGTAATTATTATGATTAAATTTATTTAAGGTGGGAGAATATGCTGTAAAGTGGGTTTCTCCAATTATGCCTTTCGTCCTATTACCGTATTCTCCAGATTTTAAGATGCTCCAAAAATTTTTATGAGGTCAGGTGCCTGCCAGGTAATTTTGCAATTCTTAGATTTATTTGATCAAGGCAAGCATTCAGGCCAGTTGAGACACATCTACCCCACTTTAGGAAATTATGGAAGATAATTTCTACACCTCTTTTTCTGACTGACTATAGTAGTGGATTTTCGGATTTTAATACTGATCGAGTCTAAAAAATCTCATTCAATGAAAAATACGTTGTCAGCCATTCTTCAAATCTGTCCCTAATACCAGCACACAAGTGACACGCTTTTGCCTAACAATGACATTCAGCTCCATTACGTCCGTGTAAATGTGCAGCCTCTACTCTTTTTTGGGATTGTGTCTGCAAGCAATAACACGCGGATGTGGGGTAATGCGTCTGTAAAGAGAGAGAGAGACCCATCAAACTCACTGCTCTTGAGGACTTAGCTTGTGTTCAGAAAGTGGGGTTTTAAACCGAGAATCTCAGTCGTGGTCAGATGCAAACCTCAGAATTAGAATTGTTTTTCTCGTGGATTATTTTGAGATAGAGTGTAATACACGATCGCCTTACTGCTGTTGTTAAGGGTACATATACAGAGCATAATTTCCAGATACCTTTGTGTTTTCATGGTTCTATGCAAGTGCAGTAGCGGTGCATTGATATACAATCCGAGACATCACAGCGACACACTCCGCTGCTCCGGACGTGGTTATCTGGCTTGACCACTTGGATGTGAAATTGGTGCTGTTGCTCTGCATCTATATCAGCTATTTGAAAGAAGAAGATATACACCACTATGAGCTTTGTAAAACTTGGTTTGAATCCCAGCCACGGCTAACATCGGTGGCAAGTGACAATTTGAACCGGTTCTGCTTATAATTGCATGGATGAGGCGACAAGCACAACTTCGAAACGTTCGTGTTGACTATCAGACATGAGTAAGTGTGCTAGGGATGGGCACAATCTTGAGGAGGGATTGTCGCTGATGGATGAGATTGGTGATGCGGCCAAAGAAGGGAATTCTGTGTGCCAAACCAGACGACAACCGTAGAGAGAGAGAGTGATCAGATCAGCGAGTGTGCAGGAGCATTGTGGCATCGTTGGACAGTTAGTGATGGTGACGGAGTAGGATGGACCTTCTAGAACAGGGGTCGGGAACCTTTTTTGGCTGAGAGAGCCATGAAAGCCACATATTTTAAAATAAATTTCCGTGAGAGCCATATAATTTTTTTTTTTTACACTGAATACAACGAAAGAAATGTCAGCTAAGATGTATTTGCGAGCCAGATGCAGTCATCAAAAGAGCCACATCTGGCTCGCGAGCCATAGGTTAGAAGCACATGGATGGACTGTCGTTGATGAATGTGACAAGGAATATCATGATTTTTAGCAAAGGCAATTGAGTGAACAGTTGATTTACAATTCTAATGTTTAATCTTGTCCCAGAATCACCTCTTTCAGGAATCGTTTTCAGGAGGCTACCTGCTCAAGGTGTTTAAACATACATTTTCAATATTTTTACATCTACGTTGAACCCTATAGTTCCTGGAGAAATGTCAACGCGCACGAGAGTAGAGCACCGAAATGGCGCTGCGCAACATTGTTAAGACTCCTGCTTGCTGTACCGCACACCACCCTAGAAAGCAGCACCTTACTCGCTTGCAGCGCGTGTGTACATAGGTATGTTTCGCACCATACAACCGTGCCAATCGGAAGTGCGGGCCCGGGGTGCGGAGGGGAAGGACAACAAACTAAACCTGGTTATTATTCTTAGCTCTTTCGGTAAAGTCACGTTGAAGGGAAACAATAAAATAATAATATATATAAAACGACGTTTCGACCATAACACAAACGGTGGTCATCAGGTGTGTCGGTTTTATATATATATTATTTTATTGTTTCCCTTCAACGTGACTTTACCGAAAGAGCTAAGAGTGTGAATTACTGCAGTCACGAAAGCTTTAAATCAAAATCTGAACATGGTTTGTTTAGCGGTCGCAGCGTCCCTGCGAGTTGCCGCGTTTTGAGTGCCCCCCTTTGCGTCGCACGTCCGCTCAGATCGCTGCGCTTCTGCGGCGGCGTAAGCGCGACTACTACCTGTACCGGCTGCTGCCGGAGCTCTCGCGGTCGGTGGCCTTCCTCAGCGCCAATGGCGGCCTCTACATCGCCTCCTTCTGTATTCTGCGGTGAGCGCTCTCGGGACGCGCGTTGGAGGTGCGCACGTCGACCCTAAAGGGTTCTCACGTGAGCGAGGCCTCCGACTGGAAAAACCTTGGTGGCGAGAGAAAGAACTAAAGAAACTGAGAGGGAAACCCAAGAATCAAGAATCGGAGACACAGAAACGTTTAAGTGTCACGCAAGCAAGGGCGAGTGCTTTTGGAGAAAAACTAAACAATTTTTTTTATCTTACCAGGTAAGGCCCACTTGAGCTATACGGCTATTTTTCAGAAATCACCTGGCCACAAATGATAGCCGAACGAAGTGGCTTATGTGGATTTTTTTAGCAGCAAATACACAGGCGTCATGGTCGGGATTGAACCAACAACCTCCTGTATACCAGGCGAGGTAGTTAACATCTTGCCACTGCTGCACCCCAGAAGGGGGCGATTACTAAATGAGTTTGTGTAGCAGCACTTGGCTCATGTACATTATGTAGTGAACAACCCCCCCCCCCCCCGCCATTGGAAATGAAATATTAATGCCTGTGATAGCTGTTATTAGTTTTCAGCTTTTCTCATAGAAGCATTACAAGTGCAGACAAACCTTGTGGACATGACCCTTACATAAAAACTGAACCATCGGGTTGAACCACGGTTCTGTCGTCCGCGGCAAGTGGATTTGTGCATTTGTGATTTTGGTTCTGGGCACCCCTTTCATCGACCCCCAGTGACTACCGCGGACAATTATGGTCAAACTTCCCCCATAACTGACACGGGGAGGCTTTCATCCAGCAGTGGATTGACAAAGGAATGCAATTATATGATTGGTCCTGAAAAGCTTAAAACGAGTCGACCAGATGTGTTCCTCTGCATTGGGATGTTTGGCCAATTGCTTTCGAAGCTGGACATACTGATTTGTATATACGGTGAGGAAAAGCGACAAAGCAGAGTTGGATGTGCACATGATAATATGCGTAGCCATCACTGTGCAATACAATTTGTTTTTGATTACCTGAAATGAAGTCACAGGTCACCACTCGTTCTACACGTGTCACTGCCTGAACCACAGTCGCTTGAGCCAAGTTTCAAGTTGTAACACGACTCCTCTCTGTGTCACTGTGATGTATCGTTCCCACTGCTGCGATAACGCGCGGTTTGCAAACCGAGCGATATGCTCCATTGGGACTTAAGAAATTACTGTTTGACTTAAACACCTGAATTAATGCTTTGCATGGTCTGTGCCAACCCTGTTATTACAGAAAGCTTATGGGTGGCTTCAACTCGTGGCTGGGTGGCTTCTGGGCGGCACTGCCAGCCTCCTACATTGCCATCCTCCTGGAAAGAAAAAGCAGGTGATCTTTGGTGCAGGCAGTGTAATTATTGTCTGGACAGTTTACGGTGAACACACAGTATTGAAAGATGAGTCTTTGCGTCATTTAGGACGTGTAAAGTTGAATCACTGAGCAGACACTTGAAATCCCAGGTTCAAATGTTCAGCTTTTACCCGACAGTTCAAATCCTCAGTTTAACGCGTAGGCTTTTGCGATTCAATATTATCCATAAGAGGTTTTTGGGTTAGATCACGTATATATCAATTCTCATTAAACCCACCACCACCCGACACAGCCAATTAGTAAGGTTTGCCACATAAACAATACATGCCCATTCGTTACTAGTTGAACACACCGGTGTGTTGGAGAGTAAACCCACAACATTTACAATTAGAGTACAACGCTTTGCCGGTAATTACAACCAGCATCATCAGACGACAGCAGAACCCAGGCTGTCATCCCTCTGGGGTTGATAAAATGAAACTATAAGCTAAAGCTAAAACGGAGTACTGCTTTGCGGAGAAGTCAGCAGTGGTTGCACTATGGATAGACTTTCCCCCCCCCCACCATCATAGAAATTTTAATTTCAGGCTCAGGGCTGTAGCCAGGTAATGAACGATGCTCTATTAAAAAAAAAATGAGGGATTGTGCGGGCCCGTTACATCATGTTTTGACGCACATACACAGCGTCAATGTAACCTTCGATGCTCATTTAAGCAAGAAAGCCGTTATTTTTTTACCCAACATGAAACAGGGTGCCCTGATATAGAAATACTGACATTGAAGTCCATCAACGTTACCAGCATTCTGCACCGATATTTTCCCAGCAGCATTAGTTCAAGCAGGCAAACTCTGGACCAATTTTGCCTTTCTAAAGTCTCAGCAGCATAGGCTGGGGCAATACGGACCCTTCTCTATGATAATTCTAATTCTCTTTAAATTCTATTATCTCTAATTCACCGCAACATTTCATGATAATATGATTTGTGAAATCTTTAAACCGCTCAGAGTGCAGTTAGATCTTTGAAGGATGACAGGAGATGTGTAGAATGTCACATCTGCAGCTGTTCAACAAACCTTCCAGTTCATTTGTCATTTTTCTAACAACAACTAAACTCAATATTTTTTTTATTTTACCAGGTAAGGTCCACTGCACTATGTAGTTCTTTTTCAGATGCGACCTGGCCACAAATGATAGCTCAACGAAGTGGTTTAGCATGTGGAAATGTATAGCAGCCAGATACTATAAACGCTTGTTTCTAAATGATGAGGGAAAAACCGGAGGACTCGTAGAAAAATCCACGTGACCACGGGGATAACATAAAAAAAACTCCAAATATACAGGTGTCACTGTCATGATCAAACCCACGTCCTCCTGTATACCAGGCGAGGTAGTTAACATCTTGCACCATTTGGCTCTGTGCCATCAGCACAGATGGGATACCATTAGAGAAAAGTGTAAAAAAAAACTATGACAAATGTGTGAGAGCCCATTTGAAACAGAATCTCTCCTTTTACAGGAAGATTTCGGTGGTAAATATAGCATTCAAAACATATAATAGGAAAGGCAAATCCATGAAAAGTGGAAACTGTATCTCCCTTGTGAGCATACAACCCATATTGGAGCATCGATATTGGGAATGCATGTCAGAAGTGGAGTCTTCAGCGATGTGCTCTGGCAATGGGACCCATAGCAACGGCCACGCTGTGAGTCTGTGTGAAGCTAAACCGAGGGCTCTTACAGTCGTTTTATTTATTTCTTACCTTAACGCAGGGCAGGGAAACACTTTAGCCGTGCATGCTGCTTAATTCAGGCCACATGTTGGCTGAACATGTATCACGGTTTTGCTACAAAAGTGCTTGCTCTGGGCTCCCCCGTACAGCCCTACAGGCTTGTATTCTGTTATTGATCATCTGTTAAGGCTGACAATATTAGGTTGTGTGGACAGATTTAACCCAGGTACCTAGGGCATAACTCTAGGTGGCATTGCACAAACTGCTAGTCATGTCATGACTATTCACTCTCTGCTCTTCTGCGATTCAATGAATTGAGGGTTTGGGGTCACAGTTGAAATCGAGACGACATTTGTTTGTCTCGTTTGTAATGATTATTTTTTACTTTTCATCTTGTTTGTATGGTACGTCTCCTTTGGATGTCTAGTTTATGCTGTCAATCTAGTGCAGGCATCGGCAACCTGCGGCTTTTTAAGGGCTGTTTCGTGATGTTATTTATTAAGGTTCACCGTCTCATATTCACGTGCATTGCGGCTCTTGAAATATTGAGGGGTTTTTTGTTTATTCGAAAAAAATTACTCTTCTTGTTTTGTTGGTTGCCGACCCCTGGTCTCGTGTGTATCGTCTCCTGTTTGTTATTTTTTTATCTTTTGCTCCTAGTTTTTTTCTGTAATGTACCATCTTTATCATTCCAGCTGTTGGTGTAAAGGAAATCTATTTTAATCAAATGGAAAGGTGTAATAAGGAATTTATTTTTCTTCTGGACATATACATTAAATACAATAACACAATGAAATGTATTTATTCCTAAAAATACTCACTGCATCTCTGTTTCAGGAGGGTCCCGGAGGGAGGGGGACAATCTTACTATATGTTAATGGCCCGTGTTCTGAAATTTAATTCATGAGTCGCTCTGCCAACAGAGCACAACATATCAGTCCCACAATAGACAAAGATCCCCCTATAGCATTGAAGATAATGTGTACGCAAGTGCTGTTAGCAAGCCCCTACAGAGGCTGGCACGGCACACGAGGGGGTGTGGCCAGGACCTCGCCCAGCCACCTTTGTCTCCCCAGTGCCGATGTTTACACACCGCACCAGGTACTTATTTAAGGCTGAGTAGATCTAAGGGATGCCCAGGACCTGTTCATATATTCGCCGCTGTTATTGTTCATGAGCGGGTTGGGTTCGTAGCGCGTTGCACTAACCACGACACTTCTGCTCCCCAATCAGTCCCACACACGTACACATACACGCACAATACATATTATGCACAGCATCATTGTGGCCTATTTAAAAGCGTCGATATTGTTGATTTGTTTACGAGTGTGTTCATACTTTTTGTGATGATGTTTGCAGGAGAGGCCTGTTGACCATCTACATGGCAAATTTGGTGAGTGATTAATAATGCAATGCACACCAATCAAACTATGGAACAGTGTTTCCTCAAAATAACAAAATAAAACTTTGGGGTTTTTCAGAGAGCTATAAAAATTAAATAAACAACACAAACTGCGCTCCTGAAGTAGAGAAAAAAATGGTTCAGCGAGCGGAGCAATGGTGACTTGCGGTTAGCTGCGGCTCCAAAAGTACAAAAAGTTATCCGAAATTGACCCATAAAAGTCCGAGAACTTTTAACACAAAACTGACAGCCCCTGGTGCAGAGCAATGGTGACCTGCGGTCGGCTGCGGATCCGCGCTGAACAGAAACGCCACGCGCCAGTGCCACCCCTGCTTAGTCTTGCACGCCACAGCATCCCCTAGCAGCGGTGCACTTTGTGCCTTCTGAAAGCTGGCTTGCGATTGAGGGTGGTTTCAGTGGTTTCTTTTTCAACTTGTTTTGTTTGCATCGCTTTTCACGTTCTCATCAGATACTAAAACCGCGATTTATAAAGGGAACATTGCAAGCCGTGGATTGGCTAAATGTGGGCTTCATGTAAATGACGGGGTTTTGTTACGGAAAGTGGGTGTTCGTCGGGGCGAGACCACCCCTGATGTAACCAGTTCTCCTAAAGATCAATAGAGGCGTTGAAGCAATTCGCCACACATCAACCGAAGCTATTTCCTGGCTAACGAACCTGGATATAGACTCCTACGTTGCCATTCATCTAGACATATGCAAGAGCGTGAGGGCACGCTATGCGTGAGCATATGCCGACTTGAGTGCACCTCGTGATGTCTGCATTAATTGGGAGAACACCTTTCAGAGATGACAAAATAAATAATCAGACGGAATGTCTCCTTCACGTAGCCGTCTGTCCACGTACCTCTGTACCGGTTTTGGCATACAGTGTCTCATCAGCAGAGTCAGGCTTGCATTGTTTCAGGAAACCCTGTCTTTTGTTTGTTTGTTTGTCTTGAAATCAGTGACGCTGAAATGATGCACTCCCAGAAGGCCATGCGGCTGATGGGTTGTTCAAGAAATTTACTTTTACGCGGAGAGACGGTTAAATGATAGAGGCGTATTGTTGTTTTGTTCGTATTCTTTTGGGTCTTTCGGTAAAGTCACGTAGAAGAATTTTCTTTTTACAAAAAACTACGACGTTTCGATCGCAACACAAGCAATCGTCATCAGGAGGAAAAAAAATGGAGGGGGAAAGCTGCTGAAGCAGGCTGTTTTAAAGGTTTGAAATGGGTGTGGCCCAAGGGTCATAAACGTAGTGGGCGGGGCTAGTGATGTTAATGTGAGAAATGTGCATGTTAATGTAAGATCGGAGGACGACTTCCACGCCGAGGGCGTGGAGGTGGCTATTGTATTGTGAGAGATTAGCATGTCAATGTAAGATCGCAGAGCCGCCGCCACGTCGAGGACGCGAGCGACGGTGGCTGTGTTAGTGTGAGACATTTAACCTGTTAATGTAAAATCATAGAGTCGAAAATAATAACTACCATCGGAAGGTTGGAATGGAGACATCACAGGCAGTTATGACTTAAACTGGTTAATAACGTCCTTCCAACGATTGCTCAGTTTGTACCCATCTTCTCGGTTGGAATTGTGTCTGTGTCTACATATCTGGATGGCTTCATGAACGAATCTTTGTTGATAGCCAGTGGGTTTGCAAAGTACCTTCGTCTTGGAGAAATCTATTTCGTGTGTGCCCACCGCATTGAAACAATGATCAGCCACGGCCGAGGTATTGGTCCTACCGGGTTTCAGATCTGCCTTATGTTCACGAACACGGTCCGAGACATGGCGCTTAGTTTTCCCAATGTAACTACTGCCGCAGACACAGCTTAGTTTGTAGACACAGGGGTATTGCATGTCAGGGATCACATCCTTCGCAGGGGATCAGATCACGAATTTTATGTATTGTGATAAATTGAACCTGGATCTTGCTCATGATTTTGGAAATCTTTTTGGTGACCCCTGCTATGTATGGCAAGGTGATGGTTTTGATTGGGTCCTCAGATGGTTATTTCTCAGCGGTTGGGGTGATAGCTTTATGGATTATGTAGTCTGAATAGTCATTCATCTTCAGAGCTTGGTGTACGTGTTCCAGTTCACTGGCTAGGTGATGATGGTCAGAAATACATGGAGCTCTATGGTGTAGAGTTTTTATGAGGGAATTATTCTGGGATGGATGGTGGTAAGAGTCAGGTTTTAGGTAGGCATCTGTGTGGGTGGCTTTCCTGTAGACAGTGTCCCATTGAGCCATCTGGTCTCTTTTAGATTAAAACATCCAAGAATGGTTACTTGCCATCCTTTTCCACGTCCATGGTGAATTTGATGGCTGGGTGTATGGAATTGATATGGTTGAGGAATTGGTCTAAAGCAGGCCGGCCATGTGGCCAGATGACAAAAGTGTCATCCACGTAACTCTTCCATAAGGTCGGGCGTATAGTGGCAGTCTGGATGGCGTCAGTCCCAGATTTCTCCATGAAAACGTTGGCTACAACCGGAGATAGGGGGGAGCCCATTGGGGTGCCCTCAGTTTGTTTGTAGAAAGTTCCATTCCAGGTGAAGTATGTTAAGCAGTGTCTCACCAGGGGGGGTACATCAGTATGCAGTTCTTCATGAACCACGTCTTCAATGATTGCGATGGTGTCAGGTGCAGGAACTTTGGTGAATAAGGAAACCACATCAAAACTGACAAGCAGGTCGTCTGGGGACAGGGAAATACCCTTGATTGTCGATACCAGGTGAGTAGAGTTTAGTACCGCAGAGGTGGTTTTTCTAGTAAAGACGATGGGACAAAGGGGTGTATCTTCTTTATGTATCTTTGGAAGGCCATATAATCTTGGTGGCCTGGCCGCAGAAGGTTTCAACGAGAACTGTTTGGTTTGATCAATTAATGCTGTTGAATCAGAAATGATTTTGTTGGTTTTAGTAACGATGCTGTTGGTGGGGTCTCTTCTTATTTTTGTATAGCTCCCATCGTTGAGTAGTTCCTGAATTTTGTTGTTATATTCTATTTTGTCCATGATGACAGTGGCATTGCCCTTGTCGGCTGAGAAGATGACAATGTCATCCCTCTTTTTTAATTGAGATAATTCAAAGCGCTCATCTTTGCTGATGTTGCTAGCTGGCATCTTAGCGTTTTTGAGGGTTGCAGCGATTTCAGATCTTGCTACGTCTACAGCGATGTGACCCAGGCCCTTGAGTGCCACGTCGACATGAGCAATGATATCATTAACTGGTATGTGTCTAGGTGTGACTGCAAAGTTTAGCCCTTTAGCTAAAACGGATTTTAGACCATCAGAAATGGAACTGTTACTGCGATTAATTACGACTTTGTTAACATCTAGCTTTCGGTGTGTGGGTCCGATTTCTTGTTGGAGAGGCGGTTGAATTTAGAACTTGAATTGTCCTTATATTTGGTCGACATTGTGGCAGTGTGATTTGTAGAGTGTTTTGTCTAACTGATCTAGTTCGGTACGCGTAAGTCTGATTTTTTTTCCCCCCCCGAGATAAGAGCTAAGCTAGTTCTAGATAGAATTCGTTTTGCATTAGAAGAAGTTACAGCAGCAGAGGTTAGTGTATTACCTTAGAGTCGTGGCATCTCTTTAGAAAGGTGAGAGACTCGATTAGCTGAGCCTTCTTATCCCGGAGTTTGTTGAAGGATCTCAATGTTATGTGGAATCCCTCCCCGTAGAGGCGGTTAAATTTCGATTTAAAGCTTTCGTGACTGCAGGGATTAATCTTCTTGGAAATAAAATAATAAAAATAAAACATAATAAAATAAAATTCTCACGACGTTTCGGCCACAACACAAGTAGCCTTCTTCAGGTGAAGGAACAGAACTGTCGGGACGACGAAGAAGGCTACTTGTGTTGTGGCCGAAACGTCGTGAGAATTTTATTTTATTATGTTTTATTTTTATTATGTTATTTCCATTCTACGTGACTTTACCGAAAGAACCAAGAAGATGAATCCCTGCAGTCACGAAAGCTTTAAATCGAAATCTTGTCAACATCAAACTTTTTAATGTGTGGATCTGGATTCTTCTTGGAAAGGAGGTTGAACCTGGAAATCAGGTTATCTTTGCATTTAGCTGACATTGAGGCGGCTGAAGAGGCTGTCATGTTATCTACATGTTCCCAATCAGATGTAGACATTTGTTCTGTCAATGTTAAGTGTGATTTCAGGAGAGTCTTGTCTAAATTGTCTAGTTCAAATCGGAGCAAACCTATTCTCTCTGAGATTAGGGCTAGGCCGCCCCTGAACAAGATCCGTTTAGCATTAGGAGAAGTGACAGAAGCAGATGTCAGTGTAAAGGTGATCGGTATTACCTTAGTGTCACGGCATCTCTTCAGAAATGTGGGCGACTCGATCAGATGAGCCTTCTTGTCTCGAAGTTTGTTCAAAGATCTAGTAGTTGTGTGGAAACCCTCCCCATAGAGGCGGTAAAATCTTGACTTAAAGCTTTCATGACTGCAGGAATTCATATTCTTTGGGTCTTTCCGTAAAGTCACGAAGAACAAAATTTTGTTTACATTCTCCACAACATTGAGCTCTTTGTGGGTTTGTGGCGGTTCTCCGCTCCCTGTTGAGTCATCTCTCGTAGTCATTGAATAATGTGGAACTCGTTGGCAGTTATGGTGGGATTTGCAAGTGCTGCATTTGGCAAGTGCGTCTATGAAATAAAAAAACATTTCTGGGTATGCCTACAAATACATAAATTCCATCTGCTTAGCCAGAAAAAGCCTTACTAAGTCTCTAGACTTTTTTCCCGCGACTGTTTTGCCTTTGATATGTTTGGCCAAATTATTTTCATTTTTTTATTGAAGAACATTATGCAAGTATCAATAACACAGAATAAATATAAAACGTTCCAGTTCTTTTTCATTCCCAAGGCTCTTAGTTGAGTGATTCATCAGATCATGAAGTGTCTCCAGTGCTTTTCAGAATATCATAATATTTATACTGGAGGAATCCGACAAGCTATAAAGCTCTTTTCCACAGATGTCCAACAGCAGCGCCATGGTATTGAGAGGAGTGTTCGGCCCAAGCATTAATTATAATAATATTAATGATACCTTTAACCTAGGAAAACCCTCACTGAGTCTTAAATCTTTTTTGCAAGAGGGTCCTGCATTGAGACATTTGGTCAGTTCCCAAAATGAGTGTTTGGCTTCATTTGGGAGTAGGAATCTTGAGATCAGCCATGCATATTATGGGGGGTAAAAAAATGAATGTTTCCACACAGATAGTTTCAAGAATCCATGCTGTACTGCCATCCCCAGACCACTTCGCTCCCCTAAACCCTTCAACACCTGATGTTAACAGGAAATCTCGTATTCACTTACGAGCCAGTATGGCCTCATTGTTCTTCGCTTTTGAGGTTCACCGAGGGTGGTTTGATCACAGGCATAGGGTTAGCTCGAAGCCAGTGCCACTGTGATTTCTTCATTCAATTCCATCGATGGTCCATGGATCAAAGCAGCAATTGGTACCACCTAAGGTAGTACAACTTTAGTCGTGCCGATTCATTTTCATGGCCAATACGAGTGAGTTATTCAGAAACCCACTTGTTTCAGGTGGTTATCACGTAATTCCCTGTATTTTTACACGTAAAGAAGTCGGAACCGATAAAGTTATGCCACCTCAGGTGGTACTGAGGAGTGAAATGTCTTGTCTGGCCTCACGGTACTACTAAAATACCTTAGATTAAACACGGATGCTCAGGTGTAGCTTGTTTGATGGTATCGGCCCGGTCGCTGATGAAAATATGATCGCAACGTGTTGTGAGTTTGCGTTCACAAAAATCTGATATGACCGCCAAGGCACACGCTGTGAACGCCTAGAGTATCTATTTTATAAGCTGACAGGATGGAATGTTACGGTTCTCACTGCAGATACAGAATGTTCTCAGGCTTTTTGATGCTGTACGGTGTGTGTGTGTGTGTGTGGTTTACACCGCGCACTACATTCTGCCCAAGCCGATTCAACTCATAGAATGAACGCAGACAACTCAGTGGTGATTGGTTTCTCGACCTGGCTGAAGCCAAACCTTGGCAAACGGAACCTAAAATGAGTCCTTGCTGTGGTGCACTGAACAACACAAAAGGTAACTGGGCATGCGTGGCAATGGAATATGCGCTTATCTAGATAATCGATCAATCTACTGATTACACTATGTAACACAATTTTTGTTCCTGGGTAGTAATTGCTTATGCCTATAAATTATAGAAAATGGCTGCTATTATTCTCCACAGACTTTGCTTTTGTGACCAGGACAGTAATATTTTGAAATTGACCAATTTTCAATGTGAAAACGGGCGAATTTGTTTCTTTTCGTTCACATAAAGTCAGAAAACAACAACATATGAATCAAAATTAACATGTATTTATACTAAAGTAATACAAAAATGACTACAAAAGATTTAGAAGTGAGTAGTTTTTCGAGATTTACGATTATACTGTAAATCACTTTCACGAATCAGCCCCCAAATGTAGTCTCCCATCATGTTCTCGTTATACTGTCCTTGGTAGCGGCGTTCAAAGTCCAGTATATCCTGGAGGAAGTGCTCGCCTTGCTCCTCCGAGTACGCTCCCATGTTCTCCTTGAATTTATCAAGATGAGCATCAAGGATATGGACTTTGAGGGACATCCTACGTGTCATTACGTGTTTGCCATGAGTGTGCGTGAATTAACACCCATACAAACGAGACGTTCCATCTGAAGCTCATTGTCCAGGTGGAATGTTTTAATCAATACATTAATATTTAATATACCAAGTGGCAAACATTGATTCTCACATTGCGTGCATAGCGAGCTTACCACATCATTATTAATCGATGAATCGATACATCGTTCACGAAAGGGAATTCAGCTTCTTGGTTAAGCCTTCCCATTAGCTGCCGCTGAAAGCAAACTAATGTCTTAGCGGTACATTACAAGTAGCAAGCCGGTGACCTATATCTCCATAGTCGAGATGAAAGTGAGGCGTGCGGGGTGACTGAAGCTTGCAACGTACAGTTTACCATGCTGCCAATTTTTTTTACTTCTTTTAAGGCAATAAATCACTGACTTCTCATCACTACTTGAGATTTAAAGGCTCGGAACGTATCATTTTTTCTATGGAAGCAACACCTGCACCCTAATGGAAAGTTATATAAAAGGCTCAGTGCCGTCATTGCGTACAAATGCATACCTGGCAACCCATATAGTTTACTCATATTCTTCTACAGGGAAATTGAGTTTACAAGTCCATACGGCGTACAGCCGATTAAATACGGGCAAATGCATTTTTTGTCTATTTGTTTGTGTTTCTCCCTTGTGATGGGACTTTGTAGGATGAACGTCGAGATTTATAAGGGGCACGGCGTGACCAGTAAGGTCTGAATTGGTCTGTCATAAGGTAGGGCACTGATAAGGGGTTGACAGGTATGCAAATGCAAGAGCAAGCTTGAGCATCTGCAGCTCTGTTTGGGCTTGTATATACTCGCTGGCTCAGTGACGTTGTACTTGTTAAAGTGTTGAGCCAGCGCAGCTGAGATTTCTGGCTTTGAATCCCCGTTGAGACGCCCGTACTTAATCCAGGTTTTTCTTCAGAGTGGAAACAAGCTTGTGGTATCTGTGGGACCTGTTTTTGCCAATATCAAAATGATGAAATAATGAGTATAGGTATGGCGTTGACTGTTACGTTAGCCGACTCTCTGTGTTGTATTGCATTATATTTATAAGTTTACTAGGTTTGTTTTCTCATTCATTCGTACCTGATGACGATTGCTCGTGTTGCAATCGAAACGTCGTATTCGATTATTTAATTTATTTTCTTTCTACGTGACTTTACCGAAAGAACCAATAAGTAATAAGTATAGGCTTTACCCCCTTTTTGGAAATAACACAGGAGGTGTGAAGATGTTTAAAAACCAAATGGTCACCGATTGCAAGGCGTCACGTCTGCGTTGGCCACACAGTACTTGTGGCAAAACATGCAAATAAACGTGCTCTTATAATATTTGCATTGCATTTGAAACTTATTGGCCAACACCCAGAGACAGCCTTCTTCATGACCTTGTCTCACCGGTGTTAGACGAGAGAACGCCAAATGGCGAACAGTACAAAGATATAACACAAATATCAAAACATTGATAGTTCGGGTTGAGTAGTTGTATCTACGGGACCTTTTTTTTATTTAATCAAACTTATGTTGTTGGCCAGGTCACCAGTGACTGCGTTATCCAAGCATGGAACCGTTTATACTGGTACGAACCTCCTGGTTACAGTGAGGGAAAAACGTATTTAATCCCCTGCTGATTTTGTACATTTGCCCACTGACAAAGAAATGATCAGTCTATAATTTTAATGGTAGGTTTATTTGAACAGTGAGAGACAGAATAACAACAACAACAACAAAATCCATAAAAATGCATGTCAAAAATGTTATAAATTGATTGGCATTTTAATGAGGGAAATAAGTATTGGACCCCTCTGCAAAACATGACTTAGTACTTGGTGGCAAAACCCTTGTTGGCAATCACAGAGGTCAGACGTTTCTTGTAGTTGGCCACCAGGTTTGCACACATCTGAGGAGGGATTTTGTCCAACTCCTCTTTGCAGATTTTCTCCAAGTCATTAAGGTTTCGAGGCTGACGTTTGGCAACTCGAACCATCAGCTCCCTCCACAGATTTTCTATGGGACTGGCTAGGCCACTCCAGGACCTTAATGTGCTTCTTCTTGAGCCACTCCTTTGTTGTCTTGGCCGTGTGTTTTGGGTCTTTGTCATGCTGGAATACCCATCCACGACCCATTTTCAATGCCCTGACTGAGGGAAGGAGGTTCTCACCCAAGATTTGACGGTACATGGCCCCGTCCATCGTCCCTTTGATGCGGTGAAGTTGTCCTGTCCTCTTAGCAGAAAAACACCCCCAAAGCATAATGTTTCCACCTCCATGTTTGACGGTGGGGATGGTGCTCTTGGGGTCATAGGCAGTATTCCTCCTCCTCCAAACACGGCGAGTTGAGTTGATGCCAAAGAGCTCCATTTTGGTCTCATCTGACCACAACACTTTCACCCAGTTGTCCTCTGAATCATTCAGATGTTCATTGGCAAACTTCAGACGGTCATGTATGTGTGCTTTCTTGAGCAGGGGGACCTTGCGGGTGCTGCAGGATTTCAGTCCTTCACGGCGTAGTGTGTTACCAATTGTTTTCTTGGTGACTATGGTCCCAGCTGCCTTAAATTAATTGACAAGATCCTCCCGTGTAGTTCTGGGCTGATTCCTCACCGTTCTCATGATCATTGCAACTCCACGAGGTGAGATCTTGCATGGAGCCCCAGGCCGAGGGAGATTGACAGTTCTTTTGTGTTTCTTCCATTTGCGAATAATCGCACCAACTGTTGTCACCTTCTCACCAAGCTGCTTGGCAATGGTCTTGTAGCCCATTCCAGCCTTGTGTACGTCTACAATCTTGTACCTGACATCCTTGGAGAGCTCTTTGGTCTTGGCCATGGTGGAGAGGTTGGAATCTGGTTGATTGATTGATTGCTTCTGTGGACAGGTGTCTTTTATACATGTAACAAGCTGAGATTAGGAGCACTCCCTTTAAGCGTGTGCTCCTAATCTCAGCTCGTTACCTGTATAAAAGACACCTGGGAGCCAGAAATCTTTCTGATTGAGAGGGGGTGAAATACTTATTTCCCTCATTAAAATACAAAGCAATTTATAAAAATTTTGACATGCGTTTTTCTGGATTTTGTTGTTGTTATTCTGTCTCTCACTGTTCAAATAACCCTACCATTAAAATTATAGACTGATCATTTCTTTGTCAGTGGGCAATCGTACAAAATCAGCAGGGGATCAAATACTTTTTTCCCTCACTTTACACCGGCCCACAGGGGATTATTTTGTCGTCTGTCGTGCATCCAAAAATGGGAGGGGTGGGGCTGGGTGGAGAGGGGAGGGTGGGGAGGGGCCGGTTGGGGAGGGGAGTGTGGGGAGGGGAGTGTGGGGAGGGGCTGGGTGGGGAGGTTGGGGCTGGGTGGAGAGGGGAGGGTGGGGAGGGGCTGGGTGGGGAGGGTGGGGAGGGGCTGGGGGCAGAGGGTGGGGGGTGGGAGGGGTGGGGCTGGGTGGGGAGGGGCTGGTCACCCCGTGGTGCCCTTATAAAACTCAACGTTTAACCTACTCACTCCGGCTTGTGCCCGCCTTCACAGTCGGGCATATTGTGCTGAATGCACCATGTGGTGCCGCCGTTGACCCTGGCCATTGACCGAGCAAGCCAACGTTCCTACCAGCACCCTCCGCAGGAGAATGTGTTTAATGTGATTTGAGGTCACTCCTGCAAATGAGAATCATCCTGGTCTCTTGAGTGGCTGGCTAATAAAGATAAACTTTTAATGTGGCTGTCTAGTTCTTGATGTAGTTTTTGTTGCACAATTATGCCTTGATTATACCCGTGCAACGATTGATCATAAGAATCTAGTTTTTTATTGAAATAAATAAAATCTCGTTCACTGCCGCCATAATAACACCACTTGAAATAGGAGGTTTTTTGTTTCAAAGCTTCAGAAACACACACATACATCTGTTTTTTCATTTTGTACCTTTCAAGGTGTCTTTAAAAATTCATGCCATTCGCGCACCTGTGCTTTGATCAAATGCGCCGGTGTAAATGCTACCTATGTCTCGTTTCTAAGTGTATCTGCATTAAAAT
The DNA here is from genome assembly GCF_048934315.1 of Petromyzon marinus. Classification (NCBI taxonomy): domain Eukaryota; kingdom Metazoa; phylum Chordata; class Hyperoartia; order Petromyzontiformes; family Petromyzontidae; genus Petromyzon; species Petromyzon marinus. Next base: position 4,041,931 of record NC_133715.1, read on the forward strand.
TAACATGGCAGATTTAAATGACCGTTTTTTCGAACTAAAGCGTGGTATTTTGATAATAATAATTATCCATATTTAACTTATTTTTTTCTTTTAAAATAGAACATTTTTTTATATTTCGATTATGATGTGCTATCTTTTTTTATTTCGCTTGTCTGTTATTGTTCATTGTTAAGTTATTTCACTGTGACTTGTTGCGTATGTCGGGGAAGTGTTGGTTTTGTTTATGGTTGTAGAAACCCGATATTTTAGAGCCTATTGGCTCACAGGGTAATTCAAAATAAATTGAACTGAAGCTGAACTGAACTGAAGTGAGCTTGACGCGGGATAACGTGACAATTTGGACATCCCGTCACCTTGCCTTATGTCCCGTTGAGGATGAAGAGGAGTAAGTAAGCAGTGACCATCCCCACAGCAGATTGTGATGTACGTCTAGTGACCTGCCCTAACGGTAGACGACCCCCTCTGCTCCCGCGTGGGTGTTTTTGCGGTCGCTCCGTGCAGCCCTCTCCGCTGTGTTTTTTCGTTTGTATTCACACGTTGTTCGGCGACGAAAAATGTAGTTCCTGAGAAATCTCCCCGAAGGTCGAGTGTGAAACGTTGGACATCTTTCCGAACAACACGCCGTCCAAGCCGCAAACACGTTGGAGAGCTGGAAGATAGATGGAATCGATTTATTTTAGCAGGAAGGGCCCAATAAACTGTTAGGCTCCATTTTTGATGCCACATAGTACAGATCTGAGTTACACATCATGGTTCACGTAAGTCGCGATGCAAACAGCGGGTATCGGTACGTGCTTCACACGTCACAGGAATAGGGAACCGGTCGAAAACTTAAAAACAATACACAGCATGACTAAATCATTCCACGAGCAAAGGTAAAAGAAGGGATTTTTTTTATTTTCCCTTTCACAAAGCGAATAGAATCGGTCACGTTTTATTCATGCACAACTGCCCATGATGTCCCTTCTCACAGGCGACCGAGACCATCTTCCGGATGTGCGTGACCCGCGGATACGTGACGCCCGTCAGGCACGGAGAGGTAACGGAGCAACGGCCGGTGACGTTCCCCACCACACGACTCAGGACTCGCAACAGTGGCCTCCTCCTGGCAAACGGCTGAGCCCAGCTCTGCAGACGAGGGCGTTGAGTCCATTTGGTCATTCGCCTTTTGCCGCGGCGGCGAGATGTTATCTCCCTCGCCTGGTATGCGGGAGGTCGTGGGTTTGATCCCGACCCGTTGAGTCCATTTGGTCATTCGCCTTGGCCGCGGTGGTGAGATGTTATCTCCCTCACCTGGTATGGAGGAGGTCGTGGGTTCGATCCCAATCCTGACGCCTGTTTATTTCTAGTTTGCATATTCTCTCCGTGGTCACGTGGATTTTTCTCCGGGTCCCTCTGATTTTCCCCTCCACATTTAGGATCAATATCCATTTAGAGTATTTGGCTGCTATAAATGTTGCACATGATAGGCCACTTCTTTCATCTATCATTTGTGGCCGGGTCATTTCTATAAAAGAGCTAATAGCGTAGTGGGCTTTTTCTGGTATAATAAAAATATAAACATAGTACTGTCGGCATCTATATTGGTAACATGCGTTTGTAACAACATGCAACATTGTCTTGAAGTCTTGAGTGATTTTGATCATTAAAAATTGGTACAGTTTTTCATGATGACTAATGTGGTTAGCATTAACTAGAGTCATACATTTTAACAACAATGTGACCTTGATAGTGCTGTACAAACACCCGGGCCTTACAAACACGATACAGTTTTTGTCATTGAAACATTATCCACGGGTACATGTCTACAGTATTCACAGTACTGTGAATTTTGATGTTTGGCGCCACTTACGGTCGTTATACGCGGGGTCGCCGATGGAAAGCGATCGTTGTGTGGAGGCAGCAATCCACACGGGAGAATGAATTCGTTACAACCGAGGGATCACGGTTCGTAATAATGGCTGAATACCGTATCATTGATATTCATTAGGCAATATTCATCACCATCCTCATCGTGGAACTTCGTTTGCACCATACGTAGCCAACCGCGCTAATCGGCGGTGCGGGGGAAAAACAAACTAAAAAAAAAATCAGTTTCTGAAGAAATTAGTTCTCCATGTCAATCCACTGCTGTACCGAGGCCTCCCCAAACCGATGACATTTTTCACGATCCTGTGATGTAACAACCCGCCTACCAACACCTGCAGTATTATTAATCTGCCGTGCTACTGCGCATCACGTATGGATTTCACGCTCGCCTTGTGTTATGACTGCACACACTTGCATGCAGGCCACGTTCACAGTGACACTTCCCAATGCAATTGCTGTTCATTGTTTGCTCACAGGTTCTGCTGTTTTGTATCACGGCATCCCTCTACATGTACCTGTTCAGGTGGGTTCACACACACACGCACACACTCGTGCTCTGTTGACCGTTCTTTTCAGGATTCTGCGTAGAATGCATAAGGCTTCTGACACGAGTACCTACGGCCAAATAACCCTTGAATGCGTTGGATGCCATGGCATCTCGGCGCTAAGCAGGGTTCAGCTGGGATATTACTCAGATGGGCGACTTGCTCGGGCTGTGAGGTGGCCACGAGATAGCGGTGGGTATGAGAACCGTGACCGTTGAGTGCTATACCCCCTCGTACACGTCGGGTTTCTCCAGGCTCTCCATGCGTTTCCGCCCATCTGACAACGCTCGTTCGTGAATTTGGTCCAAATGACAAAGAGCCGCGAGACAGTGAGGCCTTACCGGGGTTTCTGGCTTCTCTGGCAGCTGCTGGCCGTGTAATGACACTGAGTCAACATTGCTTAGATCCTGGCATGGAATCGAGGTTTTGGTGAAAATTGATTATTACTGGTTCATCGTGTGATGTGGTCCGTTTCACAATGACGGCAGATGGACATAAATTTCAGTTTTTTCCTTTATCTCAGCCTAGCCGTCCTTTGAGAGAGGTGATATTTTGTAACTTTGCAGCTGAGGTTTTGTTGTTGTGAAATAAGTAATGCCTACAGTTTGAGAACAATAATTATTCTGAAGTGGGTGATGCTTATTTATTTAGTTATTTTTCTGCCGAGATTGATAGTTCTCGTAATTCCTGAGCTACTTGCACGCACAGAAAGTGTCGTTCGTGTGCTGTTAGCGAAATGCCCGCCAGAAATAAAACCGGTAAAGGTCATAAATCCACGCCCGTCTTCTGCATATGTAGAGAGACACGTGCACACACACGCAAGACAAAGACCACCTGTATAGGCTTTTAATAGACTTTAGGGGCAAGTGCTGTTTGCGTGCGACTATGAAGGCCGGTACCGCACACGAGGGGGTGGGTGACCAGCACCACACCTGGCCGCCTTTGTCTCCCCTATTGGTGATGTTTGCTCCACATTGCAACGCGCGCCGTGGGATTTGTAGTGCGGTGCGCTAACCGCTATGCACGCGCGCACGCACAATGCGCCGACTCTTCCTGTTTGTATTGGAGGGAAAAGCTCGCTCGTGATTGTGAGAAAAAAAAAACGATTTACCACTCGCTTTTGAAGTCGTCAAAAGAACCCTGTCGGGTTTGTGGCCTCCGAGGGTAATCACCTCTGGGGCCCGACTTAGATTTCAAGCCTGGCTTGACCACGCCGTTTGTGCCACAAGTGTTTGGATTAAGTTTCCTCTGTTGTGGAAACCGCCCCCCCCTTCCCCCCGCCCCGCCGCGTACCCACCGATAAAATGAAACAACAAAGGCTACTTGGATTTTCTTTTTTTACGTAGCATTCATTCTCGACGTGTATTTGAAATGGAAGCCATTATTGAGGAAAGCCTTAATTATTCTCAGAGTTTTCTTTGAGGACGGCCCAGGCGAGCGTTAATAGGCCCCAGTGCCTGTTCAAGGGAAGACATGAAACGCAAACAAATAGCTCTTGTAGACGCGGACCCCTGTGCACTCCTCCGCCGCTTCCAGCGCTACAGACCACTTCATCCCTGAGTGCCCCCACAGCCTTCCAGGTGTCTCCTGCGCAACGCTCTCCCGGTTCCGCTCTTACCTCTCAAGCCGCTGCTGCTATGTATCCACACAAGGACCGTCCCCCTTCCCAGAAACCCATGTGCTTACATCCTTCGCTAACCCCCTCCCCTGCTCTCCCCAATATACAGTGAGGGAAAAAAGTATTTGATCCCCTGCTGATTTTGTACGTTTGCCCACTGACAAAGAAATGATCAGTCTATAATTTTAATGGTAGGTTTATTTGAACAGTTAAAGACAGAATAACAAAAAAATCCAGAAAAACGCATGTCAAAAATGTTATAAATTGATTTGCATTTTAATTAGGGAAATAAGTATTTTACCCCCTCTCAATCAGAAAGATTTCTGCCTCCCAGGTGTCTTTTATACAGGTAACGATCTGAGATTAGGAGCACAGTCTTAAAGGGAGTGCTCCTAATCTCAGCTTGTTACCTGTATTAAAGACACCTGTCCACAGAAGCAATCAATCAATCAGATTCCAAACTCTCCACCATGGCCAAGACCAAAGAGCTCTCCAAGGATGTCAGCGACAAGATTGTAGACCTACACAAGGCTGGAATGGGCTACAAGATCATTGCCAAGCAGCTTGGTGAGAAGGTGACAACAGTTGGTGCGATTATTCGCAAATGGAAGAAACACAAAAGAACTGTCAATCTCCCTCGGCCTGGGGCTCCATGCAAGATCTCACCTCGTGGAGTTGCAATTATCATGAGAACGGTGAGGAATCAGCCCAGAACTACACGGGAGGATCTTGTCAATCATCTCAAGGCAGCTGGGACCATAGTCACCAAGAAAACAATTGGTAACACACTACGCCGTGAAGGACTGAAATCCTGCAGCGCCCGCAAGGTCCCCCTGCTCAAGAAAGCACATATACATGCCCGTCTGAAGTTTGCCAATGAACATCTGAATGATTCAGAGGACAACTGGGTGAAAGTGTTGTGGTCAGATGAGACCAAAATGGAGCTCTTTGGCATCAACTCAACTCGCCGTGTTTGAAGGAGGAGGAATGCTGCCTATGACCCCAAGAACACCATCCCCACCGTCAAACATGGAGGTGGAAACATGCTTTGGGGGTGTTTTTCTGCTAAGGGGACAGGACAACTTCACCGCACCATGTACCGTCAAATCTTGGGTGAGAACCTCCTTCCCTCAGCCAGGGCATTGAAAATGGGTCGTGGATAGGTATTCTAGCATGACAATGACCCAAAGCACATGGCCAAGGCAACTAAGGAGTGGCTCAAGAAGAAGCACATTAAGGTCCTGGAGTGGCCTGGCCAGTCCCCATACCTTAATCCCATAGAAAATCTGTGGAGGGAGCTGAAGGTTCGAGTTGCCAAACATCAGCCTCAACCTTAATGACTTGGAGAAGATTTGCAAAGAGGAGTGGGACAAAATCCCTCCTGAGTTGTGTGCAAACCTGGTGGCCAACTACAAGAAACGTCTGACCTCTGTGATTGCCAACAAGGGTTTTGCCACCAAGTACTAAGTCATGTTTTGCAGAGGGGTCAAATACATTTATCCCCCATTAAAATGCAAATCAATTTATAAAATTTTTGACATGCGTTTTTCTGGATGTTTTGTTGTTATTCTGTCTCTCACTGTTCAAATAAACCTACCATTAAAATTATCGACTGATCATTTATTTGTCAGTGGGCAAACGTACAAAATCAGCAGGGGATCAAATACTTTTTTCCCTCACTGTAGAGGAGGTTGTGGGCTTGATCCCAACCCTGTCGCCTACATATTTGGAGTTTACATGTTCTCCCCCTGGTTGTGTGGATTTTTCTCTGGGTTTTCCCCTCGACATTTAGAAGCATGCATTTAGACAAGCTACTTTTGAAAAAGAGCTATATAGCTCATTGGGCCTTACCTGGTAAAGTAAAAATCTTTGGTTTTGATTTACGCATGTCTGCGGGTTTCTGTGTTCGTTGTTGAAAATCACCACGTGAATGTACATCGCGTCTAAATGCACCTCCATCTCTAAAATGATGCGCAGAAATGGCGACTGCGGGAGTTGCGCGATCTAGCAGAGAGAAGGAAGCGATGGCGAGGTGTGGTGACGTTAACAGCATTGGCGTTGCCTTCTGACACACGCCCGATTTATTGCATCTTGCTTTAAAATTGTATAGCCCTCTGTTAATCCAATGCTGGATGAATGCATCCCCGTGCCATTGTTGGTCATGGGCGTTGTTTGACCGTACTTCTGCATGCTGGTTGAGAGTGGGTTGGTGAATATTCGCCATAGCAGGGAAACTAACTTGGGTCACCGGGTTCTCAACACTTTGCAAATCCCCTCCGTGCCTCCGCTGACACCCGTGATTTTAAATTGCCGTACTGTGATGGTCAGCACACTCCACTCGCAATCCAGAGCTCGCGTGTTCCATTCGATCTCTAGGGGCACCAGTTGAAGCAACGGTGCAAGTTTTATCAAATCTCTACCCACACCTCCTCACCCAGCAGCTATGAATGGGTACACCACAGGCAATCGGTTGGTTGCACGTGCGCGCGGTGAGGAAAAGTGAACGTACACACACCTCTTCCAAGACGTCTCTGTCAATGTGGAAGAGTAGGCCAAATACCTTCTAGAGTTCGATCTAGGGGCGGGGGGGGGAGAGGCCCCTTCCACCAACAGTGGTGTGTGATGGCCAATCGCAGGGCTGCGCCACACTTTGACAGAAAAAAAAAACGAGGAAAAGGGTAGGAGGACTGCCCTTAAGTTGGACATGCTCATGACTCAGAGCTGCTCGTCAGCAGTCTATCACGGGCTGGTGGGAAGAGAGAGACAGAGCTTACCCCTAGCTGGGCCGTACAGCTTGTCTCCCAGTGTCGTTCTCATATCTACACGCACATTGCTCTTTCGTCTCATTGGAACATGAGAATTAAGTGTTAACTTCCTGTAAAATGGGCATAAAATTCCACTGATGTAACTGTGAAGGTTTTTTGGCCTTCCATCGTAATTTTTTTTTTTGGGGGGGGGGGGGATAGATATCTTTTCCCACCACATTCCGCTGTCAGAAGACATCTGTGAAAATAATTCCCCATTGTTTCGCCTGTGTTTTGCATTAAGGCTGCGTACGATATAAAGCCCACTCATCTAACCCGTGTAACCGAAAGCGTGGCTGGCCGTGTTTACAGTAGGGGGGGGGGGGGGGGCGATGATTACTGTGTACATTACAATTGAGCAATTTGCTCGTGATTTTTTTCTTTCAAATTTAGACGATTAGACCATGACGCTGTCACGCAGTGGGCTGCTCTTGCGAATTATGTCACGGGGATCATTAAAGTCCACTGTGAAGAAAGCAGACGGCACGTATTTTTACGTTTAACACACCTGCGGTATTAATCAGGGCGTCCGCTGGATTCGAACCGTGAACCTCTGCAACAGTGTGCGTTTAGCTTCTTTCGCACCGTACCCAGCTAATCGGAGGTGCGGGGGAAGGACAACAAACTCAACGCAAAGAGCATTTATAAAGAAATTAGTTTTCAGTGTCAATCCACTGCTTTACAGAGGCCTTCGCAGGCCGCTGCCATCTTTCACAATCCTGCGATGTAAGAACAAGTGGCGAATGCGCCACTGCTAGGCCCTGTCGCGTCCCTGGTGAGGAGTCGCTCACTGTTGGGCTGGCATCACTGAGATCCTGGAGATCCTGGGTCCGCATTTAGGTTTTGCCAAAATGCTCAAACTGGATTCTCAAGCGTGTAGTGAAGTGATGGTCTCGGCCCAGCCTTCACACACACAAAAAATAATTACAATTGGCTTTCGCTTAACTTGGCAAAAACATTCCAGCCCTGATAATTATATGATTCTGCGACGTCACATTTTGCGGGCCGTCCACTGGCAGCCCACAGGACTCTTACCGTTCAGTGAGCGTTTCAAATGGATACGTGGTCTCATGACATGATACCTATCGACAACAGCACCATTGGAATAAAAATGAGCAAAAAAAACATCTTGAAATCCCCAAAATTGCGGCTTTTCTTCCTGCATATGCAGCCAGATTTTTTTTTTAATTCGAGAAACACTTCTTTACTACAAATACATCCCTGTGTGTCTGTCCTAAGAGAGCTTCAACACACATCGCTTCATTAAACCATCTATCAATGTTGGGGAGCAGTGGAATGTATGCAGCATAATAAATCATCTCATATCTGGTTCATCATCTGTTTTATTTTTCCATTGTTGCCGTCTGCTGTGGATGGAATTGCTTTCATAAATGTGCTCTGCTGGTTTTTTTTGGCTCCGGTTAGTCTGTGACCTCTGGAGATTTTGAGTCTCGATGGTCCGTACAGATATTTTACTTTGGACGAGAATTCACCGGCAGTGTTGTGTGCGCGCGTTGCTTCAGCCTCGTGTGCGCGAGAGCTTCGTGTAAGCACATGCGGCCTGTTGCGTCCACTGTTTTTGGGTTGAGATATGAATCGGAACAGTTTTATTTTATGATCATCATTGACAACGTTAAGTTCCGTCAACTTTATGTCACCAAGAGCCGACTGGAATAATGCATTGATGGGATACATATGATGAATACGTAAAAAAAAAGGGGGGGTTTTCAAAAACGGGGGGTTGGGCCGATGGGTAACTTCCTGATCCACCCATACTTGTTATCCGTGAAAAAGAGCTTCAGGGCTCATCGGATTCCTCCAGTCTAAATATAGATTCTGATTCTGGTACAATTGATTGAGCTTTCTTGATTACTTAAGTCAAAACGTTTGGATTGCCATTGCTTGCAACATGCACCCGTGCCCCGTTTTAGGTCTCTGGTGGTTAGAAGTAGCTGCGATGCTAGGGGAGATGCTGCATGTGTGACGTGAGTTCATTCTGCCCAGATTCACGCGTTCCAGAGTGGGTGACTCACAATCGGAAGGTTGTGAGTGCAAATCCTAGTTGGGGGTTGACTCACCCCCATTCCCCCCCGGGCCGATACAATTTTCACCAATTTGTGGGAGAATTGAACAGCAGTTGTTCATTTGTGAGACTCACCCCTTCCAGAGGAACGTGGACATTTCTTCCACTGTGTTCAGGGCTGGTAACAGGAGATGGGCATCGCATCAACTGCTCAACTTGAACAGGAAATCGCTTCTTTCGAAATCCAGTGGTTTTAAGATCACAGCGCTTTCGACCAGGGTTCTTTACCTGGTGGCCCGCTGGCCACATCTGGCTTGCGAAGGCAACTGGAGATATGGCTCGCCGAGCCAGAAAGAGGTGAAAGAGAGATGTCCAAGAGATGGACTCGAGAGAGCTGTCGACAAGAGGTGCAGAATAGCGGTCGCCTACAGGCGTTATGACGTCATGACAGCGTGTGACGTAATAACGTCCACATGATATCACATCGACAAGAGGTGCAGAATAGTGGTGACCTACAGGCTTTGTGACGTCATGACAGAATGTGGCATCTACACGTTATAGCACATCGTGCAGAGTGTGAAGTGTTACATCCCTAATTTGCACTGGCTTAGGAATAGGTTTCAGCACGCAGTTCAAACAATGGCATATTGTCCTTTGTGTAATGGTCAGCACACTGGACTCACAGTCCAGTGGTTGCTGGTTCAATTTCATTCCCTGGCACGCCAGTGGGAACAATGGTGCAAGTCTCAAATCCTCCCCCCACCCCCCACACCTCTGTCCACGCAGCAGCAGTGTAAACGAGTTCACCACTGTTAGGTCACCACGGTGGTGAGATGTTAACTACCTCACCTGGTATACAGGAGGTCGTGGGTTCGATCCCGACCCTGATGCCTGTTGCATGTTTGGAGTTTGCATGCTCTCCCTGTGGTCACGTGGATTTTTCTCCTCCGGGTCCTCCGGTTTTCGACACCACATTTAGAAACATGCGTTTAGAGTCTTTGGCTTTCGTACATTTCCACGTGATGAATCACTTAATTGAGCAATTACGTTCGGCCAGGTCACTTCTGAAAAAAGAGCTTCATAGCTCAGTTGGGGTTCACCTGGTAAAAAAAAAATAGTTTAGTTTTAGTTTAAATCAGCAGGTGGCATGTGGTAGGCTAAAGCGTCGGTGTAACTCCCACCTCTTCCGAGATTCCGTGCCAGCGTGAGCCAAATTCCCTCCGGAGCGGCTCTCTCGAGTTGGTTGCAGTGGGAGGGCCCCTTCTGCCAGCATGTGGTGCGAGCGAGAAATTGCAGGGCTGCGCCGTTGCCATTTTGTCTTCTTCCCAACACCACAATCAACCCCGATCGTTTCTGCGGGGCATTTTCAGCGAAGCGTCTCCAGCCGCACCTCGACACCTCAAAGAGAGACGCTCCACTGCTGCAACGGTGGAATGCGCCCTAAACACTCTCGAGTCCTTTGCCTCCTGCTCTCTTGAGACTCGAGAGGCCCCCCCCCTCCCCCCCCCGCTCGGTTTGATCTCTGCAGAGTGGCAGGTGTCGCCGCTAATGGAGCCAAGCGTTCGCTCCGCGCCGGCTCCGACTCAAGCAGGAACAGGGAGCGGCGGGGGGGGGGGGGGGGGTGGAGAGTGGTTGGGAAGAAAAAGAAACGTTTTGGAGTTTCTCCTTTGGAGGAGGAGTAGCTTTGTTGTTTGTAGCCCAGAAAGCCACTTTGCCGACCGAGCTCGGCGAGTTCTGCTCTCGTTCCGTGCCTGCTCATGCGGAAGCGAATTTTCGCGTCTTGATGTATGTGTGTGACATTGATACATTATTTATCACGGACGATGGCATGCTTTAGACTGATGGGCTTAATCTTAATTGTCTTGTGGTTGTTGTTGTTGTTGTTTGACTTGCATCCCACTGGGATTTTTTGCACACAGCGTTGGTGTACGGCGCTATTTCAGGAATATTTTGGTGTTTTTTTTTTTCCTGGATTTTCTGTTTGCACAGTCACATAATCACTTTAAGATGTTTTCTTGTTCATGTTTTTGTTTGTTGCGGTTGCACCCGATTCAAGAGCCGAATGGCTCACAGGGCTATACCAAATAAATGAACTATGAACTATAATTATATGTGATGTAAATGCATTCATAATGTACCTATTAGCTTGTTGATTGTGTAAACATGTACTTAGTTTAGACCTAGTGACCCTAGGACCAAACCTGCCTCACCTGGTTTCCCTGCCCGTGTCCTGGCACATCCCCGGACAAGGAATCGGGAGTGAGTTCAGAGTAGGCCTAAGTCACTCGTCTTCATCATCATCATCATCAACCACGGTCTATCCACTGCTGGATGAATACCAATATGCTGCATCTGATTTGCGTTTGTTGCCATATCCCAAGCATGCACGTTTTCATGCCTTCATTATCTTCGCCATGCTTTATCCACTGGTGTATGAAGAACAGAATGATGTACATGTTTTCTGATGCAAGTGTTCCTCTTTCTGCCTCATTCTTATTCCAATTTGGAACCTCTGCATGCGTCTCTGTACACTTTCCGTTCCTTACACACTTTCCAATTTCGTCGTTAATGTCCATGTTTCTGATTTCATACATCGTGACTGCTAGGTGATATGCACTGTTTCATAAAAAGATATATACCGTAGACTCGATTAGCCGCATGCGGTTTATCCAATTTGCGGATTAGCCGCGCACCTGAGATTTTGACATAAATTAATAACTTATGCATTTTCCCTTAAGCCACAATTAATAATCTAAAAACATTTACACAACATCGTTATTCTTGGAAATGTTTATTACAAGTCACGTGCTTAAACCGAACAAATGTGTGCTCCGGTTAATCCGAAATCCACGTGATCGCCTCTACAGTACAGTAGTTGCAGACCTTTACAACAGTGGGTGGAGTTTGATTGATGTTAATTGGTGTGGCTCTGCTGCTGTCCAGTAAGTGGGCAGTCTTCTGCGCGGGAGCAGGAAAGGGTCATCACTGAGCACGCTGAAAATTTATATTTTTGGATTATCCACGATTTTGAAATATACCGCGACCGCCCTCGCCGTAATTAGCGTGGATAATCAGGAGTCTACCGTGCTTCTGAACACATGCGTTTTGGAAGCACGTGACAGAAGCCATGCATATGCACAAATGTTCTTCTTGCTTTTGTCCACTTTGTTTGCGTTGTTTCTCATTCTTTTCTCTTGTGGAGTTTTGCCCGCCACATTCGCCTGCATTCAACAATGAGCATATAATTTGCATTTAATTTCACACAATAAAAAGCATATACTTTAGGACGTCCTATCCATGTATCATCAGCCTTAATGGATATTACTCTATGAATCAATGTATCGCTACATTCCTAATACTTGCCACTTGACATATAGCCAAATGCTGATTACTATTAGTGTGTGTTCCCTAAATCAACTGAAACAGATGCGATAAATCTTGATTTGAAGCTTTCGTGACTGCAGGAATCCATACTAATTATTGTGTCTACCTACGTGACTTTACCGAAGAGATGAGATAAACACATTGCAATGTCTTAAAATCTCCCCAGAATGCATTGCGCATCTGATTTGGTTAACTCACCTGGCAACATGAGGGCATATTTGGCTTTGGCGGCTTTTTGCATTGTACAAATTTGATGCCGAGCCGCAGACACTTGTTGCCACAAACATGTGTCCCAGGATGCAGAGCGATATGGGCTTATGCCCAAATTGAAATAAAAATTGTGAAGTGGTCAGGTGGCCGAGAAGGTCACAGAGCGCTGACTTGGCACCGCCGGTTCACCACGGTTGCGAGATTTTTACTACCTCACCTGGTATACAGGAGGTCTTGCGTTCGATCCCGACCCTTACGCCTGCTGGAGTATGCATGTTCTCCCTGTGGTCGCATGAAACAAAAAATCGGGTGCTCCTGTTTTTCCCTCTACATTTAGAAGCATGCGTTTTAAAGTATTTGGCTGCTATACATTTCCACGTGATAAGCTGATTTCGCTGAGCTATCATTTGTGGAAGACAGGTCGCTTCTGAAAAAGTGCTACATAGCTCAGTGGGCCTTACCCTGGTAAAAAATAAAAATTCTAATTTAGTTTTAAATAAATAGAGATCTTGGGTTCAAATCCAGGCAGCAGGCAGCGATTAAAAGTGGTTGCTTAAGTGTAGAGAGTTGATTATCTCTGCCCGGTCACCAGTGACTGCACAAAAATACCCCATTCACATGAAAGTTGAGTCCGCAAATAATTTGGCTTGATTCGAGCTCCGAAAATGTCAATGTCGCTTTGACTGTCGGGCAACGAACATTGGGACGTATTGGCGGTTTCACCGGTGCACCGTAACACACCGCTCCTCATGAAACAGTCCGTAATATAAATTTGAACCGACATTCGTCTTCCGACTACTTCGACATGACGAGAACTGATTTTGACGCGCCACCACCCCGGCAAGATTTTCTGACCGGGGTTGCGAATTTGCGGGAAAATAAATAATAACTGTGAACATTTAGCTTTTTTTTTTTGTTATATGCCGCCAATATATTTATTTTCTCTCATGGGTGGGCAGTGCAGGTGGGAAAAGTGTTGCTTTGTATGGTGCGGACCAGCATCCATCACGGAAGCAGACTCCGTGATGGTCCGCTTCCACCGGCCGTTCTCCGACAGATGAACGGTTTGCACTGCCGCGAGAAACGTCCAAATGCGCGGTATTCCGTCGGCGCAGTGCCAATGGCGCGCGACCCCGGGGGGTTAAATTCTGCGCGTAAAAAAATTACAAAAGAAACGCGAGGATCAGAAATCCCGGGGGTCACAGGCGGGCGCCGATTCGGTGAACAGAGACACCGCCACGGTGGGGAGCGCCATCACACTCGTCGTGCGGTGTTCAACGAGCCTCGCAGCCGACGGCGCGCTTTGATAATAACCATAATCATAGTGCCCCGCAGTAGCGCGAGAGATCAGAGATGTCGGGGAGGGGGGGGTGGGTGTTACCGGCACGTGCCCTGTCGTGTATAACATGCTCGGCGCCCACAAGGGGTTTGTTCCCCTTGCGCCAGTTGCGACGCGGTTTCGGATTCCGATTTCAAAGCGATGTCTCCCGGTGGTTTTGGCCTGACGCTGGGCGACAGTGCCGTAGCGCCGTGATGTTTGATGGATTCATTAGCGCTCTGTAAACGACGAGACCAAGCTTTTGTCGTGAATAATCTGGCTTTTTTTTGTTTGTTCTTGGTTAATTATGAAATTATTTTTTTATCCTACTAACTGTTAAACTAAAAACTATGTTTTATTTTACCAGATAAGGCACACTGAGCTATACAGCTGTTTTTCAGAAGTGACCTGGCCACAATTGATAGCTCATTGAAGTGGTTATCATGTGGAAATGTATCGCAACCAAATACTCTAAATGCATGTTTCTAAATGCAGAGGGATAAAAACAGAGGACCCGGAGAAAAATCCACACAACCACAGAAAGAGAGACACCGCCAACTCCGAACATACAAACGTCAGGGTCGGGATGGAACCCGCGACCTGTATACCAGGCGAGGTAGTTAACATCTTAATTGGATTTAGATTTAAAGCTTTCGTGACTGCAGGGATTCATATTCTTGGTTCTTTCGGTAAAGTCACGTAGAAGGGAAACAATAAAAATATAAAGCAATATTTTTATTGTTTTATATAAAACAATGTTTTATTTTATTATTTCGCTTCCACGTGACTTTACCGAAAGAACCAAGAATATCTTAATTAGACTTGAGCGAGCTGCTTGAGATTTTAGTCTCCCGCCCCCCTCTGTGTGTTTATGTGTCAGCATTTTCCTTCTTGTAGCCCATGTATAGTGTCTGAAGTTGCCGTTGTATTTAGGTGCTATATAAAAAAAGTCTATCAACATTGTTATCGCGTGTGGCTCAGCACTAGACTGCCCGGTGGCTCGACCGTAGAGCAAGCGGCTCGCAGTCGGGAGGTCACGAGTTCAATTCCTAGTTTGCGGTTGACTTTTCTCATCATAGCCTCAACCGTGCCAACCGTGCTAATCAGAGGTCCTGCACCTCCGATTAGCACGGTTGGCGACATACTCTGCGAAATAAGTTCAACATACTTACATCATCCCTCTGGCATGATGAATTGGGTACCACTTGATGAACAGCTGTTGTCCGTCCGATGGATAGACATGCCCCCCCACCATAGGAGAGTGAAATCTCCACCACTGGCTCTTATAGGGCTGCGAACAGCAGATGAGCATCAGTGCCTCATTGAAATTGCTTTGTCGTAGCTAAACCCTTTGTCATTGTGTGTCTGTGTGTGTATTGTTTTTGTGTAGGGGAGCGGTAGTGTAGCAGTTAGCGTGCAGTGCTACGAACCCGGCGACCTGATCCCGCTCACGGCCAACACCAGTGACATTTGAATTGGCCGTGGGCTTTCCTGATGTCGACTCGGCCTTAAATGAGTACCTGGTGCAGGATGTAAACATCAGCTCTGGGGAGACAAAGGTGGCCCCGCGTGGTGCTGGCCACCGACCCACTAGATTGCCGCGACCAGCCTTCATAGGTGCTCGTTTGCAGCACTTCCTCCGACAGTCTGTTCAGGCTATATCAGGGGGGGGATCTCCGTGTGTTTGTTGGCAAGTACCTAGATCGA
Organism: Petromyzon marinus; assembly: GCF_048934315.1. Classification (NCBI taxonomy): domain Eukaryota; kingdom Metazoa; phylum Chordata; class Hyperoartia; order Petromyzontiformes; family Petromyzontidae; genus Petromyzon; species Petromyzon marinus. Next base: position 4,057,409 of record NC_133715.1, read on the forward strand.
GCATGGCAAGCCAGGTGCATTTGTGGGTGTGTGTGTATATAATTAGTGGGAGTGGTAGTGTAGCGGTTGGTGCGCTGCTCTACGAACCCCGTGGCAAATATTGAACGCACGCCGGGGATCAAACTCGAAGTAGGGACAGCTACTTGTGCGATGTCATCTTCTTTGCGGTCACACTGGCACAGGATGTCACGCCCGCTTGCTGCGGGATCTCCAAGCATAAATGTTACATCTTGCAATCACAGACGTTGCTGATAGCAATTAAGAGTGGGTGGTGGTAGATGGTACGGGGGAGGGGGGGGAGGTGTATGTTAAGCCAGAAATATAAGGAGATCTGTTGGATTTTTGTGCCGTTTAAAATTACAGTAACTTTAAACCCACATCGCCTTGGCTTCGCGACCATCATTAGCCTGGCATTTTGAAATGGGCGGCAATAAAAGGTTAAACCTGGAAATACTTAACGATGCTTTCGCGACCAGCTCTCATATATGGGCCCTCATAAATAACGCGGAGCAACTTACGTTGCCGGCAATTTACTAAACAGTTGGGATTTGGGACAGGGTTGGCTGTCGAAAATCCACTGGGGTGCAATAATGCAGTGGGTTAAACATTTTCCGTGGCCTTTTGCTCGTCAACTTTTATAAGCTGTCGTTCGAATAAAAAATAGAAACCCGAACACAATGCCAAGTTTGTGTTGGTGCGTGCGCGCAGAGACGCAATAAGATGTTCAGCCTCACTCAGGTTTCTCATCTACTTGTCAAGTCCCAGGCAACAGTTCTGCAGTGGAATGAACAACTCATAGGCAGTGGACTTTGATGACGACGATGATGGTGATGGTAACATGGCCAAGTCAAGTGACTCATAAACATCACTTTGTATTTACGTGGCCTAAGTTAGTATTTTTGATGTATTTGTATTTTCCTCCGCAGGTGTAAAGATGGTCTCAAGGGCTTCTCATTCTCGGCATTGAAGTAGGTTTCGTGCACACTTCTCATTTTTGCAAAGGGACATCCCCTACAAGTTATATGTTTGACATGCCTGGGCTCTCGAAGGATTCGTAATGCCCGTGTTAGAATACCGAACCATTCAAAAACAAAGCGCGCGGCTGTTGAGCCGATGCAGCCGCGTGCGATTCGAGCAGCTTATCTGGCACAATGAGGTTGTTTCCTGAAGTTAGTTTTCACTTTTGCAGGAGCAAAGTGGCTCCATGTGCTCGCGCGTCAGTATTAACAAATACATATAGGCATCACATTTCAAAAGCCGTTTGCACTCTGAACCTCTGCTTGCTGTGCACAGACTTGCGTGAGTGCACGCACGTGTTGGAGTTCCCCTGTGGGTATTAAGCGTCTGAGCTCAGTGTTAATAACGTCGTCAAAACGTTTTTGTAAAGCCATAGGCGCGCGAACAATGTTATTTCTGGGCATTTCGTTGGAAAAAATTAGTGAATAGATCCATTTATGACTATAGTCCACGGAGGTGCAGAATCGTTTGACGCACGGGGGAGGCCATGGTAGGGGACCATTAGAAGGCTGGCCAGATAAATAATAATGGCCATGTTCCAGCAATATCCATTGTTGTGCTGAACTATGCTCCGACGTCTATGTGCACCGTTTTCGCCAAGCCTGGCCAAGTTTGGCCAAATTACCCATACACAGCATTGGGAGGGCCTCGTCCATGGCTTTGACTGACATAAATTGGATCACGCTCAGGTTCCCCCCCCCCCCCCACTCAAAAGCAGCGCCTTGTTGGTGGTGTTCTCACCTGCGGACACGATGGCTGTGTATGGTGCACGTTACTGTGTACAGATACCCCGCTAAAACGAGTAATAATTTCAACTCGTAACGCGCGCGCTCTGAGAGAGAGGGAGAGCCACCCGGAGGCACGAGGAACCGCAAGCAAACAGAAAGGCAGCAGCCAAAGGTGTTCAGCGTTTTGCCAAACAATTGGCCCAAAGCTGTGCTGCCCTCTCCATATTAGGATTTGTTTCGGTCAATTAATGAGTGTTTACGTGTGGGAGGAAACCGGAGCACCCGAGAAAACCTACGCCTGGGAGGTTGCAACACTCTATCCCATACAGAAGGGAGAAATTATGAGTCCACGTTTGCTGTACCACCTTCTCCTGGCAAGCCAGGGTAAGGGCATCTCCTCAACGCCCGAGGGGAGGGAATTTCCCAACATTTGTGCGCAGGGCTGGATTAAGACTGTGTAGTCCCCTGGGCTACAGGTGGTACTGTGAGGTGCCCCAGTAATATTTTCAAAAGGAAAACAAAGTTAAAGAAAAATTAAATGTATTTTTACAAAAGCTAACAACAAATACAATTCAGCATTCACAAGTGAAGTAACTTTTCACTTAATCTCTGGAGGCCCTCCAGCGGGCAGAGGCCCCTGGGCTGCGGCCCCTAAAGCCCCCGTGCCTTAATCCGGCGCTGTTTGTGCGGTGATCCACCGGACCTCGCTGCTGCCTCAACGGTGCTGGCTTAGAGGCCACATGCATAGCCACCGCCGCCAGAATCAGAATCTTTATGTAGACTGGAGTAGGAATCCGATGAGCTACGTAGCTCTTTTTAAAATATGTCCAGAGTAGGGGCAGATCAGAAAATTACAGAAATACAAAAACCACCGCCCAGCATAAATATGGAGACGGAGAAGAAAATGTTTCGTACCATATCCTCCACACGTACAGCAAACCATATTTTGACACTCTCCTCTGCGAGATATGGGGGCCCATCACTTTCACAGTATTCAATCACAATAGGGTCAAAATAAATAAATCAGTATCTTTCGATTTTTCAGTATCTATTAATGGATCACCCTGTCCCATTGCCACTGCATGGAAGGCAACATTATAAAAATCCGTTGTGTGTGCAGCCTTCGGTACTTTACGGGGGCTTCAAAGCAACACCTAGCTTCACACAGGCGTTTCATGATTAAATATAACTTCGGAAACAATGACATTGCTTGTTATGGAAACAGCAGAGCCAAAAATGGCAAACGTAAACTTTTATCTCCGCTTAAATACCACAAATGTTTCCTTTAAAGAATTAACTTCCTGGCATTGCTGTTTAGTCACCACCTGCAGTATTCCCGTGCGTTTGATTTTTTTTGTAAATTTCCCATGGCCAAATTCTTTCCGAATTCGAGTTATTCCTCTGCACACCTTACGTTTGCGAACGCAAATAAAACCTCCCCACGCTGACCTACACGGTCCCCCAGGCTTCCTGCAGGTCCCTCGCTTTGAATCAACAAGTTCCCACTGAGATTCAATGCCTGCGAGCGTGTTTTTGTCTGCCTCTTCCGTGATGAGTAATTGCATGCACATCCACTACTGGATGAGGACCTCCGCACGCTGTGCTGGTTGCGGGGGTTATTTGACCATACTTCACCACGCTGGTCAGTGCAGGTTGGTGAAGGCGGGGAGCGTAGGACACGGGAGCATAGAACCACAGTCCGACAATGGTTTTCTCTGCAATGCCCTCTGCTGGCCGCAACCTACAACAGCTGTTTTGCATGGTGATCGCTCTCCCCAGAGTCAGTGCTGCGTAGCTTTCGAGATTTGTCGAGATCCGTCGGGTTTGGTCATGGGCACACATTTGAAGCGTGTAAATACGATCGAGCCAAAGTATCACCATGTTTTAAACCAAGCAATGGGTCCGCACTCATCTGCACATTCTCATGGCAGGGCCAGTCTTTCTAGAATACAACCACAATCCCATTGTCCTCGTAACCTACCTATTATTATTATTCCTAGGAGACTCTGAAATCCAAGAGTTAAATGGTTAGGCCCCCCACCCCAAAATAAGGGGGGGGGGGGAGGGAATCGGTTAACTTCCATAGTTTATATGTGGGTGTTTTCAAGTGTATATTGAATTCAAATAAGAAAAATCAGATTTTAAATTATTCGTAAAATCCTGACTCTTACCGCCCCTCCACGTAGGTTGCCATGGCTACGTCGCCGGCGTTGAGCGGTGTGCGACAACGGTTGCCCCCACCCACCGCGTCACGTCATGTCGCGTCATGTCGCGTGTGCTTGCGCGCACCGCAGGTTCCTGGTGGGCAAGGAGGAGCGGCTGGACCACGCCCCCGAGGCGTTGCCAGTGGACCGGGCGGCCGCGGCACGTGCCGACGACTCGGAGCGACCGGCAGCGGCGGCTGCGGCGGCGGCGGCGGCGATTCCTGGCGACAGGCCGTCCCGCCTGGCACTCATCCGCTACCTCGTCCGCCTCCTGTAATGAGCGCGCGGTCCGTCTGTGAATGATGCGCGCGCCGGTGGTGGGGTGGGGTGGGGGGGGGGGGGCTTACGCCGCGTGATAAACGTTGCCGTGGTGCCCGGGGATGCCGTCCTGCTCGCTCAGACCTAGAGGCCCGCCGTGGTTGGGTGACAAACGTTTGAGCGAAAAGCTAAAAACAAGTTCGTGAATGCAACGGTCTGACCCCAGTGCCCCTACTGGTCATCTGTGATTCCTCCAGCATAAATAAATATTCAGATGCTGAATGAAGGTGTCCTAAAAAAAGAAGAAATGTATATGAGCGGGCATTGTGACGATGGCCCTTCCTTCGTAGCCTTCCCGTAGTTAAAACCGTGCAACTCTCTCCCTTTGCCATCCACAAATGTGCACAGCCCCATTTCTTTAATTGTTAATAAAGTCTCAAGGAGGCCTAAAGTCAGACCTCCCAAGACTCTCTCCACCCATTGGCCTGCACAGCCCCAGGCCAAGGTGCTCACCTGAACCAGGCAAAGGGGGGACCCCCTAAGCAAGGAAAAGTCCCACTCCTCGACCTGTACTGCAACCATAGACGTATTAAGAAAATCAATACCATGCGCAAGGATTCTCTCTGACAATTGCAACGTGGAATTGATCCCGGTAAGTGTTGGCACCAGCGAAGCCGGCGGGTAGCTGTCAGGATAAAGCGCGTTTGCACGTATGCATGTTGTATTTTTTCTTGCCTCTGGTTTTTTACACCTCTAAAGTTTCGGCAAAGCTTGAAAATTTTGATGGTTTTCAGTGCACCAAGTCCCCAGTAGCGACGCACGTTTATACCAAAGCATTGTCAATATTGGATCATCGATACTAGCGTTATAGTGTCCATACCATATACGGACAAATGTACAGAGGTAATGCATAAACACTCTCAGCTATAGTGGGAAAGTGTTACCTAGGAGGAACTCAGAAGCAAAATAATTTCAAATAAAGTATATCTGAAATAGCAAAGGGTGGATTCTTATAATTGAACACGTCAATTGCTTCAAACGTGAAAAATTTCCACCATGTTGATTTTCAATTTGTCGTCGTTGCCACAACAACGACCACCCTTGTGATCTGATCCCTCCAATCAGGGGACCTTTTTTTTGTTTTTACAACTGCAACAAGCAACGCACCCATAGACGGGTGTTAATTATTACCCTACTGCTGCAGGCCACGATAAGTGAAGCGACAGAGTCGAGAGCAGTAATGGTGTTAGCGACACTATTCCAAGGAGAATGCATGATTGAACTCGCGCATTTAGTGCACGCTGCCCACTCACGCACAGTCACCGCATCCTTCTCGCTCACTTCCCACTCCCCGCTCACGCGCAGTCATCCCCTTTAACTCTCTACGCTCCTGGTGACAGCGCTGCCATCCTCACCACTTCCTCGCTCGTCACCGCTTCTGCGATATCCTCACACCTACCGCCGTACCCCACCACCCATGTGTCTCACTTTCGTGTCTCACTTTCGGCCACTTTCGAGTCTCACTTTTGGCCACTTTCGACAAACGCGTCTTAACTTCTCGGTTGTCCCGCACCTCCGATCAGCACGGTTGGCTACGTATGGTGCGAAAGACGTCCAACAAACATACGTATGTACGTAACTTGCCGTCCGTAAATAACGCTCAAGGGCAAAACTTGCATTTCCTCCCAAGCTTGTGTGAATACGCAAGTCTCTATTATAGTGACATAAGCGATGCCCAACGGTGAGAAATGTGTTTTGTCGTTGTTTCCGGCCAACTGCGTGCAGCGTCAAGAGTGGCCCAAGGCACCGATGCTGCAAGCATCACAATGAAAACTGCATCTATTACAGCTTCAAGGTTAGCTCTGGATCCTTTGATGGTCGAGGCTATTCTGTCAAGCATATATAATCTCTTACGTTACCCGATGTGACCCTGGGACAGCATCCAGCCACACCTGTATTCTCGGCCACGGTCATTGACCTCTCTGCCGCACGCTAGAAAAACGTGGACCTCTTTTTTTACCGGAGCAACCTGCACCGAATTGAGACATTGATGCAGGCCTACCCACTATGCACTCTGCGTTTGTGCGATTGAGCTGTCCGTGTGTGCGATTGTGCTATTCGTGCAAGTACGATTCTGCTGGTTTTGTGTCGGTGAGAGTGATGGCACTGCATTTTATGTGATTGTGCTGCTCGTGTGTGTGTGATCGTGTGCGTGTGTGATTTCACCGTTGGCGTGCGCGTCAGGCGTTCGTGCGGATGTTCAGCGTCGGCTACCTGATCCAGTGCTGCCTGCGCGTGCCGGCCGCCATTCGCCACCTGTTCACACGGCCCTCGCGCGTCCTCCCCACGCTCGTGCACCGTGAAAACTTCCGCCTCGGGGCCTTCCTCGGGTCCTTTGTCAGCCTCTACAAGGTGCTCGGCGCAGGCCCGAGTGCGGCCCTGCGACCCTGACAACTGTGCGCGTGGCGATGCAGTGACGTCACCGCTTTAAATAGAATCGCTATCAGAATGTTTATGCTGGAGGAATCCGATGGGCTATGAAGATATTTTTCACAGGCGTCCAGTAGGGGGTCAGGTCAGAACGTTACATCAACAAATAATACAAACAGCATGATAGGGAGTGCAAATTATAGGCAAGGTAAACAAATTGCTTAAATATATATATACGAATAAAACTAAACTAATTTTTTAATCTTAATAGGTAAGGCCCACTGAGCCATTAGCATCTTTTTCAGAAGTAACCTTGCCACAAATGATAGCTCAACGACGTGGCTCATCATCTGGAAATCCACAGCAGCAAAATAATCTAAATGACGCATGTTCCTGAATGTAGAGGGAAAAACCAGAGGAGCCGGAGAATAAAATTCATGCGGCCACTTGGGGAGCCACAGGCCGCAGACGTATATCAGATAAATAATGAGAAAGATGGAAGACGTATTCAGAAGAGGAACATACGAGGGACAGGATATGTATTCGGAAGACCGTGCCTCCCGCAACTCCAACAAGCACGGTTGGCTGCGTACGGTGCGAAAGAAGTTCAAGATACATAAGAAGACAGTGCTATTTTCAGAATAAGGACATAAGAAATAGAAAATAGATGCAATGGGAAATGATGTGGGAGACAAGCACTGCCCGCACATGTGCACAGGACATAAGTTAAGTGAAGTTTACCCTCTCACTCGGGAATGGCGTCTGCAACAGTGCTGAAATGAAAGCGTACTGGATTCTACTTGGGTAAATTATTGTAAGGGAGGTCCAACTACTTAGAGCTTCCAAGAGTTGTGGTTATGTTTGAACTAGTGAATTATATATGATAGAAGAGCTGCGATGCGCAGTGATAGAGCACATGCTTGCAGCACCCACACCACTGCAATGCGCTGAAGTCCTCTGCAGTCCTCTGCAGTCCTCTGCAGTGCGTCAGATACGGGGTGTACCGTGACCTCCAGCGGGTGGAACACGACCACCGCAGGTGGCCTCGACGGGCGTCTAACGCGGCACGCACGCACGCACGCACCGTGGCGCCAGCGACTGAGAGTTTGCCGGTGCGTGGCGTTGTGTGTCCGTGTGCTTGTCTTTTTGTAATGCAGGGGACCAGCTGCCTCCTGAGATGGATGAGGAATTTGGACGACGAACTGCACGCACTTCTCGCCGGTGAGAGGCGCCCGCGTGTATCACTTTATTTAGAATCAGAATCTTTATTTATCCTCGAGAAATGCGACGAGCTATGAAGCTCTTTTTCACAGATGTCCAGTAGGGGCGGGTCAGGAAGCAGTGTGTTGTGAATGCCATCGGTTACGTTACTTGCGTCAGTGTTCAGTTTGGTTCGTATTCGTTCCCACGCTCGGCTGACACCGCCCGTCACGGGCGTCTTGCTCATCGTAACGCGCTGAACACAAAAAAAAACTCTAAACATTCCTCAGTAACTCTGCTATAAAATTCACAACTCCGATTATCACGGTTGGCTACGTAAGGTGCGAAAGTAGTTCTACATACATATGTACAAAGTATATAAAATGTAGTTTGGCGACCTGTACAGCAAAATGTTGATTATGAGTTATAAAAAAAAAAGTTCATAGGCCATTGTTAATGAAGAGTGTGTTCACCTTTTTTATGGTATCTGTGGGTCAAACAAGGCAAGGGCTCTAAACTTCCTAAGCAGCTCCCTCCTCCACCTCCTTCCATCCTTCATTTAAATCTCACCTCTTCTCCGTTGCCCATTCTCTTGAACTAACTAAACATAACTCTTTTTTTATTTTACCAGGTAAGGCCCCACTGAGCTATGTGACCTGGCTATCACAAATGACAGCTCAATTAAGTGACTTATGGTGCGGAAATTTATAGGAGCAGCTAAATAGTCTTAAGCGCATGTTCATTCGGAATGTGGAGGGAAAAAGCGGAGGACCCGGAGAAAAATCCACATGACCACAGGGAGAACATGCACACTCCAAATATACAGGTACCAGGGTTGGGATCGAACCCACTAATTCCTGTATACCAGGCGAGGTAGTTGACATCCCGCCACCTCCATTTCTTTCCTTCCCTACGCTTTCCTTACCCCTGCTCACCCTCTATCATGGTCACCCATTCCTCATCCTTTGCACGCCCCTGCCATCTAAATAATTTACTTGTTTATAACCGGTTTAAGTATGTTAATCGTTTTCATCAAAGCTGCTCTATGAATATAAAATAAGATAAGATCTCGTGGGCAGAAGGAAGTTGCTGTAATTTTGGGTAAAAGCCAATAGATTGTCGAGTCACTGACTCGGGTTTGCGAATGACCCATGCAACGATGCATCGTGAATCATCATCATGTAACCAAGTGTACAAATATGTTGATTACCATCGTGTAAACGCATTATTTCAATTATTATTTATATTATCTTTTTGCATATCGGCTAGTTCAGAGAAAGAATAACAAAATAAAAGTTGCATCTATATGATCATAAACTATTATTTAGGGCAACAGAACCCTCTGTAATTAAATGATGGGCTCAAATTTTTGCCGGTATCAACTCATGCCATCATCCCTCCAGGGTGTATAGAATACCTACCACCTAGTGGGACGTCACCATTTCATAGAATGTCATCAGTGGGAGGTGGTTTTGTAAAGGGGAGTATAGGCCTTACCGTATGAATGTGGAATTTCCATCACTGACGCAAGATAACCTCTGACGATGAGCACCACCCAGTGTTCATTTGAGTACAGGCATATGTTGACTTTTGACAACATGTGTAGTGTAGCATTCTGAGACGCAGTCTTGCTAAAGGTATAAGCATGTTTTGATTAAAGCTTTCGTGACTGCAGGGATTCATATTCTTGGTTCTTTCGGTAAAGTCACGTAGAAGGGAAACAATAAAATAATAAAAATATAAAACAATAAAATTCTCACGACGTTTCTACAAACTAAGTTGCCTCTGTGGTAGTAGTTACATTGGAGAAACCAAACGACATGTCTCGGACCGCATTCGTGAACACAAAGCAGACCTGAAACACGGTAGGACCAACACCTCGGCCGTGGCAGATCACTGTTATAATTCAGTAGGTTCACATGACATTGACTTCTCCAAGACAGAGGTTCTTTGCAAGCCATCTGGCTACCATGAGAGATTCGTTCATGAGGCTATCCACATATACAAACAGAGACAATTTCAACCGAGAAGATGGATTCTGGCTTAGCAATCATTGGAAGGATTTGATAAACCATTTCGGGTCTTAATTGATTGATCACGCTTCAGGTGGTTTTCAGACCGCATCCATTATTTTTCGTCTCCCTCCTCTTTTCCGAACATAGATGGACTCGTCCATCTGAACAAACTGTCAAATCTCTCTCCGTGGTGCTAACGTTAAAAATAACCGCCACTTTTTTTAAAATTTTCTTGTGGTTTTCACACTTGATGATGATTGCTTGTGTTGCAGTCGAAACGTCGTGAGAATTTTGTTTTATATTTTTATTATTTTATTGTTTCCATTCTATGTGACTTTACCGAAAGAACCAATTATATATATTTATTATATAAATATTCCACCCAACTCGATGATATGTTATCATGTGGACGCAGGTTGACTATATACAACTGGGTGACTATGTACAGTGAGGGAAAAAAGTATTTTAACCCCTGCTGATGTTGTACGTTTGCCCACCGACAAGAAATTATCAGTCTGTAATTTTAATGGTAGGTTTATTTGAACAGTGAGAGACAGAATAACAACAACAAAATCCAGAAAAACGCATGCCAAAAATGTTATAAATTGATTTGCATTTTAATGAGGGAAATAAGTGTTTGACCCCTCTGCAAAACATGACTTAGTACTTGGTAGCAAAACCCTTGTTGGCAATCACAGAGGTCAGACGTTTCTTGTAGTTGGCCACCAGGTTTGCACACATCTCAGGAGGGATTTTGTCCCACTCCTCTTTGCAGATTTTCTCCAAGTCATTAAGGTTTCGAGACTGACGTTTGGCAACTCGAACCTTCAGCTCCTTCCACAGATGTTCTATGGGATTAAGGTCTGGAGACTGGCTAGGCCACTCCAGGACCTTAATGTGCTTCTTCTTGAGCCACTCCTTTGTTGCCTTGGCCGTGTGTTTTGGGTCATTGTCATGCTGGAATACCCATCCACGACCCATTTTCAATGCCCTGGTTGAGGGAAGGAGGTTCTCACCCAAGATTTGACGGTACATGGCCCCGTCCATCGTCCCTTTGATGCGGTGAAGTTGTCGTGTCCGCTTAGCAGAAAAACACCCCCAGAGCATAATGTTTCCACCTCCATGTTTGACGGTGGGGATGGTGTTCTTGGGGTCATAGGCAGCATTCCTCCTCCTCCAAACACGGCGAGTTGAGTTGATGCCAAAGAGCTCCATTTTGGTCTCATCTGACCACAACACTTTCACCCAGTTGTCCTCTGAATCATTCAGATGTTCATTGGCAAACTTCAGACGGGCATGTATATGTGCTTTCTTGAGCAGAAGGACCTTGTGGGCGCTGCAGGATTTCACTTCTTCACGGCATAGTGTGTTACCAATTGTTTTCTTGGTGACTATGGTCCCAGCTGCCTTGAGATCATTGACAAGATCCTCCCTTGTAGTTCTGGGCTGATTCCTCACCGTTCTCATGATCATTGCAATTCCACGAGGTGAGATCTTGTATGGAGCCCCAGGGCGAGGGAGATTGACAGTTCTTTTGTGTTTCTTCCATTTGCGGATAATCGCACCAACTGTTGTCACCTTCTCACCAAGCTGCTTGGCAATGGTCTTGTAGCCCATTCCAGCCTTGTGTAGGTCTACAATCTTGTCCCTGACATCCTTGGAGAGCTCTTTGGTCTTGGCCATGGTGGAGAGTTTGGAATTTGATTGATTGCTTCTGTGGACAGGTGTCTTTTATACAGGTAACAAGCTGAGATTAGGAGCACTCCCTTTAAGAGTGTGCTCCTAATCTCAGCTCGTTACCTGTATAAAAGACACCTGGGAGCCAGAAATCTTTCTGATTGAGAGGGGGTCAAATACTTATTTCCCTCATTAAAAGGCAAATCAATTTATAACATTTTTGACATGCGTTTTTCTGGCTTTTCCTGTTGTTATTCTGTCTCTCACTGTTCAAATAAACCTACCATTAAAATTCTAGACTGATCATTTCTTTGTCAGTGGGCAAACGTACAAAATCAGCAGGGGATCAAATACTTGTTTCCCTCACCGTAACTGCTACACGACGTTCGCTATATAGCTGACTGACTATCTAGCAGCCTTCGATGTGGTAGCCACGGCGACGATATACAACTCCCTCCCCTGCCTTCCAAGACGGTGAGGGCGATCCACAGCGATGACAGCGACGACGGTCCGGACCCCGAATCCCCACGGCAGCCCCCAGCCCCGCTACGCGCTCCCTTATATCTCACTTCGCCCGGGCCACGCCCCTTTTCCCGAACCCTCTTCTGTCGGGGGTTTTTCCCCGCCTCGCCAGCACCTCGCGGGTTCCTCACTACCCCCCGCATTGACTCCTCACCCAGTTACCTCGCTTGACCATGCCTGCCCTCATCGCCGGCAATCCTTACACGCGGCCACCAGGCCACGCACCATCCTTACACACGTAATCCTCAAAGACAAGGCAGTGGGCCAGTGTGAGAGCAGGGTTCATATCCCATGTGTTTCGCGTCGTCAATGAAGGATACCTTGGTTCTGTTGCGTAGGCTTTGTTGCCGGCCTGTCGATGATGTTCTACAAGAGCACCTCCATCTCCATGTACCTGTCCTCCAAACTTGTGGAGGTAGGCTGCCCAGCTCAACAACGCTTTGTTGACGAAATGCTTCCAGCCCAGCATCCCTCGCGCGGTCAATGCATGGAGTGGAACACGGGGCCGTGTCACCATGCGAAATGTCTAAGCGTCTCATGGTGCCGTGGGAAATCAATTGTGCGGCAAAAACTGGCCCCCATCATGGGAACGTTCAATTCCCATCACAGGCTCAGAGCCATCCAGCGGAGGTGAGCACCACGACGTTGCTTGATTGAGCAAAGGGGGCAAATCGGGAGTTCACTTGACCAATTCTTGTTGCCTTTTTTATTTCATGCTGGTGGGCTTTACCAGAATTCTGTGAAGACAAGCGCATCGTGCTTGCGATGTCTTCTGATGCTTTCCCCCCGATTTCTCAGCCGCGTGAACATATTCACTTTGTTTTCACGTTGATGTGCTCCAAATGTTAATGGAGGCATTTCCCCATATATAACAATGAAAAAGACAGAAAATGTAAGGGGGGGTTTTCTTCAGTCCATCGGCCTTTTGGAAAAATGTTTTCCAGCAGCGTTTTGTTCTTAAACAAGCAAACTCTGAGCCGGCTTCTACCTTGTGGGTCTCATCAGCCCTGTTCAACAAACCATATTGCTAGCCATTGTTGCAAGAGCGATCCACGTTAAACAAAAACAAAAAACTACGGGGCACTTTAAAGTGTATTGACACGATGAGTCCATTTCTCACATAGCGTCACCTGCGCCTGCTGTCTAGACGCTGTACTTCAAGGGGATCGAGGCGGGCAGCTTCCCGTACTTCCCGCACGCCGACACCATCATCTACGCCATCTCCACCGCCATCTGTTTCCAAGCGGTACTTTACACAAAAAATCAATTACCTCCCCCCCCCCCCCACCCCTTAAAATTGTATTCCAATTGCGCTGTCGGTGTCAAGTATCGATTCTGATTCGTCACGGAGCAGCGTAAACCCTGTACTTTCGAGAAAGGCCCACAAAAGCGGATATCACATAGCTACCTCTGGGGTCTCTTCAAGTTGAGTTAAGTTTATTTTGAAGTACCCCGTGAGCTAAGAAGCTCTTAAGTTGGGTTTCATCAGGAAAAAAAACACACCCTTTCCGTAATAGACATAACGCATCAGAGAAAAATTAATGAAAAATACCAAAATAAAGTGACCTAATCCACACAACAGAGGGGCAGCACATTCCCGCTTTGTTTTTTCGTGTGACAGTCAAACAGATATTTTCGTTCAAGCGAAGGAATGCAGCCAAATTAAGTCTCGAAACCAAATTTATTGTGGTGGTATTTTTTGGTGTGTGCGGTCATCGGTGTGACCAGGCTGAATTATTACCCATCGCGACGCACATGACACGGGGGGAGCCCCTCATCCAGCAGTGGATAGATGGAAATGCTGGACATGTATTTGCGTGATTTGGTCAGCAAAAAAAACTATGCAAAATTTTCATCAACTATCTTTATTTTACTAGCTAAGGCCCACTGAGCTATTTTTCAGACGCGACCTTGCCACTACTGATATCTCAACGAAGTGGCTTATCATCATGTGGAAATTTTACAGCAGACAAATACTCCAAAACGTGTGATGTTGACTCTAAATGTAGAGGGAAAAAACAGAGGACCTGGAGAAATATCTGCGCGACCACGGGGAGAACACGCAAACCCCAAATATACAGGTGTCTTTCAGGGTCTGGATCGAACCAACGTCCTCCTGCATACCATGCCAACGCGATCTAACCCAAAAAAAACCTGTATTATGGATTATATTGGTCGCGAAAGCCTACGTGCTAAACATGCGTGCGAGTTAACATCCCGCCACCACGGCGCCCAAGGAGACCACAGTGACCAAAGTGCGCAGCGCTGGCAATTACCATTAGCACGGTTGGCTACGTACGGTGCAAAATAATGCCGACGTACCTACTTACACACATCTCAACCACGTCAGGACGTGGCACGACCCTGGGCTCTGTGGGTGCCCGGTGGGAGCGCTTGCCACGACGCAGGCGCATGGGCCACTCGTTGTCTCTTGCTCTCTCCGTGTGGGTTTTTTTTGAAGGCCGTCATGGAAGTGCACAACCTGAGGCCGTCCTACTGGAGGTTCCTGCTGCGGCTCACCAAGGGCAGGTACGTAGTGAGCGAGAAGCCGTCGAGAAGGAGAGAGAAAACAGCGGGTGAATTCGCCTGCCCCCCCCGGTGAAAATGTTGGGAAGCTTCGACTTATCCGTTCAGCGGCCGAAATTCGTTCTCGCGCTCAAAGTAAATATGTTCATGACGAGCAGCATCTCTGCAAACTACGCTCGTACCACTCGTGTTGATTCGACAGCTTAATATACCACAGATTGTACTTCGATCGCAAAGGCAAATTGACAAGGATCATGTCTGTCACGAACTTATGATCAGCAGAATATCGTAACAACAATAACGTGACTTTACCGAAAGACCCAAAGAGTATGAATTCCTGCAGTCACGAAAGCTTTAAGTCAAGATCACTACAATTGTTCATTCATAATAAAGGTTTTTGGGTTAGATCGCGTTTATTTATAAATGTGTCGTAACCCTCCACCACCCGACACGGCCAATCAGCAAAGAAAAGTGTCACGTTGACAAAAGACAAATAATTCACTACTTCAGCCCACCGGTGTGTTGAAGAGTTAATCCACATTTACAGTTTGAGTACGACGTTTCGCTGGTAAATACTTCCAGCATCATCGGGCAATTCGCCAGAATGGTAAAGCCCTCGCTTGCTCCCGGTTTTATATAGAGCAGAAGAGTGACGTCATCACTTAACTCATCAGGTGCAGTGATTAGAGGCGGAGGGGGGGGTAATGTAATTATATAATCGATTAGTAATCAGTCATTGGTTATGATTAGTAATGAGTTGTAGATTAGTAATTCTTTAAATCAAAATGTAATGTGTATTATTTAATAATACGCTTCCAGGCCGCACTGAGCCGGTAGCTGTCAGAGCGATTAAAGTTATTCTTGTTCCTCTCAATTTCAATGGATTCTCTAATTAGTCTTTGCCAGTAATAATTAGTTTTACACACCACTGCAACATTGTCAAAATCAATTGAGTGTCCTTGTTGACAAGCATGTTGTTGACAAGCATGTTCTGTGTTAAACTGACAATTGTTCATAATACGTGTTATAGTTCGACCGCCTCATCATGTGGACAAATTTCTGTAAGCACCCTACACCGTCTGAAAGAGCCACACCTACACACGTATTAGAGTATCAGATGTTATTTAAGTTCACCACTCACCGATGAGTTGAAGAAAAGTTATCACAACCAAATGTATGTATATTGAACTTCTTTCGCACCGTACATAGACAGCCGTACTTATTGGAAGTGCAGGAGAAGGTACATCAAACGAAGCAGCAATCAGATCCACGATGTTTCGCTTGAAACCGCATCAAGCATCATCGGGAAACTGCAAGGAAGTCGGGATAAGATCCAATGCAGTGTGCTGTACTGAGGAATGATGAGAGGCGTTTAATTTGGACATCCACATTGTTCCACTCTGCAGCGTTCTTCCGGATCTCGGTGAGCTTCCCGATGACGCTTGTGAAATAATATTCTTCAGAATAACAACGAAGTGTGGAGTGGGTCAACTCTGAACTAATGCTGTTTACGTCAATGTTTAGCAGGAACGAACTGAGCACTGCACCATGAGCAATTCCCCTGTAGATTGGGGGGGGGGGGGGGGGGGGGTAGACATTCGATAGGTTGCTTCCATATTTCCATTGCCTTCCCTCCAGTTAACTTGAAAACCAACCGTCACTGACGGGGTGCAGTCTTCAAATCTTGAGACGAGTAAAGGATGATCTGTCGTGTCAAACGCTTACGATGGGTCGAGACAGCCGAGGCATATTTTCTTATGAAAAAAGCTGTAGCTATTACAAGCTTGTCATCGTGGGTGACGTGATGATACTGTGGCCTGGCTTTGAGTGCCGATGGCTTTCGTGCTGATGAGGAAATCCTGCTTCTGAACAAGACACGAGTTAGTTTAGTTTTTTTTTTGCGACTGGATATTGCTTCATAGTCACCTTGATTGTTTTCCACCCCGCCTCTTTGTCAAGGATTGCCCATAGGCTGTTTTACAATCATCAGGCACACTATAGCTGTACGACACAAAACGAGACGGCTATAAACGCATCGGAGAACTTTAAAGCGTAACCGCAAAACCCTGTGCGGTCGTATCAGGCACCCGGTTTGATGTAGACCTTTTTGTCAAGTTTCATCCTCATAGCTGACGGTTGGTGGCCAAAACACTCGCTCTCCATATTTTACGATCTTCAGCATCTGTCATGGGGAGTGCGATCCAGCTGCTCACATGCTGACATGCTTGACAGGTTAAAATATCGCCGTGCCAAATCCGCCGCGCAACCCAATGGCAGTTTCTGCTCATTCTTGTTCGGGGCGTCGTTGGATGGTGCATGTGCTTCTTGCGTGGGTCCGGGTAGTCTAGAGCACCCTGCGCTCTCCATCGCCTGAAATATGTGAATTCAATGAACCACACCAAATATTGAACACCCCCCCTAGGGTTTACCTGTGGGCCTAGGGGGTGGGGGGGGAGCCCATCGTTGGCAAATGCATTCGCCTGCTTCAACACAGTGGGAACTGAAAACCTGTAAGGTGTGCTGACTTTCATCCGCAAAGAGCGCCATTCACGACGGGACCACGAGAGACGTTTCTATGGTATTTGAATAAGCTTGATCGTCATAAACCATGGTCTCAATCCGCTGTTAGATGAAGGCCCCTCCCAAAGCAGTCACCATCACTCACAATTCTGCGATTTAATAATCCACCTGACAACCTGCACACGAGCTGACTTCAACGCGCCATCTCCGCGTTGGGTGTTCCAGAGAGCCCCTCGAAGAGCTTTTGGCCTACTCTTCCACGCTGGCCAGTAGCGCCTCGGAAGGGATGGGAGGACCCACACGTTACCCCCACCGCGCGCGACATTGCCGATCGACTTAACTCTGCTGTACGCATTTCTACTGCTGTGGGTGGACAGAGGTGGAGTGAGTTTAATGAAAACTTGCCCCGTTGTTTTAACTGCCACGCCGGGAGATCAAATCGATCCGGCGACTTCAGGATTTTCAAGTCTAGCGAAAGTGGCAGCTTTCCTACGTTATTATAATAAAAAAAACATTTTCAAGATCACCTGTGCGGTATGTATGAACATTGTAACGTATATATGCTCACTCGGTCAACTTGTCCATATGTTTGCCAACAAGCCTCCAGTGAATCCACGGGGGCTCTGCGTTGTGAAGTATTCCATTACAACCACAGCTGCTGTAGTCGTCTCGTCATTCCATGCTGCCTGGACGTTATTGGGGGTTTGGCAGGGGGGGTGTTTTAACAGGCATATGGGAGTGTATGTGTGGGTACACTTACACATGTACACGTGTCCAGCTGATTTTGTTAATCCACTGCTGGATGAAGGCCTCCCCGTGCCATGCGGATTATGGGGACTAGTTGACCACACCTCGCCCACCGCACTGGGTCCAGCGTGGGATGGCGAACGAGGGGAGCATAGACGTGAGAGCATTGAAGTACAGTACAACAATGGATGTATTGCTACACTGCCCTCTGCTGCTCACCACACGGCAACCGTGTTAATTTACCATTTTTTTACGTTAGGCGTAGTGTTAGTCAAGTGGATGATCACCTGTGGAATGTTATTCAATCCTTAGTCTGTGGATTTCATTTAGGCATTCTCTTATTCATAATAACTTCAACTTGTGCTGTGCTGGACAGTGTTCGCTCGCTCTCGTAGAGAGAGAACGGCTCGGAGGCGCGAGGAGGAATCACAGACAAGCGGGGAAGGCAGCCACGCAATGGGCCAGCGCGCCAACAATTGCCCAAGCTTTGCGGTTCTCTATCAAGGTGTTATCAGCAAATTAATGAGTGATTACATGTGTGAAGAATCCAGGGCAACCGGAGAAAATCCACGCATGTGTAAGGTGGAAAAACTCTTATCCCATACAGACGGAACGGATAGTCCGCACGTTTTCTGTACTGCCTTCTGGCAAGCCAGGGTATGATACGTCAACGCCCACGGGAAGGGAGCCTGACAACATTTGTCCGGACCACCAACCCTCGCCTACAGAGTTCTGGATTACGGGCCACATGCATAGCCACCACCGCCTGGCTAGTCAACTAAAGCAGCCACTCGGTCCACTCTTGGCGACCACACCACCCCCCGCTCGTGATAATTATACAAATTCTCACAAGCGGAAAAGTATCGTGATAAGTGCGTTTCTCTGATATATACTATACATCATCTCAGAACGTGTCGACCTCCACAAACACGGGGATTCACCAAACTCTTCCATGTGGCTGCCCTGCGGTGGGGGGGGGGGGCGGGGGGCGGGGGGCGGGGGTCACAGCAAAAGCGTTTTCCATTTTGCCGTCCCAGGCCGTCACGTCGGCACGCGTGTTAATCGGAGCGATGCACTAAGCATGCTGTGTCGCACCGCCCGCTGCGACTCCTTTCTGCGGAATCCCCCACGCTAACCCTCGGCTCTGAAGTAACGAGCCGCGCGGCGCTCTCGGCACTGCAGGACAAGCGAAGTCGACCGTCGCGCGCCCGGCCTGTCGCGACCTGTGAACGATTTCGCAGACGAAGCTCGGGATTTGTGAAGGTCGGCCCAATCGGTCGCCGTTCGTGTCTCCGCTCCCCTTCTCGGCGTTGCGTTTGTTCCCCTGTTTAACTGCCGCGATCTCTGGGTTGTAAGATGCCTCCGGGAGTAAGATGCCTCCGAAGCCTGTTGCGCGGTGTCGATAAGTGTATACAGGTCCGGTCAACGATAAAGATCCCCCTTATAGCCTTTAACAGACTGTTAAGGCAAGTGTTGTTAGCGAGCACCTATGAGGGCCGGCACGGCACACGAAGGGGTTGAGTGACCAGGACGACACCCAGCCGTCTTTGTGGCGATTTTTAAACAACGCATTAGGTACTCATTTGAGGCTTGAGATGCCTTGAGACGCCTTACAAATAAATGTAAAACATTATTTGAGGCTGAGTCGACCCAGGAGAGGCCCAGAACCGATTCAGATAATCGTCACTGGTGTTGGCCGTGAGCGGGAATCGAACCAGGGTCGCCGGGTTCATAGCGCGGCGCTTAAACCGGTACACTACCGCTCCCCACGTCTGGTCACCCACACACACATAATGTGGAGAATATCGAAACGTTTAACGGGACACTTTGTAAAAGTGTCCGTCAGTAGTTCAGTGGTTATTGTATCGAGCCTTGCGTGAAGAGTAATCGCAAAGTTCTTCAAAATCTCCGCAGTTCAACTTATCTGCACAACACTGAAAACCCAAGGCACTTGGCAAACGAGGGCTTAAACAAGGGCAGCCTCGCAGAACTTCTCGGGAGGCTTCTCCACGCCACGCTTGATTTCTTCGACGAGCCGCTTTCGTGCGGCTCGAGAATTCGCAGGGTGTGACTTTTGGGCAACCTGGAACGAGATCCGCCTTGAGGTTCATTTCTCAAGCAGGCCTGCGAACCCACGTGGCGAGCACGCTATGCCAGCGCGTTTGAATGTAGTAAAAGAAAAACTCACACCCGCACAGCGTGGGAAGGCCTTCATCCAGCACTGGATTGACAATGCTGTTGGACATGTAAGTTGATGACAGTGTGGACGATGATGGTTGATGTTTGATGATGGTGAATGATAATTGGTGATGATAACGATGACCATGATGAATGATAATTAAAGCTGATTATAAACGATGACAAAGATGATAATAATGATGATGTTTATGATTGATGATTATATTTATTTAGCATTTGCGCCAAGGCAGTCGCTGCATTGCGCACTTTCAGATGCACTTTTGCAGCCGTCTGGAACGCTCTTCTTTCCAACATTAGGAAGCCACTGGGAGCGATGTACTTTTAAATATAGATTGAAAACTCATTTCTTTAGAACTGTTTCTTGTGTTTAGTTGGTTATACCTCCTCCCCGCACCTCCGATTAGCCGCCACGGTTGGCTATGTACAGTGCGAAAGAGCTTCGACATACATACAAGTCAAGCGGAAACTTCACCATCTGCAGTACGCGGCGTCGCCCCTTAGCTTGGGTCACGGACAATCTTCAACGCTGTGCATCACCGTCTGTCTCGCACCACAGCTACACGATGGTTGTTAATGTACGAATGTACGTTGAACTTCTTTCGCGCCGTACGTAGCCAACCGTGGCCAATCGGAGGTGCGTTGATTGATGATTGGTTATGATGATGATGATGATCATGATGATCGATGATGCCACCGCAGATTCGCGCTGATGAACCGGAAGGCTCTGGACGCGTTTGGGACCCAGGCCTCACGGGACTTCAAGGAGTTTGACCTCAAGTTGGATCCCCGTTTCACGCACACGGTCGACTCTAGCCACTGAGCGGACGGGCCGCGGCACGCGCGCCGATGGGATGCGTTCGACGGCACACGCCTTCGCCGATGGGGCGTTCGTAACGACTAAACCTGAACGCCGCCTCGCAGCGTGCGAGATGATTTGTACGCGCGCCCTGTTCGAATGCGCGAACACGGGTCGATTGTTAAAACGTTACCTAATTGAGATTTTGAAATGATTCCAAAAAAATGTTGTCACCGTTTGTTTTAGCCCAATGCAAAGCCAAATTGCGTTTTAGTAAAGTTTAAGTTTCAAATTGCCTTTGATTGGTATGATGGTACGAACACGGTCGTACGAAAACATTGAAATTTAATCCGTGTTCTAAGTATGCGAGAGCCTGCATATTTACGATTGCAACTCATGCCAATATAATAGGTCCAATATAATTAAAGCCAACGATGGGCAGAAAAATGCTAAATATGGTAGAAGAGTAACTTGCGGCACTTGGAGACTTCACACTTTATCAAATATGCCGAGCACAGCAATCCCAGTGTGCAGTTATGGCAAGGTGCCAAGATTAACACCGCCAGTGTACATTTCGACACAAACTCCGAGCGTGACATGGCAATGGTATGGCATTGCTGCTTTTGCAAGGCTGAAACTTCCACGAGCAGGCCATGCCGCCATCCAAGGTCGGTTGACCACTGGCAGCTTTACTTGGGTTATTTTTTTTTCCAGTTCTGCTTATGTCCGGCCTAATGCACCGCACAATTGCGTATGCCCGAGTATGCGACGGGTAATTATTATTCTTATTACGTTAACCAAAGAACAGGTCTTGGTTACATCGACGCAGAATGGAATCTGCCACTGTTTTAATTTATCGGAATGGTTTTTTGACGGACATCAGCGGCAGGACGTGTTGAACGTGTACCTCTGAAGGCACCTAATGGTTGAGATCGGTGGGATCTGAACATTTGCTCGGAGGGCGTCCTGAACGTCGGTATTGGACCAGTGACGTGGGGATACTGATTTCTAATCCGGGAGCCAGCCGCTCGCAATTAAATCGGCTTCTGATGCATATTGGATTCGATGATTCCCAACTGATGTTTGTGTTTGCACTCAATTCGGCATCGCCGAGGGATGACTGCCGGTGTGATAGCCATGGAAAAAATTCTTGGTGGAGCGCACACTCCCCCTGCTGTTGCCTGAGGGAGGTGTCGCTGAGCTGTTGAGACGGCTGCTTGCGGGATTCGAGAATCGAGCGATGTGCTTAGACTTGGCGTGAGCGCGCCAAACGGAAATCATGCCCGAGGCCCCGTTCGTTCGTTTTGCTTGGCACGCGCGACCGATACAGTGACGCTGTACTGGCAGCTCTTGACCAATACGCGCTTGAACACACAGTATTTGGATCGCAGTTGTGCGGGAGCGCGCCCAAAGGCCACTTGTATAAGTGCAACCTCTTACTCTGTATACAGACGTCTATCTCTGCGATGGACCTCGATGGGTTGCAGGCGCGTTCCGTCAGCCAATGTTGCTATTGCAGCCGTGGGGTCAACGGCGTGGGCGGATGTGGAGCAGTGATCGATGACCGATGGCCAGTGCCTGTTACTGCAATGTCAAAAAACACGAGTCTCACCGATTCATAATATATTTGGGTTAGGCTATGTAATGAATCATCTGATCAAAGTTGAGTGACAAAATGTTAAAGCGGACAATATGTCACCTTCACACATCTGTCTTTCGACACAGAAAAATAAAAGTATTATAACAACTCATCAGTCCAAATGATCTGGGAGGCCGTCATTTCAGCAGCATTGATTCAATGTCCTTTCAGCAGTCAGGATTGCTTGAATCAATGCTGGTGAACTTCCCGAATGTTTAGAGGCATCTTTTACTTGCATTAAAACCCCAAATAAACAATTCTGAATCGTAATAGTGGCCTTGAAAACCTACGCGTTCGGTTTACGAGTCTCAGTGTGGGAGCGACCAGCCGTGATTTGTCGTCTAAAACAAAAAAACAAGGCAGCACTTGTAGCGGACTAATGAAATAAAAACGGGTAAGATTGAGGTCGTAAGGCCCTTGAAACCCCTAACGCAATTTATCAACCAATTCTGCGGTCGTGCTAAATATTAAGAACCAGAAGAATCCACTGATGAAAATCGATTCTTTGTCCAAACGATACACGCCTTTTAAAATTGCTTTGCCCCCAAAATTGATTCTTGTCGATTCTTTGTCATCGTCAACGGGAATAAGTTCACGGTGGTCATCCTCTCAGATGTGGATTTTTTTTGGGCTTCTGTTCCGTTACGATGCAGCCTCGTTCATCTGCTATGATAATGACGTGACAATTGTTGGCTAATGTGTAACGTTTATGCATGGACCAGCACGGCACAGGGATATGGGGCACGGTATTGGAGAGACAGCGAGATTTTATCAAACGAGAAAAAAATACAACAAACATCCAAATTTCAGTACAGACAAAGCATAAAGCGCCGTGCTGATGCCATGAATTAATGTCTAGGTTGTGTCGACTACACATTCCAGTGATCTGCAAGACATCTCGCGGTCCACCAGAGGGCATGTCGTGCACATCTGTGAAAAAAAGCCTCCGAAACAACACGTGTCGTGTTTCCATCGACTTAGTCGCTGAATTACACGACCCACCTTTGCGTTACAAGACGTTCGGCCATCGTGTGCCAGCATCACGGTCCAAATGCCCCAGATTTGAGAAGATGCTGGATTGTGAAACGGCAATCGTCAACCCCCTACTGCGGAACGTAGCAGGGCCCTCTTGAAAACTATCTTGGGACTCTGCGTGACTTTCCCGAGTAAACTAAGCCGAATGTTGATGACAATGTCCGTGAGTACGTGTCTTCTGGGAGACGTGTATTAAACCAGTTGTTCAGGATCATCTTCCAGAAGGCGGTTCTCCATTGTAACACATGACCTCCCAGAGTGCAGATGACACTACCCCCACCGATAGTACGAAATCCTCTTCCAGAAGACATTCCCCCCCCCCTTTTAATTGTAAATTCGCGCAATCGTCATCCTAATCTGGGAGCCGGTTCTGCATGGCAATTTACTGTATTCTCCAGATTATAAAACGCACTTTTACATTAAAACATTTTCTCGCACAAAAGATTGGGGTGCATCGTGTTTCCCAGAGCGTTTTTAGAATTCTAGAGAATGCGGTAAATCCCAAAGCAGTAACAGCAACACTGGCAAATGTGTGTGACTAGAGCAGGAGTTTTTTTTGTCGTTGACCAAAATAGTTGGAGAGCCGCATCACACGCAGAGCTACTTGTACGCACACGCAAACACAAAATAGGTGATGGAATAAACTGCGTCTATTTAGCCCCCCACCCCCCCCTAGTTAATCTTTAATAATACCAGTTTAACGGTACATTGTGTTGTCACCAAAAAATTCCATTGTGACTCATTCCCAGTCATATTGATTCAATTGATTTTTATTTTTGCGTCAAATTACGTTTAAGATACATGGGGGATTTTCTTTAATAAAGCGGCTGCTGCCCGCAAGGGGGAGGGGGGGGTGAAGCCAAAGAGCCGCATGCGGCTGAGGTGCCGCAGTTTGCCGAGCTCTGGGTGAGAGAAATCGACTGATTTGGTTGGATGCGCGTTGCTATCCTGGATGGGGAGGGGGTGACGGGTCCCATCATTTTTACAGCATCAATAAACGAGTACCACACACTTTGTGGGAGTTTCGAGGTATGGTTATCTTTTTGGAGCGACTGGTGCCCGTCAGAGGAATGTGGAATTGCTATGATAGGCTAGGAACCTCTAATGAAAACAATGATCCCCGACTCGGATAGTATCCGAATCTGTGAGCCTTCCCCGGTTATATAAAGTCCTTGTCATGAGCAGGTGCCTTGTAAAATGGGCAGCTGTGCTGAATATTAACCCCAAAGGTACTTTATGACCGTTACTCCACTAATCAACTCTCAAATGGAAATCGACAGTATTTTAAATTCATTGCTTTTTTAGCCCTGTAAATTCCCTAAAACAGTATTGTGCATAATATGCTCACGAATCTGTTCACAGAGTGATGTGGTCTTCCCTTGATGCTTTGTGGCTTTTGAAACGTATATCACATTAACCCTTCTATTGCATGTCCGTCAGTGGGTTTCCATGTCGCTTATTTGCTCAAATAAGCACCATTTGTTTTTTTGCATATTGATAAGACGGTATAGAAAGCTGTACCTGATCAAATATATATTTACTCCACCCAAGAAACGGACAAATGCGTACATGGTAATATTTTTTTTCAATTACGCACGTTTAGGTGCAGGGAACGATGATCTATTGGGGTTTTTTAAAATCAAATAATGTAAGTAGGGTTATTCTAATTGGAACCCCAGTGATGTATTGCTGTTTTATTTGCTGGCACGCGAGTGTTGTGGATTCTCTCTGGCTGGGATGGATGCTAGCCATAGGCACTGGGGTGCTCCAACGTTACACACCGCGACAACACCCAGGTGAACGTCTCAAAAGGGAGAATGGACATTTTGCGAAACAAAGTTGATTAGCCTATAAAGTCAATATGCATCGTATACTCTGATATATATGTATGTAAATCAAGAATTGTTGGTTTATTCACTACGATACATTGATGAGCAATCTCAAAAGGGTCTAATGTTTAATGGCCATATAACATTTTTTTTTGCTGTGGTGGAGGGCAACCTTTGCTTTTGTTTGTCCTGTTGCCCCCCCCCCCCCCCCTTGTGCATCTCTGATTACAGAGAGAAGAGACTGCTGAATTATTACATCGAACGTCATGCACATGTTAACTCGATGGCATAGTCAGGGTTTTCAGACAAGCTTCGTTGATTTGGTTCAAGCCATGGTAAGGTTTATTATTAGTTTGTTTGGGTGCCATTTAAAAAATATATATGTACTGTATTCCTAATCGTTTACCTTAATATTGAACTCGAAATCACTCATTGCTAAGGATGACCAGAAGGCAGTACAAACAGCTTTGCAGTTCGTTTGGAGATCGTAACAGATCTTATTCTTCTGTTATCCTCATTGCCCGAGTGTTGGATGTCTCCTAGATACATCTTATCATATGTTCCCATGCTCTTTTAAGCATTGGGTAAATGCTCATCTCCACAAGTGGTCTTGAGGGAGTGGTGGAAATTCCACGTGACAGTGGCAGGGACTATATTCTGCTCATGCAACAGCTACTGGTGGCTTAGAAGAGAGTGAGTGATGCTCATTACAAGTCTATTTTATCCACCGAGGAAGATGACGAGCTGAGACGACCCTGTCTGGGATTTAAACTCGTGGCCTTGTCATCGTGGGCCAATTGTGATGTCAGGACTTTGTCATTTGTTGATAAATTCTTAATTCAATAAATCTACCTAATTGCTTTTGTAAAACTCAGAATTAGGGTGTCATGCATCGTGCTTGTCAATGTGTCTACCTTTCCACATCATGCGATGTTAATTTAAAAAAAAAATAAGTTTTGTTTGCTGGCTGGCTGTCATAGACATTTATTAGATGGCTAATAGTTATTAAATACTATAACAGTGGCGGACTAGGATAGTGATAGGCCAACATGAGCCGGAGGGCATCAAGAGGCTAATGCCAGGTTGGGATTCACCCTGCTGCCACATCGATGGCACAGCCCAGATTTGCCGAATTAAAATAATGTGCTCAACTGTTTGACCTTAAGTGTACCTGTCTACCCCTAATCAGTGCCTGCCTTTTTACAGACCAATTCAGACCTTATTGGTCACCCCGTGTCGTTATAAATCTCAACGTTCATTCTACAAAGTCCCATCACAAGGGAGAAACACATAGACAAAAGCATGTTTTTTTGCCCGTATTGAAACGGCTGTACGCCGTATGGACCTGAAAACTCAATTTCCCTGCACGAGAATACAGGGTAAACCGTGTGGGTTGACAGCTAGGCTTTAGAACAGGGGTGGGGAGCGTCCGGCTCTAGGGCCGTATAGGGCCCGCGAAATCATTTGGGTCTGGCCCTGCCAAGGCAACCGCAGGCTTGGACTCGAAATTCAATAAATCTAGGTGGAGCAAACCTGGAAAAGAAGTTGCGAGTAGCAACAACATCGTCAATACCAGCTAACATCATCACCACGCCTCGCCATCGTCAATACCAGCTAACATCATCACCACGCCTCGCCATCGTCAATACCAGCTAACATCATCACACGCCTCGCCAAAGAGAAGCAGTTCCAGCCATCGCACTAGGGGTGAGTTAATTCAATGTTTGACCAAATATAACGGGCTAATTTTTAAGTTGATAATTTTGTATGGCCCGCGAATGATGTTATAAATATCTTAATAGCCCTTGGCCGGAAAAAAAAAAAAAGTTCCCCACCCCTGCTTTCGAAGGACGGCGAGCCACTTGCGTACAAGCGTGCTGTTGTTCAGATCGCTCACTCGATGCTAATGCCTCCCACCCACGCCGTAATATGACTGCTCGCCTTGTTTCCACGTTGGTGGAGGTGCACTGAATAGGACGGGAGGGTCGTGAAAAGTCGCCCGAATGTTCGTTGACATTGCCATGAATACTCAGCGCGTTGTTGTTATCGGTTGAAATGAGGAAACGAAGAGGAGGCGTTACTCCGTGGGTTTCACTCCGAGCTGCGCGGTACGTAACTGGCCCTAGTCCAGTGTTCTTCACTCATTTTCAGAGGGGGGGGGGGCACTTTCTCCGATAAGACATCGTCAGTGTGTTGAGGGTCGCCACACCGCCTGCAAGACAACATAATGCAACCCTTAATGCAGTCATGTTGTGGTTGACGGCGTGTGCAAGCATAATGTTGTCGTAGACTGCCACCTACTGCTGTAGTTGTGTTTGCTTTTATTCATCAAGTTGGTACACATTCGAAACCATTGTGGGGTTTGACAGCAGCACGATGATGATGGGGGAGGGGGGGGGGGTGTTTTCACTCTTCGTGTACTGTCGCTTTCGGGGGCCGCACGTCAGGGGCCGCACTGAAGGCCATCAGGGGCCGCCAGTAACCCACGGGGCCCTGCAATGAAGAGCCACCGATCTCATCGATGCCCACAGACAAACAGCACTCCCCACGAGCGGTCGAGAATCTCAGCCATATTTTGGATGAACGCTGCGCGAACAGAGTGCGTCAATGCGGCCGTCCGGAATAAACGTCTCAAACTCCTCGACTTTGACGTTCCTCGCAAGCCACACAGGCGTAGCCATTCACCCAGCACGCAGAACAAAGGACTGATGCACATTCATCCTTTAGAAATTGAACATTAAAGAGAGTCCAGTCGGTGCCGTTGTGGTCGTGTAACACAAACTTTGGACCGTAGGGTAAACCTACTGTCGTCTGCGCTCCTTCAATGGAAGAGGAACACCAACACCACACCGTGTCAGCCCCATACGATTTACCCGTATTCTTGTGCAGGGAAATGGGAGTTTTTCAGGTCCATACCGCGTACAGACGTTTGCCTGCGATCGAAAGCCTGCGATGGTTGACTCCCTCCAGGCACCTCCGATTTAGCCACGGTTGGCTACGTACGGTGGTAAAGAAGTTCAACATATAGTACGTGCACAGGGAGGACACTCACCGTCCGCCAAAATAATCTGCCCGTAATCGCTGATCCCGCATGCGCTCACATGGGTGCCAATGTTACGGATTTTTGTTGTTGTTTAAAGGCCAGTACCCATCCAACTCAATAACTCGCGTGAACTCTCACATTCGGTGCTCAGAGATCCGACGCACGATTTAGTTCTCCCAACGGCAGTAACGACGCTGGCCTTGTAACCACCCCAGGGCACACTGCCGGACCACGCGCTGGTCGAGCCAAGCCCGCCACGCGTGGTCAATACGAGCTAACGCATTCCTTTATAAACCACATTGTTCGTGCATGATAACTCGGAGAGCAGCCCAAACACGGTGAAACTACTACGAACTACAGTATTTTTTTTATTCTACCAGGTAAGGGCCCACTGAGCTGTATCGCTGTTTTTTTCAGAAGCGACCTGGCCGCAAATGATTGCCCCAACGAAGTGGCTTTATCACGTGGGCATTTATATCAGCCAAATATTTTAAACGCACGTTTCTAAATGTGGCGGGGGAAAAAACCAGAGGACCCAGAGAAAAATTCACGCGACCACGGGGAGAGAGAGACACGCAAACTACAAATATACAGCAGCAGGCGTCAGGGTCGGGATCGAACCCACGACCTCCTGTAGATCAGGCGAGGATGTTAACATCTAGCCACCGTGATGATGAGAGAGAGGCACACGCAAAATCCAAATATACAGCAGGCGTCAGGGTCGGGATCGAACCGACGACCTGCAGACCAGGCGAGGAAGTTAACATCTCCTAGTCACTGTGATGACGATAAGAGAGAGACACGCAAACTCCAAATATACAGCAGCAGGCGTCAGGGTCGGGATCGAACCCACGACTTCCTGTAGACCAGGCGAGGAAGTTAACATCTCCTAGCCACCGTGATGATGATGAGAGAGAGAGACACGCAAACTCCAAATATACAGCAGCAGGCGTCAGGGTCGGGATCGAACCCACGACTTGTATACCAGGCGAGGAAGTCAATATCTCCTAGCCACCGTGATGATGAGAGAGAGAGAGAGAGACACGCAAACTCCAAATATACAGCAGCAGGCGTCAGGGTCGGGATCGAACCCACGACCTCCTGTATACCAGGCGAGGAAGTTAACATCTCCTAGCCACCGTGATGATGATGAGAGAGAGACACGCAAACTCCAAATATACAGCAGCAGGCGTCAGGGTCGGGATCGAACCCACGACCTCCTGAATACCAGGCGAGGAAGTTAACATCTCCTAGCCACCGTGATGATGATGAGAGAGAGACACGCAAACTCCTAATATACAGCAGGCGTCAGGGTCAGGATCGAACCCACGACCTCCTGTGTACCATGCGAGGTAGTTAACATCTCCTAGCCACCGTGATGATGATGAGACACGCAAACTCCAAAATACACAACAGCAGGCATCGTCAGGGTCGGGATCGAACCCACGACCTCCTGTAGACCATGCGAGGTAGTTAACATCTCCTAGCCACCGTGATGATGATGAGAAACGCAAACTCCAAAATACACAACAGCAGGCATCGTCAGGGTCGGGATCGAACCCACGACCTCCTGTAGACCATGCGAGGTAGTTAACATCTCCTAGCCACCGCGGCGTCACACACACGCGGGCGGGTCTCTGGGTTCGGAGCGCAGTGCGCCAACCATTATGCTAGCAGCTCCCCCGGACTACTCCAGCTGATATTAAGTACTGCGTGTGCGAACGCACGCATGCTCTCTCCTCACACGTGTACACACGCCACATGCACATGCTGGACACACGCGTGCTTTCATTGCGGCGTTGTTTTCTCTTTAAAATATTTCGTACACGTACTTGGCTATGCTTCATTTCCAAAGGGCAACAACAACAAGTACAGTCGAGTAGTTATACGATTGGCTGTAACTTGCACGGTTGCATGTTAAAATACTTAACTTGGGTTCATCATTAACGCCGTAAAATATAATATATAGGTAGTTGGGCTTTCAGGTCTGAAGCTACTGACAACCATAAAGGCCATTCAAAAATAGTTCAATTCTGCAGAACAGAACCGGATTCTAAGATCACATTGGTCACAAAGATGACTATATATATCTAAGGAGAACAGTCATAATAATAATTAGAAGAACACAAATTAAATATTTCTGACAATTCAATCAGACCATTGGAAACCTCATTTGCCAGTTACAAAATATGATAATTGGTTTTTTACCCTTTTATCTGGCAACAAAACTGACACATTTTTACAAGGAGTCATGTTTACATTGACCACAATACCTGCGGTCGGAACGCAAACAAAAAACAACAACTCTGATAATGTATGTGGCACTGTCCTTGAAATTGATTGGTCCACACCCGAGACAGCTTTCCTTAGAGCCTAGTCTCACATGGTGTTGGACCAGATGACGCCAAAAGGCGCACAACTCAAAAACAGCGCACTATCAGAGTATTGAGTTTTTGAGTTGTGCGCCTTTTGGCGTCTTCTGGTCCAACACCATGTGAGACGAGGCTCTAAGGAAAGCTGTCTCGGGTGTGGACCAATCAATTTCAAGGACAGTGCATACATTTTCTTTGGTTCTTTCGGTAAAGTCACGTAGAATGAGAATAAAATAATATAATAAAATAAAACAATACAATTCTCACGACGTTTCGGCCACAACACAAGTGGCCTTCTTCAGGTGAAAGGAACAAACCTGTCGGGACGACAGAGCTACATTGTACACACGCCACATGCACATGCTGGATACATTGTAGCTCTGTCGTCCCGACAGGTTTGTTCCTTTCACCTGAAGAAGGCCACTTGTGTTGTGGCCGAAACGTCGTGAGAATTTTATTGTCTTATTTTATTATTTTATTCTCATTCTACGTGACTTTACCGAAAGAACCAAAGAAGACGAATCCTTGCAGTCACGAAAGCTTTAAATCGAAGTGCATACATTATCAGAGTTGTTGTTTTTTGTTTGCGTTCCGACCGCAGGTATTGTGGTCAATGTAAACATCACTCCTTGTAAAAAAAGGTGTCAGTTTTGTTGCCAGATAAAAGGGTAAAAAACCAATTATCAATTAAATCCGAATTATATTTCATACATTATATGGCCACATTCATTACACACAAAGTGCTTGCCACAAATGAACCACGATACCTTGGCGATCTGGTCAAGGAACTCCGGTCACCCTCGCAGCAGCGGCTTTTGGCTGCAAGTCATCGAACAAAGGCGGTGGCCACCGCATCGCGTGGCGCTTTCAGATGCGCTTCTGCGGCCGTCTGGAACGCTCTCCCTTCCGGTATTAGGAAGTTGCTGTAGCTATGCACTTTTAAATGTATATTGATAACTCGTGTATTTAAAAACTGCTTGTTGCGTTTAGTTTGTGGTCCTTCCCCCACATCTCCGATCAGCACGGTTGGCTACGTACGGTGCGAAAGAAGTTCGATGTACATACATTTAACGTATATTTCTTGGAGCAGAAAATCCGGGGTTTAAGCTTAAAAACTGACCGTGGAATGTCATCCGAAGCATCTAATTAATCAATTTTGCACTGCATTGGGCCATCAGCTGACGAAGGTCTCATTCTTGACTGCTGCATAGGAACCTGGCTCATCCATTCCTCGCCACGCCGCTCTTTCCTTCCTCTCCATGGCGTTCCCGCCTTCGGCTGCCATTCCGTCACCAGTCTCGTTCCATTGCCCAACATCAGTGACTGAACCGGTACCTGGGCCTCCTGGAGGACGACTCACCCTCAAATTAGTACCTGGCGCGATGTGCAAACTTCGCCACTGGGGAGACGAAGGCGGCCGGGCGTGGTGCTGGCCTCGTGTGTCTCATGCCAGCCTTCATAGGATCTACTCGCTAACAGCACTCGCACCAAAAGCCTGTTAAGACTGTACGGGGGGTCTTTGTATTTGTCTGTAATGTAACGAGAGCCCCGGCAGGCACGTTGGGGCGATCGTTTGCCTCCACGGTCGCCTTTTCACGCAGATGGTTTTAGCCTCACATTCGAAGTGCACAGCGGCTGAATGCCAACATTGTTGAGTTTGGCCATTGACTGCGTAATGACTTATAACCGGCTTAGTCAATACCTTTATTAGGAAGCCTTGTAGTGTCAGTTATATCATAAACACACCTATCAGGTGCAAAGCGCACCAAGAAAAATAAATAACGAGAACCCTCTGCTTTCGGATGGCTTGTCCCGGTCACTTTTATTTTATTACACGCTTTTTATTACAGTGAGGGAAAAAAGTATTTGATCCCCTACTGATTTTGTACGTTTGCCCACTGACAAAGAAATGATAAGTCTATCTTCTAATGGTAGGTTTATTTGAACAGTGAGAGACAGCAACAACAACAACAAAAATCCAGAAAAACGCATGTCAAAAATGTTATAAATTGATTTACATTTTAATGAGGGAAATAAGTATTTGACCCCCTCTCAATCAGAAAGATTTCTGGCTCCCAGGTGTCTTTTATACAGGTAACGAGCTGAGATTAGGAGCACACTCTTAAAGGGAGTGCTCCTAATCTCAGCTTGTTACCTGTATAAAAGACACCTCTCCACAGAAGCAATCAATCAATCAGATTCCAAACACTCCACTATGGCCAAGACCAAAGAGCTCTCCAAGGATGTCAGGGACAAGATTGTAGACCTACACAAGGCTGGAATGGGCTACAAGACCATTGCCAAGCAGCTTGGTGAGAAGGTGACAACAGTTGGTGCGATTATTCGCAAATGGAAGAAACACAAAAGAACTGTCAATCACCCTAGGCCTGGGGCTCCATGCAAGATCTCACCTCGTGGAGTTGCAATGATCATGAGAACGGTGAGTAATCAGCCCAGAACTACACGGGAGGATCTTGTCAATGATCTCAAGGCAGCTGGGACCATAGTCACCAAGAAAATAATTGGTAACACACTATGCCGTGAAGGACTGAAATCCTGCAGCGCCCGCAAGGTCCCCCTGCTCAGGAAAGCACATATACATGCCCGTCTGAAGTTTGCCAATGAACATCTGAATGATTCAGAGGACAACTGGGTGAAAGTGTTGTGGTCAGATGAGACCAAAATGGAGCTCTTTGCCATTAACTCAACTCGCCGTGTTTGGAGGAGGAGGAATGCTGCCTATGACCCCAAGAACACCATCCCCACCGTCAAACATGGAGGTGGAAACATTATGCTTTGGGGGCGTTTTTCTGCTAAGGGGACAGGACAATTTCACTGCATAAAAGGGCCGATGGACGGGGCCATGTACCGTCAAATCTTGGGTGAGAACCTCCTTCCCTCAGCCAGGGCATTGAAAATGGGTCGTGGATGGGTATTCCAGCATGACAATGACCCAAAACACACGGCCAAGGCAACAAAGGAGTGGCTCAAGAAGAAGCACATTAAGGTCCTGGAGTGGCCTAGCCAGTCTCCAGACCTTCATCCCATATAAAATCTGTGGAGGGAGTTGAAGGTTCAAATTGCCAAACGTCAGCCTCAAAACCTTAATGACTTGGAGAAGATCTGCAAAGAGGAGTGGGACAAAATCCCTCCTGAGATGTGTGCAAACCTGGTGGCCAACTACAAGAAACGTCTGACCTCTGTGATTGCCAACAAGGGTTTTGCTACCAAGTACTAAGTCATGTTTTGCAGAGGGGTCAAATACTTATTTCCTTCATTAAAATACAAATCAATTTATAACATTTTTGACATGCGTTTTTCTGGGTTTTTTTGTTGTTATTCTGTCTCTCACTCTTCAAATAAACCTACCATTAAAATTATAGACTGATCATTTATTTGTCAGTGGGCAAACGTACAAAATCAGCAGGGGATCAAATACTTTTTTTCCCTCACTGTAACTTACTCTGTTGTATCCTCAAATCTTGTAACTCAATGTTTACCCACTTCCCAATGTGGTATTGACTGCAAACTTGTTATACTTATGTCATACTGATGACAATACTATATTCTATCATAAGAAATTTTAAAAAATCTATACAATATTTTTAAACATAATTTTTTCTATTTTATATGTTTCGGCTTGGGTCTAATTGTCCACGCTCAACTGACGTTGGCTGTAATTGGCCACGGTCCCTTACGTTATGGCAAGCTTCGGGGCCACTTCCTGGAGTCGTGGAGTTTTGTCATTACTAGTACGGTACATTTCATTAAAGCGTGTTTTAAAAAAAAATGTTTTTATATTACTTGTTAAGAATATACCTAAGTTTCGATTTAAAGCTTTCGTGACTGCAAGGATTCATCTTCTTTGGTTCTTTCGGTAAAGTCACGTAGAATGAGAATAAAATAATAAATTGATAAAATCAAATAACACAATAATATTCTCACGACGTTTCGGCCACAACAGACAGTCTCGTCCCTTTCACCTGATGAAGGCCGCTTGTGTTGTGGCCGAAACGTGGTGAGAATATTATTGTGTTATTTTATTTTATAAATTTATAATCTTATTCTCATTCTACGCGACTTTACCTGAAAGAACCAAAGAAGAATATACCTAAGCATTCCTGCTCTAGGAAATATATAATAATACATTTTATTTGTGAGCGCTTTTCTGAATACTCAAAGCCACTTTACATAAAATCATAAAAGCAGCAAAAACAACATCAAATGGTAGAAACACTAAAAACACATCAAACTTAGCTAAACATTTTTTTTTTAAAAGGTGAGTTTTAGTCAATGATTTGAACGCTGGAAGGTCGGTGCAGTCACGGATTTGTTTTGGGAGAGAGTTCCAAAGTGAGGGGGCAGCTATAGAGAAGGCTCTGTCGCCCCAGGTTCGATGCTTGGTCCTGAGAGGTGGAGTCAGGAGGTTGGCGTCAGATGAGCGAAGGCTACGGGATGGGTTGTGGCGGTGGAGCAGGTCAGTGAGGTAGGAAGGAGCCTGGTTATGAAGGGCTTTATGTGTGAGGAGGAAGATTTTGAATTGAATTCGTTGTGGGACCGGGAGCCAATGGAGGTTCTGGAGGACAGGGGTAATGTGGTCACCGGTGCGGGTGTGAGTGAGCAGACGAGCAGCAGAGTTCTGGATGTACTGGAGTTTATTAAATGTTTTGGTTGAGGTGCCGTATAGGATGCTTTTGCAGTAATCGATTCTGGAGGTGATGAAGGCGTGGATGAGGGTTTCTGCAGCGGAGAAAGAGAGTGATGGGCGAAGTCTGGAGATGTTTTTTAGGTGAAAAAAGGCAGTTCTGGTGATTTTTTTACGTGGTGTTCAAAGGAGAGGTTATTGTCAAAAATGACTCCAAGGTTGTGACTTTGAAGGGATGGAGACAGGGTGTAGGTGTCGACAGTGACGGAGAAACTGCGAATGGATTTAGTGATAGATTTGGGACCGATGATGATCATATTTGTTTTGTCGCAGTTAAGTTTAATGAAATTGGTGTGCATCCACGATTTAATGTCAGCGAGGCAGTTAGAGAGAGTGGAGTGGGTGGCGGAGGTGATGGATTTGGTGTAGATGTAGAGCTGGACATCATCGGCATAGCAGTGAAAGTTAAGACCATGGTGGCGAATGACGTTGCCAAGGGGAAGCAGGTATAGTATGAAGAGCAAAGGACCAAGCACCGAGCCCTGGGGACACCTTGGGACAACGGAGCGGTGGAGGAGGTGCAGTTGTTGATGTGGATGAACTGTTGTCTGTCGGTGAGATAAGATTGGAGCCAGGAGAGGGCGGTGCCGGTGGTGTTGAGGGAAAATTTGAGGCGAGAGAGAAGAATGGTGTGGTTGATAGTGTCAAAAGCTGAAGTGAGGTCCAGGAGGATGAGTATGCTGAGGTGACCAGAGTCTGCGGAGAGGAGGATGTCGTTGGTAACTCTGAGGAGGGCTGTTTCAGTTCTGTGTTGTGAACGGAAGCCGGATTGAAATGGTTCGAACAGGTCATTTGAGTAGAGGTGGGTTTTGAGTTGTTTGGCGACAGTGCGTTCCAGTATCTTAGACAGAAAGGGGAGATTGGAAATGGGCTGAAAGTTTGACATAATGTTGGGGTCAAGTCCAGTTTTTTTGAGAATGGGGGTGACAGCAGCCAGTTTGAGTGAACGTGGGATTGAGCCAGAGCTGAGAGAGGAGTTAATGATTTTTGTGATGAGTGTGGAGATAGCTGGTAAACAGTCTTTGATGAGGTGGGATGGGATGTGGTCCAGGACACATGTTGATGTTTTCATCCCTGTCAAGATTTTAGACAGCTCCCCCGGCGACACTGGGGAGAACTGAGACAGTGGCTGAGAGGTGTGGTCTGGGGGGGGAACAAATGATGGAATGACAGAGCAGACAGTGGTAGCAGAAGAAGAGGACAGGTTGGTGTAAATGGTGTCAATTTTGGTCTGAAAGAATGATAGAAAGGTGTTGCATTTATCAGTTGTGAATGAGTTGACGATATTGCCACTGGGTTTGAGAAGTTTATTTACTGTGTAGAAAAGAGCCTTTGGGTTGGTAGAACCAGAATGTATGAGGTGTGAGTAGTAGGTGGACCGGGTAGTGTTAAGAGCTTCCTTATACTGCTGAAGGTAATCTGTTTAAGCTTGTAGATGAACAGTTAAACCAGTTTTCTTATGGACCCTTTCAAGCTGACGCTTACGGGATTTCATTTTGTGCAGAATAGGAGTGTACCAGGGAGCAGAGTGAGTGAATGAGACAGTTTTAGTTTTGATGGGAGCCAGATGACCGAGACTGGTGGAAAGTGTTTCATTGTAGTAGTTGGTGAGGTCGGAAGGGTTGTCATTCACGGGTGGGGGGGAGGAGGATATTTTGCTGGCAAGAGAGGCTGAAAGGGCAGGACTAGAGATGGATTTAAGATTTCTGAAAGAAATTGTCCTTTTGTCCTTGGTTGTAGAAATGGGGAGATCAATGTTCATGGTGATTGCCAGGTGGTCCGAGATGTTGAGGTTGTGAGGCTCGAGGAGCGGTACGGTGAGACCAGTAGAGCAGACCAGATCCAAAATGTGACCACGGCTGTGGGTTGGAAAGTTGACATGTTGGGTGAAATTGAAGCAGTGTAGCAGTTCCAGGAATTCAGTAGAAAATTTACAGTCAGTGTCAATGTGGATGTTGAAATCTCCCAGGAGCAGAACAGAAGGTGAGATGGCAGATAACTGAGTTAAAAAGTCAGAAAAGTCACAGAGAGAGGAAGGATTTGGTTTGGGGGATCGGTAGATTATGGCAGTGACCAGAGAATTGGGACCAGAGAGTTTGAAAGTGATGTGTTCAGAGGACTGAACAGCAGGGATGGAGATGGTGGATGTTTTAATGTCCTTTCTGTACACTGCAGCGACACCACCTCCCCGCCCCTCAGATCGGGGTTTGTCCATGTATGTATATCCTGTAGGTGTAGTCTGGTTGAGTGCGAAATAGTCCGTAGGTTTATGCCAAGTTTCAGTGATACAGAGAAAATCCAGGTTATTGTCAGTAATGAATTCATTTAAAATGAGGCTTTTATTGTTTAGTGAGCAAGTGTTGAGCAAAGCCAGTTTCAGGTGACTTTGCTTCGTGGTGAATTGAGAGGACCGAGGGATGGGGCAGAGATTAGTTAGGTGCACGTGTCGTATGTTGTGATGACGTATTAAGGAAGTTGTGGGGCGCAAACAGGACCAGATGGATGGAATGGAGTTTGGGGTTGAGTAGTTGTAATTGAACATACGACCCGAGCCTCTGTGAAGCGGACGGCGAATTAGTCCAGTTTCTCGGTGAATGTCAATGCAGTCCAAATGAAGGTGGTTGTTGATTGAGTGGAAGTCGGTGGTGGAGTGGAGTGGTGGCATTGTCCAGGTGTGGAGCTAGCACTAGCTTGTACCCAGATGCCCGGTATCTTGTAAATGGGAGGGCGTCCACGGCTCCCAGGCGCCGCTCCGGCTTCTCGACGGAGTCGCTGCGACCGCTGCGTGACGGGAGCCGTGGGAGCAGCTCAGGTAGACACAGGGAGCAGCAGCTCAGGTAGACACAGGGAGCAGCAGCTCAGGTAGACCCAGGGAGCAGCAGCTCAGGTAGACCCAGGGAGCAGCAGCTCAGGTAGATACAGGGAGCAGCAGCTCAGGTAGACACAGGGAGCAGCAGCTCAGGTAGACCCAGGGAGTCACAGCTCAGGTAGACCCGGGGAGCAGCAGCTCAGGTAGACCCAGGGAGCAGCAGCTCAGGTAGACCCAGGGAGCAGCAGCTCAGGTAGACACAGGGAGCAGCAGCTCAGGTAGACACAGGGAGCAGCAGCTCAGGTAGACCCAGGGAGTCACAGCTCAGGCAGGCCCAGGGAGTAGCAGCTCAGGTAGACCCAGGGAGCAGCAGCTCAGGTAGACACAGGGAGCAGCAGCTCAGGTAGACACAGGGAGCAGCAGCTCAGGCAGACCCAGGGAGTCACAGCTCAGGTAGACCCAGGGAGTAGCAGCTCAGGTAGACCCAGGGAGTAGCAGCTCAGGTAGACCCGGGGAGCAGCAGCTCAGGTAGACCCAGGGAGCAGCAGCTCAGGTAGACACAGGGAGCAGCAGCTCAGGCAGGCCCAGGGAGATGAATCGCATGTGGAAGAGTTGTCTGTGACTACGTGGCGCCAGCCCCTCCCGAATCCACGCAAGCCGCCAGCCAACATTTAATACTGTAAATATTAAATGTATGTAGGTATGTTGAACGCACCCAAGCAACATAAATACCGCGAACCCTCTTGCTTCCATCAATCGTTGCCGAGTATTCGAATGCTGGGACGTTTTCATCCATTGGTCTATACACCCTATACGGTGTAGTTTTACACAGAGGCTTTCACGGCCTGCATTTCTCATCATAATGATGTCAGTTTTTACTCGAACTTTCCACCAACCCACCGAGCCATTCCAGTTTTTTGCCGAAAACCTGAAATCGCGTGGCACATGTGGCCCAATCTCTGCCTCCCCACGTGGCTGTTTGTGTTTTCCCCCCGTGCGACATCCCTGCGCGTTAAGAACCTATGGCGTGTTGACAACGCGCTTTGCATAAGTATGACATTGATGTGGTGCCTCCGTTTTGCGTAACCTCGGCCGTTGGGAGATTAGCAATCTCTCTCTCCCGTCCCCTCCCCTTGAGTCAAGAGTTCACGAGACGTTTCCCGAGCGTACAGCACGGCACTGCATTACTGATACGTGTATTAACATTCAACCGACACGTACAGAACGTGCGCTGAACACACATTTAATATGCAATAGAGCTGCTTATGGTAGAAATGCAAGTACAACAATAAACACAACTGTGGCTCTTGATTCTTGTTTTTTTTGTCAATGGAAAATATAGAGAATTGCCTCGATCTACGTGAAGGCCGAGAGGTCATCGATTGTGGTGATTGGGTCAAGAACCACGGAGTGGTGGTGGTGTGGGCTGTCCATTCTGTCCTCAATGAAATCTGTAAATAAGGAGAAAAACCCGTTATAATTGTAACCGAATAATAGCGCATGCCGGGATAACCATACATTTCAAACAATAACACATTCCTGCGGAGGGAGCTGGTAGGAACATTGGATTGCTCGGTCAATGGCCAGGGTCAATGGTGGCACCAGGTGGTGTATTCCGCAAATATGCCCGACTGTGAGGGCGGGCACAAGCCGGCGTGAGTAGGTTAAATGTTGAGTTTTATAAGGGCACCACG
Source organism: Petromyzon marinus (assembly GCF_048934315.1). Taxonomy (NCBI): domain Eukaryota; kingdom Metazoa; phylum Chordata; class Hyperoartia; order Petromyzontiformes; family Petromyzontidae; genus Petromyzon; species Petromyzon marinus. The sequence goes on from NC_133715.1 coordinate 4,097,374, forward strand.
GGGTGACCAGCCCCTCCCCACCCAGCCCCACCCCTCCCACCCCCACCCAGCCCCACCCTCCCCTCCCCACCCAGCCCCTCCCCACCCTCCCCAACCAGCATCTACCCACCCTCCCCTTCCCACCCAGCCCCACCCTCCCCACCCAGCCCCACCCCTCCCATTTTTGGATGCACGACGGACGGACGGACACAATAGTCCCCTGTGGGCTGGTGGAGGTTCCTACCAGTAAAAACTCGGTGTGAAAAGCACTCCGTTTTCCGTGCATTGTGCAACAACAACAAAACCCATCAGCAGTTCCTGAAGAAGTGCATTGTGGTCCTCTTGTCTTGGGTCCATCCATCACGATCAACGTATCGGTCACGTTTGCTCAAATTTCACGTTGATGGTGACCCAAGACAAACAGGACCATGTTTGGTTGTTATGCTGTCAGACTTCTCCGTGGAGCTCGGCTGAACGAGGAGGTTCCAGTGGGCATGCCCAGATTGCAGTCAATTCCTCGGTTTTTTTTTGCTCTGCCTTCATTGTTTCACGTTTCCCATGTTGGCCCCCGCCACTTCGCATATTCCTCCCTTGTGTTTTTGCAAGTCGCTATGAAGAAGGCAATGGGTCCTTCTTCGTAGCACGTGAAAGTGAAACATCGGCATTTATTGAGCGCTTAAATGTAACACTTTCTCGGAGATAATTATTCGGTGATGCTGCTACAGCATTGGCAGTGACGTACGCGTGTCATGTCACCTGCATGTTGCGAAATATAAACAGTAGGAGAAGATGTTGACAATCGTCTATATTTTGTACCCAGAATGGGTAACACAATTAAAAAAAACAATCCTTCACAATTGTAACAACCAGATTTCATTGAGGACAGAATGGACAGCCCACAACACCACCACTCCGTGGTTCTTGACCCAATCGTCTTTTGGCATCATCTGGTCGAGCACCAATTGGGTCGAGGCTCAAAAGAAAGCCGTCCCTTGGTGTGGACCAATCAGTTTCAAGGACAATGCATATATTATCATAGTATGTTTTTTGATTGCATTTTGACTGCAGGTATTGTGGTTAATGCAGACATGAATCCTTGTAAAAGGTTTCAGTTTTGTTGCCAGAAAAAAGGGGAAAACCCCTATTATTAAATGATGATGAAATAGGTAACCTGTTGTTTACACTCCTAAACCTATTTATCATTTAACTTCCGATGGAGCTCTCACAAACCAGCCACTCCCTGTCCTCTCCAGGTTTAACTGCATTCCAACTGCCAACTCACCCCTTTGTATATCGACTCTCCTACTCCTACATTGCCCCAACTGACAGCTTCGTGGCTGCCCGTTAACTGCCCCCAACTGACAGCCTCGTGGCTGCCCGTTAACTGCCCCCAACTGACAGCCTCGTGGCTGCCCGTTAACTGCCCCCAACTGACAGCCCTCGTGGCTGCCCGTTAACTGCCCCCAACTCACAGCCTCGTGGCTGCCCGTTAACTGCCCCCAACTCACAGCCCCGTGGCTGCCCGTTAACTGCCTCCAACTCACAGCCTCGTGGCTGCCCGTTAACTGCCCCCAACTCACAGCCTCGTGGCTGCCCGTTAACTGCCCCCAACTCACAGCCTCGTAGCTGCCCGTTAACTGCCCCCAACTGACAGCCCTCGTGGCTGCCCGTTAACTGCCCCCAACTCACAGCCCCGTGGCTGCCCGTTAACTGCCCCCAACTCACAGCCTCGTGGCTGCCCGTTTACTGCCCCCAACTCACAGCCCTCGTGGCTGTCCGTTAACTGCCCCCAACTGACAGCCCACGTGGCTGCCCGTTAACTGCCCCCAACTGACAGCCCTCGTGGCTGCCCGTTAACTGCCCCCAACTCACAGCCTCGTGGCTGCCCGTTAACTGCCCCCAACTCACAGCCCCGTGGCTGCCCGTTAACTGCCCCCAACTCACAGCCTCGTGGCTGCCCGTTAACTGCCCCCAACTCACAGCCTCGTGGCTGCCCATTAACTGCCCCCAACTAACAGCCTCGTGGCTGCCCATTAACTGCCCCCAACTACCAGCCTCGTGGCTGCCCGTTAACTACCCCCAACTAACAGCCTCGTGGCTGCCCGCTAACTGCCCCCAACTGACAGCCTCGTGGCTGGCCTGAAAAGGACACATAATAGGCAATGTGTCAGGCAATATCCCTTCTTCAGCACATAGAGAAGCCACTATACGGATCATTGCTCTAAACGTCATCTTTTTTTATATTTTCCTTTTCAGGCCACACACACAGCGTTATTGACATGAAATATGTTGCGTTTGCTGCTGTTAGCTGTTGCTTGTGTGCCACTGCCAACGCATCAGCAGCATCACCAACTAATTAGCATCCGCAATATTGTTACCTTGAAGCAGGGAAATAAATGCGCGTTCGTATCCTTATTTTCGCCACGTGCGATGCAATCGGGGCGACCACACAACATCCATCGTCCGTTCCCCTTCCCCTTTTTGCCGCGATGCCCGCAAGCCGAAGCGCCGCTGACGCCCAATGACCCCAAGCACCGAGCGCCAAATCGCCCGTTCTGCGTCGGAGGCTTCCCCGTTCTGCGTCGACCTCTGGGGAATCCCACGCCGACATCCCATCTCGTTGTTCACCCGTCCCCATCGGCGCAGTGTGACTTCTGTATTTGGGGCAGGGTGTGGGGGAGAGCAGGGGAGAGCGCCTTATCCTTCACATTAGGAATCGCGGGTGCATAGAATTAATGTATTTTTCATCTTAATTGTAAACTACTGGAAATAAATGACTGACTTCCCCCCCCCCGTGCCCCCCTCCCCAAACTCCGCCCATTCCTGGCCTCCTCCCTCCTGTACTGCCAGCGGGCGTTCGACACTTTTTAGAGTATTTGGCTACTGGCTATAAATGCCCACAGGATGATAAGCCACTTCGTTGAGCGATCATTTGTGGCCAGGTCGCTTATAAAAAAAAGAGAGCTGTACAGCTCAGTGGGGCCTTACCTGTTAAAATTAAACATAATCATCACAACCTCATTATGCGAACACAACCTTATTGCCGCGTTCCACGTCCAACTTCGCTTTACGCCCTCTCCACCTGCACATGAAACATGTGCCAAGTCACAATTACGTTTTTTAAATTTACATTTAATGACCTCAACACTGCAGAATCAAGGTGTGATGTACTCGTTACGCGTCACCACAAGCTTCGTTGATAATTGCTTTGTTAAAATCAAGGTACGCAGTTATTAGATGCATGTAATTGTTAGGGGGGCGTCCATAAATGACGTCACGCACCTGGGGGGGGGGGGTCAGACATTTGTGACGATGTGTGATGAGGGGGGGGGGTGTTTGAGAAATGTTTCAAATCGCTTTAAACTATTGTCATTGCAGTGCGTATTTAATGTGCCGCTGCACTCTGATGTTGTAGGAGAAAACATTGATAAAAAGTCGATTTAATTAAGTAGAACGTGTTGTCTATATTTATTTAAAGTTGCGCATTTTGATGTGACGTCATATTTCTCAACCTCCCACCCCTCGTCGCACATCGTCACAAATATCTGACCCCCCTAGGTGCGTGACGTCATTTATGGACGGCCCCTTAGTGAATAAAATGTGTTGGCAAAACAAAAATAACGACTCGCTAGCGGGTCAACAGTCGGCCCAGTTGCGACCTCGGTATTCTGAGAGTCCACCAATAAACACATTCTCCTGCGGAGGGAGCTGGTAGGAACGTTGGGTTGCTCGGTCAATGGACAGGGTCAACGGTGGCACCACCACGTGGTGCATTCAGCACAATATGCCCGACTGTGAGGGCGGGCACAAGCCGGCGTGAGTTGGTTAAATGTTGAGTTTTATAAGGGGGGCACCACGGGGTGAGCAGCCCCTCCACACCCAGCTCCACCCCTCCCACTCCCCACCCAGCCCCTCCCCACCCAGCCCCTCCCCACCCTCCCCACCCTCCCCTCCCCACCCCTCCCATTTCTGGATGCACGACGGACGGACGGACGGACACAATAATCCCCTGTGGGCTGCTGGTGGTGTAACCAGGAGGTTCCTACACAGTATAATGAGCAGTGCAAAGTCCCGGAGTGAGTGATGTGGGTGTGCCACCTGACAATATGCCGCCTTAGTTTCCGCCAGTGCTGATGTTGACACACGCCGACAGGTTGACTGGCTCACTGAAGGCTGAGTTGGCGTCCAGGGTGGGAACGGGAGACGGGAGCTGTGACCGGCTGACTCGCTTCTCGAGACAGCTCCGGTCCTGACTGAACGGCTCAGAGTTACCGCCATCCCCACCGACAATCATCATTGTCACCATCAACATCACTAGCGTCACCATCACAACCACCACCACTAACATCGCAATCATCACCAACATCAACATCATCATCACGACCATCATCACCATCACCATTCGCAACATCAGCACCATCGCCACGACTAAAATCTCCACTACCACGACCATTACCACCGCTACCACCACCATCATCAACAACTCCACCATTACCGCTGTCACCATCAGCACCAACACTACGTATCACTATCATCAACATCATCATCACCGAAACCATCAATCACCACGACTAACATCACAAAACCCACCACTACCACCATCATCATCACCACCACCACCACATTCACCACCACTACCAAGAAGACTCGTACCGGGCACACGGAGCATCTTGATGGCAGGAGCTGATCCCTAACCGAAGTTTGGCTAACCGGACCGCCAGGGTTACTGACTCGAAGCTTGACTTGAAGCTTTCGTGACTGCATGAATCCATACTCCTTGGTTCTTTCGGTTAAAGTCACGTGGGTAGAAAATAAAATACATCACGACGTTTCGGGCGCAACACACAATCGTCAATCATCCGGTGGTTGCTTTTCCAGCTGTGCTGGAACTTTATCGCGGTATACACGGCAACAGGGATTGTTGTGTGGTGCACAGCTCATCGCGAGCTGCTGCCACCGAATGAATATTTGTCCGGAGCTATCAAACGGAATTCTCGTACAGGGAAATTGAGTTTTCAAGGTCCATACCGCGTACAGCCCGTTTCAATGCGAGCAACATCTTAGTTTGTGTCTGTGTGTTTGTGTTTCTCCCTTGTGATGGGACTTTGGCGCATGGACGTTGAGGTTTATAAGGGGCACGGGGTGACCACTAAAGTCTGAATTCGTCTGTAATAAAGTAGGGCACTGATAAAGGGTTGACAGGTTTGCGAGTGTGTTTGGCGTGTGGTATTAAAGTGGCAGGCACCACCACCCCCCCTACACAACAACAATAACAACAACAAGCGCCATTCGCCCCTAAGTGGCGGTGATATCACCCCCCCACACCCCAACACCCCCCCCTACACCCCCCACCCTCCCTACACCCCCCACACAGCTGTGCAAGGGGACCCCAGCAGGCCGGGCTGGTGTCGTCACGTCCCCAGGGATCGCCGCCTGCTGGAGGCGCCCAACGCGTTGCGGCACGGGCGCTGTCCCACAGCCCCCTCCTCCCCCCCCTCCACCTCCACCCACAGAGGGCATCACCACCACGACTATCACCACCACCACCACGACTATCACCACCACCACGACTATCACCACCACCACCAGCACGACCACCACCGTCACCACCACCACCAGCACCACCACCAGCACGACCACCACCACCAGCACGACCACCACCGTCACCACCACCACCATCGTCACCACCACCATCGTCACCACCACCACCGTCACCACCACCACCATCGTCATTGAGCGCTTTGCGGCTGCAGCGTGAGCCAGGTAAGGGCGCGTGTTGCCTGTGGGGAGCGGTGGCGCGGCGGTTAGGGTGGCGCTGAACTGCCGTTCTTCGTGTTCAGGTTGTTGTCCAACCCCCCACTCCCCTCCACGATTAGCGCGGTTCGCTACGTACGGTGCGAAAGAAGTTCAACACACGAGCCCGCGACGAACCCGACGGCCCGAGTTCGATTCCCGTTCGCGGCCGTCCGTACCAAGGTTATCTGAACCGGTAACTGGGGCTCCCGTGGGTCGACTCAGCCCTAAAACGAGTACTGTACCTGGTGGGACGCGTAAGTCAAAGTCGCCACTGGGGAGACAAAGGCGGCCGGGCGTGGGTGTGTCGTGCCGGGACTTCTTTTATAGGCGTGCGCTCGCAGCACTTACCCCAAGTCTGTTGACGGGCTACCCTGGGTAGCTTTGTCTTTGTGCCATTGGCCTATGGTCCCCGTGTTCGTTATCCTCTGGCCACGTGAACCTGTGGCTTGGAAGCCAAGGAGTGGACCACGGTCTGCCTTGGGCTGTGGTCGTGCCTGTCAACAGAGACGCTGGGCGTAGCTCAAGTGGGCAACTTTATTATTATTATTACCAATACACGCTTTTATTATTGAACTCACTCCGTCTCCTGTTGCTATTGTATCCTCAAATCTTGTAACTCAATGTTAACCCGCTTCGCAATGTGGTATCGACTGCAAACTTGGTATACTTATATTCTTGGTTCTTTCGGTAAAGTCACGTCGAAGGGAAACAATTAAATAATAATATATCTAAAACTTATAAAATTCTCACGACGTTTCGACTGTAACGCGAACAGTCATCATCAGGTGTGAAAAACCAACGGCAAGAAACATTTGAAAGAAGTGGCGGTCTGTATTTATTTATTTTTAAAACGTTAGCACCACGGATAGCGATTTGACAGTTCTATAAATAAATGCAAACCGTTTCTTGCCGTTGGTTTTTCACACCTGATGATGATGCGTTACAGTCGAAACATCGTGAGAATTTTATTGTTTTATATATATTTTATTGTTTCCCTTCAACGTGACTTTACCGAAAGAACCAAGAATATGAATCACTGCAGTCACGAAAGCTTTAAATCAAAACTTGGTATACTTATGTCATACTCATGACAATACTATATTCTATCATAAAAATATAAATATATCATTTAAAAACATTATTTTTTTTATGTTATGTTTCGGCTTGGGTCTAATTGTCTACGCTCAACTGACGTTGTGGGCAAGCCTCGGGGCCACTTCCTGGAGTCGTGGAGTTCTGCCATTACCAGTACGGTACATTTCATTAAAGCGTGGTTTTTTTTAAAAAAGTCTTTTTTTTAAATATTACTTATTGCCGGCTGAAATCGTAACGTCTCCGTCGAGAGCAGTGGTGTCTCTATCGCCCCGCCATAGGAACGTGGTGTTTCCCACCCGCTGGCTCTGCTTCAGGGGTCTGTGCCACAGGTAAATCGTTCTGTGGCTCCACCACTCTTGATCACCGGCGGCCCCAGTAGAGAGGGCCAGGGACCACCACGTGTGTATGTGTGGTGTGTGCCGACTCAAATGAGTACCTGGTGCGGTGTGTAAACATCGCCACTGGGGAGACAAAGGCGGCCGGGCGTGGTGCTGGCCCATCCATCCCATCGTGTGCTGTGTCGGCCTTCGTAGGTGCTCGCTAACAGCACTTGCCCTAACAGTCTGTTAAGGCTGCACGGGGGATCTTTGTGTGAGTGACACAACAAACAACCCCCGTCTTGTCAAGCAACGTGTTACCTATTAGACAGTGCTGTTTGTTACTGGCCTATTGATGCTCTGAGCCTGTGCTCAGGAATTGTTGTTTTTGTTTATTTAAAACATCCCGGCAGTGTGTTGAATGTTCGTGCACGACCTCCTTGTGAACAGTGCAACGTTGTTTGAGTTGAAAACATAACACTATGTAACACGATTTTTTGCTCCTGGGTCGTGTTATTTGCTAATTGCTTATGCCTCAAAAGTATAGAAAATGTATATTATTCCCCACAAACGTTGCTTTTGTGACCAGAACTTTACGTGAAGGAATGACACAAATGCACACCACGTTTTCTCATTGAAAATAGGTACATTTAAAAATATAACTGTCCTAGTCACAAAGTTTCGTGGGTAATAATGCCCATTTTATTATTATTATTACACACTTTTATATTTAACTCTGTTGTAACCTCAACTCTGTTGTATCCTCAAATCTTGTAACTCGATTTTAACCCACTTCCCAATGTCGTATCGACTGCAGACTTGGCATACGTATGTCATACTGATGACAATACTATATTCTATCATTAAAAATATATTTATTTTGTATATGTTATGTTTCGGCTTGGCTCTAATTGTCCACGCTCAACTGACGTTGGCTGTAATTGGCCACGGTCCCGTTACATCGTGGCAAGCTTTGATTTAAAGCATTCGTGACTGCAGTAATTCATATTCTTAGCTCTTTCGGTAACGTGAGAAATTTTTATTGTTTTTATACATTTTATTATTTTATTGTTTCGCTTCAACGTGACTTTACCGAAAGAGCTAAGAATATCGTGGCAAGCTTCGGGGCCACTTCCTGGAGTCGTGGAGTTCTGCCATTACCAGTACGGTACATTTCATTAAGGCGTGTTTTTAAAAAAGTATTTTTTTAATATTACTTATTTCATACTTTTGATGCAAAAGCAATTAGAAAAGAACACTTACTTCCCAGGAACTAAAAAAAATATTTTTTGTTACACAGCGAATTATCAAGGCCGGCATGCTACTTGCTGGCAGACCGACCTCCACAAGAGGCAGCTGTAACAGAGAGAGAGGGAGAGCTTCCCGCTCCACAGTTTGCATCGCTCAAGTCACGAATTTGCATCGGTCAGTCACGAATTTTCACCAGTCAGTCACGAATTTGCATTGGTCAAGTCACGAATTTTCATCGATCAGTCAGTCACGAATTTGGTGGTAATCTCAGAGGGTTACAGTGCATTATGAGACCTCCTTTGCCAGTAACAAGATATAGTAATAGGTTTTACCCTTTTAACTGGCACAAAAACTAGTCTCCACTGGTATTGGACCAGAAGACGTCTTCTGGTCCAACCAGAAGACGTCTAGTTTCCGCTGGAGTTGGACCAGAAGACGTCTTCTGGTCCAACACCAGTGGAGACTAGGCTCTAGGCTCTAAGAAAAGCCGTCTCGGGTGTGGACCAATCAAATTCAAGGACAGTGCATATTATTATCAGAGTTGTCTCTTTTGTTTGCATTTTGACTGCTTGTGTTGTGGTTATTGCAAACATGATGCCTTGAATAAAGGTGTCAGTTTTTGTGCCAGTTAAAAGGGTGAAACCTATTATTACTATATCTGGTTACAGTGCAGTTATTCAGAAAGTTTCCGATGTTTTTTTGCATATGTGTAAGCAGCTTTTCATTTAAAAAAATTGCGTCTCGTTTGAAGCCGCTGCCAAAGTATATTCACCAAATAATTTACGTTTACTGCAATGCAGAGTTTTATGATTGTTTCACTGTGTTTTTCTAGGTGAAAGTTACTAGGAAGACCTGGTTCAACAAAGGGAGACCTGGTTCAACAAAGGGTGGCCCGGTTCAACAAAGGGAGACCCGGTTCGTCAAAGGAGACCCGGTTCAACAAAGAGTGAATTGGTTCAACAAAGGGTGACCTGGTTCAACAAAGGGTGACCTGGTTCAACAAAGGGAGACCTGGTTCAACAAAGGGTGACCCGGTTCAACAAAGGGAGACCTGGTTCGTCAAAGGAGACCCGGTTCAACAAAGGGAGACCTGGTTCAACAAAGGGAGACCTGGCTCAACAAAGGGAGACCTGGTTCAACAAAGGGAGACCTGGTTGGTCAAAGGAGACCCGGTTCAACAAAGAGAGAATTGGTTCAACAAAGGGAGACCTGGCTCAACAAAGGGAGACCTGGTTCAACAAAGGGAGACCTGGTTGGTCAAAGGAGACCCGGTTCAACAAAGGGAAACCTGGTTCAACAAAGGGAGACCTGGTTCAACAAAGGGAGACCTGGTTCAACAAAGGGTGACCCGGTTCAACAAAGGGAGACCTGGTTCGTCAAAGGAGACCCGGTTCAACAAAGGGAGACCCGGTTCAACAAAGGGAGACCTGGTTCGTCAAAGGAGACCCGGTTCAACAAAGGGAGACCTGGCTCAACAAAGGGAGACCTGGTTCAACAAAGGGTGACCTGGTTCAAGAAGGGAGACCTGGTTCAAGAAGGGAGACCTGGTTCAACAAAGGGAGACCCGGCTAAACAAAGGGAGACCTGGTTCAAGAAGGGAGACCTGGTTCAACAAAGGGTGATCCGGCTCAACAAAGGGTGACCTGGTTCAACAAAGGGTGACCCGGCTCAACAAAGGGTGACCTGGTTCAAGAAGGGGGACCTGGTTCATCAAAGGAGACCCGGTTCAACAAAGGGAGACCTGGCTAAACAAAGGGAGACCTGGTTCAAGAAGGGAGACCTGGTTCAACAAAGGGTGACCTGGCTCAACAAAGGGAGACCTGGTTCAACAAAGGGTGACCTGGTTTAAGAAGGGAGACCTTGTTCAACAAAGGGAGACCCTGCTAAACAAAGGGAGACCTGGTTCAAGAAGGGAGACCTGCTTCAACAAAGGGTGACCTGGTTCAACAAAGGCAGACTTGGCTAAACAAAGGGAGACCTGGTTCAACAAAGGGTGACCTGGCTAAACAAAGGGTGGCCTGGTTCAACAAAGGGAGGCCTCGTTCAACGGCGGACAACAGCAGCACATTGCATCAGAGAATCAACCGCAGGCCGACACGCAAACTGTCCTTCACAAATGTAAAATTAAAGACACGAGCCACAGAAGTGCTGCGACTGTGGCCATGCAACCCAGATTGTGTCCCACACGGTAAACCTACTGTGGCCTGCGCTCCTTCAATGGAGAAGGAATAGCAAAGCTACCCGAACTCTCCCGTAGAAGCCCTCTCGTCGTGGCTGGCAGACCTCAAACTTTGGCATCTAGGTCATGAACACCAGGAGTAGAATTCACAGCAAGCGACCCGATCGCTCGGAGCCAAGAGATCTGCAACAGGGATCATCGGCAGTAGATGAAGATTGTCCACAGAAAGCAAACAAGTGGGAGTAAATGAAGACACAACTCGCGTCCTGCTCGTGATAGCAAACGTAGCACATTGACAGACACCGGCTGCAAACGGGTAGATCAAGTGCGGTGTAAATGAGATTAAAACAGCTGCACTCAAACGTTCCATGTCTCACGAGAGACCGATCGAGGGGGAGAGTAGATTCTCGTTTACATTTTTCAGTTAAAAAAATCGGAATCAAAAATATTTATTTGTACTGGAGGAATCCAATGCGATTTAAAAGCTTTTTTTTTGACAGATGCCCAGTAGGCATTCTTAAACAGGCTTGAGCAACAGTCCAACGCCTCAACAGCAAATACTTTAAAAAAGGGGTTGACACGTTGAATCCCCTTTGTAAGAAACATTTAAAGTAAAAAATAACAAACCGATTCGAATTCAAGCGGCCACGAATCATGACTGCAGCCGCCGCGGTGCTCAGATGCGCGGAGGTGGTGACGCTGAGCGCCACGTTCCTGTACCAGCCGCTCTCGGAGGAGCCGGACAATTCCCAGGCGTGGAGCCAAGCGGTGAGGCTCCTCAACATCCTGGCCAACGGCCTCACCCTGGCCCTGGCACCGGTCAGCCACGGGTGGCGGTGCGCGCCCGCCGCCGCCACCGCCGCCGTCGACGCGCAGGACCGGCGCCACGGCGGACCTTCGGCCGGAAACCGGAGCGCGGCCGAGACGCTGCGCGTGTGCACCTCCATCTACCTCCTCTTCTCCGCCGCCTTCTGGTGGCACCGCGTCCTCGTGACGGGCAGCGCCGACCTCGCAGACCTGCACCGCCCTTGCCTTCCGGGCGCCCCGCACGGGCCCGGCTGCGCGCCCGTCCCGTGGCTCCCGTCCCCGCGGGAGAGCTCGGCGGTGTCGCTGCTCGCGGCCGCGCTGTTCGGGATCGACTTCGTCCTCTCCCGGAGGCTCCACCGGCGGCATCCCGTGACCTCGAGCGGAGGCGTCCTCCTGCTGGGGCAGGCGGCGGCCTGCGCCTCCGTCGTCGTCACGCTGCGCGAGTCTCCGGGCTGCGCGAATCTGCTGACGTCCCGGACTTGTCTGGCCACGGGCTGGCTCGTCCTCGCCGCCTCTTCCCTCGCGCTGCTGCGACGCCAAGAGACAGACGAAAGGGAGGTGGCGGTGGATGGGACGAACGACGCGGGGGAGGTTGCGGTTGGACTGTTGGCACTGTGTGGCCACTCCGTGGCTGGCGTCTTGCTGCTGGCGTTCGGGTACGAGCCAGCAAGGCCGTGTCCGCCCTCTCTTCTCTGCCTGCATGGACTCGCCGGAGCCATCTCACTCGTGCAGCTCGTTCGCCCGGAGGCGCGGTGGCGTTCGGTGAAGTTTCCGGGTTTTTTGATGTCCTAACGATGTCCGTTTAAGACCCAGGGCGCTTCTGCCCAATCCTAACAAGAGCTGTTCTCTGTGCCTTGACCTGTCGTTCCGAGTCTGAAGCGGTGATGCTCACCCCTCCATCGTGTAGGCGCTACCTCGTGGCTTTGAACACGCGCACACAGAATACAGCGCGAGACCGCACGTTCTTAGCCACCAGCCTTGTTTGCGCTGCATGGAAGTGACATTAAAGAGGCGTTCCTAAGTGCTATCGGTGTCGTAAATATTATTCCGCAGAAGGCAATAACTGGACATTATTCTTTACTGTGTGGTGCCTGCAGTTGAAGACAGATACAATGGAACAACTTCCACTGATGTCCAAGCACCGGCGTGAGTGTGGTCATTTCTGCAGAATAACTCAATGAAATCCATAATTTATTTACCCACGTGAGGGCACATTGATGTTCGTCATTACTTCATGTGGATTCAAATTAACGACGTCCATTGCCCCTGGGTTGACGGGCAGCGCGGGGCCCGGGGCGGTTGCCCCGGTTTGCCATAGCCTGGGCACGGCTCTGGTCACGGCATCGGTGGAGTTTAAGGTGGCACGAAATCGCGTGTAACGTAGGGGGGGGGGGGTCTGCAACCAAAATAACAAGGAAACTTTTTTTAATTCGGTAAAATCCTCTATTTAAATGTGAATGACGTCACGAAGCAGTCCTTAAAGGGCCACCGCATGCGGTTCCGGAGCCGCAGGTTGCCGACCCGTGACATGGCGGGAGGGGCCGTCGCGAGAAGGGGGCTACCGTCTCCCGCCCAACGTCCACAACAGGCCGCCGCGCGCGTCTCCTCCACGGATGGAGCGTCGACGACGAGCCGCAGACTGTGGACCTCGTGCTAAACTCGGAGAGATGCGTAGAGCTACGTAGAGACCCGCAGAGGTTCACAGAGATGCATTCAAGACACAAGCCATAGTGGTTTTCGATTGTGGCAATGCAACCCAGACAGACTATGGACCATATACTAAATTCAAAGTGATACATTCAGCTATATAAGACCTACAGATATTCATAGAGATACATTAAAGACAAGCCACAGCAGTGCGACTGTGGCCATGCATCTCAAACTATTGGCCACAGGGTAAACCCACTGTGGTCTGCGCTCCTTCAATGGAAGAAGAGGAACAGCAAAACTACACAATCTTTAACTCCTGAAGCCATCCTGTCAGGGCCAGCCGACCTCGTGGTCAGCAGACCTCGATGTTGTGACACCGTCTTCACGCAGAGATGGTAAACGCAACGCGGTTTTTGGATTTTTTTGGGTAATTACGGACTTCCATCAACTCGTGGAATTTTGCCCGTGACGCCCGTCAATCGGAGCGTTCGGTACAAGATTGAGTTCAAAAAAGCCAATCGCACTTTTATGGGTTGGACTGCCTCACCCAGAAAATCGTATTTACAGTCGCCTGCGTAATGCGGCGGCGTTGAAAATGAGCGCAATTGTAAATGTCACTAGCAAGCCTCTGCAGCGAGTGCAAATCAAGCAAACTACGAAAGTGAAAGAATAAACGCGCCGTGGGATCATTGGAACGTGCGTACGAGGTGAGCCACTCAAGCCACTCAATGTGGCGTTATCAATACATCGTGTGGGGTCTCGTCACCAGGTGCGGAGTCTCTAGACTCCAGGTGCGGGGTCTCATCACCAGGTGCGGGGTCTCTAGACCGCAGGTGCGGGGTCTCTAGACCGCAGGTGTGGAGTCTAGAGACCGCAGGTGTGGGGTCTCTAGACTCCGCAGGTGCGAGATCTCTAGACTCCAGGTGCGGGGTCTCTAGACTCCGCAGGTGCGAGATCTCTAGACTCCAGGTGCGGGGTCTCGTCACCAGGTGCGGGGTCTCTAGACCTCAGGTGCGGGGTCTCTAGACTCCAGGTGCGGGGTCTCTAGACCTCAGGTGTGGAGTCTCTAGACTCCAGGTGCAGGGTCTCTAGACTCCAGGTGCGGGGTCTCTAGACTCCAGGTGCGGGGTCTCTAGACCTCAGGTGCAGGGTCTCTAGACTCCAGGTGCGGGGTCTCTAGACCTCAGGTGCGGGGTCTCTAGACTCCAGGTGCGGGGTCTCTTGACCTCAGGTGTGGAGTCACTAGACTCCAGGTGCGGGGTCTCTAGACCTCAGGTGCGGGGTCTCTAGACCACAGGTGTGGAGTCTCTAGACTCCAGGTGCGGGGTCTCTAGACTCCAGGTGCGGGGTCTCTAGACTCCAGGTGCGGAGTCTCTAGACTCCAGGTGCAGGGTCTCTAGACTCCAGGTGCGGGGTCTCTAGACTCCAGGTGTGGAGTCTCTAGACTCCAGGTGTGGAGTCTCTAGACTCCAGGTGCGGGGTCTCTAGACTCCAGGTGCGGGGTCTCTAGACTCCAGGTGTGGAGTCTCTAGACTCCAGGTGCGGGGTCTCTAGACCCCAGGTGCGGGGTCTCTAGACCTCAGGTGCGGGGTCTCTAGACTCCAGGTGCGGGGTCTCTAGACTCCAGGTGCGGGGTCTCTAGACCCCAGGTGCGGGGTCTCTAGACTCCAGGTGCGGGGTCTCTAGACTCCAGGTGCGGAGTCTCTAGACTCCAGGTGCGGGGTCTCTAGACTCCAGGTGCGGGGTCTCTAGACTCCAGGTGCGGGGTCTCTAGACTCCAGGTGCGAGATCTCTAGACTCCAGGTGCGAGATCTCTAGACTCCAGGTGCGGGGTCTCTAGACTCCAGGTGCGAGATCTCTAGACTCCAGGTGCGGGGTCTCTAGACTCCAGGTGCGGGGTCTCTAGACCGCAGGTGCGGGGTCTCTAGACTCCAGGTGCGGGGTCTCTAGACTCCAGGTGCGGGGTCTCTAGACTCCAGGTGCGGGGTCTCTAGACTCCAGGTGTGGAGTCTCTAGACCCCAGGTGCGGGGTCTCTAGACTCCAGGTGCGGGGTCTCTAGACTCCAGGTGTGGAGTCTCTAGACTCCAGGTGTGGAGTCTCTAGACTGCAGGTGCGGGGTCTCTAGACTCCAGGTGTGGAGTCTCTAGACCCCAGGTGCGGGGTCTCTAGACTCCAGGTGCGGGGTCTCTAGACTCCAGGTGCGGAGTCTCTAGACTCCAGGTGCGGGGTCTCATCACCAGGTGCGGAGTCTCTAGACTCCAGGTGCGGGGTCTCTAGACTCCAGGTGCGGAGTCTCTAGACCTCAGGTGCGGAGTCTCTAGACTCCAGGTGCGGGGTCTCTAGACTCCAGGTGCGGAGTCTCTAGACCTCAGGTGCGGAGTCTCTAGACTCCAGGTGCGGGGTCTCTAGACTCCAGGTGTGGAGTCTCTAGACTCCAGGTGCGGGGTCTTAACCGAGGCGCTTTACAGAGAATTAACAACGGTGCAACTTACGAATGTAATGGTGATGAGGCGAGTGCAATCGATGAGAGGCAGCAATGGGGAGGGGGAGGCGTGGCGGGCGAATCTGATGATGGGTGAATTCAGTGAAAGCGAAATCGATGACAGTCAATGACGACGAATGTATTGAATGAATGGGGAATGAGTGATAGCCTGTAGAAAATCAAGCGCATTGATCAAAGGGTTGCCCTCATTTCGGCGCGACATCGAAACGTCCGTTTCTGCACCAATGAAAAACGTTTCCGGGGGGGACAAACGAACATTCACGACACGTGTTACATAATCCAAGCTTACGCACAATATTTCCTGAACTCGTTTTATTTGTTTTGTGTTGTTGTGCTCTAAGACATCAGCATAAGACATACTTTATTCTCTCTGCACGAGAAAATGATTGGCATCGTCACGAGGTACCCTCTGTGTGTGTGTGGGCGCCCACAGAGGCTGCTGCTGTGCCCATTCTGACTGCCAAGCGCCAAGGTAGCCGTCGCAACAGCCGGATGGAAAAGCGGGCCCCGGTGATTGGGGTGGGGGCGGGGGCATTCACAAACGCTAATTGCAAGTCGCACTATGTATGTGTGTGTTGAACTTCGTTCGCACCGTACGTAGCCAACCGTGGCTAATCGGAGGTGTGGGGGAAGGACAACAAACTAAACACAAAAAAGCAGTTTTAAAGAAATGAGTTTTCAATTCATGTACTGCATATATGTGCTGTATAGCGAAAAAACCCCACCCCTTTATTAAATTAATAATAATTGGTACGTTTAATAAAAATTTCACGCTGTAACATTCTGAAATCACAAATGACCGACACTTCTATTTGTAAGCGTATAAACAATGCACTTTCCATCGACTCAATTGCACATACACTCAACTACATTTCTGACCTGCAATAATGAAAACACTTGTGGTATTTAACTACTTTGTCTCGAAGCAGAGCCTAAGAAATACAAATGCACCGTTACTAGCTCGATCGCTATTTTATCTAATAACGTTACACTAAGCAAAGAAAAGCGATTATAATTACGAGCTCTTTGGATACGTGAGCAAATTATCTCTGAATAATTATCATCATCAACGGCTGAACTGCACATGGCACCGCATACATGGCACCGCATACATGCCACCTATCAGGCCCTGTCTGCCATGTACTGTAAAGCCATGCGAGCGCCATTGGGATTCACGTGACCTCCCTTTGGAAGACAAGGCTCGCTGACCATACTTGGAGTAAGTTCAACTTGGGAGGCACGGAGAACCACAGGAGCAAGCAGGAAGGCAGTCACGTGGTGAGCCGGTTGCCGACGATTTGCCCAAGCTCTGCGGTCCTCCGCATGTTAAGGCGTTACGAGCCAAGTAAATGAGCGCTTACATGTGGGAAGAAACCAGCACGTCCAGAGAAAACCCACATAGCGCGCGAGGGGGAAACTCTGACGGAACAGGTGGAGTTCATACCTCTGCTTTGCTGCGTTCCCCTGGCGAGACGGGATTTGTCACATTTGAATGCCCACAGTGAGTTTCGCAACATCGGTGTGTAATCCACCAACAACGCGCCTCCACAGCGCTGGATTACAGGCGTGCGTGGGTCACCGCCGGTGATACTGATAACTTTACAAATGAGTTAAGCGTTAGATGTTCCTTAAAACCCTTTGCTTATTTGGGTTGGGTGGTGAGATCAGACATTCGGGTGGCACAGCACATCACCCGGGCATGTCGGCATGCGACTGATGCCCCCGCAGGTTTTCCCGACGTCCACTCGACAGCAGGTGGAGGTGCATGATCTGGAAACCTGCACGGCGGAAATGACCGTGCGCCTGCAGCGGGAACAGAACGTCACGTCTGTAAACTGGCACAGACTGCCCGCTGAAGCCACTTTATAATCACCTTTGAACATAATACCTCAACAACACAGCATTCTTAGCCCTACTTAAAGTAAAAATGTATGGCACTTCAGCAATACAATATAAAGCATGTAAATATTCAAGAACACAAATGGAACTCTTATGCATGCGGCTCGTTACCTTACACTATGCGAAAGTGATGATAACTTTTTTTATGAATACACTTAAAAATATATATATGGTCCATACTCCAATACACAGTAACTGCTATTAAGCTTTCAAAATATATATAGGATTTATTGATGATTTTTAGAGAATACATTTCTAAATACTGTAATCATACGAGTATTGCTTTCCCAGAAATAAGTTCCACGTCGTTTAAACGGGTCTATTGCTTTTAGGATGTGTCACCAGACTACGGGGGAGCACAGTGGTCAAAACGAGCGGAATAACCGACGGCACGCCACCAGCGGCACTTCTCAATGCCAAACGCGAGGACCGGCACACTCCAGGACTGTTCCTATCCCCGACACCGTGGTGTTTCCACCGAGGCGACATTTGAGTGAGCGCACCACGAAGAGTTTTCATACTGGCACTTCGACAATGACATTCCGACACAGTGGGTCTCGAGGCCCTGTTTCAAGAGGGTCGGTCTTGTTTGGCATGATTGGCCTATTGATTCACATATGCCGTGTGTAGGAGGAAATATGATATAAAAAAACACACACTCGCGCAAAGGGAGCCAATCTCGCGCAGAGGAAAATCAGAGGCGTTCTCTACTGCCCTCAACAAGCACCGCTCTATGAGCGAGGTGACTTGCGCGCACGCCGAATCAAGTAATGAGTCCATGTGGTGTTGGTGCCGTTCTTATCGCGCAAGGTCATTACCAAAAGTCCTACGCTTCCCCTAGCCTGAGTAGTTTTGTAGTCGGTTACTAGTAGGGGGCAAAGCTGCGATGCATTTCCAAATCGAGTAATCTGCGGGTATATTAAAAACAATCTAATTTGCACCGTGACTCCAGCACACACTTTGGCCCACCCTCTTCCAAACGTCACAGGATCCATTAACATCCAAAGTCAAGCAGAAGGCACGTCGTAACAAAGATGAATTACACCCAACAGTATTAACCAGGGTGGACCACGGGGCTCAAACCGCAAACCTCTGCACACACCCAGCGGCTAACGCTCAGCCGCATCACCGCACACCGGAAACACCAGCCCCGGATCGGAGCTGCTGACGAGCACGAGACCAGATGAGCATGGGTTAAACACCGCTCCAGGTTTTTACATGTTTGACATCTCTTAGGCACAGCGTTTTACAACACGGCTCTTGTAAGAGTGACGTGTATAAGCTCAGCAATTGTATTTCTTATAGCGTTTAAATGTAAAGGCACATTTTATCATAATTGGTGGCGTTTTCTACATTTCAGTTTAATACAATCTCATTGGAAAGTCTTTTACAAGAAAATATAATTTTTTTCTTTTCCCCCGAAACTTACCAACTCAAAGAGGTCTGATACAAACGTGCCACGCGCTACAATTGGCACGCTACAACTGCAATGCAATCCACGCCAGGTGGTAGGGCAGTGGTGTTCCGTGAGTGAAACTCCAAAACCGGGATCTGAAGAAAACTAAAACGGTGCCTTCACAAAGTAAAAAGAGAAAACATTACAAAGGAATTGACGTGCCAATATGAAATACTGTAGAATTCTGAGATAATAAATGTCTTAACCAAATGTATGTGTTGAACTTCTTTCGCACAATACTTAGCCAACCGTGCTAATCGGAGATGCATTGCGTTTGTGTCGGGTTTTTTTTCTCAATAGCAATTTACATCGAGTTTCACAATGGGTGCTCAAAAGGTTTTGAGAATCAGCGTCTTGACTCGGATTAATAACCTTTAGCTCGACCTTACGGTCACTGCATTCTACAGCGCCATGTTTGTGCAGTCCGTACAGAACTCCCACGCAAGGGGAGACGCCTTTGAACGACGAGACTGACTTTATTGTAACCCCTTTCCCCCGATGACTACCGCTTGTGTTGCGATGGAAACGTCGTAGTTTTTTGTTATTTTCTTTGAACCTTATCGACGTGACTTTACCGAAAGACCGCAAGAATATGAATTCCTGCAGTCACGAAAGCCTAAGATTTCTTGTAACGTTCTCTCCAACCACACCCACAATTCTTTCCATTTTCTCCTTAAAGCCCACGAGGATTTCGAGGTCCTGCTTCTCCAGGGAATAAGATGCTGTGGGAAGGTAACAGATGCACCCCGAAAACCTTTCCATTCAATTATAATTTAAAATAAAGGTTTTTTTTTATATAATCGGGAGAATACTGTATTGCTACGGACAGCAGTCTTTCAGCAGACGATTATAGACGTTGCTGCTTTAAAAACATAAGATGTCTCCCATACGATCATTTTGAACAATTAGATTAACGCGCATCATCTGCAAGACAATGTATCACTATGAACAGCCATCGTTCGGAAGATGACTACGAGCACGCTGCTTTATAATGGGGGAAGGATGTCTTCTGCAAGAGGCTTCTGAACATCTGGTGGCAGTCTTCTGTCCTCATGGGTGGGGATGTACTGCAGTGGCAAACCATCTTCCCAGAAAATGATTATGAACGCACTGCTTTAAAGCGGGGAAATGTCTTCTGAACAACCAGATGAACGCACGTCTTCCCAAAGAACAGACGCATTCCCCAAAGCGCGTAACAACTTTTGCTCTAAACAAAAATGCGGAGAATGCGGTATACCCCATGGACGCTCCGTACCGGTGCATCAACGCAGTGGCGCTCACGTCGTCATTCGTTTGGCTCGTTCTGGCACGGAGCTGCTACGCGTTGTGGACGCACGGAGCACGGCGAGACCGCACCATGCAGACCAGCAGGGTGTTTTTCTCCCTTGTGGCGACGCACAATTTTAATAAGCAGGGCTTTGGAGGGATATTCTGTACCGACCGTCAGCACCGGTTGATGTGATTCTAAGGGATGCACGATTACATGGAATTCAGACGCAGTATAATTTCCAATTAGTGCCAGTTACAGCAATGGGCCTCTTAGCTAAAGAGGCGATGGAGACAATTCTGTGAGAAGAAAACTCAAAACCCATTATTTTACCTCCCACGCTGAGCACTGTCCACAACAGCTTTTGCATATTGGTTTTGCCAACAATGTCAGAGTCGTGGTGCCTTAATCTATGAATGAATGAAGAGCAGTACTCATCGCGTAGTGGAAGTCACGCGTTAAGCTCTGGTCACTTAGCGTATTTCTCCTTCGTACTCCCTACACCCACAAAGCAATTGTTTAACGACACAAAGGATGAATCCATGTTTATTCCGACAGCGGGTAGAGGTTTGTTTTGGAAAGACACTTTTCATTTAATTTTTCATTTTAACCGATAATTTTCCCGAACAATTTAGAACTAATATAAAGTGCTCTTATTCTCACCAGAAACCGAAAACTGGGGAAAGCCTGGTGTTTTTTTCTTCTTCTTCATCTTCTTCTTCTTATCAACGTTGGTTTGTTTATGGAAAAATTACTGCAAGTCAGGATAACGGTCCAAAAATAAAGAGGGCGACTTCACGTTGTCTTCGTCTTCACTAGGATTCAAATTCGAACCGCATGTAGGCTTCTCTCATCATCTCGGCGATCTGTGTCAAAAAAATAACCGCTGTCATCATCAGTTCAGTGACACGGAAGCCATGTGCCGAAATGCTATTAAAAACTATTTTAAAACATTTTTTTTTTATTTTAGCATGTAAGGCCCACTGAGCTGATCACAAATGAATGATAGCTCAACGAAGTTGCTTATCAATTGGAAGTTCATAGAAGCCAAATTCTCTAAACACATGTTTCTAAACACACGTTTCTAAATGTGGAGGGAAAAACCGGAGGACCCGGAGAAATATCCAACGCGACCACGTGGAGATAGACACGCAAACTCCAAATATACAACAGGCATCAGGGTCGGGATCGAATGCACACGCTGCAGCATGCCAGGCGAGGTGGTTAACATCTCATCACCGCGGCTCCCAGCAATCAAGCAATCCTGCAAGGTAACGTCGACTGGTACAGCCGCGCTGAAACACATGCAAGCAGCGTGTTGGCTTCACATATACAAATAAATATAACATTCATTCGTTGGCTTAAAAAAAAATCTTAATATGCATATATAGAGGACTGCAAAGGTTGGGAAATTATGGGTAGCCGCGGCTCACCCGCCCGGCTTGCCGCCTTCCCGCTCATTTGCTGTCCCTCGGCGATTTCGAGAGATGCAATTTGCATGAATGACAACACTAACATATAAAACTAAACATTCTACATAAATATTTACGTTATAAATATAAAAGGTGACGTTTCGGGCAGTGGGCCTTCTTCTTTGCTATGGAGAAGGAGCATTTCCCAAACTATTCGCAATACAGTAAAACCTTGGATTGCGGGCATAATTCGTTCCGGAAACTTGTTTGTAATCCAAAGCACTCGTATATCAAAGCACTGTTATATCAGTTGTGATCACGTGACGCTTGGCAGACAAAGCGTATACGTACTACTCGTATTGCAAAACCTCGCTGGTTTATCAAATTAATATTTATTTTACATTTTTGCTCGTCGTGCGAAACACTCGCTGACCAAGTTACTCGCAATCCAAGGTTTTACTGTACATTTTTTCTCTCCCTTTAGGGCAGTGTTATTGACGAGACGGCATTCGAGTGAATGTTATTTGTGCTTGTGCACCACTGCCTTAGCAGTATAACATTTTTGTCATATTAATAATACACAGCCTTTCAAAATCCACTGCTGGATGAGAGCCCTCTCCATGCTGTGTCGACGATGCTGGTCAGTGGTGGGTTGGTGAATGGGGTGGCCTGGGATCTCACTTCGCCACTGATGTCACAACTGTGGCTGGGAATCGAGACCAGGTCGCCAGGTTTTATGGATCTTCGTTTGATTAATGGCCGTGATGCAAATGTACAATTTCGTTGCAACCGATGTGGGTTGAGACTGGATTGCACTAGTTTGAGTTCCCTCGGTGGCCTGAGATGAAACACTTTATGCAACCGAGTCCAATGCAATCGAGTTCGAGAAAATGATCGATTCAGTTCGCTGGGTTCGTAGCGCATCGCGCTAACCACTGCAACAACCGCCTTCCGTACACTCGTATGCACGTGATCGGTGATGCCACACAATTCTAACTCGTTCATTTGATTGAATTACTGTTGGATTGTGATCGTACACCCAATCAGAAAAACAAAAAAACGATGACCCGGCTCAATAATCGGGCGAGAACAAAACGCGTGCAACAGCACGGCGCGTCCGATTGCACGGCGCGACGACGCGCCGACAATGATGCGATCGATAAATAATTCGCTGCAGGATCGTCGCACCCAATCGATCGTTATGCCACATCATCGGGCCGGGTTCGCTACCGCCGGGGGAACGCAGCGGCACCGGCAGCCCCCGTGCGCGGGTCTCCGAGGCCGCCGAAACAGCGGCGGGTTGCATTCTGCGCTGTGGCAGGGGGGGGACACTCGCCTTCTGGTGCAGCTGGATCTGATTGTAGAGCAGCTGGCGCACGCTCTCCTTGTAGTCGCGGATGCGGCTCTCGTGGAAGTTGTTGACCTCGGCTGCGACGGCAAGGAGGGGGCCCCCCCCTCCCAAGTTAACGCAAAGGAATCAAAATCGGCGACACGCGTGTGCGTGGATCCTGTGAAGATTTCCAAAAATGCGTTTGCCCGCCCCCCCCCCCCACTCCTGCCCCCGTCAGTTTTTGAATTGGAGATAATATCAGTACGTCACGCGTGATGATGTCAGTCGGTTACGCGTGATGATGTCAGTACGTCACGCGTGATGATGTCAGTACGTCACGCGTGATGATGTCAGTCGGCCACGCGTGATGCTGTCAGTACGTCACGTGTGGTGATGTCAGTAGGTCACGCATGATGATGTCGACTGCGGGAGCGGCGTGCACGGCGAGTGAGGTTATCTGCTTGGCCGAGAAGGCTTGCCCATTATCCTTGGTTTGTTATGGCCAAGTTTTGTACAACACTCCCATCAGTAAGGCCGGATTTCTACTGGGCAAGTCTCGATTAACTACACTCCTCTGTAGTAAATTGTTGCTTATATTAAGTCATCTTCACGATGACCTACGAACCCGGATCAACACCGCGAGATGCGGGTGACGTCACCGCGCATATGTGCACAGTGACAGCACCACCCCGCGCCAGCCAGCAAAACTTTTTTCGCATATAGTATAAAAATCTCATTGAGAGGTGGGGGGGGGGGCGGTGGTGGTGTCCGGTGAGCGGTTAGTGCGCTGTGCTACAAACCCGGCAACCCGAGTTTGATTCCCGCTCACGGTCAACATCGGTGACGAATATCTTAACTGATCCTGGACCTCTCCTCGGAAGACTCAGCCTCAAATAACTACCTGTGTATAAACATCGCCACGAGGACGGCAAAGGCGGCCGGGCATGGTGCTGGCCACCCACCCCCTCGTGTGCCATTCCGTCCTTCATAGGTGCTCGCTAACAGCACTTGCCCCAACAGTCTGGTAAGGCTATACGGGGATTTTTGTCTTTGGTGTCTGGTGAAGCGGGGAGAGGAGGCGATGGGGCGCGTGCTCGTCACTCACCCTGCAGGCCGAGCGACATGACGTTCACTCTCTGCACAACTCCGTCCTTCTCCCCGGGGGCCATCTTGTTCATCTGGATCAGCCGGTCGCACTCCTTGATCTTGTCGAGTCCCGCCTGCCGGACGGGCGAGGCAGCAACCACACCACGGCGGAGACAAAGCACACGGCATTGGCGTTGGCATTGCCTTGCGGAGATTTGGCCCGCCGGTGTTGGCCTGAAAGACTAAAAACGAGAACTAAACAAATGTTATTTTACCAGGTAAGGCCCACTCAGCTATGTAGTTCAGAACGAAGTGGTTTATCATTATGTGGAAATGTATAGCAGCCAAATACTCAAAAACGCACGTCTCTAAATGTGGAGGGGGAAAAGCGGAGGACCCGTAAAAAAATCCACGCGACCAAATAGAGAGCACGCAGGGTCGGGATCGAAAACCAACGACCTCCTGTCTACCTGGCGAGGTAATTAACATCTAGCCACTCCAGCACCACCAGTCGTGGCCAGACAGCCTGGCGGATGGCCGCTGTATGGTTCCAGCAGACATGTGAACGCGCGTTGCTCTTTTAGATCAAATCAGGGTTAGCTGCTCAATGTTGATGAGAAGTTGTTTTTTTATGATGAAGGTAATGGTACACATGTCTGCGAGGATGTTAAGTAAATTTTGATTTAAAGCTTTCGTGACTGCAGGGATTCATATTCTTGGTTCTTTCGGTAAAGTCACATAGAAGAGAAACAATGAAATAATACAAATATAAAACAATAAAATTCTCACGACGTTTCGACTGCAACACAAGCAATCATCATCAGGTGTGAAAAACCACAGCAAGAAAATTTGAAAAAAGTGGCGTTTTTTTATTGTTTCCCTTCTACGTGACTTTACCGAAAGAACCAAGAATATGATGTTAAGTAAGTTTGTGTACAGGTGGAGTGTTCTTCCTTTAAATGCATGGACTCTCTCTGCAAACTCCAATTTCCTTCCATATGTAAACACAATCAACATGGAAATGGCCAAACATCTCAAGCGAGGGAGTCTTGAGAGTCAGCAAGGTCGTCAATGGTCGACAAAGAAATAATAATTTTAATTTGTATCGCGCTGCGTGGTAGTCACTCACTCTCGGTGAGCCAGTGTCAAATACACCTCCCCCCCAAGTTCTGCGGTCCTCTATATATTAAGATTTTTTCAGCCAATTAATGAGTGTTTATATATGGGAGGGGGTAACGCTCTATCCCATGTAGATTGAACAGAAGCTTTTAGTTCACACTTGCTGTATCGCTTTCTCCTGGCAAGCCGGGGAATGGCACCTCAACTCCCATGGGAAGGTAATTTCGCAACATCTGTCTGTGTTCCAGAATGGAATACAGGCGTGCATAACCACCATCGCCCAGCTAAAATGATCATTCCTGTGGGAGAAAAGCACCTTTTGAATGGAGAGAATTTCAGGAAAGCCAGACAGGAGACTCTTGTATTCACAGCTGGAGTCCAGGAAGAGACGAAGATCCATCTTGGACTGGAGAAACACACCACAAGTGCGCTTGCTATTATATCAAGACATCATCACTCACTTCTCCTAAAGACATCAACTCCAATTGAAATGTGGATGCTCAATTTACGATCGCGACTCAAACCGTATCCGCATGAAGAATCATCATCAGCCATGATTTCTCCACTGCTGGATGAAGGGCTCACCAAGCCGTCGCTGTCTTTCGCAATGTTTTATACAACTCGTGACAATGGAATTATAAGCCTAACGCTAACCCAAGCAACAACCTCATGGCCCACAATAGCCTTAGCAACAATAAAACAATAACCATAACCACAATGCAAGTAACGTCGTTTTTTTGACAATAATCATAGCACTAACCTGAAAATGACAACACCGAAACCCAAAACTAGCCCTTATGTTCATATCACCTATAACTCTAATGAAATCACTTACACGAGCACCGACACAGAGCTACATTATAATCTAACAATCATTCCCATTATTGTGAAGAATATAAGTAACAAGGAGACATGCGTCTCCTTCATATATCTGTCTCTCCACGTAAAACAAATTACGGTCATTTTTTTTACACAACCCATTATTCACACAGCCTTTTGGGAGTGCACAAATTCAGCAGCGTTGATTCAAGACGAGCAAGGCTCTGGACCGGTCTAGAGTTTTGCTTGCACACGGCTGAATCAATGTCGCTGTAATTATGCACTCCAAGAAGGCCGTGGGGTGGAGGAGTTTGCGGATTTTTTTCTTATTTTCCAAGGAGACGTATTATCTGCTTATCTACTTTGTTGCATTCAAACAAGCCACTGAACAAAGACGGCCACCACATCGCGTGGCGCTTTCAGATGCGCTTCTGCGGCCCTCTGGAACGCTCTTCCTTCGGATATTAGGAAGCTACTTGAGCTATGCACTTTAAAATCTAGATTGAAAACTAATATCCTTATAACTGCTCTTTGTGTTTAGTTGTGTGTCCTTCCCCCGCACCTCCGATTAGCACAGTTGGCTGTGTACGGTGCGAAAGAAGTTGACGTTACAGTAAACCATCGATTATCTAGCGGCTTCAGGGGGAAGGAGGCGCCGGATTTTCAAAAACGCCGGATAATCGCAACATGATTTAAAGCAGCTTATTATTGCACATTCTTGCTTAACATGATGTTTGTAGGTGTTGTATATGTTTTTATTTTGTTTACTATATGCAATTGGCATAAATAAACATACAAATAGACAAAAAATATCTTACTGTAAAAAGTTACTGTATTTACTGTACCATACTTAGCAGTCCAATCTCGAAGAGACTCCGCATGGGGTGATGTACTACGCTCTTGTTTCAACAACAACAACAACATGTGTGTTGACGATCGCTGGACTGGTATCGCCTTCCGACCGGTGCTCCAGCGAACGCTGAATTACATGCACTTTTCGCCGGATCGCGCTGTATATTTGCTGTTATTTCTGTAGTTTTTCGTCATGAAAAATGTATAAACCTGCAGTATTTTCATTGTTTAAGTTGGTATATGTACTGTATAATGTACCGTATATATTTGACACTAAAATCAAGCGAAGCTACTATTTTTGTCAAGTACACCGTGCCGGATAATGTTGGAAGCAGCTGGATAATCACGCACCGGATAACCGATGATCAACTGTGCACATGTACATAGTGCGCTGACATTAACGCTATCGCTAAGCCACCGATTAGCAGCAGCGATAACTTTAGCCCACACAATCTCACCTGGCTGGCTACGAGGTCCCCAATGTCGGTATAGGTCTTCCCGGCGAAGGAGAGCGCGTTGGTGAGCGACCCCTCAGCTTGAGAACAGAGTCCATATGAGGGTGCGGAGGTCACAGCAGACACACATTGCAATTGATTCGCATAACCTTCTAATGATTATTATTGGTATTATTATATATTATTATTATTGCATCTGATGGTTCGACAGAAATGTCACCATTGCATCTGCTACCGGTCTCCTAGTGATCGAGAGCTCAGTTCGAGGGAGACGGCTGTCACTTTGTGGACACGTCGCCCCGTGAGTAAACTCCTGCGGCAAATTGCGCAACTTCAGTTGGCGGTCGACGTTCAAAGTGAATAGCGCCACCCTCCCCGTGGTCGCCCCCGGCCCCCCCACCCGTGATCCGTGGATCGAACAAATCACTCGAGACGCCGGGTATGGCAGCCAAGAGCAGTTTATGCGAACGCTGTCGCAGGAGGTCACACGTTTGGCGCAACGGTCCTTCGCAGACTATGTGTGATGAATTCATGAACTATTACTATTATTATTATGCAAAATATAAAAAAAATTATGACTATTACATATTTGTCCAGCTAAGCCACACCGAGTCCAAGGAATATTTTACAAGAGGGCCCTTCTACATTCCGTTTTCTTTTACGTGAAGACGTCTTCAGCCAGTGTTTATACAAATTGGAGGAAACCGGAGTAACCCGGAAAAAAAACCCAGGCGGAGATTATTCGATTTGCCGTACTGCCTTCTCCTGGAGAACCAGAGTACGGAAATGAGTTCCACATGTGCGTGATTCACCAACGCTCACAGCCCCCCCACAGTGCTGGATCACAGCCATGCATAGCCCCCCCACCAAATTTTAACACGTTCCCGGATAGTGGGCGATTAAAAGTCTGACGCTCTAGTCAAGATCCACTGGGTTTGTGGGACTGAAGATTGCCACGCGCCGTGAACCGTCAACTAGCACGCAGTAACTGCAAATAAACTCTTATTATTACGCTTCCATCTCCCGGTGCGGCAGTTCAAACAATAGTTCACGTTTTTTTTTTAAATCGCCACCTCCCCCCCAATGCCTCTGTCCACCAGGGACGTGCGGTCAGGGGAGGCAGGGGAGGCAGAGCCTCACCTGTCATACTCAAATGAAAATAGCTGTTACGAAAAGTACAAACAAAAGAATAATCAAATAAAATAAAAATTAAGATTTTTCCACTGATCTGTATTATAAATGTCATTTGTGTATGATTCCAAACAGTTTTATAGTCAAAATCGGCAAATTTGCGGAGCTACCGCTGCAAATACAGGGAGAGACGAGAGGTGAGGCAGCGACGAGCTCAGCCTGCCCTCTGATTGCGCAACCCCTCAGTAGCTGGATGGAGCGCGGACAATAAGCGCGTGCCTGTTACTATCTCAGTATGTCACCAATGTAATGTTTGTAGACCCCTTCATTTCACGTCCTCGCCTTCCATACTCCAGGTAACTTATTTCACGTATGGGTATAAAGATATTTAGGCTCACTGATTTCGTCATGAAACTGCAATGAAAAAGCACCAGGGGAGGCAGCTATCACATCTGCCTCACTGAGGGGGGACGTGTCTAACACGCCCCCCCTCAGTGAGGCCACGCCCCCTCGGTGTGTGAATCTGGCTCTGACACTAGCCAGTGCCTCCCCAGCCATTGTCCTCACCGCACGTCACTGGTGTCCACCCAGCAGCATCAATGGGGAACAACACAATCGATCGGCAGGTCGCGTGTGATGGGCTACAGTGCAACTACTCTCAGCCCTTGCAAGACGTACTTGCCAGCCTGGAAGAGTAGGCCAAATACCCTCTGCCAGGGGCTCTCTGTAACGCCCTCTGATGGAAGCCCTTCCATCAGCACTTTGCTCGAGCAAACAATTGCAGTATTGTGCACGCACATTAGTTGGTCCCGAGTCGTACGCTGCTTACCGTGATGGTTGCTCATGCTGAAAGACTGTGAAACGTCCTTCAAGGCTTTCCCCAGACCTCGATAATCCTTGGGAAGTTCTGGAAGATGACACGGCAAAGCGTGAGTAGAATACTACTTCCACTAAGAACTCTCCATTCGCACGGAGAGTCCGGTGATCCCTAAACCGGCTGCGGAGACTCGCATCGCATCATTACACACAAAGTGTTTGCTACAAATGAACCACAATACCTTGTTGATCTCGTCAAGGAGCATAAACCATCACGTGAACTCCGGTCATACTCGCAGCGGATTCTAGCTAGCCATCGAACATAGACGATCACCTCATTGCGTGTTGTCAGATGTGCTTCTGCGGCCGTCTGGAATGCTTTTCCTTCCCATATTAAGAAGCCACTGGAGCTATGTACTTTTTAATCTAGATGAAAAACAAATATTTTAGAACTGCTTTTTCCGATTCGTTTGTTGTCCTCCCCTTGCACTATCGATTAGCAAGGTTGGGTACGTGCGGTGCGAAATAAGTTCAAAATAAATACATTTCAAGGAGTGTCTTCAAACACCCACAGACCATTACCCCCTGCATGCTGTGAAGGCTTTATAGTGCATCTGTCTTGTGCTAACACAAACCTCACGGAGCCTGGAGCGGATAAATGTAGTACAAATCAAGTTAATATATCAAAATTGAAGTGATTTATTGCTCAAATGAGCACTGGGGATGGTGCTCATATCTTGCTTACAGCCCACCAATACAATGATGGACATTCCACACTCCTCTGGCGTGGGTGAGTCTAATCCATTGGGTAACCATTGTTAACTTCCTCACCAAATGGTTCTTATTTATCGACCCCAGAGGAATGATGGGCTGAGTCAACTCCTGCCAACCAGGAATATAACTCGCAACCTTCCAATTGCGAGGCGCTTGATCTACCGCTGAACCACCTGGCCGCATATAATAAATATACTCTTACATGTGAACTTGAGTGCATTTAATTGGTGACCAGGTCAAGAGAAAGGAAATTACCACAGTTGAGAATTAAATTTCACCACTCGCAAATCCAGAACCTGACTCTCAGCAGCGCTGGCTCAGAGCTTAGACACGGGCGATCAGCATTAGTGCCAACATGAGCCAGCTACCCAGACACATCAATAATTATTACATTGCCGCTCTAAGAGGGGTTTTGGTCATCAGGAAGCCACCCTACCCCTATTGTCCCCATCCACCACTAGCTCCTGTCCCTACCTCCTGCTGCCATGCAAGCACACTCCCACTCCCCTTACACAACCCACACCATTACCCAAACAAGCCCAAAAACCCCCTGTCTGGGGAGAAGGGGTGGGGTCTAAACAGATAGAGGCAGGGCCTAGAGAATAAGGGGCGGGGGTCCTAAAAAGGAAAGGAGCCCAAAGAGAAATAGGTGAAGCCTAATCAGGAAGGGGTGGGGATTAAAGAGTAAGGGGGCAGGGCTTAGAGAGGTTAAACTTCCCTGTTGATTTAAGGTGCTAGAAGCATAAAATTAAATATGCGCAGCAGGCGGCGCAGCTTTGATGCCGCAGATGCAGCCACAAGTCATCTAGGCACATTATACCAAGACTTCCCGGTATCGCAGCCTGCGGGAACAAACGTGCCCACACCCTGCGCACACCGGCCCAGCCACGGCGTCTGCAGCACCTGTGGTGCATCGGCGGTAGTGCACGTTTCCAACGGCGAGCAGCTGCTTCACGCTGTCGTCCGCTGAACGGAAAAACTTCCCGAAATGATCTACCCTTTTCTCCCTGCAAAACACAAAGCACACGGCACGGCAGTCATTTTGTCTCGCAGGTCCAACGAGCACATGAGCTGGTCGCTTCAGTTTCCTGAGGAATCTGCCAGCACACGTATGCCAAACAACACGCGGACAAGCCGAAAACCTATCGGAGAGCTGCAGAGCACAACCGCGAAAATCTTAGGCAGTAGAGTTCTGTTGTGTTTTATTTTCATAAACCGAGTAATGAAAGAACTTTGTTGTTCTTGATCAAAATTTGTATCTTTCATTCAATGTTGAGATGTGTGCGGTGATAATGCACACGAGGAGATTATCGACTGTCCCGGTGAATTGTAAAACAAAAAAAATACCTGGGAGTTTTTTTCAATTTCCAAACAGAAAATCAATTAATTGACAGAAGGATTAATATTCAAAAAGCAATTGTTTTTTTTTAATGCCAGCGATTCCCATGCCATGTTGGTCATTGGAGTTACTTAACCATACAGTAGAACCTCAGAGATCGAACACACCAGAACTTGAACAAATCGGTGTTCGAACGAAATTTACGAAAAAATTTTGCCCCCGGAAACCGAACGAAATTCGGAGGCCGAACGGGCAATCGCGACTTGAAAGAACCTGTACGGCTGAGACGCGTATGGCCAGCAGCGTGCATGACGCTTGCCCAGACAAAGGGGACTCCCCTTCCAAACAATAACACCACCACCTCCTCACCACCTTCCACTCAAGCCATCAACTCTCCTTACTACAGGTAAAGTGAAGTTCAATGTTCATTAATTTCATTTATTCCATATATTTATTCATTTATTCCATTTATTTATTGTGTTTCTTGTTTTTTTGTATGATTTTATGCATGTAATTACTGTAAACTTCGTGTAAAAATGCTTTATGAGAGATTTCTTGTGTCTGGAACCAATTAATGTAATTTACATTAATTCTAATGGGGAAAATTAATTCGGTGTTCGAACAAATCGGTGTTCAGATGGCCTTCTGGAACGAATTAAGTTCGATCTCCGGGGTACCACTGTACTTCAATACGCTGGTCAATACGGATTGGTGAAGGTGGAGATCTGGATCAATTTAATGTCACTCGCTGTTTAAGTTAGCCATGGTCCGGAATTTTATTCAGGTCATTGTTTTCATAGTTCGGTGCATTGGCCACTGCACAACCGCTCCACTTCCTTGCAAAGATGAACGTTTCCCAAATCCCAAGGTCATGTTTTACCGACGAGCCTCCCGTGAGGTTCAGGCTGCTGGACCGATTGCCCCGTTTGAACGGGGGGGGGGGGGGGGGGGGCTCACAGAAAACCTTCCTCAAGAGATTCCACCAGCCCGTGGACTTAATTGTCTCCCTGTAGTGATCACAGCGTTCTCGCAGGGTCTCACTCACATCTCATCTGAGTGGAATTCCACGGCGTTGAACATTTCAAGTTTAGAGAATATCGCTCCCCCGACTGCATCATCCTTCTCCGCACGTCTCTTGCCTTCCTTCCACTCCTGGTGGTGAACACATGTAATGAGAAACCACTTCGTCACCGTCATCATCATCATCAACATTATCGTCATTGTCATCGTCGTGCATTCTGTAGGTTTACAAGCACAGGTCTCACGGAGCTGGTTTATGTGAAGTTGATATTTCAATTTCAACAACCACCTATCAATTTATATAGAATTAACTCACCCAAAGCCAGATCCACACCTGCACAACTAGATCGCTGAGCAAATCAATGCTTGAAAATGTAATCTGTCTCAACTTGTGAGCAACTGGTTACAAAACTCTCACAACCAGTTGCAGAGGCGTTCACATATAAGCAATTCAGTTGCATGCAACTAAGTTGTACAACTGACCACTCAGATGTCAATCCGGCTTAAGGGGGTTGACTCTAATTCAATGTGCCGAGACGCCATGCGTGTCGTGTCAAAGGCTCGCTGACACGGAGTCATTGGACAGGCCCCAAGACTCATAGGCTAAATGACTCTGGTGGATGGCAGACGCACCTCCAGCAGCCTTGGGGGTGGGTGCCTATCGAAGACAGGCATAGCATGTGCTGGGCAGTGCCTTACCATGAGGGTGCTGCTAAAGAATAGCTTTCTATAGCAACGTCTGGTAATTCAAAGGAGACGGATGTTCGTTATTGGAAAGCGTTGCCCGCCGCCTCTGGCAATGCCACGCACTTGAGTCGGCGGCCGATGGTCGAAGCGGATTACGAGCCCACGCAGGAATGGCGCCCTCTCCCGTGGCCGCCCCCCTCGCCCCCCCAACAACGCTCAGATCGGACAAATCACTCACGACACCGGAACGACGGCGAGAGCAGCCTTTGCCAATGATGCCATAAGAGGTCATGCGGTCGGTGAAACGGTCCTTTGCTAATAAGTTCGACTTTTAACGCGCCGCCGACGCACAGTGTTCAGAGGCGCAAGGAAGGCAGCAGCCACGCGATGAGCCAGCACCAATAATTGCCCAAGCTCTGCAGTCCTCTATTTGTGAAGGTATTAACGGTCAATTATCGAGTGTGTACATGTGGGAGAAAACCGGAGCGCCCGTAGAAAGCCCAGGCTCGCAAGGGGGCAACACTCTGTCCCGTACAGACAGAACGGGCAGAGTTCACATTTTAATGAATGCAAACTTTGGAGTGATCGTGGCTGATAAAAAAAAAAAATGTGTACAGAAACAAAACATTGTAAAAAGTTCAATGAGTAACGATAATGACAACATGACAATAATTCAACCCAACGGACGGCGCAATTGTGGTGGCTCTGGTATCGTGCGGCACCCCTAGCCCCGAGCGAGCGACCTTCTCGGTGGCGGCGTGCAGGAAGTGCTTGAAGACTGAGCTCGAGGACAGGATGGGGTGAAGGCAGATGCGCGACATCCACGCCTGGAGTCGCTCCATCCTCAACGCCACAAAGTCGTCCTCAAAGCGCCCTGCGTGTCGGGATGTGGCGGCGGATTAGGTGGAGATTGGGGGGGCACGGGGTGGGGGGGGGGCACAGGAGTGAGGGGGGGCAGGGTCGACATGGCTCCGGCTCGTCGTGTCGTGTGAAACCGGCGAGGCCGATCGCCTTGCGGGGGTGGTGTGCGAAACCTCGGAGTGGTCACCCATCCCAAGCTAACGCTCCCATTGCTTTTGTCTGACCTTGTCAATAATTTAATGTTTTATTGTACGATGTCCTTTTCTCCTTCTTTTCATAATCTTTTCACAGATGATGATGATGACATGCCGAGGGCAAGAGGCATGCTGGGAGCACTCACCTGCCACCTGCTTGTCGGGGAGCGACGGGATGAGAATCATAGCCGAGAACTTGCTTATCAGCCGCTCCAGCAGCCAATCAAAATGTTTGTAGCGTCGGGACACGGGTTTTAGGGTGTCCTGTAGGGTCAGGCACGGGGTCAGAGTTAGTGCAGTGAGGCAGCACCTCCTGAAGACCGAGGTTACAGCTCTAGGGCTGGGTTTCCCTCAGTGATAAGCATGGTTGGCTACGTACTGTGCGAAATAAGTTCAACATACATGCATACATAATGTCCGTATCAAGATATCGAGGTAATATGTTTTACATTTTTGCGCTAGAGGCAGGTCCACACCTCTTTTGGCCGGGGTTTGTCCCCTGTGGCTGGGTGTCTCTGAGGCGCATGTTAAGAAGCCATCAGCTCCTAAAGTAATGGGTTTAAAATCCAGTGATGGATGTATCTCAGAAGGGTGGTCTGTCTTTGTCAGAACACTCAGCTGGCACCTTGACGCCTGAGTTCAAGGCCATCGGTTGACCTAATAGTGGACTTTAGTTTTCACATCTAGCATGACTCCCGTCTTGGCACAGCTGAACTAATATCTACTTTTCACTATTCAGCTGAGCCACGCCAGGGCCGTGTCGATTCAGCCTGGCATGGCTCACGAGACGCCAGGCTGTTTTTCCACTGCAGAAGTGAGCCGTGCCGCTGACGTCACACATAATATACTAGATACTATTTTTTATTTAAGCAGGTAAGGCCCACTGAGCTATATAGCTCTTTTACAAAAGCGATATTGCCAGCAATTATAACCCAATGAAGTGGCTTATCACGTGGACATTTATAGTAGTAGCCAAATACTCTAAATGCATTAAACGTCTAGGGAAAACCCGAAGGACCTGGAGAAAAATCCACGCGACCACGGAAAGAACACGCAAACTCCAAATATACAGGCGTCAGGGTTGGGATCGAAGCCATGACCTCCTGTATACCAGGCGAGGTAACCAACATCTCGCCACTGCGCAACCCAAACGTGTAATTATCCCCACTTCTCGCCCTGCTTGGCCCCCCGAGTCAGACTCAGATGTCTTATGAGGCCAGTGCATCATAGTTTGGTTCCAAATCGGAATGGCAAATAGCCGGTGGGAATCCACCAATATTGTGAGGGTGGCACGCTGGCTCAGCTCGGATGTGCCAGTGCAAAAAGAGGGATCGGTGTCTTAAAAAGAGTGTGTCGCTGTCATGCAGCACACCAGTGCTTACGTTGGGGGTTATTTGGTACTCAATGAAGCTCTTCATGCCGTGCAGTTTGGTGGATTTCTTTGGTGAAGAGATGACGCACACGAGATTATCGGAGGATGTCTCCCACACTGGGCCCGACTCGCCCATCTGTGCACGCACACACACATGCACACGCAATCACATACACAGACAGATCAACAATGGCAACAACAACCGCCTTCCCTTACTAAGTGGTGGCGATGTCATGACAGTATTTATGCCAGGATAGGTGCACTTTGACGCCACTTTAAGTGTCAAAGGCTGGCCGGATGGAGGTCACGGGACAGGCCCAGGTGTTTTCGGTTAACTGAATAAGATGGCTGGAAAATGTGCCACTCGCGCTCCCCACTGCGCCACCACACCGCTTTAGCCACCCGGTGCTCCACTCGTTCTTGTGATCATCACTCCTCCACCTCCCGTTGTTGCTGGAAGACGGCTGCCTTCAACTGCCCAGTAGCATCCTTCATGAGCTTCCTCCATACAGGCCGATATTGACACCGCCGCAACCGGTTGTCGGCAAACCAGACATGTGCCGCACACATTTATTTCCTGTTGTCCGGTCAATCAGATGCGCTTTTTGGGACAGCATGGGTAGAGTTAGACCCACAACTAAGCGGTCATGGAAACACAGGGTAATTAACCCATGTTTCTGTTGCAGAAGAAGCGTATCCTATTAGCCATCAAACAAAGATGGTTACTGCATGCTTTTGCGGCCGTCTGGAACGCTCTTAGTTCCGATATTAGGATTCCACTGGAGCTATGTACTTTTAAATCTAGATTGAAAACTAATTTCTTTGTAACTTCTTTTTCTGTTTCGTTTGTTGTCCTTCCCCCGCAGCTCCGTTTAGCACAGCTGGCTACGTACGGTGCAAAATAAGTTTAACATACATACACTTTACACCATTGGAAACCTCATTTGCCAGTAACAAAATATGATAATTGTTTTTTTACCCTTTTATCTGGCAACAAAACTGACACCTTTTTTACAAGGAGTCATGTTTACATTGACCACAATACCTGCGGTCGGAACGCAAACAAAAAACAACAACTCTGATAATGTATGCACTGTCCTTGAAATTGATTGGTCCACACCCGAGACAGCTTTCTTTAGAGCCTCGTCTCACAATACCTGTGGTATTGTGGTCAATGTAAACAAGACTCCTTGTAAAAAAGGTGTCAGTTTTGTTGCCAGATAAAAGGGGAAAAAAACAATTATCATATTTTGTTACTGGCAAATGAGGTTTCCAATGATGTAAATGCTTACCCCGAGCTCTCATACTCTAATGGTGCATTGCCTTTGAGTTGTGCGCCTTTTGGCGTCTTCTGGTCCAACACCATGTGAGACGAGGCTCTAAAGAAAGCTGTCTCGGGTGTGGACCAATCATTCAAGGACAGTGCATACATTATCAGAGTTGTTGTTTTTTGTTTGCGTTCCGACCGCAGGTATTGTGGTCAATGTAAACATGACTCCTTGTAAAAAAAGTGTCAGTTTTGTTGCCAGATAAAAGGGTAAAAAAACAATTATCATACATACACTTTGTCTGAGAAAAATGCGAGTGAGTGAGTGAATGAAAGTGCAACTTACAACCAGGGGGATCTTGTCAGTCCTGGTCACTGTGCACTTGCCCAGGAGGTAGTTGTCCAAATTCAGCTTCCCCAGTGGCAGCGCCAGCCTAATGGGAGCAATGGGGAACAAAGCAGGGACCTCAGAGTTGCCTGGCACTAGAGCTGCTCTATGCAGTTATATTCAGTTGCTGTACACCTTGCCTATTAATGTATAAAAGGAAATTGGGCAAGTTAAATAAATATGAGATAAGAGGTGCTCATATTGTCCATGGCCTCTTGCCTCACACCATCACTATGATTGTGCTTATTGACCCAAGAAAGCCTCACCGAGTCTCTTTTTCAGCTGGGTTCTGTCGAGTTTTCACAGTCGCGGGAGTTGATTGCTCTGTGCAATGATTGCAATCGAGTAATTTATTGGTTCATTTTATTTTTGGCAAACTTGGACAACATCTGGCACACAATAGCCTGCTCTTACAAATGACGTCACGGGACCATGATACGAATTGACGACGTGACGTGAATTCAGGACTTTAGAAGTGGGGGTTGGATTGGTACCAAGACTCGGCTATTACGAACCCATTCAGGGGGGGGGTACACTACGTCGACAGGTTAGTGAGCACACTACCTCAGAGGGGCCGGCTCATTGCTGCGCGCCCAGGAACAGCACGTGACAGTAAAAGGGAGTTTGCGGGGGAGGGGGGGGGGAGTGAGAAGTCCCGATTCCCTTGGGCGACTCGCACCTGTTGAGGCCCAGGAGGGTGGAGGCCGCGTTGGCGCGACCCTGCCTGGGGCTGCCCTGGGGAGCCCCGCGTTGCGAGCCAGCCTTCGCTCCCTCTCCATCGCTGTCCTCCCAGCTGTCGGAATCTGCTGCAGGGTGCGATCGGGCGAGAGGCTGTGTAATTATTGACAACAACCACAACAGCAGCAACGACAAGCATGGCAGTTTTAAAACGAATCGTCATGTGTTTTTTTTCGTGCATGAGTACGAGTTAGATAGGCAGTGAAACGAAATCATAATCTGTTAAAGCAGTTACATTTTCTTTGGTTCTTTCGGTAAAGTCACGTAGAATGAGAATAAAATAATAAATTGATAAAATAAAATAACACAATAATATTCTCACGACGTTTCGGCCACAACACAAGCGGCCTTCATCAGACAGTCTCATCCCTTCACCTGATGAAGGCCGCTTGTGTTGTGGCCGAAACGTCGTGAGAATATTATTGTGTTATTTTATTTTATCAATTTATTATTTTATTCTCATTCTACGTGACTTTACCGAAATAACCAAAGAAGATGAATCCTTGCAGTCACGAAAGCTTTAAATCGAAATTCAGTTACATTTTTTTAAGTTGTTTCATTGTTTATAAAAAAAATGTTTCACTGTTTGAGGTTACTCAGAACTGCAAACAAATTACTTCACAGTGTCAACTGTTAAAGTTACTTACACAATTTAGTAATAAATCATGTACTTATAACAAACGTTTAAACATCACATGTGAGAGTTGTTTATGTTAACTGGAAGCAAATTTTCCTAATCGGATTAATGGAACCGATTAATCGGTAAAGTAATCTATCACGTAAACAATCGGCTACATAATACCTGCTGAAAACACTTCGTAAATCAATTCTGCTATAAAAGGAGGGTCCGTTGCCTGAAACATCTCTATTTTAGAAATTTATTTTTTGGTTACCCTTTGGGGCAGTAGTATTGACGAAAATGTTGGCGCTTTCATGAACGTGCAGAGTAAAAACAACATTCAATCAAAACATCACAACCTTGCCTCTGTGCTGTGGAGGACAGACATGTCCCGAGGACATGAATAGTTTGCCACAGTGGCGAGATGTTAACTACCTCGCCTGGCATGGAGGTCGTGGGTTCGATCCTGACCCTGACTCCTGCATATGTGGAAGTTTGTATGTTCCCCCCCCCTCCTCCCCCGTGGTTGCGTGGATTTTTCTCCAGGTCCTCCGGTCTTTTCCTCCACATTTAGAAACATGCATTGAGAATAATTGTCTGTGATAAATGTCCACATAATAAGCCACTTCATTGGGCTATCATTTGTGGCCAGGTCGATTCTGAAAAAGAGCTATATAGCTCAGTGAGCCACACCTGGTAAAATAAAATAAAACCTTTACGATGAACACTCTGGGTTAAGGCTACGTGTGGATGGTCATGGTGACGGCAGTGGTTTTACGTCACAGGCAATAATACTGAAATATGTTTTAAACCATTTCGGTTCTTAATTAATTATATTTTACGATGACCTTCCGACCACAGCTCTTTCGCTGGCATTGACTCTTAATACCTCTCACACCACGGTTA
Organism: Petromyzon marinus; assembly: GCF_048934315.1. Taxonomy (NCBI): domain Eukaryota; kingdom Metazoa; phylum Chordata; class Hyperoartia; order Petromyzontiformes; family Petromyzontidae; genus Petromyzon; species Petromyzon marinus. Next base: position 4,136,759 of record NC_133715.1, read on the forward strand.
ATGGTATGGTTTACAACATGGAGTATAACAGCGCCTCGCAGCTGTCTCTCTCCCCCTCCTCTGTTCCGACCATGGATGAACTCGTCCGTCTGAACGGGGCTCGTAGCTATCCGTGGTGCTAAAGTTGAGGGTAAGAATCCACCCATTTTTTCGCCATATAGCATTGTGATATATAACGACTTATTGTTGGTAGCTTAGCTGATTGGAGAATATATAGAGTTTATTGATAACATTGAGGTGGTTTATATTTTAGTTTTTTATTGGTTTACTATATGGTATTCATTATATAGTGTAGTGTATACCCAGTTACTGTTAATAGCTCAGCTTATTGAAGAATATATTGAGTATATTTATTATATTGATGTAATTTAGACTTAGGTTTTTTCACATCGGTTTACTATATGATAGTCGATTGGTTGCAGCCCCTTTGGCGTCCATGTGCTAGGTGCCTCTGTAGATGTGTAGGCTTTGACTTTAACATAGCTATTTCTATGACCAGTCACAAGCTAATCCCTCAGTTATTTCAATGCTAAATTCTGTTTGATTTATACTAGGTGCCTCTGTGGATGTGTAGGCTTTGACTTTAACATAGCCATTTCTGTGACCAGTCACCAGCTAATCACTCAGCTATTTCAATGCTAAATTCTCCTGTTTGATTTGTACTAGGTGCCTCTGTAGATGTGTAGGCTTTGACTTTAACATAGCTATTTCTATGACCAGTCACAAGCTAATCCCTCAGTTATTTCAATGCTAAATTCTCCTGTTTGATTTATACTAGGTGCCTCTGTGGATGTGTAGGCTTTGACTTTATCATAGCCATTTGTGTGACCAGTCACAAGCTAATCACTCAGCTATTTCAATGCTAAATTCTCCTGTTTGATTTGTACTAGGTGCCTCTGTGGATGTGTAGGCTTTGACTTTAACATAGCTATTTCTATGACCAGTCACAAGCTAATCCCTCAGTTATTTCAATGCTAAATTATCCTGTTTGATTTATACTAGGTGCCTCTGTGGATGTGTAGGCTTTGACTTTAACATAGCCATTTCTGTGACCAGTCACAAGCTAATCACTCAGCTATTTCAATGCTAAATTCTCCTGTTTGATTTGTACTAGGTGCCTCTGTGGATGTGTAGGCTTTCACTTTAACATAGCTATTTCTATGACCAGTCACAAGCTAATCACTCAGTTATTTCAATGCTAAATTCTCCTGTTTGATTTATACTGGGTGCCTCTGTGGATGTGTAGGCTTTGACTTTAACATAGCCATTTCTGTGACCAGTCACAAGCTAATCACGCAGCTATTTCAATGCTAAATTATCCGAACCAAACATTAAACTAATTTTCAATGGTACAGTATATTTCCATCATGCTAAGTCCGCCAATTAAATGCTAATTTTTTATGCTAATTCCTTTGTCAAGGCGCTCTGTTTCTTCTCACACAGCTTAAAGGTCGCGGTCTGAGCTTGGCTATGTTCGCTCCAGCGCTGTCCTCCAGACAGTCTCGTCCCTTCACTTGATGAAGGCCACTTGTGTTGTGGCCGAAACGTCGTGATAATTTTATTGTGTTATTTTATTTTATTATTTTATTATTTTATTCTCATTCTACGTGACTTTACCGAAAGAACCAAAGAAGAATAATACTGCAATTCAGTTTGATCTGAACTTCGACCTTGTTGCTGATTGGGCCACGTTCCTGGGTCGTAGGTCGCCTGCTCTGTCCAGGTCGGTGCATCGTCCGGTGGAGGTAGGCTCTCTTCGTTGAACACCTGTAGCACACACAACGCACACCGCCACCCTCGTGACCTCAACCCTGCTGCAAGTGGAGCCACTCACCTGCAAAGTTAAACACAGTACCTGGTGATACTGCTGCTGCTTTCGCTGCGTTGACAGTAGTGCATGTGCACAATTAACACGATCTCAATACATTCGTCCAATAACCACACTGCTGTTAGCATGGTTGGCTACGTACTGTGCGAAAGTTCAACATACATACGAAAGAAAAAAATATGTATCACTAGCATTACCACCCGGTTTCGCCCGAGACTTGGATTCTTGTCTTGGATTAATACACGGCCTACGCGAAGGGTGGGGGGTGGGGTGCGTGATGTCAGCAGGCACACTGCGTGACGCTGCCGCATGCGGGTGACATCACAGATGTGAGGTCACCGCTCACTTGCCGTGCAAAATATATCCATTATTGCGCCCCCCCCAAAATACAAAAGTCTATATTTATACTTTTTGCATTGTGTACAGTCTGGAAGCTACCCACATGCCAAATTTCAAGTTTGTTGCATGTTGGGAAATATGCTAAACATTTCGAACAGACACACATTCACACATTTCCCTTTAATATATGTATCATAGGCAATGGCTCTGGCAATCGCCTTTCTTCATATCATATGATGATTGCATCTCTCTGGCCTCTATATTTATGCTATGAAGGGCAATCAGCTGAAAATTTGCCTATTGTATATTTTCAATCTGATGTTGAAGTCTCGAGAATCAGAGGGGCACATCTATCTCATGAATGGCTCCATGACAAAAGGCAGCGCCATTGACAAATGTGTTCAGTTTTTCTAATCTGAAACGGATGAGCCTGCAGACTGCAATCTGGAAGTGGGGTTGGTGGATCATGGATGGACACGTCCTCCCTCGCCGTTTCAAGCAAGCCATCTGATAATGGTGTGTGAGACGTACTACTGCGGAGGTTTTTGTGGCTGCGCCGCATAGCTGCCCGATGCGTTGTCGGGCTGCACCGCGCGACATTCGGTGTGATGTCCAACGTTACACTCAAAGAACCGATGAATCGGTCTCAACATAGCCTTAACAGACTGTTGGGGCAAGTGCTGTTAGCGAGCACCTATGAAGGCCGGAACGGCATGAGGGGGTGGGTGGCCAGCACCACGCCCGGCTGCCTTTGTCTCCCCAGTGGCGATGTTTACACACCACACCTGGTACTCAATTGAGGCGGAGTCGACCTAGGAGAGGCCCAGGACCGGGTCGGATAATAGTCACTGATGTTGGTTGTGAGCTGGAATCGAACTCGGGGGGCGGGGTTTCGTAGCGCAGCGCGCTAAACCGCTACACTACTGCTCCTCGCACGCAAAGACATCCACGCTCACACACAAAGGCAAAAATACAGTACATGCCCCAGACTTGGGGGTTGACTGGGCACGGCGGTGGTGATAATAGCGGAGCCAGGATTTTCAGGTAGCGGGGGGCAACCCCTCCAGCAATGAAAAATGATAGAGGAGTTGTTAGTAAGTAAGGAGTTGTTAGTAAGGAGTTGTTAGTAAGTAAGGAGTTGTTAGTAAGTAAGGACTTGTTAGTAAGTAAGGAGTTGTTAGTAAGTAAGGAGTTGTTAGTAAGTAAGGAGTTAGTAAGTAAGGAGTTGTTAGTAAGTAAGGACTTGTCCCTTGCTTTTTATCCGACGCGTGTGCGGCGATGACACAGCCATCGATCGAGGGTCGAATTCGAACCGCGTTGTGTGATCGGCATCGCGCTCGCTGAAGGTGTTGATGCCTTCAGGGAAGTCGTGGACTCTGTATACGCAACTGCGCACAATTCTGTGCGTCACTTATAACTGCTTTGCCATTACTTATTGCCAGTTATGGACTCAGACTATTGTCCTATCATCTCATAAAGTCCCTGGCACATGATAATATGCTCCACAGTGGTCGTGCGGGTCGCAAAATGCCGATTTATTACCAATAAACCCCAATGATCCAATCGAAATTAGGGATTTCGGTCGCCACCCGAAATGTTAACCACCTCGCCTGGTATGCAGGAGGTTGTGGGTTCGATCCTGACACCTGCTGCTGTATATTTGGAGTTTGCGTGTCTCTCTTCCCGTGGTCGCGTGGATTTTTCTCTGGGTCCTCTGCTTTTTACCTCCACATTTAGAATCAACGTGCATTTAGAGTATCTGGCTGCTATAAATTTCCATGTGATAAGCCACTTTGTTGAGCTATCATTTGTGGCCATGTCGCTTCTGAAAAACAGCTACTATATAGCTCAGTGGGCCTTACCTCGTAAATAAAAAAATAAAGATAGTTTAGATCATAGTGTTAGACTCGGCCCAGCATCCCTCTGGGGTCAATGGAATGAGCAAAGTACCACTTTGTGGGGAATTCAATGTTGGTTCTATGGAGAGACTCGCCCCTACCATAGGAATGAGGAGTTTTCACCACCGGCTAAACACTGTAAAGAGCAGATGAGCACCACAAGTTCTGTCATTGGGGTGAAGACACGCGTGCACTGTATGAGTACAGTATATATGAACCTATACACGCGACTCGATAACAAGATAAGCCTCCGCAGTCATTTCCCTAAAAATACTAAATTGGCAACAAGCAAAAAGTGGAACTTTAATTTCCCAGTGTCACTGGAAAATAATGAAACTGAAGCCTTATGTTTTTTAGAATGGTTTCACCTACATATAAATGAACAAGCGATTTCCATCTGTGCTGTTACTCGAGTCCAGTAATACAAAAAAATATGTAAAAATAATGACCAGCCCGTTGTCAATGCACTGCTGGATGGAGGCTTCCCTACACCATGCTGGTTAGTGTGGTTTGGTTGAAGGGGGATGCCCATAACTCGTTTGGATATCACTCACCACTGATGTTAGCCATGACTATGAATCAAACTCAGCAGATGGAGCAAGGTCCAACTAATACCCTTCATTAGGGCTGCCACCTTTACCACTGTAGACCCAACCTGGCCATATAACTCAGTCAGCCTAGGTCAGGGATTGGCAATCAAAATTAACAAGAGCAGCATTTTTGTTTTCGAATTCTGTCAAAAAAAATCAATCTTTCAAGAGCCACAATGCACGCCGTGAATGTGAGATGTTGCTTAATAAATAACGTAACGAAGCAGTCCTTAAAGAGCCACATGCGGCTCCGGAGCAGCAGTTTGCCAACCCCTGGCTCCGGTCTATCAGAACTGTGCAGTATGCTACGATAAAGTTCAAGATCTCGTTACAAACAAAATTTTGCCCTTAACACAAATGCCATTTTCCAGACTGTCCAGGTCAAGCCCATGCCTGGGTTGTAAGGACAGGTGGGACAACCCTACCCTTCAGTCAGCACAGTCTCAAATTTAATTTACAGAGCCTCACTTCACATCTGCAAACAATCTCAGAAGATGACATGATGCAACGTAAGATGGCAATCCTTCACGCTGTGTGAACAGACGTTAACCATGAGTCACACAAAAGTGAGACCTTTCCTATACCTCTACGACCTTTACTGGCCAGCACTGAGAAAGGTGAAGCCACACGGAAAAAAAAATAATTTGTGGTTTGACACTGGCAATGGTTAAACTGGCGACACTCGAGAAGCTAAATTAACCACAGGTGGCTGCTCAGGAGTAATCCCTGGATCCCAGTGGGGTTGCTCCAAAGACCTCCTGACACAAGCAGGGAGTCCCCTGAGCGACCCAGACACCGGCCAATGAGGACGGATGAGACCCTCGTGCTGTGACATTTAATGGGCAGAGTGTGGCAACGGAATTAATAACACCCCAATGTAACAACGGTCACCATGGTTTCGCGCATGAAGAAGACAAAGAATTTCACCTGGTTCAATAATCGGGAAAGCTATGGCACAGTAGGTTAGCGCACTGTTCTATGAATCCTGAGTTTGATTCCCAGCCACGGCTAACATTATTGGCAAGCGATGTCTCAACCTCTTCTGGGCCCTCTTCACAAACCGGCATGGACCAGCTTGGTGAAGTATGGTCATACAAACCCCATGAGCAACAGGCCACAAGGAGGCCTTCATCCAAAAAGCGCTGTAGATTGCATACTACTCTATACGAAACCAGCAATTCTGATTTATCCAATCGTAACATAAGCCCATAAGTCGTGCCAAATTGGGCACCAGCCACTGAGTTATAACAATGGCAATGCATTGCTGAAACAGGAATCAGATAACCTTTGTTTAAACCGGACAAGAGTCCCTTGGGGCAATACACTGTGACTGTTTTTTGAAGGACAGCATGGGTGAAACGCGTCACAAACACACACAGCATATTGGCAGGGTGTGCGCGTCAGAAAGTTGCCAGACGGTCACTTCCTATTTCCTTTATTGAATCGCTCTCACTCGTACAGGTGAAGTCCGATAAGACGTTTCCGTCACAAAAGCCATTTTATTTCATGTTTAAATACGCCTTGATGCAACAAGAATGCGAACCTTTGCACACTCGCACATGTCTACAGAGTGGCGGACAAACGAGGAGTAAGGTGCGTGCGTGCCTGTCAGCTGGAACGCACACACGCGCATTTTCAATGCAAACACCAGCACACTGTATGAAAAAGCCAAGCCCATTTAGTCACGAGTTTTAAAAATAAACATAAGCAGGGGTTTAATGATTCAGCTACCCCACCTCGCCCCCCACCCGCGACTGATTTGATCAACTTGTCACTACTTGGGAATCGCGATTCGATTCAAGAATAACCCACTTAACACCGTGGTGAATGCAGCGGCTCCAGGCGGCTTCATGAGCCCTTTACAACATGCGACACTGAGAATGTGTGAATTTTTGGAAATACGAGCACTGCCCACGGGCGGCGCCGAGGGTGGGTGGGACGGAGGCACGACATCAGCGGGACGCACAAACCCGTGCTCTACGCGGTGGGATGCGGGTGGCATCATCGCGCCATATGTGCACAGTGGCATCACCGCTGCCTACCAGGCAGCCAGCAAAACTTTTTTCGAATATGACGTGAAATTATAATCGTGCTGCATGGTGATCGGTGAAACATTATTTTGAGGGTTGACAATTGTCTGTGGGTCCATTAAGGTTCGGAACCATCAGTGTGCGCTATGACGATATACAATTGCAACTACATGCTATATAAATCTGAATTGTATTGATGCTCATCATTATTGAGTTCTGCATTATATACTTGTGCGTCAAACCAGAACCCACATCTAGCGGCAAGAGCCCTTGTTGATAAATATCTGGCAGTTCACCAGCATTTGTAAAACGGGACTGTGCTGATGAGACACTTGCATGGCAAAACCGATCGACATTTTGCTCGTGATGAAACAATGCTGCTGAAATTGTGTATTGTCAGAAGGCCGTTTGGCTGATGAGATGTGTAATTTTTTTTCATGTGAAGTAAAATATGCACCAGTTTCAACATTCATATGTGAAGGTGTACTGTCTGCTTATACCCAATGAGCCCAGACAAGATATTTTACTGGTTGGTACCACCACAGGAGTTCATTATGCGGCCAGTAACAGTGAATGATATGAAATTAGTGGATTATCATATAATTCACTCGTATTAGCCACGGATATTAAGCCTGTACCGAATAAAGCTGTGCCAGCCTAGGTGGCACCGGTTTCCACTTTGGCCCCATGGGGCTGTCACTGGAACTGTATTGGGCCGGCAGGAGAAGCGCGGGGTGGCACTTGCCTGCACGTAGTTCTCGGGCACGATTCCTCGCTTGTTCTCCGCATTCTCCACCTCGATCCAGCCGGTGCCGCTTCCCTGTGGATCAGAATCAGAATATACTCATTCACACTGGAGGTATCCCGATGAGCTATTAATCTCTTTTTCACAGACGTCCAGTAGGGGGCGGGTCAGATCGTTACAGCGTAACACAATAGAAGTGCAGAAAGGTAAACACATCACGAATTTTTTTTTATCTTACCAGGTAAAGTCCATTGAGCTATTAGCTTCTTTTTCAGAAGTCACCTGGCCACAAATGATAGCTCAACAAAGTAGCTTATCATGTGGAAATTTATGGCAGTCAAATTATTTTAATAATCTAAATAATTTAAATGTTTCTAAATGTAGAGGACAAAACCGGAGGCCCCGGGGAAAAAAATTCACGCAACTGGGGTGAGAAGATGAAAACTCCAAATATACAGGCATAAGTGAGGCTGAAACTTTCAAACAGCAAGCTGATATGTTATTGTTATTTTTATTATTGTAATGTGTACTTGACGAGGCACACACAGAGATCTGGAGGCACCACGATTTATTATAACTTCCAGGGCTAGGGATAACACAACTCTTGGGGGAATTCCACCAGACCCCTTGGAAGGGGTCCCCTTATAACTCAGTCCCCTATAGCCAATTCCCCGGGCTCCCCGCGCCGCCGCACCAATCGCTCCGCCCCCGTTCCTCTTCTCTTCCCCCGAGCCGGGCCTCGTGCCGCCCCCGGCCACGCCCCCTGCTCGGTCTCTCGAGACGGAACCGGAGCCAGCGTCACATGTCCTCGGGCCCTCATTTCCGGGCCTACTTTACTCCCCTGCGCTGGCACGCCCCCTCTCTCTCTCTTTCAGCGACGGGACCCCGCCGAGCAGGGCCCGCTTCCCGCAACGTCTCTGTCGACTCCATCCAGCGGTACGTGCACTCACTCACATAAATCGTGGGTGCTTACAGCATACACCCTGTAGGGACACTACTTGCGTCCCTACATTATTACTACTTTTGTTTACCCAGGAAAGCAGCACTGAGTCTTGTGACTCTTTTTCTGGAGAATGGTCCTGCCAAGTTTTCGCAGAAGGGTGCGATGATTGCTACGTAGATTCCAATTGAGTTATTTGCATGCCCATTTCCCAAATTAGGACCGCGACGCCGGCACACGATGAGGCCTACCATTGTCGGTGATGTCATGGGATCTTTAACGTTCACTGTGAAGTAGTCGGACAGTGTTTTTAAGGTTGATGCCGCTGCAAGTATTAACCGTGAGCCAGCACCACGACAGGATTGCACTGTGCTTCTAAACCCAGAAAAGCCATGCTGAGTCTCCCGAGACTTTTGCAAGAGGGTCCTGCCAATTTTTCGTAGCAGAGGGCGATAATTGCAATGTATATTCCAAATGAGTAATTATATGTGTGTGTGTATATATGTGGAAATGTATACACGGTATATAGTGTAGCCGTAGTGTGGCGGTTCGCGTGCTGCGCGACAAATCCAGCGACCCAAGTTAGATTGCCGCTCACGGCCAACACCAGTGATGATTATCCGAACCGGTCCTGGGCCTCACCTAGGTCGACTCTCGCCTCAAATGAATACCTGGTGCGGTGCGTAAACATTGTCATTAAGGAGACAAAGGTGGCCTGGCGTGGTGCTGGCCACCCACCTCCTCGTGTGCCATGCCGGCCTTCATGGGTGCTCGCTAACAGCACTTTCCCCAACAGTATATTAAGGCTATACTGGCAATCTTTGTATTTTTATACATATACATTGCAATTGCCCACCACCTATTAGGCAAGAAGGAGATATAGCAGGTGGTTAAGTTGCATGCTCGTGACCTTAAGGGTTCTGCAAAAAATGCCATCCCCCCCTGTGTCTCTCCAATGTGCAGGCTGCACCAGAATAATGAAATTAAAGACAACGCAAGGCCGTGATTAAACCTATTGTAAACGTGTAATGAGCGACTTCCGCAACACGTCGTGTAGAGGGTACTTCTTCTTTATTCCTCACACTGGGCACAACACAGGCCAACCCTATTCTTCCTTACACTGAGTACAACACTTAGATATTAACGTCTCTTCTGGCTACACAGAGCCGATCACTCGGCATGGTCCCACCGCCCTCACTCGGCCACGCCGATGACGGCGATGGAAACCAAGCAGGAGATCTTCCACGTGGCCGGACGACGGAGAGAGATGTCGGCGAGCAGCGACGCAGCCTGGACCCAAGACCCCACACACGAGCCCCGAGCCCCAGGTCCGCTCCCTCTTATATCCCCCCAGGCGTGGCTAGGCCCCGCCTCCGGCCACGCCCTCTCATGGAACCTTCAAGCAGATTCCCGGAGTATCTCCGCTAGCCGCACCTGTCACCTTTACCCCAGATACACCTCCTTCTATGATTGGTTGTTACTTTAACCGTGCCTGTACCCGTGATTCCCCTTCCAGGCCAGCAGGTGTCACCCTGTCATTACAAATTTAACTACTGTACATTTAATTTGGAGTGACAACAAAGGGGTAGGATAGCATCCGACAGGAAGCCTACAGTGAAGATGGAGTGAGAAGATCAGCTCGTGTACAGGTGCTGGTTGGATTATTGCATCATAAGACTGCCAGGGATGGCGACAGTTTGAGGTAGCCCTTCATCCAGCAGTGGATTGATCATAGCTGACAATTATGATGGTGACATTGTAATTAATGGCATGGTATTTACGATATTCCTTTAATCATGCAAAAATGATAAGTTACTTTGAAACTTTACGTATAAAATAGAATTTTCAAAAGTTCACGCAATAAATAATTATCATTAGGGTAAATAACTTTGGATTTGTTTCAGTACGTTTGACTGAAGTGTGTGGTAGGAATTGCACACACTCGAATAGAATTAAGATGCTGTAATTATCACCGTGTTGGAGGACAGTATATTCTTTGGGAGGTGGCACACAGGTGTGTGCATGAAAACACCACCTGGCAGGCTTGAGTGGTGTGCGGGAAATAATGTGTAATGAGCCTGGCTTACTGATGCACCGCTCTCTTTGGGGAAAGGAAACATGCTAATGGTTATCTTGTTACGCTTGTTTACCCAGAAATACCTGACTCCTTTTTTCAGGAGGGTGCTGCAATGTTTTCACGGTAGGCGGGGCGGGCGGTGATCGCTAAATACACTCCAATCGAGTGGCGAAAAAAAAAGAACAGGCTTTAACCCTTCATGGCAATAAAATAGGAGGCGTTAAGATGTTCAAACAGCAAATAGATACCTATTTCAAGGTGTTAAGTCTGCATTAACCACACATAATTGTGGCAAAACATGCAAACGAACACGCTCTTATAATATATGCCTTGTCTTTGAAACTGATTGGCCTACCCCAGAGACGGCCTTCTTTATGGCCTTGTTTCACCAGCGTCAGACCATTTTGCTAATTTGGACAAAGGCCGACTCTTACCAATGATGCCACAGGTATCTTTAAACGTCCACTGTGATGCAAACGGCACGTGTTTTTAAGGGTTAATTCAACCGAAGCATTAATCAGGGCAGCCCGCTAGATTTGAACCGCGAATTTCTGCAACAAGTGGCCAATCGCTCGGCCATGCCACCAATCCACTGTGTGCATTGTGGATTCCATAAAACTGGAAAAACAACTTTGTACAAGAGCAACGAGCGCTCGGAGTGTAGCAAGCAAATACTCTTAAAAAAGTGTAAAATTCCCTATTCACAAATACCATGCTTCCAGCACAGGGCACTTGTTGACAGCAAGATGCTCCGCATAACCCAGCACGGAGTCAAAAAGAGTGGATTCTGGAGCCTGGCCTTAGGATGACAGGTCTAGTTTGGCCCCGTGTGCCATCCGTGTGTACTCCGCGCCGGATTATGGCGTTTGCACATAGAATGCGTGCTGAGCGAGGCAAGTCTTAACACGTGGCATGGAGTTCATAAAGATGAATCTGGAGTCAGCACCGACATGGAACGTGGAATTTGCAAGGTGGTTATTGGCCTACTGTGCCTACTGTACTACACTGCTACTGCAATACAAACGTGGAATTTGCAAGGTGGTTATTGGCCTACTGTGCCTACTGTACTACACTGCTACTGCAATACAAATACTGTACGGTATTTCTAGTATGATGATGATTTATAGCACTCAATCTTTCCACTGCTGGATGAGAATCTTTCCACTGCTGGAAGAATGCCCTCTAAGCCATCAAAACCTCTCACGGGTTCACGATGCAACACTCCATTTGGAGGACGCACGCGGGGGGTTATGCCATTCATTGCTCCATCTCTGCGGTGGACGTAATCTTATGCGGATTTCCTCTTTGGGTCTGCACTATGCTGTTGGCATCAACCACTGGCTATCCTCCCTTCTAGCGATGATGTGTCATGCCCAAAGCCCACTTACGGTTTTGAATTCCAGTACCACGCTGATCTGTCTCCCACACTTTTTATACTCCATCTCTCTGGCATCTCTATTTGTTTGCTATGAAGAAGAGAACTATTGCCTGATACGTCACCTATTACATATCTTTCCTGGTAAGGCCACATTGCTATTGACGAACGTGGTGTTTTTTTTGTCTTCCCTCTATATCGTTTTTCACATCCGCATTTAAAAATAGTTATTAATTGTACAGCTCTCCGCAGAGCAACTCGCAACCTCCTGCTCTCGACAGCAAGGTCCAGGATCATCGCTGCTGGGTGTCGTTTCTCCGTGACAGCCCGCGCCGTCTGGAACAGAGCCATCATCATCGTCCCACTGCTACACATTTCGCAGCAGCATTCAATCTACACTGACTTTTAAGATACGCTTAGAGGCCACACCTCTTCCTTAAAGGCCCCACCTATTTCTTTTGGCACTCGAGCAGCAACACTCAGCTTGGCTCCGCAGCTCAATCACGGTCGCTTATGTCTGTGAAATATTGTGCACGTTATAAACCGCACTATTATTATTATGCTCCTTAAAGCACTTGTTTTGACATGGTGGGATTTAACTCGGCTCAACCGCTATTCTACACTTACTCATGGCGATATCTTTAGGAGCTAAATGCCAATGTCGAGGTATACTGGTGATGAGAGAGCTTCAGGAGAGAGTTTGTGCAGTTTTGCTTTTCCTCCTGTGATGAAGCGCAGACCACGATAGTTTACTATCCAGTCCATAATTGCACGGGTTGCATAGCCACAGTCGGACTGCGGCTTGTCTGTAATTTACTTTTCAAGGAGACGTGCACAGCGGCCAGTTGATGGGGTTCCACCGCTGACATCGCAGGCCACTGGCGTCGCTCGGTTGTCGAACTTTAACGTTTTGAAATGCTTGTGAAATCATACAGAACAAAGAACTCCCAATGCGTTCGCCAATAACGCTGCCGTAAAAGAAATAGGTGACGCTTTGAGCAAAGGCCCTTCTTCATTGCACATAGAGCGGCAAGAGGGCATCTTTTTCCATGCAATTGTCATCAGTCATTGTTTTAATTTGGTTCGCGTGCTTTAAAACTATTACATAAGTTTTAGCTGAAACAGGCAGAGGTCAGCAAAATAGGCTAATGGCAGGGCACCACTATTTTGTCTTGGCTTGCAAATGCTGTCGTCAATGTTGTTGTTGATTGCGAATGCAGTTATGGTTTTTGTCATTGACAAAATCAGACTGAGAAGATACTTTTCGGCAGGAGATGGAATTAGACAAGCTGCACGTTCAGTTGATTTGGTCAGGCGGTAAGAGTGAGCGGCTTGCAATCGGAAAGTTGCGAGTTCAAATCCCAGTTGAGGGGTTGACTCAACCCATCACCCCTCTGGGGATCAGCAAAATGAATACCACTGTTTTTCGGGGAAGTCAGAATTAGAATCTTTATTCATACTGGAGGAATCCGACGAGCTATAAAGCTCTTTTTCAAAGATGTCCAGTAGGGGCAGTTCAGAAAATTACAACAACAAACAATACAAAAACACGATAGGAGTGCAAAGTATAGGAAAGGTAAACAAATCACTAAAATAAATAAAAACTAAACTATTTTTATTTTATATTATATTTCAGAAACAACCTTGCCACAATTGATCGCTCATCGAAGTAGCTTATCATGTGGAAATTTATAGCAGCCTAATAATCTAAGTTAACAATGGTTGTTTTGTAGATAAACTCACCCCTGCCATAGCAACGTGGAATTTCCACCACTGGCTCAGGGCTGTAATCAGAAGGCGAGCACCAATGCCTCAATGTTCATTTGGGCAGGAAATCATTTAGACTTTTTTTTTTAACTGCAACTCCACCACCACAAGCTGTTTTTTTTTTTCCATTACAACTTTAGTCCAGTTGCTCCCCATTACAATTAGTGCAGCTGCACTGAACTTCAGAGTCACGCTCAAGGGGGGGGGGGGCGGCAATAAACGGTAAGGGTGTTCAATAAAGTTACCGTACTCCTGTGCAGCCTTAGGGCTCCGCATCGCTATACGGCAGCGCTGTAAAGTCCAATGTTACTTCCGAATGGCATTTTAAAAGCAACTGAAAAGAGCATTATAACTGCGTATCGAGTCTGGTCATGCATTCGTGAGTCCGGTTGTGTTCCTCCCTGTTCAGTGTCAGTGTCCGCCTGTGTGAGTGTGTAATGGGCAGCGGTCTGCTGTTGTGTGACGAACAAATTGCATTGCACTGCATTCTCAACGGCGACTCTGTAGTAAAAAAAACTAACTGGCTCACGTGAGTGTTTTGACGTGGAAAATAAAAGATTGCCAATAGTCGTAATGAGCCGGCTCCATCAGGTGGATTAATTATTCCAACGTTTTTAGGGCCGAAACATTTGAAATCGTTTTTTTCCGTTAAAATAATTCAGTAAATTTTTTTTTACGTATGCTCATGGAGAAAAGTGCTTGTGTCTTTCTATTTCTGTGTCTAAATACCTCTGTCTCACACGTCTCCTTGTCCCTTTGCATCTACATAATTTCCTCCTCTCCGTAACTGTGTGTTTCTGTGTCTGAGTCCCATGTCTCTCCGTTTGTCTCTGTCCGTTTGTATCTTCGTGTCTCTCTGTATGTATTGTGTATCCATGTATCGCTCTGTCCTTCTTTGTGTCCTTGCCTCTCTGTGTCTGTAGCTGAATGAACCAACGGCAAAATGTGGCGACATCAACAGCATTATTCATGACGTCTCTTCTGTTGCTAATCCTATGCAAAATACTATTGTATAATGGACTATTTAAGTAATTTGCATACTGTAACATCTGTTCCCTGCTACAGGCAACGTTTATATTCATGCGGCGCACCAGTCACTTCGTTTCAACTTCTCAATAGCAATACCGCAAATTCCTGCTGCCTTAAGACTCCGTTTTACTACCGCTGTGAGTTCGTCTACAGTTACCAATTTTTTCCAAGGCTTCAGCATTCGCTGCCACTTGCACGTGGCATTTGCTTTCAGACTGATGCTTCTCATCGATTCTCCTGAGTCCGGCTGGGATCCTCCCTGTTCTAAAGCCGTTCTAAAGCTGGCTAAACCAGCTCTGACTAACCTCCAACAGCTCCAACAGTGTCCTCTTTTCTGAAAGTTGTCTACCGTGGCCGCTACGCCTCACTGGGCTTAGAACTCGTCTTGTCACACAAGGCAAGATCCTCCTTAAAACGAGTCTCGAGTCTCAACGAGGCTTCCCAAACACAGAATTTTACAACTTGCTTGTGTAAACTGTTAATTAATTCATTAACATATTGATTGTCAAGCACAAAATACGTGCGTCGAATCGTGCACGTGAGAAGCTATGATAATTCGAGTAAATTGCAAGTAAATTCTACCGGCAGCTGCACAATTTAAAAAGGTCATTACAGACACTATCATGATGACGCGGGCAATCATACGTCTAATAATGAAGTGGCTTTTCTCTTAGGCATAGTATGTCAACCACTGAGCACTATAATTCATACAGACATAATTTGCCCACCTTTCTGAATGGACATGTCTTGAAATGCTCATAAAATACCACGGCATTGGACGTACTCAGAAGAACTGACTAACCATCCATGCATGTGTTCAGTTTAGTGACTACGTTAAGCCAAATGCTTCTGCCATAGGTAAACTATATTTAATTAAAATTACTGTCACATTCAGCATGACACGGAAAACAGTGACTTACAAATGTTGCACCTAAGGTTGCCTAAATTGTGGAATTGCCAGTCTCCATTTAAAGCTTTCGTGACTGCAAGGATTCATCTTCTTTGGTTCTTTCGGTAAAGTCACGTAGAATTAGAATAAAATAAAATAACACAATAAAATTCTCACGTTTCGGCCACTTGTGTTGTGGCCGGAACGTTGTGATAATTTTATTGTTATTTAATTTTGTTATTTTATTCTCATTTCTATGTGACTTTACCGAAAGAACCAAAGAAGATGAATTGCCAGTCTGTTAGTCAACTCCGTCCCTTTTTCTGAAAGCATCTGCCATATCTTCTTCCTGCTTGCACCAGCAATCAGCCCCATCCTGAGCCAGTCTCCCAGTCATTGCCTGCCTTTGCCCTTCCGACCTACCTTGTTGTTGCACTCGTCCACAACAGGTGCCTACGTGTGTGCCGGAGCCTCGCTCGAGGGAATTTCCACGGCTCTAGGGTGACACGCGCAAGTGGCGCTTTGGTGGACAGGGACGGGGGAGAGAACGCGGGAGCCGGGCACACACCTGGGCGACGATGGTCAGGATGTCTCCCTCGTTGACCGTCAGCTCGCCCTCAGCCTCCGCCGTGAAGTCAAACAGGACCTGGGCCTACGCACGGGAGGGAGCGCAGGGCGGGGATCACATGGTGATCAGGCAATGACGTTTTGATGAAGCAGCAGAATAATAACCAAGATGCCATTGGTTACTCGCGAATGCCTCTTCTTTCGTCTCAAAATATAGGTCAATCATATGTTAAGTTGGATACCAGAGCTGTTTGGAGTGATTCTGTGTCTGCAAGGTGCCAGGGTGGCAAGATGTTAACTACCTTGCCTTGTATACAGGAGATCATGGGTTCGACCTCGACCCTCAAGCCTGTATATTTGGAGTTTGCATGTTCTCCTCGTAGTCGCGTGATAGGTCACTTCGCTGAGCTATCATTTGTGGCCAGGTTTCTTCTGAAAATGAGCTGCATAGCTCAGTGGGCCTTACCTGGTAAAATAAGAAAAAATTGTTGAGTTTTAGTTTAGTTTCTTCCCTCGCATGGCTCGACTTTCAAATGCCCCCCCCCCCCATCGTTTCGTTACCCAATCTATCATAAGAACCTTGCTCAATTTGTAAATCCAGGGATTTAGGAGTTCAATGCCTGATGAAGGCTCACAGCAGTTTGAGCTAAACGTCATTGTACGTTTATGATAAACTCAGTCAGGCCACCGGTGAGGAGCTTTATTGATCAGAATTAATATAATGGGACGTACAAATAATATCTGTAAACGTGAAAATCTTGTCGGGTGGTGGAGGGGGTTAATGTCCAATAGTTTGGCATAAAACTACCAACCAAAAGCTGATACGGATAATTGCATTGGCTACAAAAACGTATGTTTTAAGCTCACTTACAAGTGAATCTCTAACAGTGGACTCTACACAAGCCACACAAAAGAATAACACTGTGCCCCAGCATCAACAAGGCTCTTTGCCAGGGAAGATTTTGAACTACACAGAGCCAAACAACACATAGCAGCCAGGGCTTAATATATACTGATTCACCGGCACAGCTCAAAAATTCACCCAACGGGCCTCTGTTGAAGCCCTTAAAGTATTAACGGACTTTCTCGATCCAAATAAAAACAGCCAACACATTTTGACGATTACCGCATTTTCCCGCATATAGCCCGTATACGCATATAACCCGCAGACGCATATACCCCGCAAAAATAGCGTTTTGTGTAAAATACATTTCATAGAGTCCGCATAGTCATATACCCCGCATGCATTCATTTCTTTAACGTCGTTACCGCAGCTTAATTCCATAATATTAATACAAAGTTTACATTTGTAATTAATTCCACTATCAATTGTCAACATTAAAATCATAACATGCACAAAAAAACTAACCGGAAACGAGTGAACTTAAAACAGTAAATAAGTAACAAAAGTAAATATCTAATAAATAAGTAACACATAACTGGTAGAAAAGTAAGCATACTGTTAGGCTTACCAGCATTCGACCTCATCATATTACAGCTTACCGTACGTAGTATTTTACCGATTGTAAAGCTTAACAACGGTGAATGAGATTGGCAGATGTGTTTATTTAATAAACATTGTCATTGATTAGCTCAACTAGTGGCTGTATCAGAACAATGAGCTAGCACTTCTGACATCTTGACTGAATCTGGCTACCCGGTATCAAATACAGACCTCATTGGTGTAGCGAATATGGGCTCACATACGCACAAAGGGTGCCATGTTTGGTGTTCATGTTACACACCTGACACAATTATAACACCTACACTTGACTAGTCATGTTTATTCTTCAGTGTTTATGCTGGAGCCTCAGACAGCCACAATAATCCACTCTACCGAGGTTCCTAGTTAGCGCTCAATACACAAACATCCATACTAAGGCAGGTGCAGCCTTTTTAGGGTTCAGAGTTTATACTCAAGAGAGATAAACTTTTATGAAGCTTGGTAAAACCAAGACCCTCTTAAAATGTAATAATTTGTAGTTTGGGGCCGTCCATAAATGACGTCACGCAATTTTGGACGATTTTTGACCCCCTCCCTTCGTCAAACGTCACAAAAAGTCAGACCCCCCGTCAAATATAACGTCACAAAGCTCTGCCCCCCCCCAAAAAAAAATCATGGTTCAAATCGCTTTAAACTATTGTCATTATAGTGCGTATTTAATGTGGCGCTGCACTCTGATGTAGAAAACATTTATTAAAAAGTCTATTTAATTAAGTAGAACGTGTTGTCTATATTTAAAGTTGCGCATATTAATGTGACGTCACATTTCTCAAACCCCCCCCTCGTCACACATCGTCACAAATGTCTGACCCGCCCCCCCCAGGTGCGTGACGTCATTTATGGACGGCCCCTTTATGCCCAAGGTTTAGGTAGCCGGACTAACATGTCAATCTAAAGAGTTTCATATTATCGTATGATCTGAAAGAATACTCGGTGCTATTTCCGCTACGGTTTACACTGTCGGTATTGAAGGCACGGTTGTCTTGAGGCAGATGCTCGGAATTACGTGGAAGGACCGGAACAAGGAATGCAGACGTCTAGAATTTTGGTGATTTCGAAAACGTTTTTTGGTTTGGCCATGTTTGTTTGTTGGAGTACAGAGTTAGACTGATGGCCTTAATCTAAGTTGTCTTGTGGTTGTTGTTGTTGTTGTTTGACTTCCATCCCACTGGGATTTTTGCACACAGCGTTGGTGTACGGTGCTTTTTCTGAAATATTTTGCTGTTTTTTCATGGATTTTATGTTTGCACAGTCACATAGTCACTTTAAGATGTTTTCTTGTTCATGTTTTTTGTTTGTTGCGGTTGCACCCGATTCAAGAGCCGAATGGCTCACAGGGCTATACTAAATAAATGAAACTGAATAGTGGCATAGATATGATTGGGCAAAAAGTGTTCCGGTGGGTAGGACGTGTGCAGGGTGGAGGAGGGCCAAATGCCGGCACAGGAATTGGAGTGGTTCTCCACGAGTACGGCAATCAAAGGGAAGTCTAAGTAAGACCAGATGGTGGCCTACAGGTTTGGCAGATCTTGGGAGCCCGCGAAACTACTGTGCAGCAGCTGCGGGATTTCGCGTAGGGTAGAAAGAGTTGGCGGTGGCCATCAATAGCTTTGGGCATGATGGCGTATTTATCTTGTTCATTTATCAAGGTAACCACAAGGTGACATCACCATTCGTTTCGCAGAATAATTTCTTATGACAAGTGCCATGGTGCACCTTTCATTACGAAAACACACACATGCACACGGTGACTGTTGCAAACTGTTTACAGCTTAATTTATAAAGAAGCCCTGTTAAAGCACCTCATGTGAACACAAAGTTAACCACATCAAAGAGCACAATGGCTTTATGTCATTACAAATGTCATGCGTCTTTGAAAACGAACACTTTGTAAACTTGACTAGTTCCTTCCCCAGGCTGATGCAACAACCGTAAGTTGCATTTGTACGAATATAGCCACGTCTCAAGAATAACACGACAGATGAGGTGCCAGTCGCACTTAAGACGGTGGCACTGTATCGCACGTTAATTCACATCTCTCGCTAACAGCACCCAAATGCCATTTAAAATCCTTGATCTAAAGTACCTTTCCACTTGCTCTCTGTTGTGACTCATTGCAATATTATTCTAATGTGCATTATGATTTGTATGCATGTACACCTATGTGCACTGGAAAAACTACTTCTAAATTTATCTGTTTGCTGCATCGGGCATTTTTTGTTCGTATAGAGTATATGGAGACGTGTACAGTACATGCATAATGATCTGTAATGCTATGCATGGCAAACAGATTTTAAATACGTACCAAAATAGGTAAACAGATATATACAAAGGATGGTGTACACAAGCCATCAGCAGCAAGGCCTTCTGGGAGTGCATGTCAGGAGCATTGATTCAGTAAAAGAAAACTCTGGACCAGTTTCAACATACAACAGCCGAGTTAGGCTTGCTTGAATCAAAGCTCGTGATCTTCCAGATGTTACAGATAAGGATCCTGTTTTTATGATATGAAGTATTTTAAGATATCGGGTATTTTAAATATTTAGTATTAATCGTGACTAGGAATCAAACTCGGTTCACTGGCTTGAAAGTGCAATGTGCTAACCAGAGCACCAACACACTACTCTTCACTAACCTGCACCTACTAGCATGGGTGAAACAGTCATACAACCCCCACAGCCAACGCGGTATGGGGAGGTCTTCATCCAGCAGTGGATTGGTACAGCACTGTATGGTACATTATTTTCTATGCTGATATAAATAAAAATATTCGGTGATGCTGCCCCATTGGAAGTATTGCACAATTAACAAACCAATTCAATACATTTATTAAAAAAAAATACTGTGCGGCCTTAAAAGTAATATAATAGACAACGTTTCAAGAAATGGCTCATATTTATTTTAGCCATGATCAGGAATCGAATTTGTGTGACTGGGTTCACAGTGGAATAATGTAACAACCGCACCAACACAATGTGCTGTGAAGAAGCCTTAAGCATCGCCTAGTATATATTTTTTTTCCCTTTTAAGGTCTGTGTTATTGTGAAATGTGTTGAGGTTTTTTTCTATTAAAATGAGCATATAAATGGAGGATTTAAACATACATTTAATATTACATTTATCCGGTGAGATGTGGGAAACAAGCAGGCGAAAAGATAAACTAAAAATATGCATTTGCATCCCGTTATCTGCAGAAACTACTTTGCTTCAGTCGCTTAGTGGCAATACTATGCAAGACAAAATCCATGTGGTGCTTGAATGCTCTTATACATTGAAAAAAAAGGCCATCGGAAAGATCTGCCGGTTATTTTTTTATTGATCTTATCTGCGTCTTGTGGACAACCGCAAGGCTAATTCACAATTTGGAAACCTGCTTAGCAGCTGCACCAAAGCATAATCAAATCACATCTTTAAAACTCCACAGCATTGATTCAATCCCACGTATTTACTTCATCTATAGACAAAGGAGTCATGTGGTCTGCTTTCGGGCACCACTTTCTCGGGTCTCACGCTGCCACTCGGCAATTTCAGTGACCGCTACCGTATTTCTCTGACTTAAAAAAAACCCTGTAATATAACTCAAATTCCAAGTCTCTCAAAGGCATACAAATAAACTGAGACGATATTAACCATCTCTGATATGCCGAAGACAGTAATTCTAGCAACGAATGGAAGGAGATTTTTGGAAATGGGAAAACAAAACTTGGTATAGAATGCTAAGTGAGGCTCAAGTTAAATGACGGGACTCATTTTTTGCGCAACTAGTTCGGTAAACAAATGAATAAACCTGTTGGACGGGTACACGAGGAACAGACCTCGAAGTATGTATACCTCTAGGGCAGTGGAGAAGAGCAGGCTGGAGTACTTTTGGCAAGTTGAACTTGACAAATGACAAGCAACAAATCAATGTGCATGCAGAAGACAGTTTTAAATCGGCGTATATTGCCTACAATGCCACTGAGATCAGAAACGTGGACGATAGCAAAGACAATGGACCAATTCAACAATTGCCTACCTCGCCCCCCTCTCATCTCACTCCAATCACTCTCCCCTCTCATCTCACTCCACTCCACACACACTCCACTTTCTGTTGGGAGCCACCAGTCGAAATTCGCTCTGTAGGTCGCTTATTCTCCTCTGCTAGGGCCTTCAAAAACATTCTTCCCCTCTGCCTATGACTTGACTGCCCTCTTTCCCACTCTCTCTAAAACGAGTATGCCCATGCACCGTTTCTCGACAGCATCTTGAGCAGCGAAAAACATTGAAATGCTATAAACCCAAAATCGTACTGTACAGACTCTCACTGGCCTTTGGTAAATACCTCCAAGTTCATTCTCATGTCAAAATGGTTAGGATGGGTGGCAATAGGTTTATGATGCTGGTAGTGGTGCGAGGGAAGAAGCAATCGTGAAATAAACTGAAGGTTTCTAAGCAACTCGAGGTGCCCCCGGATTTATATACAAAAAAAGTGATGCATCAAATATCATCAGCTCATAATCAGATTCTACTTAACATGAGATAATGAAGATACAAAGTGAATCAACTATCTCAAATCCGCCTGGTCTGCAAGACATCTGTCTCATTTCAATACATCTCCGTCTCGCTTGTATCTCCTCTCCACTCATCACCAGTGCCATCTCTATCACCTACCTACAGCTCTTCTGTCATCTCACGAGGAGTGTATCAATCTAAAGCGGGGTGGTGTCCAACAAAAACTGTCCACTTCGGGTCCCCCAACCGGGCAGCACCCACCACTGGATTTCACTCCGCGTGTTGACCCAGGAAATGCCCACAGAGTCTCATGATTTTCAGCAGGAGGGTAACTTTACTGCCGGGGTTTCACAGTAAGGTGATGACTGCCATGTAAATTCCAAACGAGTTCTGTAATTTGCCGGGGGGGGGGGGGGGGGTAATATTTGAAATGTGGCAAGCATTTGGAGGCCATGCCGCTGGCACGCACACAATGCCATATTCTTGCGAATGCCATCATCGGTTCTGCAACGTCCACCTTGAAGAAAACACGGCGTGCTGTGTTTTAAGAGTGTTACGGTTAATACACACAGTAGGTATTAATCAGGGCGACCGCTGGCTTTCGAACCGCGGTCCTCTAAAACCGCTAGGGCCATGCCACACCGCCCGCCGCTGGTGGTGGTGTTGTTGCGAGTGTAGTTAGCGGTAGTGTTTAGCACAGCGAGTGTAGTTAGTGACGGTCGAGTGAGTTTGGCTGTAGTTTTACTGTTTGCAGCGACTGCTCACGAACACTGAGCCATGGAGGCCATTGTGGTGACATCATCATCATCACAACCACCACCATCATCATCATCACAACCACCACCATCATCACAACCATCATCATCATAACCACCACCATCATCATCACAACCACCACCACCATCATCATCACCACCACCACCATCATCATCACCATCATCATCAGCACAACCACCACCATCATCATCACAACCATCATCATCACAACCACCACCACCACCATCATCACAACCACCACCATCATCATCACAACCACCACCATCATCATCACAACCACCATCATCACAACCACCACCATCATCATAACCACCACCATCATCATAACCACCACCATCATCATCATAACCACCACCATCATCATCATAACCACCACCATCATCATCACAACCACCACCATCATCACAACCACCACCATCATCATCAACAGCACGGTGATGGACACAACCACCTCGTCTGCGGAGTTCGCCTTTCTCATCATCGTGACGAGGCGAACAGATAACGAGGAAGAGCGAGGGACGCGGAGGAGTGAAGAAGTGGCAGGCAGGAGTGAGGAGTGACACGGGGGAATGAGTGAGAGTGAGGGGAGAGTGAGGGGTGAGGGAGAGTGAGGAGTGACTCGGAGGGGTGAGGGAGAGTGAGGGGAGAGTGAGAGTGAGGAGTGACGGGCAGGAGTGAGGAGTGACACGGGGGAATGAGTGAGAGTGTGAGGAGTGAAGGAGTGGCAGGCAGGAGTGAGGGGTGAGGGAGAGTGAAGAGTGACGGGCAGGAGTGAGCGACACCGAGTGGTGAGGGACAAGGAGGAGTGAGCGAGAGTGAGGAGGAGTGACAAGACAGGAGTGAGGAGTGACACGGAGGGGTGAGGGAGAGTGAGGGGAGAGTGAGGGGTGAGGGAGAGTGAGAGAGAGTGACAGTGAGGGGTGAGGGAGAGTGAGGGGAGAGTGAGAGTGAGGGGAGAGTGAGGGGTGAGGGAGAGTGCGGGGTGAGGGAGAGTGAGGAGTGAGCGAGAGTGAGGAGTGACAAGACTGGAGTGAGGAGTGACACGGAGGGGTGAGGGAGAGTGAGGGGAGAGTGAGGGGTGAGGGAGAGTGAGGGGAGAGTGAGGGGTGAGGGAGAGTGAGGAGTGAGCAAGAGTGAGGAGTGAGCGAGAGTGAGAAGTGACAAGACAGGAGTGAGGAGGAGTGACAAGACAGGAGTGAGGAGTGACACGGAGGGGTGAGGGACATGGCGAGTGTGAGTGAGAGTGTGAGGAGTGACGCGGAGGGGTTTGAGGGATAGGGAGGACAGAGAACAGCGAGTGAGGATGACACTGCACAGAGAGAGGCGGTGGTGGTGGTGAGGCACAGAGACTCGCTTCGCCATTGCCGCGAGTGAGGAGAGAGGAGTGAGACCGTGGGTAGGGGGGGGGGTGACACGGAGGGGTGAGGAGGGAGACTTAGGACAGCAAACTCTGAAAAGTGATGAGGTGTGAGGAGGAGGTGTGAGGAGGAGGAGGTGTGAGGGACACGGGCGAGTGACAACACGGAGGGGGGAGAGACTTACTTGCCTCGCCATGGCTGTGAGGGAGCCGATCTGCGGCGGAAACTCGAGTGGGCGGGGCGAGAGAAGCGCCGAGTCAGCAGCGGGGGCGCTGGGGTTCGGGGTGTGTGTGTCACGGTGTGTGTGTGTCACGGTGTGTGTGTGTCACGGTGTGTGTGTGTCACGGTGTGTGTGTGTCACGGTGTGTGTGTGTCACGGTGTGTGTGTGTCACGGTGTGTGTGTGTGTCACGGTGTGTGTGTGTCACGGTGTGTGTGTGTCCGGCAAAAACAACCCCCTCCCTCCTCGCGGTGCCGGACGGGCAACTCTGTCGTGGACAGTGCTGTGGGGGGAGATCCAATTTTGATTGGCTCCTCCCCTCATGGCATATGTGTCCACCACAGGGGCTAAACGGGGGCTCTGGACGGATGCGAGGGGCTGGTAACCCCTCCACCTTCAATTAATTACCACGAAACCACGAGTTAAACTGAAATATGTAACTAATAAGCTTGTGCCGGAGGCCCCGGGGGGCCAGGCGTCTATGACGTCTCCTGGCCAAACCCCAATTGGCGGAGCCAGGAGATTGAATACCTACCCTCGGGGCTACTCCAGAAACAACGAAAAGCCACTACGGGTGGCCACGTGGAATGTTCGAACGCTCACTGCAGAGGAGAGGCTGCCACTCCTCTGTCGGGAGCTGGACCGGTACCGCCTGGATCTATGCGGCATTCAGGAGGTCCGGTGGACCGGCTCTGGCTCCTGCCACCATGAGGGGTGGACAGTCCTCTACTCGGGGCAGCAGACTGCCAAACAACAGGGTGTGGGTCTTCTTTTGAACAAAAGAATGAAGGGGGCGTGGGAGCGTGGCGGTGAGGTGTGGGAAGCTGTAAGCCCCAGGCTACTTTGGGCTCGCCTTCCCATCAACCGGAGGCGAGGAATGTTGGTTGTGGTTACTTATGCCCCCACCGAAGATGAACATCCGTGGAGGGATGCAGGCAAAGCCGATGAGTCAGATGCCTTCTATGACCTCCTGTCACAGGTGCTGGCTAAAGTGGCCCCTCGGGATAGAGTCATCATGTTGGGTGACTTCAATGCCCGAGTTGGTCATGATACTGGCACCTGGTCTGGAGTGATTGGAGGGCATGGGCCAGATCAGCTCAATAACAACGGTAGGAGGCTGCTAGATTTTTGTGCAGCCAATGGGCTTGTAATTACCAACACGCTGTTCCGGCATCGGCGCATCCACACAATATCATGGATGCATGCCGGGTCCAAGCAAGAACATCTGCTGGACTACATAGTGACGGACCAGCGAATGCGAGCCCATGTCCTTGACACCAGGACCTACCGTGGAGCTGATCTGCCCTCTGACCATCGACTAGTCATCTGTAAGATGCGCCTGCCATTCTTCCACTCCGGTGGTGGGTGTACACCCAGGACCCCATTCCAACATAAAGTGGCCTGGTCTCAGTTATCTGATGAAAGTTGCAAGCGAGAATTTCATCATCGCTTGTGGCTGGGATTGGCATCGTCCCCGACTCCTCCTGATGTCGAGGGTAAATGGGCGAGGTTTAGGACTGTGACTCATGCAGCTGCAATGGCTGCTTTGGGTACGCGGTCCAGACCTCCCCAGAGACCTTGGCTGACAGAGGAGGTGTTCAGGATGGTTGAGAAAAAGCGACACGCCCACTGTCATCGGCTACAGAATCCCACGTCAGAGAATGAGGAGGCTTACCGCAGCCTTCGCTCGGAGGTTCGGAGAGCCGTGAGGCGCTGCAAGGATGGGTGGTGGTCGCGGGTTGCTGAGGAGATGGAGTCTGCCTCAGTGGCCTGTGATCACAAATCTCTATTTAACTCCATCAAAAAAGTAACCTGCAGCGCCACACCTATTACCATCATTAGAGGAAAAAACGGTGATCCAATCTCCGACCCCCAGGAACAGGTTCGCAGATTTGCTGAGCATTTCTGTGAGGTCCTGGGGGAGGGAAAATCCCACAGCCAGGAAAACATCGTGGCACAAGGTGAGGATGACCCTGCTGAGGCTGCAGTGCCTCAAATATTGGAAGAAGTCACCCCCTGTGAGTGGCTGGCTGAGGTGCCATCTGCTGAGGAAGTATTGAAGGCGATCCGGAGTCTGAGACCAGGAAAGGCAGCGGGCAGAGATGATCTCCCAAGCGAAATGCTGAGGGAGGGTGGCGTTTGTGCACAGACCGCCCTATATGACATCATAACAACAGTCTGGACCACTGGACGGGTTCCGCAGGATTGGAAGGATGCCCTGGTGGTCCCCCTTTTTAAGAAGGGAGACCGCACAGACTGTAACAACTACAGGGGCATCTCACTCCTCAGTGTGCCGGGAAAGGTCCTGGCAAGGATTATTCAGCATCGCCTTGCCAGGCACG
The DNA here is from genome assembly GCF_048934315.1 of Petromyzon marinus. NCBI lineage: Eukaryota > Metazoa > Chordata > Hyperoartia > Petromyzontiformes > Petromyzontidae > Petromyzon > Petromyzon marinus. The sequence continues at coordinate 4,163,524 of NC_133715.1, forward strand.
CTGAGGAGAGGCTTGCGGAGCCCCAATGCGGTTTCAGGAAAGGGCGGTCCTGCACAGATGCCATATTTTCTGTCCGTCTGCTACAGCAGAGGTGTAGGGAATTCCAACAAGACCTACATCTCTGCTTTATTGACCTGGTCAAGGCCTATGATACCATCAGTAGGCCTGGGCTCTGGGTTGTTCTTCGTGCTTTTGGAGTACCTGACCTTCTGCTCACGATCATTAAGGACCTTCATGATGGTGAGCGGGCCCGGGTAAAACTACGTGGCCGGGAGTCAGAGCCATTCCCTGTACACCTTGGGGTGCGACAGGGATGTCCTCTGGCTCCCACATTATTTCACATCTATTTTGACCACGTAGTTCGTGAAGTCTTCAATAGCTGTACTGGGGGAATCTCCATATGGTACATATATAATGGGAGGCTGATCGATGCCCGGGTGCGGTCAAGGGATGGCTCCCTATTGCTCAACCACGTTATGTATGCCGACGATTTGGTAATAGCCGCTCATTCAAAGGAGGAGTTGGAGACGCTGCTGCTGAGACTGGAGCTTGCCACTAAGAGATGAGGCCTTACCATCAGCCCCACCAAAACTAAGCACCTGCCTGGGTATTTTGTACCATCGGACACTCCACCCCCACAACGCCGATGACTTGGTAATAGCTGCTCATTCAGAGGAGGAGCTGGAGACTCTGCTGCTGAGACTGGAGCGTGCCACTAAGAGATGGGGCCTTACTATCAGCCCCACCAAAACTAAGCACCTGCCTGGGTATTTTGTACCATCGGACACTCCACCCCCACAACGCCGATGATTTGGTAATAGCCGCTCATTCAGAGGAGGAGTTGGAGACGCTGCTGCTGAGACTGGAGCGTGCCACTAAGAGATGGGGCCTTTCTAGATTTCCAGAATCTGCTCAACGATGGAAGTTACTCAAAAATAAAAATGACCCTACTAATAGCCTAGCGATAAAAACCAACAAGATCATCACAAGTTCGACCTACCTAATCGACCCAACTAAACGTCCCTCCCTAAAACCTTCTGCTGCAAGACCCCCTAGATTCTATGGTCTTCCCAAGATTCATAAAGAAGGCACCCCACTTCGACTCATCGTATCCACGATCAACTCCCCTACCTATAGACTAGCCCGTTTTCTGTCAGATACCTTGCTGCCTTTCACTGGCAAGACCGCCTAAGCAGTACTTAACTCAGCCCAATTGGTTTCTATGCTCAAAGACGTTGTACTGTCCCCTGACGATATCCTTGTCAGCTTCGATGTGGTCTCTTTGTTCACCAAGGTCCTAGTACCTGATACCATTTGGTCCAACATGGACTAGACCCCGACACACCTGCACTTGTTAGGCACTGCCTCAACAATACCTACTTTACTTGGAATGGCTCCTTCTACAAACAAAATGAGGGTACCCCCATGGGATCCCCCTTATCACCAGTGATAGCCAATATTTTCATGGAGAAATTTGAATCAGACGCCATCCAGACTTCCACCCTCAGACCTTCCCTGTGGAAGAGATATGTGGATGACACTTTCGTCATTTGGCCACATGGCCTCCCAGCTCTGAACCTTTTCCTACACCACATCAATTCCAGACATCCTGCCATCAAATTCACTATGGAAGTGGAGAAAGATGGCAAGCTACCATTCTTAGATGTTCTGTTTGAGAGGAGACCTGATGGCTCATTGGGGCATTCTGTCTACAGGAAACCCACCCACACAGATTCCTACTTGAAACCTGATTCCCACCACCACCCAGCCCAAAAGAATTATCTCATCAAAACTTTATACCATAGGGCTCATTGCATTTCGGACCAACACCACCTGACCAGTGAATTAAAACATGTACACCTGGCCCTCAAAAGGAATGGTTACTCTGACCGTACCATCCGCCAAGCTGTTTCTCCCTCCATACAGAAACAACCACTTGATACTCCGGTCAAAACTATCACACTTCCATATATAGCAGGCGTTACTAAAAAGATTTCCAAAATTCTAAACAAACACAAGATCCAGGTCCGGTTCAATACAGTACACAAAATTCGTGATCTGATCCCATCCGTGAAGGATGTCATTCCTGATTTACAGTACCCCGGGGTTTACAAATTGAGTTGTACCTGCGGTGATTGCTATATCGGTGAGACAAAGCGACATGTCTCTGACCGAATTCGCGAGCACAAATCAGATTTGAAACACGGCAAAACGAATTCTTCTGCCGTGGCTGATCACTGTTACAACGCTGTGGGGGATCACGAAATAATTTTCTCCGATACCAAGGTTCTTTGCAAACCCACGGGCTTTTATCAGAGATTTGTTCATGAAGCAATTCAGATCTACAAACACAGACACAATTTCAACCGAGAGGATGGTTTCAAATTAAGCAACCATTGGAAAGATGTTCTAAATCGAACTAAACATTAAACTAATTTCAATGGTACAGTATATTTTTCAAGTAGTGGTACCCCAAACTTTCGCAGCTCTTATAAATTCCCTTTTCACACCATCAATAGGTAAACTCCCCCTCCCCCCCTTCCCCCCCACCCCCCCGCGCTAAACGGCACGTACACCACCTCTTTCCTAAAATCCGCCAATCAAATGCTTATTTTTATGCTAATTTCTTTGTCAGAACACCTTGTTTGCTCGCACACAGTTTAAAGGTCCGCTGTCTGAGCGTGGTTGTGTTTCGCTAAATTCTCCTGTTTGATGAGTACTAGGTGCCTCAGTGAATGTATATGCTCTGACTTTAACATAGCTATTTCTGTGACCAGTTACAAGCTAATCACTCAGCTATTTCAATGCTAAATTCTATGCGAATTCCTTTGTCAAGGGGTACCTCTGCGGATGTGTATACTTTAACTTAGCTATCTCAATGAGCCATTTCAATGCTAAATTCTATGCTAATTCCTTTGTCAAGGCGCTTTGTGTTTTCTTCTCACACAGCTTAAAGGTCGTGATCTGAGCGTGGCTTCTCCCACTCCAGCGCTGTCTTCCAGACAGTCTCGTCCCTTCACCTGATGAAGGCCGCTTGTGTTGTGGCCGAAACGTCGTGATTTTTTGTTATTTTATTTTCACCTACGTGACTTTACCCAATAGAACCAAAGAGTATAGTATCTTTTTTCCTCATGACATATCCAAAAAAGATATCTAAATTGCCTTTCTCAGAACTGTGTGTATGCATTAACTTCACGTTGTGAATGCGGCTGCGGGTGGTTTTTGAGAGATTAGGCACGGTGGATTTGTATCGGACTTTTTGAAAGTTCGAGGGAAGTGCGTTTTTTTTCATATTCTGGGCCCCTTATCCCCGGCCGTGGTTTAATAGTGGCTTCATTGCACCTCACCACAGGGCCAGCCACCGAGTTTCATTTCTGGCTTAGTCTAAATCGCACACTCATATGTTCATCTGGTATTCTACTCAAGTCTTCTCCATGCCCCATTTACATACATTCTTCTTATTCCGCTTAGCGTTTGTAAAAAGCAGCAGGCTAAGATTGTATCTGTGTGTGTGTCAGGTGGGGAGTGGGAAGCGGGAGTGGAGCGGTTTGCGTGCTGCACGACTAACTCGGCAACGCTCGCTCACGGCCAACACCAGTGACAATTATCTGAACCAGTCCTCCCTTAGGTCGACTCAGCCTCAAATTACTACCTGGTGTGGTGTGTAAACATCGCCACTAGGGAGACAAAGGCGGCCGGACGTGGTGCTGGCCACCCACCCCCTTGTGTGCCCTTCCGGCCTTTATAGTTGCTCGCAAACAGCACTTGCCCCAGCTGTCCCTTAAGGCTATACGGACGATCGTTGTCTTTTGTTGCGATCCATTCCACAGCAGCATCCGCGGCGGAGTAGGCCGCTTGTTTCACAAAAACACACACGCGGTTATAGTTCAATTTATAGTTTCTAGTTCCATTTATTTGGTATAGCCCTGTGAGCCATTCGGCTCTTGAATCGGGTGCAACCGCAACAAACAAAAAACAAAAACATGATTATGGGGGCGGTCATCGGTGATGGATCGATGGTTCCCATCGCACCCCATTCGTAGTCGGGCGGAGGCCTTGATTGTTTAGTTGGTGGAGGAAATATCCCCCAAGCCTTCTCCTTGCACGTGTGGTGGTTGGGAGAACGGTCCCAACTGTCGTGGGGGCACAGAGAGAGACCAAGGTATATACATTGGTCGGTGAATTAGCTCAAATAATATACATATCTCGTGCATTGTAGGTTTCACAATAAAAGCAGAAGTTTCAAATAAAGATTAAGGGGCCACACCAATGCGCCATATATACCATCGCCACGTGGTAGCGCCTTCACCGCTTGCAGCAGAAGTTCTCGGTTCAATTCTTGAAGCCCCCCCCCCCACCCCGGTTATTACTGCGGTGTGGTAACCACTGAATACGGGCTGTCTGCTCCACAGTGGACGTTAAAGATCCCCTTATATAATTCTAATTGAGTATTCTATTGCATGCTGGTGGCGTCACGGTTCAAATTTGCCACGTTATATATTAAAAAAAAACATCCACAAATCACTCGATTCGCATGCAAAGTATACTGTACATCGCAATTATTTTTAAAATATATTCAAAAGTTATTTCTTTAGAACCAAATGTTGCGTTTAGTTTATTGTCCTTCCCCAGGCACCTCCGATGAGCACAGTTGGTTAGATACGGTGCGAAAGGAGTTCAACATACAAACGTACAATCATCGTCATCTACTGCTAAATCTTGGCAGCACCCTCCTGAAAAAAAGCCACGAGTCCCAGTGAGGTTTGTGTAATAAGTAATTTCTTTTTAAATCCTGTCTCACATCAACTAAGAGTTAAAAAAACCTGCATCGTATCTGCACAGTGCACATCTTCATGTATGAAGAATGAAAGAACAAGCCACAGTTGTGCGATTGTGGCCATGCAAACCAGACTATGGACCATATCGTTAACCCAGAAACTCATAAAGGTACAGATACCCATAGAGATTCATAGAGATACATAGTTGCGCAATTGTGGCAATGCAACCCAAACAATGGACCATAAAAGTAAACCACTCAAGAAAAGAATTGCAACTAAATGTGGTGGGAAAACCCGGAGGACCCACCCGACTACGGGGAGAGAGACACGCAAACTCCAAATATACAGGCATCAGGCTCGGGATCGAACCCACGATCTCCTGTATACCAGGCGAGGGAGTTAACATCTTGCCACCACAGACGCTCACGTTTATGTGCTGTGAAGGGTCTTTGTTTGAAACGTCGCCTATTGTACGTTTTTAACCATATAAGCAGACGATACATCTTTTTCCATATCTCTCTCCACATAAAAAAACAAGTGTTTTGTACACTTCCCAGGGACCAACAACGTGGCCTTGTGAGGGTGCATAGTGTCATCAGTATTTATTCAGTGAACTGATTTCGGCATTCAGTGTCTCATCAGGAGATTTGGGCACGCTTGCATTGGGGTCAACACAAGCAAACTGGAGGATTTTTTTTTGCCAAACAGTGTCTCATCAGTCGCCCTTGCTGGGACAATTGACTCAACATAAGCAAAACTTTGAACCGGTTTCGATATTCCATGAGTCAGCAGTGAGCGTTGATCGAACCAATGCTAAGTTTGTCACGTAAACAAAACGTGTCAATTAGTTACTACTTCAGCATACCGGTGTATTGGAGAGTAAACCCAATACACCGGTATACTCGAAGTTCCGCTGGCGATTACAACAACAACCAGGTTCACCAAGTGATTCGCCAGAATTGTGAAGAAGTCCTCCTGTTTCGGTGTTAAATAGAGCAAAGGTGATGCCACCACTGTGAAGACCAGATGGGGAGCTGTCAATGTCCATTTATATTTTATGCGATCTAACACAAAAACCTCTATTATGGATAAACCAATGCTGAACTTCTAGATATTTCATTTTGGGTTCGATATATATCAAAACGCATCTATGATGGATATTGGTCGCAACAGGCAAGCGTGTTATACTAAACCAATGCTTAACACGTAGGCTTTCACGACCAATATTGTCTATAATACTTTTTTTTGGGGTTACATCGTGATAAACCAGTTCAGCATTGGTTTATCCGTAATCAAAACCCTGCACCATAGGGCCCACTGCATTTCTGACCAACACCACCTGGCCAGTGAGCTGGAACACGTACGCTGGGTCCTCAAGATGGAAGGATACTCGGACCGTATTATCCGCAATGCTGTCTCTCCAAACATGGAGAAACAACCCCCTGAGACGCCGATCAAAACCATCACGTTACCATACATAGCAGGCGTTACCAAAAAGATTGCTAAAATCTTAAACAAACACAAGATCCAGGTCCGATTCAGTACTGTACACAAAATCCGTGATCTAATCCCATCTGTGAAGGATGTAATTCCTGACTTGCAATACCCTGGAGTCTACAAACTAAGTTGCATCTGTTGTGATTGTTACATTGGGGAAACGAAACGTCATGTCTCTGGCCGGATCCGCGAGCATAAGTCAGATCTGAAACACGGCAGAACTAATTCCTCAGCCGTTGCTGATCATTGCTATAACGCTGTGGGCTCCCATGAGATTGTTTTCTCCGAGACCAAGGTACTCTGCAAGCCGTCTGGCTACCATCAAAGATTTGTTCATGAAGCCATCCAGATATATAAACATAGACATAACTTCAACCGAGAGGACGGATATAAATTGAGCAATCATTGGAAAGATGTTATTCACCAAGTAAAATGTAACTGTTCATAGTTGTTCCATCTTATTTACCGGGTATTAGTCTATTTTACCGAGTTAATTGCATCCTCAGCGTTCAGCAGTGCGGCTATTTTGCTTTGGATGTCATCATCTATCTTGGCAGTAATCATGTTGCCTTTTGACTCTCAGCGTCTCTGCTGTACTTGCAGTGTACACACTCCTCGCCCCCCACTACCCTCCCCCTCTCTGACTTATTTAACTGCCCTAACCCTGGTCTCTCTCCCACTTTATTAAAACATTCCTTGCTGTGGTTGTCACACCTGATGATGATTGCTTGTGTGGCAATCGAAACGTCCTGATTAATTTATTTTTAATTGTTATTTTTATTTATTTTTATTTATTATAAAAAAAATTCACCTACGTGACTTTACCGAAAGAACCAAAGAGTATGCATAATAGAGGTGTTTATGGGTTAGATCTTTGTAACCCATAAACACCTCTTAACCCATTAAAAAACCTCTTATGGATACACCGATGCTGGATTAGATCGATCTAACCCATAAAAAACATCTTATGGACAAACCGATGGTGGTTTAGATCGATCTAAACCATAAACAAAACCTCTTGTTGATAAACCAATGTTGGGTTAGGGGCCGTCCATAAATGACGTCACGCACCTGGTGGGGGGGTCAGACATTTGTGACGATGTGTGACGAGGTGGGGGGGGGGGGTGAGAAATGTGACGTCACATCGAAATGCGCAACTTTAAATAAATAGATAACACGTTCTACTTACTTAAGTATACTTTTTAAATAAATGTTTTCTCTTACAACATCAGGGTGCAGCGCCACATTAAATACGTACTACAATGACAATAGTGTAAAGCGATTTGAAGCATGTTTTATTTTTTTTGGGGGGGGCAGAGCTTTGTGACGTCATATTTGAGGGGGGGGGTCTGACTTTTTGTGACGCCGTGTGACGGGGGTTAAAAAATCGTCCAAAATCGCGTGACGTCATTTATGGACATCCTCTTAGCTCGATCTACACCATTAAAAAAACTCCTATTATTATTATGGACATAAACCCGATGCCGAACTGCCAAGATATTTTGACATGTCCCCGTGACGAGGCCACGTGCTCCTCGCGCGGCCAATGAGCGCGCGCCGGCACCAGGCGGCACGGGAGGTGAGGGTGAGGCGGCGCGCGCTGAGGGCTCTGGACCCCCCCCCCCCCTCTCAGGCCTCCCCACCGGGACGATGTCGGCAGCCCACCCGAGGTCGCGGCCCCGCGAGGCCGTGAGCCGCGTGCGACGCGCGGCACACGCCGTGCCGCCGCTCTTCGCGCTCATCAACAGCATCGGGTTCTTGGTGAGACGCTCCCGCGGCTCGAGAGGGGGTTGCGGCGGGGGAAATGTGGTGGTGACGTGCGCGGTGACGTCACGCGTGCCGGAAGCGCGGGTTGCCATGCGCGATGTCGTCACGGCAACCCGATGCGTTGTGACGTCACGCGCGTCAAGTGTCGTGACGGTTATAAAGTGTCGTGACGGTTATATAAAGTGTCGTGACGGTTATAAAGTGACGGCGATCTCGATATATCGCGATGTTACAATGCCATATATCGCGCCAACGATATTAAATCCGCGATATTGTACGTTTTGTTAAATACTGCATCGTGAGTATAATTACCAATCAATGTCACTTCTTGCGATTAAATTACAACAAAAAAATTAAGCTGGGCAGAATGAGTAGCGATACCCTGAATTGGTATATTGTAACGGTGTTAGAATAATGACACACTCGTCAATAATCCTGCTTGTGGCTTTAAAAGAAAAGCGATGTTTGATATAGGTGACGTATCGGCAAATAGCCCTTACTTCATAGCACGTTACACACCCTATTCTGTTAATGCCGAAGAGACTGACCCATTCACCGAATTCCTCCGTTCTTGCAGGATCTGTTTGGCGTGAGTCTGGTGGTGCCGTTGCTGCATCACCACCTCACCACGCAGCTGGGGGCGAGCCACCTCGTGGCAGGGCTGCTGGGTACAGCGTCACGCGCCACGCTGCTTCATCACTGCGCCACATCACACTGCACTGCACCACACTGCACTGCACCACACTGCACTGCACCCCCAACTCACACTGCATCACACTAGAGCCGTGTTCTTCCCTAATTTTCAGGGGGGAGGGGGGGGGGGCACTTTCGTCGATGAGACATCATCAGTGTGTGAGGGCCGCCACCCGTTTGAAACCATTGGGGTATGACAGCAGCACGACGATGATGATATGTTGTGTATTGTTGGGGGCCGCACGTCAGCGGCCGCACTCAAGGCCACCAGGGGCCGCCAGTGGTGCGAGGGCCTTGCAATGAAGAACACTGCACTAGTTACATCACACACTACGCTCCATCACAGTGTAACACGCTGCACTACGCTGTACTACACTGCACTGTCTGGCTAGGTGGCACCGTGACTGGGGGCGCTTGAGTCGACTCAGCCAATGATCCCTCCATGGGCTGGCCTTGTCATGACAATGTGGAATTGACACCACTGGCTCAGGATGACTCTCAGAGATGAGCGCTGCCCCACATTGCTCGTTCGAACAGGGGGCACTTGGTCCTTTCTACGCTGAATTTTCTGTTCTGCTCCGTTACCCTTCAATGGTCTTCACTGCACCGTGCAGCACTCTGCTGTTCAGAAATGGGTTAAACTGCGGCGACACTGTCATGGTTGGCTACGTACGGTGTGAAAGAAGTTCAACATACATACGTACGTATATAGAGATCGCAACTCCCTGGCTTGCAGAAGCCTACTCGCAGTGTAGCGCAGAGCCACGTTATCTCATTCTGAAGCCCTCTTGTCCTGGCCAGCAGACCTCGACATTGGCACTTAGAATTCAAATATGAGTACCGTACAAAATAATTGTGGGATGCTGCCACCACTCTTGCGATCCAGAGGTCGCCAGTCCAAACAACGGTGCAAGCTTTTCTTAATTTCATCCCAAACACCTGTGTGCAGTTTAACACGTACTAGGCTTTCACCTACCAATATCCATAATAAATGTGTTTTTGGGTTATATCACGTAAATATAAATGTGTCTTTAAACCCGCCACCACGTAAACAAAACTTTTACTGTTGTGGGTTTACTCTCCACACATGGTTGTGCTCCAGTAACTAATTAGCACGTTTTGTTTCCATGACAAACGTTACTAATTGGCTGTGTCGTGTGGTGACAGGTTTAACGACATTTTTATATGCATTCTATCTAATCGGAGAAACCTCTGTTGCACCCTGCAGTGTAAACGGTTCACCACAGTGAGTCGATCGGCAGTTCTCGTGTGGCGGTGTAAAGTGTGGGTAACTCCCACCTCCTCCAAGGATGTCTGGCCAGCGTGGAAGAGTAGGCCAAATTACTAACTACGAGGGCAGCTCCAGAGCACACCTTCTTTTAGGGGTGCTCCTTCCGCCAGCAAAGGTGCGAGCAAGTAAATTGCATGGCTGCCCCTTTGCCGACGCAAAAAAAAAAATGACAGCCCGTCGTGTGTACGTGTCGCCCGTGGTGCATTTTCAGGGTCCGTGTACGGATTCCTCCAGCTCTTCTCCAGCCCCATTGTGGTGAGCAATGTCTTTAGTTTGCAAGCTCGTGTGTTTTGTATGTGTGTCTGTGACTGCAATCCCAATTGTGCTGGCACCCCGCTAACAACTTTGGGATTGATTTCTGGCTCCGACGAACATCAGTTGGCAAGTGGTATCTGAACCTGTCCACATCACCCTGCCATGTGCTGTGCTGGCCTGAATGTGTTTGCCAATATCACTTAATCCCGGGCCTCTGTATGAGTCAGCGGTGAGGGTGTTCATTGAGTGATCTGTGTGCGTGTGTATATATGTATGTAATATATGTTGAACTCCTTTCGCACCGTACTTAGCCAACCGTGATAATCGGAGGTGCGGGGGAAGGAAAACAAACTAAATACAAAGAGCAGTTCTCTTTAAATGCGTTTTCAGTCTATGTCTTTGTGCGGAGAGTGGTGGAGCAGTGGTTATCACGATGCACTCGGAACCCAGCAACCCGAGTTAAATTTTCACTCACGGGAAAACCAGTGAAAATCATCTTAACCAATCACAATGTGTAAACCTTGCCACTAGGGAGACAAAGGCGGCCGGGCATGGTCTTTGCCAATCACCCGCGCGTGTGCCATTTTGCTCTCAATATGTGCTCACTGACAGCACTTGCCCTAGCGGTCTGTTTAAGGATACACGGGGGTGGGGGGGGGGGGATCTTTATCTCTGTGCGTGGAACTGTGTGCAGGGCAGATGGAGCGACGTGCCCGGCTGCCGTCGCCGCTGCCTGGTGCTGTGCCTCTTGTCCTCCGCCACGGGATACTTCATACAAGGCCTGGCAAGCAGCCCGGTGGGGATGTCCATCGCGAGGGCGGTGTTAGGTCAGTGATGCCCTTGCCATTATCCCCGCCCGCCACGGTTACAGCTTCCTGTGATGACCAACCAACAGGTGCGTGCAGTACCTCGCCTGACGAGGCTGGTTGTTGTGATTACCGCCGAAACGTCGTGCTGCGTTGTAAATGTTGTGGGTTCATTCTCCAACACACAGCCGGTGTGCTGAACTAGTAACTAATTGGCACGTTTTGTTTACGTGACAAACCTTACTAATTGGCTTTGTCGGGTGGTAGCGGGTTTCACGACACATTTATATTTACACGACCTAGCCCAAAGAAAACCCTCCATTACGAATATCTGTTGCGAAAGCCTACTACGGGTTAAAGTGCTTTGTTTATATGCTCCATTGGCTTTTACCCAGGAAAGCCTCACCTCTACCGAAATTCTGAGTTCTGGTAGTGCATGTGCCAGTGAGGGAATGGAGAAACGGAACCGAAGGCTCAGGGGAGACGAGGCTATTTAGGAAGAAGCTGCTGCAGGGAGCAGCATCTGGGTTTCATAGGGGGCGGCGGAGAGAGCGGAGGGATTCAGAGTGGGGGTGGCCACAAAGAAGTCGCGTGTGATTTATGGGAGGCTTGAGCTGGTTTGGGTATAGCTGTGCTGTGGGAAGAGAGAGGCCATCGAAGCGATGACTACTGGAGCGGCTGTGGGTTGTAATGGGCACAACACGACCAGCAGTAGCTACCGAGACCACGCTTAGGCATTGGATCCTTGTTAATGAATAATTGCAAATCCTCGAAGCGTTGGTCGGTAAATTATTTTGGGCTCAGGTCCATTGAGCTAGGAAGATCGTTTTTGAAAGGTCAAAAACTGGTAACATTTAAAGTACCTAAGTCATATTTAGGATTCTTAAGGGTTTAGTGAAAAATACCCAATGACTTGAAAAGACAAATTAAGGCAACCCCATTGATATTTGTTCATCGCAGCAGGATGAACGTACCCAGAAAATCCGTCCATTTAAATTCCCATGCTGGACGTTCACATCGCTGTGTTGGGCTTAGACACATAGGCATGTCTGAGCCGTGCACCATTTCCTGTTGCCACTGTGTTGATCAAAGGACAAACATCCCCCATATAGTCTTAGCAGATTGTTGGAGGAAATTGCTGTTAGCGAGCGCCTATGAAGGTCAGCACGACACACAACGGGGTGGGTGGCCAGCACCACACGCCTTTGTCTCCTTAGTGGTGATGTTTACACACTGCACCAGGCAGTCATTTAAGGCTGAGTTGACCAAGGGGAGGCCCAGGACCGATTCAGATAATCATCACTGGTGTTGGCCTGGAGCGGCAATTGAACTCGGGCAGCCTAGTTTGTTGCGCAGCGCGCTAACGGCTGCAATACTGCTCCCCACACTGTGCTGATCTCTACACGCGCACGCACACGCACACACACACACAGGTGTGTCTAAGCACACGCAGTCTCTGAGCCGGGGGCTGTTGTCTGTGTCGGCGCCGGGCGAGCGAAGGCCCGTGCTGCTCGGGAGGTTCAACGCCGTGAGCGGCCTGGGGTTCGTCGTGGGCCCGGCGTGCGCGGGGCTCATCGCCGAGCAGCCAGGGGGGTTCGCCGCCCTCTCCTTCCTGTGTGCGGCGCTGTTTCTCATCAACGCAGGTAACGCATCACGGCGTCGGCTGTAGGCGCGCCTCCACCGCTGCCGTTGGGTAAAATAATTTGTGCCCATCGCACGTTCATATTCGATTGCAGCCGAATAACTTTCATTTCCCACGTTTGCTCAGGCATCGTCTACCTCTTCCTACCCGACCCCGAGACTGGGCAAGCGGTGCAGACCTCGGCTAAAGCCGCCAAACACCTTGCGGAAACCGCGCTGCCGCACGACGCTCCGGCTCGTCGGGACGACGATCAGGTGCACGGCACCGAGACGCCTGTCCCTGACGACGATGAGGAGGAGAACCCGTCGCAGCGGGCATCCCGCGGGCGGTGCCTGCACGCTGCGCGCTTCCTCATGTCGTGCGCGTACCTGCTGCACCACGGTGCATTCGCGTCGTGGCTTCGCACGCGCCACGACGCGCCTCCCCGTCTCGTGGGGGCGCTCGTCTCGCTCTCGGCGGCCGCCGGCGCCGCCACCTCATCGCTCGCCCGCGTCTACGACGCCGGCCCCTCCCCGGAGGCGACGCTGCGGGTCACGTGCGCGGCGGCGGCCACCGCCATGCTGGCGTTGGCGACCGGGGCGGCCGGGCTGCCGGGAGCCGCCGCCTGCGCCGTGGTCCTATCTGTGTCGAGCGCCGTGGGCCGCGTCGTCCTCACGGAGGGCCAGCTGCGCGTCGCCGGCGCGGGCGGCGCGGGGGCCACCCTCGGGCTGGGCCAGGCCGTGACGTCGGCCGCCAGGGTGCTGGCGCCCGCGCTGGGGGGGGCGGCACAGCACCGCGGGGGCGCGGCCGCCCCCGCGGCGCTGGGGGCGGCGTGCGCCCTGGTCGCGACGGCGGTTACGCCGAGCAGAGCGCCGGCAGGCAAGGTGAAACGCAGCTAGCGGGCGGCGGTGCCGCTGTGCTAGCGGGCGGAGGAACCGCGCGCGGAAGGAACGGCGCTGTCCCAGGAGCCGGTGCGCAATTGCTCATCTGAGATAATACGTTTTTTTTTTTTCTCCCAACGAGACATTTTATTGCACCAAGGAAGTCGTTTGCTGTTGTTAATTAACGTACTGATGATATAATCGAGATAATTGTTTTGCACAGACAGCGTCGGTCCAAGTTGAATAGGTGTGGCGAGGGGCATGTTAGTGAGAAGCGTTGAAAGATGAATCTACCGAATATGAAACGTGCCCAGATCTGATCGTGCTGTCCAGGTCGCGACTATGTACGATACACAAACGACAAACGGTCGTAAAATCCAAGACCTGATCTAGAGTGAAAGTGCCTAGTTGAGATCGCGGCGCTGTTTACGAGTGTGGCAAAGGCAAGTCATGGAGGTTGGAAGTAATAAGCATCCAAACATTGTAGCAGGGAGTAAAACTGCTATTGAATTCCATTTTCTTGGATCATGCATAATAAACAATGGTGGAAGCAGTAGATTCAAAGAAGGCTGTGGATGACAAGATCAGCTTTGGCACTGCTGATCATGAATGAATGAATTATTATTATACGTGCCAATATCACCCTCAATAAAGTAGGCATGAGGGCACATTACAACAGATCGAAAACGATACAGGGGGCATGGGACAACAGGAATGAGAAAGGAAACCCGTCACGACCTCAGTGGCTATCACCGACTGAGCAAAATAAATTGCAACCACGCAGAAATAGTATACGAAAAGTAGTAAATAAAAATTAATAAGAAGTAAAGAAAGCGTTTCCCTCCCCATAGATTTTATGGGAAGGCAAGTTGGAATTTTTTTTATCTCTTGTGCAAACGTACGGTTTAACAAGTATTCCCGATCGCACTTTATCGATGTGAGTCCTGGTTCCTTAATGAAAACAGACATGGAACACAAAATTATAAATCGTGTGAATTTTTGTGTTGTTTTATTATTACGCTTGTTTATCCAGGAAGCCTCGCACCGAGTCTCGTGACTCTTTTTCAGGAGGGTCCTGCCAGGTTTTCGCAAGAGATGGCGATGTTGTGCTGGAGGGGCGTTTGCTGCGAATTTTGTTGACTGAAAGCAACCTTTTTGTGCCGGTCCAAACAGGACGCCCAGATAGCTTCTTAAACATAATAAATCCTGAGGAAGTTAAAAATATGTATGGCTTGTAACTAGATGACATGGAGACAACACGGAAATATTGGTCATGCTGTGTTAAATGTAAGGGTAATTAACTCGAGGTCAGAGTAAAGAAGATTACTGAGGGGTTGATAACATAGAAAGGGGAATGCCTACACCTTGAGAACTGGAAAACAACTGCCAGAGGAATCACCGAGTGCCGATAACGACCTCCAGACAATGAACGAACTCGCAGGAACGAGGAATCTCCACCACTGGCTCGTGGCCACCAGCGGAGAGGAGTGTCGCTTTTTTGCTCAGCTCAGCAGAAAGACTCGGACTTTTATCAAAACAGCATTGTATACGTGTTGCCGTTTCATCAGAACCACAAAAAAGAGTTGCTTATCTGGCCACAGAATCCAAGCTGGTAAACGGTGTGTTTGTGGCTCCTTTCGGAAGCAGCCGAGCCCTAAAAATAAAGCGAAGGGTTTGTGAGCAGGCGGTCAGGTCCTAGTTTGAGCCCTTCATATGGCCTGTGTTGTAGGACTGGGCCGTATCGTTTGAAAAAAAAAGTGCAAATTGTAATGCATGCGATATTCCACGGACATAAATGACTGTTACTCTGAGGCGCGGAGCCAAGCTCATGGTGACGCTCCAAAGCCAGGTGAGAGGGGTGGGGGCCTTTTAAGTGTCTCTTAAAAGTCGGAGTGGATTGAACGCTGCTGCTACAAACGTGCAGTGAGGACGATGGCCACGTTCCAGACGGCAGGGAATCGCCATGGAGAAACGAGGCCCAGCAGTGACCATGGCCCCTGGTCCTTGGTGTAGAGGAGGGGGGTTGTGAGTCACTCCGCTGCGGAGAGTTCTACCCTGAGTCGTAGTACAGGTTGACCTCAAGTAGAGTTAAACTATAAACTAAAACGTTTTTTATTTTACCAGGTAAGGCCCACTGAGCTATATAGCTCTTTTTCAGATGCGACCTGGCCACAAATGACAGCTCAACGAAGTGGCTTATGCGAAAATTAATAGGCAAATACCCTTCTTTCCTATGGCATGTAAGTGTCGTGACATCGCGGATGTCACCGTGTAATGCAGGCTCTAGAGAGGCACGGCTTGCAGGCACCACGTGGATGTGGGTGCAGTACCGGCCCTAGAGGGGCTCGGTGAGCACTGACTGGCAGTGCTGGATGGCACCACGCTCTGCGTGCAGTGCCGACCGCTACAGGATGGGGTGTCAGGGTGCGGGCCAAGGGAATGGGGTTACTAGAGGTCATGGCACTCTGGTTGACCCTAGAGGACACGTGACCGGTAAAGTCTACACAGGAGCCCTAGGTGGGGGCTAGGGGTGGTCACGTGTCAGGGTCGAGATCCTGATCGAGGGTTCGAGAAGGTGGTCGTGGCTAAGGGCGGAGCCAGCCACGCGGCAGAGGATATAAGCCGGGTTTTTGAGAGGGACCAGCTGCTGTTGTTCATCCTGAAGAATCTTCGTTCTATGTCCTACAAGAGTCACCAACACGTGGACCGGGACCCAAGCTAGGGTCCGGTCCATCGTAGGTAGTTCCAGTGTAATTAGTGCAGTTAGCCTGGTGGCCCACCACCATAGGTTGCTATCAAGAAGTACGTCTGCAACTCAGTTGAACTCACTACATAGGCAACAGTTTGTATCGATGTCATAGTTGAATTTTAAGGTCCTTCAATAAATCCAAGGCGGCAGTCGCAGCGATACCGCCAGGGTGTGCATAGATGGCGCACTCGTTGGTGATGTGTTTGATGGTTTGGGCTTTGCTACAGTCGCAGATTGGTGAATATAACATTTTCCATTTATGGAACGTGTACGCATCACATCTCCGAAGCTTCGTCCGAGCGCAGCTCAGTGTGGTCCACAGCCGGCGTGAGAGAGAGAGAGTCCTGGTACATCCACGGTCGGGTCCTCAATGATGTTCGTAGCCGCCCACCCTTCAGACCATCGAGTGCCGGTGTCTTTATTTGCAGCTGCCACAGCGGAGGCGCGTATCCAGAAAAGCTTCCTGGATATAAGTCTTGGGCGTGGGGTTTCCGTTATGTCTTGATGGAGCAACAGAGTGAAATTTTCCATGATCTTGTACTTCCGGATCGTCACGGCATCACGCCAGCACAGGAAGCCACGGGAGTGGAGTGGACTTCAGCCAAATACTCTAAATGCATGTTTCTAAATGTGGAGTGAAAAAACCCGGAGGACCCGGAGAAAAATCCACGAGCTCACGGGGCGAAGATGCATACACCAAATACACAGGCGTCAGGGTCGGGATTGAACCCACGACCTACCTCCATACCAGGTGAGGTAGTTAACATCTCGCCACCGAGTTACGGCGATGGTGAGAAACGCAGCGAGCCTCACCGAGGCGACACTGAAGCTACCGCCCGACCTTGGGAGGCGACGCCACTTGGCCGATAAGTCACCGGAAGAGTCCGAGTGACACCCTCCAGCAGTAGCTTTCTTGTCGTCGGGGGAGCCGTAGGGCCACCTGCTTTCAGGGGCGAGACCCTGGCTGGCCACCGTGCCAGGCTCATCACTGGTGGCCGAGGTTTTGGACAAACTACGTGAACCCTATCCACCTCTTTGGGACCGGACTGAACAGTTCGAACAGGGGTTGGAGGGACTTCTGAACTGAAACTCCCGACGTACTTTCTGTAACCACTTGAACGAGACATGACCTGTCAACCCATACGGTTTACCCCGTATTCTTGTACAGGGAAATTGAGTTTTCAGGTCCATGTGGCGTACAGCCGTTTCAATACGGGCAACGTTTTTTGTCTATTTGTGTTTCTCCCTTGTGATGGGACTTTGTAGGATGAACGCTGAGATTTATAAGGGCACGGGGTGACCAATAAAATCTAAATTGGTCTGTAATAAGTCGTCCATACAAAATGTCAATTGCTTTAAAGTAGCGAATTAATTTATTAATTGATGTCGATTTTGATACAGGCATGCATCGTCACCGGATCTGAGTACGTGTGCAAAATTTTAAATTGATTGGACAACAGGAAGTAGACAAAATTTTGATTACAAGATTTGACCACGACAAACATTGGAGTCGAGTTCAGTAAAACCGTTGAATAAGAGGGCACTGGGAGGGGTTAATTAATTTTAGTTGAGAAAACAACGTCACGTGCCTGACTGTTGGGCTCGTGAGAAGACGGTGCCCTCTTCCGGAAGGGGGAGATGGAGAGCTACTGAACTTTGCGATGTCTTCTGGAAGAAGAAGAAGAGGGTGGAGCAAATTAACCCCTCTGTCATTTTCTGAAAGGGGAAGCCGGCAGTGCAAATGAACCCCTGTGCCACCTTCTGTAGAATAACAGAGCACCTGAACGCCGTGCCGTCTACCGGAAGACGGGAAGGCGGTGGAGATCACCCGAACGCCGCTTCGTCTTCTGGAAGAGGAAGGAGAATGGGCGTGGTGTCTTCTTTGTGCATCCGGGGTGAAGGAAGCGCGTGGTCGTCATGGCGGCGAGCGACGAGGAGCGGTTCGATGGCATCCTACTGGCCATGGCGCAGCAGCACGAGGGCGGCGTGCAGCAGGTGAGGAGGAGGTGGTGGTGGTGGTGAGACGACGAGGGGGAAGACTAGAGATGAGGAGGTTGTCGAGTGAGAGGAGGAGGCGGCGGTGGCCACGCGCCCTGCAGCCGCGTAGTGAATTCCCCAGTGTAGATGCGCTCCGACAAGAATGCATGTCTACGGCCCTAACGCCTCACCTCGTCGTTGTCAACTTTTTTGCCCCCCGTGTTTGCGATCCACGCGCGCCGAGGCATTCGTCCGTGCTTCTGCATTACACGGCGCTACGCGTCCTGGAACGTTCGACGGTTCGCAGAGGAAAACGACGACCACAGAGATCGCGAAAGCTTCTCGATTATTCCGCGGTTCACATTCGCGAATCCGTAGTTGGTGGATTTCATAGCTTGCTCCCAAGTCGATTGTCGATCATAATTTACAATTTTTAATTCACGGTATTAACGTATTGACTTTGTAACGGTCGTGTTAACGTATACAACGTGGAATTGTACAATACGGTATCGCAATGACTTGGCCAAATGGTCACACAGTTATATTTCTGGGAGCATTGGGCTGCGCTAGTGGCCTCAACGGGAGTTGCAGCTCGCCAGACAAACCCCCTGGGGTGTTATAAATGGACTAGCTTTACCGCCCGGATTCACCACGCGTGGCCGCCTTTGTCTCTCCCCAGAAGTTAGTCGTTTTGAGGCTGAGTCGACCTAGGGGCGGGCCCAGGAGCGGGAATCGAACTCGGGTCGTCGAGTTTCGTAGCATCGGCGCGCTAACCAATACACTGCAATGCGTTAGGCTTCCACACAGACACATAAAGACATACACACAGACAGACACACACACAGACACATACACAGACATACACAGACATACACACACAGACATACACACACAGACATACACACACAGACATACACACAGACACATACACAGACACACACAGACATATACACAGACAGACGCACAGACACACACACAGACACATACACAGACGCACACAGACACACACACAGACAGACACACACACAGACACATACAGACATATACACAGACAGACGCACAGACAGACACAGACACATACACAGACACATACACACACAGACAGCGCGCTAACCACTACACTACAATGCGTTACGCTTCCACACACAGACAGCGCGCTAACCACTGCACTACAATGCGTCACGCGTCCACACACAGACAGCGTGCTCACCACTACACTACAATGCGTTACGCTTCCACACAGCGTGCTAACCACTACACTACAATGCGTTACGCTTCCACACACAGACAGCGCGCTATCCACTACACTACAATGCGTTACGCTTCCACACAGCGCGCTATCCACTACACTACAATGCGTTACGCTTCCACACAGCGCGCTAACCACTACACTGCAATGCGTTACGCTTCCACGTGCGCGGGTCACGTGACAGATTTGACGTCACAGCTCACTTGCCGTGCAAAAAAAAATGCATTATTGAGCCCCCCCCCCCCAAAGAAAAAACCCACAAAAGTGTATTTTTATAATTTTTGCATTTCAAGTTTGTTGCATGCCACAACTTTGCCTTTTATATATGGAGATTACATTATTAACTGAAACCATTTACATCAGTAACAATAAAACTGTTCGCTGGCTATGAGCTGTGGGGCGCAGATAATGCCAAGGGTGATGACGGGGAGCGGGAGAGAGACGAAGATGGAGAGAGAGAGATCACGTTATTTAAAGTGAATCAGTCAACATGGTGTATCCTTACTCTTTGGTTCTTTCGGTAAAGTCACGTAGGTAAAAAATAAATAAAATAAAACAAAATTGAAAACAACTCAATTGTGATTTAATTTAGTTTTCAATTTTGTTTAATTTAATTTTTACCTACGTGACTTTACCGAAAGAACCAAAGAGTATTTGCTGTCACGAAAACTTCAAATCTAGAATGGTGTATCCTGTATACCCCGAAGATAAGTGTTACCCATTGAAGGCTTTACTGACAATGGTTTGCACACATGTCCAATTTCTGGGACCGCTGCGTTCATCAATGATCACGTTGGGGGGTGGGGGGCACCGCGGTGTCTAGGAGATGTTGACTCCCTCGCCAGGTATACAGGAGGCCGTGGGCTCGACCCCGACTCCTGCTGCTGCTGCTGTATAGTTGGAGTTTGCGTGTCTCTCTCCCTGTGGTCGCGTGTTTTTTTTTTTAAAAATGTTCTTCGGTTTTTCCCCTCCACGTTTAGAAACGTGCGATTAGAGTATTTGGCTTGCGATAAATGTCCACGCGATAACGCCACTTCGTTGAGCGCTATCATTTGTGACAGCCCCGGTCTATATAGCTCAATGGGCCTTGCCTTGTAAGATAGCAAAAATAGTGAAGTTTTAGTAGTGATCAGTATATAATGAACGTGTCTTTTGTCAATGCCTGCTCTGTTCTACTGTTGTTGCAGATGTTGGACACCATTTTTAGTTTTTTGAGACGAAAAACTGACTTCTTTGTCGGTGGAGAGAAAGCGGCTGCTGAGAAGGTGAGAGGCAAACAACAATCCAGTGTCGTCCACACGTTTTAACAACAACACTCCAGTGTCGTCCACGCGTTTTAACAACAACAATCCAGTGTCGTCCACGCGTTTTAACAATAACAATCCATCTTCTTTGGTTCTTTCGGTAAAGTCACGTAGAATGAGAATAAAATAATAAATTGATAAAATAAAATAACACAATAATATTCTCACGACGTTTCGGCCACAACACAAGCGGCCTTCATCAGGTGAAGGGACGAGACTGTCTGGTAGGACAACTCCAGCGCTGTCCTACCAGACAGTCTCGTCCCTTCACCTGATGAAGGCCGCTTGTGTTGTGGCCGAAACGTCGTGAGAATATTATTGTGTTATTTTATTTTATCAATTTATTATTTTATTCTCATTCTACGTGACTTTACCGAAAGAACCAAAGAAGATGAATCATTGCAGTCACGAAAGCTTTAAATCGAAAAATAACAATCCAGTGTCGTCCACGCGTTTGAACAATTTTATCCAGTGTCGTCCACGAGTTTTAACAACAATCCAGTGTCGTCCACGAGTTTTAACAATTTTATCCAGTGTCGTCCACGCGTTTTTCTCCTTTGCGGGGCAGCATGACAAATGTACGCACAGCCTGTGTGCCACAAACATGTAATATTCAAAATATATCTTGATTTGAAGCTTTCGTGACTGCAGGAATCCATACTCTTTGATTCTTTCGGTAAAGTCACGTAGGTAGAAAAATTGATTTTATATTATACATACGTGACTTTACCGAAATAACCAAAGAGTATTCATAATATAGTTTTTTTGGGGGTTAGATCGTGTAAATATAAATGTGTCGTTAAACCCGCCACCACCCGACATCCAATTAGTGAGGCTTTTCACGTAAACGGAACATGACAATTAGAGGCATTGTTGAGCGCTGTGTGCGATCGCCACTACTCGTAGCCTGTAGTAACGGCCCCGTGTCAACAAGGGGGCGGAAGAGAGGCTGATTCAGATGAGTCGGGCCGTTGGGCCAAGGTAACACCCAGGGAGGATCGTGACCAGAGGTGCATACTCCCAAGAGGGGGCTGGGGGATGACGTTACACTCCAAGCCCCTCTAGAAGGTTCCAGAAGGGAGGAGTGGCTAGGGGCGGAGTAAGCCGGGACTGGGTATAAAAGCCGGACCCCTGAACGGGACCGGCAGTTGTCCACTTGAAGATTGAAGAGCTACCCTGAAGACCTGGGAGTTGGAGCCGAGGACCTTGGCTGGGTCGGGTCAGTGTAGCCTCCCTAGACCCCGATAGCCAGAGGACTCTATAGTGGCTAGTCCCCAGTGTATAGGGCACGCCATTGAGGAGGACGTACATCCCTAGGGTAGCGGGTGGAAGGGGCCGTATCCCCTTCATGTTCTGTATCGTTTATTGTTAAATAGACGTGTTGCCTCCAGAGAGAAGTCTCCCTCCGATTTGTATCCACTACACTAGTACAGCACACCGTGTGTTGGAGAGCAAATCCACAACATTGTAAATGTACACTCGCAACGAATTGGCATGTTCTGTTTACGTGACACATCTTACGTATTGGCTGTGTCGGGTGGTGGCAGGTTTAATGACATATTTACACGATCTATGCTAAAAAGCCTTGACTATGATATTGGTCGCGAAAGCCAACGTGTTAATGCAGTAATATTGATCGCTACAGGAGCGAGCTATATTCAGAAGAGCGACGAGAGAAAAAATCTTATGAAATGTTTTTCCCCATTGTCATCTATTACACCTTCAGTAGTGCTGTTTGTTGCTGTTCGCTGAGTCTTATGGGGCTTTGGCGCCTGTGCTGAGCGATTGATAACAAAGGAGAACAGATGTCACGTGTGGCTTACAGCACTGACGCCACCACTGCACTGCAGTCCCTTACTCTCACAGGCTGCACATCACATCACTGAATAAATTATGTGGTGACTAAGACGGCTCGCTTAATGACTTCACAATCCTGCGATAATTATTTTACGATTTCACTTCAAAGCTGTGCCGGGCTGTTTTTAATGATGGGTTTGTGGTGACAGTTGTGGGTGTGATTAAATGTTCCCACTTGGCCCTGGATTTATTTAATTGAGTTCACAAAAGATAAATTGGTGAATCAACACATTTGCAGGATATTAATTGGAAGAAAATGTGTGGCTGAGTTGAGTCAATTAAAGAGTTTTATTTAATCTTCGTGTGACTGATGTTATAGAGAAATAACTGTCATGTTGCATTGTTGGTTTGGTTGATCTCGATGATTGCGTCAGGAGTAGCTGGGCATCGCTGTAATGATGCTGTCTCCTTCGTATTTTTGAATGGCTCATACAGCCATTTAACTCCTGTTCAAAAGATTAATGGAGCATGCTCTACTTTAGTGGCCTCAAAACTGGAGTTGCAGTGGAGCTCAACGCGAGAGATTCATAACATTTTGAGGACTGCCTTTTGAGCACAAGCTGAATTGGCAGGCTTCAGTGTAAAATCTCCTGTACATGTTACCATACGCAATATTACATGATATGGCCGCACTCATTACACACAAAGTGCTTGCCACAAATGAACCACAATACTTTGCTGATCTCGTCAAGGAGCATGAACCATCACGCAAACTCCGGTCATCCTCGCAGTGGCTTTTGGCTAGCCATCGAACAAAGATGGTCACGGCATGGCGTGCTTTCAGATGTGCTTCTGCGGCCGACTGGAACGCTCTTCAAATTTTAGGAGTCCACTGGAGTTATGCATTTTAAAGTCTAAATTGAAAAGTAATTTCTTAACAACTGCTTTGTGTTTTGATTTAAAGCTTTCGTGACTGCAGTAATTCATATTCTTAGTTTTTTCGGTAAAGTCACGTTGAAGAGAAACAACAGAATAACAAAATATATATAAAACAATAAAAAATTCTCACGACGTTTCGACCATAACTCAAACGGTGAGTTTAACTCAAACGGTGAGTTTGAGTTATGGTCGAAACGTCGTCAGAATTTTTTATTGTTTTATATATATTTTGTTATTCTGTTGTTTCTCTTCAACGTGACTTTACCGAAAAAACTAAGAATATGAACTGCTTTGTGTGTTTAGTTTGTTGCCCTTCCCCACACCTCCGATTAGCACGGTTGGCTACGTTCGGTGCGAAAGAAGTTCAACATACGTGCAAATCTGGTGTCTCGCCCTGTTGTTAATCTCCACCGTCTCCCCGTGCTCGTGGTGGTGGATGGGGTGGCACAGCTCCTGCTCGAGTGTTTCCGGCGTCATGAGAAGGCGGCGCTGGCCGGGGAGCGTGAACGCGCGCGGGAACGCGAGGAGCGGCAGCGCCGCGACGCAGAGGAGCGCACGCGGCGGCGGCAGCAGCAGGAGCAGCTGGACGATGCGCAGGCTAAGGAGCCCCGCATACAGGAGGTGACGGACGAGGAGGCGCAGAGGATCCAGCGTGAGATCGACCAGGTGAGAGCTAGGTCGGACGCACGTGAACGCAACCACCGTCCCCCACAAAGTGGACGGTGATGCTACAACAGCATTTGTGCCACGATAGGTGTGCTTTGAGGCCCCGTGAAGTGTCGAAGGCTCACTGGCAGTAGCTTACGGCACATACCCAGGTGTTAAGAGGTCAATCGAAATGACTGGCAGATGTGCCACCAGTGCTCCTGACTGCCACCTTGCTGCTATTTAGCCACCCGATGCTCATTGTTGTGAGTGTTTCTCCGCCATCCTATTGTTGCTGGAGGGCGAATGTCTCCAGCCTTGCAAATAGCATCCTTCATGAGCCTCCTTCAGAGAGGCCGGTCTTGACACAGCGGTACCAGTCATTGTGGCAAGTCCGCCCAGCTCAACATTCTCCTGTATCACATCAGCTCATCTCTTCGGCCCATGCCACTCCCGTTTAGCCCCCTCTATCCCGTCAACTAGAAGTGGCTTGGGTATGGAGAGGGCTGCATGACCCAGCCAACCCAACTTCACCTGCCCAGAGGACCTCTCGGATGGGACTGGAGAAAGTCACATGAGCTGATCATGTGTTCTTTTATCATTAAAAACAAACCTTCAGATTTTTTAAAATGATAAATACATTTTCACAGCCTGTTTATGTCTTTGTTTTACTGTAATTACGTGACCTTAAAAAAAACCCTTTGAAACTGTGGCTCTCAAGTCTTCTCCACAGCAAACTTATTGATTTAATTTTATTTCTCTGTTGCTTTGAACTTCGACTCCTAATCTGTTATCAGCCGATTCCTGGTGGCATTTCTATGACGCGACAGCCCAACACTTAGCTAACCTTTCACCCAATTATATTATTGATTTTTAAAAAAGGTGTTCTCCGTCTCGGAGAGCAGTGTTGAATGTTGTGCATTTGGCCGTCTTTCAACGCGCTCTATACTTATAGTTGAGAGCCTGTTTGTTGCGCTGCCGTTGACAAGGACACATAGCAGTTGGGAATCCTCCAGGAGGCCCTGGTATCGTGGTGTTTATTTTACTTTCATTAACATTAGGTTAGGTCACAGTTGGTCAGTGGTCTGCCTCGTGCCCAAGGTTATGTGCTGAGTCCGGGGAAATCAGAAGCGGTCATTGTTCTTTTTCCAGAGTAGTGGAAACTCAGTGTTTCTGTGACGGGGGTCCAGTCTCTCCACGATTTAAAGAAATGACCATGAATGATGGTTGTTGTGCTGTTGGAAAGGGGCAGAGTGCCGAGTCCCATTTGAGCTAATTTAAATTGCCATGGTAGAAATTAAAAGGAAGTTATTTTGAGATGACTGGATGTTATGTATTACATCCTGTTATCGTTTTTGCCCTTTCTCATAGGCAGAAATAAGATTTAAGCATCATACTAAAAGACAGCCATGTATGTAGGCTGTTAGCTTGGGAACATGTATTTCTATGCTCATAATCCCCGATACGCTGCAAAAGTTCTAGGATCTTTGCACCAGCAACACGTACCTCCATAGCCCTTTTTTCACTGGCACGCCCCAAACTAGTGCGGGGGTCTTAAGGTACGGCTGGTTTTCCATTGGCTATTTGCCATGCCACGATCAAACCATGACAATGTTTAAAAGTAAAAAAAAAACATAAATTGGACGGCTACTTTTAGATGCATGAGAAAAGGACAAAATGCGTATTACAAAGGGAAATCGGGCAAGGTGGCAAGTTTCGCCAAAATAATTCACACCGACATTGGAGGATGTTTCCTGAAACTGGATTTAATGAAACAAAAGGCATGAATATAATTGGGCAAAATATTTCAAGCTCTTGAGTTTCTTACTCGTATAAATATTCAATAGCAATAGAACACCGCAAATTCTAGTACCCATGGTAAATGAGCGAAGCAATAGTCACGCACAATCAACCAGTTCTTTTGACAGGTGTAAATCTGTCGGAAGAACGCAAATGAAAAGCGCAGCACGATACGCATACCTCGGACCGTTTGAATGTGAACACCGGTCAAAATGATGAAATTATGAGGCAGGTAATAGCAGCACCTCGGTTTCGCATAGTTGCCTATCTACAGTGCGAAAGAAGTTCAACATACATGCACAGGTGAGAGTGCTTTCGGAAAGCAGAACCTGGTGATGAAAAGTCATTGTTTCGGAAGATGATTTGCTGCAGCATTTAGATCAAAATAAAAATTAGCATTGACGCATTTTTTTTTACAAAAAATTTATAAATGCACAAAGAAGCATGGAAATGTGAATACCTGGCATTACACTGAGAGATGTAAAACGGAACGCGCATGGATTAGAGGAAATGCACAAGTGGACTCATCGTCTTAAGAAGGGATGATGGCTAGTGCTCAAAACTGATGATGGAGTGGCAGACAAAGAAGGAAGCATGGGAATGTCATTTAATTCATAAACACTGCAATGTGGAAATCCTAAGAAGAAATCGTTTAGTTCATGATAATTCCCCTTACA
Source organism: Petromyzon marinus (assembly GCF_048934315.1). Lineage (NCBI taxonomy): Eukaryota > Metazoa > Chordata > Hyperoartia > Petromyzontiformes > Petromyzontidae > Petromyzon > Petromyzon marinus. Next base: position 4,190,250 of record NC_133715.1, read on the forward strand.
GACATCACTTTGAATCCCTTTTGAAATTATATAATTATATTCTTAGCTCTTTCGGTAAAGTCACGTTGAAGGGAAATAATAAAATATATATAAACAATAAATTATCACGACGTTTCGACCATAACACAAACGGTCGTCATCAGGTTGTTTTTTTCACACCTGATGACGACCGTTTGTGTTATGGTCGAAACGTCGTGAGAATTTTAATTGTTATATATATATTTTATTATTTTATTGTTTTCCTTCAACGTGACTTTACTGAAAGAGCTAATAATATGAATTACTGCAGTCACGAAAGCTTTAAATCAAAATTTGTATAATTATAGTTCTTATTGTATTATTATATCAAAGGAATTTTTTCATGAATATGATTATTGGTATCAAGTCAATAAACTTGGTTTCATCTTGATTTTGAAGCTTTACGTGACTGCAGGGATCCATACTCTTTGGTTCTTTCGGTAAAGTCACGTGGTAGGTATAAAATACAATTAATCACGACATTTCGGGTGCAACACAAGCATCCATCATCAGGTGGGAAAGCATGGTCTGCTGCTGAGGCAGACTGTTTTAAAAGGTTTGAAATGGGTATAGCTCAAGGGTCATAAAGAAGTTGTCGGGGCTAGTGATGTTAATGTGAGAAATTAGCATGTAACTGTAAGATAGGAGGAGAGCGGCCTCCTGGACGAGGGCACGGAAGTGGCTATGTTAATGTGAGGGATTAGCATGATGTTAATGTGAGAAACTTGGTTTACTACCTTTATAAGCACGTTGGTTGCATTTTTATCCATTGTGTTTCCTCCTGGAAACAATTGGAATATCTTTCGCAAGAGGCAGTTGCTTTAACGTGCTTTTGAATGAGTTTTGAAGCCTCCGCTTTGAAATAAACACTGCGATATGAAACCATGTTTTAGTATCTTCAACTATTACAATTTGCGTTTCTGTCATACGGTGACGGGTTTATTTTTTCATTCTCTATGCCCCTATGCGTCCCCTCAACCCCGCGCTTACGTCGCTGACAGCATCATTGTCCGTCCTCTCCCGTATCCGTCGCCTCTCAGCCTTCACCTCCATCACCTACCCTGTACATCGCTTTGATCCACGTCGTTTCGATGTTCATCGTCGCACCTTTCGGGAACGCATCCCTGACAAAAAAACAAGAGCATTACTGCAATAATACCTCCGCTTAGCACGGTTGGCTATGTACAGTGTCAATGAAGTCCAACATACGTGTGTAATGTGCACTGATGCCTACTTTGTTGAGGGTGATATTGGCACGTAAAAATAAAGATTGATTGATTGACCGCCTCTTGCGTTGACGATGCCACAGCAGAAGGCTTCACTCGCTGCGCTGGAAAGGGAATTGAGGGCAATTGAACGCGTCACTCCGTATGAATGGACTACCCCTGCTAATCTAAAAAAAAACACCACACATTCAGAAGCTGGATCAGCCGTGGTGCGAAAGGATTTGCCTCCGTCGCCAAATAAAGCGCAGAGTCTTGATGCCTCATACATTGTATTGCTGCACTAACACTTTGCAAAAATGGCACTTGAGGTATCGGTGGAGATTGATACCATCCAAAATGTCAGCTTATGACCGTTTCCCTCTCTCCGCATGTCTCGATCATGACCGAATTTATCTGCTGCCCTTGACGCTCCCCGGCCAGCGCCGCCTCCTCTTGACGCCGGAAACACTCGCGCAGGAGCTTTGTCATCCCAGCCACCACCACGATCACGGGGAGACGGTGGAAATTATGAACAGGGGGGACACCAGATTTGTGTGCTTGTTGAGCTTCTTTCACACAGTCCGTGGCCAACCGTGTTAATTGGAAGTGTGGGGAAGGACGACAACAAATTAAGCACAAAAAGCAGTTCTAAAGAAAACAAAAATCTTCTTCCCCTACAATATATTTAAGGTTATGGGTCAAAATGACACTTGGTGTTGTAATGTATGGTTACGAGGCAGCCATTTGCTATTCCTAATACTAAATTAATTTCAGCCTTTTCCACAAATGTTTACATTTTGACCATGGCCGGTAAATTCCCCCTGCCCCAATAAATTTTTCAATTTCTCAACGTTTTTTTTGGGAACCTTCGGGATTTAAAATCCAGTTTTCTGGAGGAAAGAAGATTCACGCGCCCTGACATTTCCCCCCCCCCCCACCCCGCATGTGCGTGCGTCGCAGAAAAAGGAGCGGCAAAAGAATGGCCAGGAGAGTGCGGAAAAAGCCGGCGACAGAGAAGAGGCTCCAGCAAAGGTGACGATAACAAAGGGTGTTTGTTTACGCGTCGCTCGGCGGTGCTGTGTTGAGGGCTTCGCATGTCGCTCTTGACAAATAGGCTTTTTAGCGACATCGATCGAAGTATCGATGACACGTGTAAATGCACCAACGGTTTACTCGTAAATATATACACACACACACACACCGTGTGTAACGGAACAAATATTAGTCTGTAAACCTATGACGGGGAGCGATTATATCCATAGGACACAACCCTGGAAGGATGGTCATAGGCCGAGTTAAAAGTTATGGAAAATAACATGTGTTTCCGGCATGTGTGTGTATGCGGGCGGAGGTGGAGAGCAGTAGCGTAGTCGTAAGCGCATTGCGCTTACAAACCCGGTCAACAGAGTTCGATTTCCGCTCACGACCAATAACAGTGGGGAATATTTAAACATGTTATGAGTCTAATGCGGTGTGTAAACATCAGCGTCGGGGTAGCAGGCTGCCGGGAACAATGTTAGCCACACACTTCCTCGTGAGCCCGTGTCGGCCTTAATTAGGTGCTCGCTAACAAGCGCTTTCCCCAGCAGTTTGTTAAAGGCCATACGTGGGGTCATCTTTGTCTTTCGCAGGTGGAGCCAGCTCCCGATAAGGAGGACGAGGAAGAGGATGAGAAGGACAAGGGCAAGCTGAAGCCGAACGTTGGCAACGGCGCCGACCTGGCCAACTACCGCTGGACGCAGACTCTGTCGGAGGTCGATGTACGTGCGTTGGCAGCGGCACGTGCAACGGGAAAGGGGCTAATTGGCTATAAACAAACAAACAAAAATATCCCGTTCAGTTAAACGGGGGGGGGGGGGGGGGATGGCTATTAAATAACTAAAATCGGTTTCTCCGTGACAGATTGTTTTGCCACTGAAGGCGAACTTCCGGGCGAAAGGTCGTGACGTGGTGGTGGAGATCGCACGGCGCCATCTGCGCGTGGGGCTCAAGGGGCAGCCGCCCATCGTGGACGGCGAGCTGCAGGCCGACGTGAAAGTGGAGGAGAGCAGCTGGCTCCTGGAGGACGGCAGCACCGTCACCGTGCACCTGGAGAAGGTGCGTGTTGCCACCCACCACCCCCCCACCCACCACCCCCCCCACCCACCACCCCCCCACCCACCACCCCCCCACCCGGGCCGTGAGAATCGCGAGCTGCACGGCGATCGCTTCCACGGGGCGCTACGGCGGCGAGATGTTAACTCCCTTGCCTGGTATGAAGGAGGTTTGTGGGTTCCATCTCGACCCTGGCGCCTGATGTATATTTGGAGTTTGCGTGTTCTACCCATGGTTGCGTGGATTTTTCTCCGGGTCCTCCAGTTTCCCCCCGCCCCCCACGTTTAGAAACATGCGTTTATGGGAGTATTTTGCTGCTATGAATATACACGTGATAAGCTACTTTGTTTAACTCTTAGATTATTTCGGTCAAGTCACGTTGAAAGAAAAATAAATTAAATAATGTGTGACTTTACCGAAAGAACCAAAGAGTAATTTCTGCAGTCACGAAAGCTCCAAAACTACTTTAACTATCATTCATGGCTAAGTCACTTCTTAAAAACAGCTAATATAGCTTAGTGGGCCTTACCTGGTGGTAAAAAAAAAAAATTCCACCCCGGTTCAATCCTTGACCTTGAATGTCAGCGGCATTTGATGGCGATTGGGTATGAAATTCAGATGTAAAATTTCGAATTTAAGGGCAGTTTCGGATGTTTGGGTCGTTGGATCACTTACATGGATACTTGAACGTGTCTTCGTGATTACAAGCGTGACGTCCCACGTGACTCCACTATTGACGGGGGAAAGCATGGAAGTGACAAAATAGGACACGTCATTTCAGATCAATCCGAAACACAAATAATATCTTGGTGCAGCGATTTGGGCTGCGACTGGTCCCACCTGAAGACGGAAGCTTGCGTTGCCTCCGAAACGTCGTGTTTTAATTGTTTATTTTATTTTAATTCGTTTTACCTACGTGACTTTACTGAATAAAACCAAAGAGTATAATATCTGAAACGCTTTAGCTAGGCAAGGGGTCCGCAACCAAAATAATAGAGCAGCCAATATTTTCTAATTTTGGTAAAACTCAATATTTCAAGAGCCGTGTGAATGCATGAGACGCAGATTGCCGATCCCCGAGCTAGGCCCATTTTTCAGCTTCATCTAAAAATGCGGAATATCCCACGTACATATAGCGTGTTTGCCGATGTACAACATTCAGCGCGAATATCACTGGCTGGGCGCACGTGTGGTGTTGGCCAGAGCCAATCTCTCCTACCTTCCAGTTCTTACTGGGTACTCTGCAGCAGCACTTGCTCTGACATATGTATATGCAGCTCGGTTTGCACCTCTGTACGGTGCGGGGGGGGGAGCTGTGTCTTTGCTTATGTCGCACAATGTTTTCTTGTCGTGTTAATCTTCTCTTCCCCCTGCGCTGTTGCAGATCAACAAAATGGAATGGTGGAGCCGCTTAGTTGTCTCGGACCCCGAAATCAACACGCGTAAAGTTAATCCCGAAAACTCAAAGGTGCGTTGATTGTGTATTTACTGCACTGTTGTGTATCAAGATCGTGAGCATGGTCTAGTGTTACAATCCTGGTGACACATTGATTTCTACTCGTGGCTGTGTTTGTTGCCCTTTGCTACCTGGTGCCCTAATTAAAACAATGGCAGGAGCCCAACTGCACTTTGTCAAGAAGAGTAAGCTGTACAAACGGAACTTAGGAGGGATGACGTTGAATATTTCTTTTGCGGCTGGGGGACATGGCCAAGCAGTAATCTCTGGGTACACCGCTTGTTGCAGAGGTTCGTCGTTCTGGGCCGGCGCCGCACTGGTAAACACCTGCCGGCGAATTAAACATAACGCGCCATCTGCGTCGCGGTCGAAGTTAAATATCCCGTGAAGTAATTCGAAAAAGAGTGGGCCGCTGTGACAGGATCCAAATTTGATTAATGACTTGCAAGTTGTTTCATTGGGAAAAACCAACATGGTTACATCGTCCCTTACTGACGGGCTAATGCAAGTATTGGTGCCGTGTTGTTAGCATTGTGTCGCGCAAGGACAGGGTCCCCCCCCGGGATGAAATGTGGCATGAGGCGCTCGAGTTGCTGAGACATTTAAATAAACGCCCTGTGCTTAGAAATCCGTATTGTTTTATGTGCAGCTGTCCGATTTGGATGGAGAAACGCGCAGCATGGTGGAGAAAATGATGTACGACCAGCGTCAAAAAGCCATGGGCCTCCCCACTTCTGAAGATCAGAAGAAACAAGACATCTTAAAGAAGTGAGTGAAGGGGGCGCGGTTTCTCACTCGTGGGGGTCACATGACCGTCAGCTCTGACCAGTACCTCTCAGAGCCTGGGTTTAATTCTGGGAAGTTATCTGTAGTTAAACCGCAGAGTTTTATTTTGGTTCGTGTTTTTGTCCAGGAAAGCATTGCTGAATCCTCGGGAGTTCCCTGCATTGGCCAATTCTTTGAGTCATTTGTGTACGGGACAAAGCCACAATGCCCATAGAAGGCCCACTCATAAGCGAACAACAACGTATTAGATTGGCAACCTGCTTGCTGGAATTCAATATACTGACCACCTTGCAAAGTTGATAGTTAAAGCCCAATCACCAATGACGTCACAAAACTACCAATCACATCGTTCAGCTCATGTCCTCGTGAGATCTGAGGGTGAAAAATGTACATAATATCTCACATGCTTGGCATGCGGCAACCACATACTTTGGTGTTGGGACGAAGGAACTGAGAAATTGTTCTGTGGTATCATCTTCAACGGTCGTCCACTAACATAAGAGAGGCCCCTTTTGGGAAGTTACAAAAGAATGCTCCATTGTGGTATGACACTAGTCGAATGCCACAAATCATCAATAATTGGTGATTGCACAGAAAAACTTAACACGAATGTGAATATATATAAAATAAAAACACATGACGACACAGTACGCGTACAAATGTTTGTCCCGAATTAAATTTACGTGCAATTGTCCGCACCTCCTATTAGTGCGGTCGGCTTAAGTACGGTGTGCGAAATAAAGTTGAACATGCGTACGTTTTTTGTTTTTTAATTGCAGATTCATGGAGCAACACCCCGAGATGGATTTTTCAAAAGCAAAGTTCAGCTGAGCTTCGAAGCACGCGGGAGTCACAGGGAGGTCGTGAATGCAGCGAGATTCTGCTTCGAAACATTTCTTTGTGGAGCCCACACACCCCCCCTCTCAACCCTCACCAAGTTTAGATTGCTGGTTTGGACTGCGTGTTGAGCCAACTTAATTCTCTCAGGCTTGCGCCACCACGCACCGCTTGCGGGGGGCCATCTTCACATCCACCTCTTTGAAGATGGGCCCACAAGCAGTGCGCGGCAAACGCCCGCGAGAAAGGAAATACTCGACACGCAAACCCCGGTCCGGAAAAAAAAAAAAACTCGCTTGCGTTAGAAGCGGCAGCGAACATTTGCGTGCTTGCTAAATTTCACCTGGTTGTTAGACTTCTCCCTTTGAGGCTGCGCTGAATCCGTTTGTGAAGATTTCATGCTCCACACCTGCCCTAATAAAAAAAGGATAGTTTTCATAATCGTGTCAATCTATTGCTGGTGCCTCAACGCTCCAGTATGGACAAATATATAAAACTCCAGGTTTGGGTTTTTTCATCTTTGCCTAGATTCCATACAGCTCCCTGGGAGAACCGCTCTGGCCCTTATACCGCTTATTTAAGAGGTTGCCTTTGCATTTTGTTTCATCGATGAGAACAAACCTTGTTTTTCTTGTTTGTCCTTCCCCGCACCTCCCGGTTATCATGGTTGGCTACGTACGGTATGAAAGAAGTTCAGCATACATACATTCCCCCTTCTCAAACTGTGAGCCCTTCAGAATGGACGAGTTTTAAGTTTAGTCTTTATTTGTTACTCGGATGGTCAAGGTTTGATTCGGATCCATTGTTGACACTCAACCGCCTTGTGAGGTTAAGCCAGAACATCTGGTTGATTTCGCGCTCGAATAATCCCAGACTGCCATGTCCGGAGGAGGCACTCTTGAGGAACAGCAGTGCAGCCATGGCACGGTGAAATTTCGATTCGCACGGTTGGCTACGTCCGGTGCGAAAGAAGTTCAACGTAATATACATTGGTGACGAAGTCGGGACAGCTCGATGCATCGTTGACAAGGCACGTGGAAAGCCACTTGCGATGCTTAGTGTTGGACACGAGCAGGGTCCAGGTCGGAGCAATGGAGCGCAAACTGGCAAGGGTGCAAGCGTTGTAGATGCATAGCGTTGGTTCGAGGCCAAGTCTGAAGGCAGGGGGAGGACTGGTCTCTCTCGCTTGTGATTGATCTGCTTTGCAGTGCCTTAAATACTGCACAGTTTGAACAAAGCCGATAATCCCCAAACTATAGTCCACAATGTTCTGGCCTCCCCATCTGTTCAAAAAGAAAAGGCCATTTGCCCAACGTGTTTGCTGTATTTTTTCAGAAGGCAGTGGGACAAAGGTGGTCCGGTTTTTTGTGTTTATTAACATGGAGGCAAGATGATACTAGCGCTGCACCGAGTATGCACACCGGAAACATTCTGACGTTATAACACTGTGCACATGACGCATGTTAAAGCAAACAGTGTAATTTAATGCACAATGTCTCGGCCTCGAATAAAACTTAAGCTTCGCAACTCTCCAAAGTTAGCGCCTCGCCACGAATGAAGTGTTGGGTGGGTGCTCATTTGAGCCAGTGAAGGAACTTACACGTTCCTTTGGCAGGGGTCTGTATGTGCCATGGCTGGTGTGTTCACCCTGTCCAGCGGGAATGCTCAGAGCAGCGTCCAATTGGTGCGCCGAGTTGGCATGCGATTTTGTGTATGGAGAAAACATTTGGCAGTCAATCGCCAAGTGTTGGTCCCGTTCATGAACTCGGGTCTTCCTGCTACTGCTGCTTTTGGGCACAATGGAATTCTGACTCCGTTTGTTCCCCTTGGACTGAATTGCAGCTGCCATGGTACATTGAACGCCACTTCAGTGCAAGCAGCGGTTTAGATGAAACGCCTTAATCACCAATTTCATCTTCGGCCATTGGCGTTCATGCATCGAGATATTTAAATGTGCACCCATTTTGGATTTCCTTTTAAAAGGATGAAAAGAGGACATGGACTCGGATAACGAGTGTTTGATAGCTCTGGCCCTTTGGGATACGTGGCTTACTATTCCTCGCCAGCCACTGAAGCCAAGGCTTGACAGTAACATGAGTACCCCTTGTTAGCATTAAATGGTAGCAAATGAAGATAAACTTAAATGTTAAATGCAGGACCACGCAACACAGCCTCAAGTTTGTTTTCCGCTGTGATTGTCACCAAGTTTAGTCTTAAATTGTTTGTTTTTTTGTTAAATAAACTTGATAAAGGACACATTTTCAACTTTACAATCGAGTTAAATGTAAATCTTAACATTTTATTACAAATCGGGAATGCTCTCGTGGTGTAATAACGGTCAGCGCACTGGACATTGTGATCCAGGGTCGCCGGTTCAATCTTTCCGACGCTGCACTTGAAACAATGGTGCCAAGTTTCTCAAATTCCCACGCCACCTGTCCACCCAACAGTGCAATGGGCGTACGCTGCAGTCGTTCGGTAGGTGGCGTGTGCTGGTGGACGGGGGGTGGAACATTGAATCTAGATTTGAAGTTTTCGTGACTGCAAGGATCCACACTCTTTGGTTCTTTCGGTATAGTCGCGTGGGTATTTGATTTATTTAATTTATTTTATTTTATACCTTCGTGACTTTACCGAAAGAACCAAAGAGTACGGCGGTACATTGTTAGGTGAATCCCACCTCTTGCAAGATGTCTGGCCCGCGTGGAAGAACAGCCGTTCCCTCGGGTACGGCGAATTGGGGCGACCGGCCCGGGCCCTGCACTTTAAGGGACGCCGCGCTTCGACGTCACAGTGTGCGTCAGATGTAATACCGGTTTAGTTTCAAGGGATCGGGCCCGGCGGAGCACAGTGGGATTTGCGCCGCACCCTGCCCCCCCCCCCGCCCCCCCCCCCCCCAAGGACGGCCCTGTGAAAGAGTAGACCAAATATCTTTACTGTACAGCTCTCAACAAGACCCCCCCCCCGCCCGCCCTTGCGGAGGGCCGTTTCTGCCAGTAGCGGTGCGTTACAAAATGACGTCCCAGCGAGGTGACGAACTCGTTCTCTCCCCCCCCCCCGCCGCCGACTCGGCTGCTGGTCGATCGAAATCGACGTTGCCACGGCGAGAAACGAGCGTGGAAGAGACGACTGTTGCAGTCTTCGTTTTAGTCCGATCGGCCGCCGACGCAGCAAGGCGCCACGTTGCTGCGCGCGGGGACATCACGTTTTGAGGTCCCGTCATTTTGGCCGGAATGGTAAAGTCCACGGAGCTATTTGCTATATTTCAGAGGCAACCAGGCCGCACGTGGTGGCTCATCGAAGTGAATGATATCGTCGTGTGGTCAGAATCAGAATCTTTACTTATCCTGGAGAAATCCGATGGCGCTATGAGGCACATTTTCACTGATATTTAGTGGTAATTAACAAGCCAAAATCTCAATCAAAGTTTCTAAAATGTCGGGGGGGGGGGGGGTGGGAAACTGGAGGCACCCAGGACAAATATTCACGCGAGCACCGCGGGGAGAGAGAACACGCCAACTCCAAACATTAAACGGGCATCGCCGGACTCCGGGATCGAACTCACAGACCCCTCCTGCGTATCAAGCTAGTGAGATGACATCTCGCCATCAAGTTGCACAGGCGCATGTCCTAGCTTTCGCAGGTCACACTCGTTAAGGGTGCTTCGTCTTTATTTTGTAGATAGGGTTTACACTGGGTAGCGGCGGGGTTTATTTTATATATATATTTTTACACAGCGAATGGAAAAGTATCGAGAAATAATGACACCCAAGCACAGACTCGCGCAAGCCGTTGCTTATAACACGATGCTGCGATTGGCACGGTTGGCTACGTAGGGCGCGAAAGAAGTTCAACATTTACACACGATCCAACTTACGCACGATCCAACTTACGCACGATTCAACTTACGCACGATCCAACTTACGCACGCGTTGAAACGATGTTGCCTCGGCCATCGCGAGCCACCGAGGCTGTTTGGGGGCCGCCCATAAATGACGTCACGCACCTAGGGGTCAGACATGTGACGATGTGTGACGAGGGAGGAGGGGGGGTTGAGAAATGTGACGTCGCATAAAAATGCGCAACTTTAAATAAATATAGAATTGTTATAACACTCCTACAACATCAGAGTGCAGCGCCACATTAAATACGCACTCCAATGACAATAGTTTAAAGAGATGTGAAGCATGTGTTATTTTCAAAATGGAAATATGGTTTGGGGGGGGGGGGCAGAGCTTTGTGACGTCATATTCATGGGGGGTCTGACTTTTTGTGACGCCGTGTAACGAGGAGGGCGGGGGGGGGTCAAAAATCGTCCAAAATCGCGTGACGTCCTTTATAGACGGCCCCTTGGACATTTGTCGATTTCACGCCACCCCTTTAGGTTAGACGTTCTTGAGGTCAGTGTGGGGAGCCCCTTCTAGCCCATAACTTTTCACACGAGCCACCACCGCCACAATCCACCAGATGGCTCCAAGCACGCCACCTCGACCACTTCTCGCTCCGCCAGTCACCACCAGCAACTCACCACCAGTTCACAACGTCCACCTGGGAGATAGCTATGCACTTTGAAATCCAAAAGTTGATAACTCGCTTCTTCAGAACTGCTTTGTGCGTTTAGTTTGTTGTCCTCCTCCACCTCCGACTAGCACGCTTGAGCTACGTACGGTGCGAGAGAAGTTCAACATCCAACAGTAGTCCAGTTCATCGCAGCGATGATACACTCCCGTTGCTCGGTTATCTGGCTTGACCTATCTGAAAAATGCGAAACTGTAGTTGTTCTGCCATATACTCCTTCACCGTGTCACGCCAATCCACAGCGAAATGGAGGTTTTTGTGTGTTGCAAGTTGGGCAGCGTCCTCCTGCACCGGCTTCCTGCTTGCCAGAGGGCAGCGCTAGAGGGGGGTTAGTTAGCCTTCTGCTCCTTAACCTCTGCCCTGCCCCGCTCTTGCCCTTGACCATAGGTAGACTGTGGCCCAGACGGCCACTGTAATTCACACTGTTTGGAGTCCCTCTATCACTTTTCAAGGACCCTGGTGTTACGGAATATTGAACGTGTGACACGGTGGAGTGTGGGGAGTTTCCAGCGTAAACCTAGGCAGTTCACAGTGTTAAGTTGACTCTGCTCACCTTAAGTTAAAACTGCTGTCACTGCCTGCTGCTGTTGTGACTGCTGGTGGAACTAGCCTCCACCGTGGGTAGTTAAAAGTGTCTTCAACTCCTCTGCTTTGTCAGTGTTCTGAGCTCTTTTTTTAATAAGAGCTGTTCGCCATCCCTAGGCAATGGGAGAGCAGCTCCACACTCAGCCATGACACCCACCTGTTTGCCTCAACACCTAATTACTCCAATTCAGAACTCCGCGCACGGGTTCCAGACAATCGGCTTCTTAATTGTAAAATGATGCAAAAATTAGCCAATAGTCAACAAGTGAATTAATCGCCTGCTGGTGGACCGGCGGCATTCGCTCCTCCACACGTGCAAGTTAGGCCAATCACAGCTCGGTCACACCTAATTGGCTACCACGCACGTGCCTCGAACCAATGGGTGGTCCGGCCGCGATGCACGTGATCAGTGTCGGCATGGTTAAAAAACACGTGTCCAGGCCTTTGAATAGTGACAGCACCAACCACCTCACAGAGATGTTCATCACATGCCTCAAACACGGGTTTGTTGTGTGGATTGTAGTTAAAACAAAAAATACCTGTAAATGTGCATTGCGTCTAAGATCACTCTTAACTCCCTAAAGTCAAACTCAAGCTTCCTATTGTGAATTGCAGAGGCCCACTGAGCTCTGTAGTTATTTTTCAGAAGCGACCTGGCCACACATTATAGCTCAACGAAGTGGCTTATCGTGTGGAGATTTATAGCAACCAAATACTCTAAATGCACGTTTCTTAATGTGAAGGGAAAAACCGGACAAAAATCCACGCGACCACGGGGAAAACATGCAAACTCCAAAGACACAGGGTCAGGATCGGGATCGAACCCACGACCTCCTTACACACAATGGCGGAGCCAGGATTTTCAGGTAGGGGGGCAACCCCTCCAGCAATGAAAAATGATAGAGGAGTTGTTAGTAAGTAAGGACTTGTCCCTTGCTTTTTATTCGACGCGTGTGTGCGGCGTTATATTTATTGCACAGCGTGAAACCTCTGGTACAGCATTCTGTCTAAAGACTATTGAGAAAATATAACAAGTTAAAAAGTTACACGAAACGATCACAGTGGCACTCTCCTCATTAAAACATTTTGCAAGCAGGCCAAGAGCGCTACACTTGCTTCTGTGAGCCCCTGTGAGCAAACTCCATGTCCCTTGAGTTTTTAAGATCAAGATTACGTCACCACGGCCAAAGCCGTTGATGTCACCACGATTTGGCAACCAAGACAAAGATCCCCCGTACAGCCTTCCCAGATTTTTGGGGCAAGTGCCGTTAGCGGCAGCAGCACCTCTGAAGGCTGACACGACACATGAAGGGGTGGGTGGCCAGCACCACGCCCGGCCGCCTTTATCTCCCCAGTGACGATGATTACGCATCACACCAGGTACTCATTTGAGGCTGAGTCAGATACTCGTCACTTGAGGTACACGTACACACGTGCACGTTCTCAGGCAAACGGACATAAGTTCTGATATCACGTTCTGTGACAATGTGAAAAGCTTCCACGTGGCTTCCACGTGGCCAGAATTCTCAGGGCCGACCTCGCTTCCAAGGTGCTGCCGTAAATTCCCTCCGTCAGATTTGGGCCCATAAAGGGCCCCCCCCCCCCCCCCCGTACGTACGCCAAAGAACACGCTACGCTGAACAACTGTCGTTTTAGGTTCGTATTTTGCCGTAACTTGTATTTCGTATTGCAAAAACAATGTGGTTTGACCTTTAAGAAAAATCGCGAGCGTTTCTGGGGAAGCTCTCTTGCTCGGAGGTGTTTCTGAGAAGGAAGCCGCCCAGCCCGCTTGCCGCGTGGTGTTACAACCACAGCCCGAGTGACATGGCGTCACGTCCACAAGCCACGGACGTGGTGCTTTACACCGGAGGAATACACCAATTGGAAGGGGGGGGGGGAAATTATTCCACCTAAAACAAATTGCAACATGTCCACTCCTTCACCGTGTCACTGGGGCATTTCAAAAGAAAATTAAGGATTTCATATTTGACTTTAGCTCTCCTGATCTTGAGCGGGCTGCGTATCTTCGAGGACGGGGTTTTTATATATATGTTTTAATTGTAATAATTTTTCTTCTTTGGTTCTTTCGGTAAAGTCACGTAGAATGAGAATAAAATAATAATAAATTGATAAAATGAAATAACACAATATTCTCACGACGTTTCGGCCACAACACAAGCGGCCTTCATCAGGTAAAGGGACGACACTGTCTGGTAGGACAGCACTCCAGCGCTGTCCTACCAGACTGTCTGGTAGGACAGCACTCCAGCGCTGTCCTACCAGACAGTCTCGTCCCTTCACCTGATGAAGGCCGCTTGTGTTGTGGCCAAAACGTCGTGAGAATATTATTGTGTTATTTCATTTGATCAATTTATTATTTTATTCTCATTCTACGTGACTTTACCGAAAGAACCAAAGAAGATGAATCATTGCAGTCACGAAAGCTTTAAATCTAAATGTAATAATTGTATCAACAATAATGACTAAACGGCGTTTGGCCAAAATCACTGTCAATTTTTTTCAGTGAACGTCGGCTGGACTCTGGGGAACAAGAGTTCTTAATTGAGGAGTTTGGTTTCTGTCACAGCCAGGGGCGGAGCCAGGATTTTGACTTTGGGGTGGCTGACTTCAATATTCTGAGATATCCAGTGTATGTTTTCCAATGGGCGCCACAAATGTATAAAACTAATTTTATTGGATTTGAACGCAGAGTTTATTATTAGGTCGGAGCCGCTGATGTGGCTAATAAGTTCGATAAGTTTGAAAGGCTGCCGCTCAAGCAGCCTGCAGGGCAGCACAAGGTGGCAGCCTGCAGGGCAGCACAAGGTGGCAGCCTGCAGCATTTTGCAGCAGCCAGATATCCGGTTATCCTGATTACCGACTTTCCCAAAATTTCAGGGGGGGCTAAGCCCCCCCCACCCCCCCCCCCCCCCCCCCCGTGTTCCGCCCCTGGTCACAGCTGACTATTCATGTCCGGGGAGTGGCTTTCCTGTTTATCCCGTTGTCATCTTCGAAACCGACGGTTGACGTCTAATGACACCCCCCCCCCCCATCCATTGCGATCTTCAATGTCTCCCGCGGAGAGTCCCGTTACAACTTCTCGCACTGTCCCACCAACAGATCCGCTTCCTTCATTTTCCCTCTTGTTTAACTGTGCGCAATCATAGCCGTCGTCACACCAGTCACTCCTCCTGCCCTGCAACCACTCTCATCCTCATTATCGTCACGGCGCCCTAGCCGTAACTCCTTCCAATCCTTCTGCGAATAACGGCAGGGGCCTCTTGACAAAACGCTCACAAATCGCCCGTAGGATTCCGTGGGGGCCCTCGACTCATATTAAAACATTCGATGACCTCCCCCTACCCTCCCCCCCCCCCCCACCCGCCAACCCTGACCCTTCGGGCGATGCGTCGGTCGGCGCAGCCCGGCTGCCACCGGCGGGTGCCGTCACGGCACCCGCCGTCTCAGCCGAACGAGATGCGGAGGTCGTGCGAGCCGAGCTCGCCGCTGAACGTGGAGAAGTGGCCGCCCGGGCCACCGCTCCGGCACGATGCTCCCTCCCCGTCGCCTCGGGCGTCGGCGTCGCCGTTGGCGTTGACGGCGGCGGCGGCGTCGCGGTCCCACGAGGTGAATTGCTGCAGGTACTCGGTGGCGGAGCGGCAGCGCTGCAGCATGGCGAGCGTGGGCTGGTCATACAACTCCAGCGTGGATGCGGAGCCCGTGGGGCCCGCGGCCAGCGCGGGGAGGCTCGGCAGCGAGACGCTGCGCTGCACGACAGACGCGCGGGCGGGCGGGCGGGCGGGAACGGCGGCGAGTTGTTAGAAAACAGCTGGAGTTGTGCACTTTCACATCTATATTGAAAACTCATTTCTTTCGAACTGTGTTTTTTGTGTTTAGTTTGGTGTCTTTCCCCTGCAACTCCGATAAGCACCCTTGGGCTAGGTACGGTGCAAAATAAGTTCAACATACATACATACAACATACGTCACGCCTGTGCCAAGCCATATGCCCTTTGAGGCCACGGGTCTGTCCCGTGGCAGGAGGTCATGAGACAGACCCAGATGCACCACCTGTGCCCCCCCTACTGTGCCAACTTGCTGTGTTTTATCCACCCGGCGCTCCGCTCGTTGTTGTGAGCGTCGCTCCTCTGCCCTCCGTTGTTTCTGGAGGGCGACTACCTCCAACTGCCCAGTAGCGTCCTTCACGAATCTCTTCCACAGAGGCCGATCTTGACACTGCTGGTACCAGTCATCGGCAAGTCCACTCAGCTCCACGTCCTATTGAACTACATCACTCCAACTCTTCTCTAGCCCGTACCGCACCCCTTTTAGCCCCTTCTATCTGGCCGAACAAAAGCTGTTTAGGCATGCGGTAGCTGGGAATGTGGGTTACATGATCCAAGCCAACGCAGCCTCGCCTGCTGGAGGAGTTCACCGATGGGACTTTGTCCAGATCTTTCAAGAATTTGTGAGCTCCTCACACAATCCAGCCTGGTTAAACCCAGGATGGATTGTAGGCAGGCCAGCCTAAATGTTTCTAACCGGCGAAGATGCTCCATTAGGGGGGTCCACGTTTCGCAAGCGTAGAGAAGGGAGGGCATGACTGTTGCCGAGAAGACTCAAAGCTTCGTTTGGAGCAACAGACCAGGTAGCTTCTACACAGCATCGCGCAGCCGATGAAAAGATAATGCCGCTTGACCGATTCCGAGTGAGACCTCTGCTCGACTCAGCGTCGACCTAGGCGCCGGGCGTGGTGTTGTGCCGGCCTTCATAGGTGCTTCTCGCTAACCGCACTTGCCCCAAAAGTATGTGAAGGCTATATGGGGGATCTTTGTCTTTGTGCGTCTTTGTAATGGTGGGGCGCGGTAGTGCAATGGGCAAGTGCACAGTACTGACAAACGAGGCGACCTGAATTCGATTCCCGCTCATGGCAAACATCGATGATGAATACCTGAACCGGTCCTGGTCCTCGCCTAGGTCGACTCAGCCTTAAAGGAGTAATCTGGTGCAGTGTGTAAACATCAGTACTGGGGAGACAAAGGCTGTCCGGGGCGTGGTGTAGGCCGCCCACACCCTCGTGTGCCGTGCCGGTCTTCATAGGTGCTCACTAACAGCACTTGCCTTAACTGTCTCTTAAAGGCTACACGGGGGATCTTTGTTTTTACGTGTGTCTTGTGTGTGAGTGCTAGCAGTCAGTGCTGCTCCCACCTGCAGCATCTTGCTGATGCTGTCGGACTTGAGCCTCTGGCTTTCTGTGAGCGACAATGATAAGGGGAAATCTCCCATCGCGTCCTCCTCATTCCTGCAGTGAGAATCCACGCGTCCATCTGTGCAGCCACACACCATCGCAGAGGGAATGGGGAAGAGTCACTTGGGCATTGGGAAAATCCACGCAGAACTGCTCTTTGTGTTCAGTTTGTTGTCCTTCCCCTGCATCTCCGATTAGCACGGTTGGCTACTACAGTGAGAAAGAAGTTCAACGTGCATACATACGTTCCCTGCCAGACATCTATGTATCTGCTGCTGCCATGAAAGTGGATATATTTGTGAGGAGCCACGGTGCCGAGATGTTAACTACCTCGCCTGGTATGCAGGTCGTGGGTTCGATCCCTACCCTGACACCTGCTGTATATTTGGAGTTTGCGTGTCTCTCTCCCCATAAGTCGTGTGGATTTTTCTCCGAGTCCTCCGGTATTCCCTTCAACATTTATAAATATGCGTTTAGAGTATTTGGCTGCTATAACTCTCCACGCGATGAGCCACTTTGCTGAGCTGTCATTTGTGGCCATGTCGCTGCTGTAAAGGAGCTACATGGCTCAGTGGAGCCTACCTGGTAAAATAAAAAAATGTAAATAGTTTTTTGAAACACAACTCATGTAAACAACAAACACGAACAATGAATGGGATCTGAGCCAACTCACTTCTTCTGCCTCAATCTGGGTAGCGACTCGTGACAGGAGGAAAGAGTTACGTTGGATGGAAATGGGAGTAACCTCACAACTAGTTCTGTGACGCCGATAGCTGCTCGGCGTTCAGGAAAGACGCTACTCAACCTCGTAGCATGATCAACAACACAAGTGGGACGCAACTGGTGACACAAGTACAAGGGAGAGAGGTAACCTCGATGAGGCGGGGTCAATGGGCTCGATAAACAAACCGAGGAGGATCGAGCGCGGGAGTTACTATAAAGCGAGGCCTAGCATCGAGGTAGACCCTGCGCCTCGCCTAGTTTATCAACTTGGTCGACTGCCTCCCCCCGCCCACCTCGGCTGAAGCTACGCAGGGCTGTCAGCGTCGTGGATTATTTTGTTTCGACGTGTCCAGGCCGTACGCGTAGAGCGACCGCACAAGGTCGTCGGTGTCGAGGATTGCATCTTTTTGTTGTTGTTGTGGTAAACATGCAAAGCCCGGTACAACGCGCCGATCGTTGCACTGTAGGCGGGCAGAAAAACTACGGACGGGGTGGGGGGGGAGGACTTCGGGCACTTTAGGGATGCAAGACCTCGACACAACCCAACCTGTGCGATCCGTTGGGCGGTGGGGGGAAGGCTTCGGTATATTGGGGGGGGGGGGGGGGGGGTGGTGGGAGAAGAGGGGGCGGGGAAGAGGTAATCAACATTCTAAGACCGGGGGCAGAGGAAGGGGGGGTGGGTATTTTTATACGAGTCCCCCGCCGTATGCATAGAGCGGGCGCGAAGGACGTCGGTGCCCGCGTCGCCCGGTTCGCCCGCGTCGCCCGGCCCCCTTAACCCGCTGCCCCCGGCCACACCGCGCCGAGATCCCGGGCCTCCCTCTCGGGCCCCTCACCGGCGCAGACGGACAACGCCGGCGGCAGCGGTGACGGCGCCGGTGATCGCAGGGCTCCCTCCCTGGCGCAGGGCGGTAGCGTGAACCGCGCGCCGTGGAGCCTCGCCACCCGGTCCTGCGAGTTCTCCTCCGAGATCTGCAGCACCGGGGTGCTCAGCACACTCGAGGAGACCTCCTCGCCCATCCGCCCGTGGCTCTCCAACCCCGTCGCCTGCATAACGAGCGTGCGCATTAATTAACGCGTGCGCATGCGCAGCGGGCGGGAAGGCGCGCGCGTGCGTGCACTCGGGAATCGCGGATCCCTCTCGAGCCTCTACGGACTGTTGACGCAGCGGCTACTCGGGAGCAGATACCAAGTAACGTGGGACGAGCTTGGTCTCGGGGTGGTGGATAGTGTAGGGGAAACGCTGGACTACGTCTCTGTGTAAGGATATACTAGGTTAGGGCTAGGTGGTGCTGGGGCTGGGTTAGGGCTAGGTGGTGCTAGGGCTAGGCTCAGGCTAGGTGGTTCTAGGGCTTGGTTAGGGCTAGTTGGTGCTAGGGCTAGGCTCAGGCTAGGTGGTGCTAGGGCTGGGTTAGCGCTAGGTGGTGCTAGGGCTAGGCTCAGGCTAGGTGGTTCTAGGGCTTGGTTAGGGCTAGTTGGTGCTAGGGCTAGGCTCAGGCTAGGTGGTGCTAGGGCTTGGTTAGGGCTAGGTGGTGCTAGGGCTAGGCTCAGGCTAGGTGGTGCTAGGGCTTGGTTAGAGCTAGGTGGTGCTAGGGCTAGGCTCAGGCTAGGTGGTGCTAGGGCTCGGCTAAGGTAGAGTAAATTTTGATTTAAAGCTTTCGTGACTGCAGTAATTCATATTCTTAGCTCTTTCGGTAAAGTCACGTTGAAGGGAAACAATAAAATAATAATAGACTAGAGCTAGGCTAGGGCTAGGCTAGGGTTAGGCTAGGGCTAGGGGAGAGCTAGACTATTGTTTTATATATATTTTATTAGTTTATTATTTCCCTTCAACGTGACTTTACCGAAAGAGCTAAGAATAGGGTAGAGTAGTCTGGCTGGCTCGTGCTCTGGAGCTAGGCTTGGACTAGGCAGTGCTAGGGCTAGGCTAGCGCTAGGCTAGAGCTAGGGTTAGGCTAGGGTAGGGCTAGGCAGTGCAAGGGCTAGGCTAGGGCTAGGCTAGGGTTAGGCTACGGCTAGGCTAGGGTTAGGCTAGGGCTAGACTAGAGTGAGGCTAGAGCTAGGCTAGAGCTATGCTACAGCTAGGCTAGGGTTAGGCTAGAGCTACGCTAGAGCTAGGCTACAGCTAGGCTAGGGTTAGGCTACGGCTAGGCTAGGGTTAGGCTAGGGCTAGATTAGAGTGACGCTAGAGCTAGGCTAGGGCTAGGCTAGAGCTAGGCTAGGCTAGAGCTAGACTAGAGCTAGGCTTGCTAGGCTAGAGCTAGGCTAGGGTTAGGCTAGGGCTAGGCTAGGGTTAGGCTAGGGCTAGGCTAGAGCTAGGCTAGGGTTAGGCTAGGGCTAGGCTAGGGCTAGGCTAGGGTTAGGCTAGGGCCTGGCTAGAGCTAGACTAGAGCTAGGCTAGGGCTAGGCTAGGGTTAGGCTAGGGCTAGGGGAGAGCTAGACTAGAGCTAGGCTAGAGCTAGGCTAGGGCTAGGCTAGAGCTAGGCTAGGGCTAGAGCTAGGCCAGGGCTAGGCCAGGGCTAGGCTAGAGCTAGGCTAGAGCTAGGCTAGGACTAGGCTAGAGCTAGGCTAAAGCTAGGCTAGGGCTAGGGTTAGGCTAGAGCTAGGCTAGGGTTAGGCTATGGTTAGGCTAGAGCTAGGCTACAGCTAGGCTAGGGTTAGGCTAGAGCTAGGCTAGAGCTAGGCTAGTGTTAGGCTAGGGTTAGGCTAGGGCTAGGCTAGAGCCAGGCTAGGGCTAGGCTAGAGCTAGGCTAGGGCTAGGCTAGGCTTGGCTAGGCTAGGGCTAGGCTAGAGCTAGGCTAGAGCTAGAGCTAGGCTAGAGCTAGGGCTAGGCTAGAGCTAGGCTATAGCTAGGCTAGGGCTAGGCTAGAGCTAGGGTTAGGCTAGAGCTAGACTAGGGCTAGAACTAGGCTAGAGCTAGGGTTAGGCTAGAGCTAGACTATGGCTAGAACTAGGCTAGAGCTAGGCTAGGGCCTGGCTAGAGCTAGACTAGAGCTAGGCTAGGGCTAGGCTAGGGTTAAGCTAGGGCTAGGGGAGAGCTAGACTAGAGCTAGGCTAGAGCTAGGCTAGGGCTAGGCTAGAGCTAGGCTAGGGCTAGGCTAGAGTTAGGCCAGGGCTAGGCCAGGGCTAGGCTAGAGCTAGGCTAGGACTAGGCTAGGGCTAGGGTTAGGCTAGAGCTAGGCTAGGGTAAGGCTAGAGCTAGGCTAGAGCTAGGCTACAGCTAGGCTAGGGTTAGGCTAGAGCTAGGCTAGAGCTAGGCTAGTGTTAGGCTAGGGCTAGGCTTGAGCTAGGCTAGGGCTAGGCTAGAGCTAGGCTAGGGCTAGGCTAGGCTAGAACTAGGCTATGGCTAGGCTAGGGCTAGGCTAGAGCTAGGCTAGAGCTAGAAATAAGCTAGAGCTAGGCTAGAGCTAGGGCTAGGCTAGAGCTAGGCTATAGCTAGGGTTAAGCTAGAGCTAGACTAGGGCTAGAACTAGGCTAGAGCTAGGCTAGGGCAAGGCTAGAGCTAGGCTAGGGCTAGACTAGGGCTAGAACTAGGCTAGAGCTAGAACTAGGCTAGCGCTAGGCTAGAGCTAGAACTAGGCTAGAGCTAGGCTAGGGTTAGGCTAGAGCTAGGCTAGGCTAGAGGTAGGCTAGGGTTAGGCTAGAGCTAGGCTAGAGCTAGGCTAGGGTTAGGCTAGAGCTAGGCTAGAGCTAGGGATAGGCTAGAGCTAGACTAGGACTAGGCTAGAGCTAGGCTAGGGCTAGAACTAGGCTAGGGATAGGCTAGAGCTAGGCTAGGGCTAGAACTAGGCTAGAGCTAGGGCTAGGCTAGAGCTAGGCTAGGGCTAGAACTAGGCTAGAGCTAGGCTAGAGCTAGGCTAGAGCTAGAGCTAGGCTAGAGCTAGGCTAGGCTAGAGCAAGACTAGGGTTAGACTAGAGTTAGGCTGTAGGTAGGCTAGAGGTAGTCTGACTGCCGCGTGCTCGGGCTCTGTACCACCAGGCTGGGCTGCTCGGTGTTGTACAGGGAGAGGTGCTGGAGTCGAGCCATGAGGCTCTGGGGAGAGCGGCCAGGGGAGAGCAGCATGGCGTGCTCAATCTCCTCCATCTACGCACAGACAACACAAAACGACAAACATCCCCCGTTTAGACTTTACAAACTGGCGGGGAAAGTGTTGTTAGCGAATGGACCTATTAAGGCTGGCATGGAGCACGAGGTGGTGTGGCCAGGGTCACTCCTGGCCGCCTTTGTCTTCTCAGTGCTAACGTTTACACGCTGAACCAGGTACTCATTCAAGGCCGAGTCAACTCAAGAGAGGCCCAGGATCAGCTCTGATATGACTAAAACTGATGTTAGCCAGAGTCGAGAATCCAACTCAGGTTGCCGGGGTTCATGGCACGGTGCACTTACCACTTACACCAGTGCCCCACAACAACAACAACTGTCGCCATTCGGCTCGGTGCACTTTTGAGGCAACGTGAGGTCACGTGAAGTGTCAAAAGCTCGTTGCTGGCAGGAGATCACGGGACAGAACCTGGTGCCACGGGTTGACAGACTGAGAAGACTGGCAAATGCATCGCCTGTGCTGTCCATTGCGGTAACTTCCTGCGTTTTAGCCGCTCAGCGATCCGCTCATTGTTGTGGGCGTCGCTCCTCTGCCCTCTATTGTTGTTGGAGGGCGACTGCCTCCCAACTGCCCAGCAGCATGACACCGCTGGTACTGATAACACTGTGTAACATGTTTTTTTTGTTCCTGGGTAGTAAGTGTTATTTCCTAATTGCTTATGCCTCAAAAGTACAGAAAAAGGCTATTATTCCGCACAAACTTTCCTTTTGTGACCAGGACAGTGATATTTTGAAATGTAACTATCTTTCAGAACATTACAGATAGATTCAGTGCTGAGTAAACTTGGAGTAACTTCTAGAACATTTTAGAACTTTCCAGTAATATAAATAGTAATATAAATACAGAATGAGTGGCGCCTCTTCATTGACAGCTCATCTAGGACCTTCAAAGCCGTGCTGCTCCATAATGGTAACAAGTACCCATCTCTTCCCCTGGCTCACTCGGTGCACCTCAAAGATGATTACAACAGCATCAAGACCTTGCTGGACGCCTTGAAGTATGATAAGTCCGGCTGGGAGGTCATAGGAGACTTCAAAATGGTGGCATTCCTGATGGGTCTCCAAGGCGGTTTTACAAAATTTCCCTGCTATCTTTGCCAAACACACTACCACAGGCGGGACTGGCCACAGTGGACCGAGTTCTCTGTGGGGAGGAACAACGTCAAGTGGGAGCCACTGGTGGACCCCCGGAAGGTGCTGGTGCCACCACCGCACATCAAATTGGGCCTTATGAAACAATTTGTCAGAGCTGTAGATAAGGAGTCAGCAGCCTTCAAGTACCTTCAAGACTTCTTCCATAAGCTGTCTGAGGCAAAGGTCAAAGCCGGTGTCTTCGTCAGACCACAGATAAAATAGATCCTAGAGTGCAATGAATTCACCAAGAAGCTCACTAGTAAGGAGAAAGCGGCTTGGGACAGCTTTGTCGCAGTGGTTCGTGGCTTCCTGGGTAATCACAAGGTCTAAAACTATGTGGAGCTGGTTGAGGTGAAGAACTATGGCACAATGGGCTGTAGGATGTCCCTCAAAGTCCATATCCTTGATGGTCATCTTGGTAAATTCAAGGAGAACATGGGAGCATACTCGGAGGAGCAAGGCGAGCGCTTCCACCAGGATACACTGGACTTTGAACGCCGCTACCAAGGACAGTATAACGAGAACATGATGGGAGACTACATTTGGGGGCTGATTCGTGAAAGTGATTTACAGTATAATCATAAATCTCGAAAAACTACTCACTTCTAAATCTTTAGTAGTATTTTTTGTATTACCTTAGTATAAATATACGTAAATTTTGATTCATGTTTTTTTTTACTTTATGTGAACGAAAAGATAAAAATTCGCCAGTTTTCTCATTCAAAATAGGTCAATTTAAAAATATCATTGTCCTCGTCACAAAAGCAAAGTTTGTGGGGAATAATAGCCATTTTCTATACTTTTTGGGCATAAGCAATTAGGGAATAACACTTACTACCCAGTAACAAAAATTGTGTTACATAATCTAATTATCAGCAAGTCTGATCAGATCCACATCTCATGTACCACATCGGCACATTTCTGCAGATCATGGTGTGCCCATATAGCCCCCTCTATCCGGCCAAACAGGAGCTGTTTGAGCATGCAGTGGTTGGGCATGTGGGCTACATGACCCAGCCGATGCAGCCTCGCCTGACGGAGAAGCTCACTTATGGGACTGTGTCGAGATGTCTCTAAGATTTTCTGAGCTCACAGAATCCAGTCTGGTAAAACCCAGGATGGATCGTATGCAGGCCAGCCTGAATGTTTTGAACCAGCGCAGATGTTCTATTAATAGAGGGGTCCACGTTTCACGAGGGCAGAGATGGGAGGGCATGACCGTGGCCAAGAAGATCCGGAACTTTATATGGAGAGATAGATCAGGTAGCTTCCACACAGCGTGATGCAGCTGATGAAAATACAATGCCGTTCGACTGATTTGGAGTTAGACCTCAGATGCCAAAACGGAGCTAGTCATAAGCACACTGCCCAGGTACAGAAACCTCGCCACTCACTTCACAACTACTCCATAACTCATAGGGAATCGAGGGGGTAGAGTGTTTTTATGACATTAAAATACACCTGCCGTAGGAGCTCATTGACAGGCGTAATGCATGGGACAATGCATCTGCAGTATGCAAGCACACAGATAACACGCGCAGATGCATAGCCATAGGTATTCAGAAGCACAAATAGAACCAAAGAGTAAGCACGAGTGGGTTGGGCGATGGGATCAGCAGGTCAACTCGCACCTTTTTTCGGAGGTAGTTGTTGAGCAGCGACTCGGAATGAACGGCGCTGTTGGACCCAGGGTGGGTTATGAGCAACAGAGAATCTCCCGGCACATCCTGCAAGAGCAGCGCTCATCATCATCATTACAATCACCGTCATGGATACATCGTCATCATCACGATCACCATCATGGATACATCATCATCACGATCATCATCATGGATACATCATCATCATCACGATCACCATCATGGATACATCATCATCACAATCACCATCATGGATACTTCATTATCATCACGAGCACTATCATGGACATATCATCATCATCATGATCACCATCATGGATTCATCATCATTACGATCACCATCATGAATACATCATTGTCATCACGAGCACCATCATGGATACATCATCATCATTACGATTACAATCATGGTTACATCATCATCACGAAAACAATCAGGGAAAAACACTCATTAGCATTATCGTGAGAACCCTCGTGGAAACACTCATCATCACTGTAACAAAGTGTGGGGGTGGCAAATGGGGGTGCACAGCTCGGGGAGACATCGGGCCCGCGGGCCCACAGGCCCGCACCCACCTTGCCGCCGTGGAACGACTTAGGCCGGGTGCCCGCGTCGTGCCGGGACCCCGCCTTGTCGCGGGTAGCCTCCGCGGTCGGCGGCGGCGGCGGCACCGTCGGCCTGGCCGACTCCACGCTGCCCACGTGGATGTCGTCGTAGCGGAGGCTGAAGCTCATGGGCGACACGCAATGAGCGGCCACGCCGCCCCCGCTAGCGGCGTCCAGCCTTTGGTGGGGGATGACGATGGAGGGGGAGCTCGACTTGCCGGGGCCCGCGTACTCCCGCGATCCGTGCTTGAGCGAGTGCCTCTTTAAAAGAAGAGGTAGGAGAGATTTTTTTGTTTAAATCAAAATTAGGCCAGTTGTCCTTTCACTCCACATGGAAAATCCTCAATGAGTCATTGCGATCGTTTTCATTTTTCTTCTTTTTCGCTTGAGTTCTGCCTGGGATGCCAATGCTTCCATTTTAAAAGTTTCTTCACGTGTCGGACAAAACCACAGTTTGTTTCCCGAGAAAACTCTGCAGCCTGCCGAGTAAAACGTCAACAAGTAATGCCGCCGTATGGTGAAATAAAACCAAGCTTCCGTGAGCCACACGGCTCGCGTTTGAGCTCGAGATGCCGTCTCCTGGTGACGCTATTGCAGGTGGTTTTGTCAACTCAAGTCACCTGCCAATGTGGGCCACACCCCAAATTCTGTGGACCGATTTCACTTCGACGGGCAGACGTGAGCTCCAACATCTGCCCTCACGCTGTCCCTCCATCTGGCTCGGCTAATGAGCTCTGGGTGGGTGCTGCTCGATCGCAGCCTCCTCTTTCTGATAGTATGCACAGCACTCTGCTGTCATGTCTCCCATATGAACCCATATTCAGTGTCAAAAGTGTGACTTTTTTTGGTATTGCCATTTGGTGGACTGGCGCCCCACCTGACTGTGACGACAACACAAACACTCCTCCGGTTAGCACGATTGCCTACGTACGGTGCTTAAGAAGTTCAACATAAATACATATATACATACATTACTCCGGGCCCTATACTCTACCAAAGTGCTTTCAAGTAGACTTTGGTTTAGGTGGACTCTCATTTTTGGAAGTGGAGTAACCTAAATTTGTAAATTAGCGATCACACTCACGACTAGCACATTCGTTGGATGATTTTCCTGTAGCCAAAATAAAAAGTTGAGGGGCTGCGTCTTGGAATCCGGTAGCCGTGTGTGAGCAGATTTGTAAAGCTTTATTGACACCGGATACAATTTTGGGGGGTATTGACTTATTTTACGGATAGTCTTATAACCCGGTACAAACTCACACAGCTTGTCACGGGACCTTTTGTTTGCCAGTATCAAAGTATGAAAAATAAGAATAGGTTTCACCCTTTCTGGCAATAAAACAGGTGTAACGATGCAAAAGGTATTTGCTTGGTGTTATTTTAACACCTTAACACCTGCTTTATTGCCAGAAAGGGTAAAGCCTATTCTTATATTTCACACAGCTCGATCGATAACACGTACACGTTTCTGTTGCATGTTTTTGTTGTTTGTCCGTTGTTGTTTACCTTCGCCATTCCGGCCGTGGACTCGTCGCCCGCATTCGGCTGTGGCGCGCGATGCCACGCGACGCCGGGCCTGCTCGCCGGCGTACCGCTGCGCGACCCCAGCGGCCGCCGCCAGGTGTTCGTGCCCGCGCCGCGTCCCGGTTCGCGCCGCCGCTGCTGCTGCTGCTGCTGCTGCGGCGGCGGCGGCGATGACGGCGACGGCGGAGGGAACAGCGGCGTCAGGTCCTCCCAGCTGAGGCTGCGGTCTTGCCTCGTGACGCCTCCAAGCGCGGCCTTGTCGTCACCTCCTCCCCCTCTTCCTCGAGGCTTCTTCCCGAGCTTGAACTGCCGAGATGGCGCCATCGCTGCTGCCTTGGCTCGGATGAACTCCTCGCACAGCATGGTGCCCTGGACAGCCGTGACACCCCGCGGGCGAAGTTGGGTTACGTCGATTTCGTCTGAAGCCGTGTCAGAACTCACGATACCAGGGTGAGTCTCACTTCCAAGAGTGACCTGCGGCATGAACCTGCCAGTAGAGGGAACGATGATTGCTGCTGCTGCGTATAATCCCAATTGAGTAATTAGCTGAATAGCTTTTTTGTCGAATTTGTCACGTTTGGACCCTGACGCTGACACACGATGGCCTACTCTTGCGAATGGCATCAGGGGATCTTTAACGTCCACCCGAAAGCGGTATCATTGTGGTTATTGCACACCGCAATAATAACCAGGGCGGTTTGCTGGATTCAAATCGCGAGCCTCTACAAGAAACGGGCGAGCGTGCTGCAACTCTCCAGGGCCGCAGCACAGCCCTTAACGGCGGTGAAGATGACGGCGACGAGGTAGGGGGAAGATGGGAGGAAAAAAAGGATGATAAAGGAGAACAAATTGATGAACACAAAGTGAGCACAGCTCATTTGAGTGTCCAGCTGTTGTGTTGTGTGTACGTATGTATGTATGTTTAACTTCTTTCACACCAGAACAGTGAAACCTTGGATTAAGAGTAACTTGGTCTGCGAGTGTTTTGCAAGACGAGCAAAATGTCTTGCAATATGAGCAGTACGTAAAGTATACGCTTTGTCTGCCGAGCGTCACGTGATCACGACTGAGCCAATGGTTCTTCTCTCTCTCTCGCTGCGGGATTGTGGGTAATCATCTTCCATGCTCGGTCTCAATCGGCGTGCCTCACTCGTATAGTGAACATCCGTGCGAGCGTATACTGTTTACTACAGTACTATAGTGTTGTGACCACGTGTGTGCTGTTTACTACGGTATAGTATTGTGACCACGTGTGTACTTCTTGGTTCTTTCGGTAAAGTCACGTAGAATGGAAATAAAATAATAAAAATGAAACATAATAAAATAAAATTATCACGACGTTTCGGCCACAACACAAGTAGCCTTCTTCAGGTGAAGGAACAGAACTGTCGGGACGACAGCGATTCAATGAAA
Organism: Petromyzon marinus; assembly: GCF_048934315.1. NCBI lineage: Eukaryota > Metazoa > Chordata > Hyperoartia > Petromyzontiformes > Petromyzontidae > Petromyzon > Petromyzon marinus. Next base: position 4,218,198 of record NC_133715.1, read on the forward strand.
CTGCTAAGCTTCGCAGCGTCTTTTGAGCTGGGTGGGATGAGCAGAGTGCTTTGACAAAGGAGTTTACATATCAACAGAAGAATTTAGCATTGAAGTAGCTGTGTTAATGTGTTGGATTAGCAGGGTGTTAAAGTCAGAAATTAGCATGTAACTGGGAGATTAGCATGATGTTAATGTGAGGGATTAGCATGTAACTGGTCACGGAAGTAGCTATTTTAAAGTCAGAGTTTACATATCATCAGAGGCATTTAGTATATTGACGCTAAAGAACTACCCAACTATCATACGGCTTATTGTATGATAGTTGGGTAGTTCTGTTTACTTTAGCACTATCGTGTTGTGACCACGTGTATACTATTTACTATAGTACTATAGTGTTGTGACCACGTGTACACTGTTTACTACAGTACTATAGTGTTGTGACCACGTGTATACTGTTTACTACATTACTATAGTGTTGTGACCACGTGTATACTGTTTACTACAGTACTATATTGTTGTGACCACGTGTATACTGTTTACTACAGTACTATAATGTTGTGACCACGTGTATACTGTTTACTACAGTACTATAGTGTTGTGACCACGTGTATACTGTTTACTACAGTACTATAGTGTTGTGACCACGTGTATACTGTTTACTACAGCACTATAGTGTTGTGACCACGTGTATACTGTTTACTACAGTACTATAGTGTTGTGACCACGTGTATACTGTTTACTACAGTACTATAGTGTTGTGACCACGTGTATACTGTTTACTATAGTGGTGTGAACACGTGTATACTGTTTACTACAGTACTATAGTGTTGTGACCACGTGTATACTGTTTACTACAGTATAGTGTTGTGACCACGTGTATACTGTTTACTACAGTACTATAGTGTTGTGACCACGTGTATACTGTTTGCTACAGTACTATAGTGTTGAGACCACGTGTATACTGTTTACTATAGTACTATAGTGTTGTGACCACGTGTATACTGTTTACTACAGTACTATAGTGTTGTGACCACGTGTATACTGTTTACTACAGTACTATAGTGTTGTGACCACGTGTATACTGTTTACTACAATACTATAGTGTTGTGACCACGTGTATACTGTTTACTACAATACTATAGTGTTGTGACCACGTGTAAACTGTTTACTACAGTACTATAGTGTTGTGACCACGTGTATACTGTTTACTACAGTACTATAGTGTTGTGACCACGTGTATACTGTTTACTACAGTACTATAGTGTTGTGACCACGTGTATACTGTTTACTACAGTACTATAGTGTTGTGACCACGTGTATACTGTTTACTACAGTACTGTAGTGGAGTAGGAAGGTGTGCTGGGGAAACTGCGCGAGTGTATTGATCACACGGACGGTGTGGGGTTTATCTGGGGTCAGCCTGAGGAGACGGCTTTAACAGTGGGGTCGTGTTAGGTCAGCCAGGTGAAGAGGCTGGGGTGATGACGTAACGGTCGGGCCAATTAAGCCAGAAGGGCTGTGATTGGTTGGTGCTGTTGCTGGGGCCGAGGAGGCGTCGAGGTGTCTGGAAAAAGGCAGGTGGTTGAAGACGCGAGGCGTGCGGAGGCACGCGGACCAATTAATTAGCGATAATGAGAACGGGGATACATTGAGGGGAGACAGAGAGAGAGAGAGGGGGGGAGATTGGAGTTGGGAGCTGTGCGGTGAAGACGTGGAGTTCGGAAACAGAGTTTAGAAGAGAGTTGGAGCATAGTGATAGCGAAGCCGAAGCAAGACGAAGCAGTTAGCAGTGGAGTGAGCATAGTGATAGCGAAGCTGAAGCAAGACGGAGCAGTTAGCAGTGGAGTGAGCATAGTGATAGCGAAGCTGAAGCAAGACGAAGCAGTTAGCAGTGGAGAGAGCATGGTGATAGCGAAGCTGAAGAAGACGAAGCAGTTAGCAGTGGAGAGAGCGTAGTAATAGAGGAGCTGGAGACGAGGCGTGCGGAGACAGAGAAGTGAGACTGTGTTCCGCTGTGTGCGACGACGCTGTATAGCGGAGGAGCTGAGGAGGACAGCCAGCAGTGGAGAGAGCGTAGGGATAGAGGAGTTGAAGACGTGTGTGTGGTGTGTGTGTGTGTGCGGAGCAGAGCGACGTGATGCTGTGAACCAAGGTGGTGAGCGAGACAGAAGAAGCACGGCGAGCGAGCCGCGGTGTCCGGGATACGGTGGAGTGTGGAGGACGTGTTAACGATGAAAATAAAGACGTGGTTGAAGAAAGACAAAAGTTGTTCGTGTAAAGTTCAACCACTACAGTACTATAGTGTTGTGACCACGTGTATACTGTTTACTACAGTACTATAGTGTTGTGACCACGTGTATACTGTTTACTACATTACTATAGTGTTGTGACCACGTGTATACTGTTTACTACAGTACTATAGTGTTGTGACCACGTGTATACGGTTTACTATAGTACTATAGTGTTGTGACCACGTGTATACTGTTTACTACAGTGTAGTGTTGTGACCACGTGTATACTGTTTACTACAGTACTATAGTGTTGTGACCACGTGTATACTGTTTACTACAGTACTATAGTGTTGTGACCACGTGTATACTGTTTACTACAGTGTTGTGACCACGTGTGTGTGCGTAAAGCATTTTTTTAATTTTGTGTCCAAGTGTAGTGACTGTTCTTTAGTAACTGTACTGCAAGTGAAAGTCGTTCTACACAATAACCCTCCTCTCTCTCGTCTCCCTCACACCAGCCACCATTTAATGTAATTCATAAATTTGATTACTTTATATTAAATAAAAAAATACAAATATAAAAAGGTATTTTGTATTAATCATTTTATATGAATACAGTATATTTGGGTTGTGGAACGAATCATCTGAGTTTCCATTATTTCTTATGGGAAAATTCGCTTTGATATACGAGTGCTTTGGATTACGAGCACGTTTCCGGAACGAATTATGCTCGCAATCCAAGGTTTCACTGTGTACGTAGCAAACCGTGATAATCGGAGGTGCGGGGGAAGGACAACAAACTAAACACAAAAAGCACTTCTGAAAGAAAGTGTTTTTTTAAAAGACTTTGGCCTGGCTGCAGCCCGGCGTCATCATGACTCTCACACGGATCGATGGCATCACAGAGCATCTCGAGATGTCCAGGGCCTCGTGGAATGTGTCTCAATCCTATAGCCGTGCCCTGCGCTGACAGTGGCGACGTCAAGGGAGGCAGGCCTTGCGGTTTAACGATCAGCAACCATCGGTGGGAGTTACGTTTACGGCGCACGAGAATTCGGAAAAACACACAAAGGCGGCGGTAAAAATGAGAACATGAGCAAGGCAACGAGGGTGGGTGGCAGTGGTAACACTCGCGGCTCACGACGACAAGGGGCCTGGGTTTAATATCCGACTGGTGTCTTTCTGTTCTCTCTCTATTCTCTGCATGGGTGCCCTCCGGGTTCTCTGGTTTACTCCTAATAGCTCGAAGAAACAATGTAACTGGCAATGACCAAACACGTCGCACGGCTGATAATCTTTACTTTGAACTTGTAGTCAACTTGGATTGGACACGGCAACAACATTGCCTCCCCCCCCCCCCAACATTTGGCGTGAAAAACTTCACCAAAAGATTATTTAGGATTCGGTGACGCCTTTCTGGGTAATCAAACGGAATAATACCAACAGACGAGACGGACAATACAATCAAGGTTGACAAATACGAGACCGAACACACGGGATCGATAATACTAATGCGACAGACCATAAACACGAGACACGGTACAAATGAGACAACTTACATGAGACGACGTTGCTAATGACCCCCCAGAGAAAGAAAAAAACCTTGATTCTTGATAAACACGACGCCAAAATCACGACGGATGATCGAATCATGGGACGTGGGGGGGTGGAAAGACGTCCACTAAAAATGCCAGCGTTGTGTGCAGCCCGGTGGTGGGAATCTGTCGGTCCTTGGGTCGGGTTGTGGACTGAGTTGTAAGCACGACTGTCCACCCCGTCGCCCCCTCCTACTCTCCCCGTGCCACGGGTTCTGTGCCTACTTAAGCCACAGCCGTGGCTGGATGCCCTCGGGGTGATGGTGAAGTGAGATCACTCCGCTGAAGTGGAACCGTCTCGCTTGGGCAGCTACGTGAACCGCTCTCGGCGAGAAATCGGTAAAATCTCTGGAGTGGGGTTTTCTTTTGTTCCGCCAAAGTACGTGGCCCAATGTGCAGCCCAATTAAGAATGGAAGGCATTTGTCCACTTCTCAGGGTGGGCAAATCGTATCTGAAACGCTCCTGCCACGGTGTTGAACGAACTGGCATTTTTTGACCCGGGGCTGGGATGGCAACGGATGCTCATCGCGGCGTTGTGTGTCTGTCAAAACAGTGACTTATTCCACAAATAAGCCACACTCTCTAAAACAGCTGATAACGGTGGTGCAGGGCAGACGGGGGTTCCGGGAGATGAGCACCAACGCCTCAATTCTCAATTGACCAGGACATCACTTTGCTCTTGCGTATTATGATGATGATGGCAGTAATACGACCAGGAAGTAAACTGCCACACGGTATCGAGGTTTGCTGCTGCTGTTTTGCCCACGACGAGAGGGCATCAGAGAGAGTTGGCGTAGCTGTTCCGCTCCTCCCGCGTTGAAGGAGCGCAGGCCACAGTGGGTTTGGGGGGGGGGTCACCGTTGAGATAGCGCGAGGGCCTCACCAAAGAGGTGTGGAGAAACAGCTTGGATCGCCACAACCACCACCGCCAAAACCACCACCAACGCCACTGCCGTCACGGTCAAACCGCCCGCCACCTGCAGGAAGTGAACGAAAGCCGAGGTGACGATCGAGTGGGCGCCAGACCCCGCGGTCCGAATCGCGAATTTCCCTAGCGCCGTTTGGTCAGAAAAACAAGAAGTTCCATAAAAAAAATCCCCCCCCCCCCTCTGCCCATTGCGAAATAAAACTCTTGAAATATAAAGTGCACGTACACGACAAGAGGTGCTGAGCACACGCCTAAAACGTCAAGCTGCCAGCAACAACCAGCACTATAATGGTTGTAAGAGATAAGGGTTGACAGGTTTCTTGAATTGAGCTGGGTTATTACGAGCATTATTATAAGAGAGCTTGGGTAAAAGGAGTCTGGATATTTGGCACACACGTTTGTGAATACCGCAGGGCATTGCATGGCGATGCTGTTACTCAACAAGTCAAGAATTCGCTCAACCCAAACACAGTGACACCGGTACTCGAGTATGCGTTCATTGGAGTGTTTGTGAATCACCTCTCTCCACGTACGTGGCGCGCCAATATTGCTGAACGAGACTTAAACGTGGCCCTCTCGAGTTCTCAGCCGGTTCCAAAAACGTGCAACTCGTGGTGAACTCTCAGTGAAAACATCGCCATAGATTGTGTGTGAGTGTGTGTCTACGTGTGTGCGTGAGTGTGTGTGTCTACGCGTGTGTCTACGCGAGTGTGTGAGTGTGTGTCTACGTGTGTGTGTCTACGCGTGTGCGTGTGTCTACGTGTGTGCGTGTGTGTGAGTGTAAACCGTTGTGGGGAGCGGTGGTGTAGCGGTCAGCGCCTAACTGCGCTACGAACCCGGCGACCCGCTCACGATCAACACCGGTGACGATTATCTGAACCGGTCCTGGGCCTCCCCTAGGTCGACTCAGCCTCAAATGAGTACCTGGTGCCGTGTGTAATCATCAGCGCTGGGGAGACAAAGGCGGCCGGGCGTGGTGCTGGCCACCCACCCCCTCGTGTGCCGTCCCAACCTTCATAGGTGCTCGCTAACAGCACTTGCCCCAACAGTCTGTTAGTTTTATTTACATTTACGAAGCGCTTTCCCTCATTAGACTATATACGCGCTCCACACACATGTCATTAGGACCATTCGCCCGCCGCGTTTGATAACATATTGTTGCTTCAACATCGGCCTGAATCATCCCCTAACCTTCCAAAACACACGTGCGTAAAGTTTACTGACAAGGGCGTGCGTATGTGTGTGTGAGTATGTGTGAGTGTGTGAGTGAGTATGTGTGAGTGAGTGTGTGTGTGCGTGTGTGAGTGCGTGTGAGTGTGTGTGCGTGTGAGTGTGTGTGTGTGCGTGCGTGAGTGCGTGTGTGTACGTGAGTGCGTGTGTGTACGTGAGTACGTGTGTGTGTGTGAGTGTGTGTGTGCGTGTGCGTGAGTGAGTGCGTGTGAGTGTGTGAGTGTGTGTGCGAGTGTGTGTGCGTGTGTGTGTGTGCGTGCGTGAGTGTGTGTGTGTACGTGAGTGCGTGTGTGTACGTGAGTGCGTGTGTGTGTGTGAGTGTGTGTGTGTGAGTGTGTGTGTGCGTGAGTGAGTGCGTGTGAGTGAGTGTGTGTGCGTGTGTGTGTGCGTGCGTGAGTGTGTGAGTGTGAGTGAGTGCGAGTGTGTGTGAGTGTGTGTGCGTGTGTGCGTGAGTGTGTGAGTGTGTGCGTGAGTGTGCGTGCGTGAGTGTGTGTGTGTGCGTGCGTGTGAGTGTGCGTGAGTGTGTGTGTGCGTGAGTGTGCGTGAGTGAGTGTAAGTGTGCGTGAGTGTGTGTCAGTGAGTGTGCGCGCGTGAGTGTGTGCGTGTGTGTGTGTGTTGGTGGGGGACAGCGAGTTCCTCATTTATATGTAACTAGTCTGTCACGGTCGCAAGGAAAAGGGGAAATGAACGGGCCCAAGATTCATCTGGAAAAAGAAAACTGGGCATGGTGTCCACAGAAAGTGCTAAAAACATCCTCCCCTATGCTGGAGACACGGCTCCAAAAAGCACACACACACACGTCAACGTGTAAGACGACGAAGAAAGCGCATCGTATGCATGGTGGACTTCTTTCGCGTCGTACGTAGCCAACCGTGTTAATCGGAGGTGCGGGGAGAAGGGCAACAAACTCAGCACGAACATGCAGTTCTAAAGAAATGAGTCTTAAATCTAGATTTGAAAGTGCATAGCTGGAGTGACTTCCTAATATCGGAAAGGAAGAGCGTTCCAGACGGCCGCATGGTCCCGATTTATTGACGGTAACCTCAGGGAAGAGGACTATGCAGATTAGACAGCTGTGGACAGGTTTCCTCCCTGATCGGAACTCATCAGCAAGGTATAGTCAGCAAGGCTCACCGCTACAAAGTCTACCTCTGGAACCCCCCCATATATGGGGGTCCCCGGTTCTGCACTGCGGGCGCGTTACAGTGCCGGATTATCCCAGGAGCAAAAGTAGCTACTACATATGTAGTAGCTATGGCCCCGCACTTTCAAGGGCCCCGCACTTTCAAGGGCCCCGCACTTTCAAGGGCCCCGCACTTTCAAGGGCCCCGCACTTTCAAGGGCCCCGCACTTTCAAGGGCCCCGCACTTTCAAGGGCCCCGCACTTTCAAGGGCCCCGCACTTTCAAGGGCCCCGCACTTTCAAGGGCCCCGCACTTTCAAGGGCCCCGCGCTAAATGCTTTCAAGCTATCAATTCCGGTTCGGTGATTCGGCACTTGCTCTATTACAATAGTACTATACCGCCTTCAACTTTGATGAACGACTGGGTGTTTAAGGTTAGCGATTTGTCGTATTATCTGGCTGTATAGCAAATGAAAAAAAACATAATTACTTTACTATGCAAGTAAAAAATGTGTGTTTTTTATATTTACGTGTTTTTTTTTTATTTAGGGCCCCTTTATAGCATATGCTACAGGACCCGCACTAGCTTCATCCGGCACTGGCCCGTTAGCGTCTGCTTGTTGAGTTTGGTCCCCTCCACAGCTAACATCAGTGGCGACTGATATCTGAACCCACACTGCTTCACGAGCATTGCTGGGAAATTAGGGGCGGTGTCAGCATCAGCAGGCCTTCATCGAGCAGTGGATAGATCATGGCTGGTGACTAAAACTAAACAATTTTATTTTAGTAATAGGTTTTTACCCTTTGAGCTGGCATAAAAACTGACACCTTTATACAAGGGATCATGTTTGCAATAACCACAAAACAAGCAGTCAAAAAAAAAATCTTGTTACTGGCAAAGGACGTCTCATAATGTAAAGGCCTACCCCGAGCTCTCAATACTCTGATAGTGCGCTGTTTTTGAGTTGTACGCCTTATAGTGTCATCTGGTCCAACACCAGTGGAGACTCGGCTCTAAGAAAAGCCGTCTCGGGTGTGGACCAATCAAATTCAAGGACAGTGCATACCATTATCAGAGTTGTTTCTTTTTGTTTGCATTTTTGACTGCTTGTTTTGTGGTTATTGCAAACATGATCCCTTGTATAAAGGTGTCAGTTTTTGTGCCAGCTAAAAGGGTAAAAACCTATTACTATATCTTTTTACTGGCAAAGGAGGTCTCATAATTTTTATTTTATTAGGTAAAGCTCTTATTCTTGTGTGAACTGGCCATAAATGGTAGCTCAACGAAGTGTCTTACCGCGTGGACATTTATAGCAGCCAAATGCTCTAAACGCGAGTTAATTATAAATGTGGATGGAAAAACCGCAGGACCCGGAGAAAAATCCACGCGACCACGGGCAGAACATGCAAACTCCAAATATAGAGCAGGCGTCAGGGTTGGGATCGAACCCACAACCTCCTAAAATAACAGGCGTGGGAGTTACCATCTCGCCACCGCGGTGCCCCGTGACGTTGGGAGTGACCATGCTACCCCATAACAATGGGGGAGGACGCGTCGCTCCAAGGAGTACATTGTGGTCAAGGATAATAACAGAGCGGCACCCAATGAATCAAACGCGTCTGAGAGAACGGTCGCTGTGGGGAGATAAAGCAATGACATCGGTTTGGTGTACAGCACAGGCTTTTCCCATTAATGCCATCCCTTACCCATTCCACGTCACCACCGTCCGTAAATAATTGATAAAAAAACAAGCATTTCGGAGAGTTCATCTTTGCACTGAGACTTGTTCTTCCTCTACATCAACATCAGCAGCCACACGAAGAGGAAGGACCGACGGGAAGGGGTCAAATCGCACCAGCGCATCGAAACGTCCTGGGTCGAAGTAAGCTGTGGCCTGCTTGGAAACTAGCGGTGATGGACAGGACTTGGGCCTGTGCGTGACCAGAGGCAAAGGGCACTGGAGTGGTTTGAGACGAGAACGTTGGGTTCAGGAGCGGGTGGTTGTTTCGTCACAAGCTATTCTGCGTGGTGCTCGGTTCGCTGCTCACGGCAAAACACGAAGTCACATCGGCTGCACTGAAGGCCACGTCTGAAGAGCCACGTGCGATGGAATAGCAGCATCTTGAGTCTCTTTCCTGCACAGCCCGCCAATTCACCCGTGCTCAAGGCGTGCCCCTTGACATCAAAATAAGAACAACAGCCATCATCTTTGGGAAAACGTCGAGCTGTTTTCAATCCGGATGAAGATCTTTGTTTGTCGTGTTCTCACGTCGGGTGTGTTGTTTACTTCCCCTGCCCTCGTTACTTTGTCCCCTAGTCCCCTGTCCTCTCTTGCTCTGCGTGCTCAAAATAAACACCTCAAACATCGGGCAAGGACCAGGGGTCACTGGGTCAGAGGACTGTGTGTGTGCGTGTTCGTACAGTGACGTGGGGAGCGGTTGTGCAAGCGCTTAGCGCGCTGCGCTACGAAACCGCCGACCAGAGTTCGATTCCCGTTCACGGCCAGCATCAGTGACGATTATCTGAGCCGGTACTGGGCCTCCCCTAGGTCAACTCGGCCTCAAAATGAGTACCTGGTGTGGTGTGTAAAACATTGGTAAGCGGGAGACAAAGGTCCGGGTGCATGCCACCCACCCCCTCGTGTGCCGTGCCGACCTTCATAGGTGCTGCTACTCGCTAACAGCACTTGCCCCAACAGTCTATTAAGGCTACACGGGGGATCTTTGTCTTTGACAGTGATGTGCAAAAAGCAGGGGGGCTGTGAGGAGGAGGTGAGTGTGGCAGCAGCAGGGCGGGATTATGATGCCTACCTGCCCATACTGGATGTCTGTGAAAAAGAGCTTCTAAGCTCATCGGATTTCTCCTGGAGTCTAAAGATTCTGTTTCCAATGGCAGTGTTGACCGATTCCTGTTTGGAGCGCTGTCAACTGACACCAACGCAGCATCTCTAAAATAACAATCTGGCCACCCACACGTCAGCAATTAGGCCTGTAAACGTCGGCCTTCAATGGCATGCCGGTTGTGTAATAAGGGGAAGACGTAAATCCAGACAACGGCGGCGGCGGTGGTGGTTGTGGTGACAGACACCCTTTGAGCGGCGGTTGTGGGTTGGGTGTTGACTGTGCTGCAATTTATCCCAGTAAATATGAAACTACTTGGCCTACGTTGGGTTAACGTTGGGCTAACGTTGAGCCAACGTTGGGCGTGTTGACTGGGAAGGAATCGGGCAGGAAGCTTGCAACAGTCGCACTGCCACGAGAAGCGGTTTACAGTGCATGCCTGCATGGCTGTAATGTTGGCGCACAACGTTGGGCCAACGTTGGGCCAATGTTGGGCCAACGTTGCGCATGTTTACTGGGAAGGTGTCCGGCGAGAAGTAACGTCAACGTGCGCTCGCAACGGTTGCACTGCCGTGGTGACCTCTGCACAACCCGGACACGCGGGTTAGGGGGCATTCCTGCATCGCTGCACAACACAGAGAGGCGGTGAACCCAGAGATGTGTCTCTCGTAGTCACAGTCACGCGCGGAATCCAGTAGCCTGCACGGAGAGGAGTGACAGCCGCATTTTGTTTTGGTGAATTGGATCGGCCACAGGCAACTGGATAACGCCACACAGTATGTGCGGGGTGGTACAGAACCCAACGTGATTGATCGTCGTCGAGATCGACCATTATCTATCCACTGCTCGAGGAAAAGGTCTCGTTACTGAGACGTGCCCGCAACCAAGGGATCGACCTAAGGTCAGATAGTGGAATGTTGTCAGGGCAGATGTATGGGTCTTTGTGTGAGTCTATGGGTCTCTTAAGTTAGTCTATGGATTCGTGTGTGAGGCTACGAGTCTATGTGATTGTCTGTGACTCTCTGCGTGAGTCTATGGGTCGCCGCGTGAGTCTATGGGTCGCCGCGTGAGCCGATGAGAGGGAATGGAGTCTTCGCAGCAGGCGAAGCCCCACAGCGGTACAGAAGTGCAAACAAAAATAACCTCGACACATTTGTCAATGACAATGTGGCCCTAAATGGGAGAAAAAAATACACTTTGCTGGAATTGGCTCTTCTTAACATCGCAACATCCACAGTAAAGCCAGTAGCCGGCTGCATGCGAGGGGGTCAGGTGAAAGCCGCTGTGTGTGACGAGGCCGAACAACGCGAATGTTAATATACTACGATGGGACGCCACTTACCGCGTCTTTAATTTGAATGACATTGTGTGTTTAGGTTACGTAAATAAAAGCCCTCTTAATGCATAGAGTACCGCAGAGCTTGGTCACTCTATGTGCTCTGAAGGTTCCAGTGCCCGAAACGTCGCCTGTTATATATCTATGTTTTTTTTTCCACTTAAGTCCACACTCTGTTATTGACGAATGTGTTGTTGGGTGTTTCATTTTAAGTTCGCTCTCTCCGCCGACCTCGTCAACTGTGCTACCACGTATGAGCATGCATGACCGTACCGTGGTGTCAACTTTCACAGCCGCCACGGAGACATCAGCTGCCCATTGGTTTCACCATTATCAGAGATCATCAGCAGAGCGCAGTGAAAATAAACACCCTGACTGACAACTGGGTTCACACTGCGGGAGCTTTAACATTCAGAAAACTTTTTATTTTACCAGATAAGGCCCACTGAGCTATATAGTAGATCTTATTCAGAAGCGACCTGCCCACAAATGATAGCTCAAAGAAAGTGGCTTAACACGTGGGTATGTATAGCAGCCAAATCCTCTAAGCGCGTGTTCCTAAATGTGGAGGGAAAAACCGGAAGACCCGGAGAAAAATCCATACGGCCATGGGGAGAGAGACACACCGACTCCTGCCGGCTGCTGTATATTTGGAGTTTGTCGGGATTGAACATACGACCTCCTGCACACCAGGCGAGGTAGTTAACATCAAATCTCGGTCAGAATTCAGCTGAACCCATCATCACATCAAAATGAGAAACACTTTGCGTAGATGAAACTATCTGAACTCATCAGTACCGTAATTAACTATTGCGACTCTGCACAGCATCTTAAATCCTGGAGTAGTAGGAGCACATTGTTCCCTGTCTCATAAAAATCGCCCTTTCTCATGATTATTATTTCCAGCAGTGCGTCGCGGATTTTAAGATCCTTCCCCCGAAAAAGCCTCTCCCAAGATGTTATGAGCGTGTTAAGATCAACTACAGTGGCGAGATGTTAACTACTTCGCCTGGTATGCAGGAGGTCTTGGGCTCGATCGCCAACCTAATCCCCACTATATTTTGAGTTTGCATGTTCTCCGTGTGGATTTTTCTCCGTGTGGATTTTTCTCCGTGTGGATTTTTCTCCGGTTCAGCTGATTTTCCCCTCCAGATGTATGAAGGTGCGTTTAGAGTGTTTGGCTGCTATAAATGTCCACGTGATAAGCCACTTCGTTGAGATATCATTTGTGGCCAGGTCGCTTCTGACAAAGAGCTACAGAGCTCAGTGGGCCTTACCTGCTAAAAATAAAATAAAACATGTTTTTTTAGTTTTAACTAAATGCATAAACAACTGTAATATAGGGTTAAAGTACCACTGCTGTAACAATCGCGCGAATGAGAACAGCATACCACTGCGATGCACACTGCACACAGCCAGGTAAGCTAGCTGTGCGAGTTCGTCTCACCTGTGTGTGAGCTCGCCGTGTAAGACACAGTCTCACCTGTGTGTGAGCTCGCCGTGTCAGAGAGACAGTCTCACCTGTGTGTGAGCTCGCCGTATCAGAGAGACAGTCTCACCTGTGTGTGAGCTCGCTGTGTAAGACACAGTCTCACCTGTGTGTGAGCTCGCCGTGTAAGACAGTGTCACCTCTGTGTGAGCTCGCTGTGTAAGAGACAGTCTCACCTGTGTGTGAGCTCGCTGTGTAAGACACAGTTTCACCTGTGCGTGAGCTCGCCGTGTAAGACAGACAGTCTCACCTGCGTGTGAGCTCGCTGTGTAAGACACAGTCTCACCTGTGTGTGAGCTCGCTGTGTAAGACACAGTCTCACCTGTGTGTGAGCTCGCTGTGTAAGACACAGTCTCACCTGTGTGTGAGCTCGCCGTGTAAGACAGACAGTCTCACCTGTGTGTGAGCTCGCTGTGTAAGACACAGTCTCACCTGTGTGTGAGCTCGCCGTGTAATAGAGACAGTGTCACCTGTGTGTGAGCTCGCTGTGTCAGAGAGACAGTCTCACCTGTGTGAGCTCGCTATGTAAGACACAGTCTCACCTGTGTGAGCTCGCTATGTAAGACACAGTCTCACCTGTGTGTGAGCTCGCTGTGTAAGACACAGTGTCACCTGTGTGTGAGCTCGCCGCGTAAGACACAGTCTCACCTGTGTGTGAGCTCGCCGTGTAAGAGAGACAGTCTCACCTGTGTGTGAGCTCGCTGTGTAAGAGACAGTCTCACCTGTGTGTAGATTAGTAATTAGTTGTAATGTGTGTTAGTGATTATATGCTATGTTAGTAATCCGTTAATTAGTATGTGTTTCCCCTATAAGGAATTGTAATGTGCATTCATATTCTTAGCTCCCTCGGCAAAGCCACGCCAAAGGGAAACAACAAAACAACAAACATATATATTCTATTATTGTATTGCTTCCCCCCAACGCGACTCCACCGAAAGAGCCAAGAACATGAATCACTGCAGTCACGAAAGCTTTAAATCAAATGTAATGTGTATTATTTAATAATACGTTTCCAGGCCGCACGAAGCATGTAGCTGTCAGAGCGATTAAAGTTATTCTTATTCCTCTCAATTTCAATGGATTCTCTAATTACTAATCTACAACTCATTACTAATCATAACCATTGACTAATTACTAATCGATTATATAATTACAATACCCCCCCCCTCCACCTCTAATCACTGCACCTGATATGAGTTAAAATTATGACGTCACCCTGCTGCTCTATATGAAACCGGGAGCAAACGAGGGCTTTACCATTCTGGAGAATTTCCCGATGATGCTGGATGTATTTACCAGCTAAACGTCGTACTCAAACTGTAAATGTTGTGGATTCACTCTTCAACACACCGGTGGGCTAAAGTAGTTAATTATTTGTCTTTTGTCAACTTGACACTTTTTTGCTGATTGGCCGTGTCGGGTGGTGGAGGGTTACGACACATTTATAAATAACGCGATCTAACCCAAAAACCTTTATTATGAACAGTCTCACCTGTGTGTGAGCTCGCTGTGTAAGACACAGTCTCGCCTGTGTGTGAGCTCGCTGTGTAAGACAGTCTCACCTGTGTGAGCTCGCTATGTAAGACACAGTCTCACCTGTGTGTGAGCTCGCTGTGTAAGACAGACAGTCTCACCTGTGTGCGAGCTCGCCGCGTAAGACACAGTCTCACCTATGTGTGAGCTCGCTGTGTAAGACACAGTCTCACCTGTGTGTGAGCTCGCCGCGTAAGACACAGTCTCACCTATGTGTGAGCTCGCTGTGTAAGACACAGTCTCACCTGTGTGTGAGCTCGCCGTGTAAGAGAGACAGTCTCACCTGTGTGTGAGCTCGCTGTGTAAGCCACAGTCTCACCTGTGTGTGAGCTCGCTGTGTAAGACACAGTCTCACCTGTGTGTGAGCTCGCTGTGTAAGACACAGTCTCACCTGTGTGTGAGCTCGCCGTGTAAGAGAGACAGTCTCACCTGTGTGTGAGCTCGCCGCGTAAGACACAGTCTCACCTGTGTGTGAGCTCGCTGTGTAAGACACAGTCTCACCTGTGTGTGAGCTCGGTGTGTAAGACACAGTCTCACCTGTGTGTGAGCTCGGTGTGTAAGACACAGTCTCACCTGTGTGTGAGCTCGCCGTGTAAGAGAGACAGTCTCACCTGTGTGTGAGCTCGCTATGTAAGACACAGCCTCACCTGTGTGTGAGCTCGCTGTGTAAGAGACAGTCTCACCTGTGTGTGAGCTCGCCGTGTAAGACAGACAGTCTCACCTGTGTGTGAGCTCGCCGTGTAAGACACTGTCACCTGTGTGTGAGCTCGCTGTGTAAGAGAGACAGTCTCACCTGTGTGCGAGCTCGCCGTGTAAGACACAGCCTCACCTGTGTGTGAGCTCGCCGTATCAGAGAGACAGTCTCACCTGTGTGTGAGCTCGCCGTGTAAGCGAGAGTGTCTCACCTGTGCGTGAGCTCGCCGTGTAAGACACAGTCTCACCTGTGTGTGAGCTCGCTGTGTAAGACACAGTCTCACCTGTGTGTGAGCTCGCTGTGTAAGACACAGTCTCACCTGTGTGTGAGCTCGCCGTGTAAGACACAGTCTCACCTGTGTGTGAGCTCGCTGTGTAAGACACAGTCTCACCTGTGTGTGAGCTCGCCGTGTAAGAGAGACAGTCTCACCTGTGTGTGAGCTCGCCACGTAAGACACAGTCTCACCTGTGTGTGAGCTCGGTGTGTAAGACACAGTCTCACCTGTGTGTGAGCTCGCTGTGGAAGACACAGTCTCACCTGTGTGTGAGCTCGCTGTGTAAGACACAGTCTCACCTGTGTGTGAGCTCGCTGTGTAAGACAGTCTCACCTGTGTGTGAGCTCACTGTGTAAGAGAGACAGTGTCACCTGTGTGCGAGCTCGCCGTGTAAGACACAGCCTCACCTGTGTGTGAGCTCGCCGTGTCAGAGAGACAGTCTCACCTGTGTGAGCTCGCTATGTAAGACACAGTCTCACCTGTGTGTGAGCTCGCTGTGTGAGACAGTCTCACCTGTGTGTGAGCTCACTGTGTAAGAGAGACAGTGTCACCTGTGTGTGAGCTCGCTGTGTAAGACACAGTCTCACCTGTGCGTGAGCTCGCCGTGTAAGACACAGTCTCACCTGTGTGTGAGTGTGGACACACGCAGCCCAGGTGAGCTCGCTGTACAGAGCGAGGGCGTCCCTCCCTCCGTGTTGCCGAGCTCGCTGTGCTGAGGAAGGCGAATACAGGCAGCGAGGAGGAGGAGCGGGTTGAACCCGCGGTTGTTTCGCTCCTGTGTGTCGCCCAGGTGTGTGTGTGTCGCCCAGGTGTGTGTGTGTGTCGCCCAGGTGTGTGTGTGTCGCCCAGGTGTGTGTGTGTGTCGCCCAGGTGTGTGTGTGTCGCCCAGGTGTGTGTGTGTCGCCCAGGTGTGTGTGTGTCGCCCAGGTGTGTGTGTGTCGCCCAGGTGTGTGTGTGTCGCCCAGGTGTGTGCGTGTGTCGCCCAGGTGTGTGTGTGTGTCATCCAGGTATGTGTGTGTCGCGCAGGTATGTGTGTGTGTGTCGCCCAGGTGTGTGTGTGTGTCGCCCAGGTGTGTGTGTGTCGCCCAGGTGTGTGTGTGTCGCCCAGGTGTGTGTGTGTCGCCCAGGTGTGTGTGTGTCGCTCCTGTGTGTCGCCCAGGTGTGTGTGTCGCCCCTGTGTGTCGCCCAAGTGTGTGTGTCGCCCAAGTGTGTGTGTCGCCCAAGTGTGTGTGTCGCCCAGGTGTGCGTGTCGCCCAGGTGTGCGTGTCACCCAGGTGTGTGTGTCGCGTGTACTTCTGTCTTGTATGGGGAGCGGTGGCGCGGTCCTTGGAGCGCTACGTTACACCCCCCCCCCCCCCCCCCCCCACAGAACGCCTTGGCTTCACGTCCCTCCTAGGTCGACTCAGCCCTTAATTGAGTGTACCTGCCGCTGGGTGGAAGTAAACATCAGAGCTGGGGAGACAAAGGCGACAAGGCGTGGTGTTGACTCGGCCTTAATAGCTGCTCGCTAACAGCACTCGCCCCAACAGCCTGTGCAGGCTATACGGGGGAGGGGGGGGGGGATCTCTTGTAATTCCCCGGCTCCTAAACCTTTAACCCATAGATACGTATAGCGAGCAAACTCTCGTGTCAAGCAGCAGCAGAACTTGGGAGGGGACGAGAGCGGTGGGCCACTCGCGTGCCGTGTCGCACTTGGTCGGCCCTCCGCCGACAGCAATCCGGGGGAATATTTTGGGCTCGCTCGCTCGTTCGCTCGTTCGCAACATTCGCGAGTGTTGTTGGCTCGCCCAATTTATTTCCGTGTTCGGCCCGTCCCGTTGAGCTGTGCGCGTAGCGGCCCCGAGTGGCGCCTTGCCGGCGTTGCGAGACGCAGTTGCATTGAACGACGCTCGATAACATTCAATCATTACGTCCGGTTGTGGGATTCAACGTGTGAATGCGTGCAGTGAATGCATGTCGGGGCAGGCCTCGGATTACGAAGCTAATTCGTTCCTGAGAGACGTTCGTAAGTTGAACCGTTTGTAAGTCGGACCGTTTGCAAGTCCGACTGGTTCGTAAGTCGAAAAAAAAATTAATGCACTGTGCTGTATATTGAACTTCTTTCGCACCGTACGTGAGCCAAGCGTGCTTATTGGAGGCACGTATGACCACCCGAGTTCGATTCCCGCTCAAGAGCAATCACGGTGGCGAATATATATATTTGAACCGGTCCTGGGCATCCCCTCAGGGGCCGTCCATAAATGACGTCACGCGATTTTGGGCGATTTTTGACGCCCCCCCCCCCTCGTCACACGGCGTCACAAAAAGTCAGACCTCCCCTCAAATATGACGTCACAAAGCTCTGCCCCCCCCCCCTCCAAAAAAACATTTCCATTTAGAAAATAAAACATGCTACAAATCGCTTTAAACTACTTTAAACTATTGTCATTGTAGTGCGTATTTAATGTGGCGCTGCACTCTGATGTTGTAGGAGTGTTGTTATAACAATTAGTGTCGTTATAACAATTAGTGTCGTTATAACAATTCTATATTTATTTAAAGTTGCGCATTTTGATGTGACGTCACATCTCTCAAACAACCCCCACCCTAGGTGCGTGACGTCATTTATGGACGGCCCCTAAGGTCGACTCAGGTCTTCTCAAAAGAGTACCCGTTGCGATGTGTAAACATCGCCACGAGGGAGACAAAGGCGGTCGGGCGTGGCGCTGGCCACCCCCATCCCCTCATGTGCCGTGCCGGCCTTCATACGTGCTCGCTAACTGCACTTGCCCCAACAGTCTGGTAAGGCTATAAGGGGGATCTTTGTCTTTGTGGCTATTATTGGCGCTACTCGTTCGCTGCACGCGCGCTTCTACAGTGTCGTCCCAAATTAATTGACCCCACACGTTTTTGTTCCCGTTGCTTATTCCTTTGCGTTTTCACACCCCCACTGATATCCCAAAAAAGTTAAGTTGTAGATTATTAAATGGGGGGGGGGGGGGAGGGGGGGTCACAACAATTCTGGACCACCCTGTAAAGAGTCTGGTGTGCCCTGTGGTGGATTCCATTGACTGGAACTCTCCTGCGGTGAGAGACATATTCGCACGGTTGGCTGCGTACGATGCGAACATTTTTCAAGATGACAAAGATTCCCCAAAGAGTCTCAACAGACGATGGGGGAAAGTGCTTTTAGTGAGTGCTCACGAAGGCCATGTGTACTAATTTTAGGCCGAGTCCATCTAGGGGTGAGGCCCATGACCGGTTCTGCGCTACCGCTGTTTCATTGGTCGCGAGCAGGCATCGAACTTGGGTCGCTCGGTTCGCAGCGCAGTGCGCTAACCACTGCGCCACCGCTCACCCCCCCATAGCACCAAGGTCTTCCCCGCCTCTCCTTTCCTTGACTCAACACTTTTGAAACCAGCAGAGGGTGGGTGATAAAGCGACCATCAATCACTCCACGTGAGTAATACATTCATGATAACCCGCCATAACACGGTACCACGTTGTTCACCACGCCCAGGTTTCAGTACTGAGAATCTATTCTATTCGTGTTTTCCTCCCAAACAGGTTGAATCCCCTTTGTATTGTGGTCAAATATCTCGCTGTCACTGGAAATCTGGTCAAGCCAGTCATCGAGGCTATTTTTGTGCTGTGCTAAATTTAAATACCGGTCAATTACGTTCATGGATTCCGTTGTTTTTCAACGAGTATGCCAATGTGCCCTGTTCATAGCAGCTTATACTGTGTAGTTCCTTTCACACCGATACACTTATAAGGTCGCACACATTACACACAAAGTGCTTGCCGCAAATGAACCACAATACCTGACTGATCTCGTCGAGGAACATGAACCATCACGCGAACTCCGAGTCATCCTCGCAGCAGCAGCAGCGGCATTTGGCTGCGAGCCATCGAACAAAGACGGCTGTCACCGCATCGCGCGCGCTCAGATGCGCTTCTGCGGCCGTCTAGAACGCTCTTCCTTCCGATATTAGAAAGCCACTGGAGCTATGCACTTTTGAATCTATATTTTAAACTCATTTCTTTAGAACTGATTTTTTTGTTTGTTTAGTTTGCTGTCCTAATCCTGCACCTCCGATTAGCGCGGTTGGCTACGTACAGTGCGAAAGAAGTTCAACACGCAGTACATACATCGGGCATTGCCATTGATCACTTTGCTTCTGAAAAACAGCCCTCCAAATCTTTGTCCCAAAAAGACTCCCGTACACCTTTTCCACTGGCACATCCGAGCCGTGCCCGGGGGGTCGTGCCAGTCGAGGTCAGGAGGCGCAGCTTGTTGTTTTCCCACTGCAGAAGCCGTGCCGTGCTGCGTTGCTGACGTCACATGCCGCGATGTGTAATGTTGAAACGCGCGTAGATCACGTTGCTGGGGCTGCGTCCTCACATTGTACTGACCGCACTGTTAGACACATTGAACGCATCATTAGCCCCTAGCCTTTGCCCTCCTTGGCCTCGAGGTAGATCTGTGCTGGCTCCAAACGCACCCTACTGAGACTCGTTCCCCCCTTCCGTGGCGCGTCCACATGACCAACGATCCAAATCACGAGCCATTAATTCACCTGGACGCGATGCCACGTCTGATGTCGTCATAGCCTTGTGTTTTGCTTCCAAGATGAAGGTTGGCAGCTATTTTCGAGGTGTCCTTCGAGGTGTGTTTGGTTTGCGGGTGCCTGTTTGAATTCCTACAAGCAATGGTTGCCAATCTTCTCGAGACGAAGCTATGACATCATGGACGATGCCCCTTCTGGGTAAATTCCAGGTTGCATTGGACTAGCCCCAGGGGTTGGCATAAAAAATAACACTTTTTATTCACTTTATTCGTATTATTTTATTGTTATCTTTTCTATCCACGTGACTTTATCGAAACAACAATAGAATATAAAAATAACACGGAGAGTATTTATTTTCGAATTCGGTAAACAAAAAACCCTCGATATTTCAAGAGCCACAATACGCGTGAATATGAGATGGTCCTTAATAAATGACGTGCCGAAGCAGTCCTTAAAAAGCCGCGTGTGGCTTCGGAGCCTCGAGTAGCCGACCCCTGTTTCTGACCTGGCAGTAAGTCCGGGCTGCCTGGGCTGGCCCGAGCGTGGCTGTTCCAGTTATAGCCCGCGATGTTATTCGTTGCGTGCAGCCGAGATCCGGAACAGCCTCGCATCCAGCTCCACCTGTAAAAGTGCGTGTGGACACGGCGGCACATGGTGTTCTGTCACGCGGACATATCACCCTTTGGTCATGGCTCGCTCGGCTCAGAAACCAACCAGTGGAAAACCACCGGGACCGTGACAGCCCTAAGCGGGTTCAGCTCGGATGTGCCAGTGGAAAACCGGGTCCCATGCAGTCTCAGTGTTACGTTTGCTTGAACATATTATTCGGCTCACTGAGCTGTATAGCTTTTTTGTCAGAAGCGACCTGGCTATCACAAGTGGTCGCTCAACAAAGCGTCTCATCATCGTGTGGAAATGCATAGCAGCCAAATACTCCAAAAGCACGTTGTTTATAAACGTGGAGGGGAAAAACCGGAGGGCCCGTAGAAGAATCCACGTGACCACAGGGAGAACACGCAAACCACAAACCTACAGGCGGCAGGGTCGGGATCGGGATCGAACGCACGACCTCCTGTATACCAGGCGAGGTAGTTAACGTCTCGCCACCGCGGCGCCCGTAATTGACGGTATATATATATAAAAAAATAAAAAATAGTTCCGTTCAGAGGGAGATGAAACGCTGGAACGCGGCGAGGGTGTTTCAGGGCAAGGTTCCTCGGTGCACTATTGGCACGTGACATCTGCCTTCTTCTAACTCTCGATGCACATCGTGCCAGACTCATCGTGCCTGCTCGTGTGATTTGCCCCGCGGAATCACGCGACCTCAACGAGCGCACGGCGTTGGGGAGCGGGGTCCTGAAGGGGATTCTCTGAGGCAGTGTCCAAACATTTAGCACGGATGGCAAAGATTGCCCAACAACGACTCGCCTACATTCATGCACGTAATGTAAAACTCAAGAAAGAAACGGAGCTGTAGAAAATGTTTCTAAGGGGAGCGATAAAGGGATTTGTTTGTATTGAGATGACTTTGACAAGAGGGGGTGCCATTGATGAAACCGTGCTGTGGAATGTGCCAGACTTAGGCATGCGCTCTGCTAGTAGCAACCCTTGCGTTCTCTTGTTTAGTTGCTCAGAAAAAAATATTCGTGCAAAAAATGTTATTTATTTATTAACGACAATAATAATAATGTCAGGTTTACTCTCCAAAATACCGGTGTGCTGTTTATGGCACAAACATTGCTAATTGGCCGGCGTTGGGTTTACTGACACTTATATTTATGCAATCTAGACTCAAAAACGCCCCGCTAGTATGGATAATATCGGTCGCAAAAGCCTACTGCGTGTTAAAGTGTAAAGGCGCTGCATGGTAATCGCTCTCGTAGAGAGAGAGAGAGAGGACGACTCTGCGTCACCAGGAGGAGGAACCACGGACGAGCGGGAAGGCAGCAGCAGCATCCACACGGTGAGAAGCCGTGTGGCTGCTATGTGTAGTGACATGGAATGGGTCACTACGTAGCGTAGCGCTGGTTGCTGGCAGCGAAGGGGATATGCAGTTGCAGCAGCCCTGTCTGACAGCAGGTCACGTGATAAGCCAGAGAGAGGGATGCAGGGGAAAGGTGATAAAGGGGGCACGTGAGAGAAGCCCGAGAACCCGTGAGTAGGCTCCAGAAGGGGGCGTGGCCGGGGCGGAGCGAGGCCACGCCGGGAGGATAAAAGTGGGCCCCGAGTGAAGGCTCGGGGCTGTCGCCTGGAGTGGGATCCCCTCGTCGTGCTGCTGGAGTCTTCATCGCCGTCGCCGTCTTCACCATCTCGGCGTCGTCAGTCAGGCGGTCTGCCAGCTGTCCTGACTGGGTGCTGTAGTCACTTTGTGTGGACTGTGAAGGCTGTTAATAAATAGAGTGCCTCCTACTCTTAGTGTCTCCGAGTCAGTCACTACATATATATTAACGTGTTGCAGTATGGGCCAATTAATAATAATTACACCTGAATGGAGTTGCGTTGTGGTGCCGATAGCCGGACTCTGCTGACAGCCGACCTGGCTAAGATTCCAGGCTTCCCGTACGCAATGCCTGTGCCTGCCGCCACCTCCACTTTGTAAGAAGCAGCAGCAGCAGCAGCGACGAGGAGGAGGAGATCACGGAGCGCCCCGACCCGATCGTCGCTGCGAGGCGCCCGCCTCTCTCTCTGTCTGCCGGGGGCGTCGTGGGACGACTCTATCGATAGGAGCTCGTGCCGGTCCCGGCCTCTGCCGCTGCAGGCCGATAGCGACTCGGCACCAGATTCAACATGTGGTTATTTATAGCGGAGAAATCCGGTGAGCTATGAAGCTCTTTTTTTCCACAGATGGTTCAGTAGGGTCAGGTCAGGGAGTTGCTATAACAAGCAGTACAAAAAAGGAGTGCAAAGTGTAGGAAACGTAAGCAAATAGCTTAAAAAATAAAAATATATATACAAAACCAACTCCTAGGTTTGGCCAAGGAGCAACCGGTTACTGAAGTGGTAAATAATGTGATGTTTTGAGGCGCTTGTCCCATTACAAACCTTTACAAGGAAGTTTCAAGATGTCCACGTTTAGTTTGTTTTACCCGCTGGGAATTCAAGAAACCAGAGCAAGTCGCATTTGCAAGAGTCGCCTGGGTCTGCAACATGACCAAAGCAAATAACGTAAAAACAACGTCGTACATTCAGCAATGAAGGAAAATGGAAATTGGAGCAGAAGCAGCCAAATGGAAAGTTTGAAATAATTCAGAAGAAATAAAGAAAAACGGTGCACAAACACAAATCAATATGAATGGATTTCCAGGAACGAAAGTTGCCTCGGACAAAGAACTTTTTAAAAGCCATTCACAGCAACCAGTCGGGGCCCTTGGAAGTAACTCCCGGCAAGCATTGCACTCCACTGCCGCACGATATCGCGTTTCATTCAAATCGATACTGTTAGGAGGAAGGATCGGGTACGGTGGGGAGCGACAGCTTTAACAAACCGAAACCCCCTCTTTATTAACTGCATCCAATTTTACTTCCTCCCGCGAGGAGCTTTCTTTGTCATTCGCATTGCATGATGAGGTTCTCTATAAGCCGTCGCCTCTGAGTGCAGTGGATCGGAATGAAACGGGGGTGGGGGATTGTTTCATTTTCGCATGCGTGGAAACTTCCTGCTCACTGTATGTAGACTCATCTGCGCGCGAGCGACTCAATTCCCGATTCACAAAT
Organism: Petromyzon marinus; assembly: GCF_048934315.1. NCBI lineage: Eukaryota > Metazoa > Chordata > Hyperoartia > Petromyzontiformes > Petromyzontidae > Petromyzon > Petromyzon marinus. Next base: position 4,241,718 of record NC_133715.1, read on the forward strand.
ACGACGGAGGGCGGAAACATCACCATCACCACCACCACAACGATACACTCCCACTATCCCCAACTCAACAAATATCTGACTCAACCACGTTCATGTAAAATTATAGTTTTTGTTTCACGTGAACATCAGCCGCACATCATCACCACCACGGCGATACGCTCCCACTACTCCCGACTCAAATATCTGGCTCAACCACGCTCATTTAAAGCACAGAAGAGAGTCGTTGCTTCACGTGAACATGGGCCACACAGACAAGACTGTGGGGGATATTGAAGTCACGAAGACCGACCGCTAATATGATCACAGTGGCCACATTAGGTCAACATTAGCTTCGCCAACGTGTTCAGGTAGATCGGGGGCGGTGAGCGCGCTTCAGCCGCTTTTGTCTGTCGTGTTGGGGTGGCGCGCCATGGGGCAACTCAAACACAAACCACGCGCACGACAGCACAAAGAGCTGTGACGGCCGCCACCATCCATCCCACGCACCGCGGAGGCGATGGCTGTTTGGACCGCGCAGAGATTTGCGAAACTCACAGAGGGTGGGTGGGTGGGGGGGAGCGTGCTGCCGAGGTGTTTCTGGGGTGGCAGTAGAGCAAGCGGGCTTTGTGAAACCAGTGTTGTCACAGTGTGCGTGTGTGGGGTTTCTCTGGAAACTCTGGATTCTTCCCCACCCCCCGTGCCCTCATTTATATATAAAAGACATACTGTATATAGAACATTCAAATGCCAGGACCCTCTTGATAAGATTTTTTTTGGACTTCGCCCCCTAAAGAAATGTTTTATTATATACATTATCATATTGAAGTTAGAAGTGTGATTGGCTGTCTGGGTACCCTGGTGGTAAAGAGGTAATGAACCTCAGTAGGATCTGACCTGGTTGAAGGGCATGATGCGATGATATTAAGCAATTTGTCCTTACATGTTTTACTTGTATTTATCGTCAGTGACTCGCTTAGCTTTCCTGTACTTTACACTCCTATAATTGTTGTTGTTGGAACTTCCTGACCCCGTGCCACTTCTGGACATCTGTGAAAAAGAGCTTTATCGGTCATCGGATTCTTCCAGTCTAAGTACAGACTCTGTGATATGCAATTGAGAATTGGGGCGTCGTGTTATTTTGTTTTCGTTGATTCATTTGGGAAGGCCTCATCTCTCAGGCGGGTCCTGAATCGGGAAGACGGCCTCTCCCATGTTAATGAGTGCTTCATGTCACTACTGCACGTGGCGAGATGGTGAAGTCAACCGCGTGCATTGTGCCATGAACCAACCGCGTGACCTCAGCTTTATTAGGGGCCACGGCTAACGTAAGCATATGCATGTGTGTTGGAACTTCTTTCGCACCGTACGTAGCCAACCCGCACCTCCGATTAGCACGGTTGGCTACGTGCGGTGCGAAAGAAGTTCGACACGTACAACCGTGCTAATCGAATGTGCGGAGTAATGACGGCAAATTGAACACAAGAAGCAGTCAGCGGTGAGTGCTATCTGAACTGGTCCTGTGTCACCAATCCACATTGACCAGCGTCGATGAAACACGGAGAGGAGGAACAACATCACCAGAGATGGGTGCACGTTACGTATGGTGGAGTGGTTCAGTACGCGGCCTTGTAACATCGCAACAATAATGCCACGAGGGCTCTCGGGTGTTGTCAAATTTTATTTTATTTTATTCTCAAAGCATCACCTCACAAATCAAAAAAGTTGAATGACGCAAGAAAATACACGCTGATTGAATCCGATACATTCTTAACATCAGGGAGTCAAAACATAAAATGAAGCCTGTTACATTGAGCGATCACTAAAGTGCTGTTGTTCTCTGTGCCTTTTCTTTTCGGATGGCTTCTCTGTGCGCGAATATCCATCCCATTCCATCTGTTGTTTTGTATGTTGTTGCTGCTGCTGCTGCGCTCAAGCGGCACCGCGGATCTCCCGTGCAAAAAAACACAAAACAAAAACACAGCCGGGCAACAACTGCCTGAAACGGGAGCATCATCGGAGGAACAGAGCAAATCAACCAAACGCTCAAATCTGCATGGAATGCCCTCTCCCAAAGTTTCCCACCCGACCAATCAACGACACCTGTGGTCACTGCCGAGGGACCTGCGCGCTCATTGGCCAATTGCATCGGATGGGTTTTGGTTGCCAGGTGTGTGAAAGTTCAACTCGTTCCATTGTTAGTTATCGCCTCTCTTTGTTGTAATATTGAAGCAAGGTATTTCGGTAAACGATCATGAGAAATGGGTTTTTTTGTACAATCATCGCGTGATTATGTTTACGTACTAATGTTGTGCGCGATTATAATTAATCTAATAAAGGCTGCATTAGGTAACCACTTTTAACAGAACGTTAAAATATATTATAATCAATAAATTAAGTAACATCTTGGAATGGAGAACAAAACATTTCATAGTTTAAATAAATCTAAGATTTTCATGTATAGTTACGTATTCAAAACACTTAAAAAATAGCTGATTTCATACTATATTCAGATTTCGGGACGTATGTTTATATTTTGTGATTTGTAATTGAGATGAGCAAGTCGTGTGTGACGGACATCAGCTGACTGACCATATGAAGATGATAATTTAGAAATGGAACGGGATTTGACCGTGATTTGTTGGTGCAAAAGGGGTTCCAACAGCGCACATACTCAAGGGATGGGAACGGGTAACATAGTTCATGAAGCACAATTAATCACGCGCACGCACACACATCATGAATCTTATTGCTTTATCAGTAAAAATCAAGATTTGTTGTAAATGCAGACCGTTTCACCCAATTACGGATACACCCACGGTGTGTGTATTTTAACACTCACTTCACGCTCAAAGAAAATCGAACCGATTCTCTTAACAATTGAAGTTCGCCGAAGGCGGAACGTTTGTACGCTCTCGTAAATTTGTTGACTGAAGCTGCAGAAGGAGAAAAAAACGTAGTCAACTGCGACTTGACGCTCAGAAAACCAAAACTGAACCCAGGCCAACACAGTCTCGTCGATATAAAACAACAACAACAAAAAAACCACACGGGACAGCGCGATGCTTTAATTGCCATCTTCAACAACGATCCAGGCGACGTGGCCAGTTTCGACGCGTTGGCCCAGTGGCAAACGAACGCGTTAGATAAGAGCCATCAAAACTCGGGGTTCCATTTAAATCGGCGAGAACGCAACTCTTGAGTGGGTCTTATTTCTGCAGAATGGAGCACATGGGGCGGCCCTCCCCCCCTCGCTCACTCAGCCGAAGTTTGAGAACGCATTTAATCCGGAGCACGGGAGAGACATCTGTACGACGTACAGATGTGACATCTGCTCAGCGTCTCTCTCTCTCTGCCTGTCTGTCCGCGTGTGATGTGGCTCTGCATACTGCCGGTTGGCGACATCGAAATGGATCAACGGTTGCCCTATCTCTGCTGCTCCAAGCGCGCACAGACAAAACGTCGCGTGTGACTACAGGCACGGCATGAGAACTGCGTTCGAATGGAACTGCGGATTAAAATGAACACTGCACCCACCACCTCAGGGCAGCTTGGATGAGGAAAAACATTAAGAAGATGTGAAACTATATACCGTGCATTTGCTTTGTAATGCTTAAACAAAAATAAATATTGATTCTGTACTGCCATTCATCGCAAATAATTATTTTATTGTTTCCCTTCTACGTGACTTTACCGAAAGAACCAAGAATGAGAAGTCTTAGCTTTAGTTTTGTTGTTTTATTTCGCTTGTGATGATATCATCAGTTCAATTTGCAAATATGATAATCTATGGCATTCCACACTAAAGGTCTGCGATGAATGGCAGGACAGAATCAATATTTGTTTATGTTTAAGCATTACAAAGCAAATGCACGGTATATAGCTTCACATCTTCTTAATGTTTTTCCTCATCCAAGCTGCCCTAAGGTGGTGGGTGCAGTGGTCATTTTAATCCGCAGTTCCATTCCAAACACTATTTTATTGTTTTATATTTTTATTATTTTATTGTTTCCCTTCTACGTGACTTTACCGAAAGAACCAAGAATATGAATCCCTGCGGTCACGAAAGCTTTGAATCAAAATCTAAGACTTCTCCTTACGAAAGAGTGGTATAGTCCCTGGACCAGAGGTGGCAAGATGGCTTTCTGAAGAAAACTAACAGCTGGTGCCGCAATTGACATAACGAAGTAATGAAGAAAAAGAATGGCACAAACAATCCACTTCAAAGTATTCCCTCGCTGTAACTCACGGCGAATGATGTTCTGCTGTTGCTGCTGCTGCTGCAGAGGTGCGCTGGCACAACTAACAAACAAAAACAACGAAACGCACATCGATAACACTGCGTGGACGTACAAGTGACAAATAATAATTGGGCGACGTTTCTGGCGATGGCCGTTTTGCTTCACAGCACGTGATCATTTCTACACGATGACGAAGGCCCATTTCTAGAAATGTCACCCCTTGTTTGCCCTTTGTATATTTGTCGGCAATGTTTCCGGCTATAACTGTAATGCTCACCCCCACCCACCCCCCCTTTATTTGCAGGCGTTTGTTCGGTAACTGTTTTGCAAACGTCAATCTCTCGCTTGAGTGTTGCTGGGCAATATTCAAAAGTCTACAACGCAGCACGGCGAGCTGTTGCGAACATTCTCGGGGTTACGCGCGCAATATTTTACATCCGATTCGCCGAAGCGAACCGCGAGACGCCGGCTCTTTCGCGCAACGATAACTTCCACAATGAAGCACCCGCTGTGTTGCTTTCGCATGAACTTCACGAGAATTCTGTTCGCTACAAGGAAAAACCTCGACATTGTGAAGGCATCAGTGCACGCCTTACCAGACCGAGCCTTTTAACGCGACCACGATGCTTTCTACCCGCCTCTTAAGTCAGATCTTGCAGTGGCTGCAACAGGAGGGAACACGCGTCCACCAATATCTGCCCCGACAGGTATCTCGCCGCCCGGTGTCAATTGCACAAGCTGGTGTCAGCTGTCAAGTCGCTGGTACAAATAAAGACCCCACCCCGTATAGCCTCTAACAGACTGCTGGGAGCAAGTGCTGTTAGCGAGCACCTATGAAGGCCGGCACGGCACACGAGGGGGTGGGTGGCCAGCACCACGCCCGGCCGCCTTTGTCTCCCGAGTGGCGATGTTTACACACACCGCACCGAGTACTAATTTGAGGCTGAGTCGACCTAGGGAAGGCCCAGAACCGGTTCAGACTCGGGTCGCGGGATTCGTAATGCGGCGCGCTAACCGCTAAACTACCCGCTTCCATTACCGCTCACACACACACATACACGCACGAACATTCACTCTCTCGTGATGACAGACAATTGAAATGGGTCCTCTGATTCCCCACGTCACCCCAACTTCATACCGTGTCAAGGGAACACCTCCCAGGATCCCACGTGCTAATTGCTGGGCAAAGTGGCGGCTGAGCTGGGCCGAAAATCGTTGCCTGACCCTGGATTGTCACGAGATGACTCTGAAAGTCAGTCAAGGGGTACAAGCATCAGTTTCGCAGAATGCTTGTCTCATTCCCACCCTGTTGGGTCACGGAATGACTTCGCGCTGCCCTTTAAAGGTTTTCTTTTTGTTTTGCTGACCATTCACGTGATTCACAGCAGAGCAATTTCTGCCGCCATCTTGCAGCACAGCATCGTGAGATGCAGATGTATGTGGATGCTACACGACATAGACATTGTAACGTAAATTGTGGCATCACTGAGCAATTATAGTTCACAAAACCTCCGAGTCTCTGTGACATTTTATCACTTGTCGTGTGTGCGCAAAGTGTATGAATGTTATCCTGAAGATTTTTTTCCTACATTTTTGTTTCTCCCGAGCCTCAGAATGTCATCTTAAAGTGTCAACGTTGTGCACGTTATTAAAAATGAGAATGAATTAATATCAACGAATGCGTGGGCTTTCATGAAAAATAAATCTCAACACGTTTACGAGCTCACCAAGCGGCGAGACCACTCCAGAGGCATGCACATATGCCGAGTTCGGCCTCGTCTTGTTCACGAAACATTTCTTTAAAAGCATCGTACAGAGGAGCGTCCGCCCCCTAAGATGACGGACAGCACAGCGAGAAAACTAGAACTTAAATGGCAACGCACACACGCACGTGCCATGGTTATGACGGGTGCGCCAACGCAGCAGGCGAGTTGAACCGCTTAGCTCGCTCCCGCACCGCGAGTATGGACCATCCGCACGTATCTACAGACGGTCGCACGTATCTACAAACTTGCGTGACCGTGCGCACGAAGCCGCGCACGAAGCCGCGCGTGGCCATCGCTCCTGGGCGCGGGAATGGAGAGGCGACGTCGATGTGTCATCCTAGAACAGGGCGAGCGGTCCGCGAGAGCCTGCAGCACCAGCGGCTGTTGGCGATCGACGTTTTTACACAAACTCATCGCCCCGTAGGCGGCGTGTTTTGCGCGCGTCGATTGGCGGCGGAAATTGCGCGGGCTGCAATTCTGGGGCATCAAAACGAATGTCGTTGGAAGATAAATTAGGGTGGATAAAGTAAACAATACCGTTAACAATGTTTTTTTTAACAAAGTGGGGTGGCGGGGCCTGGGGAAATATAAAACCCGAATCCCCTTCTGAGATGATATAATGGTTTAGGAATCGACGTTTTAAAATTAACCTCAAAACGAACGCGAAGGAAGCCGAGCCATCGCATGTTCACATTGCACTGTGACACTGCGACAAAAAACACACGAGTGAAACCTTTGGTCAGGGTGGGGGGGGTGGTTAACAAGTTAATTGGGCAATACGACCACTCAAATGACGCAGACAGACGTGTAACCGAACCAATAATAGAATAACTAAACCAATAACAAATATCCAGTGTAATTTATATTACAATATTAACCCCCCTCGCCCCTCTCTGTGGTCCGCACACCTGATTGGCTCACATATGACGATATTACATTTATCCCCACCTTTATTTAAGACGAATCCAGGAGGATTTCTCCACAACTCTGGCTGTCACCTGATGAGGCTGGTTGTTGTAATTACTGGCGAAACGTTACGGTACTCGAATGGTAAATGTTGTGGGTTTACTCTCCAACACACCGGTGTGCTGGACTAGTCACGAATTAGCACGTTTGTTCACGTGACAAACCTTACCAATTAGCTGTGTCGGGTGGTGGCGGTGTTTAACGACACATTTATATTTACGCGATTCAAGCCCAAAGAAACCCCCCCCCCCATCTATTATAGACGCGTCGATGTTGTGGACTTGGTGCAGCCAAGGAGACGTGGGAGAGAGGGAGGGAGTGAGTGGGTGAGTGAGCGAGGGGTCGCTTGCCGACTCGGGAAAGCATCGACTCCAGGAGACCAGGTGACAGGGACGACCACGCCCCGTGGCCGTGTCCCACGTACCACATCGTCCACAACGCTTCCTGCTGACCCAATGCAAGCGAGGTGCCGCCCGAGCGATGCCAACCTTTGAGTTATGAGCCGATTTTTGAGACAGGCCGGCCGCGTGGGATGTGCCTTACTGTGCACCGAAAGACTTCCTCGGAGGCTGCCTTAGTCTTGGTTCCAATTTCTTGGGACAGTGCGACTGCATTAATAACAGTCGTAAATAAACCCAAGATTTGTTTCGTCGTCAGTGTGGCGGACCAGAGACTCAGAACCTCCCATGGCGTGGAGGTATTATTTTCGCTCTTTTTCACAGCAGAAAATTCAATAAATCTGCATTGATATAGCGGGACTACATCGCGGATCGTGTAAATTCACGGCACACCACAGAGGTTGGACTTGTAATCCGCAAATGGTATGTTTGCGCCGGTGCGGCGTGCGGTGGATTATGGGAATAATTAGCCGGACTGCAGGGGAATCATGGCGCGTGAGCAATGTCTAAAATATAAATCAATCTGTGATAAATGTACGGACCCAAACGGCGCAAATCTGCCATACGGGTCCATGTTAAAGATTTTATTTGTTTAAGTTTTAGATTTGAAGTAAAAAAAAAATTCTACAAAACAAATCACGCCAGCTGGTCTGCCCTGATGCCGAACAATTAGTTTTACATCGCAAAATAACAAGAACATGACCTCCACGTTTCACTGCAGCTCAGCACGGGCACCGCCCCTCTGCTACGAGGTCGAAATTTGGGGCCCAAAGCACCGTTTGCGATACGCCGTGGATCGTGGGAACGCAGTCGCGAAACTGCCAATAATCCGCGATTTATCCAGGGATTTGGTAACATCGGAGAAGAGTGACATCTGGATGAGTCCCCCCCCCATCCCCCCTTCTCTGACTAGCACTGACCAGAGTGGGGTGAAGTATGGTCAAACAACCCTCACGACTCGCACGGCATTGGGAGAGGCCTTCCTCCAGTCGTGGAAGTCTGGCCTCTTGCTCGACTAAAAAACAACGACAAACCGACCAAATGTTCCATCACAGCAAGTTCCCCCGGCTCGTAATCATGAGACTTGCCTGGCGCACTCCGAACACAAGAGCGCTTGTGCTTAACAGCGAGCGAGCGAGCTGCTGCTGCCACTGTCGTCATGGCTACGGACGCATCGTCCACACCTGTAACAATGTGGAAAGCGCTCCTCGCACTTGCAAGGGGGGCATCAAAGGGATGGTGCCAGATGACCACATGCCAAAGGTTAGACAAAACACAAAGTCTATTTAACAGACACAATACAAAAAAAATTACCCAAAATGCCCATGAATTGCCTATGATTATCGGAAACAACTGAATGCAGAGCTTAAGTGAGTAAAATTGCCCAAAGATACCTGGTAGAAATCCCCCCAACCTAACCACCCAGCGCACAACTCGCGTGAAGCAGGCAGCGGGTCAAGCATCGGGCGGGTGGAAGAGGGGGTTGCAGGTGGTGGAGGAGGTGGGAGGGGGGGGGTGAGACGGAGTTCACATGAACGTCGAACAATGAAAGTTTTACCGTCGAAACGCCAACGAACTGTGAAGGAGGAAAGAAACACGGCAAGCTATTGGCCGGCGACTGAACCCACGTGGTACTCCGACTTTGCGCCACTTTGGCAACAAGTTATGGCATTTGAGCGTTTTTTTTACCCTGGCAGCCCAATGCTGCGGTGGTGCCCCCCCCTACCCCCACCCCCCATCAGCAACCCTTTCACCACCTCCCACTGCTCAAAATAAGTGACGGAATGGGGTGGGGGGTGAGGTGGGAGAGCTCACGAGACGAGACTCAGAGGTAGGGGGGCGTCAACCCGGGGTGGGGTCGGCGGGAAAGGTCACCGCCGCTCGCGGCTCCGCGGGGGGGGGGCGGGGGGACGCGGTCCCCGGAGCGCGACCGAGCCTCTCGCTGCACGAGAAGCAGAGCGTCCGTTCAATCGCTGCCCATCATTATTAAAGAAGGGGGACGGGCTGCCACAGCGCCGAACGAAGCCGTGCCCCCCCCCCCACCACCCCCGCCCTCCCCCCCCCCCGCCGGGCTTTGTGCAGCCGCAGTCTCGAAAGGTAGCAAGGGAAGGAGGGAGGGGGGGAGGGAGGGGGGGGGGCAACGACGAGGAACTTCGGCGAACTTACGGCGCAATCAAAGCTTGCGAGAGGCAGTCCCACCCGGGGAGGATCCGCCTGGTGTTCACGTCGATTTCTCAAAAATAAACACGCCGAGAGCTGTGCCGCATTGCCGTCGTGGTCCTATCAAAAGGTTTAGGGGAGGGGGGCAGTTGGGGGGGGGAGGGGGGAAGGGGGGAGGGATCGGGGGGGGGGCAGCAGCGTCCCCGCTAGCGTGGTCTCCGCGCGCTACAACGCACGCGCGCCACCTGACCCCACCACCCCCGCCAAATACGCTCCGACGACGCTTTGAGATTCCCGCCGTGGCTACAGCGCCTCCTCCACCCTCCCCCCCCCACCCGGCGTGACAGCCCACGGGGAAAAATAAAATAAATGTTAGTTTTAAACACATCGCAACGGTGCCCAAAAATCGTAAACATTCCTGGACATCAGCCGTGCGGTAGCGTTTTTATTGCGTGTAGTAGTAATGATGATGATCGGGGGGGGGGGTGCATTTTGTTACTCTTTTGCCGTTTGACTCCTTCACCGTCTGCATCCCAATCGCGCTGTGGCCGTCATTCATGGAGGGGTGGGGAGTGGGGGCAGCAGAGGGCGGAGTGGGCCGTGGATCTCAGAACCCGGAGGGCGAAAGGTCATCACCCTTCCCTGATATCCCCCCCGCCACCACCCCCAAGGGTCTCTCCCCGCTCTCTTTCTAAAGCCCTGCAAGCAGTGGACAAAGGAGCAGTCTCTCTCTCTCTCTCCGTGCCCGTCTGGCAGATGAGAACCTCGGAAGAGATGGACACCAACGAGTTCGAAACAGAATTTGTTCGAAGGCGTTTGTGTCCGGCCATTAGTGACCGTGGTGAGACCATTGGTTGTGACCATTGGGTGTGCTACCCACGACAGAGGTTGGATTGAGACAGGGCGTTTGATAGAATTCAGGAAAAGATACGACTTAACTTTTGGGAAATTATACGTTGGATACAAATGTGTTTTTTCTTTCTTTCTTAAGGAAGAACTGAATGGTGGCTGCCACAATGGCTTGTTTGCTCGGCTGGTTAGCAAGAGGCATTTACAGCTCGTACTGTCAAAGTGCTTTGAGAAACATGGATTTTCACAAAAATCAAGAAACTCCCTGTGCAAAATCTCAATCATTTTGTCCATTGGTACGAATTGCTCTCATCCCCCCCGGGGGCGTAACCACGGCGAGAAGCGCTGGCTGCAGCTGCTGCTGCTGCTGCTCAAGTCTCCAGCAGCGAAGGGCAATCGGTCGATAATAAATGCTTCCCTCCCTTGTCAAGACGCCGCGATCACTGGGACACAACCGGTACCGAAAACACAAAACAATAAAACAAAGGATCATCTAATTACTAGGTGAAAGGGTTGAGAGTTTGGGGGGGGGGTGGGGGAGGTTTGGGGAGGGGGGGGGGGTGCTCCCTGTGCAGAACCAATCAAGGGCCCTCGAGGCTTTGGTCGACGAGGCAAACCCACGGCGGAGGGGAGACGTCCCCCCACCCGCCCACGGGGCCGGCGCGTGCGTGGGCGGCGACGGGCGCTACTGCGAGCCGGTGCCGTTGGCGCGGAGGACGGGCAGGGGGTGCGCCTCTGTGTTGAACACCCAGCGCTCGAGCGGCAGCAGCGAGTCGTCCGAGAAGAGCAGGTAGAGGTACCTGCGGAGTCACGGCGGGCGGGGCGGCGCTCAGTTAGCGCGGAACTTCGATGGAACGTGCGCGCGGACGCGACGGGCGAGTTGTTTCGTCCGTAGGGACGCACTCGCTGTCCTTCCCCCGCGCACCTCCGATTGGCACGGCTGGCCACGTGCGGTGTGAAAGAACGTCAACGGACATACGTGCAAACACGGCACAGACCCATGTGTTGTGGGTTGACCGAAACGAGCGGCCGACAGATCACCCGTGCTAACCCCCCCCCCCCGCAGCAGTGCCACCCTTCCTGTGTTTGTCACGCATGCGCACAAATATCCCACCGTATTGTTTTTAACAGGCCGTTGGGGCAAGTGCTATGAGCACCAATGGAGGCTGGCACAGCATGGGCTGGGTCGACCTAGGGGAGGTCCAGGACCAGTTCAATATTAGCCGTTGTTATTGGCCATGAGCCGGAATCGAACTCAGGACAGTGGGTTCGTACCCGCAGCTCACAAACAACTGTACCTCCGTTTCTCACATATGGAACCAAAAAACACACGTGAACACGCACTCACATCCACACGCAAATATCAAAAACTACAACTGCTTTTTCGCCACTAAGTGGTGGTGACGTCACCACAGCGCTTGTGCCAGGCTATATGCACTTTAAGGCAACGTGAGGTGTCGGATGCCTGCTGTCAGGAGGTCATGGGACAGACTCAGGTGCCATGGGTTGACCGACTGAGATGACCGACAGATGAACCGCTGGTGCCCCCTGCTGTGACAACTTGCTGCGTTTTAGCAGCCCGGCGCTCCGCCCCGTTGTTGCGAGCGTCGCTTCTCCGCACACACGCACGCACGCACACGTACTTGAGCGTCTCGGCAAGGAAGAAGCTCTGCTGCACGTCATCGTGAGCTGGCGATGAAGAGTAGACGTCTCGGATACCCGAGAAGCCACCCTCCACGCGGCAGTACTTTTCCAGCGCCTGCACCAACGAGGTCACAGAGGAGGGATGCCAGCACTGCGTTAGAATCATCATCATCATCATCATCGGGCCATGATCTATCCACTGCTGCGTCAAGGCCTAAGTTGACCTCTCTCTCAACTACGAGAGCGAGGAGGAGCAGAAACCATGTGACAGCGGTGCGGTGTTAAAACTACGCATGAAGCCTAGAGTGCATGTGCACCAAGCTAGACACGGCCGTGCGATCGCCCCCATCCCCCATCCGTCTCCAACCTGCACGGCCTCCCAGCCCCACGCGCGGTACTTGGGGTCCCGGGTGAACCGCCAGAGGTAGAAGTACGTCTCCACCACTTCGGGCCGCAGGATGTAGTACTTCTCACTCTGCCGCGTGGCCACGGCGTCGGCGCCGCCCTCGAAGCGGAACGTCTCCGGGCCCAGCTTCAGGGCTGTGCGTGCACACGGACACACGGACGCATGCACGGACACACGGACATGCACGGACACACACGCATGGACACACACGCACGAGCACACAGACACACGCACGCACGAGCACACAAACGCACGCACGCACGCACGAACACACAGACACACGGACACGCACGCACAGACACACGCATGGACACACAGACGCACGAACACACGGATGGTCATTGCGATGGCACCCAGAGGTCAGATAACCAAGGTGAACGGTAACAGACAGACAATATTATAGATTGTACTGTGTGGGCGGTCCTCGAAGGAGGTGTCAAACTGATTGATAAGGCAAAGGCATAGACGCAGATGGTGGTGATGCAATTGAAAGAGAGGTCACTGAAGGATGCGTTGACTGCGTAGCGAGGGATGGACCTAAAGTCAGGTGACGGTGATTAGACCGTCAACACAGAGCAAAACTAGGAGGTTTCTATTCTTGCACATGATGGAGATACGTTCAGGAGCTAGATGCCAATGTCGGCGACTGCTGGCCGCGGCGAGGGGGCTTCAGGAGTCAGAGTTTGTTTCGCGTTGCTATTCCTCCTCCGCCGTTGAAGGAGCGTAAACTGCCGTGTCTTCACGATAAACTTGGGACGTCAGCCACGGTCGCGAGATCGCCCAGCGGGAAGCCGGAAGCGAGAACATGCGGCGGCGGACGGCGTGGGCCTCGGCGAACCGACCCCGTTGACCCGGCCGCGGACTCACCGGCGCGGTTGTACGACTCGTGGCAGGTGTGCGCGATCTCGGCGGCGAGCGCCAGGTGGCCACCCGTGGCCTCCGCCCCCTGGGCGCCGGCCTGGGGGGACGACACGCCGTCGGCGCCGAGGGCGAACATGCCGCCCGTGAAGCACGCCAGGTGGCCCATCTTCCTCTCCAGGTAGCCGCTGCGCCACTCGCCGAAGAAGGTGAGGCCACCCTCTGATCTCCGCAGAAGGTGAGCCTCGATCGCCTGCGGTGGCGGGGGGGGGGCGGCGGAGGGAGGGTGGGGGGACACACGGACGGAGCGAGGGATGGAACGCACGTGAGTGACGCGGGGCCGCCGCGAGGGTCGTGGCTGTTGAGAGCCCGCGCGGGTTCACGCGGATTTGTTGTGCGCGCGGCGTTTGATGGAGAAGGTTGTTCCATCGTGCGGAGTCAAACGTCGGACATCGTGCTCGTACAACCCGAAATAAAATTGGGAGAGCCTGGACGTGAAGTTAAATTTGTTTCCAATCGTGAACAATTATATATGTATATAAAAAAAACAGAAACAGAAGGCAATTCCATTTAATGGCCCCTTCCATAGGAATGCAGAATTTCCATCGCTGGCTCGAGGCTGCCAAGGCACTCACCCATTTACTCTTTTAGAGCACGGAGACATTTTCTCTTCTGAAACTTTTGACGGGACATTCCTACGATGGTTGAGTAGCATTTGCCAAAAACAACAATGCAAAAACTATCTCACCAGATTGTGATTTTAAACTGTTTAGGATTTCACACTGTTGGAATATTCTATTACAAAACTCGCGTTTTTGTCAAACGTTTGTTTTCTTTTTGTTAACAGATTAAATGGATGTGGTGATCATCTATGGGCTCGGCTCGTTGCCCAGCTACTGGAGATAAACATTCCCTGGCAATGCCAGTTCACTCAGTGGGCCTCCTGTGGTGACTGGCAAATAGCAGTGACACTGGGGAAATTAAACTGCATCCGTAAGACGTGTACTCGTGTGCGTGTGCTTCTCTGAACCTCAAGGATTATCAAGACAATTAGAAATATCATAACGGTGCCTTACTATGGCTTTCTGACCTATGGGCATTAGCAATGAGGCCGAAGAATCCTACGCGTGTCTGTCTTCCTCTGGCTTTCTGAACCATAAGAGTAAACGGTGAATCCTGAGAAATCCCAAGTTTGCCTCATTCTTTATTCTGAGCCATGCGCATGCATTTCATCAGTTTTTTTTGTCTGATGATATACACGTACGTCTTTATTTGTACACTGGGGCTACCATAGGAGTGCAGTCGCGTCGCTGGATTTCACAATTGTACTCGCGTACAATGTCTTGAAAAACGATGGCGCTATGCCCTCTCTCGAAATAAAAATAACGCCGAGTCGCTTGAGCGTTCTGGGATTCGGCGGTCAACGGGACACCCCCCCCCCCCCCGCCCTGAAAACTTGCAGACGTCCCGGAACGTGAAAGGGTTTAAAACGGTGAATCCTACGACATCCCGAGTGTGCCTCCTTCTGGATTAAGAGCCATGGGCATTAACGCTGAAGCCTAAGAAACCCCAAGCGAGCAATAACCCGGAATATTAAGACCCCTAAGAGTAACAGCCCCGCCCCCCCCCCACACCGCATCCACCGACGCTGGGAGGGCGCCGCCGCTGTGATTGAGGCCCGTCGCGGTCGCGGCACGCGGTCGGTGTCACGTGCCGCTGTCTGTCGCGTCGACGGCCGAGTGGGCGGGGCGGGGAGGGAAGGGGCGGGGCGGGGAGGGCAGGGGGCGTTCCGAACGTACCTGCATGGCGTCGTCGTAGAGGCGCCGCGCCTGCGTGTCCGTGCGGTCGGACATGAGCCACGCCTTGATGAGGTACTCGTAAAAGCTGTCCCCGAGCCCGCCCACCGACACGTGGTCTGCACGCGGGATGCACGCGCAACGTCCACGCGGATGAAAAGGGGGGCTAAGGCTGGGCGTGGGTGTTGTTACTTACTATGTAACACGATTTTTGTTCCTGGGTAGTAAGTGTTATTTCCTGATTGCTTATGCCTCAAAAGTATAGAAAATGGCTGCTATTATTATTCCCCACAAACTTTGCTTCAGTGACCAGGACGTTTACGTGAAGGAATGACACAAATGCACACGACGTTTTCTCATTGAAAATAGGTTAATTTCAAAATATCACTGTCCTGGTCACAAAAGCAAAGTTTGTGATGAATGATAGCGCGTACACAATTAGGAAATAACACTTACTACCCAGGAACAAAAAAATGTTGTTACACAGTGTTAAAATCGGCGTGTGGGGAAATCACTACTGCAAGGTGAGTTGTGGGTGAGGCTTCGAGTGAGGCCAGCCACTGGCCCCAGACCACGGTGGGATCGCTTCCACGAAGATTCCCGAGCCGTGTCCTCCCGGTGTCTATAAAGTAACACAAAAAATCTGGGGCTTACGTAGAACAAAGACCCCCCCCCCCCACCCCCCGTACAGCCTTAACAGACTTGTTGGGTTAAGCGCTGTTAGCGAGCAGCACCTAATGAAGGCCAATAGTGGCGCGCAAAGGGGTAGGGGGGGGCAGTGCCACGCCCGGCCGCCTTTTTCTCCCCCACAGTTCTGATGTTAATCATTCCAAGGCCGAGTCGACCTAGGGGAGGGCCCAGGGGCAGTTCAAATATTTGTCACCAATGTGATGCAAAGACAAAGAAACACACACTCGTGCACCCCCCCCCCCTGCCAACTTTTTCTTTAAAATACAATGAAAAATAAATCGCATCAAATCATCTGGAGAATACGGTATTTCGTCCACTCGTAGACAACAGTTATCCGTTTATTTAATTCCCGGTACATCTGTCAGCATGTTCAGCCTCTGCTGTCTTGCTGTGGGGGGTTTGGCACCGGCTGGAGAAGACGCTCTCTGTGCTTGCATCAGGACACCCACAAAGTGCTATCCGGGAAGTAATTGGCAAAAACAGAAGATCAGCCTGCTCTGAAGTCAAAATTAAAGCCATCGATCAAGAGCTGCGGCCTCGTCTGCGCGCTGGCGAGGGGGGTGGCTCGTTGGGTGTCGAAATTTAAGTTGCGACACGATGGCCCTGCTGCCCGCCGGCGCACTTTCGCTGGTGATGTGGCACGGCCCTCAACGAAATCGCCGGCGTGGAGGATGCCCCCTCCGGCTGCACCCCGCCGGCTGCAAGCCTCTCGACGGAATGCCACATGAGCGTACAATCGGGGATGGAATTTGGTACAACAACAAAAATATATGTGCAGCACACCCTCGATAATTCGACACATATGGGCCTCTGGCCTTGCCGAATTGTCCAATATTTCGAATTATGTACAACGGTACTCCCCCGATGCCTCCTGCCCCGATTACATTTTCTTCTTCCCAAACTCTTCACACACCGTACACATTGACACACTTGCATCAAATCTATCCAAAGCTTTTGGATTTGTCTCGCAGACCAAGGGATTTATACTTCAGTCCCTTTCTATTGCTTCTTCATTTAGGTGTGGACGACATTTCTGAGAGGGTTTGCTTGCACACAGAGTGCATAAACAAGGTAAAGTCCAGAGCAAGAACAGCTGTGCACTAATACTCGCCACGCGCACCGCCACTACACTCAGTCATTGTTTAGGTCATGGCGTGCTGCGTCGCTCCACGTGCATGCCGAAATTGGACCATTCGGTACGGCAATTTAGCTCGTGGTGAATTACTAAGACTGTACACATGCCGAAAGCTCAGCCGTGCCGAATTATTTCTAATTACGAATGACGAAATACCGAAATAACGAGGTTTTACTGCATATAACAAACAATCTCCATAATTTTAATTTGCCTCCTTTCCATTGCAATTGACTAACAAATGCAAGACTTAGATATAGAAATAGGTTTTACCCTTTTAACTGGCACAAAAAACTGACACCTTTATTCAAGGCATCATGTTTGCAATAACCACAACACAAGCAGTCAAAATGCAAACAAAAGAGACAACTCTGATAATAATATGCACTGTCCTTGAATTTGATTGGTCCACACCCGAGACGGCTTTTCTTAGAGCCTAGTCTCCACTGGTGTTGGACCAGAAGACGCCAAAAGGCGTACAACTCAAAAACAGCGCACTATCAGAGTATTGAGGGCTCGGGGTGAGCATTTACACTATGAGACTTCCTTTGCCAGTAACAAGATATAGAAATAGGTTTTACCCTTTTAAGACTGAGTTAAAAATTTGGTAAGGGTAGAACCAAGCCCAATAATCCCTTGAAGGTCGATGAAACGAGCGTCGCTTTTTTTTGGAAGTCAACGGCGATTGTCTTGACGCAAGGATTGGGTTGCAGTCGTTGGAATGTAGAATTTTTACCTCCTGGCGAAAGGAGACAGAGTTACTAACAAATGGAGGAGACATTCTTTGACCTTACAAACGTGTGAACTCACGCTGGCCCCAGTTGCCCGAGTTTGGATGCAGGTAGTTGGGGTAGAGCCCATTGGGTTTGGTCATCTTATCCAGGGCGTTCCTGATTTTCACCACCTGCAGACACGGCGAGAGATGGCATCACTGGCAGTCCATCAGCCCCGGCTTCATACTCAAGGTTCCAGGAGTATGATTGTGGTGATTTATATATGTATTTTACTTACACGTGTTAACCCAGGAAAGCCTCGCTGAGTTTCAATACTTTATGAACATGAGGGTCCGCGCGATCGATAATTGAGTGCGAGTAAACGATTCAAAACAAAATCGATCCCATGAAATATGTCCAATAATAAAGAAGGCGGCAAAGTTGGGCTGAGAAACGCAAGGGTCACGTGACAACAAGTTCGCTAAACAACCGGAGACAGCTGTCAGACGGACACAGCTGGACGAGCCACGAGGCACGCAAGGGCGCATGTTCGCCAACTGCTGGACATCCGTGAAAAAGAGCTTCAGAGCTCATCGGATTCCTCCAGTATAAACAAATATTCCGATTATCGGTCAACCACTGGGGCCGTGATGCAGTGGCCTAACGGTAGAGCATTCGCCGCTTGTCGCAGAGGTTCACGGGGTTTGAATCCAACAGCCGCCCTGGTTAACATCGATTCATGTTGTGGGTGTATTAACCGTGTTCATAGTGAACGTTATAGGTCTCGTCCACAAATAACTATAAAATTTAGGTATAATTTTTTTTTTACCAGGTTAGGGCTCATTGAGCTATGTAGCTCTTTTTGAGACGCGACCTGGCCCCAACGTAATGATAGCTCAACGAAGTGGATTATCATCATGTGACAATTTACAGCAGCCAAATACTCTAGACGCACGTCGAGTCTACACGTGGAGTGAAAAACCGAAGAACCCGGAGAAAAATCTACATGACCACGGGGAGAGAGATACGCAAACTCCAAATATGCAGACTGACGTCAGGGTTGGGATCGAAGAGCCACGACCTTCAGTATACCAGGCGAGGTAGTGAACATCTCCCCACCATGGCGCCCAAAAAATTACACGCAAATCATTCAACTGGCAAAAACAGATCGCAATCACCGCCCCCCCCCCACCTGCTGAAAAGAAAACCTGGCAGGATCCTTCTGAAAAAGGGTCACGAGACTCAGTGAAGCTTTCCTGGGCAAAGGAGCGCAGTCATACCGATGAAAATATTCGGCGAGCCAAATTCCCTCCCCCTGAAATCTGTCTGACAGGCTGCACCGAAGCCACGGCCGCTAACTCACCTTCTCGCGGAAGACGGGATTCCCACTCAGCTGGCTCAGGTGCTCAAACTCGAGGTGTAACGTTCCAAACTCCGACAGGATGCTGCAGCCTCCAGACGCCCAGCCCCAGTTTCTTCCCACACCACTGGGATGTGCGCATGGACACACACACAACGACAACAACGACAAAGACAAAGAACCCCCATATAGCCTTAACAGAATGTTGGGGCAAGTGTTATGAGCGAGCACCGATGAAGGCCAACGCGGCGGCGCACGAGATGGGTGGTGTGTCCAGCCTGACCCCCTTTGTTTCCCCAGTGATGGTGTTGACACACTGCCCCAGGTACTGATTTAAGGCCGTGTCAACCTAGGGAAGGCCCAGGACTGATTCGGATATTCGTCACTGATGTTGGCCGTGAGCAGGAAACGAATTCGGGTCACCGGGTTCGTAGATGCACACACGCACGCATACGCACACACGGGACACACGCACAATATGGACACATGCACAGTACAATACAATGCAATTTGGATTAATAATAGCATTTAAATGCAGGTTCATCTGGAGATACTACACAGAAACAATGGCCATAATTAATTTATGGAGAGATAAATCACGGTCTTGGGCCTGGACTTATAACCCTTTCCCATTCCAAGACCACCGCAAATTGCAGGGTGGGGTATCCCGTTCACTGCTGAATCTCAGAATGTGGAAACAGTGAGCGTTAATTTTATTTAGAGAGGTATTGCGCTATTGTTTTTAAAAACAATGCTCTCACCGCACTGAACTTTAGCGACATGACCGCACTCTACGATAGCTGGCGCCAAACTGTGCCACATGCCCTCCCGCATGGCCTTGTGGGAGCCTCGGTACCGATAAAGTTAGTTTCTTTTTTCTTCCGGTTCCATTCCGATGACGTACACGTACGTCATTAGAATGGGAAAGGGTTAACAGGGGCAGGGAGTCTACAGCACGGGCGGCTGTGGGAATGGAGTTCCAGACAATCGGGGCAGCAAAGGAGAATGAGCAATCTCCCACTGAGCCAAGGTCAACTTGAGGCTTCCACAGAAAGCCTTGGTTGCTAGAGCTGAGAGTTTGTGGAGGGGAGTAGAGTGAGATGAGACGGGGATGTAGGAGAATGCGTGGAGTAGAGTGAGATGAGAGGGAAGAGGTAGGAGAGTGCACGGAGGGAAGTGGAGTTAGATAAGAGGAGGATCTTGAAGATGCTGAGTGCGATGTTGACTTTGACTCAGGGCTGGATTGGGAGTCGGTAGAGCAATCGGAGTATTGGGGTGAAGTGGTCCTATTAATTTATGGATGCAGGCGTAGAATAGCCTGTTGGTGGCATTGTCATGGACCATCTGCAGTTTGGAGATGTGGAATTTTGGGAGGCCATGGAGCAGAGAGAGCTGCATTTGTTGCCTCGAGTAGTGATGAACATGTGGATGAGGATGCTTAGCGGCAGCTGGGGGTAAGGAAACGGGGGGCGTGGGGGATGTGCAGACGTAGGTAAGAGATCCTGTAGAACAAACGCATACATTATTTAAAAACTATCAACTATTTTACTTACGAGGTAAAGCCTACTGAACTCTCTGCTCTTTTTCAGATGCATCCTGGCCACATGTGATGATAGCTCATCATTGGAATGGCTGATATTATCATCATCATCACATGTGACAATAGTTGCAGCCAAATAACAAACGTGCATTGTTTATAAATGTAGAAGGCAAACCCGCAGGAAACCGGAGAAAAATCCACGCGAGCACCACGGGGCGAGAGAGAGAGAGAACACGCGAACTCCAAATATACAACAACAGGCATCGCCAGGGTCCGGGATCGAGCCCACGACCTCCTTGCGTACCAGGCGAGGGAGATAGCATCTTATATTCTACGGTTCTTTCGGTAAAGTCACGTAGATAGAAAAAAAGAATGTGAATAAATATAACGTAAAAAAAAACAAAAAATTAAAAAAACCACGACGTTTGGATCGCAACACAAGAATATGGATTCCTGCAGTCACGAAAGTTTTAGGTCGAGATAGCATCTCCTCGCCACCGCAGCACCGGGACAGCACCCCGGAGGGATGAGGGGCGGGGGCGCGACGGGGGACTCACGTCTTCAGGTTGACCATGGCCCAGGGGATGCCTGTGGGGGTGTTGAAGGCAGGCAGCAGCCTCTCCCCCAGCTCCACCGCCTTGGTTCGGAAAAACTGCGCGTGTGGGGGGGGGGGGGGGGAAACATAAAAAAACGACACCAGACCATGCCGTGCTTAGCCCGGACAGGCTTGTCGGTCGGGAGCAAGCGCCTATTCAAAACGGAACGGCATGGCACACACGGCACGTGCTGTGCCGCTACACGTAACGTGCGCCCGTCTGTCGATGCGCTGCCGGACGAAGGCCTTGCCGCACGCCGTGTCGTTCACCATGCTTCATCAACGCTTGTCGGCGTGGATTGGTGAAACAGGACTGGTTCAGGTTCCACTCACCACTGCCTGCCTGTTGCGTTTAGTTTGCTGTCCTTTCTCCGCACTTCCGATTTGAACACGGTTGTACGTATGTTTGTTAAACTTATTTCGCACTGTAGGTAGCCAACCGTGCTAAACCGGAGTTGCGAGGAAACGTCAACAGACTAAGCAAAAAGAGCAGTTCTAAAGAGTTGCTGACCTACACCCATGGCTCTGAGCCAGCGTGAGAGCCCACGTTCCCACAAAGACAGGGACCAGTGCCTGATGGGGTCAGGCCCTGTATTACTCCTTCCTACAGAGGTACCTGTGATGATGCAGTACAGCAAGTAGGTTACTGCGGGCCACAAAACGAGCGTCTGTGTGTGTGAATTTCGCCGCTCCATTTTTTATTCCACCAAGGGAAAATAAACACGCGCCCTCAAATCATTTCCGATCGCCACTGGGTCGGTGGAACCTCTTCTTTTTTTTTTTACAAATAATCAAGAACGCGGAGATGGCGACACGAGGATTTACCGTCGCGCGCGAACATCACCCAGATGTTCAGGGAGAAAAATCCATTTGACCGGATCAATGTAATTGCCGGCTTAGCCGTACAGCCCTGTGCGTTAATTGCAACCGGCGGTCGCGACAAGCCCCTGTAAGTGAGAACCGCCTCTGCTCTCTGTCGAGACGTCACCAGTGCTCACGTTCTCGATGGAAAGCACGCGACGGGCACCATTACACTCTGGGAGGCTGTGGTAGCCCTTCCTTGTCGCGCGATGGCGGTGCAGACAAACACTCAACCCCGCAGAACAATCCCCACCCCCGACAAGGTTTTGTGTTGGTTCACCGCACAACAGGCAGGGAAGGGGAACGCCGGGTCGCTCCGATCTACCGTCAGGAAAGAGCGCTGTTAGCGAGCACCTATTAAGACCAGCGAGGCACGTCGGTTCGTGGTGGTGGGGGGGGCTGCTTCCTGCTACTTCAGATCTGTCCTCACCCAGCGCACCAGGTGCTCATTTTACACGGGGTCAACCTAGCGCTGAGGCCCTACAGCACCAGCGGGTGCCTGTGTATTTGTAGTTTGCGCGTCTCTCTCCCCGTGGTGGCGTGGAATTTTCTCCGAGTCCTCCGGAGCATTTGGCTGCAGTAGCCCAGGTCGCTTCTGAAAGCAAGCTATCGAGCTCAGTGGGCCTTACCTGCTAAACTAACAAAATACAATGTGTGGAGTTGAGTTGCCGCTGGCGATGAGCATCGTGGCGAGGAGTTGGGTCGGCCTGTGTGAGTGGGAGCGCGGCGCGCATCATGATCCCTAGATCACCGGCTCCCCGTCACTCTGTTACCCACGTTCCCTCTGTGCGGTCGCTCGCAGTGGGCTTTCCTGGTAGGATGGGGATGGTTTAATTTTATTTTGTGTGTGTGTTTGGGTGATTTGTTTACCTTTTTTGAACTTTGCGCTCCTATCGTGTGTTTGTAACTGTTTGTTGTTGTAACGTTTTTACCCCGTGCCCCTAATGGACAACTGTGAAAAAAGAGCTTCATAGCTCATCGGATTCCTCCAGAATGAATATATTTTCTGATTCTTGATGCTCGTTTAACCGCTCAATGCGGAGGTCTGCGGTTCAGGCCCCCGCCACACTGGCCGCCCCGGTTAATGGCGCTGTAAAAATACACGCCGTCCGCTTCGCAGCGAGCGTTAAAAACAAACAAACAAGATCACGTGGGCGTCATTCAAAAGAGAGCGGCAGCCCACGTGTGCTGCCGTCACGGTCCAAATTTGTACAAAAAAAAAACACTCGCAAATCCCTCAGTTTGGAAAAAAAAAACCCGCGCCCCCCCCCCCCCTAATGGCGGACTAACGGCAACTTGCACACGTGGTGCTGCGTGCACTTTGTGCCGCGAAGGGACAGCTGCCGTCAGGGGGTACCCCGAAGGCACAAGCAGCCGCTGAGCATCGGAACGGTTGAGACGAGGGGTGACGTTAAAGGCGCACTTGAGTTACGGAGGCATTTAAGCGCCATATAAATGCAAATCCTTATCGCGCACGCTTACCGGCGCATTCGCAGCGACTGGCTGAAAAATGAACGCTCGGCCTTGAGATTCCCGAGACAGATACCACCATCCAATTGTCAGCCTTCGGGTACGCATTGTGCACATTTGAATAATGCCGTCCGTTCAATTCCAAATGCCCTTTTTGTTTTTGTTTTGCCGAAAAGAAAGCTACTTCTGCCTTGCAGGTCACCGCGTTGTGCCAGCGAACGGTCCTGGAAGCGACTTCACCCCAACCCTGCCGGCGCTGCCGCCGCACTTCTCCTCGCTCCGTAAGGAGCCAGTTTTTCTGCTGCACGTCAATCAACCGGCATTGCCGTCGAGTTGAAAATGTTTGCAGTCGCGGCCTGCGCTCGACTACGCAGACCGAAAACGCTTGTGGCGTGGTCACCGGCAGACCCTTAAAGAAGGCGGACTGATCACGGGCGACTTGCCTGTGCCCTTCAAGCGCGCGTCTCAGCCCCGTCAGCTCGCTGGCTCTCGGCGTTCCTCCGTCATTTTCCTCCCACCTGGCCGGACGTCCACTGTGGCCAGAGCTCGCTCGGCTCAGCCCGTCCATCCGATCGCCTCAAGGGGTCGATGAAATTGGTACCGCTCCGTGGGTAGTCAAGAGTTGGCGGTGCTATGCAGCTGCTGTCCACCACCTACCGCAGGAATGTGGACTTCAAATAAAACCGACAGTCGCGGTCGGTCACGTGTTGAAAAACTCCCTGCAGTTCGATGAAATGTCACAATTCAGGGCCTCGTGATTTGACTCCTCGACGTCTTGCGATTTACGCCTCATTCAACGCCTCGTCCCCCAAGGTCAAGCCTGCGTTATAATTACCACCGTTTGCAAGAATCGTAAATTAATCTCGCTTCCCGCGTTCGATTCGATCCACGCGCTGCGAGCGTAGTGAATTCGCTTCAAATCGATGAACGGCGACAACGCCGAGTTAAGATTGAATTAAAGCTGCGCTTACAACGGCACGTTAACGAGCGCGGGCAGGTAGGCGTACTATATTTGCAAATGCGGGCACGGACGGGGGATGGAGAGGGAGAACGGAGAGAGAGGGAGGGAGGGAAGGTTTGTCTACGTGTATAAACGCAAGTGCCATGGCTGTCCTGAGTCGGACGTGAATGTTACAGCTGTCACAGCTGCTCAGGACAAAAGCAAGGACTCGGGGAGGCGAAAGGGGGAAAAAAAAAAACCAAACCCCCAATTCCTCGCGCCGCGACAGACGGAGCTGCCCCATCAACTCCACTCGCCTTCATGTCGCCAAAGGGCCACTCGCCCCGGCTGCTTCTACAATTCATCATCGCATTCCTTTTTAATGAGAGCATGTAAACCACTCAACGTTTCAATGCCTCTCGTGTCATAATATTGCCCCTGCATTTGTACGTCGCGTTTATGTTGCGTGCGCGTGCGGGCGGGCGGGCGTGCGGGCGGGCGCGCGTGTGATGCATGGAGTAAATACGTTTGTTTTAATTGTCTTCGAAGCGGCCGCTCGTACACGCGCATGCATTACGCATTATGCATGCGCGCGGCAGCGCGTCTATGATCTATACGGCGGAATAATGGGAGCAGTTGGTTGGCCGTACTACCGCAGTAACCACCGCGACAACGTCAGTGGAACGTGGTATCAATCCGTGGTGTGGGCCACCTCTAGGTTGACTGAGCCCGAGGCGAACCTAATCGATTAATTTTACACGTAGGCTTTCACGATTCTTAATTTTTGGGCGTAGATCGTTCGGTGCCTAATGACCACTCGATTTGACTGGACTCTGTTGGGCGGTGGAGGGTTTATTGTAAAAAATTGACGTTGAGCTTCATGCTTCATTTTAAAAGAACAGCTCTCAGTGAGATATTAGTTGCCGTTGAACTGCACTAAAGTCCACTCGTAAATCGTCTGTGATGTTTGCGGCTGGCGCTGTGGTCAACCCGTCGCGGCAACTTGCGAGTTTAGATGCTGGTGTGGGGGGTCGATGCGGCCTATAATCTCCCTGGGGATGACAGAATCAGTAAGTGCTCTGCTGGAAATCGACAATGATCATCCCATGCATAAATTACACCCTCCCCTACCCAGCCCCCCGTACCGATCGCGTAAACGTAGAATTTCCACCGCTGCCTCATGCACACCAACGTTTGAGCAGTGAGACAATTTTATCCATAACAGAAGTTTTGTTTGGGTCTGATCTCGTAAATATAAGCTGTTGTCGTTAAACCCGCCATCACCTGGCGCGGTCAACTCGTGAGCTCTGTCAAGTAAACAACTCTTGCCAATTCGTTATGAGGTCAGCAGTCCGGTGTGCTGGAAGAGTCGACCCACAACCATTTTCAATTCGACTACAGACAATTTTACCCCGAGCTGCTGAGAAGGTGATTGCCTGCAATCTACCAACCCTCGAGGATCTGCACACCACGAGGACCATGAGGCGAGCGAGGAAGAGTGTGGCCGATTCCTCCCACCCTGGACACTCTCTGTTTCAGCTACTCCCCTCCGGCAGAAGGCTGCGGTCGATCAGGACCAAAACCTCACGCCATAAAAACAGTTTCTTCCCAACCGCTGCTGGCCTTTTAAATAAAGCCAAGGGCTTACACTAACTTTAACATTTTATCTACAAAATGACACCTTGCCAATATTAACTATGTAACCCTATTTGTATTTTTATTTTATTTTTAGATTGTATCTTATAGCTGTTTTATATTCGATATGTGTTCAATTTTATATAATTTAGCCCCTTGGTGTTAGTTAGACTTTGAACCCTTATTATAGTAAGACTTGTTTACCACTTATTTAAGATTTTAGATTCCTATATGTTGAACGTATGCACCATCCTGCAAAAGTAAATTCCGTGTCTGTGTGAACTTTCATGGCGAATAAAACCCTTTCTGATTCTGAGAACAGGAAGCGCCTGGCGCGATGTGTTTCGAGAGAAACGCAAGGCGGATCATGCGTGGTGGATCCTGGCCTCGCACCTCGGGGTGCTGAAGTCACCGAAATAGGATGCCCGCCAAAAGGGTCTTCTTTCGTCACTCGAGTCAAAACTCGCAAGAGTCGTGCACGTGCGTGTGGGGAGCGGTGGTGTAGCGGTTAGCGAACTGCACTACGAGCCTGGCGATGATTATCTAAACCGGTCCTGCGCCTCTCCTAGGTTGACTCAGCTTAAAATTAGTGCCTGGTGCGACGTGTAAACATCGCCACTAGGGAGAGAAAAAGAGGGTCGAGCGTGGTGCTGGCCACCCACCCCCTCGTGTGCCGTGCCGGTTTGCATAGGTGCTCGCTAACAGCACTTGCCCCAACAGTCTGTTAAGTCTATACGGGGGATCTTTGTCTTTGTTATGAACGTGCGAACAAGCGCACACATTTGTTATAAGACCAGGTCACTCACGCTCGTGAGCGACGGACGATGCATGTTTTTCCCCGCGTCACGTATTCCCCACAGCGGAACAACGAAGGGGACCTGGGCAGTGTGCATGTACGCCGAGCTTCCTTCGCACCGTACGTAGCCAACCGCGCTAACCATTGCGGGGACTTCTGCCTCGTGTACCTGCGAGGGTCTTTCTCACACACGCACGCGGCACGCTCTCCCCGTTTCTCTCTCTGTCTCGCTGCGGAGCCGCGCGCGCGGGTCCGGTGAATGGCCCGCCCCGTGCTTCTGTCCGATGAACGGATTTCTCTCCGAGCTTGGGCTCGGCAAATATTGAACGCGCAACGCAGAGCTTCCAGGATGACGGCACTCCGCGGTCGCGCGCGAGAGCCGCGCAGAGAGGAGCAAACTCGACGGAGGATTTGGAAAACGGACTTAAAACTTGGAATTTAAACTAAGCTATTTAAACGATTTTTTTTTTATTTTACCAGGCAAGGCCCACTGAGCTATACAGCTCTTTTTTCACGAGTGACCTGGCCACAAATGATAGCTCAATGAAGTGGCTTTTATCGTGTGGAAATTTATAGCAGCCGAATACACCAAACGTGTGATGTTGATTCTAAATGTGGAGGGAAAAACCGGAGGAACCAATGAAAAATCCACGCAACCACGGGGAGAACACGCAGATACCAAATATACAGCAGCAGGCGTCAGGGTCGGGATTAAACCCACGACCTCCTCTATACCAGGCGAGGTAGTTAACTTTTCACTACCGTGATGCCCTTAAACTCAGGTTCCCACCCAGGATCTGAGCAGGGCTGGTTGAGTGCTCTGACACAGCTGTAGAATTACTCTGCTGTAAAAAAATATAATTATTCTTTCAAGGCAAATGCTACCTTGTGCACACACAAACACTGTGTTTTTTATGTCACCTCTGTGCATTTCTTGGGACAAAATAATTGTGAGGCACGAGCGTCAGGGCCGACGATAGGGACCTCAGTTCTTGTGGCCACAAAAGCTCTCTCCGTTTGTGTTCGTTCTGACAAAATATACTCGCAAAATGTACAAAGCGAACAATGTCGTGTCTCAGAAATATCAGCAAAATTCCGCCGAATAATTGCGACCGCGCCCATTTGCATCGTACGACGGTTGGCAAGCCTCCTCCGCAACACGTGGCACGGTCAAAACCCTTCCAAAATAAACGTCGCGGAAACACTTAGCCCGCGACGGGTGGCCAGAGCCTCCCGGCGTCACGGTGGCGGATGGTCCCACAGGACGGCACCGCAGGACCACTTTGATGGGGCCGCAGGGCGGTAACACACTCGCACCTTGCAGCAACATCGGGCCTGGGTTCAATTCCCGACCTGGGCGCCTTTCTACGTGTGGAGTTTTAACGTTCTCCTCTCTACCCCCCTGTTCGGCATGGGTTTCTGCTGGGCCTCTCCGGTTTCCTCCCGGAGCTTAAAAAGCAAACAACGTACAATGTAACGGTCATTTGTGAAACATCCCAATTCTGCAAAATGACCAGCAAATCACTCAATGGGGGATTACGCATAGCGACAGCAACATCGTCAGCCAACGATGGAAACTCGGTAGCAAGGACTATCCTCCTGACAAAGAGTCTTGAGACTCAGCGGGGCATTCCTGAGTAAACAAACAGAAACAAATATACATAGGCGTCTCTTTACGAGGCCTCTCTAACCAAACTACAAGATGTGCTTCTGAGCCGTTGGTCGAAATTCCACATTCCTTTGGTGGAGGCCAGCCTCACCGTAGGACGGCGACTGTCGATTTCCCACGAAGTGGAACGTATTTTAAGGGCCCTTGAGGGGATGATGGGCTGAGTGAAACCTTCCGACGAGTGACTTGAACTCGTGACCTTCTGGCTGGCTTAGACCATCGTCATCATCATTTGCCGTGACCTATGCACTGCTTCAAGGAGGCCTTCCCCCAAGCCGTCGCCATCCCTCATGGACGAGACGGATTGTTGGTGGACATATTTACATGCATAAATTTATATGTATGTACCCTCCGAGGGCTGGAATAAGCAGAACAAAGTGCAAACATTTTTTTTATGAGGCCATTACACTCACTGCACCCGAGCGCCTGGTTTAATATATCGTGCGAGCCCAGGATTTTGAACGGAGAGGAGTCCAGCAGTGTTTTCTCGGTGCGTGGTCGCGGGTGCTTTGCTGGAGAGCTGTGTGACCCTTGCAACTGCTCGAATGAGCGAACACCACACTGCTCCGGCCACAAGAAAAACAAATGCCCCAAGGATCATGAGGGTTCCGTGTTAATGGCCAAGGCTCAAAGCCAGACTCGGTTACCCTCATGGTCTCCGTGTGTTGATGCCCGAGGATGAGACAGCCAGACCAAGGCACCGTTAGAACGCTTTATAGTTAATTGTTAATGCTCGCAGGTTGGAGAGCGAGGTTATGGCACAATTAACGGAGTTTATGCTTCACTAGCAATGCCGGGAGCCATACTACGGGAGGTCTTACATGATGCTTCCAGTTCAATAGCGTCCCAAGACTCACAGTTGTAAGCTCGCACCAAAATCAGTTTAAGATACGCTCAAGACTTCAGACTGAGCCAATCGATAGTAGGTTCGAGGGTTAAACGCTTACGTGAAATTTGAGAAGATTGTTCACGCAACAATCGGGCCCAAAGTGGGAATCGAACCCGGCTGGCTTTTGGCTCCGCTTGGAGCGCCCTAGGGTCGCGTCCACCTCGTTAACAAACGGGAGCTGCCAAAACTTCTTTGTTGTTCGGAGATGGTGGCGGAGATGGTGGCGGAGATGGTGGCGGAGGTGGTGGCGGAGTGCCGGGACACAGCGTGTGGCACCATCTGCAACCTCTCGCCACCACACCACCACTCACGGCTCGAGTACACGCACGCACGCACGCACACACGTGTGCACACGCACGCACGTGCGTGCACGCAAACACGTGCGTGCATACACGTGGATACACACATGCACGGAACGTACATGCACACGCACACAGTTACACAAATATGGTCGTACATGAACAAATATGCACCGCACAGCCTTAACAGACTGTTGGGGCAAGTGCTGTTAGCGAGCAGCACCTACGAAGGCCGGCACGGCACACGAGGGGGGTTGGGTGGCCAGAACCACGCCCGACCGCCTTTGTCTCCCCCAGTGGCGACGTTTAAATGCCGTAGCAAGTATTCGTTTGAGGCTGAGTCGACCTAGGGGAGGGCCCGGGACCGGTTCAGATATTCGTCGGCGGTGTTGGCCGCGAGCGGGTACGGAACTCGGGTCACCGCTCCCTGCACGTGCGCGGAGCGCACCACTTATCTTCCGAAAGCCCGCAGCCGTGTGCGTGACTGAACGCTCGGATGAACCCGAACGGCACACACGCACTCGCACGAGCCCTGGCAAGGACAGCCACCCTGGAGGGAACGGCTGCAACGCGTCCGACGCACTCAACCGTGCACTCGCGATGCAAACATTACAACCCCCCCGCGCCCCCTTCCCGCCCCACACCACCACCCCCCCCCCCCCCGTCTCTCTCTAAAACACTTCAATACAAATTATATGGATATACACAAAACACGGCCAGACTTAATCATTTATTAAAGCCCGTCCCAATTTTGTTTTGCTCTCGTTTCTTACGCGCAATCTCTTTAGCCCGAAAAAGAGAAAACCACAGTCCCCCAACATTGTTAGTCTAAAACAAAAAAAAACCTAGGTTTTGACTCTATACGCGTTCCTTGTGTATAAAATGTATTTCCACGAACAAAGGGATGGGAGTTTGTGGGTATACATTTTATCTATTTTTTTTTAAATAATCTTTTAATTAGGGTTGATACCCGTCTGAAATAATTTCCAATGCTGCACTCCCTGATAAAATGGTGGACAACTGCTGATGGGAGGGTGAGGGACGACAAACGTCTTGCAAATTGTGGTGTGGCCACAGAAATAAACTATTGTACAGGTCTACTCCTAGGTTGGCTCCGTGTGCAAAGTGTGTCCACCAGCACACCTTTCCAAGCCCTACCATCACTACCACTGGCCCCCCAGCACTACCACTAGCCCACTTAGTACTACCACTATCCCACTCAGCACTACCACTATCCCACCCATCACTACCAATATCCCACCTAGCACCACCACTATCCCACTCAGCACCACAAATATCCCACCCAGCACTACCACTATCCCACTCAGCACTACCACTATCCCACCCATCACTACCAATATCACACCTAGCACCACTATCCCACTCAGCACCACAAATATCCCACCCAGCACTACCACTATCCCACCCAGCACTACCATTATCCCACCCAGCACCACCACTATCCCACCCAGCACTACCACTATCCCACCATCACTACCACTATCCCACTCAGCACCACCACTATCCCACCCAGCACTACCACTATCCCACCATCACTACCACTATCCCACCCAGCAGTACCACTATCCCACGCAGCACAACCACTATCCCACCCAGCACTACCACTATTCCGCCCAGCACTACCACTATCCCACCCAGCAGTACCACTATCCCACGCAGCACAACCACTATCCCACCCAGCACTACCACTATCCCGCCCAGCACTATCACTATCGCACCAAGCACCACCATTATACCACCCACCACAACCACTATCCCACCTAGCAGTACCACTATCCCACCCATCACTACCACTATCCCACCCAGCACTACCACTATCCCACCTAGCACTACCACTATCCCACCCAGCACTACCACTATCCCACCCAGCACTACCACTAGCCCAACCAGGATTACCGCTATCCCACCTAGCACTACCACTATCCCACCCAGCACTACCACTAGCCCACCCAGCACTACCACCCAGCGGCACCATTAGACTTCTCCAAATTATCGCAGCATGGTTTTTGTTTTATAGCTGCCTTAACAGCAGCACACATGGATTCACTGGCGCGACCACAAGTGTTTACAGCAGCTACTCGCATCACAATATGTTCGCTGTGCATGCGTGCACCTGCCTGTGGCTCGTGCGCGTTCACGCGTGCCGTTCGCTGGCTCGCTGGCACGCTCCACCGACGAAGGAATACACAGATCCAAACCCGGAGCGCCGCTCACGAGTTGCGTTGGCCCATTTGGCTCAGCTGGGCATCATTGAGAGTGCACGCATTTTGCATGGCTAATGATGCCATCAACTCCCCCCCCGTTCCATTAATGCGCGTTTCGTGAGCACCTGCGGCCAAAAACTCCTCCCCCTCCCTCGCCCTCCCGTTGCTCAATCCATCGATTGCTCAATTGACCGAATTGTGGATTTATTGTGGCCTTCCGAACGGGCAACGCCGCGTTGCATCAACGGCCGCCACGGCCCATGTCGCGAGCGGGTGAGCAACTCTGCCGCGATGCCGCGGAGCGGGAATCTCTGCGCGTGCCGAAGTAAAGGAGTCGCATTGCTTGACGTGCAGCTGGCAAAAATAAACTGTTTGCACATCCAGAGTGCCCGCTTCCTTAATATTTTACAAGCAGTCGCGTTCCAGCTGGGCGGTGCAGTTGTTCCGAGCGCTCCGCTCGCAGTCGTCAAAGGTGAAACGTTAACGCGCCCGACGTGAGTAAGGGGCAGTGTGAGCCCGAGCACCTTCCCCCTTTCCCTGCCCCTTTTCCCTGCCCCGGGGGCACCTTGGCCTCGGGCTTTGTCGTTCGCGGAAACGTCTGAACGGCAGCGTCGCTCGCGCTCTGTACCGTGCTCTGGTTTAACAAGAAACAAAAACGGGTGCCACGGTGGCGAGGAGATGTTAACTAACTCGCCTGGTATACAGGAGGTCGTGGGTTCGAGCCCACTCTGACGCCTGTTGTGTATTTGGAGTTTGCACGTTCTCCCCATGGTCACCGTGGATTTTTCTACAGATCCTTCGGGTTTTTCCCTCCACATTTAGAATCAAAATGCTCTTACAGTATTTGGCTGCTATAAAACGTCCGCATGGCAAGCCACTTCATTGAGCTATCATTTGTGGCCAGGTTTCTTCTGAAAAAGAGCCACAAGCAATTTCATATCATCAGCTGTCAATGGCAGTAATCGTATGGAGAAACGGGCGAATGCGGAAGATGTTGTGCAGATGGAGGCACAAGGTGCGGCAGAGCGGAGACGTGTCTGGTTCCATTGCCGAAAATTTAGAAATTAAAATTGATCGATAATTTGCGTGTCATCATTGATTATTCACGGTTTGTGTAAGTTTCACGGAAAACTTTACAGAAGCACCATCTACAACCCCTCACCACCGCAGCAACCACCACCGAGACAGAGATGCGCTTGGAAACGAGACGCTGCACTCGAGTGCACGCATGCACACACGTCGAATGCGGCGAAAACTTAAAAAAAACTTAAAAAAAATCAAGGCAGTGGTGAAAACGAAAGACAGAACATCGTGAGAATTCGGTGAATCGTGACGGGCACCTTCAGGGGCTGTCCAGAGTCGGTTGCCGCTTGGGAGTCATCACAAGGGGACATCTGTACAAGTGTACAATACGTGCGGCGGTGCCATGGGCACCAGCCCCACGGGCACCAGCCCCACGTGTGGCGGTGTCACAGGAACCAGCCCCACGTGTGGTGGTGCCACAGGAACCAGCCCCACGTGTGGCGGTGTCACAGGAACCAGCCCCACGTGCGGCGGTGCCACAGGAACCAGCCCCACGTGTGGTGGTGTCACAGGAACCAGCCCCACGTGCGGCGGTGCCACAGGAACCAGCCCCACGTGCGCTGGTGCCACAGGAACCAGCCCCACGTGTGGTGGTGTCACAGGAACCAGCCCCACGTGTGGTGGTGCCACAGGAACCAGCCCCACGTGTGGCGGTGTCACAGGAACCAGCCCCACGTGCGGCGGTGCCACAGGAACCAGCCCCACGTGTGGTGGTGTCACAGGAACCAGCCCCACGTGCGCTGGTGCCACGGGCACCAGCCCCACGTGCGCTGGTGCCACAGGAACCAGCCCCACGTGTGGTGGTGCCACAGGAACCAGCCCCACGTGCAGTGGTGCCATGGGCACCAGCCCCACGTGCGGTGGTGTCACAGGAACCAGCCCCACGTGCGCTGGTGCCACAGGAACCAGCCCCACATGTGGCGGTGCCACGGGCACCAGCTCCAAGGTGGCTGTGGAGCGGTGGCGCAGCTACGAATCCAGTGACCCGAGTTCGATTCCTGCTCATGGCCAACACCAGTGACGATTATATGAATGCATCCCGGGCCTTCCCTAGGTCGACTCAGCCTCAATTGAGTACCTCGTGCGATGTGTAAAATATTGCCACTGGAGAGATAAACGCGGCTGGGCGTGGTGCTGGCCACCCACCCCTGTCCCGGTCTTCATAGGTGCTCACTCGCAGCACTTGCCCCAACAATGTCAAGCCCACAAAGGGGATCTTTGTCTTTGTGGTGGAGCCGAGCGATCCCTTGCCCCGGCCACCAGACGGCGCTCCATCTCCTAATTTTCAAGATCGGGTTGTTTTTTGTTTTGCCCATGGAACCGTCGTCAAGCGATTCAGCCAGCCAGCCGTCAGTGGGTGAGGTCGGGTGATATAAATTAACCATTTCCGGGACAACTGCAAGTTACACGGGCGTGGGTCCCGTTCACCGCTGAATCTCGGAATGCCGCGTAAGTGTTTCAGCGTCAATTTCATTTCAGCGTCAATTTCATTTCGAGAGTGCATTACGCCATTGTTTCTAAAGACATTGTACTCACCGTTGAGAACCGTAGTGACACGACCGCACTCTACTATAGCTGGCGCCAAAAACTGTGCCACACGCCCTCCCGCATGGCCTTGTTGGAGCCTCGGTACCAATAAAGTTATTTTTTTGTTTTTATTCCGGTACCGTGTACATCTTTGCAACAGAGTTGGGAAAAAATGTGATGACGTACACGTACGTACGTCATCGGAAAGAGAAAGGGTTAAGAGGTCATCGTGTTCAGTGTCACTGAGACCACGAAGCGTTAAAACGCTCCCTCCGTTACGCCAGCTCACAGAGCTGTTGGAACAGTTGATCCCTAACCTGCCAAGTTCTGTTTTCAAAATCAGAATATTTATTAACACCCGGAGGAATCCAATGAGCTGTAAAGCTCTTTTCATACAGATGTCCAGAAGGGGCACGGGGTCAGAACGTAACAACAACAAACGGTTACAAAAAAAAAACACGATAAGAGTGCAAAGTATAGGTAAGGTAAGCAAATCACAAACAATATATACAAATTAAACTAAACTATTTGTATTGCATCAGTAGAAGCGCACTGAGCTATTAGCGTCTTTTTCAGAAGGGACATGGCCGCGAATGATCACTCAACGAAAGTGGCTTGACATGGCTTTAGGTCTGGCCTCGTTCTTTCGTGTAGTCGCCGGTAACCCGGTGGAGATCACAAAGCACACCTCTGTTCCCATTGTGCGGATGGGGTGGTTCAAGGACTGCCTGTTTTTTGACGTACGCAATGCTGGTGTGAATGCCGACGGGCCAATGCCACTCAAGATTGTGACGGTCACGGGCAAAAGAGTAGACCCCTCGCGTGAAGTCGAACGATGCGCGTGCGCATCCCTGACAGACGGAGCGAGTCGAGTGTCTTCGTTTAGCCAGGGTGAGAACTCATGGAGACCAGGATAATTCCGTTTGCAAGTATGACCCGGGACACCAAAACGACAAAAACAAAAGTTCAGCAATGATGCAAATATATAAAATAGCAAACAGAGCAGCTGTTAGGATGTTCCAACATTGGCAACACAGTTGCTGCTGATATTCGTGTGACAGTGATGATGATATTGGTGTGGTAGTGATGTATTATGATACTGGTGTGGTAGTCGTAATAATGATAGTCGTGTGGTAGTGATGATCATGATATTGGTGTGGTAGTGATGATTAAGATAATGGTGTAGTAGCGATGATTAATATATTGGTGTGGAAGTTATGATGATGATGCTATTGGTGGTGATGATGATGATATTGGTGGTAGTGATGCTAATATTGCTGTGGTAGTGATGATATTGGTGTGGTAGTGATAATGATAATGATGCTATTTGGTGTGGTAGTGATGATATTGATGTGGTAGTGATGATATTTGTGTGGTAGCGATGACGGTACTGCGGCTGAGAATAGTGGTGATGACGATGACGACAGCTGAACTCTACAGGCTGGTTGAGTAATGGCGATCTCACCGAGCACAAGGCTCCGTCTATCTGGAGCTACAGACATGCCACAATCTGGGACTGTCTCACCAAAGAGATTCCGTATCGTGGTGATTCTCCTCCCTCCCCTCCCCCAACACCCTCCATGCAAATCTTAGGCTGTGATTCATTGGCTGAACCCACTGAGTGACTGAAGGAGTAATTGAATGAGTGACTGGCTGTTTGACTCCCGCGCCTTGATTTATGGACGACGCGAAAGAGCTGGCGGGTGAGTGGCCGGCACATCGACTGCTCCGCGGTGAGCGGGTGACTGATTGAAAAGCAGCTTCTAAAGCAAAAGTCAAACAGTGTCAACAACACGGGCAATCTCTGCAGCCAAGTCTAAGATGCAACTCCCCCCCCCACCCACCACCCCCCGTTTAGCCTTTAACAGACTGTTGGGGTAAGTGCTGTTAGCGGGCACCTACGAAGGGCAGCGAGCGAGGGAGTGGGTGGCCAGCAACACGCCCGGCCGCCTTGATGTTTACTCGCTGCGCGCGGCACTCACTTCACGGCCGAATCCACCTAGAGGAGGCCGAGCATCGGTTCAAGATATCCGTCACTGGTGTTGGCCGTGAGCGGGAATCGAACTCGGGGCGCGGAGTTGGCCACGCCGGCGAGCGTGCTAATCTCTGCAGCCAGAGACCGAACGCAGAAATGTCCACGTGGGTTGATGCACGATGGATTATCAAAAAAAATGCAACCATTTTACTCAACTTCTCATTCATCGCATTTTTTTGTTGTTTGGCTTAAGCGTGTCTTGATAGCCGAGTGTCGCGTCTGCATCCGCTGAGGCAGGAGGCAGATGAACAGAGTTTTGATAGTTCACACAATGCCAGCACAGCTGATAGGCTATCGTTGTTAGCGCACGCAAATCCCGTTGCAAAGAGGGCTTTAAAGGCGACGTTTTGTGAAAGCGGACCATTGTGCTCCGGTTATCATGAGTCGGTCAAGAACATTTTGCCACAAGCAAATCATGAATGTCAAACTGTACTAAATAAATGTATGAATATCCTATTTGGCGTGTTTTTCTCTCCTGTCAGTGCATGTGCAGTTAGCAAGCACCTATTCGGGTCCATGTGGGACACAATGAGCGCATTTAGCCGGGTGAGAACTCCA
Organism: Petromyzon marinus; assembly: GCF_048934315.1. Lineage (NCBI taxonomy): Eukaryota > Metazoa > Chordata > Hyperoartia > Petromyzontiformes > Petromyzontidae > Petromyzon > Petromyzon marinus. The sequence goes on from NC_133715.1 coordinate 4,278,795, forward strand.
AGGGATGGGTAAGGTGACCGGAGCAGACATTGGGACCAGGTTCACATAAAAATATGGGGTTACGGAAATGGGCAAGAGCAATCTCATTCGGATCATATCACACCATTACGTAATGCTTTGTTCCATTAGCAAAGGTCCAAAGGCCTATGACGCAACGTAAAAAAAAAGTACACTGTACTTTTAACAGTACGTAAAAAAATATATTCCCCATATAGCCTGTGACAGACTGTTGGGACAAGCGCTGTTAGCGAGCACCTATGAAGGCCAGCCCGCCACACGAGGGGGTGGGTGGCCATCACAACGCCCGGCCGCCTTTGCCTCGCTAGTGACGATGCTAACACACCGCACCTGGTACTCATTTGAGGTTGAGTCGACCTAGCGGATGACCAGGACCGGTTCAGATAATCATCGCTAGGTGTTTACCGCGAGCGGGAATCGAATTGGGGTCTCCGGGTTCATAGCACAGCGTAGCCAATCACTGCGTCGCCACTCCCCACGGCACCCGTACACACACGTGTGTTCACCGTGCACGTGCCCGCCACATAAAAGCAGCCCCCGGAATTGCCTTTGATCAAATTATTCACAAAACCACAACGGGGACCGGGCTGAGACTAACACAACACGTTACACTTGAGACCCCCCCCCCCACCCCGGTTCAGCCTCCGGTGGGCGGGTGACCGGGGGATTCAGAGCCTCGTCCGTCCTGGGCTCAGCGGTGACCTCCACGTGGGGGTCAGTCAGAGCGCCTCCGAGACGCCGCGTGTGTGTGCGTGCGTGTGTTACGCACCCCTTGTCATTGCCCACGCACGTTATTACGACTAGGCTGAACCCCCCCCGCCCCCACCCTTCCTCGCCCCCCACCCCACACGCACCTTGCCCGCGGCTGATTTTGAGAAGCAACCTTCAGCTGTAAAACTATCCGGGCGAATTATTTGAAAGCAGTTCCGCATCGCCGCGTCGCGGCGGACGTGTGCTCTGCACTTAACGCGACGCTCAGCGACGACCCGCTAACAGCAAATTAAACATCGCACGGACAAATTGAAAATATTTCTATTTCAATTTTGCATGAAGGAGTTACCGGCTTTCCTTTTTTTTTTGATGCTCAACAGCTCACAATTAAATTCCATGGTTTTCTTGCTCCGCTGCATTTTAAATTAATTAAAGAGCGAGGCTGACAACGCGCGGTTAAGGATGTCGTGCGGAAGAGATGCGAGCGTGAAACCAACGGGTACTTTCACATATACCGTGCGCCTAGTGACTGGAGGGGCCTCTGCGTCTGAGGCCGCGGGTGGGGTGCCGGTGAGCGCAGAAGGTTGCCGCGAATGTCCGGCGTTCGCGCGCCCGAACAGACCGTCTCTACGTCCAACCACCTCGCTCCTCAAGTGAAAAGAATCTCTTGAAAGACGGCCGACTTGACGAGAACTCCCGGACTAAGAACAACAACAACAACAACAAAAAACTCGCACAAATTCGACAATAACATTGCGTGGCATTTAAAGGGAAAATATATAATGGGTGACGCTGTGGGCAATGGCCTTTCTTCATAACGCAGGCCCCCTGGGTAATGCTACTCCATTTCCAGATGGTGCTGCATTGGATTTTTGGGCCAATTCAATGTTTTTTTTTAATGGATTTTGTCACGTGGGATGAAACCAGTGCGCCAGAAGAAAACCCAACGAATGTTTGTGTTGGGGTTAAGATAGCAGCCTACTTTCTGCACTGTCTAAAGGTACCCCCACCCCCCCCCCCCCCCTCCTTATTATTTAACATGCAGAGGTTCCACAAGCATCATCACGACCTTGTATGTATGTTGTTGAACTTATTTCACCCGCCGTACGAGAGCCAACCGTGCTGAGGCAGCAAATCAGCACTGATATCGCTGCATGAACCACTGACAGGACCCAACACAGTTGGGAGTGGGTTAAAGGCAAGCATTGTCCCTGCCAGTCGGGCGACGTTTAAGCGAGCCGAACCTGGCATGGACGGCAAAGAAATATCGTTCGATGGAATGAAACCAAAGCAAATATAAGACTCGGACGAACTCGGTGGTGTGGATTTCAGAAGAAGCTGAGGAAGTGGCAAGGGAATTTGATCGAAACTAAAATGGGGCTGGGTGGCCGAACGAGGCCGTTTTGCGTGACACAAGGTGGGTTTACGGCATCGAATGTTTCTCCTCGATTGTTCGGGGGGCCCTTGTGATGTCTCGCCATATTGCGACGCTGCACAAATTGTCTTTAGCATTAGGATTATATTCGGAATTAAATTAACATTCGTACCGGTGTGCCGACAAACCCTCGCTTCCCGCCCTCAAGAGGCATAGTACCGAGGTTTAGAGAAAGGCATTTGTTGGCCCGTTCAGCGAAATGTTTTATAAATGCGCTCGTGAAAATTCCGCAGTCATTGGACATAACGGATTACATTATTGAACACAAAAAAGGTTCAATTATTAAACGCACCGCGCTCAATAACCAAGCACATTTTATTGACTGGACCATGCTCAATTATTGAACACATTTGTTAAAGCCTACCCACAATTCTTGGCTTCCCCCGCTGCTTCCTCTGTGGGCAACCATCGTTGATTTCGTTTTGGCCACTTATCGTTCGATGCCAGTCCGATGGCAAGCCCTCCACATCAATTGAACGTCTTCTCGCTCTAACAATCATCTCCAGACGACGGAAAGCGATAGACGACAAAATGCGCTTGAGGCCAAATTCCACATTGACCTCTACACACAATCAGGAGAAAGAGATTTTTGCAAGCGCCGATTAATAATTGGTGGCTTGGTGGGTACAGAAGCCATGTCTCCAGCGTCATGCGTACCTTGGCCATTTGTTCCACCGGAACGATTGTCCAAGTATTTTATTTTAGGCTGGGTCCACCTTGCAGATGGCCGAGGTCACCGCGGTGGTGAGATGTTAACTGCCTGGACCGGTATACGAGAGGTCGTGGTTTTCGATCCCAACCCTGACGCTTATATATATTTGGAGTTTGCATGTTGTCCACACGGCCGTGTGGATTCTTCTCCAGGCCCTCCGCTTTTTCCCTCCACATTTAGAATCAACATGCATTTAAGAGTATTTTTTGGCTGCTATAAATTGAAAAGTCACTTCGTTGAGCTATAATTTTGTGGCCACGTCGCTTCAAATCAAGATAACAAAAAAAACTGTTTCGTTTAGATTGGGCACAGGTACCAATTTCCACCGATGTTGGTCACGTTGTGGAACGGAACTTGGGCCGTTGGTTGCCACAGTGGACTTCACTTCTTCACTTCTGACGAGGGCTCCACTCCGCTGCAGCCACGCCTCCCCCCCCCTCCCCCGCAAGCGTTTTGCAGTTCACCGAAATAACCCGGGGGGGGGGGGGGGGCCTCAGGAGGGGGGCAACTTTAGCCAATCACGGGCGAAGACTTCGCAATCGCACGGCGGGAGATTTGCGCCTCCACACTGTGCTATCTGAACCAATAGAACATAACGCCGCTCACGAAACAGAAAGCGCAATAACCCTAATTAGCGGTGTCACCGTGCGATAGCTTGTTATGAGCACCTATCCATGACGAGGAGGCGATCATCGCGTCTCGCCGCGTCTCCGTCATTACCTCATTGACCTCCCCCGCCCCCCCCCCCCCCGCCAGTACGTGCTGCGCTGCATTGTGGACTCGTTAAGTCCACCGCACATTCTCCCTGCCCGGCAAGAAGGAGTCACGAGCGATGATCACCACCTGCATCGACTCCCACCACCCCCCACCCCCCCCCCTTCAACTAATGATAACAAAGCTCAAAATCGGTCCACGTTTAAAACAAATCGATGGATCAATCGTTTCTGTTGTCCTTTGTTTAAACCGGGCAACCTACCGAGAAGCATTAGCTCAACCCTACATGGAGGATCAGAGAAGCACACTTACCGAGGGGAATGTATGAACATCACATACATATGGCTAGTGGACACTGCCGTTGTGCAATGGTTATATGGCTGAACAATTTTGGGAAAATATCTAATTGCGATTTTTCTGACAGATATTGCGATTGCGATTTGATTTGCGATTAAAATGTCTTGAAGTCAAGCTTCGGTTCAATAGTCACTGTGCAATAGATGTAAAACATGTGATGGAGCATTACCACGTGATACCATCAAAATACGAACTGCTCAATATGTTTCTAAAGCAAGGATGTGAACTTAAAATATAAGAATTGCTTCCAACATGTATTTATAAAAATGGTTTAATTGAAATAGAACAATCAAACATAGAACAAATGTTAAGTTAAATAAATACAGGTATAATAATGAAAAATAAAACCATTCCAATAAGAAAGCAATCGGACTTTTGAAATCGCAAAAAAATCGCAGCCTTTGCGATTTGCTAATCATTTTGTTTCAAATTACGATTTGAAATCGATTAATCGTTCAGCCCTAAATGGTTACTATTTTTTGCATTTTACCAGGTAAGGCCCACTGAGCAATGAAACTCTTTTCAGAAGCGACCTGGCTATCACAACCGATAGCTCAACGATGTGGCTTATCGCGCGTAAATGTATAGCAGCCGGATACTCTAAACGCGCGTGGTTTCTAAATGTGGACGGGAAAACCGGAGGTCGTGGAGAAAAATCCACACGACCACGGGAAGAGAACATGTTGTACAGGCATCAGGGTCGGGATCTAACCCACGACCTCCTGTGTACCAGGCGAAGTAGTTAACATCTCGCCGTCGCGAGGCCCTTTAGCAGACTGGACAATCCAAAGCTCGCCTGTTGGATTCGATCTTGGAAAAAAAAATGGGGCAAGTTTATTCAATCCCCCGACTTCTGTCCACCCAGAGGAAGAAATGGTTACACCACAATAAGTGAATGGGCGGGACGCGCGTGGCGAGTTAAAATGTGGGCACTCCCACCTCTCCCAAGATGTCCGGCCAGTGTGGAAGAGTAGGCCGAATGCCCACGAAAGAGGGGCTCTCTAGAGGAAACCCTTCCTGCCAGCATTGGGGCAAGCGAGCAATCGATGGGCTACACCTCCGATGAGAAACTGTGGGCTACGTACGGTGCGAAAGAAGTTCAACATACGTCCGTGTTTGCGTGCGTGGGTCGTCGTCACATTTCAGATGTGGGGCCATGACGCCGCAACACAGTGGCTGAATGTTGGGGATGACGATGTCACGTGGTTTTTCACTTCCCACTTCACAGCTGGACAGCGTGCTTCAGTAAAGATAACCTTAGCGCAATGTTTTATTTGTAAACGTTAAAATGTACAACTGCCATAGGCGGCAGGGTTGGCAATGACGTGAGACATCCCCCGGCACAGCATCCGAATCATGATATTTATTTTCTACTGCAGGAGGAATCCGATGAGCTATGAAGCTCTTTTTCACAGATGACTAGTAGATGCACGGGGTAAGAACGTTACAACAACAGTTACAAAAATACGATAGGAGTGCAAAGTACAAAAAAAGTGCAAAATACAAACAAATCACCCATCCACACACAGTGAGGGAAAAAAGTATTTGATCCCCTGCTGATTTTGTACGTTTGCCCACTGACAAAGAAATGATCAGTCTATAATTTTAATGGTAGGTTAATTTGAACAGTGAGAGACAGAATAACAACAAAAAAAATCCAGAAAAACGCATGTCAAAAATGTTATAAATTGATTTTCATTTTAATGAGGGAAATAAGTATTTGACCCCCTCTTAATCAGAAAGATTTCTGGCTCCCAGGTGTCTTTCATGCAGGTAACGAGCTGAGATTAGGAGTACACTCTTAAAGGGAGTGCTCCTAATCTCAGCTTGTTACCTGTATAAAAGACACCTGTCCACAGAAGCAATCAATCAGATTCCAAACTCTCCACCATGGCCAAGACCAAAGAGCTCTCCAAGGATATCAGGGACAAGATTGTAGACCTACACAAGGCTGGAATGGGCTACAAGACCATTGCCAAGCAGCTTGGTGAGAAGGTGACAACAGTTGGTGCGATTATTCGCAAATGGAAGAAACACAAAAGAACTGTCAATCTCCCTCGGCCTGGGGCTCCATGCAAGATCTCACCTCGTGGAGTTGCAATGATCATGAGAACGGTGAGGAATCAGCCCAGAACTACACGGGAGGATCTTGTCAATGATCTCAAGGCAGCTGGGACCAAAGCCACCAAGAAAACAATTGGTAACACATTACGCTGTGAAGGACTGAAATCCTGCAGCGCCCGCAAGGTCCCCCTGCTCAAGAAAGCACATATACATGCCCGTCTGAAGTTTGCCAATGAACATCTGAATGATTCAGAGGACAACTGGGTGAAAGTGTTGTGGTCAGATGAGACCAAAATGGAGCTCTTTGGCATCAAAACAACTCGCCGTGTTTGGAGGAGGAGGAATGCTGCCTATATGACCCCAAGAACACCATCCCCACCGTCAAACATGGAGGTGGAAACATTATGCTTTGGGGGTGTTTTTCTGCTAAGGGGACAGGACAACTTCACTGCATCAAAGGGACGATGGACGGGGCCATGTACCGTCAATTCTTGGGTGAGAACCTCCTTCCCTCAGCCAGGGCATTGAAAATGGGTCGTGGATGGGTATTCCAGCATGACAATGACCCAAAACACACGGCCAAGGCAACAAAGGAGTGGCTCAAGAAGAAGCACATTAAGGTCCTGGAGTGGCCTAGCCAGTCTCCAGACCTTAATCCCATAGAAAATCTGTGGAGGGAGCTGAAGGTTCGAGTTGCCAAACATCAGCCTCGAAACCTTAATGACTTGGGGAAGATCTGCAAAGAGGAGTGGGACAAAATCCCTCCTGAGATGTGTGCAAACCTGGTGGCCAACTACAAGAAACGTCTGACCTCTGGGATTGCCAACACGGGTTTTGCCACCAAGTACTAAGTCATGTTTTGCAGAGGGGTCAAATACTTATTTCCCTCATTAAAATGCAAATCAATTTATAACATTTTTGACATGCGTTTTTCTGGATTTTATTGTTGTTATTCTGTCTCTCCCTGTTCAAATAAACCTACCATTAAAATTATAGACTGATCATTTCTTTGTCAGTGGGCAAACGTACAAAATCAGCAGGGGATCAAATACTTTTTTCCCCTCACTGTACAACTAAACCATCCCCATCCTCGCAGACAAAGCCCCCTGATGTATTAGCTTATTTGTCAAAAGCGACCTGGCCACAAACGATAGCTCAACAAAGTGGCTTATCGTTTGGGCATTTATAGCAGCAATATAATTTAAATAGTTGAAACGCATGGTTCTAAATGTGGAGGGAAAAAAAAAACCGGAGGTCCCGGAGAAATCAGGGCTCTATGGGAGGCAGTTCTGCAAGTAGGCTCCCACCAGACTACTCTTGCAGCCAATGTGTTCTCCTCGCATATGCAGCGGCGGTTTTTTGTTGCCTGTGTATGGCGGATTCTTCCAATATGCACACCACCATGAAGGTGAAAGCGGCCAAACATTCAAAACAGTGAAAGAAACTACGTGGGGTGCTTTGGGGAGGTGGCTTTCGCGGGTAAGAATGAATACTAAGAAAGACAGATTAGCGATGACACGCTCATTGTCGACGGATTAACGATGACCCGCTCAAAATCTATAGTGGATTAAATTTACATTCGCCATTGCTGTTTTACTTCACGTGCAAAGATAACAGCGTCAAGCACGTTTGCCATCGGTAGAGTGTCACATTTCGTAAAAATAATGATGTTCCAATCACGACAATGATATTACTATGATAACAATCATTGTAAGTCTGACCGTAATCCACACAAACGACAGAGAGTAGGCTCGCGACGCAAAACACCGTTATCTAATTACGTTATAACATAGAACACAATTCCCACCCCCCTTTAAATATAAACTTCTGTACGATTTTTCTCCAAATGCGCAGCAACATTTAACAGTCCTAATAACAAAACCAAAATGACAAGAACAATTTCAATGAGCCACAGAGATAAGTGAGTTTCATTTGAAAATGTTTCATAACAAAATAAACTATTTATAAACATTTTTTTTCTATTTGAACAGCGACGGCCTACTGAGCTACATCGCAGCTCGTTTTTTAGAAGCGAGCTGGTCACACATTGATAGCTGAACGAAGTGGCTTATCATCTGGAAATGTATAGCAGCAAAATACTCTAAACACGTGATGTTTATTCTAAATGCGGAGGGAAGAACCGGACGACCCGGAGAAAAATCCACGCGACCACGGGGAGAACATGCAAACTCCAAATATACAACCAGCGTCAGGGTCGGGATTGAAACCACAACCTCCTGCATACGAGGCGAGGGAGTTAACATCTCGCTATCATGGCAGCCATGCCAGTCGGCTGGGAGATGTTGCTGGATATTGTAAGTGAACGCCACTTTTCACCTCCGTCTTGCTATGGTGGACGCTTCAAACGCAGGCAAACTAAGAAAAGCTTTTGATGGGGGGTATGAAGGGAAAAGGTCGCACTCATTACACACAAAGTGCTTGCCACAAATGAACCACACAGTACCTCGCTAATCTCGCCAAGGAGTATAACCACCGCACGAACCCTGGTCAACCTCGCAGCAGCGGCTTTTGGCTCGCCGTCAAACAAAGACGGTCAACGCATCGCATAATTTCAGAATGCGCTTCTCTGGCCGTCTGGAACACTCTTGGAGCTATGCATTTTTTAAATATGCATTGAAAACTAATTTCCGTAGAGCTGTTATTTGTTGTTTAGTTTGTTGTCCTTCGCCCGCACCTCCAATTAGCATGGTTGGCTACGTATGGTGAGAAAATAATCTTAACGTACAAACACACATACAAAGGGAGGGAGGGAGTAGTGGGAGAGAGAGGGGGGGGGGACTGCCTCTCCAGACTGGAGAATGTAGGTAGGGGGGTCAGAGGTCGCGCGTGACAAGTTAGCCAGCAGCACAATATTGAGCGGCGCGCGTGCAATGTCTCGTTCTGTTTAACATTAAACCACCGAGACCGCACGCCGATAAGTAGCCACGGATAAAAAGCAATCGACGGGGAATTTGAAAAAAAAAATCTTCAACAGATCGACCAGAACTCATTAATCGGACGTGAAGGGCTGTGACCTAAAAGGGGCTCGAGGAAAATCAGAGCGCCAGATTTAGTCGCTTAAAGCCGCACCAACAAAGTCATCCGCAGGGCCCCCCACGGCTACGGGACGTTTTAATGCATCCAGCTTTCCCAATAATCATTTCAAAAGTTCCGCGCATGTGCTGTTTTAACATGATTAAAGCACGCACGTCAATACCGAGTATAAATAGAGCGCCGTGCACTTTTCGGCACGAAGACGAGAGGCCGTGAAAGCTGTTAATGCGTAGAGAATGAAGGTCATTTCGCTGCAAAAACTGCCACAACTGGCTTTTATCGCCCATAATAAGGTCACGTATGTGCACCGGCGTGTGTGAGATGAGCCTGGCAGGGGCTACAGAAGAGATGGGCTGATGCAGTACAGGAAAACGTGGAGCTGAGTGGCCTTGCCGATGACTACTGGTACCAGCGATGTCAAGATTGGCCCCCGGTGGAGGAGGGCTCCTGAAGGATGCTACTGGGCTTTTGGAGGCAGTTGCTCACGAGAAACAACGGAGAGCAGAGGGGCGACGCTCGCAACAACGAGCCGGGAAGCTACAAATGCAGTGAGATGGCACAGTGGTGCATCTGCAAGTCATCTCAGGTAGTTAACCCATAACACCTGGGTCTGTCCCTTGACCTCCTGGCAGCGAACCTTCGACACTTCACATATGGCCTCAAGGTGCACCTAGCCTGTGCACAAAGGCTGTGGCGATGTCAGTGGCCACTTAAGGGCAAAGAGATTCTCTGAGGTCAACTCAATGGCATCAACGCAATTTGGCGGACAAGCCCTCACGCTGACCCCACCAAAGACAAAGATTCCCCTCATAGCATGTAACAGACTGTTGGAGCAAGTGCTGCTAACGAGCACCTACGAAGGCCGGCACAGCACACTAGGGGGTGGGTGGCAAGCACCACGCCCGACCGCCTTTGTCTCCCCAGTGGCGATGTTAACGCACTGCACCAGGTACTCATTTGAGGCCGAGTCGACCTAGGGGAGGCCCAACACCAGTTCAGAAAATCGTCACTGGTGTCGACCGTGAGCGGGAATAGAACTCGGGTCGCCGGGTTCATAGCGCAGCGCGCTAAAACGCTACACCACCACCACCCCCCACCATTGCTTGTGTCACATGCAGGCCTAAACATGTGCTCCACTCGCTAACAATAACAATGACCTTGAGTCATCCAGGAAAAACAGAAAAAAACCTCACGGAGGACTCAAGACTTTTACAGGAGGGTCCTACAACGGGATGTTCGGGCCAGTTCCGTGAATGGCTGTGTTTGTAATGCAGGTGGAAACTTCGGATTACCTGGAGAAATTTCCCCACGCACATAAAGGGCGACTGAGGAGTCAAAGCTCCACACGGGTGGATTTAAGTATCCCTTTGCTGCAATGCCATGTCCTGTCCACTTGACAGCCTGGAGGCGTTGTGAGTTAGACAAATCTGCATCACCCACCAACCCTTGCCTGCACCAGTTGCTGCATTCCAGGTGTGCAGTACCCATGCCGGGCTAACAGCACTTGCCTTTCGAGGTTTTATGGGTAAATCGGGGTCGACCTAGGTTATATGCTATCAGACACGCACGGAGTCTGAGCCTGGTGTGTCTAAGTCTAATCATAGCACCTGGTGTGGTTTGCCAACATCAGTACTAGGGAATCTTGATTTGAAGCTTTCGTGACTGCAGGAATCAACACTCTCTGGTTCTTTCGGTAAAGTCATGTAGTAGGTAGATCGGTTTTTCTACCTACGTGACTTTACCGAAAGAACCAAAGAGTATAGTACTAGGGAAGGCCTAAGGCGGCCATCTTTCGACCCTAACCAACCCCACTTCGTGCAGCATGCCTGCCTTCAAGGGTGCATGCTCACAGCACTTGTCACAGGTTACCTCCAGGGCAAGTTACCTCCAGGGCTAAGTGGGGTAATGCCTGCCTTCACGATGGCCTGGGGGGGGGGGCTTTCTCTAGGTCCACTCAGCAGAACAATGTTGACAACATTGCTGCACGGTTTAGTAACGCAGCGTGCTAACCGCTACACTACTGCTAACCGCTACACTGCTGCAGCACACACATACCAACAATTATGTTAGAGGTACCACATTTGCGTACGAATGTTTACACGTGATTTTTGCCACACTGAAGGAGGAATCTGGATGTTTCAGCCTGCTGTTGGGTTTTTTTTTTCTTCCCCACTAGGAAACATCGTTCACGCCTTCGGACAGCAGGGAAGCAAGGGCGAGATGGATCTGTAGATAAGGCGAGAGATACAGATGGGGATGGATACCACATACGAGGGGGCATAGGAGGGAGGCAGAGAGTCATAGATTAAGGTGGGGAGCTGCAGAGATTGGGATGGAGCGAGATCGAGAGCCGGAATTTATATTCAAGGTTAAATGTTGCTCGTGCCAGCCCCGGTGACAAGTTCTTGGCACGGCGCGACATACGCTCCCTGAAATTACATCAAGTCGTCCGCCGGGCTCTATGCAGAGCCGTGCGTGCGCTCACTTTAAACATTCATGTCCTGAGCAAAAGAGATACGAATCTCAAACCGTGCGATTCGCTCCGCTCTGAGGCTTACACCTGTGCCCCTATCAGTTCCACTTTGCAAAATAGAACACGCGCAAACACACACCGACGTGCACGTACACCTTGCGCAAAAATGAGGCTCTTTTGCGACGCACACAGTTTATGCGATTCGTGGGGAGTGTGGTCGGCGATACGGTGGGTTCGCGATGGCCTCTTTGAAGCAACGAACCTGTGCTTGCCGTGGGAGCCTGAGTTCAAACCCACGCTCTTCCGACCCGAGCGTAAACCGGGGTTCTCAAATGCAGAGGGGGGTTCGACTGCTTCGGCATGATCGCCAACCAAGTGCGAGCCGTCAAAGTGTCCCCTCGCTCAAAGCGGTGCGGGCGAGCGCCTGCCTTCATTTACGACTCTGGATCAGTGCTGTAAAACTCCACACTCCTGCGGCGGGCGGCAATCGCCGCGTAGAACGTGCGCCGCTGACTGCCTACGCGGCGGCACTCTGCTTGCAACAAAACTGGAGCGACGAAGGGCCCTGGCTGACCTCCGCCGAGCGGGATTATGAGCGTGCGACCAGGCAATGTGCGAGCCGCATGCCGTGACCACCCCCCCCCCCCCACCCCTCGTTGCCGCAAGCGCGGTCAGTCATCAACGACAGCGTGTTTAGACCATTCCGAGGCTCTCTCTGGATCGACGCTGTGACACCCGGGCACCTCTCGGTGAGCGTTATGCTGAACATTGTCGGGCGACGCGTCGCTCGTTAGCTCACCGCGACACTGTGTGCCCGTCGCGTTAACTTTTTTGCCAACTGGGCGATGCTTCCGTGGCTGCGGTTTCGCGGGGGAGCCCTGCCGTTGGCACACGGGCTCGGGGCGGATTTTTCTCCTTTTATTTGCGTGTACATATACATATAGGTTCACCTTTCCCATACCTTGCACTCCTGTCGTGTTTTTTTGGTATTGTGTGTTGACGTTGTTGTGGTTGTAATGTTCTGACCCCGTGCCCCTACCGGGAAAAAAATACCTTTGAAGATCATCGGATTCCTAAAGTACAAATATATATTCTTATTCTGATTCTGGCATGCGAGTGAGAAAGAGCCCCAGTTTTAAAACCAAAACGCAATAATAATAAAAATAACGATGAGACTGTGAATGAGAGATATGAAAACATCACTGCTCGTGTGCCAAGACGGGATGCACTCCGCGGCCGTTGGGGCTGCAGGTGTCAAAACCCAGCATCGCATTTTCCTTCGTGACAAACTGCGACGTTCGCCGTGCTGGGATTCCGGTGCAGTCGGCGGCAGTCCATTCCCGCATTGCATCACAAACGTGACACTGATGTAGTCAAATGTAGTCATATACAGTCGCAACGTTAAGCTGCCACATCCAATGTAGGCTCGGGCTGTTGCGCAACACGCGATCCTGGCACAATACGTGCAACAGGGCTTCAAACTATATATAGATATTTTTAACCAGGTAAGGCCCCACTGAGCTATGTAGCTCTTTGTCAGAAGCGACCTGGCCATCACAAACGATAGCTCAACGCAGTGGCTCACCGTGTGGAATTGTACAGCAGCCAAATGCTCTAAACGTGTGTGATGTTGATTCGAAATGTGGAGGTAAAAACCGGAAGACCCAGAGAAAAAATCCACACCACCACGGGAAAAAACATGCATACAGCAGGCATCAGGGTTGGGATCGAACCCACAACTCCTGTATACCAGGCGAGGTAGTTAACATCTCCTAGCCACCGTGGCGCCCATTCACACCCCCCGCTCCCGCCAACCCACCAACCCCTCCCTCCTATCCAATGCCATGGTCATAACCGGTAGCGTGCACATGCTGCAAAGGAGCACTGAGCTCGTTCCACGTTCCTATGGTGGGGCCCAGTATTACGTTACTTAAATACAATGATGCACAACCGACTTCCCTGCACTAAGTGCTGGTTCTTCACCAGATGTCTTAATTTCACCAACCCTGCAGGGAATATGCGTGCTGCTGCTGATGGCAATGCTGATTTATTATTGAGGACGAAACTGCTGATTACTGACGAAGTGCTGTAGCCCCACTGGGCATTGCTCAATGAGCTGACCCCACAGGGACGATGACGAAGAGGATGATGATAGCGGTGATGACGAAGGCGTTGTTAGCATGGCGACAATGGGGCCGAGTCGACACTGGCCAAGATGAAAACTCTCGATCTTCCGATCAGTAAACGCTCGCACCCCCCCCCCCCGCCGATAAGGGCGTCGTAACGCTCCACACAGATAAGCATGCGTCCGAACGCATCGGATGTCAAGGGAGTTCCCATGATCAACGGGGCTTTCGGGGGCAGCGGTCGTCTCCGCTGATGACCCTGAGACCACGGTGGGAAGTTCCTCATTGCTTTTGGACACGGAGACCCTTCTCCGTCCGTCGGCTTCCGAACGGCAGGTGGTAGCACGCGCTATCATCCCGCATGCGAATTGAGAACCCCGCCGCTCAACTCAGCTGGACGCGTGAATGTGTTTGCATCCTTTCATGTTCACCAAACGACCCGACGGTTCATTGAGTAACGGGAGCAGGCGAGTGTCCTACTATAGAGACTGTTTAAGGCGAGCGAGATAACGGTAGCACGCAAGTTACCTATGGACGCCTATCAATTTGTGTGCAACATATTTAATACTACACGTGCGTACACATGCACGGCTGCGAAATAAGAAATTCAGGATCTGCAACATGCGATTTAATTGAACATCTCATTCACTTCCCTTTCCACTGGCCACCCACACGTGCAGCAGTATCAAGGACTGCAAACGCGGTACTTTATAACGTGGCTTGCACTTAATTCTAAGACTGGTTCACTGTTCACGTCACTTCACAGCCTGCACCAAGTGGTATCCTTGCAGGACGGTCTCCCAGTCTCGCTCGCCCACACGCACGCACAACGCAGCGTGTCGCTTCCTGTGACCTTTTGTCACCCGCTCTCAAAGGCCTGCAATGTTATCTCATTATGTATACGTTTCGCATTACAAGGCAGTGCTTTTTTTGTTTGTTATACTTACCCCGCAGTATTGACCATACGGATACCGCTACCGATAGTTGCGTCCTTTTCTCTACGCGGCGTGTGCTTACGAATACGTTTCTGTTGTGTGTGTGTGTGCGTGGGTGCGCGTGTGTGCGTGGGTGCGCGCACATGGGGAGTGGTAGTGCGGCTGTTCGCGCACTGCTCTACAATCCCGGTGAACCAAGATTGATTCCTGCTAACGGAAAACGTCAGTGAGAATTATCTGAACTGGTCCTTGTTCCTCCCCCCCCCCCCCAAGGGTCGACTCAGCCTCAAATGAGTGCCCGATGCGGTGTGTAGTAAACATCGCCACTGGGGAGACAAAGGCGGCCGGGCGTGGTGCTGGTCAGCCACCCCATCGTGTGCTCTGTGTGCCTTCATAGGTGCTCGCTAACAGCACTTTCCCCAACAGTCTGTTTAAGGCTATACGGGGGAGTTTTGTTCTTGTACATGTGCAGTCCTCTTGTCAATCCGCCGCTGGACGACGGCCTCCCCACGCCGTGCGGCCCGTGGTGGGGGTTACTTGATCATACTTGGCCACCCTAGGCTGCTCGGGTTGGTGAAAGCGGGGAGCACAGACGCTGGAGCGTACGAGAACCGTCGACGGATGGCTTCGGATACGCTGGGCCCGTGCGCTGCCCACCACGTTAGCCACGCAGCTGCCCGCAGCAATGCGCTGTGCCCGCTGGGCCCACCCATCCGGAACACTACCCAGGATAAACATTTCCCGCTTAGCTTCTGAGATAGCCATCTGTGGATAGCTCCGCCGATATTGGCCGCGGAGATGCGAGGGGACGGCCACGCCAGGTTCGCACACAGGACTGGACTCCGTTGG
The DNA here is from genome assembly GCF_048934315.1 of Petromyzon marinus. Classification (NCBI taxonomy): domain Eukaryota; kingdom Metazoa; phylum Chordata; class Hyperoartia; order Petromyzontiformes; family Petromyzontidae; genus Petromyzon; species Petromyzon marinus. The sequence continues at coordinate 4,294,243 of NC_133715.1, forward strand.
TTGACGGACATCCGAGTGTTGCCAATGGCAATCGATGGCCGTTTAAAATTCTCATCGGGCGAGAGCTGGCGACGGAACGTGGACGGGCTAAGAGCTTGTGACACCGTACTGCGTTCAGAGCGCGGGCGATGGACCCGGCACAACACGCCACGGTGGCGAGATGTTAATTACCTCGCCTGGTATGCAGGAGGTCGTGGGTTCGATCACGACCCTGAGATGACTGTATGTTTGAAGTGTGAATGTTCTCCCCGTGGTCGCGTGGATTTTTCTCCGGGTCCTCCAGTTTTGCCCTCCACATTTATAATTAACTTGCATGAAGAGCATTTGGCTGCTATAAAAATTCCGCATAAGCCACTTCGTTGACTTATGATTTGTGGCCAGGTCGCTTCTGAAAAAGAGCTTCATAGCTCAGTCGGCATTAACTGATAAGATAAAAATTAGTTTAAATAGTTTTTTTAAAATAGTTTTATAATAAAAACTGGTCTCTATCGCCATCATCACGATTGCTGTCATCACTGCCACATTTACTGTCACTATCTTCACCGTTACAAACAGCACATCATCATCATCATCCCTCTTGGGTGAAGACAGCGGTTACCACCTGGTGAGGCTGGTCCTGGCCGAAGGAATTGTGGGAATTTGCTTAGCACTGTCAGTAGCGATGATGACCACCACCCAATGGACATACGAGATTCACCGTGACACACATACACACACACACTTTGTCTATAACCGTGTCATTATCACGGAGTTGTGTTTCAGAGCTGCCTCTGCAATTACAATGCCGATGCTGTGATAATAAAAGAAAACCGCATTGCATTGCACATTCAGAACGTGAGTTGCCAGTTATTTATTTATTTATTCCAGAAATACCCAGCAAGGTGCAGGTTCGCTGCGAGAAACATTATTCCCCTTCCTGATTTATTTTCTTTCCCCAGCGCTGACCCCGTTTCTCCCTTCGTGCCGGAGACAGCGAGACGGAAACGCCAGCCACCCGGTCTGTCGCAATTTCCACTGCACGGTCGCTAAAAGCCGGGGGCCCAATTCATTCTCGCAGTTTTGGGGGCATTGCGAGACGGAACATTCCCCCCCCCCCCCCCGAGCGTCGTGACAACAACAACGAAAGTCGCGAACCGTTCAAAATCACGCCTTAAATGTTTTTACCGGGCCCCCATTCGCAGCAGACTGCTCAGATTTGCAATACAATTCAGATACGCTTCAACACACGCATGCGCGCGCGCGTGTGTGTGTGTGTATGTTGAAATTATTTCGCACCGTACGTAGCCAACCATGCTAATCGGAGATGCGCCTCCTCCCTTCCCCACCACTCCCTCTCCCACCGTGTATTGCCTTGTAGGCTGTCAAGTACTAGTCAGCGAGCACCTATTAAGGCTTCCACAGCATGTGGTTCAGTTGAAACAAGTACCGTGGAAGCTCAGGTGATCATCCCAGGTCAGGGCCAACTGCTTTACAGGAAGTGTTAAAGCTGCAATTAGCGCCAAAACTGGGGTTAGGGCCAAGATGAATGTTAAAGCTGACGTCAAGGTCAAGCTTGTGATTATGATTTTGGAAAGGTTAGCAATGAAGTAGGATGGAAACAATAAAATAATAAAATATATTTGTTTCCCTTCAACGTGACTTTACCGAAAGAACCAAGAATATGAATCACTGCAGTCACGAAAGCTTTAAATCAAAATAAAGTAGGTGTTAATTCGAGAAGCAGTTTGAGAGTTTGAATTAATAAGACTAAAGTTAGCATTAGGATTACGTAAAAGATCAGTGTTTGGGTTTGTGTGGTGGTTTGCGATAGTTAATGTGCTAAAAGGTTTGGGCTAGTATTGGGAGTCAAGTCATTGCGATAACGAAGATGAAGGAGAGGGTTCTGACTACACTCAGGGATAGGATGAGGGTCAGGATTTAAGCTTAGAGCTGTAGGCTAATGTTCGAGGCATGATCTGGGCTAATGCTGCAGTTAGGAGTTGAATGCTAATCGAGAATTACGGTTGAGGTTAGGATTACGAATTAAGTTATGGATAGTGTTAGAGTTAGAACTCGGGGTGGAACTTTGCACATGAATACGGTTAGTCAAATGGATAGCGTTTGTTGTTAGAGTTAGCGGCGTCAGAGCTAGTGTTAAAGCTAGGGATAATATTACGACACGTAACGGCGAGGATTATTCTTGGAACCAGGGTTAGTGTTGGAGCTAGGGGATAACGGTGTGGTTGGAGCTGGTTCCAGGCAAGGGCCCGTGCTGAAGTGACGGTGATGCTGGAAGCCTCCGGCAGCGTGCCGCGACGGTGGTCACCAAGAATAAGGCCCACTGAGCTGCTGCCATACAGCTCTGTTGTGAGAAGCGACATGGCCATAAATGATAGCCCAGCGAAGTGGCTTGTCACGTGGAAATTTATAGCAGACAAATAAACTCCAAACGCACGTTTATTCTAAATGTGGAGGAAAAAAACGGACGACCGGGAGAAAAATCCACGTATACAGGCATCGGGGTTGAGATCGAACCCACAACCTCCTGTATACCAGGCGAGGTAGTTAACATCTCGGTGCCCTAAAACGACTCGATGCCCGGTTCGCAAACACGAAGGAGGCACCATCGCAGCGACGCGCTCCGCTACTCCTGGCGCAATCATCTGGCTCATCCACGCTCGCTTAAAATTACAGTTGTTGCTCTCAATCAGCGTCAGCAGCCGCGCACGGTCCACCCTAAACCGCGTCCACTGCACAAACCATGGCAAGCAGATGCAGATGCCTGATCCACAAATGGAAAATTTTAACAAAACTCTCCGGTGGTGTGCGACCATGATCATCCAGAACAAGACCGTACAACGTATAACGACGCAGTGCCCCCGATCCACAGATGCGAAGAAGACACCGCAGCGATGATGCACTCCGCCGCTGCCGACGCACGTGAAATTGTAGCCGTCGCTCTGCGTCTACATCGGCAGCAGCCGTACGAAAGGAAGAGAAGCGGCCGCAGACACAAAGGAGGGAGAGGGCAGAGCTTGGCCCTCTAACGCGGGGCGTTAATGCGGCGCTCGCATCGCCTTTCTCGCTCCGCGTCACTTTGTCCGCTTCACGCGGAGAGTGTCACACGCGGAGCGTTTCAAAGATTAAACGGCAACAGCGTTCGCCTAATGAAATCACCAAGCAAAACACACGCGATTACAAAGACTCCCCGTGTAGCCTTCACAGACTGTTGAGGCAAGTGCTGTGAGTGAGCGCCTATGAAGGTCGGCATGGCACACGAGGGGGTGGGTGACCGGCACCACGCCCGGCCGCCTTTGTCTCCCTAGCGGCGATGTTTACACACCGCACCAGGTACTAATTTTCGGTTGAATCGACCTAGGGGAGGCGCAGGTACCGGTTCAGATAATAATCGTCACAGGTTTTGGCCGTGAGTGGGAACCGAAACTCGGTTCGCCAGGTTCGTAGCACAGTACGCTAACCACTACACTACCGCTCCCCACACACACAAACCACACACACACAAACCACACACCACCCACAAATTACACACACCACACACACACCACCCACACCACACACACACACCACACAAACCACACACAAACCACACCACACGCACACCACACACCACACACACACACAACACACACACCACCCACACACACCGCACACCACACACCACCTACACACACACCACACACACATCACACACAAACCACACACAAACCACACCACACGCACACCACACACAAACCACATACACCCCACACACACCACCCACACACACACCACATACACACCACACACACCACCCACACACACACCACACACACCACCCACACACACACCACACACACCACACTTACACACCACACACGCCACCCTTACACACCACACACGCCACCCACACACCACACCACACACACGCCACCCACACACACACACATCACACACACACCACACACACCACACACCACACACACCATACACACCACACACACACACACACACCACACACACACCACACACACCACACACACACATCACACACATCACACACACACCACACACACCACACACACACCACACACACACCATACACACCACACACACACACCACACACACACACATCACACACATACACACCACACACACACCACACACACACACCACACACACACCACACACACACACCACACACACCACACACACATCACACACACACACCACACACACCACATACACCCCACACACACCACCCACACACACACCACACACACACCACACACACACACCACACACCACACACACACCACACACACACCACACACACCACACACACACACACACCACACACATACACCACACACACACCACACACACACCACACACACCACACACACACCACACACACCACACACACCACCCACACACACCACACACACCACACACATCACACACACACACCACACACACCACATACACCCCACACACACCACCCACACACACACCACACACACACCACACACACACCACACACACACACCACACACACACCACACACACACACACCACACACACACACACCACCCACACACACACACCACACACACACATCACACACACACCACACACATCACACACACACACCACACACACCACACACACCACACACACCACACACCACACACACATCACACACACACCACACACACCACACACACATACACCACACACACACAACCCACACACACCACACACACCACACACACACACCACACACACACACACACCACACACACACACACCACACACACACCACACACACACCACACACACACACACACCACACACACACCACACACACACCATACACACCACACACACACACCACACACACCACACACACCACACACACACCACACACACACGGAGGGCAAGAGCATCACCCCAGCAGTGCCACGGGATAATTCGGAGAAGAACCGGGGAGTGGGTGGGGGGGGCATCATTTGTTCTCGTACGAGATACCACGCGCGTAATTAAATGCCCCACTTGGCAGTGTCCATTAACCAATCCATTTCTTTGCTCCAGAATGCGATTAAAAGAAAAGTCCAGCTAATGCACTTTGGAAAAATTGTGGGGACGCACAAACATAGGAGAGCAATGCGCGGGTTTTTAGCGATGTCGGCTTGTGTGTGTAAGCGCATGCGTGGGTGTAGTGTCTCCAATGAAATGGTCCTTTTATGCAAATGTAATACACTTGCGATTGCACATAGACAGTAACATACACCGACACAATGGTAGACACGGGGGGGGGGGGGGGCTTTGTGTCCTATCCTGTAGTTCCGAGGCTCCGGTTGGATTATCCTCGGATGCCCGCGCGTGAACATGTGTTCATTTTAATGAAACCAAAACTATTTTTTATTTTACCACCAGGTAAGGCCCACTGAGCGACGTAGCTCTATTTCAGAAGCGACCTGGCGACGAATGATAGCTCAACGAAGTGGCCTATCGCGTGGAAATTGGTAGCAAGCCAAATACTCTGAACGCGTGTTTCTAAATGTGGAGGGAACAACAATTCACGCCACCACGGGGAGAACATGCAAACTGTAAATTTGGCGGAGGTCGGGATCGGTATCGAACCCACGACCTCCTGTACACCAGACGAGGTAGTTAACATCTCGCCACCATAGCGCCCCAACCGTAGCACAACATACTACCGGATACAAAAATATACATCTAAATAGCTCGCAAAGATCGACCACTGCATATGCAAAGCGATCCTTTACCCGTTGGGGCAATTGCTGTTAGCGAGCATCTATTGAGGCTGGAATGGTGCATAAGAGGTTGGGGTGTGGTGAGCACACCATGTCCAGCGGCCATTGTCTTCCCATGGTAATGTTTACGGTGCACAGTGTACCATGAACTCACGAAAGGTTAAGGTGACCTCGGGGAGGGCTCAAGTCCGGTTCTGATAACAAAAAAAACTGAGATTTGCCACTTAGTGGCAGTGACATCAATACAGCGCTTGTGCCAAGCTAGGTGCATGTCGAGGCGAGGTGAATTGTCGAAGGCTTGCAGGAACGAGGTCTTGGGACAGATCCAGGTGTTGTGAGTTAACTCAACGAAACAACAGCGTAGATTCACCACCTGCGCTCCCCACTGTGCCACCTCCCCGTATTTTATCCACCCGGTGCTCCGCTTGTTGTAGGTGAGGGTCGCTCCTCTGCCCTCCGCTGTTGTTGGAGGGCAACTGCCTCCAACTGCTCAGAAACATCCTTCAAGAGCCAAGTCCACAGAGGCTAATCTTGACCCCGCTTGTACCAGTCATCGCCAAATCAAATCAGCTCCACATCATCCCATACCACATCAAGCTCAGTCATTGCGGTGCCTTTTAGCCCTTTCTATCCTGCTTGGACATGCAGGGGCAGGGCATGCAGTGGCTAGGCATATGGGATACATGATCCAGTCAACGTAGCCTCGCCTGCCAGAGGAGCTCACTGATGAGATTGTGTCCAGATCTTTCAAGGAGTGGCGAGCTCCTCACACAATCTAGTCCAGATAAACTCAGGGTGGATTGTGGGCAGGCCAGCCTGACTATTTCAAACCAGCGCAGTGTTCCACTAGTCCAACATTTTGCAACCATAGAGAAGGGAGGGCATGATTGTGGTCATGAAAACCTGAAACTTAGTATGGAGCGACAGAAAAGGTAGCTTCCACACAGCGTTTTGAAGCTGATGAAAATAAAATGTCGTTCGACTGCTTTTGAGCGAGACCTCTGCTGGAAAAACCGGGGCTGGTCATAAGCACACTGCCCAGGTATAGAAACCCCTCCGCTTCCACCACAACTGCCACATCACTCATAAGCAGTTGGTGGGGGGCAGTGCGTGGCAAGATGCTAACTTCCTGGCCTGGTATACAGGTGTGTGTGGGTTTGATCCCAACCCTAACGCCTGTGTATTTGGAGTTTGCATGTTCTCCCACGGGGATCGCATCGATTTTTTTTCTCCGGGTCCTCCAGTTTTTGCATCCACATGCAGCATCATGCATTTAGAGTATTTGGCTGCTATAAATGTCCACGTGATAAGCCACTTAGTTGAGCTATCATTTGTGGCCAGGTCACTTCTGAAAATGGTAAAAAAAAATTAAATCGACAAACTACCCAGGCGCGTCGTTTTGGTAGGTTTGATATTAAGGCACCATCTGTTCGTGACACACAAATACAAAGATTCCCCGTGTAGCCTAAACAGACTGTCGGGGCAAGAGCTGTAAGCGAGTAGCACCTTTGAAGGCCGGCACGGCACACGGATGGGGTGGGTGGGTGTCTCCCCAATAGCGATGTTTACACACCACACCAGGCACTTATTTAAGGCTGAGTCGACCTTGGTGAGGTCCAGGATCGGTTGAGATAATCGTCACTGGTGTTGGTCGTGAGCGGGAATCGAACTCGGGTCGCCGGGTTCGTATTGCATTGCATTGCTAACCGTTGCATTACCGCTCCCCACATACACTCAAAAAGACAAGTACACACAAGTAAACTCACACAACACACTCGCACCAACACTCCCAGAGACACACACGCTCATACTCTCTCGCGCACACACACACACTCTCAAACACAAAGAAAAGGACCCCCCGAATAGCCTTTAACAGACTGTTGTGGCAAGTGCTGTTAGCGAGCACCTATGAAGGCCAGCTCGGTACACGAGGAGGTGGGTGGTCAGCACCACGCCCGGCCACCTTTGAGTACTAGGTACTCATTTTAGGCCGAGTCGACCTAATACATACACACAACCACACGTTCACAGACACATAAAGCTACACTCACACAGTGCGCACGCACGCACACCCGCGCGCGCGCACACACACACACATATCCAGGCGTACTGTATGTGTGGACACGCAAGCTCTTGTAAAACTCAATCTGCCTCAATTATCTTTCCCATTTGTCACGCTGACAGCACTAATGCACCTGCGAGTGTGGCACAAGCCTCGGCGCGGTGCATCCGCGCGTCTCCAGCGGGGCCTTCCACTCACGGGGGGGCCGCTCCCCATGGACATGGTGGGGGGGGGGGGATGCGGAGGGGAGTATCGAACCTGCGAGGCGGATCCCCTCTTGCGGGATTCAAGCGCGCAGTGCGATACGAGACGAACGCGCTGCCAATTCAGTCACGGTTTCACTCGCCCAGGAAAGCAGTACCGGGCCTCCAGCCTGAGTTTCAGTCGAGTTCTTAGTCCATGAAATGAGTACTACGCGGGGGGTTATATGGGCTGTCCTATAAAACGACTGGTTAGACGGGCTGGTCTCTGCCACATTGAATGTGCAATTTACTGCACTGGCCCAGAGCAGCGAAAAGAGGTGACCTCCCACCAAACGCTCATTTGAGCAGTGAGATACTTTGACCTGACGTGACACTTTGACCTGACGTGACACTTTGACCTGACGTGGTACTTTGACCTGACTTGACACTTTGACCTGATGTGACACTTTGACCTGATGTGACACTTTGACCTGAATTGACACTTGGACCCGATGTGACACTTTGACCTGACGTGACACTTTGGCCTGAATTGACACTTTGTGTGTGTGTGTGGGGGGGGGGGAGAAATCTCGTGTGCCTGGAACAAGCACTCGTACACAGCACAGTCAGACAGATTGGCAGCCTCCTTTCTGTGCTGCCTCCGGCACATGGATGTCTCGCTCACTTAGTGGAATCGATCTGGCCACTGCTTTGGAGGGCACGGTGCTGTTGAGAAGCTGAACAAGGCCCCGGACACACCGCTGCTGCTGCTCAACTATCAATGCTTGCTAATTATCCCGAGCAACGAGTGAAAACCAATTCAACAGAGGCGCGCGAGAGAGTCACATTATCACCTCTAATGGCGAACATTGTCAGCCGTAATATATATGACCGTGATCACAGCTCCCCCCTAAAGCTACGCAACTACACGAGGCATTTGCTGACATTTCATGTGATTGGATTCGGAAACCTCACGATCCCTTGCATGCGGTTGCAAATGTGAGATTGTATTCATGGCCTCACCGCCTCTAACATTTGCTCTTGGCAGTGTTATAATTTAGACAGCGTCGTTCTTTGTAAATAACACACAAACAAAAATCCAAACCCTCGCCCCCCCCCCCCCCCCCCGATAATTAATTTCTCTCCACATTTGCTTTGTATTCATTAGTTTATTCACGGCTGACTCGAGCAACTTTTTTGATTAACAAAAAAATCTCTCTCGCTTACATTTGATTATTTATTTGCGTGTCTGTGGCGTTTTTTTTTAGTAACGCCGAACCAACCGACGTGCGGCGTGCAAATTGGCAATTATTTTATTCGTGTCGCTGCTTGAGGCTTTCGCCACGTCACAGCCGAAGACGGAGCACTCCCAGGGACAAATTTCAGATTCCACGCGTGAGAAGGGAGGGGGGGTGCCCGCAACACACTCAAACCCCGGCGCAGTGAGCGGAGAAACACGCGCGCTCGTTACGGCGCTTAAAGTAAAACAATGACGTAGGGACCGCCACGGTTCACGAGGCCCCCCCCCCCCGGCGTGCGAGGGGGCTCGCGACTCACGCGACCAGAGGGGGCGCGGGCGGGGAAAGACCGGCGGTGCAAGGTTACGAACGGGCAATGGCCTCGACTCGCGCTCAACAACAACAACAACGGTGGGGACATTAAGCCGAACGGAAAGCCCGATGGTCGTTAAGTACGATGTGCAATCGGATCCAATCGAAGTCGCTGTTAAAAAACAAACAAACAAACAAACCCCCAAATAAAACCTTCCCCCACTTTGACAAAGCTAAGTGAGATTTGACAAAGTCGAGTCTTTGTTGGAGTCGAAATGCCTTTTTGAACTTCGACTCTCGTTGGCAACGCGGGCGCCGTCGATGCTCGGAAATGTGGTCACCTAATGGCATGTGGCCGCGTGTCTACCGAAGAAAAGTAACACACACACACACACGCGCACACACACACGCGCGCACGCACACGCGCACGCACACACACACACGCGGACACACACACGCGCGCACACACACACACGCGCACACACACGCACACACACACACGTGCACACACACACACGCGCACACACACACACACGCGGACACACACACGCGCGCACACACACACACGCGCACACACGCACACACGCACGCACACACACACGCGCACACACACACTCACACACGTGCACACACACACACACACGCGCGCACACACACACGTGCACACACACACACACGTGCACGCACACACACACGTGCACACACACACACACACGCGCACACACACACACGTGCACACACACGCACTCACACACACGCACACACACACACACGCACGCACACACACGCACACGCACACACACGCGCACACACACACGCACACACACACGCACACACACGTGCACGCACACACACACACGCACACACACGCACACACACACACACGCGCCTCGACAGTTCCCCGGGAGTTTGATCGCCACTGCCGCCGGGCCGCACCGCGTCGCACGCCAACGCCACGCGACGAAGGACACTGCCGTGGACAGGCGGCATTCTGCAGCGCGGCTCGTTACACAGTGTGGCCTCCTCCGATGAACACAAATGGAACACGCGTGGACCACTGCATGCTTTGTTCTCTTCCCGCCAGTGCGTTTACGCTCGCAAGTTTGGGCACGACACGTGCAAGGCCTGCCAGCCATCCCACAAGGTCTCCTGAACTTATTTAAATTCCCCTTGTGCGGTTTCTCTGTTGCTGCTGTTGTTGTTGTTGCAAAGTATGTAACGGTTACGCGCGAGCTGCATGTTTAACAAACAATGTCGCCCGCCCTAATGCGCTGTAACCTCCTGAAATGAAAAATATATATGAGAAAACACCCTTTTCCAATCCAACGCATTAAGTAAATTTTTACATAGTAAAGAAGAAAATTACAAAATCCGTTTCAGCAGCCGTTATGATGATGAAGAAAAAGAAATCTGACAAATGTACAATTGTGGGTACACGATGTGTTTGCTTGCAACGGGAAAATAACAATGACTTCTTGAAATGATAAGGTATTGCACTGCATTATTATGGGTTTTGTGTGTGTGCGCGTGGGGCTGGCGGGGGGAGCCAAAGAATTCATCCTGGGTAGATCCGCGGAGATGCATTCGCAGCGACATCAGAGCAATCACAGCGAAATTTATACCGCAAATTAGCCGGGATATGGGACCCTTTTAGCAGGGAGAGATATCTCATTATTGAATGGTGGTTGGGTTACAGATGGGAACGCTGGGAATAAAACCCACCGCTCTCTATCAAAGACAGACACGGGGTCTTTAATGTGCACAAGGCACGCACGCGCGCACGCGCACGGGGCAATGGGGATAACGCTTCATCATCCGCAAGCCTGAACTTCGCGCAGCACAGGTGCCCTGCCAACACCCGCTCGTGACGTGAGGCGAGGGGGAGAGAAACACACTGCACACCGTTGAGAGAAACACCCAGCTACACTCAGAGGCACCGATCGGCCGAACTCAACTCGGAGAGGCATCCCAATTAAAAGGCTGAGTGAGACAAGACGTTCTGAGCTCAGAGAGCCAGAGACGCCCGACTAAACCCACGGGGAGAGAGGAAGGCCCGACTTGCTTGAACGCCGCAGGGCTCGTCGGGATGTATAAAGTTCGATGAAAAACCCCGCCACTCCCACTCCAATTTCCTTTCTCGCATCTATCATGCCCATTGTCCTCAACTCCCCCCCTCCCCTCCCCACTGGAAAGACTATTACATTGTCTCCCGCTCTCGACACTGCGGACGGATGCTGTGCCCATCAGACGTCCCCCTAAGTCCCGATGTGCGCTGTGACGTCGTTGGACGAGCGGCACGTCAGTCGCATGTCACAGTGACCCCTTGTCTACCACGCTCCGTACGTCCCACAGCTTTGGACGTCTCCCAGCTCCGGTACGTCCGCCATTCTGTACACCTCCCGGTCTATACATCTCCCAGCTGTACATCTCTCGCTCTGTACGACAGTGGACATTAATTGCACAGTTTGCCATCACCATCGTCGTCACAGTCGCTTTCCCGTACCGCACGCCTTCTCCTGCCCCCATCCCACCCCACCCCCCGATGTCATTCCTCTGCCTCCTCTCCCGCAGTCCCCTCTGGCACGTTCCTGTCACCAGATTTTTCTTTTGTTGTCCATCGCTTGTCAGCGTGGCCACGGGCCCCCGCATTTAGCACGGATGTCACCTGCAATAAAGTCTTCTGCTGCGCTGACGGCCAAACTAGAGCCACCGCGTACCGATAACCCAGTAGTGGCTTAGCAGTGGCCTGCCAATCATTGTCAATGTTAGCACGCGGGGGAGAACGACCACAAGGAATGTGGACCATGCTGGGCTCGTGCCTACGGAGTGAAAAAAAATTACAATTGATAATTGCGTTATAAATAACGAAGGCATCGCCGACGTTATATTCGAAAGCCATGCGCGTAGCTGGTGCTGCGGTTCCCCCTGGGTTTCCGTTGATGTAGCCCGCAAATAAAAGTCAGGCAAATAATGTACAGATAGCGAATTAGACGGGCACTGCTTGCCTAGTATTGGTGGTGATTGGGAGACGAAGGTGGTGGTGTTCAAACCGCAGCCTCCTTTTTGGGGACTTTGCTCGAGGTCATATTCTTTGGGCCTTTCGACCACAACACAAGCGATCATCATCAGGAAAAAAAAGAGGGGGAAAGCTTTCCCCCTTCTTTTTTCTTCCTGTGGTCGAAACCTCTTAATGTTTTGTTATTTTCTTTGAACCTCTCTACGTGACTTTACTGAAAGACCCAAAGAATATGAATTCCTGCAGTCACGAAAGCTTTGAGCCAAGGTTTTCTCGAGGTCCTCCGCTTTTTCCCTCCGCATTCACAAAACATGCTTTGATATTATTCAGATTATTTTGGTGCTGTCAATTTCCACATGTTAAGGGCACTTTATTGAGCTGTCATTTGTGGCCACGTCGCCTTCGGTAATCCAAATTAATACCTAAGTGGGCTTTTACTGATAAAGAGCTTTCTAGCTCATCGGATTCCTCCAGTCTAAATTATTATGAGTAATAATAACATTGCCAAGCCTCTTAAGAAACACCGGCTCAACTCATGGCCCCCACGCATCGGTGTCAAACAACATTTATACCCCGTCCCCCCTGCACCCAGTCCAGCAGTCCCGTAGGTAGACTCGGCCTGAAAGTAACAAAAAAAACACAACCACGCGTGCACTGCCGACTCTTCCTGCCTTCTTCCTGTGCCCGCGCTCGACTTAATCGGCTCTCGTTAACGGCACTTGCCCCCCGGGGCGGTCGCACCCCGCGCTCAGCGAGGGACATTCCGTCACCGTCTCCTAGAGTGTGAACCGCGTTGCGCGTAATGCGGGCGGCGCACGAAGACCCCGGGGCTCGGCGAGGAGTGGAATTGTTTGTTGTTACCGGCGGCTTGCGCGACGAACGCAGTCACGGTGGAGGAGGAGGAGGAGGAGGGGACCCCCCCCCCCCCCCCATTCGCCATCTGCCCGCCGGTGCCTCCGGCTTACAGCTGGCGGCTTCAGAACGGTGATCGCGGGCAACGGGCAAAGCGACGGGAGCCCAACGCGCGGGAGACGGCCGTGAGGGGGTGCTCATTCTGCGTGGCCCGTGGACACTTCACGCATCGCGGGACTTTGAATGCGAAGTTCAAAAGTGCAGCGCACCACCTTTCATCAGGCCTAACCCTTCTTTCACGCAAAGACAAATATCCCCCCCACCCCCCCCCCCCCCCGGTATGTTGAACTTCTTTTGCACCGTACGTAGCCAACCGTGATAATCGGAGGTGCGGGGGAAGGACAACAAACACAAATGGCAGTTCTAAAGAAATGGGTTTCCAATCTAGATTTAAAAGTGCACGGCTCCAGTAGCTTCCCAATATCGGAAGGGAGTGTCGCAGAAGCACATCTGACAGTGCGCGATGCCTTAACAGACTGTTGGGGCAAGTGCTGTTCGCGAGCACCTATGAAGGCCGGCACGGCACACAAGGGGGTGGGTGGCCAGCACCACGCCCTGTCACCTTTGCCTCCCTAGTGGCGATGTTTACACACCCCACCAGCTACTCGCTTGAGGCTGAGTTGACCTTTGGAAGGCCCAGGACCACTTCAAATATTCGCCACTGTTTTTGATCGTGAGTGGGAATCGAACTCGGGACGCCGGGTTCGTAGCACAGGAGAGGAAATCGCGACACCGCCACCCCCCCCGCCCTCCAAATTTCACACAAAGACAAACGCACACGCGCGCACGTGTGTACAGAAGTCTGAGACTATCCCATTTAACTAACGCCTGTCATTCAGGCTTCATGCAAAACTCATAAGACCTGGGTCAATCTTGTAACCTCTGTATCCAAGCCTTCACCACTCCACACATCACAGCCGAGTCTGTCCGAAGATCTCGAATCACTTAGACTTCTCTACCTGTCACAAACAAACACCTCGCGGAAGACCCGACGCGGACGATCCATGGCGTCGATCTTCCGCGAAGCCACAACCCTTGACCGCATCCAGTGCACAAACCACGGCTGTGACAGATGCGGATGCTCAACAACACTGTGTGACACAATTTTTGTTCCCCGGTACTAAGTGTTATATTATCCCCCACAAACTTTGCTTTTGTGACCAGGACTTTATGTGAACGAAAGCCACAAATGCACACCACGTTTTCTCACTGACAATAGGTACATTTCAAAATATCACTGTCCTGGTCACAAAAGCAAAGTTAGTGGGGAATAATAGCAGCCATTTTCTATACTTTTGAGGCATAAGCAAATAGGAAATAACACGTACTACTCAGGAACAACATTTTTTTGTTGTTACACAGTGTAATGCACACACACGAACAATGACAAACTCTCAGGCGGTGTACGGCAAGTGTGGTCATGCCCAGAACAGAACCGTGGAACCTGTAATGGACCCAGTGGCCGATTCACATCATGGTGATTCACCACTCCCGACACTCCTGACGCCCGGCACAGCCACCTCGGTGGGTCATCGCGACAGCCGCCGCTCTTCGTCGACAGCAGCCGCGCGAAGACGACGGCCTGGGAACGTCGCCACCACTTAGCGGCTGAGCGCGGGGGGCCCTCTGCGTGCGCAGCCTCCCCCCCGCATCGCGACGTTATCGCCTCGGTTGCACGGCACCGCCGTTCGCCGGGCTTGCTTGTGGATTGCACGGACCGATAATGGCGTGGCACAAAATCGCCCTGTAATACGTTTAGTGCGAAGCCAGCCAACGTTGACGCGCGCGTAAACGCGGATAAAAAACCCTCCGCATTTCGACGGCCGCGGGCGACGCCTCGCGCTGCCGTGGCGAGGGGACCGAGGCTAACGAGCCGATCGTCGTTAGCGGCGTTGTCGTGGAGACTGCCCTCCCAGCACAATCGGGGGCAATATCTGTTAGCGGTGACAGCGCGGCAGCGCTGGAGAACAAGGCATTTTAGTCATTTGTGGAACAGAGGAATTTGTAAGCGAAAAGCCTCGCTACGTATACAAATCATGTCAGGAAGTTCCTGCACTTTGGAACGTTTGGCCAATAGATGCAAGTATATTTTTTTGCGCATGGGAGAAAACAAACCAGAGAGCACCAGAGAAAATGCTTGCATGCTACGAGAGAACGCTACAAACTATGTGCACACAGATGTATCAGAGACCTACTCGCTCCACTGACTCCTAACTTAATGACAAGCAAGTAGGCTCGCACTCACAGCTCTGGGTCATTCCACAAACCCGGCCATAACAATGGCAACAATTTGTTCTTACATCATCACACAATATATATTAAAAAAACATAAAAAGCTGTTTTTTTTTATTTCACCAGACAGGGGCCACTGAACTGTTTTGCTTTTTTCCAACCAAACGGCTTATCGCATGGAAATGTAACGCAGCCAAATACTCTAAATACATGTTTAAAAAAATTGCCAAAAAATACAGAGGACCTGGAGAAAAATCCACGCTTCCACGGGGAGAGAGAGACACGCAAACTCCAAATATACAGCAGCAGGCGTCAGGGTCGGGATCAAACCCACGACCTCCTGCACACCAGGCGAGGCAGTTAACATCTCGCCACCACGGCGCCACACATGGTCTATGCAGTCCACCATATCTCAGGCGTATTGCTCGTTTAACGAAAACACCAGCCGTGTGTTATACATAAACTTAATATATTGTTTTAAATTTGGAGGTAGTTGTGCTGATCACTACACTAATGCAGTGGTGCAACAAAATAGATTTAAAAACCCAAAATCGGAGGTATTTAAATGTTGTGCCTTATTACTACAGATGCCCGTGTTTGCATCAATTGTTTAATCCAATGGAAATGAACGGAATGATTAATCACCGTTTTACCACTGCAATATTGTGCAGTTTTCCCTTCTGCACACTACGTCAAAACACGACCTCAAGATACTAAATGCACATTTACGTAGTAAAAATAAAAATGCATTAACAAGTTGAATGTCTCGGAGAGCCCAATTAAACGAGATAATTTTTGAACAAGGCATTTAAATTTGGTAAAATGAAAGTTGTACATATATAAATAAAATACGTTTCGATTTAAAGCTTTCGTGACTGCAGGGATTCATATTCTTGGTTGTTTCGGTAAAGTCACGTAGAAGGGAAATAATGAATAATAAAATAATATTTCCCTTCTACGTGACTTTACCGAATGAACCAAATATAAATATGTTTTAAAACCCGGGTTCTGGTGGCTAGATGCGTGAAGTCACCCAACGATGGCGTTCACAGTTTTGCGTTGCGTCTTGCTCCATGGTGACGCTGTGCTCCTGACCGCTATGAAATTGCAGGAAAACCACGCTACACGTGACGCTGGACATTTTAGATTGACGTGTACTAAATTCAGCAGGGGGTGGGGGGGGGAGCTCAACGAGCTACGGAATACGCTGTTCCACGGGCGTCCTGCGACGGTACAGATGTGACGCGTTAACGTGATGCCAATTGGGAACGGCCCTCAAACAATGAGTTCATTACTACTTTGGTTCTTTCGGTAAATCTTCTTTGGTTCTTTCGGTAAAGTCACGTAGAATGAGAATAAAATAATAAAGTAATAAAATAACACAATTAAATTCTCACGACGTTTCGGCCACAACACAAGTGGCCTTGTTGTGGCCGAAACGTCGTGAGAATTTTATTGTGTTGTTTTATTTTATTAATTTATTATTTTATTCTCAATCTACGTGACTTTACCGAAAGAACCAAAGAAGATGAATCCTTGCAGTCACGAAAGCTTTAAATTGAAATCTTTCGGTAAAGTCACGTAGGTATAAAATAAAATAAATCACGACGTTTCGGGCGCACACACAAGCGTCCGTCATCATGCTTTCCCACCTGATGCGCCCGAAATGTCGTGATTTATTTTATTTTAGACCTACGTGGCTTTACCAAAAGAACCAAAGAGTATGGATTCCTGCAGTCACGAAAAGCTTCAAATCAAGAATGAGTTAATTGTGCTACCCACACGCCATACGCTCCATCAGGTCGGTCCGGTAACCTTCGATCTGTTCCTGACACCTGTAGAAATGTTGCATGTGCTTTTGACAGCTGAGAGAAAGACGATTGTTGTTGTTGTTGTTGCTGAAAGGCTGTGTTTGTTTATTGCAACCCGAGGTTGTTAAATAAAGACGTTTGTTACGAGACCATCCTCAACGAAATCTCCTTGGTCTACAATTCTTAGCCAGGAAGAGAAAATAAATATAGACGACGCATCCAACCCAACTCCTTACACCGTCGATGTCACCGCATCCACGTGGCAACATCGCACCAATAATATCTAATGTCCATTATTTAAAATGTCTAATATATAACGTGTCCCAGATATAAATTGTCTCAGCAAATCACTCTTTATTAAGTAACTAGCTTTACTACCCTGCTTCGCCCGGGATTTGGATTCACGACGTCCGGCCGCCTTTGTCTCCCCAGTGGCGATGTTTTTTTTTAATTTTGCATGGTGTACAGTCTGGAAAGTACCCACATGGCAAATTTCAAGTTTGTTGCATGTCTGGAAGTACGCTAAACATTTTGAACAGACACACATATTCACAACTTTGCCTTTTATATATATGGAGATTATTAATATTATTATCTTCCACTTGCAATGAGCCACTCCTTCACGAAAAAAAAGCATCGTGCTAATTTAATGCGACTCTCAGTCACCGCTCACTTGAAAACAATTATTAAATGTGGGTTACAAATAGCTGGCCACTTTCAACATCAGAAAATCCCAGTCAATAATATCACACAAATTTGGCAATATTACACTTCCTCTCACCATATATAACTGTCATTCTTATCCAGAATAAAACAATTAATTTGCTTGGTACAGCAATATAATTTGACCTGTCACAGAATGCCTATATTAGTGGTCTGGCTTAGTTAGGCATTGAAGAATCCTGCCTTTATTTTCTGTGCCAGAGCCTCTTTAACCCCGAGCCATTATTACTGCTACTGCTGCTGCACTAAATACAAAGTCGACCTGAGTTAGATTTCTGCTCTCATCTGGGGTAGAGCAACCCAGTTCCTACCCCACTGCAATGGGTAGCCTTCAACGTAAAGCAGCAGTCAGGGTGATCGATGATCTAGCACTCACTGATTCACTCCAGACACTCGCTCAAAAGCAAGCAGTTGCCTCCTTATCACTCTTCTATCACTACTACTAAATACTAACATGGTTATCACTCTTCTACTGTCATGCTTTTGTCTTGCTTGTGTTCTTACTCGCCTCAACTGGACATCTGTGAGAGAGCTTTATCGCTCATCGGATTCCTCCAGTATAAATATTAAAGATTCTGATTCTATTACTACTACAACTACTACCACAGCTAATGTTCCCTTGAATCTTTACTCCTTGATTTATCCACTCATGTTAAGGACCCGGTCTACTATGTATGTAGAACTTCTGTCACACCGTACATAGCCAACTGTGCTAATTGAAGGTGTGTTCAACTACTACACGGCAGGTCACAACAACACACTCACCCAGCCATACACTCACCCAGCCACACACTCACCCAGCCATACACTCACCCAGCCATACACTCACCCAGCCACACACTCACCCAGCCACACACTCACCCAGCCACACACTCACCCAGCCACACACTCACCCAGCCACACACTCACCCAGCCACACACTCACCCAGCCACACACTCACCCAGCCACACACTCACCCAGCCACACACTCACCCAGCCATACACTCACCCAGCCACACACTCACCCAGCCACACACTCACCCAGCCATACACTCACCCAGCCACACATTCACCCAGCCACACATTCACCCAGCCACACACTCACCCAGCCACACACTCACCCAGCCACACATTCACCCAGCCACACACTCACCTAGCCACACACTCACCCAGCCATACACTCACCCAGCCATACACTCACCCAGCCACACATTCACCCAGCCACACACTCACCCAGCCACACACTCACCCAGCCATACACTCACCCAGCCACACACTCACCCAGCCACACATTCACCCAGCCACACACTCACCCAGCCATACACTCACCCAGCAACACACTCACCCAGCCACACATTCACCCAGCCAAACAATCACCCGGCAACACACTCACCTAGCCATACACTCACCCAGCCATACACTCACCTAGCCATACACTCACCTAGCCACACACTCACCTAGCCATACACTCACCCAGCCACACACTCACCCAGCCATACACTCACCCAGCCACACACTCACCCAGCCATACACTCACCTAGCCATACACTCACCCAGCCATACACTCACCCAGCCACACATTCACCCAGCCATACACTCACCTAGCCATACACTCACCCAGCCATACACTCACCCAGCCACACACTCACCCAGCCACACATTCACCCAGCCACACATTCACCCAGCCACACACTCACCCAGCCACACACTCACCCAGCCATACACTCACCCAGCAACACACTCATCCAGCCACACATTCACCCAGCCAAACAATCACCCAGCAACACACTCACCTAGCCATACACTCACCCAGCCATACACTCACCTAGCCACACACTCACCTAGCCACACACTCACCTAGCCATACACTCACCCAGCCACACACTCACCCAGCCACACATTCACCCAGCCACACACTCACCCAGCAACACACTCACCCAGCCACACACTCACCTAGCCACACACTCACCCAGCCACACATTCACCCAGCCACACACTCATCCACTCTCTCTCCTACAACAAGACAAAGATCCCCCGCACAGCCTTTAAGAGACTGTTTGGGAAAATGCTGTTAGTGAGCACCTATGAAGGCTGGAACGACACACGAGGAGATGGATGGCCAGCACCATGACAGGCCGCTTTTGTCTCCCTAGTAGCAATGTTTACAAACCGCACCAGGTACTCATTTGAGGTTGAGTCGACCTAAGGGAGACGCCCAGGACCGGTTCAAATAATTGTCACTGGTGTTGGCCGTGAGCAGGAATCAAACTCGGGTCGCCGGGTTTGTTCATCCACCCACTAACTCACCCACTCATACACTCACCCACTCACTTACTCATACACTCACTCACACACTCACTCATACACTCACACACCCACTCACTAACTCACCCACTGACTCACCCACTCACACACCCACTCACTCACACACTCACCCACTCACTCACACACACTCACCCACTCACTGACTCACCCACTGACTAACCCACTTACTCATACCCTCACTCACTCACTCATACATCCACCCACCAACTAATCCAGCCACTCACTGACTCACCCACTCACCCACACACCCACTCACTGATTCACCCACTCACCCACACACACACTCACTCACCCACACTCACTCACTGACTCACCCACTCACTCACCCACTCACTCGCCCACACACCCATTCACTGATTCACCCACTCACTGATTCACCCACTCACCCACACACTCACTCACCCACACGCCCACTCACTGACTCACCCACTGACTCACCCACTCACTCGCCCACACACCCATTCACTGATTCACCCACTCACTGATTCACCCACTCACCCACACACTCACTCACCCACACTCACTCACTGACTCACCCACTCACTCGCCCACACACCCATTCACTGATTCAGCCACTCACTGATTCACCCACTCACCCACACACTCACTCACCCACACGCCCACTCACCGACTCACCCACACACTCACTGACCACACTGCAGGCCACAACACTTCTCCTTCTGCTTCGTTTCTTGCTCTCTTCGACTTTGGAATGTCCTCCAATCACCTCCTTTCTCAGATTTCTCATTGCCTCGATGATATAAAAAACCCAACTTATCTTTTCAACTGCCAATTGTGCTGTTTGTTGCTGGCTTGGCATTTTTCGTCTACAAGCCGGGGCTCAAGAACCGTGATGAAAAACACAACATTGGACCAGAGGCACTGCGATATGTGCACTGTGCTATCAACTCGGCAACTCACGTTTGAATTCCCGTTGAATGGGCCATGACCTTCATCCATAAGCGGGTTGACAAAAGTGTTGCAAATTATTATTTAGCATCAAGTTCAGAACTAAAGTATACATGGCATAATAACGTAAACTTGTTTTGCCCAAATATTACAGCACCTGTATTTTTGTCCCCAGTTTGTCCCATTCCCACGCTCACCCTCTGACGAGACACTCTTCAAGGAGGTGGAGTAGACCAAGCTAAGCGGGCCATTTTCTGAACATGTGGATAAAAACAGGTCCCTGCAGGGTGGGCTGGTAGGAACATTGGAATTTTTTTACACCCAACAGCACGAGATTTCACTTCGTTAAAGTAGTGAAAGGGGACGGACGGACGGACACATTAATCTATTGCAGGCTGGTACACTCAGTTTACAACTTCGTTCCTACCAGTAAAAGAGCTTCATAGCTCATCGTATTCGCATCGGGCTGAGCTCTCGCGCGCTAACAAAAAGCGCGCGGACGATCCGGTTTGCAGGTGGGCCAGCCGCTCACCCGCACGAGCACGGAGGAGTGCCGTCTCCTGCGCGGTCGGAGAGAGAGAGGCCCATTGGCGTGGGCTCCTGCATCTACACCCCGGGAGACACGAGGCTCTGCTGATGGCACAAGGTCTGAAAGGGATTGTTCTCTTTAGCCACCTTGACGATGCAGACTCCCGATGGCACGCATGCAACGTGACCGGAGGACGGAAAAAAAACAACGCGCAGATGTGAAGCAAAACACACTTCGGTTGTGAAACCCAAATGTAAAATATGTAGCATTTGGAAATTTAATAAATAATTCGAACCACATGAGTATCTTTTAAGGACCACGTGGAGTACGTAGTGAATTATCGCATCGTACGTTCACACTAATTGTTGTGCTCGTGTCCATATGTATTGGCGAAAATAAAGTAGTGATTCGAGTGAGGCACGTGAAAACTGGCAACGCAACATCAAATTCTCATAGAGCAAATTTGGCAGAGCGAGCCGTCGCGGGGACGCGGGGGCGGGCGGTTTAGGGGATCCGGGTTAAGTGGCAGGCACGGCCAACGCTAACCAACTCGCGAGCGGCGTTTGTGATCAATCAGTGGGCCTGCGCTACGTACAAAGGCTTACTTAATGAAGTCTCGAGCGGCTCACAATCGCTGCCCTACGTCTTGTTCTCATTGCCCGCGACCAATTTACGGCCGGCGAAAATACAAACACGCACACAGATTGTTTTGGCCGGCGGCGGAAGGGGGCCGTTGGAAGTCAACTCTTATTATTTTTTTCAAACCCCTAGAAAACTTAATAATACAAACGGCCGCCTACATGCCATGAGGTGTGGGCGGTTGGGGCGTTGCAGGAGGGGTGCGGGAGGGGCTTGTGTCCTATCCGGCAATTCCGAGGCTCCGGTTGGGTTATATTCGGATGCACCCGATGCCTGCGTGGGCACGTGCGTTCATTTTAAACGAACTAAAACAATTTTTTTTTATTTTACCACCAGGTAAGGCCCCCACTGAGCTACGTAGCTCTTTTTCAGAAGCGACCTGGCCACAAATGATAGCTCAACGAAGCGGCTTATCACGTGGACATTTACAGCAGCCGAATACTCCAAACGCGCGATGTTTCTCAATGTGGAGAGTAAAACCGGAGGACCCGGGGAAAAATCCATGCGAACACGAGAACATGCAAACTCCACGTATACAGGCGACAGGGTCGGGATTGAACCCACGACCTCCTGCATACTAGGCGATGGAGTTAACATCTCGCCACCGCGGCGCCAATAGCACTCGCCCACGTATCCTTAAAGTCTAAACACGCAGCTCGTTATTGATTTTTAATGAAAACATTATTCCATAGAATAACAAGATATGTATTTGTGTACACGGCCGGGTGGCTGGGTATACGAGGAGAATGACCCTCTTGCAAAAAGGCAGGAGAGTCAGTCAATTGAAATGTAAATTTCATACTGGGGGAGAGATGGTTGTGGGCATAAGGGATGTGCATCAATGACACAAACAAGAATCTCTCACGTTCAGGCAATCAGAGATTCAATCTGCGAAGTGAAACTTGACCGCGTCAGTAGCGGTGACCAAGGCGGCTAAGATATGACTGGTTGAGAATGACCATGTATGGTATGGGCATGCCCTGATAAACGGAATTAAGAATTAACATGTATGGTACGGGCATGCCCCGATATGCGGAATTGAGAATGACCATGTACGGTAGGGGCATTCCCTGATATGCGGAACAGATACGTTCCTGAACAGTTGCCTGTAAAGTTAAAATCCGTACAATGAGACTCCTTCCCCATTGACTTCCATGACGTAATAATTGGAGATGTTCCTACGGCAGAAAAAAATAAATCACACTTCTTTTTATGCACACTTAAAGGAAAATCGATTATTTTACGATAAAATATTATTACCAATAATACTACTCGGAATAAGTCATGCCATTAAAATACTGTAAGGTACTTACAGCCAAAGTACTTTATTTTCAATCTCTTTTTGCACTTGTGCTATCACTTGCACTTAATGGCCTCTTTCCAGACATCTTGACTTACTTTTACTGGAGTAAGAACCTTGAAAAATGGTGACACCCTGCACAGTGCAGTACGAGGCGTGATGAACACGACGGAGAGCACGTGGGGTTACGAGTACAGAGTGAACGGCGCACCGCGCACACCAACCGGAGTGCCGTGAATTGCACATGCAGAGACAAACGACAGACCACCACCTCGGATTAGCACCGTTGGCCACGTACGGTGCGAAAGAAGTTCAATATACAAACACGCATTGTTGGCATTGTTCGAGTTCGCTCACAAAGCATGTACAATTTAGAGATGAAAAAAAAAATCCCTAAATGTGAATTTAACTAAACGTGTATCCAATGCTTTCCCGAATTTCTAAGTTGCATTTTCGCGGAATTCCGCATATTGAGCCGCCCGTTTGACGACGGACGACAGAATCGGATTATTTATTCATGCTGGAGGAATCCGATAGGCTGTAAAGCTCTTGAGCTACAACGACAGCGGCGTATCCCTGCTGCACAGCAACGTGGAGACGGGGGTTAGCCAATCGTCTGCGACGGAGCCAGTATGAGCGAGACACGTACAGATATCGTCATGTGCCCCTACATGCGCGCATCCATTTATTTTCCCCACTCGGGGCAGCTTTCTCCGACGCACACAAAAAGTCCGCAAACAAGGAAATGAATAACACCTCTAAACAGGAGCCTCTTCAAAGGAGTCCAGAGTAAACTCCCCCCCCCCCCCGCGCCAAACGGCAAGTCCACCGGCACGTACACCACCTCTTTTCTAAAGTCTGCCAATCAAACGCTAATTTTTATGCTAATTCCTTTGTCAGGACACCTTGTTTGCTCGCACACAGCTTAAAGGTCCGCGGTCTGAGCGTGGCTGTGTTTCACTCCAGCGCTGTCCTCGAGACAGCCTGATCCCTTCACCTGATGAAGGCCGCTTGTGTTGTGGCCGAAACGTCGTGATTTTTGTTGTTTTATTTTTTTACCTACGTGACTTTACCGAATAGAACCAAAGAGTATGGATCCTTGCAGTCACGAAAGCTTTAAATCTAGAATAGTCCAGAGACTGTCGAGGCTTTCCTCATGAGTCGCAGTGTCTGACAAATTGAGCTTTGGAAGCTCTCTATTCCAATGGCGGGGGTCAGTAATACTTATGATGATCACTCTTGGCGTACCACAAAGTAGCGACCATTCAATTGAGGTCAGAGGAATGATGCTCTGCGTCGACCCCTGACCGGGAATCGAATCATCCGCGATTTCGCGCTTGCAAATCATGCGCTAGATAACCAAAGCCTTGCCCCAGCCGGGAGACGATTAAATGAATGGTTTATATCGTAATGGGCTTTTTACAGCTGTGTCCGTGTTGATGGATTCTTACACAGAGTGCCATGTTGGCAGCTGGTCTGCGAGAGAAAAAAAATCCCGCCCCCCCACCCCCACGTGAGAAAAGGTTTCCAAAAATGTTCCGCCTGTCGGCGCGTTCGCAATCCTCGATCCGCAACACCTCTTCACCGGGGGGGACGCGGGAAGGACACGGACCAGAAATTAGTGGCTAATTAAATAATGGGGCGGCACTAGAGGCGACGACGCAGCCTCGCTCGCAGGATAATTGAATAGAATATGCTAAAAACACCAACACCACCCCCCCCTCCACCACACACACCCCACCCCGTCATAGGTCAACGTCTGGTAAATGGGCTGCGCTGCGGTGGTTAAATAAAAAAAATATATATGAAGGGGAAAAAAAACGAAAGTGTAATTGATGCGTGTCTGCCAAGCCAAGCTGTAATGACTGTGGTAAAATTAATTAGTCATAGAGGCGACCGGGAAGGAACTGGGAGGCTTGTAGGGGTGGGCGGTGGGGCGGGAGTGGGGGCTGTCAAGAAGCATGGAGGCGGTGGCTGGGACGTCTTTGACATTCTGGGTTCCAACCCAGGTTTCAGGCACCCAGGGTTAAACCAGGTTCTCTCCGTGGAGGCGTGAGTGTGACAGTCTCAACCCAGTTAACAATTCGGTGCATTCAAAAATTACACTTGTGAGTTCGGTATGTATCACGTAATAAACGCTTGATCTGATGCCAAAACATTGTAATTATGGTGTCGGAGCACTCATGCCAAAACAACCGAGATCCTAGGTTTTTAATCCAGCAAATCGCTTGAGAATAAACCTGGCTTCATGTGCCGGGAATACTTGACCCGTTTATTTTGCTTTATTAACTCGGCATCGCCCGGCTCCATATACATCTGTTCAAGACAACTGGCAGACACTTTGAAGAAGAAAATGAAGGTCGAAACGTCGTGAGAATTTTTATTGTTTTATATATATTATTATTATTTTATTGTTTCCCTTCAACGTGACTTTACCGAAAGAGCTAAGAATATGAATTACTGCAGTCACGAAAGCTTTAAATCAAAATTTGCACTGGTTGCTGTTGAGTGCGAGCATAACGCCTATTGAAGGAGCCTAGTGAGGTGGGCTTGCCGCACTACACGGTGTGACATTCTGCGGACCCGGGAGGTGTTTTGGATGGAGACAGTATCTACGCCTTATGACGAGGCCCCTCCCCAATGTGATGAATGCTTATGAATCAAAAAAGAAAAGAAAAACGTACAACTTGATTTGTAAAAAACAACAAAAAATCAGTTGTCCTGTGGACTTGTTACTCGGAACGAGAAACCTGCATTTGTGCGTCCTGCACTTATATATCAGTGACCAAGACTTCCCTCCCTCACCGCCCCCTCCTCCTCGTGCACTAGCCCTGCCTTCATTTTGTTTTATCTTTCATCATCAATCCAGCCACTTTATCTTGTAAGACAACAATTATTGTGATTCATGACTGCGAGACAGAGAGAGAGAGAGAGAGACGGGGGTCTGGAAATAAAAGTGCATGCAGGGGGGGGGGATGCGTGCAAGATTAAATCCGGGGAAGTACCGCTCGCCCAAAAAAAATATATAATATAGCAGCAGCAGTAGCAAGAACAAAACACGTGCACGCGTGGAATGCGGCACATTCCTCCGCTCGGCGTCATTTCTCCGAGCCAAGGAGCTAATAGAGGCGCATTGTCTGTGGTGGTGGTCGCATAGCGGTTAGCTCGCTGCGCTAAGAACCCAGCCAACCAAGTTCGAATCCCACTCACTGCCAGCACAAGTGACGATTATCTGAACCGGTCCTGGGCATCCCCCCTAGGTAGGCTCAGCCTCAAATGAGCAGCTGGCAAAAAGTGGGAAACCGCCACTCGGGAGGCAAAGGTGGCCGGGTGTGGTGCTGGCCACCCATCCCAGTGTGCGTAGCTGCTCGCTAACACCACTTGCTGGGGGATTATTCTATTTGGTGGGAGACGTGGGTGGTGGGGGGGGAGACATCACCACGAAGGCAAACGAGTTCAATTCCCGGCCACGGTTAGCAACATCGGCGGGCGAGTGATGTCTGAACCGGTCCTCGGGCCACGCCTGCTTTCACCAACCCGCATTGGTCACCGTGGTGAAGTATGGTCAAACAGTCGCCATGACAGTCACGACATGGGGAGACCTTCGTCCAGTAGTGGAATGGGAAGGGCTGTATGGGGTATAATTTCAATAGGGGGAGAGCATGTGGACGCTTTTGAGACCTTGTCCAAGGGAGACCCCCGGGGCAACTGTAGTTTGGAAACCAAGTGAGCAGCTGCGACATCAAGTTATGACACCACTGCCTCCACGCGGACTGCCAAAGAGATAACGGGCTCGTGCCTAAAACAATACATCACAATAGTGAAACTCGTTTCACACAGTACCAAGCTTCATTCATAACACCGCTGCCCCTTCTTAAAAAAAACTAATCAATTATGTATTAATTAACCAGGGTGATAAATGCTTAAACAATTTTTTTAAAATTTCAATATCAGTTTCCATTAAGATAATTATTACTCGGCACCTTAACGACCACGCGGCCTTCAGTTAAGGCAGAATTACAGTGCCGTCGCGAAACCTGAGCTGCATGGTATATTCCTGCGAACAGCGCAGCAACTAAATCAAAGCAAAACATATATATGTTTTGTAGATTTTGAAACTGTGCCAAAGAAAATCATACCGTGACTTTTAAACAAAAGGGAAGGGGAACTCCTTCGCCGAGACGACTCTCTCGCACAGCTTCTATTGTCGAGTTCGAAGGTGAAACTGTCTCGTCGCTCAAGCGAGCGCGGCGGAGTTCCCCTCCGTTGGTGGCCACTGCTGGAGAACTCCAGGTTATTCGAAACACAGAACAGAGCAACTGCTGCCGACTTTCCACAACGCGGTACATATTTTATCGACCCCACCCCCCCCGGCCGCCAAGGGGGCCTGATGGGTTGCGTTAACCCCTGATGTGACTCACAATCTTGTCAGAATCAAAATCTTTGTATGGTACGCTAAACTTCTTTCGCACCGTACGTAGCCAACCATGCTAATCCGATGAGCTACGAAGTTCTGATTTTACAGACGCCCAGCGGGGGCGGGCCACGTGACGAAAAGCCGAGCGCTCTGACGTCGCCGCCACCCGGAGGCAGACTTCTAATCGCTCAAAGAGATGATTGAGAATTATGCGCGGACACGTCGTCCGTGGACGTGGGGTAACCCTTGAAACGTCAAACCGCATGCGCGTTCACCCCCCCCACACCCCACTCCACCCTCGTCACCATGGGCGCCGTGGTGGCGAGATGTTTACTACCTCGCCTGGAATACAGAAGGTTTTTGTGGGTTCAATCCCGATTCCGACGCCTGGTATTTATTTGGAGTTTGCGTGTCTCCCTCCCATTTGGTCGTGTGGATTTTTCTTCCAGACCCTCAGGTTTTCCCCTCCAAATTGAGAATCAACATCACGCGCTCAGAGCATTTGGCTGCTGTAAATTTCCACAAGACAAGCCGCTTTGTCGCGCTATCATTTGTGATAGCAACATCGCTTCGGAAGATAATAGCTCAGTGGGCCTTACCTGGTAAAAAAAAAAAAATAGTTCAGTTAAAAAAAAAAATAGCTTCTAGTTTTTATCTGTAGAAGTGGGTTAACTCTCGAAAAGGTCAAACCCCGCGTATGCCCCCCCCGCCACCGCCCTCCAGAGGTCGCGTGGCATCCTGCGAGAGTCGTTCCCGGCGTTAACGTCCGTGCCGCAATGGCCGGCGACCGTCTGCTCGCGCGAGCGCCGTTAACGAACCGTCCCGGGAGGGCGATCCGGCCCGGCGCCCCCCCCCCCGCCCCCCCCCCCCCCACCGCAAGCGCCCGCCATCTCTCTCCCTTCCTCACTAAATTAGCGCGTGCCCTCGCGTCCATGCCGCCGCCCGGAGGAGGACGCACGGGGGAAAGGAGGCATCGGAATCGGAATCAATTATTTATCCTGGAGAAATTCGATGAGCTTGTGAAGCTCTTTTACTTCTACTCTTTACTCTTTGGTTTTTTCGGTAAAGTCACATAGAAATAAGAAATAATAATAAAATAAAATTACATAATAGCATACGACGTTTCGATTGCAACGCAAGCAATCATCATCAGGTATAGAAGAGCTAAATTTAAGAGAGAGAGAGAGGAAACACAGAGAGATGGAGAAGCACATCAAATCGAACAAGATTTAGTAAAGTTTGGAAACAATATAATGCAGCACAGAGGGTCGGTCAAAACACAATTAACGCATGGTCTGGCTGATTACGTTATTTCAAAGATTGCTAAATTATAGGTTAAGAGTGATAGATTACAGGTCACAGACACATATACAGACATCCAAGCAGAGAGAGCCAGCACAGAGACACACAGAGAGAGACACACACATACTTCTCTCACAGGCGTCCAGTAGAGGCACAGGGGTCAGAACGTTACATCAACAAACAACACACAAAAAATTACCGGAGTGCAAGGTATAGGAAAAGGTAAGCAGATCACAAAAAATAAAGCCATAAAATTCGATAAAATTACGTACGTTCAAATTGCATAGGCGCGCCAAATCCCAAGCTTGGGCAAGGCGGTAAACCAGCGGCAAAAAAAACAGTCCCAGAGCACGTCAAGGAAGCCCGCGGGGCTCTCTGTGTGTGCGATTGGCGCTGTGGGCAGCCACGCAGAGCTGCCTGCAGACAACCTTATGGTGACGGAACGGAACCGAGCCCACGATGGCTGAGAGTCCGCGTCTCAGCGGTGAAGAGGCCTGGGCTCCAGGTCAGGTGCTGGAGGCATCTCGGGGGCAGCCCACTTCCTTTGTCAAAAAACCGAGACAACACCTGAGCGTAATCGTTGTTGTGCAGAATATAAGTAACAAAAATAGATAAGCAGGCCATGTCTCCTTGAAACATCTGTCACTCCACATGATTACAATTATTTTTTTAAACAACCCATTGGTGCCACGGCATTCTGGGAATAAACGATGCCTGAAACGCTGACACACTTGACTAATACGCCCTATAAATATCGCAGAAACTCGAAAATGTATGAATCGATTATAACCCAGCAAGTTTAGGTGACTGATGAGCGTAGGCCTGAAGATGGTAGCAAGAAAAAAGGAGAAAGTTATAATCCATAATACAGGTTATTTTTTTGGGCTAGATCGCGTAAATATATTAATGTGTCGTTAAACCCTCCACCACCCGACACAGCCCATTAGTAAGGTTCGTCACGTAAACAGCACACGCAAATTCGTTACTGGTACAGCACACTGGCGTGTTGGAGAGCAAAGCAACAACATTTACAATCCGAGTACGACGTTTCGCCAGCAATTACAACTAGCTTCATCATGTGACAGCCAGATTTGTGGAGAAATCCTCCTGTTTCGTTCCTGAAATAGAGGGGTAGAAGTTATAAACAGGTATTTACACAAGGTAGGGCACGAGGAAGGCTCGAGGCATTTAGACAAGCCCCCGCTGCGTTTCATTGCGGGGATGTGCGTCTCTGCCAGGATTGTGTGTCTCTGCTGTCAGTAGGGGGTTCCGTTAATGGGAAAAAAAAACCTCCCCCCGCTAAATGATGCTCACGGCACAATTTCTGGAAATAATAATGATAAAAAAAGCAAGAGAGTTATTACTTTAAAAAAATCACTCAAAAAAAACCAAGGCATATGCATTATCACGCTGTGCAACTTAATAGAGCTATTGGTGCGTGAAGACATACGTCGAATGAAAAATAAACCTGGGCCTCTTGATAAATAAGATGCATTCAGCCTAATGGGCCCACTGCGTGTGGAGGTGTTTGCTAGCACAGTAACGTATTCACCATCACATCTCTAATGATGCTGATATACCGACCTGCAGTGACCTACAAGTGTTGCCAACATCCAGGAGCTGGTTATTTGCATTAATTGTATTGTTTACTATTTTCGATATGAAATATGTTCCCTCCTAAATAACGCCAATTTTAGTTAATGTCTCCCATCGGTGTCGTTTATATCCATGATTTATACGCACAGGGCACATGTAGCTGGGCAGTCTTGTTGCTATGTTTATATATGCGCAGGTATTAGATGGTTAATTCACCTGTCTGGAGAACGTATACATACCCACAACGAACAAAGACAAAGGGATCCATTTAGTCGTACAGACTGTCTGGGCAAGTGCTATTCGTGAAGATCCTATTAAGGCTGACATCCCATACCAGGAGCTGGCCTCGAGTGCGACACGCATCCCTGGCTGCCTCCTTTGTCTCCCTAGTGTGCGTGTCTACCACACACCATGCTCATTTTAAGTCAAATCAATCAGGGTGAGTCTTGGTCCTTCGATTAGCATGGTTGGCTACGTACGGGGCGAAAGAAGCTCAGCATCTGTACATACGTAATGACAGTAGAGTCTACATGCGGTGTGAGTGAACTAGTGGCCACGGGAGGTAACGACAGGGGAGTCAGCCTGCAGTGCGAATGCACTAGTGGTCACGGGAGGTAATAACAGGGGAGTCAGCCTAGAGTGCGAATGCACTAGTGGTCACGGGAGGCAATGGCAGGGGAGTCAGTTGTGAGTGCGAAGGGACTGGTGGCCACGGGAGGTAATGACAAGGGAGTCAGTTGTGTGTGCGAAGGGACTGGTGGCCACGGGAGGTAATGACAGGGGAGTCAGTTGTGAGTGCGAAGGGACTGGTGGCCACGGGAGGTAATGACAGGGGAGTCAGTTGTGAGTGCGAAGGGACTGGTGGCTACGGGAATGATCGAGAAGGGAGCGTGGTCAGGTGATGGAAGAGGACGGTGGAGTCTGCTGGTGGAACGAGCATCCAGAGTCAGCGAGAAGGTTCGGGAAGGGGGGCGTGGCATCGATCGGTATATAAGGGAAATGCGCGGGAGACTCGGGGTTGTTGTTGTAGTGCGGTCTCCACCTATGTCGAGTGAACGTGTCTTCAATGCAGTTATATCTCAAGAGAAGTGTGTCAAGTTGTCATTTCACATACATACAAGATATGAACTAACTGTTCATTGGCCACTGGTGGTGCAGTTCATCAAAGACTCCAGGGGTCATAGTGTCAACCACACGCACGTGGATACCGTGCACTCACCATCGAACCATTCACCCGCTTGCATTATGCGCTGGAGTCGCCGTCCAAATTTATGGCAGCAGCAACAAAAAAAATTAACACGGGACATGAACCGAATTGGAATTTTCAAAGCAATTATTGCCTCCCACTGCGAACAATTGACAGGAACCCTCCTGAAAGGTCATGACACTCACGATGAGACTTTCATGGATAAACCTGTGTAATACTTGATGAATTCTGAATAATTATTCCGACTACAAGCACACATTTGGCTGAAGTCGGAACACTGTTGTCATATTTAGGGTGGAGCACCCAGGTTTCGATCTCACTTCACTTGACAGAATTCAACGTGAATCAACTGGGGCGATTGATGATGCAGCACTCGCTGTTGATTCACTCCGGTTGCTCACTCATCGGCAGTCGGTCGCCTCCTTATCGCTCTTCTAATGCTATTGCCATGGTTACTGATGGACTGCGAGGGCAAGCGCCTATGGAGGCGCAAACATAAATATTTAACGAAAACTTTTCTCTCTCAAACCCCTCCCCCCCCCCCCCAACGAAATAATGTAGCACCGAGTGAAAAATATTGATTTAAAAGCCCTGTCGGCAAAGAAATGTTCTGCATTATGCATTCAACGAATTTATCTATTGATCAATTTACTTCACCGCAATCATTTTATTTGCTGGCACGCCGATTAATCGTCGTCATATTCACCCTGAATGCTGCTCCTCAGGCTTTGTGGACAGAGTAGGGCCCTCCCCATGGTGGCCGCCTTCTCTCGTTGCCCCCCTCCCCCCCCCCAGCGTCCACGTCGACAACTCAGAACTCCGGAGTGGCATAGCGGTGAGTGCCGAGGGGTATGGCACCAATAGAAGTAAGTTGTGCTGCCGAAATGGAGACAACTTGACTGGGCATGCCCAACTATTTACTCTCCAGGGTCACACGTGCGTTCGGCAATCAGTGATTATTCGTCTCGCTTATACCGTCTGTCTCGTACGCTCCGTCCCCTTTGTGCCGTGAGCATTAAAAAGTTAACATTTGCGGTTCAATTTGTGTATTCGCAAATGACTGTTGTGTACGCACGTGATCCACTGTGTGCATCTAGAGCAAGATAATCAATTTGCGGCAATTAATTGCGACACGCCTAAGTGACCCTGGAAGTCCTTGCTTGGTTCTGTCCGTTGCGTGATTTTTCTATTCTCACATTCCATCTTGCATTGCTTTATTTTAACCGGGTATGTCCAAAGGACCCCTGCCACAGGACCGTGGATGCACAGTCACCAGTGGCGATGAGACCACCCCACGCTCAACTGACCGGACGGACAGTTCGACCCGACACTTCGGCTATTTATCCCACAGCCGCAAGACGTAACAACGTTGGCGTTTTTTACGCGCAATTTGTGGATGGCCGCTCCTTCCCGTAACATTAAGGCACACCAGTGGCGGTGGCTTACGAGCTCACCCACGCCGCCTTGCTGATGAGAGCTAGTGCAGGTGAAGCCAGTCCAGTGGCCCCCTGCAGGTGGGGCACCTTGTGCGTATGATCTCTGAGAGACACAGCAACCCCGCTCCGAACCACTCCCCTACCAGAGAGCACGCTTGTTGGAAGCCGCACGGATGAGCGAGCGGTTCAATCACCCACGCATGGCGAGCCCTCATTTGAGGCTGACCAGATTAGGCGACAAAAAAATGCATTATGGTGCATTACACCGTAGCATAGTCACCGGTGACCGGGCTGACACCGTCAAAACCCGCTGCAGTCGGGGGACATCATTATATCTCAGAGCTGACACCGGTGGTGAGAACCCATAAAATCAGCGGTGCCGACTTTCGCTCCAAGGCAGGCGGTCGCCAGGCCCCACCCCCACCGAGCCCACATGGTGACCCGGCCACCGCTCGCGAATTTAGCGACGCTCGATTCTTAGATAAGGAGATTAAGAGGCGCGGGACTCACAGAGCTTGGCCTTTGAGTTGCACAGACCGAGGAAGCAGGGCCAACACCAGTGACTCCATCTCGCGCCCAAACTCGATACGTAATTTACTGCCCCGAAGGGCCACAACCTCGGAGCGCTAATGCCCAGGGGAAGACTGTCCTGTGCCATTAATCTGCGGGGAGTCGCGCGGGGTTGGCGGATCATGCAGCGGTGCGAGAAACTCCCAACTGCAAGACACCGAGGTGGTTTCCGTAAGGGATAGTCCGGCAGGAGG
The DNA here is from genome assembly GCF_048934315.1 of Petromyzon marinus. Classification (NCBI taxonomy): domain Eukaryota; kingdom Metazoa; phylum Chordata; class Hyperoartia; order Petromyzontiformes; family Petromyzontidae; genus Petromyzon; species Petromyzon marinus. The sequence goes on from NC_133715.1 coordinate 4,328,892, forward strand.
GTTGCCGACGCATCCGTGATAAGCCCGAGCGTCCGTCCCTCGAACTGCTTGGGAGGTTTCTCTGGCCACTCTGGTTGATATCCACACGGGTAAAATACTGATAAGGTAAGTGGTGAAAATGTTCTAAGCAGAACTCTCTTGAGAAAACATCTTTAGGCTGAGTGAACAGTTTTGGAAAAAATAAATAAAGAATGTACTTTACCTATCGTGTAATACAGACCCTTGTGTATGAATGTGTGTTTTGATTTAAAGCTTTCGTGACTGCAGTAATTCATATTCTTAGCTCTTTCGGTAAAGTCACGTTGAAGGGAAACAATAAAATCATAAAATATATATAAAACAATAAAAATTCTCACGACATTTCGACCATAACACAAACGGTTGTCATCAGGTGTGTCGGTTTGCATTGACACACCTGATGACGACCGTTTGTGTTATGGTCGAAACGTCGTGAGAATTTTTATTGTTATATATATTTTATTATTTTATTGTTTCCCTTCAACGTGACTTTACCGAAAGAGCTAAGAATATATATGAATGTGTGTTGAACTTCTTTCGCACCGTACGTAGCCAACCATGCTAATCGGAGGTGTGGGAATGGATGTCAAGTGCAAGTCCATGACGTGACTTGTCACTTCAATATTGTTTCAGGGTGATGTGCGTCTCTGCCGCCTGTTGGGGCCTGGACTGGTGGCGTGAATGCAGCACAATTAACAAAGAGTGCGGCCGTTTGTTTTTGCGACCCAGCGTGACACAGGCACTGGTACAAGGCCGGGTCGCGTGCATTCCGGAAGGCTCCGCGACCACTTGCGGATGTCAGCGATACGAGAACGGGAGGCCAGCGGCACTGGAGTGTGCGTCTGCTGGAGCGCCGCGTTGGGAGTAAAAAGAAAAACGGGTATATGAATTTACAAATTAACCAAAAAATTATCCAAAAGAATGTGTAAACATAGCAAATTGCACAACATCTGGTGCGTGAATCCAGTCATTAAGTCATCATTATGCTTGCTTAAGAACCGTATTTCAAACACTTTGGCCGACTTGAATAAAAATTAGTGCCATGCATCACGGCATTTTGAAAAGGAATCCCTCAAGGATTTTTAAATGACATTTTTTTAATTGCCTATTGACATGCGAGCACCGTATCAAGAATGAATTAGATTTTATTTTAATAATGCGAGGGTCATATTTATTTATTTTCTTACGCAAGAATGCATCACAGCTGGAGCATTATGGGTAAACAGAGCAGGCAAAAGGGACTAATTACGGGTGACAAAAATGGTATTTTGGGTAAAAATCGACTGACCTATCACGCGAGCTCATGCTGAGCCAATTGCCATACGTGAGCCCCTTGTAGGCTGGCTTCATCTTGTACGACGACCGCATGGGGAAAATTGGGTGGCTTTCGCATCAAAGCGTTTCTCAAGGTGGTGTAAAGGTGAAATCTCGACGTAAAAGTATTTTAAACATCGTTGTAGCAGGCGGCCTTAATGGGAGGACAGATGTCTGTATCAGGGACGCTGAGCCAGCACCTCTGCACGTCTGGGGGTTGATCCCCGGGGGGCCAGGTGTCTCGTGAGACAAGACTCTGATGTCAAGAGACAGAGTTAGCACTTTTTTTTAAGTGCGTGTGTGAGCGAGGCATATGGCTGAGTGCCTCTCAGTGAGCTAATGCCCGTTTCTGTGGTATGAAGCATATATATGAAATAAAATAGCCAGTTTGTCATACCAACCAGCATTTCAAATAAAGCAAATCCGTCAAACCATTGTTATCTTTACCCAGGAAACTCTCGTGGACAATGCATTGGACAACCGTACTTGGCATGTTTGGCCAGTTCCTTATTGAGTTGTCTGATAGATGTTTTGCGTGTGGGAAGAAACTGGGATGCTGAGGGAACGCTCACAGATACTGTATGGGAAAACCAAACGCAACAATCGCGCGTCGCGAATATCTTTATGTACAATTCCCCACCAGGAATATTTCACAGGTTAGTGCTTCTTGCGCTTAGTTGACACAGATCTAATCTCTGCATGATCCATCAACGCCCGCCTCCCAAGCCACCGAGTGACACCGCAAACACATGGCTGTATAATGCAGTTCGTTATAACAACCTAGAGGCTCGGTCCGGTCCTCTGAAAAGTGGTCCATGTCAAATAAGGTACAAATATTTATGAGTTAATCAACATGTCAGCAGACTGGTGCACAGGTCAGGACCGCAGAAATGATGAAACAACCCAAGTCGAATTTCATTCCCCGTCCCTCCCCCCCCCCCGACATGTATTTTTGGCATAATTGGAATTCCTTTGCGGTGCGAGTTGTTTTGTTGTTGTTTTGTTGTTTGGGCTAACGATTTGACGCGACAAAGTGATGACTCCACTGCCATTGTAATGCACCTGACCCAGCTCACTCAGCCGAGGTCACCGCTAACGAACGCAGCCCGGTAGACTCAGCGGCCCTCTGCCCGCGGCTCGCTCGAGTTCGCCCGTGGCCGTGCTCATGTATTTATTTATCACGAGGCGAGAGGGGCAGCCGGACTGACGGCGCGCGCAGCACAGGAACACATGCGCACGCATGCGCACGCGCATACACACACGCATACACACACGCATACACACACGCATACACACACACGCGCACGTGGGAACATGGGTGCAAGGATGTCGCGTGCCACCGGAGAATGCAGAACGCAGGGTCCCCCCCCCCCCCTGTGATGGTCTCTGGTCACGCTCACGGGCTGCCCTCACGCCCTTCGGCAGCGGCTTTCCCCCGTTCGCAGGCGCAAGGGCCACAATAAAAAGGCCCAACCTGTGGGGTGGCACTCATCTCCAATGCCATCTCCGAGCCTCGCCGTCGGACGAAGACGGGTCGCCGCGTCGCGCGCACTTTCGGATGCGCTTCTGCGGCCCTCTGGAATGCTCTTTGCTTCCGATATTAGGAAGCCATTAGGAGCAATGCACTTTTAAATCTGGATAGAAAACCAATTTGTTTTTTCAAGAACTGCTCTTTGTGTTTAGTTTAGTTTGTTGTCCTTCCCCCGCACCTCCAATTAGCATGGTTGGCTACGTACAGTGCGGATGAAGTTCAACATACGTACATACAGTGGGGGAAATTCTACATGCCCGTAGCTGGGCAAGTGTGTCCTAAGGACAGCCGCTGTTGAATTCCCACACGTGCAATCCCCTATGCGGCATTTCAATTCACAACATTTCCCTTGGCACATGCTCCGACCACAACAACCCCCATCCTGGTGGCCCAGCAAAGGGCGCAGAATGTTTCACTGCTGCACAATGAAGTGGGTTTCTGTCGAATGGCAAAGGGGGCGGGGGCGGGGGGGGTTATCTCAGTCGCCTTCACACTGGGAAAACACGACGGCCAGAGAAGGGCCACGGTAGCAGAGTGAGATGGGGGGGGGGGGGGTTAAGAAGGCAAAACATCGTTGTGGGATTCGTGATCAACGTTTGCACCGAGTGGACGTGTGCAGCGTGGGTGTTAACTACTTCACCTGGTATACAGGAGGTCGTGGGTTTCATTCCGACCCCGAGGGTTGCTGTATAAGTGGAGTTTGCACAGTCTCTCCGTGGCCGCGTGCATTTTTTTTCTCCGGGTCCTTCAGTTTTTTCACTCCGCATTTAGAAACGTGCGTTTAGAGTATTTGGTTGCTATGAATTTCCAAATAATAAGTCAATTGTGGCCAGGTTGTTTCTGAAAAGGAGTTACATAGCTCAGTGGGTCTTACCTGGCAAAATAAAGGTTATAATAATAGAGTTTTTCCCCTTTTTTCTGACAACAAAACTGAAATCTGTTTTACAAGGATTCATGTCTGCATTAACCACAATACCTGCAGTCAAAATGCAAACAAAAAACATACTATGATAATATATGGATTGTCCTTGAAACTGATTGGTACACACCAAGGGACGGCTTTCTTTTGAGCCTCGACCCAATTGGTGCTCGACCAGATGACGCCAAAAGGCGTACAGCTCAAAGACAATGCACTATCAAAGTAATGAGGGCTCGGGGTGAGCATCCTCATCATTAGACCTCCTTTGCCAGTACCAAAATATAATAACTCATCAGTTTATAGTTTTCGTGATGCCATGTTGCATGCCACCACATTTGCCAGCCACCGTGCCCTTGGAAATTCCCCCGCCACTCCAAGGTTCATCTGCTCATCTGGAATCTGCCTCTTCCAGAGGTGAATGCTCCTTCCGGGTAAGGCTGAAGGACACTTGTTGGTTATGAAGGACGAGCGTGGCTGTGAATTAAATCCACCCCGCTGGGGCCTTAGGGTGGTAAACCACGGCAAACCGCCACTGTGCAACGAAAACGATTGGACATGTGTGTGCGCATAAAGACACGCGACCACGTGGGTGCGTGTCAGGGATCGGGGTGGGGGGGGGGCTGGCATCTTTATACTCCAGCTAAAACCCTTGGGCCCTCTTCCCGCTACCCCCTCCACCTCCCCCATCCTCGATGTTTGCTGCCACCAAACGGTGAAACGAGGATCCCCGTTCTCCTTTCTCCTCCACACGACTCAACATTCGTTATTGTCTTACAGCCACCGGCGCGGGCTCTTCGCCAGCACCGCGACATTCGGGGCGCAAGGCGGTTGTCCCCTCGCCGACTTTTTTTCTAAAATATCTTTCACAGTCTCCTCGTTGCACCTCTGATTTGATCCCCTCCTTCCCGCCGCTCCAAGCTAAGCGCGGCCTATGCACTCAACCCCTTTGCAGGGTGGTAAACGGAGGGCTCTTACTCTCTCACCATCCCCTGCTCCCCAGCTACACAATTTCATCCCCTCTCATTCCGAGCAGACCCACGTCTGCTCTGTAGCACAAGGCCACCGCCCCAATCCTTGAGGCTCTAACTACTATGACTGAACTATACACATTTGTATTTGACCATGTAAGGCCCACCTAGCTATGTAGCTTTTTTTCACTAGCGACCTGGCTATCGCAAATGATAGCTCAACGAAGTGGCTCATCACGTGGGAATGTATAGCAGGTAAATACTCTAAACGTACGTTGATTCTGAACGTGGAGGGTAAAAACCGGAGGACCCGGAGAAAAATCTACGCAACCACGGGGGTAGAACATTCAAACTCGCATTATAGAGGTGCCAGACGTTGTTGGAAATGTTTTGGTCCATTTGCTTTTGTTACACAATGACGGTGCAGTTCAGCAAAGTGTCCTGGCTATTTCACACGGGAGATCCGTGGCGCTGCATGAGTACAGCAGCAGCATGGGCGTTGTTTGCAGTGGGGAGGGAGGGGGGGGCACAACTCCCGCCCACACCTTCAATTTTACACGCTTTCTATTAACTCACTCTGTTGTTGTATCCTCAAATCTTGTAACTCAATTTTAACCCACTTCCCAATGTGTTATAGACGGCAAACTTGGTATACTTATGTCATGTTGATGACAATACCATATTCTATCAAAAAATAAAACAAATTAAACGAACTTTTTACACGCTTTCTATTAACTCACTCTGTTGTTGTATCCTCAAATCTTGTAACTCAATTTTAACCCACTTCCCAATGTGGTATCGACGGCAAACTTGGTATACTTATGTCATACTGATGACAATACCATATTCTATCAAAAAAATAAAACAAATTAAACGATCTTTTTACACGCTTTCTATTAACTCACTCTGTTGTTGTATCCTCAAATCTTGTAACTCAATTTTAACCCACTTCCCAATGTGGTATCGACTGCAAACTTGGCATACTGATGACAATACTATATTCTATATATATAAAAAAAACATTTTTAAACATTCTTTTTTACATGTTATACTTTCATCTTCAGTAGTTTACAATAAATATAAATAAATGCATTTATTACATCCACTCGCGATTCTTTATGTGAGAGACAAAGCGAACCCCTGCCCTCCTCCACCCCCCCCCCCCCCCAAATATGAAAGCCAAACTTCACCCGTGAGCGGCAGCAGCAGCAACAGACACGACAGACGAAATGGCATGAATCCTGCACTTGAGAAGGGAGCGGGTGGGGAATCGCGCCGTTACAATGCACGTGACCCACCCACCGCTCGGAGGCAGCACGGCGAGCAGGTAGCTCGACAGGTCTCCGCGTGGGGGTGGCGAGCAATAATATCATCGCTTGTGTGGCGTTTTCTTCAGGAAGATGAGTTTCCCCCAAAACAAAAACTCAACATATGCCCCCCCCCACCACCACCTCTGGAGAAGTCTTGATAACCGCTGAAGCTTTATTGGGATGAGGGATTTTCTTTGTATTAATTTCTGCCAATTATTGAGTGGTGGAACAGTGGTTAGGCCATCGCATTACGAAACCGGCGACTTGGGTTTGATCTATCTGAGCGACCCCTCTCCCCCCATCCATCCCCCTTCACAATCCATCACCGACTAGCGCGGTGAAGTATGGTCAAACAAACCTCGTGACAGATGTGGCATGGGGAGGATATTGTCCAGCGGTGGCTTGACAAAGTCCGACCAAATTATTGTGAAAGTATTTTTTCTGATTTTTTGTCATTAACCGTCTATGTTTATTTATTATTATGCTTATTCTTTGGTTATCTCGGTAAAGTCACGTAGATAGAGAAATAATAATAAAGTGAATACAAATAATTAAAATTAAAAAAAACAAAAAACACTAATGTTGACTGTAGCCTGGTTCTTAATCGGAGTGTACTGGCAGTCTATAATGTAGACTGTAGCCTGGCTTTTAAGCTTGGTGAGCGTATTGGCAGTCTATAATGTAGACTGTAGCAATGTTATTAAACTAAGTGAGCGTACTGGCAGTCTATAATGTAGACTTATTCTTGGTTCTTTCGGTAATGAAAATAAAATAAAAATGTTTTAAGTCAAAAATGTTTATGCTTGTTTACCCAGAAAGAACTCCCTGAGACTCAAGACTCTTTTTCAAGAGGGTCCTGTCAAGTTTTCGCAGTTGGGGGCAATGTTGTTGCTGCTGCTGTGTGTGTAATCTCCAAATGAGTCATTTGCAGGTAATCTTGCAGCAACGGGATATTTTGGCCAATAGCAGTTACATTGTTCGGATTTGTACCTTAGCTATGGGAGGAAAACCCAGAATGAAAACCCAGCAGAAGACGGGGAGAGCATGCACACCACACAGAAAGTTTCCTGCCTTGGCATTCGAACCCCAGGCCCTTCTTGCTGTGAGGCACAGCAAGTGATCACCACAGCGCCACCCAAAACGCACCACTAATATCCCAGTGATGCCATCAGCCAGGGTATGGAGTGAATACGCAAGGAGTGCCGTGGTGGTATACAGGATTATAATTATAAAAAAAATTACGGTAATACCTCTCGATATTATGAAGTAGAAGCGTTCCTGAAGATACGTTCGTATATTGAAACTTCGCATGTTGAATAACTTACAACATTCGTACTATGAGGATGCGTTCCCAGCATTCATAACTTACGATTTCATAATATAAACACTTCATAACTTGCCATTCATATTGTAAACAAATATTATTTATTTAGAAAACAATATTATATTTTATACTGCACAGTATTAAAATAAAAAACTGACAATTTAAAGAAACAGTGTGCACTGTAAACTGTTCACACACACCAGCGTCATATTCGGTACATTGCCCACCAAACACCACAGCTCCGTACACGGCTTAATTTCAGTGCATTTATTTATTATCTTACTTTGAACATTAGCTTTCTGTGCAAAAAAAATGGTAGAAAAATCCAACGTTCGTGATACCGAAACTTCGTTCGTCGAATCGACGCATATCATATGACGGTGAGTTTTCCCTTCTAAGGCCACCACGGTGTTCTTTGATGGACGTGTTGAGTTTTTGGCCAATTCACAGGTGACTGGGAAGATTTTAATTCCAGCTCACCGCTCTGACGTGGACGATAGTCCCCCCCCCCTCCCCCGAGCCACGGGCACATGCGTGTTTACACACTCCGACATGCGGTGTGACCCGGCGCGAGAGGAGGACGGATCCCGTGGTGACGTGACGAAGGCCCTTCATCGTTTTCATCCGGGTCAATGTTCAAGTAAATTCCACATCAGCGCTGTGTGCGAATGTTATTTTTTTCCCTTTTCCCCTCCTCCCATCAAAAGTTCTGTCAACCGTCCTCCGCAAAAACCTACACAGGAAACGCGACTGCTCGTGAAACACAACGTAACCTTTCCTGCAACAAAGAACGCAACCTCAAGTGAAGCCACCGCATGAGAAAAAAAAACAATCAACCGCAGGGAAAAAATGCAGGGCAACGTGTCCCTCAGATTCCTGACAGGCCTGGGTGGCGAGATGTTAACTACCTCGTCTGGTATACAGGAGGTCGTGGAAGTTCGATCCCGACCCTGCTGCCTGCCTCTCTCTCCCCGTGGTTGCGTGGATTTTCTCCGGGATCCTCCGTTTTTCCCCTCCACATTTAGCATTTAGCTGCTTTAAATTTCGTTGAGCTATCATTTGTGGTAGCCAGGTCGCTTCTGAAAAAGAGCTTCTTGTCGCTCAGTGGGGCCTTCCCTGGTAAAATAAAAATTCGTTTATTTTCTTTGGCGACTGGGTTAACATTCATCAAACCGCTACACGAGATGGGATCTTGCCGTCGTGGAATGGTCAGCAAACTGCCCTTGCAACCCAGAGGCCATTGGTTCGATCTGCCTGCGTGTAAGTTGAAACAACGGTGCCAGTTGGCTAAATCCCCTTCCGTTCGTCCAACCAAAAATATAAATAGGCACAGTTTATCGATTAGCAGGTCGCGCGCGCGGTGGGGTGTCAAGTCTGGGTACCTGCGCCTCTTCCGAAACGCCTAGCCAGCGTGGAAGAGTCGGTGAAATACCCTTGAGAGCATCGGTAGCCAAACTGGCCTCTCCCGAGCCACGTGCGGCTCTTTAATCCGCCACGGGCGGCTCTATCGAAGGGGCAGGTGCAGATCACGCTATCACAGTAGCAAACAATAACGAATGCATCCCGTGGTGTGCCTGAAAGTGTATATATAAGTTGTGTCAATATACACACATATATACACGTGGCTCTTTGCAGAACTCATGGTGCACTTGTTGGCTCTTGGTCTCTTACAGGTTGGCTACCCCTGCTCTAGAGGGTACGTGGAAAAAAAAATGTACCCTAAAAGTTTAGTTTTCGTTTCAACTCGAATAGGAGGGAGGCCCACAGGAGACCTGTTGGCGTGCGGGGGGTGGGCGACCCTTCAAGTTGATTCACACACCGCCAAGTAGCCGTGAGCTGGGGCGATGCCAACGGGAGGTGAGGGGGGAGTGCAGGGCCCCCCACAGGAGCCGGTCACCCCAACTCACCCCGGCGTGACAGCCATGTTTGCAGTCTTGTCGGCCACTAGCGCAGAAAGTGCATTCTCAAGTCGAGCGACTTTGACATGTTCAGCCCCTGCCAACGATGACCGCGAAAGGCGAGGGGGGAAAAAAAATACCCACGAATGTGAAGAGCTGTGTGTTTCTTTTCTTTTCAAAATGTAATTTTGGTTTAACCCATCTCTGAAGGATAAGGCTATACATACATGATGTCAGAAGAGCACTAAGCCGGCACCCCTTGAATCCCACGATCAGATCTAGATAACTACGACTTAGCCGGTTTCTCAAATAAATCCCATTTCATTGCCTCTACCCCATTGACCAATGATCGTACTAAAGAAAGTGACGTAGCTTGGTTTCACAGCGATTCAAACTGGAATGGTTCGATATGATAATCACATCGGAGGACAAGCGTGGCAAACGGCTCTCGATGGGGAACGAACGAGCAGCCGCCCGTGCTGTGCGAGCGTTTATAGGAGGGGACGCTAATTCAGCTTCGGTGCTGTTGCCCCAAACTTTACGCGATTCGTGGATCGTCGCGGCCACGCAAGAACGTTTTCTTCATCACGTGGCAACGTGCCCGCCGGACAGAGAACAATTGCGAATGCAATAAAAGACAAGGATAAGGGATTGGAGTGCAGTTGTGGAATGAAATAACCCTCGAAATGCTTGAAAAGTGAAAACAAATATATAGAAAAAAACGGCTTTTATGGACGACAACTAATACAGATAACCCACGCATCAGCACAGGGCCCTCTGGAATGAATTACGGTTGGAGACAATTAAGCAGCAGAATGTTTTTTTTTTTTAAACCAGTCCGCTATCGGTGTAAGGACCCTCCCTCCTCTCCAGAGTCTCTCGCGGGCCAAGGTGGAGATCTGGGAGGGTCCCGGCGTCTGTGGCACTCGTGCGCGACACTGTTCAAGGGCGAACATCTTCCGACTGACGCTCTCGGTATCCCACTGCACCTTGCGCCGATTCATTCCCGTCGCCTGAAATACTCCTCCAGCTGTTACAGAATTAAAAAAATATATATATTTATACTGGAGGAATCCGATGAGCTAAGAAGCTCGTTTTATCACAGATGTCCAGTAGGGTGACGGATTAGAGAACGTCACCACAAACAATGCGAAAACACGATAGGAGTGCAAAGTATAGGGAAGCTAAATAAATAAACATCTGCTGTCCAGGATGTACCATTGCTGCGCTCCCCCATTAACCATACACCCCATTTCCCACCCTGTACGAGCCCCCCCCCCCCTCTCGCTCTGCCCTCTTCCCAATTACGTCTGTGACACTCTCTTGCCCGCACGCCAGTCCACGCACCCAAGTAGCTTCGTTCGATATTGGCGTGCAACTTCTAACGCGATCGGCATGTACCTCCGTTCAAAGGCGAGCGGGCTTCTATTCTCGCCGCGTGCCTCTTTCAGACACGGCAAACATATATTGCGATACGCGTGTGTGTGTGCGTGTGTGTTATATATACAAAGGGAGGACTCAGAGAAAGTCATCTCAAGGTCGACACATGCAGAGCCGCGAGCGTGCAGGCTCACGCTCGCACGCACGGCTCGCTCTCACGACTGAATTATAAGCCGTCTTTGGCGGATATGCCAAGCTTTTATTGCCTGGGTGTATTGGGGCTGTTAAACCTCTTGGGATGTTGCTACTGTGTATGTCTATCCAGATATAGCTTCCACAACACTCGGCAAGCAAACACTGGTCGGGCGTTGAGCAGAAATCCGCGGGAGTGATCAGCGACCTCCCGTTAAACCCAACGCGCATGGGTGGGACTGGAGAACGCTCACCCGGCTGGAACTTAATACCCTCTCTCTCTCTCTCTTCCACCCCTCCAAATTTCAGCGAAAGAGAAGAGTTAGCCGACAAAATGTGGGAGTTGAACAGGCAGTGTTGGGTGCATGATACAAGACTCTTTTGCTAATTTATAAACACTCACGCCCCATTTTCTTACTCAAGGGTTGTGAATGTGTTACTTTCTCTACAAAACCGATTTGCAGGATGGTATATGTACGTTGGTTTAACGCGTTATTTAAAAAAATCTATCTCCCTTTTACACGCTAAATTATAGTCGTACAATTGTAATGCAAGTCAAAACTGCTGAAGGCAAAATGAAAGCACATTTTTTTCTCCCCAAGAATCAATCATGTACATATGCAATTATACAGATCATATGTATGTAGACACTATTCACATATGCATACAATTTTCAATGGTAATACAGTCAATGACACGGTAATGCGTAATAACCTATGACAAGACGCATCTGCATCCACACGAACGTATATACACACACACACGAGCCCCCTATTCAGCCTCAACGAAAGTGTGTTTCCACACATGAGATTTACTATTGGTGCAAATTCCACATTCTTGCAGCAGGGATTGGTCTATCCACCGTTGGCATTTCCATTAACCCCTGGAGTGTGATGGTGTCCGATGACGGGCTTTGTTGACCTTTGCTATTCATCTGCCTGTCACGGTTTGCACCCCAAACATTTAACGCGATTGTGCAATCGCCCACGCGATGCCACGAGACTGCGCTTGCGAATGTAAACGTGACCATCCTATAAGACAAAACAACAGCTGCACACCGCTCACAATGCCGCACTGGGAGTGGGCGCTCCAGTGGTCAGGGCGGACACGTGGCGGTCGGATGAGCGGCGCTGCCCTGTGTGACCGGCACCTTGTGTGTCCGTCTGGCCACCTTTGACTCCCCAGTATCGACTCGTATTTAAATTTGCCATTGGCGTTGGGCGTCACGGCTTTGGGGTTTGAAGCCAGATCGTCGGCGTTGTGGCACGGCACGAAAAGCAATCCAACAACCACTCCCCATGCGCAACAGAGTGCGTTCCTGCGTGCACAATAGAGACATCACACGAGCAACGATACCCTCATACATACAAACAGATATCAATGTACATCCAGAGTATATAGGCAATGAATATGGTACCGCTGCATATGAAGGAATCTTTATACACGTATACCATATATGTAAAGTGTGATGTACGCACAGCCTCTGTGATATTGTTGATTTTTTTTCCCCTCTCTCCTGTAAACCGTGAAGCGATATCACTGCTTTCAATTCCTCGGGCCATTCATAGTGGCGACCGGCTCTCCGTTACATCATTTATTACAGGACCGACGGCTGCTATTGATGAATGACAGGAAGGAAAGCGATGTCGTTAAAATAGAAACACTCTCCGAAAACGTGAATATACGTTTTGTTCGTAATAAAATAAGAGGTCCCCGCAACTAAACTCGCACTTTCGTAGCAATAGAGCCTGTCGGGTCAAATGCAAAGAGCTGTGCATGTAGCCATCTGGGAGATCCCCCTTGGCACCCTGTGTCTTGTCCTGCAAGACACAGGGGTACGTAAGTATGTACGCTGAACTTAATTCACACCATATGTAGCCAACCGTGCTAATCGGAGGCACGCGAGGGGAAGGACAGCAAACTAAACACAAAGAGTCGTTCAAAAGAAATGAGTTCTCAATCTAGATGATGATTTAAGAGTGCATGGCTCTCAGTGGCTTCCCAATATCGGAAGGAAGAGCGTTCCAGACGGCCGCAGAAGCGCATCTCAGAGCGAAGCGCGAATGAGCAGTGAACCATCTTTGTTCGATGGCCAACCAACACCTTCCAGAGCAGCGTGCAAGAGGGAGCACGGGATACGTCACCCCCCCCAGCCCCCCCCCGAGTGCCTCACGATGGCCCTGTTGTTTCCCTGCTGGGCGAGCGCCACCGAGGCGACGCTGCGTTCACACAAAGCACCGGGTCCGGCCACCGCACGACCTACGCCGGATCGCCAAAGCGCGAGTCCGACGGTGTGGGCTCACAAACGTGAAAATTACAGTTTTCTGGTCTGCGACAGCGACGTGAGCCGCGGGCGGGAAGAAAGGACAAAGTCACAAATGAGGAGACACGGGAGACAAAACCCACGCGCTTTTTGTTGGGAAAGGAGAGGCCTATTGAAGTGACTTCTATTGAAGTGGCTCTATGCTGTTATCTTCCGAGGGCCCTTCTCCCCCCACCCCCCCCCCCCCCGGGGACGGGACTGCGACGTGCTGTGATGCCACTAACTGTAAAAGCACATGGGAGACCATAAGATTCAGCTCGTCACAATTATTTTTTTTTTACTTGGGATACGGTTGATGGGAACAGGAAACTGCAGGATATATTGAGAGGCAATGTTCAAAATATCGTGAAATTCTTAGGCAATATTTAAGCATTTATTATATTTCAAAACAACATCTTTAAATATGTTTTATCGGGTCAGAATTAGAGTCAGGATTTACGCCACAAAACTGACTTCATATAACTACTTGAGTTCCTCACGACTGGAAGCCCCGGAATTCGTAGATATGCTGGCTCTAACGGCCCTTACGAGCTCCCTAAAAAATATACCCTGCCACAGACCGCGTCGTTAAGCCGAAGCGGCAATCGCAACAATTTGCTTGAGAATATCAGCGGTACGTTTTATATGCGCGTGAAGGGAATTTCCCCAATTACTGCACGCAGGTCATAATGCTGTCTCTTACACACAGGGTGAACGGTTCGGGCCAGGGCCTCCTCGCGTACGCAGCTTGCGGGTGCTCTTCTGGACCCGTACTTGGCACGACTCACTGATGAGGCCCACAAGGGCCGAGTCCTGTCAAGTGTCCCCATACCCCGCAGCGCATATCTCGATCATCCATCAGCCACAGCGTTCAGCCGCATTCTGTCAGCGAGTTAACAGGATTTTTGCCATGTTAGTGAATAGCTCTGTTTATTTTTTCACGAACTAAGTTAGTTGTCCATGATAAGAGGTTACCCCACGTCAGGATGGGCTTCCTGCTCGCTCTTCAATTTTCAGGTGGTTGTAGGTTCGATCCCGACCCTAACACCTCTGGTATATTTGGAGTTTGCATGTTCTCCCTGTGGTCACGTGGATTTTCCCCCAGGTCCTCCGGTTTTTCCCTCCACATTTATAATCAACGTGCGTTCAGAGTATTGGGCTGTTCTAGATTTCCACGTGATAAGGCCACTTCGTAAAGCTATCATTTGCGGACATGTCGCTTCTGAAAAAAAGCTACTATATATCTCAGTGGGCCTTACCTGGACACATTTTTTTTAGTTTAGTGCTGGGCACTCATCCTAAGCAGGAGCCTCCTACGAATAGCTGGAAGAGTGTGAAAAAATGTTGTAATCATTGATCATAAACAGTCAAAGCCCAAGCCAAACGTGGCATCACTCATCTCCACAGAACTGCTGCTCGTTTTTAGCAACGTCGTGATGGGGCTGCGTTAGACCCCCCAACCCCCCCCCCCCCCCCAGCTGGGATTTGAACAAAAAAACTAAACTTTCCAGCGGCACGATCTCACGCAGCAGCAGCAGCAGCAACAACTGCTACTGCTGCTGCAGCGAGTGGGCCGACTACGTCGAGCTACGCGTACCGGCGTGGCTTCGTCTCGGGCGGGCGAGGGTCTGGGATTCGAACCCAGGCTCTCTCCGCAGTGCCGGCTCGGCGCGCCCACAACAGGCATCGGCCGTTGGGCCAACTCGACGGCCGTAGCTCCCAATGTATTTTTTCCTCCACTCTCAGCTAAATATATATTCTTTTTTTTTCTCTCCCATGAGTAAGTGTCTATGGGAGGCATAGTTTTGGGATTTGCTGCGATTACCGACTCCTTATGGTGGGCGAGGTGACTCGGGGGTAGCCCAGAGCTTGCCGTTGTGAACCCGGCCTGATACGGAGGCCGCAACGGAGCTCAGCCTGTGCAGCAAGGATTTATTAACCAACAGCCGGAGAGGGCAGCTGCCTCGGGGCAAAAGAAGCCGCTCGCGTTATTGGCTTCCGAGCTCTACGAGTTTACATTTTAATATCCGCTTGCGCCAGTGTTCGCTTCCCCAAACGCACACGAACACGCACGGATTATGCACGCGCTTCGAGTTGATATTATTAAGCATTAATGGGACTACTGGGAGAGTTAAAATTATTTTCTTTCTCGTTCTCGCTCCCAGATTTAAAATTCATCAAAGCGGCATTAATTTGTGAAAATTAATTGTGGCCAGGCCTGGATTAACCATTTAGAAACACTCCATTCTCTCCTCTCCATCACCGCGCCTCCCACCCGCTCACCCGCCAGCCCTCCCCCCCACCCCCCTTGAATGAAGAGCTAATTTCTAAATGAAGACATCAGCAGCGGCGTTCCAGCTTCCCGTGCGGGGCCTCTCCCATTGCATTGTGTCTGTGGCGGGTATCATCCTGGCGTGTGCTGCAGCGAGGGTGCCTCGTTCCTTTGCTCGTCAACCACGAGGGCCAGCTGCTTACCCGGTGCGAGGCCACTCACGAACGCGGACGAAGTGGCCATCAAATGCCCCCGTGCTGCGCAGACCCTGCACGCTTACCTTGTCTAGCCGTTAGACACCGAAGAGGTCATCATGGACACACTTTTCACCGAGGCCACCACAACTCATCAACACTTCCTCATGTCAGATCCTATAGCTTCCAAGGACCAACCCTTACCAGCTCATCACTGCCATCATGTGACCTTACGGTTTTTCCTCTGGTCACCGATCTCTCAGTGCTGCTCCATTGCCTGTCTCAGTAACCTAACCTCCCAACCTGTGCACGTGGTCTTCCTACGGGATCTTCCTCATCCCGATGGCATCCACTGCAATGCTTTACTGACACATTGTATTTCCTCCTCTCCTCCCGCTGCTGACACCAACCACAACATACCACGTACTGATTTAATGCCCGATCAGGAGGTCAAGGCCACGTCAAGACACACATTTTTAGCAGTGAATGACGTGACTCACGATCAGGAGTCAAACTTGGATATCGATGGATTCACAATGAAACATTCCCATCCCAGTCTCCCACTCTGATGCCGAGTACACGGGGGGGGGGAGTGGGGTGTGGGGGAAATAATATCTGGAGTTTTCGTGTCTCTCTCCTGGTGGTCAAGTGCATTTTTTCTCTGGGTCCTCCAATTTCTCTCTCCACATTAAGAAACATGTCTTACGAGCAGTGGTTCTTCTTAACCTGGGGTGCATGCACCCCTTGGGGGTGCGAGATGCCCTTTCTGGGGGTGCGAATAATGGCCAGATTTTTTTAGCAGGTAAATCATCGAAATGCATATTAAGCGTGGGCACAGAACTACTTTACTTCATGAAACCTATATATTTATTAACATCGTATTTTTTTATGATTGAGAACCGAAGGGGTGCGAGGCTCCAGCAAAGGTTAAGAACCACTGGTTCAGAGGATTTTGCTGCTCTGAATTTCCACGTGATGAGCCACTTCACTCAGCTATCATTTGTGATAGCCAGGTCGCTTCTAAAAAAGAGCCGTACATCTCAGTGGGCCTTGCCCGGTGGTGAAATCAAAAACAGCTGATAGTTTTTAGTTTTATAGAAGCGGGTAATCTGCTGAGGGGTGGCTGCAATTACACCCGTGCCTGTTGTAACGCGGAATTAGCGTTGCAGGAGACTAAACAGCGATGCTCAAATAACCCGAAGCCGGTTTTGCTAGCCGCCACGCCCGCCTACAATCAGACGTCCTAGGAGGAGCGGTTGGTGGATGACACAAACAAATAAACCGGTGTAATCCAATCTACATACTTAGATCTGACATGTTTAGTTACACTGTGAGTGCAACGCAAATGCAATTATTGTTTATTGATTGTTGCTATAGGTGGAGCCAACATGTGATTTAGATGCCCCAACTTCAGGGCAATGAGATGGTACTCATAGTGGGAGGAAGCACGGCAAGTAGATTTGAGTGTTCTCCACTCGGATAAGTGAGTTTTCTCCAGCGCTCCTGATTTCTTCCCAAGCGATGATATAAACAAGGCTATAATTGACCAAAACACTCCGACAAAAGTATACACAGTTGAGGCTTCCCTGGGGAAACGAATAATTAAAGATCCACAATAATTTGCATATATTGAATACAAAAACGTGAGGTAAAACCACATGGCAATTCTCCCTCCAAATCCGTTCATTGCCATCCGTGCAACTCGGCCGGTCATCGTGGCTGCCACCTCGGAGGAACAAGAAAATCCACGGCAAGAAGGGGAATATCTCACAGTACTGGAGTACGACAGAACTACACGTGAGTGCATTGCCCTTGAGTGGCACATCGTCATCACTATTATTATCATTACACAGCCAACGAAAAACCGCGACTCTAATTCCCCGGGAAGACGAATGAACTTCAGAGGAGAATGATCCCTGGAAAAAACCGGGACAAGTGGGCAACCCCCACCCCCCCCCCCATGAGGGCTCGCCCGGGCGTTCCATCACACCGTGCCTGACGAGGCCGCACAACCCCTGCTGCACTCTCCCCCCCCCCTGACGATCGGGCGCTCGAGAGCTGCGGGTAATTAAACGTTAAACGAGACGACTCCGCTTGCCGAGAGATAACTAGGCGCCAGCTACTCGGAACATATTTGTATTTGATTTTGCGCACGGGCACTTATTTGCACTGGGGGGGGGCTTTTTTACGTTAATAATTTCTTTGGGCCATAGCTTTCTTTTGAAAAAAGAAAAAATTCACAATCCGAGGTGAAAAGTCCACCGCGGTGAAAAGTGCACCACTCTTTAGTTTCCAGCGGAGACGACGCTCCTTCGTCCGTCTGGTCGCCCGTCAGGCCATGGATGCGAGGCCATTGTGGTCGGCGCTCCCGAAGTCAAATTTTGCCATCGCCGAAAACCTTCGCAGACCCCGCAAACGTTGCACACGGTCTGTGCGCCAGAGCTAAACAAAACTCCAGCCCGTACCAACTCATTTTCACGGTGAATAAGCGCGACTCGTTCGATCAGTGGTTCTCAACAAGGGGGTACACGTGGCAATTCCCCGGGGGGTACGTGGCGGGGATTTCTCAATGTGTGAAATTATACCGTACATGAGAGTCGTTGGTGAACAATCAGGTATGAATATGCCAAAATAAAATAACTACGATAAAAAGTTGTATCCGCGTGGTAAACAAGAACGATGTAAAATACCTTTCTAAACTCACCGATCGTGAACAATGTGGTTACCAAAAGTAACCAGCGAGCACGAGTAAATTACGTGACGCATGCAGAGCGTCCGTTGAACTTATTTGTATTCGTTTCGATTTAAAGCTTTCGTGACTGCAAGGATTCATCTCCTTTGGTTCTTTCGGTAAAGTCACGTAGAATGAGAATAAAGTAATAAATTAATAAAATAAAATAACACAATAACATTCTCACGACGTTTCGGCCACAACACAAGTGGCGTTCTTCAGGTGAAAGGAACAGACCTGTCGGGACGACAGAGCTTCAATGTTATTTGTATTCGCTTGCAGTTAACTAACCAAGTTAGGATACCTCACAAATTGGACAATTGGTTAAAATATTGATGTTCATTATTCATAGATTTATTTCTCAGAACCATGCTGGGTCAGGCGAGGTGGGTTACTACTCGGTTGAAACTAAATTCAACAAGTGGGATACAAGATAAGTTGAGAACCACTGCATTCGATGATAATGCACTTATTTCAAATGATTATCACTTCTTTCAAGGTCATTGACCACATAAGGAATTTGGAACAACTGAAGTGACATCTGGCAATATCTGGTCTGGGCCCTTCATGGACTAACGTTTGCCAACGCTTGGTCTCAGCATGACCAGCATCTCGCTCGAGGTCTTTTGCTCGGTCTCCAACCCCGGTCGCTCCGATGCTTGGCTCGGCAACCTGGCCCTCCCCCATCCATCACAACATCCTCCTCTTTCTAGATAACACCATCACTGCTCTCCTGCCATGGTCTATTCTGAACTTTCACGTTGATTACCCTATCCCACCCTGAAAATCCACGCATCCTCAGAAAACATCGATATTTCAAAAGCCCGCATCTTCTTTTCCCAATCACGCTGTTAAGGTCCAGTTCTTTGGCCCGTGCAGTAAGGTATATATACAGTATATATATCTCACTCCTTGCCTCAAACATCCATCTCTTAAACAGTACAGTTCATATTCTAAAAACACGAAGGCACTAGGACACAAGAGCCAATCCGCCTCTGTGACGAGAAGAATAAATTCACGCAGAAATGACCGTGATGGGAATCCAACTCTGTCGTCTCCGGCTCAGTGGTGTGGCAATAAATGAGAATCACCGAACGGAGCTCCGGCAGTGCTGAGCTGTGACAAGATAATTAAAGGTTCAAACAATGTGGCCACGGGGCAAACACTTTGTTAGCACGGCCGCAGATGGATGTAAGCGGCAGGCACACGCAGAACAGCACGGCGGCGTCTGTTTAACGGGCGGCCAGACTTGCCACTGTGATCACTTCAGTCGCACTCGCGCGACTCAAACTCAACCCTACAGGATTCGCGAGGCTTCGGGCCGTGTTTTTTTTTTCGCGCATGTAACTTTTCGTTGTACAATGCCGGGATGAATTCCAAAGCCGGAGAGAAGCGCGGAGGTTAAGAAAAAGGAAGGGGGGAAAAAAACCAACAACATTAAACTGCAAAATCAATTATAATATAAACAAATAAAATACCATGCAGCGTGAAACATTCATCAGCTCAACAGGATTAGCATCATTCGGTTTTTTTCCAGCGGCATTACATGCGGGAGCTTTGGGGAATGTAACCAGTGGTGTACGCACTAACATCCATTCCCTACACATGTTAGAGCAGTGCCGTGTATGTTAATAGACCGGTAACATTCGTTACGTATGCCAGACGACAGCGTATTTATTGGCAAGAGAAATCACAAGTGAAAGCCAGCGAGAGAAACCCCCCACCGAAGCAGGAGCTCTAAGTCGACAGAGACCCCCATGGAACCTCAAGAGATCCCACTGAACCCACCGAGAGAGAAACCGCCTAGAGAGAGACATGACTGAACCCGCAATAAAGAGCGAGGCCCTATTGGACTCGGAAAGAGGGGGACACCTGACGACTTCACACAAAGAGAGACGAGCGAGACCGTACTGAACCCAGGGAGACGTGCCGCTTGCCCACCACGCGCACACGCACAGCACGAGAGCGTGCTGTGCGTGTGTGCTGTCCCCCCCCACCCCTGCTCCTCCACACACCGCCCTGCCTGCTGCCGTGCGGCAGCGGCGCCGTCCACGGGCAGCCTGAGAGCGCCAGCGCTCATCGCCGAGCTCATTCGGCTGTACGGCCCCAAGTTACAAACGTCACATGATTGACTTTGAAAACCGATATCGCAATACGACCTATCTTTACAGCACATCGCGCCCTCCCAGATTCACTTCTGCGGCCGTCTGGAACGCTTTTCCTTCCGATATTAGGAAGCCACTGTGGAGCCATGTACTTTTAAATTGTGGAGATTGAAAACGAATTTCTTTATAACTGCTTTTTGTGTTGAGTTTGTTGACCTTCCCCCCCCACCGCACACACCTAGGATTAGCGTGGTTGGCTACGTATGGTGCGAAAGAATGTCACCATGCATACGTACAGAACTAATGCAGTTCATCTTTGCAATCACGAGTGTGGGGATTTTCATTGCGGGGAAAAAAAGAGGGAATCCCTGGAGACGTGGGCTCATTTCCCCCTCCAGGTGGGATTGGAACTCGAAATCTTCCAATTTGTAAGACACGTGTGTTCCCTACAAACAGCACCACCAAGCCAAATATTCTACAAAGAGCCAGTCAATCATACTTGTGTAATGACCGAAAATGACCCCAAGCGAATGTACAGCTTAACGGCTATTCAAAGATAAAGCAAGGTCTCCGATTGGCGGATAGAGGCCTCTCCACAGGGATTGGTCGCGATGGATAGCTTTTGAAGCTATTGGAGAAAAGGGTTTGAACGAGAATAGGCGGGAAACAGAGCGGAACCCAGAGGCGACGGTTGGGATCCGTTAAGACGGGAAGGACAGGGATTGGCTGAGGGAAATAGAGTGAGGGAACATTCGAGAAAGGGGACTGGAATTATATAAAAGGGCAGACCACAAGGGGAGGGGGGGGGGGACGTTAGAGGGAAGGTTGAGTTTCAAGTCCAAGCACGAAAACCGGACCTGGATTGTTCTGTGTTAATAAAGTGGCTGCTCATACTTCGTCGTCCAAGCCATTGCTTCTGCAGACATCTTCATGCCTCAGCTCACTGCCACAGAAATGGTTCCATCATCGTGTGATCCACCAACCCAGTCTTCAGGATGCTGGACCTACAGACGTGCATCATGGTCACCGCATGGCTGACCCAATGCCTCGAGCAGGATTTGTTTTTAACCACAGTTGCTGAGCAAAGCAGCCAGTAGCAAACGGCAAAAAAAAATGTCGTAGATAAGAGATAACGAATGTGTTGAATTAAGGAGTCAGCCTCATTAACCTCCTTCTGTTCCTACTCTTAAAGCTCCACCTCTTTGCTATTGCCCATTCTCTTCCCTCCCCTCGCCCCTCCACTCATTACCGTCCCTCCCCCACCCTTTGGTGATCCCCAAGAGCGCCTTGAGTGAAGGCGCTCTAAAAATATAAATTAGATTAGAATATATCACACGCGCTTGGGAAAAGAGAGGATGAGAGGAGGGAATTCCAAAAGTGAAGCTGCGCGGGGAAAGAGGGAGCAGAAAGAGAAGCCACGTGACCTGCAGTGTTGCGAGCGGTTGACCGAGTACGTGAGTGGGTGAGTGAATGCGTGAAGCAAGTGAATCAATCGGTCGGTGAGTGAGTGTGTTGTTGTGGCGTTGTTGTGGCGTTGTGGTGGCAGTACGCAGTGTAGTGGATGAGAGACGGAACAGCGACTGGTCTGGTATAGGACGGGTCAACAACACGGGCGGAGGGATCAATGAGCGAAGTTCACGGAAACAGCAACCATGGTAGCATTTATAGGATGAGCAACGAGGGGGGAAACGATGGACTGCCGGCGAGCGAGTGACTGGAGTGAATCGGTGAGCGCGCTGGATTATGATGTTCTGCAACAAGAGACTCGCAGACTCGCGGGTGTCTGGTGATGTCTCTTCATCTGCCGGCTTGGGGAGTCGCGGCGTTCGACTGACAACGCTGCTTTACGTGAGCGGCGATTACACGCCACGGGTCTCTGGCACCGGGGGCTAAGAGCTGAGCGACGTGCATCATCAAAGCGAAAGATGGAAAGAGAGCAGGCGAGTTAATTAAATAATATGTATACTCATTTCAGGCCGTTTAATCCGGAGTGCGTGGCAGCTAATTTAATGCTCAAATTGAAAGTAAGATAGATGTGTGCATTCACTTTGCTGTTAATTGCTCAAGGGGAGAAAACGAGATGGAGGGAGAAGGGAGGGAGAGAGGAGGAGAGCGATGTACTGCAAGTGTGTTCGCCAATTAGTTGAACACTTTCAATAGCAGCCCCTTTTTTTTCCCCACGTGCATTTCTTTCAGTTATATTGCATTAACTGCTTTGTCCGTTCTTAAATACTTTTTTGGACAATTAAAGAGGGACACTTCCCAGCCAAATGAGTTGCCTTTACGATTCAAGATGTGCACACTCTGCTGCAGCACGGTGAGGTTAGCGTTTTTATTCCACGGTTTTCAATCTCCGCGGGACGCGAAATGCCGAGGGTCGTTTAGGATCGTCACGCCGTACCGCTTCGCCGCGGCTCGTGGATTCAAGACCAAGCACGTCGCTTCTTTCCAGAGCGCGGACGGCTACCATCAATGTATTCACACTCGTGAGCCTATTCTGTCAGCGTGATGTTTCTTGCATCCGATTCTCAAAACGGGAGTCGACTGCACTCCCGAGGATACGCCCTGCATTACGAGCGGACACGATTCACGGCCCTGTGTTAGGCCACCGCTGGATCAGACTGGGAATATTTATTTGGCCTGGAGGAATCCGATGAGTGACAAAGCTCCTTCTCACAGGTGTCCGGTATGAGCGGATAAAAGCGTGCCCACACCGGGTCGGTCGACGGGATTGTTTGACCGTACTTCACGGCACCTCCGATTGCCACCGTTGGCTACGTACGTCGCGAAAGATTTTCCAAAGACATACATACCACGCTCACACAGTGGGACTTGGTGAAGGGAGTAGCCTCGGGACCAGTTGCCGATAATGCTCGGCACGGCTGAGAACCGAACTCCGATCGCTGGGTTGACAGCGTGGCGTGCTAACCACTGCGCCGCCGCTCAACTGTTGGGGCATTACAGACACGGTTGTCTTAACAGCGGCTTGATACCGGTGGGTATTGAGGCGAGATTAGCATGGAACTGGTATCGCCTAAGATGCATTGTCCAGTTATTGCCAGGCAGTAAGTTATTCATTCCCCAGTGTATAAAATACCTGGCCATTGCCTACAGTGATGGTACATCGGACAGGATATATCGAGACACTGTTATCTGAACAAAGGCAACATCAAAGAGGTTTCTATGCTTGCCGCGTAGTCAGCTGTGGAATTATTCAAATGTGTACCATGTTTCTGCGAAGGTAATTGTGGGTTAGAATTTGCCTTACAAAATAAAATATAATTCAAAGTTGTGGTCCATTGTTTAATCAGATGAGCAGCCAGTGAGAATCACTCGTAACAATAGTTTTGTTTGGGGTAAAAAACTAAAATATTGTTACGCAATTTAATCCTTTTATTATTTACAATCTAGGAGAATAACAGCAGCACAACACTCCTTGCTCTTGTGAACGATGTAAGAGGGTCTTCAATGCACGCTTCACTTCAGTTTCACAGTCGACGATGCAATCACGTCGAGTTCTGTGCACACATGACCAAGAATCCAACCGTGACGTCCACGTGAACTGGCTTTGGTAGCGATCGCGCTGATTGATGGAGAGACTATCGCATTGCCGACTGCAAAATGCAATTTTCATCCGACGGTCGTGTTTGTAGAGGTGCGGCTGACTTGATTAAACCACTCAGCACGAGACGAACCGTGGGGTTTCCGCAGGGACTGTGACTCTGACGCCGATGTTGGGAGCAGTGAGCTGAGCAACGGTGAGATTCCAGATTCGATTCCAGATTCGAATCCGGGTTCCATTCATCAAGTAATTAAACCGCTCTTCGGACAGAAAATAGAAGCATCACCTGCATTGTTTAAGAGAGCGAGAGGACACCCCGAGTACAGAGAGAACACCCCGAGTTGCTCACTGAGCTACGTAGCTCTTTTTCAGAAGTGACCTGGCTACCACAAATGACAGCTCAACAAAGTGGCTTATCGCGTGGAAAACTCTAAACGCATGTTTCAACATATGGAGGGAAACACCAGAGCACCTGGAGAAAAATCCACGCGACCATGGGGAGAACGTGCAAACTCCGAATATACAGCAGGCGTCAGAGTCGGGATCGAACCCACGACCTCATGTGTACCAGGCAAGGTAGTTAACATCTCGCCACCATGGCGCCCACAGACAACGATACACAGACATCGATGTCCAGTTTAGCCTCATGGCCTACAGGAGCACGTGCTCTTGGCGAGCACCTACATAGGTCAGCGCCACATCATGACCACCTTTGTCATCCAAGCTCTGCCATAAGACTATAGCCAAGTTGACCAAGGTGAGACCTAGGTCTGGTTCAGTTACCACTGATGTTATCTATGAGCAGGAATCAAAGCCAGTTTGATAGAGCAGTGTGAGAACGACACCGCCACCACTCCCCGCTTACCACAAACACAACAAACGCACACCAACGCGATCACCAAAACAAGCGAGCAATTCAAAAGCGGACGGATTGAGAAGCTCCGTGACAGATTCTTCAAACATATCCCCCCTTGAAAAAGTGAGCTCTCAGGAACTCCCCGAAAGCTCGGCAAATATCCACGCATCCCTCCCCCGCACAGGAACTCACGGGGGGCAGTGGCAATGGAGAGCCTGGGCCTTGACAGCCCACAGCACCTGAATAGTTTAACAGCAGCCGGTATCCCATGCAGCCGAGGTAGTGGAATTCTTTAGAGCACGTCTTCATTTCACCTGTCACCCAAACACTATAAATTATTAGGATGAATGTGATTAAGCGTTCATTCGAATCCAAGTGTCAAAGTTCTGAGGCGAACTATAAATATCTGGCAGTTCATCAGCGTTGGTTCAAGCAAGGACCGACTTTTCTTTTGAGACACACTGCGTGTGTCGAAATGGGTCCAGCGTTTGCTTGTGGTGAAACAATGCCGCTGAAATGATGCTCTTCCAGAAATTCTTGTAGTTGATGGTGTAGAAAAAAACGTTTCTTTTTTTTACGTGGAGGGACAGATTTATGGACGTATTGGTGGTTAAACCAGTGCAGTATAGCACACCGGCCTTCATAAAATAGTCTATAATCACAATTTTAACCGACTTTCATCTTCCGACTGCTTCGACATGACGAGAACTGATTTTGACGCACCACCACCTCGCAACAGTTTCTCACCGGGTTTGCGTATGGTGGGAAAAGTAAATAATTATTGCGAAAAATGTGCTATTTTTAAACCGCTAACCACAGGTATACCGCCAATATGTTCATATAAAGGAACGATATATTACGTTGAATAACGGGTGAACAGTCAGGCTTGCCAGCTATCGATGACCACAAATACACTCCTTAAGAGTGTGACTTCACAAGGCACCCGGGAACTGACACCAGGCATCCGTCTTGCTGTAAGGCCACCCGGCCAAAAAAATGGGAGAGCAATGGGAGAGTCCCTATGACCTAGGGTGCATTTGTCGTAAGCATAAGGGGGCCGAGATGGCATGGATTCGAATCCGGATAGCCACCATGTGACAGCGCATTGCCATGTGACAATGCGCTGGTACCGTGCAGTCGAGCTCAATGGGGCCAACGCAATCACGATCCTCACACAAAAGGGTGCACGATCATGAATGAAGCATTGGAAATTGATTAAAGCCGGGCGCAGCGCTGAGGATTGCAATGTAAAATCACGAGCAGAGGATCGAAGTGCACAGTACGGCTCGGCTGATAGCTAGTATAGCTCGAACTACAAACACAGACACACATGTACACTAATCTAAAATAATCTAAACAAGAATCACGCTTCCCATCTCTAGGTAACTACAATTCTTCGCGTCTCTCTCGGAAAAGGGGAGTTACATTTGTCTTAACCTATTAACATATTTCACTCGGATAATCTATCGAGACGGATCGTCACACTTGGCAAGGGAGTCCGGCGTGTCAGGGGAATCAGTTGTTACGAGCACAGAAAACCCGGACTGATACGCACTCTGTTTGCCACTAATATTATCCATAAGAAGTTTTTGGGTTAAATCGCGTACGTATAAATGCGTCGTTAAACCCGCCATCACCCGACACAGCCAATTAGTAAGGTCTGTCACACCTGATTGGCTCACAAGTAACAACATCACATTTATCCCCTCGATTTAAGACCGAAACAGGAGGAGGATTTCTCCACAATTCTGGCTGTCGCCTGATGATGCTGGTTGTAATTACCGGTAAAAGTTGTACTCGCAAATGTTGCAGTGGGTTTACCCTTCCTTACAACGGTGTGCTGAACTAGTAACGAATTGGAATGTATTGTTCACGTGACAAACCTCACTAATTGGCTGTGTCGGATGGTGGCGGTGTTTAACGACACATTCATATATTTACTCGATTTAACCCAAAAACATCTATTATGGATACGTGCTCTACCGAGCTGAATCCCCTCCTACCCCAGGGAGTTTAAACCGGTTTAATGGCGAAATAACGGGACTCGTTGGTGGTGCCGCGTGGTCGAGCGGGCTGAGAGTCATGAGCCTGAGATGACATCTCCATCGCGGGGCTCGTGAGTTGCACCGCGAGGAGATTTAGCGTACATACTGGATGTGTATAGCCATTTACACTTATTTATTTAATGCTAAGGTTAAGTCACCCCTTTTAAAAAATGTAATACAGCCGGGGCAAATAAAGCACCATAAATACTGCATAGATATGGAGCACCTATTTATAAAATATGATGTTGCGCATAAGCAACTGAAAAATTGATTCGTTTTAAAATGTATCTGTATGCTAAGTAAATACTATTTATAGACAAAGACAAAGATCCCCCATTTCCCGTGAAGCCTTAACATACTTTTTGGGAAAATGTTGTGAGCGAGCACCTATTAAGGTCGGGATGGATGGCCAACACCACGCCCGGCCACCTTTGTCTCCCCGGTAGTAATGTTTACACACCACGCCAGGTGGCTGAGCCAACCTAAGGGAGGCCCAGGACCGATTCAGATAAGCGACACTGCTGTTGGTGGCTGTGAGCAGGAATCGAACTCGGGTTGCCGAGTTCCTACCGCAGTGCGCGGTGCGTTACGAACACACAGGGACGTTACGAAGCCCAGGCTTGTTTAACGTCCCCATTGGTGGTAAAGGTATGTTCATAAATACATGAATCGTTGGGGTATGTATGTATAAGTATTTGGATGTAAGCGCAGCAGGGTGGTTGCAGTGGTAACACTTGCACCCTCCGGTGTAACCACTGCGTCTTGTTTTTGTGGAGTCTGTACGTTCTTTCCCCTGTTCTGCATCGGATTCCTCCAGTTTCTCTGGTTACTCCCATAGTTAAAGTACACACGAAGTAAAGTGGTGTTGGCCAAACATCCCACTGCCGAAAGATTGCCTGCAGATTGCTCAGTTGGGATTAGGCACAGCAGTACCATCGCCGCTTAACTGTGAAAACTTGACAGAACCCTCCTGAAAAAGAGTCGAGACTCAGCGAGCCTTTCCTGGACGAACAAACGTAATAATGCAGTTGTTTGCTAGTGCAGGCTGGCATCGTAATGCATGTGAGCCTCACCCAACTTAGCGTCACTCACTTGTAACCTGATGTCGTTTGAGTTCGAGACAAAAGTGCTGACTGGCCCCAGTGCCAGATTATCCGATTAGCAAAAGTAGCATATGCTATAGGACCCGCACTTTTAAGGGCCCCGCGCTAAATGCTTTCAAACCATAAACTGCGGCTCGTGATTCTGCACTTGCTCTATTACTATAATGCCGTCAACTTTTATGAACGACTGGTTGTTTAAGGTTAGCGAATTGTCGTATTATCTGGCTGTATAGCAAATGAAAAAATACAATCACTTTCATATGAACACACAGAAGTGTGTAAACAAAAAAAACAACCACTCATCTTTGCGCATTATGCAAAAACCATTAACAGTTCCTATAGAACTGCATTGTGGTCCTCTTGCCAAAGGTCACCATGAAATTAACTGGACAAAATGCAACCGACTGACAGCCATCAGTGAGCCAGAGACAACCGTAGAACAGCTTCATCCTCATTCGGACTCATCAGAGTTAGGATCCAACTGCAAGGCACCTAATGATTAATGCACCTCTCATGAGTACACGATTTGTCCCAATTCCATTCAAGAGTCAATTATTTATTGCTGTCCTGGTGAATTGAAAATCTCTAGTTGATGTCAGGTTGTAATCACATTATAACATATGAATAAAAAATAATTGATTCTCACATCTACTATACAGCCACGCCTACTCCTATTGCTGTGCTACAATTGCTTTAATAGGTTCGCACTATCAGCAGTTGCCAACAGCCAAAAGGGGATCTTGTGCTTTGCCATTATATTCTGTATGTGGGTGTGCAATTATAACCTACATTTACTGATGTACTACCCATGGCAGATGCAGATACTTGATGTACAAATACAAATTTTAAACCTCTTTGGTGTGCGACTGTGGTCATCCAGATCAGACCGTACAACGTATACCGACACAATGCCCGATCCACAAATACGAAGAAGACATCACAGCGATGATACACTCTGCTGCTCCTGACGCGGTTATCTGGCTTGACCACCTGAATGTGAAATTGTAGCTGTTGCTCTGCATCTACATCAGCCATATGAAAGTAAAGAGACTGATGTCTTTTGTTTAACCGTAATTAATGTTGTGTCTTTTGCTTAATCAACTCGGTTTCACGTCGATATGTAAGGGCAAGTTGCAATTTAATTGCGGGTCATTTTTCACGTTAAAATTGCGGTCGGGAGTTGTGACTCGGGGCTCTCCATCCTCCTGTGATCAACAAAAGCGAGGACTGTCCCACTTTGTGGGAAATCAACGGGGGACATAACAAGGCCCCCACCACGCCCGCTCCCTCTGCCATGGGAATGGGACATTCCTATTACCATAGGCCCGAGGCCTCCCCACAGGCAGGAGCACCAAGACAGTGACCGGGCCTCATCAAATTTGGTTTCATGTCGGCGATGACAGCTTTTAAAAATCGATATCACTCGCAATAAGTTCAACTTGCAATGCGCCACGTGGCGTTCGCTCGCTCGCTCTCGAAGGGAGCGAACAACCCAGTGGAGCGAGGAGAAATTACTGATGAGCGTGGGAGGTGGCGGCCACGCGGTGACCGGACCAACCAAATCCCCCCTCGGAGCCCTTCCTAAGTTCTGCGGTCCTCTACAAATGAAGGCGTTATCGACCAATCAATGAGTTTTGATTTAAAGCTTTCGTGACTGCAGTAATTCATATTCTTAGCTCTTTCAGTAAAGTCACGTTGAAGGGAAACAATAAAGAGCTAAGAATATAACAATCAATGAGTGTTTTACCGCTTTCCGGTGTGTGTGTGTGCCTGCTTCGGCGGAGACTGCTGGGGGCAAGTGGTGTTAGCGAGCACCTATGAAGTCTGGCATGGCACACGAGTCGTTGGTGTGGCCAGCACCACGAGTGGTGATGTTAACACACTCATCTGAGGCTGAGTCGACCTCGGGGAGGCCCAGGACCGGTTCGGATAATTGGTGTCAACCGTCAGCGGGAATCGAACTCGGGTCGCCGGGTTCGTAGCGCAGCCCTGCTAAACCACCGCACTAACCGCTCACCACTGATAATCTTTTTCCTTGTGTGGCAGATAAATCAGCTGGCGGTCGTTGTGGTAATTCACTGTGTAACAAAGTACAGAAAATGGCTATTATTCTCCACAAAGTTTGCTTTTGTGACCAGGACAGCGATATTTTGAAATGTACCTATTTTCAGTGAGAAAACGTATTCATTCGTGTCATTCCTTCACATAAAGTCCTGGTCACAAAAGAAAAATATGTGGGGAATGATAGCCATTTTCTATACTTTTGAGACATAGGCAATTAGGAAAGAACACTCACTACCCAGGAGCAAAAATCGTGTTACAGAGTGAATTATCAGACGCCGAGGCTCCTGGCGGAGTGGCAAGTGTGCGCCGACCGCGAGGTCACCGGGGTCGACCAACTGAGGACGCGGCACGGGAGTGGAGCGGAGGTGAGGATGGTGGTGCGCTCGTCATCGCTGTGACTTGGGCCACTGCGAAGTATTTGGTAACCCGGCTGGTGTACATATTTGATGGAAGACCTAAATAATGAATACTTGTATAGGGGAAATAAAGACACGTATATATAAATAATAACTATGTAAATGGACAGGGGGAGGGAGAAAAATACATGAATAAACGGATGAGTAAATAGAGACTTCAACAGATAAGTGATAAATGTTTCAATGGGGAGATCAATAATGAACGCTTTGGCCGAGTCATCAAATACGCAGGTAAATAATGCAACACATCCTCGTAAACTTAAGATTACGAATGAAAATATATTAAAATTGTAAATGCTACCTCGATTATCGTGAAGAAGGACGTAAACGCGTGTGAATGAACACCGTCATGGGAAAGTTGTCGCGCGATAGCCGAGCGGTGGATCGATATCACGGCATGGGGACAATGGCCGGACCAACTGCACGGTGGCTACTGAACCATTATTGAAAAGTTTGATTCCTGCTATAGCTGCCCCGCACAATCTGTACGAGATTTACTTACCCAATTGTGTTATCTATGGTTAATAATCTTGATTAGAAGCTTCCGTGACTGCAGGAATGAATACTCTTGGTTCTTTCGCTAAAGTCACGTAGATAGAAAAATAGCTAATAGATCACGACGTTTCGATAGCAACACAAGCCATCGTCTTCAGGTGAAACAGTACAGCAGGCGGACTGCTGAGGCAGGAGGAAATGTAGCGCGAGAGCTACTGCCACCAGCGGTTATGTACGTTTGCGGTGGGTACAACCCAAGGGTAAGTGGGCAGGGCTAGGGATGAAATTTGCAAGTAAATGTAAGGCAAGCAAACGTAAGGCTAGTAAACGTCAGCTAATGAAATTTACAGAGGGAACAAGATGATAGAGAGAAAAAATATATCAAACTTAGCAAACTTTGAAATGTAATGCAACTCAGAGAGTCGGCCAACACAACATGTCTGAGTTATGTGGAAATCCTCCTCGTAGAGGTGGTTCAATCTTGATTTGCAGCTTTGGAAGGACGTTGATCAAGCAGGTGTAGTGTTAACTGTTGTGTTGGCTGACTCTCTAAGTTGCATTACACTTCTAGTGAGAGATATCCCTTCATTCATTGCGATTAGCTTCGCATTTTAGCCACGCCGTTTGAGACCCATTCGAGGTGGTGAAAAAGGCAGCCACGTCTGCAATAACGATGTCACAACGCTAGGTTGCACTGTGCAAATACAGCAGATCACGGCTTTTGGCAGTGTCAAAGGGGTTGTGTAGTGTGGACTTGAGAGTCACGGGGACAGCATTTGAGTGCTTTGTTATTTTGCTTCGTATTGTTTACAAATGCCTCACCGTTGGTAGATATGACAGTAACATAACTTTCACGGGAAGGCCAATAACATGACGAGGTTTTCCTTAATCAGAACGCCATCTTTTCAGAGGCCACTCACAACAGCCCCACCTAGTGTAAATGTCACGAGTCGCCACTGCATAGATGGCAACCCTAGTTTTTGACCCTATGACGTCTCGAGTTGTGGATTGACAAACGTGGCCGTACTTTACGTGTTTGTTCACGTGCAAATTGAGCTCCTTTGCGCGATTCAGATCACCGCGCTTAATTCACAAAGCACTCTTTCGGCAATTGCCTCAATATCTGACGGGCAAAACTGTGCAGCTTCAGGGAACCTCACGCTCGGAGTTTGAGGCCCTTAAGCGACGGCCATGCTTCTCTTTTGGCCACGCTTTCGGAGCTTGGGGATAGTTTTCAGTCCTTGGCCCTCAAGATTTGGAACGCTCTGCCCTGAACGACTGCACCCGACCGCTGAGATTCACCCTTTAATAAGTAAACTAAAAACGCACTCATTTCCTACGATACATTCGATGAACTAGAGATTTTTAAAATACGCAACGCTGTTACGGCGCTCTGAAGCCCGTTGTTGGGTTTTCTGTGCCGTACAAAAAACGGAAATGAATAAAATGTAAACCACAGCAAGAATGTTATTTTAAATGTTGCCCCCATAGCTGCCCGTTGTTTCTGTTTTCGAGTTAGCTGTTTATTTTGAATTTTATGTATATTTTTTTAACTCTCCGCTTGCATGTCTCCATGCAGCTTAGAGGCTTCCCTTCCAGAGGCAGGAGCAACGTCCCCCGTTGGGCCCTTACCTGGCAGACAGTCATGCGTTGGTGTCAGTTCCGTTCATCAAGCTTGCATTCATATGTACGCACGTACGAAAAGTACGTCGAACTCCTTTCGCACTGTTCGTGGCCAACCGCACTAATTGGAGGTGCGGTCGTCCTATGACGTGAGCGAGTCACTCAGTGGGACAACCACAACCGTGAATCACTCCTCACTTAGCGATATTCTTTTGAGCCACCATGGAGGGGAAGATTAGTTGAGTCCAATGACCCATGACTGCGGGTGTCAACCAACACGTTCTAATTATGAGTCACGTGCTCTCACCACAGTGCCAATGGCCAGTCGGAAATGACCAAAAACTGACATATATAAAAAACACCATCCTAATTTACATGACTCTGGAATCCCCAGGTCTGTTTTTGCAAAAATGAAATAATTAAGCTCATCGGCCGCTTGCCTGATTAAATATAGACGGCTGAATTGAATTGAGATTTAAATACATTTTTAAACAACTGAACGGAGTCTCGCAGAAATGTACAGAATTCTCCACTGCTTAGGCAACAAAGTAAAAGGGAGATTAAAATGTAATGCATTTTTGCATTATACATCCAGGCACAGTGTGAATAGAACTGTCAATATTTAGGACAAACACACACACACAATTTGACGCTTGCGAACATTTCTTCGCAAATTCACCAACAAATACTGAAACATGATGAGCTTATTTCGCCTGTCATGCGTGTAGGTATAATTCCATAATTGAACCATCTTCTTTCGTACGGATTAATAACAGCAGATTAAACATGTGATTTTAGATTTGTTATCCACACAATTGTCTGTTCAGAAGCAGAGTGGATCTCGTCCATTCTCAGCTTTAAGAGAGTGAAGCCGGCAGCAGTAGCGGAGTGTTTATGATGCAGTCGATGGTTTGGGATTGGTGGCCACACTCGCAGGCTGCCGAACCTTTGATGCGCCATTTGTGCATCGAGTGGCTGCATTGGCCGGATTCGGTTGATGGTCGGCCATCGGTGACGGTGGAAGGTTGAAACTGGGAGGTTTGACGGGAGGGTGAACCGTAACCCTCAACCACTTGGCGACAGAGCCACTCAAATGGAGTTGTACGCTTGTACGTTGAACTTATTTCGCACCGTATGTAGCCAACCGTGCTAATTAGACATGCACAGGAAGGACAACAAACTAAACACTAAAAGCAGCTCTGAAAAAATGAGTTTTCAATCTAGATTTCAAAAATGCATAGCTCCAACAGCGTTCCAGACGGCCAGAAAAGCGGCATCTGAAACCGCGCGATACGGCGACCGCCTTTGTTTGATGGCGAGCCAAAAGCCGCTGCTGCGAGGATGACCAGAGTTCGTGCGATGGTTCATGGGCAAAGACGCCGATCAATTTGGGTTTGACAGAGAAAAAAAAAACGGAGGAAGGGAGCACAACGCTTTGGCCGGAGATCACATCCAGCGTCATCAGGTGTCAACAGAAACTCAGCTCCCGTGACTCGTGAACGTTGAACGCGATGGCCCCCTCCTCTGTACCAAAATATAAACGGCCAAGAAGGCACGCGCAGACGCGTCAAGAAAACCACGCAATGCGTTAACGAGCACCTTTGCCCCTCGCCTCAACATGCTTAATTAATGTACGGGCAGATTAATGCTCGACAGCGCAAACAGAGCACTGCACACATGCAGAAGTACTCTCACACACGATTAAAGCTCCCTCCCCGTGTTAAGTCTGATGGGATTTAGACAGTGGCAGTTTTTTTTTTCATAGTGGGCTAAATTAATGGTTCAGATGACTAAATGTGCTTCTGTTTCTCACGCTCACACTATGTAATAATAATAATAATATTCTTTGTTCTTTCGGTAAAGTCACGTAGAAGGGAAACAATAAAATAATAAAAAATGGGAATCCCTGCAGTCATGAAAGCATTAAACAAAAATAATTATAATGTAGAGCCCTTCGAAATTAATTGCTGGATGAAGGCCTCCCCATGTCACATCAGTCACTGGGTTTGTTTGACCATACTTCGCCAGTGCGAGTTATTTTTTCCTCATCGGCTGAAGATTAGAACGTGTTATCTGGTGCACTCGGCATCACCCTATAACTACAACGGACGAAGTGAAACGCCGTTGCTCTGCCACACTGGACTGCGATCACACCGGGCTGCGTAAGTTCTATATTTATGTAATACTACTTATTTATCCATCCAGGAAAGCCATACTAAGTCGTATGCTTCTTTTTCAGGAAAGTTCCTGCTGCTACATGGGTTTTTTATTTTAAGATGTTTGCAGCCAATTAATGATTTGGTCACGTGGGAGGAAACCAGAGCACCAGGAGAGAACCCAGAAGTGTGAGGGAGCAACGCTCGATTTCTGTACAGATGGAAACAGGTGGCGATCGATCCACTTGCTGTAATCGCCTTCTCCTGGCGAGCTAGGGCATAGCACCTCCTCGACGCCCACGAAAACGGGGTTTTAACAACATTTGTGCGGTGATTCACCAACCCTCGCTGCCGCCACAGTGCTGGATTACAGGCCACGTGCATAGCCTCAACTGCATGACATCAAAAGTACGTGGAATATTGTGCCCTGTGTGTGTGTATACTGCATATGTATATACGCGTAAATTAAATATACGGGGAGCGGTAGTTTAGCGGTTATAGTGCTGCGCTACAAACCTGGCAACCAGAGTTCGATTCCCGCTCATGAACCAACATCCAGAGACGATTATCTGATCCGGTGCTGGGCCTCCCCTCGATCGACTCAGGCTCCCAATTGAGTACCTGGTGTGATATGTAAAAACATTTCCACGAGGGAGACAAAGGCAGGCGGGCGCGGTGCTGACAATCCACCCCCTCGTGTGATGTGCCGGACTTTATAGGCGCTCCCTAACTCCACTTGGCTACATGGAGAATCTTTGTTTTTTGTTAAATATAAAGATCCTCCGTATAGCCTTTTACAAACTGTTGGGGCAAGTGTTGTTAGCGAGCACATATGAAGGCCAGAATGACACACGAGTGGGTGGGTGGCCAACACCACACCCGACCGCCTTTGTCTCCCCAGTGTTGATGCTTAAACACCACACCAGGCACTCATTAAAGGCCGAGTTGACCTAGAGGAGGCCCAGGCCCGATTCAGATAATCGTCACTGGAGTTGGCCGTGAGCGGAAATCGACTTCTGGAAGCAGGGTTCAGAGCGCAGTGCAGTGCGCTAACCGCTACACTACCGCTCCCCACAATATACACACACACACACCGTTGTACTACACATAGCAATACTATCCTCTGTGAGCATAATGTCCACGTGAGCATAATGTCCACGTGAGCATAATGTCCACGAGAGCAACCGAGGCCACTTACTCGAGTAAATCACAACCAGAGTGCGATGACATTCCATTTCAAAGCACGCACAAGCAACCGCTTACTGCAGCCCGAGCAGGCGAGCGGCCAACCCCTTGCCAGAGCGGTCGGTCGCCAACGACGGTGGAGCGGGACGCGTTGGAGCAGCGTGACCGCTCGCGATGCTCCCGAGCAGAAACGCACGACATGAAAGTTAAAGTGGGGGGGGGGGGGGGGGAGAGGTTGCGGTGGGGGTGCCCACATTCTGTCTCCCTCTCTCTGGCGGTGTATTTTGTGTGCACGCACGCACGCACGCGAACACACACAACAGCTTTCAACACATGTCGGGGCAGGGGAGAGAGAGAGAGAGATAGATGCATTTGCATATAAATTATACAGGGGGAAGCTCGTTATATTAATGAGGCAATGACAAAGCAATCAAGAAATACATTTGTTGTTAAACTGTGCTGTCTGAAGGTTTAATTTTTCCACCCCACCCCCACCTCCCCATCAACTTTTAATGAAACGGTAATGTTGTTATAATGTAATGTAATAGTTAACACCATTTAATAAAACAATGAGGGCTCTTAACTCGCGCTCGCTCGCTGCCCGTAAAAAAATAAAAAAACGGCGTTCCGCGTGTTTTTGGCGACGCCTTGTCGAAGGGTGCAGCTCGCCGGCTTGACGAGCTATTGGTGGGGCCCCTTTGCTGCTGAGCCCTAGGTTGAACTCCTGCTCGTGGTCCAACAACAACCTCGTGCTCATTAATCTTTGTTTTTTTTTCTTTCGGTAAAGTCACGTAGAAATAAGAAGAATAAAATGACATAACACACGACGTTTCGATTGCAACACGAGCAATCATCATCAGGTAGAGGAAACACATAACCGCGGATATATATACACAGACCTTAAGTAGGGGGAATTAACACAGATATACCAGGGGATACAGAGAGATGGAACGTCACACTAAATCAAACAGGGTTTAGCAAAATTTGGAAACTATATAAAGCAACACAGACGGTCGGTTAAAACACAATTAACGCGTGGTCTGGTTGAATACACTATTTCAAAGATTGTTAAATTGTAAGTTAAGTGTGAAATTTAAGATAGTGACAGAATACTTAGCGTAGAGAGACCTATGGGGGGAGACACGCGCACGGTTAAGAAGTAAAGCAACTCTGTACCGAGGCTTTAAGTAGCTAGAGATGGAGGGGGGCTGGGACTCATAGACAATGGGACACAAATTATCATGATATGAGTTGTCAGGCACACAGAGAGGGGGTGCAGAAGCACACACTTAGAGGCACCCAGGTACACAACTATATGTAGAGACAACACAGCGACATAAATCCAATTCAAGACACAAAAACCTTGTGCTCCTTCGTAAGGCTGCTGATGTTGATGAGCAACGTGCTGGAGATTTTTGTTTTTGACACCGACGCGGACGGAGCTGGACGTAGCCGGCCGCACTAGTCGGCGGAAACGGAGCGAACGCGAATGTGCAAGTGAGTTTAGAAAAAAAACCCATCATCGCTGCGATGACGCCTGCTTCTTCGCTTTCGTGAATCGGGCATCGAGTCGTTGAAGGTTCCGCGGTTTTTGTCACGTGAACCATCGCCCATCAAGGTCCCGCGAGAATGCATCGATTTGAATGTTCTCGCGGTCACGATACCATGCGTCTTATCGGCGTGCTTTGGGAGGACCGTTCATTTAACGCGTAGGCAAACTGCGGCTACGTTTGGGGCAACCGAGCAAAACGGCGATGTGTAAATATAAGTTTCAGAAACAAAGACGGTCGTGCAAATGCGACGGTAAAAATGACACAAATCACAGCCCCAAAATTCGTGACAATCCATTCACAATTTTGTACGTAGGCTCTTATGACCCATGTTACGACTCGTAATGAGTGTAAATAGTTCGGGGATAATATTCAGTTAAACGTCATTATACATTTGTAAAAACAAGTCTGCTTGATTTTCAACAATTCAGTTTGTTGAAAAAATAAAATCGATTCGCATATTTTTCAATGACGTGACAACTTGATTTGATTGGCTCGGCCGGGTGGTCGGGAGTTATAAGTTAAGAAACTGACATCATACCTACGTGACGATCTAACCCAAAGTAAACTAATCATGAAACAATCCATGGGATTGCCATCGAGAGGAGAATTGTCGCAAGTCGAATTACCGGGCCTCCGGTAATTCGACTTGCTGGCATGGCTCGGTCGTAAAACGTTGGCATTGGGGACACAACGGGGGCGGCCAACAATCGTCACGAGCAATAGATGCTCGCCGACAGCAGAGGTCCAAATTCCCATTAGACTCGTCGCGTTGTTCACGCGAGGAATTGACGAAGCATTCCCTCTGTTCTGAGGCAGATGTTGAAGATCCCGTGAAGTTACTTTGAACGGCAGGCTACTAATTGTCAAGGGTCATCAACCGAATCTGTTGATTTAAAGATGACACACATCCAGATTCTTTAACCACACTCATGCTCATTTCTACGTAACTGCAGGCACATCAAGTTACGAGTGATGCCCTCTACATACCCAGGAATGGCTAAAATATTTAAATAACAACCACCACCACACGTCTAAGGAGACAAACACCGCAATATATTTAAAAATTAGTTTTGTGTTTAGTTTGTTGTCCTTCGCACGCACCTCCGAATAACACGGTTGGCTACGTATGGTACAAAATAAGTTCAATATACGTACATGCATCAGAGCAGACGTGTCCAGAAACCCACTTGCTGTACTCTTTACATCTTCAGGATTGGCCACCTCGACCAAGCGGTTTTGGAGTTTCAATGAAAAATTCTCATCTCTGTGCACGATCCACCAACCCTGCCTCCAAAACAGGGGATGGACTCTAATTGTACGCTATTTTATTATACAGCGTCTTCAACTCAGGGTGCTCGACTTTGTTTGAACAATGGTGACACGCAATGGAATGATTTAGATGGCAGGGGCGGTGCTGATAAGAGGGGTAACTGAGGGGATCACGAAAGGGTTGGGGAGGGACGAGAAGGAGTGGAGGGGTGAGGGGAGGGGAGAGGTGAGGGGAGGGGTGAGGGGAGGGGAGGGGTGAGGGGAGGGGTGAGGGGAGGGGAGGGTGAGGGGAGGGGAGGGGTGAGGGGAGGGGTGAGGGGAGGGGAGGGAAGAGGTGAGGATTCACGGCTGTGAGCCACGCGCTGGGCAGGAATGAATCTCAACGGGCCTGTCGCCCCACTCGCCCATGGGCTGCCGCCGGTTTGAATGTGACACACAGCGCAAGATATGCCTTAAAACATGACAGCATCAGTGAGCTGTGAACAGCATCTGACTGTAACGAGATGGTGCTTATAGGGACGCCAGTGTATATTACAGAAACACATCCGTGAATAGATAACAAGGAACAATCTTTTGCGCCGTTGTGGAGAATGTGAGTGGCGAAAATAAATATACACCGACAAACACACTCACCCCCCTGCTCATATTTGTTTCCCCCCCATAAAAAAATAAAAGGTATATTTTTTACACATCCCATCAGCCACAAGGTCTTCTGGGAGTTCACTTTTTCAGAAGCATTGCTTCAATTCGAGCAACCTCCAGAGCGGTTTCGACATTTAACGTCTCACCGGCAGTCCGGCTGCCAACTAAGCTCTTTGACAGAACACAGATCCCTTAATAGAGCCTGGATAAGACCGTTTGAAGAGTTTGCTCCGTTGAGCTGCGAGCGGCTCGTTCGGGAGGCACTGCGAGCTTTTCCGCGCGTCACCGAGGGAGACATCAGTGTTCATAACGCCCCCGCCGAGATAGCTCGCGCTTAACCCACAATGCCCGTCGTGGGGAAGTGCCATCAGGAGGAGCGGTGGCGGTGGGTGCACCCAGATTGATGGCGCTGGCGCCAGCCCCAAACCCCGTAATGGGATTCCCACGTGTAATGGGCGTCAGCGGCGACTGTTGACTTTACAATGAGGTGGTTGGCATGTTGCTGGGAGCTGCCAGGTCACCGCCCACCGCTGCCATCGGAATCGTATCAAGGAAGAGCGCCTCCCTGCCCTAAAGACCGTGCCACGGTCATAATCTGTTGGTGGCCCGTCCGTGTACTGGACATCGGGTGAAAAAAAGAGAGCTTCATGGCTCATCAGATTCCTCCAGTCTAAATCAAGATTCTGATTCTGATTGCGGTGGATGGAATCAATAGGCGGAGGTTCGGCATTCCCATCGTGTGGGACCCGGTCTGTGTGTAAGATCACCACCGCTGCATTTCCACCAAAGTGGTTACTCGAGAGATGGATGGGGAGAGCAATGAGAGGGATTTCATCCAGAGGTCGAAAGATGATGGCTGCACATAACGATGACTTGAGGCAAATGATACAAACGCGGACATCATCAATGATGGAAGACCAGCATTTGTTTCTGTTTGCGGGGCCCAGTTACTCAAATGTTTACGCAGAAACGAAATACCTCGGCCGTGGAATGACGCCCCCAATCATCCTCACGTTCCAAAAGTGCGATAAAACTGACTTGAGGAATTACAGCCCCGTACGGCGCGGACGTAAATTGTTCACGAAAATCATTGGGAAAAGAAATAGAGTGGCGGACAGAGCGGCCAACCAACACCGCGACGAGTAAGGCCCAGCTTCAGAGAAAGTTTCCTCACCATCGACCATACACACAACACATGACGATCAATCAGATTCCGGAGTGGAAGAATAAATATCAAACGCCATTAAGCCTGGCCTTTGTGGACTACGAAAATGCATTTGACTCGGTGATAATTGATGCGAGTCTTCGCCGAGCGCTCGCAAACAAATGCCTAAATAATAACTAAAAATGAGAAAACTCACATTTACGAAAAAAAGGAAACGGCTCCGGACAATGAGAAGTGTTTACCCACAAACAAATGTACGCGAATATTTTTGGAAGCGGTCCACGTTTCTACGTTTCGAAAATTTCCTTGAGTAATTTTTTTCATTCTGGAAGGAAACCAGATTTCCACTGCTAACCATTGCCGTGACCGATTCGATCATTGGGGGTGCCCCCCTTCAGATTCCAAAGGAACGTTATTTACACATTTACACCATTCGGGCTGCCCGCTAGCAACCCACTTGCTGTGCTGCCTCACGAAGCGCCACCTCATTTCCCTGCAGGAGGCGCGTTCGACACACGAGGACTTGCGCCTCAAGCCAGCCTCCAAATGGCCGAATTACTCGGCGAGAATCATCAATAATTTCACGTCGGTGCCAGACCGCACAACGACAACAACACACATTCCCTCGATAAAACCGCCGCTCGCTCACCATGGCTATCCTGGCGGTCTTCACCAGCGTGCACGGTGGTTCTTGTGCCTTTTGCATGTCTCTCTGGTCGCATGGATTTCTCTCCGGGTCCTCCAGTTTGTTTTCCCCTTCCACGTTCAGAAATATCCGTTTAGAGTATTTGGCTGCTACACATTTCCCACACGTGATGATGAGCCACTTCGTTGAGCTATCATTTGTGGCCAGGTCGCTTCTGAAAAAGAGCTACATAGCTCAGTGGGCCTTACTTGGTAAAATGAATCGTTTAAATAGCGAAAAAAAATTTAAATAGTGATTTTTTTTTTAAGCACAATGGAGACGAGCGAAGAGGCAGTGCTTGACTCGGGCGCCCGACGAGGGGTTAGTCCGTGACGCCGCTAATGACTCAAGGCAGAAGTAAGGCAGCACGTATATTAATGAAGGGTGTGTGTGTGTGCGTGCACGTATGTTGAACCTCTTTCGCGCCGTACGTAGTCAACCGTGCTAATCGGAGGTGCGGGGGAAGGACAACAAAAGGCAGTTCTCAAGATATGGGTTTTCAATCCAGATGGTGTAAAAGGATGCTTGGGTTACATGGAATGATATTGCCCCAACGCTCCATTTCAATAAATTCTATTTCACAGACTCGATCCCTAATTGGCAGTCA
Organism: Petromyzon marinus; assembly: GCF_048934315.1. Lineage (NCBI taxonomy): Eukaryota > Metazoa > Chordata > Hyperoartia > Petromyzontiformes > Petromyzontidae > Petromyzon > Petromyzon marinus. The sequence continues at coordinate 4,370,776 of NC_133715.1, forward strand.
ATATGAACATCTGACAGCCTATTCCGACACACGACCGCAGTTATTCCAAGTTAATTTCATTACAATAGATTTTTTTTTTACACAATAAATAACCTTTTCTACATTGCATTACTGTTATTAATGTAAAGACATGTTACTCGGATTTGGTAAACAAGCTACACTACGCTTTGGCATTGTTTGTCGTGTTTTAGGTGCATGAGTTTTTGCAAATTGCTGCAACTGTTAAACCTTACAAAAGACAGAGTTTTAGATATAGCGCGGCTGCTGATGAGTCTGATGATAATTATACCACTGCTGCTGCCGATTCTGATTACAATACCAATGCTGCTGCTGATTCTGATGATGATTATATCAATGCTGCTGCTGATTCTGATGATTATACCAATGCCGCTGCTGATTTTGATGATAATTATATCACTGCTGTTTATTCTGATGATAATAATATCAATGCTGCTGCTGATTTTTATGATAATATCAATGATGCTGCTGATTCTGATGATGATTATACCAATACTGCTGCTGATTTTGATGATAATTATACTGCTGCTGATTCTGATGATAAGTATACCGCTGCTGCTGCTGATTCTGATTATACCACTGCTGCTGCTGCTGATTCTGATTACAATAATACCACTGCTGCTGATTCTGATGATTATATCAATGCTGCTGCTGATTTTGATGATTATATCAATGCTGCTGCTGATTCTGATGATTATACCAATGCTGCTGATGATAATAGAAATGCTGCTGCTGATTCTGCTGATGATTATACCAATGCTGCTGATGATTCTGATGATTATACCAATGCTGCTGCTGATTGATGATTATACCAATGCTGTTACTGCCGATTCTGATGATAATAATAATATCAATGCTGATTATGATGACGACCTCTGATGCTGCTGTTGCTTGAGACGTCAATCACGAACGTTTTCCCGACGAAGCTCTGAGCAGCTTGAGTGAACCATCGACGTATGATGATGCTGAATTCAGTCGTGAAAAGTCTCAAGTCACCGGTATGAAGGAGCTACAGTCATTTAGAATTGAATCAATACACTTTGCCACGTACGGAAAATGTATTTGCAAAAGTGAGAATCTTGTCGGGTGACGGACGGGTTAAGGACAAAAAGTTTGGCATGAAACTATCACTACGTGGCCGAACTCACGGGCAAATATGGATCAAATACATTCTATTTCCCATGCACGCGCGTGTATGTGTATGTGTGGGGAGTGGTAGTGTAGCGGGTAGTGTCGCGGATAGCGCGCTGCGCTACGAACCCAGCTACTCGAGTTTGATTCCCGCTCATGGCCAATACCAGTCAGGAATATCTGAACCGGTCCTGGGCCTCCACTAGGTCGGCTCCGCCTCAAAAGAGTACCTGGTACGGTGTGTAAAAACATCGCCACGGGGGAGGCAGAGGTGGTCAGGCGTGGTGCTGGCCACCCAGCCCTGTGTGTGCCGTGCCGGCCTTCACGGGTGCTCGCTAACAGCACTTTCCCCCAACAATATGTCAAGGCTATACGGGGGATCTTTGTATTCGCCGTGACGCCACCGCCACTTAGTGACAAATGGCAGCTGTTGTTGTTGTTGTTGAGACCGCTGCGTGGCTGCACGTGTCACGGCCCCGTGGTTTTCGGGGGCAGTTGCGTGGCGAGCGGCCGCTCGCACTCACGGCAAAAGTCGATAGGAATAGTGGGGAGTGGAGGGGAGGGGGGTGGAGGGGAGGGGGGGGGGTGAGAAATGCGAGAGGTAATGAGCGGGCGTCGCGGCACGGGTGGTGAAATATGGATGGCCCCGGTTTTCCTGGCTCCCGTCGGGAATTAATTCTCCATCTCAGATGCACTCATTAATCACTTCCCATCGTCCCCTTGCTGCGAGCAATACATTATTTTATTTTTTTAAGGTGCGCTTTTGCGCTTAGTCAGTTACGTAAAAAAGAGAAATGGCGGGAGGAAAAATAACGTTCACAATAATAATGATAGCAATATATAATCGCAGAGAAAAATAATAATATGGAATGAGACGCATAGTGCATACCTCACGGGGCATCAATGGCCATGTCAGAGCACTGACCCAAAACCGCTTAGAACCTGGGTTCAAATCCTGGGGTCAGTCAATCCCACTCAATGGAAGTGAGAGTAGGTCCCTATCCTGCGTCAGGTTGGCATCTGCCGGCCACCAATGAATGACCGAGCACAGAACCACGGTACAATATCGCACGTAATTTTCGGCGGAGGCAGCTCTTTAGGCTTGATTGACAGGTGGACGGGAAGTGAATCAATAAGTGGCTTCCTCGAGGTCTTCTTCGCGAACCCCCCGAGTGTCTGGAGAAAAACCTGAGGCACCGCGGTGGAGAGACGTTAACTACCTCGCCTGGTATACAGGAGGTCGTAGGTTCGATCCTGACCCTGACGCCTGCTGCTGTAGGTTTGGAGTTTGCATGTGCTCCCTGTGGTCGAGTGGATTTTTCTCCGTGTCCTCCGGTTTTATCCCTCAACACATTTAGAAACATGTGTTTCACAGCATTTGGCTGCCATACATTTACACACGATAAGCCACTTTCCGTTGAGCTATCATTTGTGGCCAAGGTCGCCTCTGAAAAAGAGAGCTGTATAGATCAGTGAGGCCTTACCATGGTAAAATAAAAGTAGTTTAGTTTTAAATGTGGAGGGGAACACACTCACACGCTGCACCGTCAGGCCAGAGACGAGCTTGCACCAGCGCAAGTCGAGACATCTGGAACACCGCCGCCAGCCACCGGTCATCGTAAATGCGCCGAGCGTCTCTCAAACCCCCTGGTCTGCACAAGACTCGCCCACTCAAGACTCGCCTTCCCATGCAATGTAACATTCTCAGCAAAAAGCGGTCTCTTTAATTTAAATTTATTTCGTAAATTTTTACTTACTACTTAACTTTCTCATGCGATTCGTTGCGCACTGCCGCATTTTATTTTGCGCGCGGTTGCAATTTACTCTGCTCAGTCGGTGTCAGCCGCTGAGGGCGTGATGGGGTTTCTAGTCTCATTCCTGTTGCTGTATGTCCCCTGCACCGTCACCGTTCTGCTGTAATGTGCACTGATGCCCACTTCATTGATGGTGATAGTGGCACGTAAAAATAAAGACCGATTGACTGACCTACTTTCCGTACTATCTCAGACCTCCTCGCTAAAGCAGACTCCGATCCTGCGGAATGTGGTAAGTGTGCGCACATTGGTGGTATAATTGAATGACAATGAGTAACAAGAACAATTGAATGCGGTTCCCTTGGTCTTCCAACACACTCATCACTGTTGGAAGTCCTGCGTCAAATAATGAAAATTTCATGTTCCCATGGAAGGGGTCAGTATCTCTAAAGGACAACCACTCTTGTCTTACTGTGGACATGGCGCTCAAATTCATTTAAACACAAGGGGTGCGGGGCGGGGCGGGGGGGGGGGATGATGCACTGAGTCGATTCCCGACTGGGAATTAAACTTTAAATATTTTGATTGGAAAGCCTCAAGGAATGTAAAGCCTCACGGCCAATTTAGTTAATGAGATATTTTTGAACGCGGGATGAAACTGGAACATCCACAGACACGGTGAGTAGCCCACTTGCTGTCCCTACAGCCGAGTATACTGGAATTTTTCACAGCAACCGATCATCTCTTTGCCATTGCACACACTCGGCTTAACTCTGGCGCTGGCAAAACAATACATGCTCGAGGCAAGTATTGTCATATCTACCACTGCAACAACAACAACAACAATAAAAAGCCCCTACGCATTTGTTAACGTAATATAACCTTAAACACGCGAGAACCCAGCGAGATTCCCTAGCTCTTACGCAAAGGGAGAGCTGTGGCGCTTCGCAATCACGTGAGAGCACTTTGCTTCGTCGTGTGCGGGCCCGCAAGATTGACCAAGCGCCATCGCCTACTCGCGAGAACGACGACGACGCCGACGCCGCTACCGCCGCCGCGGGGTTCTTCGGTCCCGTCCGCCACGACCGCCACCGTCCACCGCCACGACAACGCACGAGGGGAGGGCCGCAATCCGCTCAACCATCACGCGTGGGGAAATTACCACGGCGGCCGTCTCGCCAATCGAAGCGAGCTGACGGGCTTGCTAGCACACGTGCTGACCACTCGCTGGCTGCCCCCGGCCACCGGCGGTGAACGAGTGAATAATTTACGGGAGTAAAACAAATTGGAGGCCTGGTGGGGGGTGGGTGGGGGGAGGGCTTCTGGCTGTGTCCGGGCACCAAGCCAGCACCACCGAAATCCTGGCTTGCCAAACCGACTTGGCACAGTCTCTTGAAAATGAAATGAAAGAAAGAACACGTGGATAAAAACACCTGTCTTCAAAATAGAACCTCACGGATGATTGGTGGTGTCTATTCCGTGTATAATTAACACACCGGTTCTTCACATACCCGAGAACGCCTCACTGGATGTGAAGCCTCTTCTGGTCAGCGAACTCTGGCCCAGCCGGTATTGTGCGGACGGAATGTAAATGGCATTTGTGTAAGCCGTCGACACGGACGCTGCCTGCGGAGAGGTCATAACCTACTCGCAGCACTGCTTCCTAGAAATACCGCCACGTTGCCCTGGCAGGTGACTGTCCTAAAAACGAATTCCCCATGTCTAGATGATCCACCTACCCCACCTGCAAGCCACTGCATGAAGGGTGCTCACCACCACACTGAATATAATCGCATTGCTGCGTCTGCTGCTTTGCTGCCCTTTCGTACCCTCATCGTTCCCTTCTCCGAAGTCACAGGAACGATGAAAAACAATATATATATTTGCACCCAATCCGCCTGCCCCTTTCTATTGTAACGTTGTTCCCCTCCAACAAAACAAGGTGGACAAAGGACAGATGGGAGAAAAACACCACACCGTACGCGTAATCAATCTGCGCGATCGGTCCGGGCGTCGCCCAAGAAGCCAAATAAATTTAATGAAAAGCTACGAACGCCTGTCGAGTAAACATGACGCTGCCAACCGGTGCACCGCGCGATCCGCAGCCTCACTTTGAATGTGCGAGCAATCGCTCCGCACCGCGCATTCTGAAATCAACGAAGCAAGCGTCATTATTCGTCAACATTATTACGACAAACTATTAATAGTAAATATTAATTAATTCGTAGCATTATCAATCACAATCAATGAACCCTTTCCCATTCTAATGACGTACACGTTATTATTGATTTATTACACATTGGTGCTGATTCAATAATGCATTATTGATCGTTATTGTGAGTAATGAATATTCGTAATAAAATAATTTGATATGATTAACAAATACCAATTAGATTTGAAGCTTTCGTGACTGCAGGAATTACTCTTTGGTTCTTTCGGTAAAGTCACGTGACTTTACCGAAATAACCAAAGAGTACATGATAATTAATGAATAAGAATGTATCATAATATTAAAACTATATTAATAATTTATATTGCCATATTAATAATCATCATTATTATTACACTTGTGTACCCGACAGAAACCTCGTTGGGTCTCAAGACCAGTTTTCGGGGAGGGTCTTGCTCGGCTTTTTAGAGTTGGGAGCCACGCTACTACACGTGATCCCGACCGAGCAACCCGTACGGTTATTTGTCAGCATCGCTGTGAACATCGGCAACATGCACCTTGCCAACTTGAAAAACACGCGCTTGTTCACAGCAAAATAACTCGACGCATTCGTCAATTTTATTGCCTCAAGTGAAAGAACAAATTTATAATCGGCGACGTTTCCGGCAATGGATCTCGCTCATTGAAAACAGCACTTGCTGATGGTGTGTATGGTCTAATGGGGGGGGGGGGTCTCTATGTGTGTAACAACGCACGTGTGTACGTGTGTATGTCGATGTGTCTGTATGGGGAGCGGTGGCGCAGCGGTTAGTGCTGCGCTACAAACTTGGCCCGCTCATGGCGAACATCGGCGATGAATATCTGACCTGGTGCGGTGTGTTTACATCAGCATTGGGGAGACAAAGGTGGCCGGGCATGGTGCTGGCCAACCACCCCCTCGTGTTGGCCTTCATAGGTGCTCAATAACAGTACTCGCAAAAACATTCCGTGTTAAGGCTATACGGGGGATCTTTGTATGTGTATCCTACCTCTGTGAACTGGGTTTAAGCCGAGGACCGAAAGCACATCGTTACCAGTACAAGAAATTCCGAATCTCAAGCCTGTGCCTGACCCTTTCCCTACATCAACCCGGGTCGAAATTATTACTTCGTACTTTGTGGTGATCATCTCATCATTGGTGAGACCGGAATGCTCAATGTGCCAACCTAAACAGCCACTTGCTCACGGCACACTGGACACAGCAGCCGTTTGTAGTGGTTAATGGGAGCTCGGGCGTGCGCGCGCGTGCGAGCGAATTTAAATGTTGAAGAACAATGTTCCTCGGCTCAGAGTTAAGAGCATAAAGGAACCGGTGGGTTACCGTACAATGGGAAAAGGGGAGGTTCACTCAATTTAAGGGGGGCGGTGGAGGGGGTGGGCAAAAAGCCCTCCCGCCTCCTAAAAAAATTCCTCATCTCTCCTAACCACTTTTCTCTCCCGTGTGTGTGAGAAAATTAAAATGTTGAACATTACAATGGGCTCAGCGTTTGGATTATAAAGACACTGGTGGCCAAAAAGGGGGGGGTTCACTCAATTTTAAGAGGTGGTAGGAGGAAGGGGGGGCAAAGAGCCCCCAAACTCCCCCCCCACATATCCCCAAACCACTTTTCTCAAAAGTCTCGCGTGCGTGTGTGCGCAACATTAAATTTGAATGCCAAATTTCCGGCCCGTTCAAAATGAAAAGATTAATAATTGAGAAGACGTGACATTCAATGGTGGGGCGGTGGGGGGGGGATAGGGACAGTTGTTTAATAACCTCGCTCGCACACAGAGCCACCACACGGGGCCCAGCAGAGTCAATTGTCCCAGTTGAATTCCCGCTGCAGCTGCACCCCACCCCTGCCCGCATGTGACTCTTGCAATTTGATTTTTTTTTGTCCTGCCGCCGTGGTGCTGCTGTGATTGGGAGCGCTCGACTCACGGAGGGGGTGGGGGGGGCGTTCGGAGTTTATATCCCGGTCTTTGGGTTGGTGGTTCACTATCTCTCGGCGTCGATAATAACGAGGACCACTTTGCGGCAAGTCAAGAGTTAATTGTAATTGATCCATGCTTATTTTTGGTTTGAGGCCGAGCTGTAGTTACACACCAAAGTTAGTGCCATTAAACTACTACGTGGGATCGAATCTTTAAAAAATAAAATTGCTCACTGCATTGGCTATGGAAACCTACGTTTTAAGTAAATGTTCTAGAAAGAATATGTCCCGACCATCCAAAAAATTTCTGGCCCAGGCCAATGCCTCCACGAGGCTAGATGAGGAAAGACCCCCCCCCCCCCTTTATGATCAACGGTGCACAACAAAGGCACTTTGGCCATTAAACTTCATCTGTCACCGTCTAATCTCAAGTCTCTTCCTTCCGCCTTCAGCGGGATTTTCTTTTTTACTTCTCGTTTGAGCACCGCTGACTGACGGGCAGGCATCCCGCGCATCGCCCACGGGGTTACGGCACAAGCCACGCCGGGCAGCTGGGGGGGGGGGATGGGTGGGGATGGGTCCTCCCATCCGCGACGGGGAGCCGAGAGGCGTGCCACGGTGAGGGGCCAGGGGGTCGCCGGCTCACACAGCAGATGGCCGCTGCGCAAACACGGGCACGAGGATTTCGCGGGGATAGCGGCGACGCGTGCCATCGCGGCGTCCCTCCCCCCGGGGGGACGGGCGGCGTCTCTGTGAATGTCACGTCCGTCGGCTCCCCGCAACGGCGGCAGCGGAGCGCAGGGGCGGTCGTGCCCCATCTGCGAGCGAACGCGTGCCGGCGCATGCTTCTTCTTTTCGCACGGCTCGTGCAGATGCAGAGCAGCGACTGCAATTTCACATTCAGGTGGTCAAGGCAGACGGCCGCGTCAGCAGGAGCGGCGGAGCGCATCGCCGTGACGTCCCCGTGGTATCTGCGGATAGGGCATCGCGTCGTGATACGGTCTGTTCTGGATGACCACAGTCGCACGCTGGAGAGTTTCTCATCTTGCATTTGTACATCAGGTATCCCCACCTGACACGGTTTGTGCGGATGCCTTTGAAGGTGGACCATCAGCTTCGTGGATCCGGGTCTGATCAATGCCAACGCATTGGTTCCCAGTCACAGATCTCATCAGTGGCGAGTGAGATCAGGATTGGTCCAGAGACTAAGTCGAGGTTTTACAAAGCCTGAAACGAGTAGCTGGTGTGGTGTGTGCAGGGTCGCCACTAGGGAAACAAAGACGGCTGACCACACACCTCCTCGTGTGCCATGTCGGCCTGCACGGATCTGAACTAAAGGCCTTTTTATTCATCCAGGCAAAACACTGAAAATTAGGGAATGCATTTTTGGACATTGCAGCGATTTATGTAAATGAGCCGTAATTATTTGTCAACTCCACCACCTCTCCCTCCTGTGAATGTTTCCTGGCTTGGCTGGGATGTTGGGACTGTGGGCTGGGATTTTGGGAATGTGGGCTGAGATGTGTGCGTAGTAGACCTCGTGGACTAATTTCTCTCTTGTTGTGAAAACTCGTTTTCGTTGTTATAGCGCTTTCTTTGTTTTGGTGCCATTCACTTATTTTTTAAAATTAATTTTAGATTTTGCTTGGTCGTAGTAGAGTTGTTAATTTGCTTGGTAGTGGCCCCATATGAGTTTTTGGTCCTCATTTTTAATTAATGCGCAGCGTTATGGGATGCTATTAGCATGAATGACGCGATAAAAAAATGGAAGTATTTTTTTATAGGTTCTGTTGAAGGCTACGTTGGAGATATTTGTCTTTGTAAACGAGGATGTGTGTGTAATGATCATTGGCTTAGCAATCCGCATGCCGTGCTAACATCTGGGGGAAAATCTGTGTTCGATTCCTTGCTATTCACACCAGTGGCAAAAGTTGTCTAAAACCTGCTCCACAGTCGAAGTGAACTCTGCCACGTCACGAGGTGTGTATACATCGGCAACGGGAAGGAAAAGGTAAGCTGGGCATGGTGCTAGCAACGCCAGCGCAATGAGCGTGATGTTGGCCCCTAGCAAGTGCCTGCTAATGGCAATCGCCTCGACGGTCTTTGAGACTGCCCAGTCGAAGCACAAAAGCGTTCGTATTTCTCCATTGCTAATGCGCAACGCGCATTGCTCAGCAGAGAGATACGAGTTTTAATAGTTTCACGTCTTGCCGTGAGACACGGAGAGACAGCGTTTGGAGAGACAAATGGAGCCGCTGGAAGGGAATGGAGTCACAAAGAAACCAACAGAGATGCAGAGACAAATGGAGGACATGGACAAAGAGAGAGAGAGAGAGACAGAAGGACGAACTGGGGTTCAGTCAGTTTTTCTATAACGCCGTGTGTTTTCATGACGCAAACTGGATATATCGCGATGAACGTATGAGGGAATTTTTTGTTGATAACGTAGATGCGAATTGGCTACAATGCGATCTCGTGAACAGAACAACGTCATGGGAGTAGTTTTAAGCGGTTTGTACGGCTGTCTTGGCGTAGCATCATCACACAAGGCAGTGGAATGCTGCTGGATGCTTCTAGATGCTACCCACGCGCCTCAAATCTTTGTTCAGCCTGCGTAAGCATCTCACAGTGCTATCGTGGACTGTGCTTTACCCTACAATTCTGTATTATTTATTATAAAGCAATTTTTTCCATGACGCAGTGTTCTTCAGGAGCGCAGTGACAGAGTTATATGGGCACAGGCTGTATACAACAACAAATAATGAAGCCTTTATCAGTTTTAAATTCTGGCCTATTTAGCCGATTAAATTAGAATAAGTTTTTCTCCATATTCGCACGGTTAAATTTACTCCTAAGGGGATGACACTCTTAGCGTGTTTCCTACAGCACAATCATTAAAGTAGGCATGACAGTAAATTTGACAAATGTTGTGCAATGTTTATTGCTTTGCTTCATCACTTGTATGTTGTGCGCATTAATGCAGGCGCAAAAGTACATGGCAATAATGCATGCAGGTGTTCGTGTACCGCTTGCAGACACTACAAGTGCGACGGTTACCATCATGACTAAACATTTTTTTCATCGAATCACCGTCGTTGAATCGTAACAATGTATCTACTTGGAGGGAGGTGAATTCTATTATTCCTCTCCCGCTCACAGCCGTGGACTTTAGTCCACTGTGGCCACACAATCCACAATCCCAGACCAGATATTTCGCTTGTCAGTTCCACCTGGGTTGCCATCGCTTCGGCAGTTTCGATATCGTCACCTGACAAACAGTGTCCATTTGAAATGAGCAGATTAGCAAGCTCTTATTTTCCGTATAACTCAATCGGTGAGACTTAAAGTTACGCGACCTTAGGTGGTACGAGTTTCTGCTCAGATCCGCACACTTAAAGACTGACAGCTCGCCGCGAATGCATCCCCAATCCTGCTGCAAATTGCAGCAGGACAAACTTGCCCCAGGCCACAAACGCTGCCCGTTTTGCAACCTGGTGTTTCGCAGACGGAAGGGCCCCTAAAACCCAAAACGCTTTGCATGTCCCGAAGCGTGGCAGCGGAGCAAAAAGGCGCTCCGGCTGTCGTCTGTGTTTTGCCAAGACGCGACGGATGTCCCACGTGACCCCGGTCGCCAAGTGTGGGCACAGCAAGCGCAGCCAAACCGGGGGGGGGGGGGGGTGAGTGGGGGGAAGGGGGTCGAGAGCGTGGAGCGCCAGTGCCTCGTTATGTACGTATGTTGAACTTAACGAAATAACAGTGGCGAGAATCGTGACGTGAACCCACGTGTTGTGTGACGAGGTACTCATTACCGACCCCGTACCAGAGCTGCCGGGGGTTTGACTCTGACCCAGGAAACGGTGGTCAGCCCTAAGTCACCGCAGAACAGGGCCCAGATGCAGTCACCTTCATCAATGGAAAATGAAGAACGGTCCGCATTGTGACTGCTGCAGTCAACAGAGCCAGACCTATGGCTCACATGGTCCAACATTTACGTCACCACCGATTCACAGATGATAGATCATACGTATATATGCTGAACTTCTTTCACACCGTATATAGCCAGCCGTGCTAATCGCAGGTGTGGGGGGAAGGACAAAAAACGATACACAAAGGGTAGTTCTAAAGATATTACTTTTCAATCGAGATTTATATTTGCTTCACTGCAGTACTTTATTTTATTTGGTTTCGTTTTCTCCATTTTTGGTGACCCGGGGTCGCTCGTGCGAACGAGACTGCCATCCCGGTCTCCCGAGTCATCACTTCTCGCCCAGTTCAACAAAACCAACTTGAAAGCTGAAAGAACTAAAACTCCATGAGGCTATCCACATATACAAACACAGAGACAATTTCAACCGAGAAGATGGATTCTGGCTTAGCAATCATTGGAAGGATTTGGTAAACCATTTCGGGCCTTAATTGATTGCTCACGCTTAAGGTGGCTTTCAGACCGCATCCATTATTTTCGTCTCCCCCCTCCTCTTTTCCGAACAATGATGGACTTGTCCATCTGAATAACTGCCAAATCGCTCTCCGTGGTGCTAACGTTAAAAATAACTGACACTTTTTTCAAAATTTCTTGCTGTGGTTTTCACACCTGATGATGATTGCTTGTGTTGCAGTCGAAACGTCGTGAGAATTTTATTGTTTTATATTTCCATTATTTTATTGTTTCCCTTCTACGTGGTGACTTTACCGAAAGAACCAAGAATATATCTAAAACTCTGTTTCCATACGGGGAGAAAACGAAGAGGTTCGAGTGAGTGACTGCTCGTTCGGCAGCACGGAGTCTGTTTGGCACTCATGTTCGTGTGCGGTATTTTGGCTTTCATGGACAACGATTGCACTACAGCTGGGTGGCTCAGTGGGTGCAATGCGTTGGGACTATTTAGAATTATTTTGCTGATATGTCCAAATGTTGAGCTATCGTTTGTGGCCAGGTCGCTTTTTAAAAATTAGCGAATACCTCAGTGGGCTTTGTCTGATAGGATGGGGATGGTTTAGTTTGATTTTGTATGTGTCTGGGTGATTTGTTTACATTTCTTGAACTCTGCACTCCTATCGTGTTTTTGTAACTGTTTGTAGTTGTAACGTTCTTACCCGCCCCGACTGGACATCTGTGAAAAAGAGCTTCATAGCTCATCGGATTCCTCCTGCAGTTTCAAATTCAGATTCTCATTCTGATTCTGCGTAAAGAGCACGGAGCCCCAAGCGTGGCTCAGGGTCCTGCGTTCGAATCCTGGCAGCCACCCGGCATGACGCAAGGTGAAGAGCCACATCACGGATACCAGATCACAGATGGGTTAGAGGCATCTCAGGGGGAGATACTGATATGATAATGTCGTGGCATTGAGCCGGCACTGCTGACACCATGGGTTCAAATCCAAGTCCCACTTACTTGTCAATTTAAATCGCCATTTGACAAGTGCGGCCAGTCTGATGGTCTCAGTCCGGTCCCCGAGGACTGACCAATGACACCGTATTTGCATTGGGTGTCTGCCGTGGGGTAAAGCCCCATGTGCGTAACCTGAAGGAGCACACCGCGATGCAAGCTACAGAGACCTAATAAGGACACGGAGGAGTTGAAGTGCATTCTGTGGTGACATATTCCCGGGCCGATCCCCGTCCTTGACGTCAGGATCGGCGTGCCGGAAGGGATGTGACATTGCAAGTGGCGGCGACGAGTACAGACAAACACAGACTGATTAACACGTAGGCTTTCGCGACAAATATGATCCACAATACAGCTTTAACAACAGATATATTTACGCGATCTAACCCTAAACACCTGTATTATGAAACATAGACTGACAACACCAACGACTGAGACTGTCCACCAACACCACGACATTGTCTCCACCTCACGATCTTCAAGACCTCCCACTGCCTCGCTCCTTCATTCCTCTACCCGCCCTTGCTTCCTCCCTGCTCCCCCTTCAAGCGCGCGTCCGCAACCAACGGCTTCTGGTGAGGCCCCATCGTTAACCTTTGCTGCGAGTGAGGTCACTCCTCCTCCTCCTCCTCCGCCACCACTGTGATCTGGGGAATTCCCCTCTCGCTGGCCGTCGGTGCTGTAAATTCCCTGGCCCCTGCTTAAGAGTGCAGCCTCAACACCTTCTCGCTCTGTTCTTCTGCTAATGACTGTCTTTTCTTTCAGCAACAAACACAACATCCTGGCATTTGCACAAACACGCCTCCCTTTCCTCCCATCGTGATACGTGGGCACCACCGTCCTGCATCGCGTCTTTATGTGTGAATCAATTTAGATGCTGCTGCATACATACGAACTGAACAATAAGAGCAGACTAGCAGCCCTGACCCACACACCCATCCCTGCATGTGTGTATGTATGGTGAGCTTCTTTTGCACGGTACGAAGCCAACTGTGCTAATCGGAGGTGCGTGGGAAGGACAACCCTTCCTCCCTCCAGATAGACAGCCAGCCAGCCAGCAAAACTTGGCACTGCCCGTGCATGCGTGCAGGGGTGGAGGGTTTTGCACAGCGATGTCACCGCCGTGCACGCGCACTTGGCCACATGCCACCCAAGAATCCAGCCAGGAATCCAGGCAGGAATCCAGCCAGGGAACTTTATTTCCCAACACGGAGTTGGGACGCAGCCAGAGGCGGTGGCGGCGAGGTGTGGCGGGATCCGACGATGCAGTGCTAGCCACCGTGACCCCCCTCGTCCTCGATTATAATTGAAACGTAATTTATTTGCTAACGATTGATTCGGGGTCGAAATAGGGAGCATTTTCAGAGTCTCGAGTAGTTTGCACCCAAATTCGTACCTTTGTTTGCAATTACTGGTACCCGCACGTTGGCCCGATGCTCATTTCTGTCTTTCAACTTTTAAATTACTTAAAGTAATTACTTCAACGCTGCGATACAAAACTGCTGCCTTTGTTTTCGCGATCGTTATCTATTTGTGTGCATTGCTATTTTCCCTTGCAAAAGAGACAGTGGGCTTGCGACCAGTACGGGCCGTTCGTGTACAAATATCCCCGTCGTGTGGCACAGCGGTGCAGTGGCACCCCGCTAGTGCCTCACAGCAAGAGGGATTCCCACCCCCCCTCCCCCCCCCCCCGCACGAAGCCCTTCCTGCAGCGGAGTTTGGCTGCTGGGATTACAGGCAGCCAGCCACGGTGCAGAGTAGCCACCGGCACGCTTGCTCTCAAGAAGCACCGTCACCCGAAACGTCGGCTTTGTACCGGCTGTTTGCTCATCGGCGGGCCGAGGGCGGTGAAGTGAGTTACGCCATCAGTGGCCTGGCCGCAGGCTGACTCCGAATACAAAGAGCCGCCGCCGCTTCCTGACGTGCCGGTCACGCTCGTTGTGATATTGTGTTTGATGGCGTAGATGTCGGTGCGAGATTCGTGCATAAACACATCCGAAAAGGTCACGTGCGATCGAGTAAGATGGATGAGTAAGGGCTGCGGGTGAGAAGATTATGAAACTTTTTTGTTTTTTTTTAAAGCTGCTCATATCGCGGCATTGAATTTAAACTCGACGCTGATTATAAATTCAGCTGCTGCATTCCAAAAAAGGCAAATCTACTTAACTATTTTTTACAGTTTTCACAGATGCCCCAATTAAAAAGTTTTTTGCAAACCCCCCCCCCCCAAATCCTTACATAAAACATGTTGTTAATTGCATTAGTTGTTTATGTATTATACTGGTCCCCACCATAGCAATAGTGGCATTTCCAACATTGGGTTAGTGTTGTAGACATGCACCATGTGATGCACTTTGACTTGTATGACATGCACACATCAAGAGTGTGTGTGTGTGTGCATGCGTTTGTGTACGTATGCCGCTATTAGGGAAGTGATGGTGTCGCAGGTCATACCATAGCGCTATGAACCCGGCAACCTGGGTTTAATTCACGACCGCGGAAACAATCAGTGCCACGCGGTATCTGTCGGAATCTAAGGCCTCTTTTATGTCAACAACTCAGCCTGGAACTGAGTACCTGCTGCAGTGGGTAAATGTCAGGGTTGGAGCAACAAAGGCATGGGGAGGGAGAACAAACCACATCACTCTCTGCTGTGTCGTGCCAGCCTTAACCAGCGGTCACTACAGCACTTGCCCAAAACATCGCTTGCCCCTAACATCCCTTCAGTACAAATGGAGCATTGACCATATCGCTTTTGTGTGCCACCCTGCCTTAGACTGTCGACCTATATAACACGTGGGTCTGTCACCATGACCTTCCGCTTTGAGAGTCTTCATCATTGCCAAGCGGGTTTAGTTGTGCATTTTGCCTGGCGCAGCAGGAACCGTGGTGACATCACCTCGACTTAGAGGTGAATGGCACGGCCGCTGATGTCGTGCCTGTGCGTGGATAGAATTTTACATTGTGTACGGTGCTTTTTCTGCAATATTTTGCTGTCTTTTCTTGGATTTTCTGTTTGCACAAAGTGACATAGTCACTTTTAGATGTTTTCTTGTTCATATCTTTGTATGTTTGTTGCGGTTGCACCCGATTCAAGAGCCGAATGGCTCACAGGGCTATACCAAATAAATGAAACTGAAAACTGAAAACATTTCAAGTTTCAAGTTTCATTTATTAGGTAGAGCCCTGTGAGCCATGCTGCTCTTAACTCGGATGCAACCGCAACAAACAAAATTTGAACACAGAACATCTTAAAGCAAAAACATTGCGTGCATATGCCGAATATCGAGGTTCGATTTGGTGCCCTGTACAACACCAGCGGCAACAGTGATTTGAAGATGCCATACAACTCGTAATGAGGTTGGTGTTCGCGGTGGTGGTGGTGATCATAAAACACGCCAATTGTGAGGACGCTGAGAATGATGGTTTGAAGTCTGCTGACGCTGCTGGAAATGATGATGATGACAATTATGTTTATGATTACGACAATGAGATGATGGTAAGGATGACGCGATTGATGCTGCTGCTCACGCTGCTGGTGATGGTGAATGATGGATGTTAGAAATGTTGTTATTGCTGCTCCTAAAAAATTATAATGACAATGCAGCTGCTGCTGTTGATGACGATTCTGATGATCATGCTGTTGCCAATGAATGATTATCCTGATGCCGTCTCTGCTGTTGCCGCTGCTGCCGCTGACGACGGCGGTCAAGTTTAAGGACAGTCGTGCGGGGAGGGGAGGCGACCGTGCGCAGCGTACCTCCAGGCCGGACAGGTAGTAGGCGGAGATGAGTCCCCCGACAAAGCGGATGTTCACCTCGAAGACCGACACCTCCGTGTTCTGTGACCACAGAGACACCACGAGAGCACGGCTCAGGACAGGCACAACAACAACAACAAGAAAAACATCCCCAGCTCAGCACATCACCACGGCCGTCTCTCATCACCTCATCATCATCGTCGTCGTCGTTATTATTATTATCATGACGACGCTTGTTTTAACCGCGAAAACCTCACGAAGCCTCGAGACTCTTTAATGAAAGGAAAGTCCTGCCACGTTTTCGCTGGAAGGGGGCGATTTGGCAACGTGTAATCCCCATTGGGTACAAGAATAACTTTAATCGCTCTGACAGCTACAGGCTTAGTGCGGCCTGGAAGCGTATTATTAAATAATACACATTACATTTTGATTTAAAGAATTACTAATCTACAACTCATTACTAATCATAACCAATGACTGATTACTAATCGATTATATAATTACAATACCCCCCCCTCCGCCTCTAATCACTGCACCTGATATGAGTTAAGTGATGACGTCACCCTGCTGCTCTATATAAAACCGGGAGCAAGCGAGGGCTTTACCATTCTGGCGAATTGCCCGATGATGCTGGATGTATTTACCAGCGAAACGTCGTACTCAAACTGTAAATGTGGATTCACTCTTCAACACACCGGTGGGCTAAAGTAGTGAATTATTTGTCTTTTGTCAACGTGACACTTTTTTACTGATTGGCCGTGTCGGGTGGTGGAGGGTTACGACACATTTATAAATAAACGCGATCTAACCCAAAAACCTTTATTATGGGTAATTCTCACGGCCAATACCAGTTGTGTGGTGTATTTTTATTTTCAGCTATTGGAAGAAACTGGAGAACACTGAGAAAAACCCGTGCAGAAGAGGGGGGGGGGGGGGGAGTATTTATAAACTCTACGGAGAAAGGCACCCGAGTTGGGAATCGAACCCAACCGCTCTTGCTGCGAGACACGAGTGCCACCACAGTGCCACGTGTAAAACCCTGGGTGCCCTTAGGGAGGCATCAGACAAGAGCAACGTGCCGGGTGATCACCCTGGGCGCTGCTCGTCACTGTTAAGACAATCTCGATTTACGGCCCTGGCATTTTTGCCGATGTGTGCGGTTTCGAATCGGGAAGGCCGCCCTGGTTAATAGCGCAGGTGTATTAACCGTGAAAAAATATATATGCATCTTCGCCTCGCAGCGTCTGTTAAAGATGCTGTGACGTCGTTCGACGAGTAGGCCATTGTGTGCTGGCATCGTGGACCATGTTTGATAGATTACTCAAGTGGGAAACAATGACTAAATAATAATAATAATCACATATCATTAAAAGGGTGATATGATTTGCATAGACGGCAGCCATTTATTCACAATTTTAGACGTGGGTCATTAACGTTTGGACATTTGTGCCACATATGTATCACTGTCTACATATAAAAAGTACCCACGACAAACGCATTTATACTTTGCCAGAATGTAAATCGTTTGTAGAGTTAAGTGCAGCTGAGTTATGTGAACCGGTCCAGGTGCTGGCCTGGCCATTCATCGACTCACAGTCGCCATTTCCAATCTCAGCCAGTCCATTTTTTTGAACTCAACTAATTTTTTTTAATCAAATAAGGCCCACTTGGATTTTAAAGTGTATAACTCCAGTGGCTTCCTAATATCGGAAGCAGGAGCGTTCCAGACGGCCGCAGAAGCGCATGTGAAAGCGCGTGATGCAGTTTAGTTTGTTCCCGGGAGTGTTAGCTTTAGGCCATTTAGCAGCAGGGCCTTTGTAACCCATTGTGTGCAGTTCCCCTATCTCGGTGGCGTAGGTGGGGGAGGTGGCGTAGGTGGGGGAGGTGGTGTAGGTGGCGTAGGTGGGGTAGGTGGGGTAGGTGGCGTAGGTGGGGTAGGTGGCGTAGGTGGGGGAGGTGGCGTAGGTGGGGGAGGTGGCGTAGGTGGGGTAGGTGGCGTAGGTGGGGTAGGTGGCGTAGGTGGGGGAGGTGGCGTAGGTGGGGGAGGTGGGGGAGGTGGCGTAGGTGGGGGAGGTGGCGTAGGTGGGGGAGGTGGGGGAGGGAGGTGAAGAAGATGACCTCAAAATCCGTGACACGTGTACTTTTAGACGTACGTGGTGGCCAGGCCATATTCCAGGGGTGGAAGTGGCTAGCCGTGAGGTCGTATCCACGGATGCGGCGATGTACAATCAACACACCCGTGCATATATCCAAACGTTACGAACGCAAACAAAGTTATAGACATGCATGTTCGGATCAATATGTGGATACCAAGCACTTGATCTGCCTGGTGGTTTTTGTTGTTGTTGTTTAAAACGGTAGAGGTTTCGCACACTACTCAAGCCTTCTTTCTGTCACTTATCGTGGTTTACCGCAGTAAAACATTAATGAAGCGTTATCTTTCCCGTGGTGCATTTGCATACAGAGTGTTAATAAAGGATGCCGAGCAGGAGATGGACGGGTGAGGGGCTGGCTCTGGGAGAGCAAGATGTAGCTGCAGCTACACAACACCAATGTATGTATGTAGTTGAAATTCGTTTGCACCGTACGGAGCCAACCGTTCTCATCGGAGGTGCGGTGGGGGAAGGACAACCAACTAAAGACAAACAAAAAACAGTTTGAAAGAAATTCGTTTTCAATCTAGATGAAAAAAAAATACTTCAAAACCAATACCAAGGGCCCGTCTGTGCAAACTTACGTGGGTCGGTGCTCATCTCAATTATTGGTCATGAGCCGGTTGTGGGAATTCCACATTCCTATGGCGGGGAGAGGTGGGTGGGCGACTGTTCTCAATTTTTGTAATTGTTTAAATTGTTTCTATTGCGACTCATCGCAATCCCAGTACCTAGCAGTGGTACACAGCAGAGGGTGTGGTGGAACTCCGGGAGCAAAAATACTTCCGAGATCGGTGCGCCAGAGGCTTAACGAAGGGGTTGTGAATTGGGGGGGGGGGTATTTGGGCTCACCGCCCCCTCCCAAGCGGGGACCCGCAAGCGAGAACCGTGACAGCTTCCACGGGGAGGCAAGGGGGAAGGACGAGAGGAAAGATTTCTCGCGTAATTGTTGGGGAAGTCACGTGGCGTGCGTACTGCATCATCGGGTTTGTGGCATGACCGTATCGCGTGAACGTCATTGTCTCAGAACATGTCTGCTGACGTTATTCTTTGAATCTAGAACAATGACGGGGCTTGGAAGGGGTAAAAAAAAGCGGGGGGGGGGGAGCGGGGGGATTTGGAATCACGGAAGTACCGTGGGCTGCGTTGATGCCCAAGCAGGATCTGAACCCACGGTATTCTGCATTATAACCCACGGTGCCATCCAAACTTAATCTTTGCACCGTACGTACAAAAAGGCAAAGACACATACACACAGATTTCCAAATCAGCCCTAGACTTGAGGCACGGAGCTGTTATCAGGGCGAAACAACAACAAAAACCCACCGTGCAATGGAACTGGTATCGACCAAAACATCCTGAACTGCAGATAACACAATTGGGGTGACACACAGCTGCAGCAGCAGCAGCAACATCGCCCCTGACTGAGAAAAACTTGACAGGACCATCCTGAAAACGAGTCTTGAGACTCGGTGAGCATACCTGTCAACCCATAAGGTTTACCCGTATTATTGTACAGGGAAATTGGGTTTTCAGGTCCAATTTATTTTGTATGTTTGTTTGTGTTTCTCTCTTGTGATGGGACTTTGTAGGATGAACGTTGAGATTTATAAGGGCACGGGGTGACCAATAAGGTCTGAATTGGCCTGTAATAAGGCAGGGCACTGATAAGGGGTTGACAGGTATGGCTGAGGGTTTTCTCCGGTCATGGAAGCGTAAATAACAACAAATTGTGGCATGCACCATCCTAAGACCGCCATGGCATGCGCATATAGGGTGGGGGGAGGTGGGAATCGTCTGATGCCCGACCACCTTTGCCTCCCCAGTAACCGATCAGGGCCACGCCACTGAGCCGTGAGCTCGTGGTGAGGGTGCACAGCGCCAGGAGAGGGCCACGGCCTCGGGTGGAGGTAACGTCACCGATGGCGAGGATGTGCCACCAGGGGCTGGGGCTGAGGGGGCACCAGGAGCAGTGCGTGAAGTGCGTGGCCACTGCCCCACCTCGCCGCCTGTATCCTGAACAATAAGAGCGTGTGTCACTGTGTGTGTGTGTCACTGTGTGTGTGTCACTGTGTGTGTGTGTGTCACTGTGTGTGTGTGTCACTGTGTGTGTGTCACTGTGTGTGTGTGTGTCACTGTGTGTGTGTGTCACTGTGTGTGTCACTGTGTGTGTGTGTCACTGTTTGTGTGTGTGTCACTGTGTGTGTGTGTCACTGTGTGTGTGTGTCACTGTGTGTGTGTGTCACTGTGTGTGTGTCACTGTGTGTGTGTGTGTCACTGTGTGTGTGTGTGTCACTGTGTGTGTGTGTGTCACTGTGTGTGTGTGTGTCACTGTGTGTGTCACTGTGTGTGTGTGTCACTGTGTGTGTGTGTCACTGTTTGTGTGTGTGTGTCACTGTGTGTGTGTGTCAGTGTGTGTGTGTCACTGTGTGTGTGTGTGTCACTGTGTGTGTGTGTCACTGTGTGTCTGTGTCACTGTCTGTGTGTGTGTGTGTCACTGTGTGTGTGTGTGTCACTGTGTGTGTGTGTGTCACTGTGTGTCTGTGTCACTGTCTGTGTGTGTGTGTCACTGTGTGTGTGTGTGTGTCACTGTGTGTGTGTGTCACTGTGTGTGTGTGTGTCACTGTGTGTGTGTGTCACTGCTTCTCTGTGTCACTGTGTGTGTGTGTGTGTCACTGTGTGTGTGTGTGTGTCACTGCTTCTCTGTGTCACTGTGTGTGTGTCACTGTGTGTGTGTGTGTCACTGTGTGTGTGTCACTGTTTGTCTTTGTCACTGTGTGTGTGTGTCACTGTTTGTGTGTGTGTCACTGTTTGTGTGTGTGTGTCACTGCTTGTCTTTATCACTGTGTGTGTGTGTCACTGTGCGTGTGTGTGTGTGTCACTGTCTGTGTGTGTCACTGTTTGTGTGTGTGTGTCACTGCTTGTCTTTATCACTGTGTGTGTGTGTCACTGTGTGTGTGTGTGTGTGTCACTGTCTGTGTGTGTCACTGCTTGTCTTTGTCACTGTCTGTGTGTGTCACTGTGTGTGTGTCACTGTGTGTGTGTCACTGCTTGTCTTTGTCACTGTGTGTGTGTGTCACTGTGCGTGTGTGTGTGTCACTGCTTGTCTTTGTCACTGTGTGTGTGTCACTGTGTGTGTGTGTGTGTCACTGTCTGTGTGTGTGTCACTGTGTGTGTGTGTGTCACTGTGTGTCTGTGTCACTGTCTGTGTGTGTGTGTCACTGTGTGTGTGTGTGTGTCACTGTCTGTGTGTGTGTCACTGTGTGTGTGTGTGTCACTGTGTCTGTGTCACTGTCTGTGTGTGTGTGTCACTGTGTGTGTGTGTGTGTCACTGCTTGTCTGTGTCACTGTGTGTGTGTCACTGCTTGTCTTTGTCACTGTCTGTGTGTGTGTCACTGTGTGTGTCACTGCTTGTCTTTGTCACTGTGTGTGTGTGTCTGTGTCACTGTCTGTGTGTGTGTCACTGTGTGTGTGTGTCACTGTGTGTGTCACTGCTTGTCTTTGTCACTGTGTGTGTGTGTCTGTGTCACTGTCTGTGTGTGTGTCACTGTTTGTCTGTGTCACTGTGTGTGTGTGTCACTGTGTGTGTGTGTGTCACTGTCTGTGTGTGTGTCACTGTGTGTGTGTCACTGTGTGTGTCACTGCTTGTCTTTGTCACTGTGTGTGTGTGTCTGTGTCACTGTCTGTGTGTGTGTCACTGTTTGTCTGTGTCACTGTGTGTGTGTGTCACTGTGTGTGTGTGTGTCACTGTCTGTGTGTGTGTCACTGTGTGTGTGTGTCACTGTGTGTGTCACTGCTTGTCTTTGTCACTGTGTGTGTGTGTCTGTGTCACTGTCTGTGTGTGTGTCACTGTTTGTCTGTGTCACTGTGTGTGTGTGTCACTGTGTGTGTGTGTGTCACTGTCTGTGTGTGTGTCACTGTGTGTGTGTGTCACTGTGTGTGTCACTGCTTGTCTTTGTCACTGTCTGTGTGTGTCTGTGTCACTGTCTGTGTGTGTGTCACTGTTTGTCTGTGTCACTGTGTGTGTGTGTCACTGTGTGTGTGTGTGTCACTGTTTGTCTGTGTCACTGTGTGTGTGTCACTGTGTGTGTGTGTCACTGCTTGTCTGTGTCACTGTCTGTGTGTGTCACTGTGTGTGTGTCACTGTGTGTCACTGCTTGTCTTTGTCACTGTGTGTGTGTCACTGCTTGTCTGTGTCACTGTCTGTGTGTGTGTCACTGTCTGTGTCTTTGTCACTGTGTGTGTGTGTCGCTGCGCTGTGGCGAAGCGGTTCGAGCTACGAACCCGGCCACCCGAGTTCGATTCCCGCTCACGGCTACCAACACCAGTGACGATTATCTGAACCTCAGATGAGTACCTGGAGCGGTGTTGTAAACATCGCTACTGGGGAGACAAAGGCGGCCGGGCGTACTGCTGGCCAGCCCACCCCTTTCATGTGCCATTCTGGCCTCCATAGGTGCTCACTAACAGCACTTGCCCCTACAGTCTGTGAAAGGCTATACGGATGATCTTTGTATATGTTTATCACCGACCCGCTCGCATGTATCGCATACACTTTGCTTGCACACATTTTATACTTGCAGAATTCTCTATTAATAGGCACCGTCCCACTTTGCTGCACAGCGCTGGGACACACAGAGGCACTGCCTCAAGCCTGGGCACGTTCGGATCGGCACAGAGGGGGGGCACGGCAAAACTGGGCCAGCGTATGGCGCTGATCACCGTACTACTCACTCCACAACACTGCACCACCACACTCACCACACCGCACTACTCACTCCACAACACTGCACCACCACACTCACCACACCGCACTACTCACGATACCAAACCACCCAATTAACTACACCACACGACATACTATACCGTACTCACACTGCACCATCCTACTAACTACACACTGCACAACCCTACTCACTACATACTGCTCCACCTACTCACCACACACTGCACCACCTACTCACCACACACAGCACCACCTACTCACTACACACAGCACCACCTACTCACTACACACAGCACCACCTACTCACCACACACAGCACCACCTACTCACTACACACTGCACCACCTACTCACTACACACAGCACCACCTACTCACTACACACAGCACCACCTACTCACTACACACAGCATCACCACACTCACTACACGCTGCACCACCTACTCACTACACACAGCACCACCTACTCACCACACACAGCACCACCTACTCACTACACACTGCACCACCTACTCACTACACACAGCACCACCTACTCACTACACACAGCACCACCTACTCACTACACACAGCACCACCTACTCACTACACACAGCACCACCTACTCACTACACACAGCACCACCTACTCACTACACACAGCACCACCTACTCACCACACACTGCACCACTTTCCTCACCGCACCACACCGTCCCACTCGCTACACCACAGTACTACGCTACTCGCTACATCACACGGCACCACACTACGCGTTCAGTAATTCCCGAAATATTGCCATGTGCTGAAACACCACGTTCTACTCTTGTGAGCACTGTTACAATCTGATCGCACGGAGGCCATGCAATGAAGTGCTCCTGCAGTCTAAATACTGTGTGGATTTTCACAACCAATGTTATTCTCATCGTGCTGGAGAATGGCCACGGAAGACAACAACACAGAATCATATTCTTGGTTCTTTCGGTAAAGTCACGTAGAAGGGAAACAATAAAATAATAAAAATATGAAACAATAAAAATTCTCACGACGTTTCGACTGCAACACAAGCAATCAGCATCAGGTGTGAAAACCACAACAGGATAATTTGTTGTGGTTTTCACACCTGATGATGATTGCTTGTGTTACAGTCGAAACGTCGTGATAATTTTTATTGTTTTATATTTTTATTATTTTATTGTTTCCCTTCTACGTGACTTTACCGAAAGAACCAAGAATATGAATCCCTGCAGTCACGAAAGCTTTAAATCAAAACACAGAATCACTTACATACCTTACACCTCTCTGGTCCTCGTAGGCGTAACGCCTGTATATTTGGAGTTTGCGTGTCTCTCTCTCCGTGGTAGCGTGGATTTTTCTCCGGCTCCTCCGGTTTCTCCCTCCACATTTAGAATCAACATCACGCGTTTAGAGCATTTGGCTGCTATACATTTCCCACGTGATAAGCCGCTTCCGTTGAGCTTTCATTTGTGGTCAGGTCACTTCTGGGAAAAAAACAAGCTACACACCCCAGTGGGGCCTTACCTGGTAAAATGAAATAAATAAAAGTTGGAAATAAAAATTATCTTCACAAATAAAATCTCACGTTCACTTCATATGCAAAGCTGCCTTAATCACGGATCAAAGTTAAAATGTCTCCCTGCCCCTATTGAGTAATAGGACAATGCTCGCCTGCACCGGTGTGCCCCAGCCAGTAGAGGACAATCTACAGTGTCATTAAATCATTTATAACAAATTACAGCTCTTTGTCAGGCCACTGAAGGACGAAGTCCTCTCCCCGTGGCGTGTCTGTCACAGGGGTTGTTTGTGACCAGACCGCACCCCACGCCGGTTCGTGGGGGGGTTGAAGAACGATTGGGGGGGAGGGGGAGCCGGTTCAGATATTAGCCGCGAATCAAACTCGGGTGGCGCAGCGGTGAACACATTGGCCACGGAGGGTATCGATGGGGCCCATTCTACGGCAGGATCTCGGCGGTGTCTCTGTAACGGCCGGTACGAGTTCCCACCCTCTCCCCCCCCCCCCCCAGACAATCCACACCCCCCCCCCCCCCATGTAAATTTCGTGCAACGTTTTTAAAATTTCACACATACCCCATGCGAAAAACATGCCGAGCAACGCACCACACTCGTTCGTCTCGGCGTGTGTTTGACCGGATTTTAGTTTTCTGCCGTGCGCTGCACAGACATTGAAAAGGCTCCGGAGGACTCATCAATAGTGTGCGCATGTGAATGCATGTATGCATGTATGTCTGGCTTTGTCTGTATGTATTAATGTCTTTGCAGAGGAGCAGAGCGCCGGGCGGCTAAAACACAGCAAGATGACACAGTAGGGGGCCCAGGTGGTGCATCGGGCCAATCATCTCAGTCAGTCGACCCACGGAACCTGGGTCTGTCCCATGAACTCCTGCCAGCGGGCGTTCGACACTTCACGTGGCCTTAAAGTGCGCATAGTCTGGCACAAGCGCCGTGGTAACGTCACCGCCGCTTCTTGGCGAATGACGGTTGTTGTATGTATTTGTGCCAAACTATTTGTAAAACAATTACATTATGTTTTCTGTGTGTGTGTGCATTGATTGGTGACTGGGCCACGGAGCATCGAACTCGCTCCACGCAACGACGTGGTGCAGTCAGGGGCGAGAGAGGCGTTACGTATTCATTGTTGAAAAATCGGCAGGAATTGATAATACCCTTTGGTTCTTGCGCTAAAGTCACGCAGAGAATAAAATCAAGTGATAATATAATACGACGTTTCGGTTGCAACACAAGCAACCATCATCAGGTAAGAATGAATGATAAAACACAGACACGGAAACAGCATAGGCAGACACACATGCAGAGAGAGAGACACACACAAAGACACCGAGCGAGACACACCAAGACAAACACAGACACGACAACAACATAGGCAGACACACGTGTGTGTCTCTACATGTGTGTCTGCATATGTTGTTTCCGTGTCTGTGTTTTATCATTCATTCTTACCAGATGATGGTTCATCTTCTTTGGTTCTTTCGGTAAAGTCACGTAGAATGAGAATAAAATAATAAATTGATAAAATAAAATAACAATAATATTCTCACGACTGTCTGGTAGGACAGCGCTGTCCTACCAGACAGTCTCGTCCCTTCACCTGCTGAAGGCCGCTTGTGTTGTGGCCGAAACGTCGTGAGAATTTTATTGTGTTATTTTATTTTATCAATGTATTATTTTATTCTCATTCTACGTGACTTTACCGAAAGAACCAAAGAAGATGAATCCTTGCAGTCACGAAAGCTTTAAATCCAGATGATGGTTGCTTGTGTTGCAACCGAAACGTCGTATTCTATTATTATTTGATTTTATTTTCGACGTAACTTTAACCGAAATAACCAAAGAGTAATTCATGCAGTCACGAAAGTTTCGAATCTAATTGATAACACTTTCAACAATTTGTATTCACGTGGTTTATTTGTTTTTACAAAAAAAATGTTTAGTGACTTCCTCACCTTTCCTATACTTTTGCATTGCTGTAATGTTCTGACCCCGTACCCCAATTGGACATCTGTGAAAAAAGAGCTTCATAGCTCATCGGATTCCTCCAGTTGTGAATAAAGTTCCCGATTACGATCCTGTAATTCCGCAACGAATTGCGGCTGGTGCGATGGTGACGTTTCTGGCCTTCGAATGGGAAGTCGGGTTCGAACCGATGCCCCTTCAACTCGCGGGCGGCGACTGCTCGCTCGTTGGTGCCTCGATATGGATTTTTAAAGTTAATAAGTTGATAAAAGGGGAATTTTTTTTTGCAAGCTGCAGCCTTTGCAACCGGCCAGGAAAAAAAAACAACTAAATTTCATAAGAGAGGGTCAAATCGATGCAATTTTGTAGTGACAACAAAAGCAATTTCAATTTTCAAAAGCATCATTCAAGACACGCAAAAATAGAGACAATAACAGAGTTATTTATATATTGGCCTTTTCTATTTTCAAAGATATTATTGAATTCCCCCCCCCCCCTCCTCACTGTACATTTTATTTGTTGGCTGGATTTCCGTCTATTTTTCACACGAGGGTTATAATTACAGCACTTAAGAACAACCTCACTTAATAATTCATGTGAACGTACACTTCAACTTACTATCCGATTAATCCAGTCACTCGAGCCATCGCTAATTTGCATTCTTGTTAAGTTTACATTTCAATTTGCGTTTAAAAAAAAAACGCGTGCCGTTTCTACCCATTAACTTATCCGCGCATTAAAATGTTTATGTACACATGCAATGCTCTCTTGCATTCACACGTAACTATTCATTAACCCATTACACGGGCAGAGAAACCATCCTCGAACGATCATTTATTTCCTTCCACCATGTCTCAGGCACTCTACACCAATCTGCACTTCAGGATTAATAATCACAGTCTCCCCCGCTCAAATAAGCAACGCGGGGACTGCATCACCTTCATCGGGCACACCCAGGGATAGTGCGTGGGTTGAAATTACGATCGTGGCTCTGGAAAAGCCAAACCCGATAAGGACAAAGAGGCCAAAAGATCGAAAAAGGAAACTTCAACTTGACGCATTGAAGTTAAGAGGGGGCGGGGCGGAGGGGGGGGCAGTACGCGGGCGGGGGGTGGCAGTGAAACGAAGAGAAAAGCTCCAGAATCGACTGGGTGGAGATACTTTGAGAGCCAAAGACCTGTCTCGTCAGGGAACGCAAACCAACGCGCAAACCCCGGTCCTCCTCGCAGCAGTGGCTTTTGGCCAACCATCGAACAAAGACGGTCACCGCATTGCAGTGGCAATCTGCAGTTGTCATTATAGCACGCCTGAAGATCATTTGAAATCAGTTTTCCTGAATGACGAATATTCAAGCCTCGCGTTGGCTGGCCCGGGGACGCAGTGGTACTGTTTCACACGTAAACAGGGTCACAGTTCATGCAAAACTGCATCGCAGAACGCTAGAGAGCTCTTACCGTGGCGCGCTGTTCACACGGAGTTGCAGGGAACCACACAGCCAGGCCGGAATGCTGTCATAATCGGCGCGCACCATTGACCAACCAAGCTCTGTGGTCCTATATTGTTATGGCGAGGGCCTAACGGTGTTGGGATATTAACTACCGCGCCTGGTATAGAGGTCGTGGGTTCAATCCTGACCCTGACACCTGTATATTTGGAGTTTGCGGTGTCTCTCTCCCTGTGGCCACGTGGATTTTCCTCCGGGTCCTCCGGTTTTTCCCTCCACAAATAAAAGAAACGTGCGTTTAGAGTATTTGACTGCTTTAAATTTTCACATGATGATAAGTCACTTTGTTGAGCTATCATTAGTGGCCAGGTGGCTTCTGAAAAGAGCTCTATAGTTCAGTGGGCCATACCTGGTGAAGTACATTTAAAAAAAATTAATTCGTTTATGTTCGGGCAACTCAAAATGTAGGTGTCTACAAGATAAGAGATACTAATCTTCAGGGCTTGCATCTTCAACTATCATCTTCTTCTAGCGGCGTGTCACTAACCTGGTGCCAAGGTCACTACCATCACACAGTCGACAGAGCCCCAACATAATCATACCAAAGCAAACCACAGCGGCTTTCAAAGCATGCACTGTATAATGCGCTGCACCTTCAGTGCAACGCGGCCGAGGATTTGGGAGCATTTGGAGGCTTTAACTGCTCAACTCCACAGAGGGAAGAGACAAAGGGGAAGGAAAATGTTCGCAGCTTTGCGGTGTCTTCTTGCCGCAACGGATTAGCGGGGAACACTGGGAAGACGAGGCGATTTTTTTTTACCAGGTGTGCAGGCTGCTCGCAAACGTGCAAAATGCACTTGCGCGCTACAACGGAACATTAATTCGGCAATAACGCCACGCCGAATGCAATTTACTTAAAGGAAGAGGATATTTCCAAATACGAGCGTTACTGCTACTTGCCATTACTCCATGATTGCATTTGGTTGGGAAGCGGTGTGTGATATTGTGGTGATGCTGGATGAGCTCGTGGTAGTGCTGGGTGGGATAGTGGTGGTGCTGGGTGGGATAGTGGTGGTGCTGGGTGGGATAGTGGTGGTGCTGGGTGGGATAGTGGTAGTGATGGGTGGTCTAGTGGTAGTGATGGGTGGTCTAGTGGTAGTGATGAGTGGCCTATTGATGGTGCTGGTTAGTCTAGAGCAGTGGTTCCCAACCCATCTGGTCCAGCCGACCGCCCTCAACGTGTTTTTGCGGGACCACCGCGCACCGATGCCACGTTTTTGTCCCAACGGAAACAACTCGAAACTGCAGTATCTGACAAGCCACACAGGGCCACCCTGGGGACACCAACAGTGGCCTGCGGACCACAACTTGGGTCCCACCGCTCTGCAGGTAGCGCTGGAGCTCTCACGACACTGGAGCGCGCTGGCGTGCACGTAACGTGGAGGACGTTCCCGCCGCGTGGCCCCATAGCCTCCGGTGAGGCAGCTGTCCGCGAAAACAATCTTTGTGGGGACTGAATAAACCTGCCTCCTGTTCATATATTTATTGAATCCAACAGGCCCCCCCCCCACCTCCTGCTCTTTGAACAAGCTACGAATGGCACACCGTTGCTATATAGCGCGGGGATGTTAAATGATTTATTTAAAGAAATAAACCAAAAAAATACCTGCAAGGCTTTTGATTTAAAGATATTGAACGAGCAGGTCGATAGTAAATAAATGCATAAACACGCGGCTGGAGGTGGGGGTCGATGAAGTCGAGAGAGCTATCACTTGTCATCAGATGCATCCGTTAATGTTTTGTGCTTCGCCTATAACGCGACGTTTTCTGTTTCGCGTCACCAAACGTGTGCAACTTGAAACGTCACTCCAATAGACGACGCCTTCGTGGAATTCTCACAAACGAGTGAGACATCTGGGGATCTAGTCGCACGCCTTAATTAAATCCACGGGGGCAAAGATCTTAAATATAAATCTGCTCATTTACATGAGGAATTGTCGTTGTAATAAAAAACAAGCGCCGTAAATTAATTCATTACTCCACCTGTCATTAAATCGTGTAATTGATTTAACCTGATGCAGACGCAAAGCGACAACCGCAAATTTCACATTCAGGTGGTCAAGTCAGATGACCACTTCGCCCAGGAGGGTCCCTCAATGTTTAGTCAGAGTATCCTCGTCCTGGGGCCGATCTGACACGTCGCTGCTTGGCCCTGAAGAGGGCCCTTGGCGTGGCCCGTGGTGTTACTGCTACTCTGGAGACGGGGAGATCGACGACCGACGTTGGGGTCGCCGCGTTGATGGCATTCGTCGTGATTTCTCACTTAACAGGGTGGGGGTCGCGTGAAGGGCAGTTCGCGTACGTAACGTTGAAGTCTGGAAAATCACTTAGCAAGAAAGTATTTTTGAGATGCAAACGGAAGGGGGGCCTTGCGATCAATGGGACGTGGAGTTGCAACGTGCAAGAGGGCAGGACAAAGACACGCACATTTCAGTGGCACCCAAAGTTCAGCCACTAAGTGGGGAGAGCTGAGGCGAGATTGTGGAAGACTGTAAAATCAGACCTTGGAGTTTGGGGCTTTGCTGTGAAACGCTTGTGAGATCTGGAGCAATCAAGTGATGGTCTTCTGTGGTTGCATCGTTGATCTTGGTCACGATAATCTAGATCTTGAGTCATAGCTATGTCTACATTCATTGCTTCCCTAATAAGAGTTTGTTTTGGGTTAGATCGCCTAAATATATAAATGTGTCGTTAAACCCACCACCACCCGACACAGCCAACTAATAAGAGTTGTCACTTAAACAGAACGTGCCAATTCGTCACTAGTACAGCACGCCAGTGTGTTGGAGAGCCAAGCCACAACATTTACAATCTGAATACGAAGTTTCGCCAGTAATTATAACTAGCTTCATCAGGCGACAGCCAGATTTGTGGAGGAGTCCACCTACAAAAGCCTACGTGTTAAACATTGCTTCCCTGCCACGGGTTTACTTAGAATTTACATTTTTTTTTTGCCATGAAATTCCCAGCATCCTGCAAATGCACATTTTTTTCAAAGCCAAAAGATTGTCTGTTTAGTTGCATTGTTAAAGTCTCTGGTTTTGTTGTATTTCTACATGCGTGGCTTTGCCGAGAAAACCAATGAGTGGTGTGTGCAGTCACGAAAGCTTTAATTCTTCATTAACACACTTCTACGGGGAAGTTACCTTTACAATTCTGTCCTTAACTTATTGCCCTGTGTTGTCTGTTCTTCGAAGTGCCTCAATGTGCTTCGTCTTTTGTTTGCCGTGGTTTGTGTTTGTCTCTATGCTTCCGTCTGTTTCCGCCCGCGCTCTTGCGCCTCTTGATTTCTTCGGCCCCTCCCCCTCCCCCAACCGATGCGACTTATTTAAGCCTCTGTCTGTTCATCCCTCCGGCCCCTTTTTATTGCTTCTCTGTCCGTCTTTCCTCTTCTTGCCTCCTGGTGTCCCTGTATATGTATTTCTGTTACCTTGTACCTCGTATTTGTTCACTCTGTCTATGCTGGTGTGTTCAACCCAGAGGATGAACACGAAATTTAGCACTCTTCTGAAATTCGTGGTCCGCCAGGCAAGTGTCTAACTGTGCCGTTGACCTGACTGGTTTTGCATCACGTAATTTTTTTCTTAGGTTTGTTTAATTCTCGTCTCTCATCTTCTTGTTGTATTTATCTCCGTGCAGTTTGGCGCTCTCTATGTGTTGCGTTGATGTCACCCTATGTGCTCCCTCGCTATTTGTTTTTTACACCTGATGAAGATCGCTTGTGTTGCGGTCGAAACGTCGTGATTTATTTTAATATAATTTTATTGTATTTCTACATAGGTGACTTTACCGAAAAAACCAATGAGTCTCTACAGTCTCTTAATCTTAAAAGCTTTTTTTTTTAGTTAAAGTCCAGCTCTCTGACCCATGAAGCAACACAAACGCCTCACACCCGTCTCTTAATGTGGAAGTTGAGCTCTCTACTCGAGCAAAGTGGCTTGTGTCATTTATAAAACCCATATCTGCAAACACAACACATATCTTGACCTTCTCAGAACCTCCTGTATTATTCACATTGCCGCCTGAATACACAGTTCGCCACTCACTCTTCATTTCTTACTTCTAACCGCAAAGCAGCAGCAGCAAGCAGCAGCAGGAGCAAGCAGCAGCAACAGCAAGCAACAGCAGCAAGCAGCAGCAGCAGCA
This sequence comes from Petromyzon marinus, assembly GCF_048934315.1. Lineage (NCBI taxonomy): Eukaryota > Metazoa > Chordata > Hyperoartia > Petromyzontiformes > Petromyzontidae > Petromyzon > Petromyzon marinus. Next base: position 4,402,966 of record NC_133715.1, read on the forward strand.
ACAGCAAGCAACAGCAACAGCAGCAGCAGCAACAGCAAGCAACAGCAACAGCAGCAGCAACAGCAAGCAACAGCAACAGCAAGCAGCAGCAGCAGCAACAGCAGCAACAGCAAGCAGCAGCAGCAAGCAACAGCAACAGCAAGCAGCAACAGCAGCAGCAGCAACAGCAGCAGCAAGCAGCAGCAGCAGCAACAGCAAGCAGCAGCAGCAGCAAGCAGCAGCAAGCAGCAAGCAGCAGCAGCAAGCAGCAAGCAGCAGCAACAGCAAGCAGCAGCAGCAAGCAACAGCAGCAGCAAACAACAGCAGCAAGCAAGCAGCAGCAAGCAGCAGCAGCAGCAAGCAAGCAACAGCAACCCCCCCTAGCCGCTGCCAGGCCCCGGTGCCCAAGGCTGGCAGTGCGTTCCCCGTCGTTAGTGTTGCAGTGGAAGGGCACGCGACCTCGTCTCCAGTGAAACACTCACAGCTCACCCCCGCCGACACCCGACACAGACAATTAGCAAAGGGTTGTCACGTCAGCAAAAAACGTGTCCGATTAGTTACTCCTTCGGGAGCATCGGTGTGTTGGAGAGTGCAACTCACGACATTTTAGCTGATGAAGCTGGTTGTAATCACCAGCGAAACGTCGAACTCAAATTGTAAATGCTGTGTGGGGTTTACCCTCAAACACACCGGTGTGCTGAAGTAGTACAGTGAGGGAAAAAAAAGTATTTGATCCCCTGCTGATTTTTTACGTTTGCCCACTGACAAAGAAATGGTCAGTCTATAATTTTAATGGTAGGTTTATTTGAACAGTGAGAGACAGAATAACAACAACAAAATCCAGAAAAACGCATGTCAAAAATGTTATAAGTTGATTTGACCCCTCTGCAAAACATGACGTAGTACTTGGTGGCAAAACCCTTGTTGGCAATCACAGAGGTCAGACGCTTCTTGTAGTTGGCCACCAGGTTTGCACACATCTCAGGAGGGATTTTGTCCCACTCCTCTTTGCAGATCTTCTCCAAGTCATTAAGGTTTCGAGGCTGATGTTTGGCAACTCGAACCTTCAGCTCCTTCCACAGATTTTCTATGTGATTAAGGTCTGGAGACTGGCTAGGCCACTCCAGGACCTTAATGTGCTTCTTCTTGAGCCACTTCTTTGTTGCCTTGGCCGTGTGTTTTGGGTCATTGTCATGCTGGAATACCCATCCACGACCCATTTTCAATGCCCTGGCTGAGGGAAGGAGGTTCTCACCCAAGATTTGACGGTACATGGTCCCGTCCATTGTCCCTTCGATGCGGTGAAGTTGTCCTGTCCCCTTAGCAGAAAAACACCCCCAAAGCATAATGTTTCCACCTCCATGTTTGACGGTGGGGATGGTGTTCTTGGGGTCATAGGCAGCATTCCTCCTCCTCCAACTACGGTGAGTTGATTTGATGCCAAAGAGCTCCATTTTGGTCTCATCTGACCACAACACTCTCACCCAGTTGTCCTCTGAATTATTCAGATGTTCATTGACAAACTTCAGACAGGCATGTATATGTGCTTTCTTGAGCAGGGGGACCTTGCGGGCGCTGCAGGATTAAGTCATTCACGGCGTAGTGTTACCAATTGTTTTCTTGGTGACTATGTTCCAGCTGCCTTGAGATCATTGACCAGATCCTCCCGTGTCGTTATGAGCTGATTCCTCACCGTTCTCATGATCACAACAACTCCACGAGGTGAGATCTTGCATGGAGCCCCAGGCCGAGGGAGATTGACAGTTCTTTTGTGTTTCTTCCATTTGTGAATAATCGCACCAACTGTTGTCACCTTCTCACCAAGCTGCTTGGCAATGGTCTTGTAGTCCATTCCAGCCTTGTGTAGGTCTACAATCTTGTCCCTGACATCCTTGGAGAGCTCTTTGGTATTGGCCATGGTGGAGAGTTTGGAATCTGATTGATTGATTGCTTCTGTGGACAGGTGTCTTTTATACAGGTAACAAGCTGAGATTAGGAGCACTGCCTTTAAGAGTGTGCTCCTAATCTCAACTCGTTACCTGTATAAAAGACACCTGGAAGCCAGAAATCTGATTGAGAGGGGGTCAAATACTTATTTCCCTTATTAAAATGCCAATCAATTTATAACATTTTTGACATGCGTTTTTCTGGATTTTGTTGTTGTTATTCTGTCTCTCACTGTTCAAATAAACCTACCATTAATATTATAGACTGATAATTTCTTTGTCAGTGGGCAAACGTACAAAATCAGCAGGGGATAAAATACTTTTTTCCCTCACTGTAACTAATCGGCATGTTTTCTTTTAGTGACAAACCCTATCAATTGGATGCCTCGGATGGTTGTGGATTAACGACACATTCAAATTTACGCCATCTAACTCAATAAGAAAATTGGGAAGTCAGAATAATTATCTTTTAACTAAAGTTAGAATAAAGGATTTGAGAGTGGTTCAACCATAGCTAATTGTTCAGTTCGACGTATCCGCGTGCCAACGATGATTATACACTTTTCGTTTTTACTTTTCACTTTTCCTTTGTAATTTTTCATATCGTTGGGTTTTATAAATTGTAGTGGTGTGACTTGGAATGTGATGAGAAGCCGTGACCAAAAATAGATTTGGCGACAGTTTGCATAATGGCTAAAAAGTTGAAAATTCCAACTGTACTTAAAACAAATGAAAGGGAATCACCAGGAAAATAAAGCATGATAAAATGATCACTTCTACGTTTTAAATATATATACAAAAAACCTGAGGCGGCCACTTGTCCAGTTATCGGATGTACTAATAAAGGTAAATCTATCTGATGGGCCAAGGTTGTCACGAACCATTTAGAATGGAAGATTAACTTAATAAAGAACCACACAAGCCAAAACTCGGAGTGGTTCATTGACGATGTCAAAAATTACGCACTTGCGCATCTGCCGCGTGAACCACTGAGGGCCTTTCCACGCAGGTGCAACGGTCGGCTTCACTCGGTGGCTGTCTGCTGAATTGGGCCCTCGATGCTGGGAGTCGACCTGCTTAAAGTGTGAAACCTCCCACGCCTCCAACGGGGGATATTTTTCCGACGTCAAAGGTCACCTGTCCGAGACGCGAGGCTCGCTGGCACGTGACGACACGGTTTTACTGGACTTCTTTGACGAAAGTAGCTCATCGGATTCCTCCAGCCTTGATTAAGATTGTTTATTTTGACTCAAGGGGTCTACACGAGGCCTAGGATTCAAACCCAGCCTCACAACAGTGGCTGCTCATTGGCTTTGACAGGGGCAAAGCTTTAACCCGAGTCCCCCGAGCTACCCGGGCACATCTGGGCTCTTTGTACCTAAATATGTACGATTAAATAGCACACAATGTGCTCTGAAGGGCATGCTGACATTTCTGGCATGAATTTATTTATTTCATTGTTACATTTTTTTATATATATAAAAATATATATCTAAAATTATTACCACGTATATCCCGCTTGATATTGGAGTCATGTATTCACAAGGTGAAGAATCGTCCCTTTTGTAACAGCTGCTCAGTCACCACACACACGCACACTCGCACATCGTCACTGCAGGGAAAGGCCCTGGAAGATGGGCCTGCATAACCACTTCAATGAGTGTCAATTCAATAGGCCTCTGTCTAATCCAACACTTGAGGGCAACTAATGCTCCCATAAAGGGCAATTCAACTGCTTATCCCTCGTCCCATGCATTAAACACATCGATCCCATTACTCATAACTGGATAAAGTCAAATTATAATGAAACATCTAATGAAATTATGAGACCGTTTTTTTTAAATTTCGTACAGACGTCGAGACGCGTGCACTCGCTTCGCACGCGAGAGACGTCGTCCGGGGCATGAGCGGCCGCCAGAACTTTGCCACTCACGTTCTCGGCCGTGCCCTGCTTGGCAGGCGCCTGTGATCGCGGAGCCCGCCTGAGAGAGTGGCGCGTAAAGTCGGCGACATTTCTCGTTTTCACGCGGCATCAACGCGGGCACAGCTCGACGCGTGGCTAAAGTTGCGCGGATTTTTTGTCAATTATTATTTATATTTGTTTTTCTTTCTTCCCCGGTGCGGTGCACGCGGCCTTTAGGAGAGGCTCGGAAGGGGGGGGGGGGCTCGTCAAGCGCATCTCCTCCAGGTCGATGTGGGTATTTATAAAAGGCTGCGGATGTGACGAGCGGACTGTTTTCCACGCCGTGCCAACACGTCGGCGAGCGATGTGAGAAAAACCGAGCAAATGCTTCGCGCGTCTTAAATATGTAGCGCGCATTCTTGGTTCTTTCCGTAAAGTCACCACGTAGAAGGGAAACAATGAAATAATAAAAATATCAAACAATACAATTCTCACGACGTTTCGACTGCAACACAAGCAATCGTCATCAGGTGTGAAAAAAAACACAGCAAAAAAATTTGAAAAAGTGGCGGTTTTTTTTTTACGTTAGCACTACGGAGAGCGATTTGACAGTTTGTTCAGATGGACGAGTCCATCTATGTTCGGAAAAGAGAAGGGGGAGACGAAAATAATGGATGTGGTCTGAAAGCCACCTTAAGCGTGATCAACCAATTAAGACCTGAAATGGTTTATCAAATCCTTCCAATGATTGCTAAGCCAGAATCCAACTTCTCAGTTGAAATTGTCTCTGTGTTTGTATATGTGGATAGCCACATGAACGAATCTCTCATGGTAGCCAGATGGCTTGCAAAGAACCTCTGTCTTAGAGAAGTCAATGTCATGTGAAGAAGGACCCTCTTGAGGAGAATTTCAAAACCATCACTTTACCCTACATTGCGGGGATCACAAAAAAGATCTCCAAAATCTTGAATAAACACAAGATCCAGGTCCGATTCAACACATTACATAAAATCCGTGATCTGGTTCCGTCTGTAAAAGATGTGATTCCGGACATACAGTACCCTGGCGTCTACAAACTTAGTTGCCTCTGTGGTAGTAGTTACATTGGAGAAATCAAACGACATGTCTCAGACCGCATTTGTGAACACAAAGCAGACCTAAAACACGGTAGGACCAACACCTCGGCCATTGGCAGATCACTGTTATAATTCAGTAGGCTCACTTGACATTGACTTCTCCAAGACAGAGGTTCTTTGCAAGCCATCTGGCTACCATGAGAGATTCGTTCATGAGGCTATTCACATGTGCAAACAGAGACAATTTCAACCGATAAGATAGATTCTGGCTTAGCAATCATTGGAAGGATTTGATAAACCATTTCGGGTCTTAATTGATTGATTACGCTTAAGGTGGCTTTCAGACCGCATCCATTATTTTCGTCTCCCCCCTCCTCTTTTCCGAACATAGATGGACTCGTCCATCTGCACAAACTGTCAAATCGCTCTCCGTGGTGCTAACGTTAATAAAAAAAAACGCCACTTTTTTCAAATTTTCTTGCCGTGTTTTTCACACCTGATGATGATTTCTTGTGTTGCAGTCGAAACGTCGTGAGAATTTTATTGTTTTATATTTTTATTATTTTATTGTTTCCCTTCTACGTGACTTTACCGAAAGAACCAAGAATATGAATCCCTGCAGTCACGAAAGCTTTAAATCAAAATGTACGTAGCGTGTATTCATTTATCATTCATGCCCGGGCCAATCATTGCTCTGCGCCAGTTTTACCAAAGTCCCAGTACAGGTGTCTCTTATTGATACGACGTAATTCGCGAGAATGTGTCGTGGTATTCTGCGCGTACGACGGACTGCTCTCGTCTAAAGGAATACGAGATTTCCATCACTGACTCAGGGCTTCCACAAAACAAAGTTGACCATGCGGTGGTTTTTAACCGTACATGCACACACACACACTTACAACAGCAGTCGTTACCCCGAAAAACGAATTTGCAGTGCCCATTATGGTGCTTGCACCAAGATAGGCGCCCTTTGAGGTCACACGAAGCTGCAAAAGTTCACCGGCAGGAGGCCATGGGTGAACAAGATTGATGCACCACCTGTGCCCCCGGAGAATTTTACAAAGTTGCTGAGTTTTAGCCACCCTACATCTGCTCATTGTTGCGAGCGTCGCTCCTCTGCCCTCCGCTGCTGTTGGGGGTCGACTGCCTCCAACTGCCCAGTAATGTCCTTTATGAGCCTCCTTCACAGAGGCCGATGTTGTCATCACTGGTTCCAGTCAATGGCAAGTCCAACCAGCTACAAATCCGCCCGAACTAAATCGGGCCATTTCTTCTCTAGCCTGTACTGTGTACGTTTAACCCCATTTGTCCAACCAAACAGAATCTCTTTGAACGTGCAGTGGCAGGGCATGCGGGCTACATTACCCAGCCAATGCGTCCTTGCTTGCTGAAAAGAGTCGAAAATAAGTAACAAAATACCTGCCTGGGTCCTTTGTACCATTGAACACTCCACCCCTCAGCTCTCCATAAGTAATGCGATGGTTGCAAATAAGGTACCAGAGTTCCCGTATCCGTGAAGAGGTCTCACCTCAATAAAGGTGAGCTGCATTGTATTTTCATCAACTTCATTATGATGCGTGGAAGCTGCCCAACCCGGTCGCTTCATACGTACTTCCGGGTCTTTTCGATGACAGTTTCACCCTCCCCTATCTATTCCTGCGGAACAAGGAACCACGTGTGCCAACACCTGCGCCAGCTTGAAACATTCAGGCTGGCCTGCCCGCGACACACCCTGGGTGTAATCAGGTGGCATAGGGCGAGGAGCTCAGAGATACTGGAAGAATCTGGACAGAGTCCCACAAGCACAAACACGCGTACACATACATATGTACAAAGACAAAGATTCCCCCATATAGCCTTATAACACACTTTTGGGGCAAGTGCTGTGAGCCAGCAGCTATGAAGGCTGGCATCGCACACAAAGGCATGGGTGGCGAACATTATGCCCGGCCGCCTTTGTCTCCCAGTGGCGATGTTTTTAACCCGCACCAGGTATTCATTTAAGGCCGAGTCGACATAGGGGAGGCCCAGATCCAGTTCAAACAATTGTCACTGGTGTTGGCCGTGAGCAGGAATACAGAAGGCCAGGTCTGTAGCGCAGCGCGCTAACCGCTACACTACTGCTCCCCACATGAGCAAACAATGACATATACACAAACACAGGCTTGCAAGAACGTTACTTCTTACGTAATATGTTCACCATTCGGCTTAACAAAAGTTACCTTCACCATTCTGCACTTCTTCTTTCGCATGGCAATGAATGTGACATTTGCAGCATTATAAAAGTGTGGATATCGAGGTTATGAAGCCAATCAATAGCCTCTGTGGAGGCTTGGTGGATGCCAGTGATATCGCCCAGGAATTTGCGGCGCGGGTAGTGTTGGGTCATGCGGCCGTCTGGAACGCTCTTCTTTCAGATAATAGGAAGCCACTGGAGCCTATGCACTTTTAAATCTAAATTAAAAACTAATTTATGCAGAACTGTCTTTCGTGTTTAGGTTGTTGTCCTTCCCCTGCACCTCTGATTAGCGCGGTTAGCTGCGTACGGTGCGAAATAAGTTCAACATACATACGTACAGGGGGAGCCGCGCTTTGCGGTTGGATAGTCCGGCGCCAATGCCGCTGTTCCACGGGCACGTGTATTTTCCACGAGGCTCACTGACCTCCATTGTGAAGTGTGGTTAAGTAATAATATGATAAAACTAAATTGATAAAAATGCGCATATTTCATGTTAGATCGAGATCTAGAGAGGCATGGAGATAGAGCACAAAGTCCCTCAAATGCGAGCGTGGACAGATCAGGGCCTGGACAGGGGAGAGCCTAGATAGGTTAGGGCCTGGACAGGTGAGAACCTGGACAGGCAAGAACCTGGACAAGTGAGAGCCTGAACAAGTGAGAGCCGTAACAGGTGAGAGTCTGGACAGGTGAGAGCCTTGAGCTGTTGATTGAGGCTGATGGTGCTTGGATGCCGCTGTGCAGCAGTGGGAGAGAGTTTTGGATGACTGCTGGTGCAGCTACGGAGAAACACCGCTTGGCCAGGCACGGTGCTTGTACTGGGTACGATGAGCGGATTGTTGGACGTGCTCTGTATGACGTGGCATAGGGAGTCCTTTGTACAGCAGTGGATTGAAAAATGGCTGCAAGTTCAAGTGGATTTAATTTAATATTATTTTCCCATAAATGATTCTAGGGGCTAGGGATCACTACCCATGACCTCCACTGCCATCATACACTTGCTGGTGGGATGACTTGCAGTGGTACTGATGGGAACATAGGGCCACAGAAGCCAGGGCAGGTGGCAGAGGTGCCTGCGATCGAGCGACTTGGGAGACAGGGTTGGCGTATCCGGCAAAGATGGGGGTATTCAAGTGCAAAGAGACACTCGCTGATGGGGAAAATTCGTTGGTGCTTGTAAGGATGCAGTACAGCAAATGTTTCCGACATGCGGAGATTCAGGGCTTTCCTGTGCACTGCAGGCATATTGCCGATTGCAACAAATACTGCCAAAGGAGTTGGGCAGATGTTACGAGTGCATCGTGAGCCTCACCGATGGTTTCAAGCAAAACCAGAGGCCAACATTAATTTATTTGATGATGCAATTTCAATTGCAAATAAACCACGGACACGGAGAGTGCTTAAGCATGCGTACAATGCGTGTGCGTGTGTTGGCGTGCTTTACCTCTCATGGACTTAACGTGCACACAGCTTGGCACAGGTGCTGTGGTCACGTCACCGTCACTGAGTGTCGAATGGCGGTTGTTGTTGTTGTTGTTGTCTACTGCGGCGGTACAGAGGTTAGCGCACTGCGCTACCAACCCGGTGAGTTCGATTCCTGCTCACCGTCAATATCTAAATCGCTCCTGAGCCTTTCCATGGTCAACTTAAATGAGTTCCCAATGCGGGGTGTAAAACGTCGCCACTCGGGAGAAAGAGGTGGCTGGGAACGGAGCTGGACACACCACTGCCTCGTACACCATGCCAGCCTTCGTTGGGGCTCGTGAGAAGCACTTGTCTCAACAGCCTGAAAAGGCTATACGGGGGGCCCTTTGCCTTCACGTGTATACATCTGTTAGAGCGTGTGTGTGTCTCCGTGATATGTCTGAGCGTTTAAGTGCATGCGCACACGTATGCGTGTGCATGGGTCCATGCTAAGTTAGTTCTGAAATATGCAATTTTCAACTCATTTATTAGGCTGTTTGCTTGGGCATAAAATCTGATTTAAGAATGTATCATTGTTACCTTGCAGTGGGGGTTTGTTCTGTTTTGATTTACGGCTTGCATTACAGTTTCTCAAGAAAAATAAGCACACTGCAAAGTAATTTTAACCCAATTCATTTAAAACATTTTTTTTAACTCACCAAATAAATTACGAAAAGCGCAAACCTCACAGCGTGGCGGAAGGTGTGCCAACGAGAAAACGACTGCTTCATTATATCTCTCACGCAAGCGCCAATGCTTCGTTATTAGTTTCCAAGAGCAGCGAAAAACTCACGCGATCTATAGCTCACACGCGCCGATTCAAAAACGAGGTGATCCGGTGGGCTTGGAGGGCTGCGTCGCATAACTGACCCAAAAACACCGCTAAGGTCATCACTTTGCTTTCGGGATTGAGCCGCAACACGTGCTTGAACTCAGGTTCTGTCACGTTGTAGTGAGCGATGGTCTCGGCAAGGTCACCGTCACTCCTGCGATTCTCTAACTATGGGGGGGGGGGGGGGGAGCAGATCTGGTGGATCGCTTGAATAAAAAAGTGTCGTTAAGCCCGCCACCACCCGACACAGCCAATGAGTAAGCTTTGTCATGTAAAAAAAAGTGCCAATTAGTTGCAAGTTCAGCACACCAGTGAGTTCAAGAGTAAACCCACAACACACACTGGTGCGCTGAACTAGTAACCAATTGGCACGTTTTAGTTTAAGTAACAAACCTTACTAATTGGCTATGTTGGGTGGTGGCGGGTTTACCAACACATTTATATGTATGCAATCTAACCCAAAAGAAACCTCTATGATGAATAATATTAGTCGTGAAAGCCTACTCCTACGTGTTAAACACATCTGGTGGACCAAGCAGATTTAATCCTGTGCGACACCTAACCCTGCTGGGTGAAAAGGTGACCAGGAAATTGGCGGTACAGCGAGTGGGTTCATAACCTGCGTGCGCAGACCTGTGCTGTTGTTGTAGGCAGAAGTTTTCCTCGACTGGCTGCTCGGGTTGCTTCCCACCAGGCAGAGCACTCTCTAGAAAGGAAGGAGTTAAAATTTTCCAATTCCAGAAACCACCAAGAAAAGTCTTGAGACTCAACGATGCTCCACTGGATAAATTACAGAACGTTTGCAGCGTTGCTTTCCACTCATTGCGGCATAGTCTAGCCGCGGGGACAAAAACAAGACTTTATTTTCTTTCTAACCAGCAGCCTGAACGTTCCTTTAGACGTGACCGTTGCATCTGCCTAGTATGATATTACATCTGCCTAGTATGATATTACATCTGCCTAGTATGATATTACATCTGCCTAGTATGATATTACATCTGCCTAGTATGATGTTACATCTGCATAGTATGATATTACATCTGCCTAGTATGATATTACATCTGCCTAGTATGATATTACATCTGCCTAGTATGATATTACATCTGCCTAGTATGATATTACATCTGCCTAGTATGATATTACATCTGCCTAGTATGATATTACATCTGCCAAGTATGATGTTACATCTGCCTAGCATGATATTACATCTGCCTAATATGATATTACATCTGCCTAGTATGAGATTACATCTGCCTAGTATGATGTTACATCTGCCTAGTATGATGTTACATCTGCCTAGTATGATATTACATCTGCCTAGTATGATGTTACATCTGCCTAATATGATATTACATCTGCCTAGTATGATATTACATCTGCCTAGTATGATATTACATCTGCCTAGTATGATATTACATCTGCCTAGTATGATATTACATCTGCCTAGTATGATATTACATCTGCCTAGTATGATATTACATCTGCCTAGTATGATATTACATCTGCCTAGTATGATGTTACATCTGCCTAGAATGATGTTACATCTGCCTAGTATGATATTACATCTGCCTAGTATGATATTACATCTGCCTAGTATGATATTACATCTGCCTAATATGAAATTACATCTGCCTAGTATGATGTTACATCTGCCTAGTATGATGTTACATCTGCCTAGTATGATGTTACATCTGCCTAGTATGATATTACATCTGCCTAGTATGATGTTACATCTGTCTAGTATGATGTTACATCTGCCTAGTATGATGTTACATCTGCCTAGCATGATATTACATCTGCCTAGTATGATGTTACATCTGCCTAGTATGATATTACATCTGCCTAGTATGATGTTACATCTGCCTAGCATGATATTACATCTGTCTAGTATGATGTTACATCTGCCTAGTATGATATTACATCTGCCTAGTATGATGTTACATCTGCCTAGCATAATATTACATCTGCCTAGCATGATGTTACATCTGCCTAGCATGATATTACATCTGCCTAGTATGATATTACATCTGCCTAGCATGACATTACATCTGTCTAGTATGATATTACATCTGCCTAGCATGATATTACATCTGCCTAGCATGATATTACATCTGCCTAGTACGATGTTACATCTGCCTAGTACGATGTTACATCTGCCTAGTATGATATTACATCTGCCTCGTATGATGTTACATCTGTCTAGTATGATGTTACATCTGTCTAGTATGATGTTACATCTGCCTAGTATGATGTTACATTTGCCTAGTATGATGTTACATCTGCCTAGTATGATGTTACATCTGCCTAGTATGATGTTACATCTGCCTAGTATGATGTTACATCTGCCTAGTTTGATATTACATCTGCCTCGTATGATGTTACATCTGTCTAGTATGATGTTACATCTGCCTAGTATGATGTTACATTTGCCTAGTATGATGTTACATCTGCCTAGTATGATGTTACATCTGCCTAGCATGATATTACATCTGCCTAGTATATTACATCTGCCTAGTATGATGTTACATCTGCCTAGTATTATGTTACATCTGCCTAGCATGATATTACATCTGCCTAGTATGATATTACATCTGCCTAGTATTATATTACATCTGCCTAGTATGATATTACATCTGCCTAGTATGATATTACATCTGCCTAGTATGATGTTACATCTGCCTAGTATGATGTTACATCTGCCTAGCATGATATTACATCTGCCTAGTATGATATTACATCTGCCTAGTATGATATTACATCTCCCTAGTATCATATTACATCTGCCTAGTATGATATTACATCTGCCTAGTTTGATGTTACATCTGCCTAGCATGATATTACATCTGCCTAGTATGATGTTACATCTGCCTAGTATGATGTTACATCTGCCTAGTATGATAATACATCTGCCTAGTATTATATTACATCTGCCTAGTATGATGTTACATCTGCCTAGTATGATATTACATCTGCCTAGTATGATGTTACATCTGCCTAGTACGATGTTACATTTGCCTAGCATGATATTACATCTGCCTAGTATATTACATCTGCCTAGTATGATGTTACATCTGCCTAGTATTATGTTACATCTGCCTAGCATGATATTACATCTGCCTAGTATGATATTACATCTGCCTAGTATTATATTACATCTGCCTAGTATGATATTACATCTGCCTAGTATGATATTACATCTGCCTAGTATGATGTTACATCTGCCTAGTATGATGTTACATCTGCCTAGTATGATAATACATCTGCCTAGCATGATATTACATCTGCCTAGTATATTACATCTGCCTAGTATGATGTTACATCTGCCTAGTATTATGTTACATCTGCCTAGCATGATATTACATCTGCCTAGTATGATATTACATCTGCCTAGTATTATATTACATCTGCCTAGTATGATATTACATCTGCCTAGTATGATATTACATCTGCCTAGTATGATATTACATCTGCCTAGTATGATGTTACATCTGCCTAGTATGATGTTACATCTGCCTAGCATGATATTACATCTGCCTAGTATGATATTACATCTGCCTAGTATGATATTACATCTCCCTAGTATCATATTACATCTGCCTAGTATGATATTACATCTGCCTAGTTTGATGTTACATCTGCCTAGCATGATATACATCTGCCTAGTATGATGTTACATCTGCCTAGTATGATGTTACATCTGCCTAGTATGATATTACATCTGCCTAGTATTATATTACATCTGCCTAGTATGATGTTACATCTGCCTAGTATGATGTTACATCTGCCTAGTATGATATTACATCTGCCTAGTATGATGTTACATCTGCCTAGTACGATGTTACATTTGCCTAGTATGATATTACATCTGCCTAGAATGATATTACATCTGCCTAGTATGATATTACATCTGCCTAGTATGATGTTACATCTGCCTAGTATGATGTTACATCTGCCTTGTATGATATTACATCCCACGCATTTGTGTGTGGGGTGGGGTTGGGAGGTGTGATGCCAGTGTGATGCATGAACCCGACCCAACACTGTCAGATGCGATTAGGTCATCAAGCAGATGGGCGCGGTGACGTCACCGCCCCATGGACACGTGGCCGCATGGCAATAATCCAGCCAGGTTGCCAGGAATCCAGCAAAACATTTTTGTTTAATTCAGAAGGATATGATACGAAGTACAAAGCTTTCAGTAAGTGCTGCCCACCTCTGGGTGAGAGGCCTATGCAGTGATACAGGGGTGCCACGGTGGTGGCATGTTAACTACCTCGCCTGGTATACAGGAGATCACGGGTTCGATCCCAATCCTGATACCTGTATATTTGGAGTCTGCGCGTCTCTCTCCCCGTGGTTGCATGGATTTTTCTCTGGGTCCTCCGGTTTTTCCCTCCACGTTTAGAATCAGCGTGCGTTTCGAGTATTGGCTGCTATACATTTCCACATCATGAGAGGCCACTACATTGGCGCTATCATTGGCTGCCAGGTCGCTTCTGAAAAAGAGCTACATAGCTCAGTGTGCCTTACCTGGTAATATAAAAATAGTTAAATATTTTTAATGGACTCCAGAAGTAGGCGATTGATGTCATTTCCGAACAAGACGGGTTATGCTGGGAGGGGCAGTTCAATGTGTGACCACGAAGTTCGTGAATAACAGCAATCCCCTCCTTATTCACGAACTTGCTATTCGCGATTTTGCCTATCCGTGAATCGCATTTGCAACTCTACACGACTACTGCATCGAGAGAGAGAGAGATAGATTGATGAGATAAAGTGATGAGATGAAGTGATGAGATGAAGTGATGAGATAAAGTGATGAGATGAAGTGATGAGATGAAGTGATGAGATGTGATGAGATAAAGTGGTAAGAGAGAAAGTGATGAGAGAGCGAGTGATGAGATGAAGTGATGACAGAGAAAGTGGTAAGAGAGAAAGTGATGAGAGAGCGAGTGATGAGACGAAGTGGTAAGAGAGAAAGTGATGAGAGAGAAAGTGATGAGATAAAGTGATGACAGATAAAGTGATGAGATAAAGAGATGTGTTATTACGATACTTTTCATGTATTCAACAGCTTACTTACATAATCATTTAAGTAAAATCGATTAAAGAGATGAATTACCTTAATGGGCCTATATCAATATCCGTAAAATTTGCTGTTCACGGGCATCATCTCCTGAACGTAATCGTTCGCGAACACTCCGAGGGATTACCGCTACTGTATTACGAGGGGGGGGGGGGGGGGGGGCACGCACACTCTAAGCGTGCTTGGCCCCCCTAACTATTCCAGGCTTTTGAAAAAAAAACCCCAGGGCACTGCCACTCCGTGCAATGCCCCATTTCAAGTGGAGCGCGTTCCGTGAATATTGATTTGGCCATGCATTAGTCACTCTGCCAGTCGATGCATTACTCATGCCATATGGGCTGCATCTGCATTAATAACTTATACACAAGTGCAATTGCCTCCAAGACAGCACTCCCCGCATTGCTCGTTTCCAGCGCAATATAATGCAAGGGATATTCGCTGCCTCGTGTGTGTGTGTGTGTGAGCTAATACACGCACGCACGCACACAGCACTACGTGAAATACAGTGGGAGTATCACCATAAGGTGGATTGCTCACTTAAGCTGGCACGTCACCCCGTCTCAAAGCACGAGAGTTATCATTTTCTCTCCTGCAAGATATGAATCTGTAAAAAACTGCAAACAGAACCATCTATTCACCGTAAAGTCTTAACACAAGGCAATAAAAAAACAAGTGTGTTTAAAACGTGTACTCTGTTTTAATATATATTAGAACGATTGCCATTGTTTTTTATGTAAACGTTTAAGGTGTTTAAAATGGTTTGGCAAGACCACCCCAAACACATTTGGCACGAAACTCTGCTAAAATAAAACCAACACATCCAAAAGGCCAACTTAAGCACGCACACGTGTTTTGCGCGTGTGTGTGTGCGTGCGCGCGCGTACACCTAGCGTTCAGTCGCACAGGCGACGACCAAGGCGCCGTTGCGTGAGCGCCTTTCAAGGCTGGCACGACGCCTCGAGCAGGGGGGGGGGGCAGATCTGGCATTGGGGGGGCAGCGCTTCACGCCACCGCACCCCGCGACCGCGGGTGAACGCCCGGTTTGGATTTCTTGGCCCGTTGAGCATCCATGCACAGGATCAGAATGTTTATTCGGACTCGAGGAGGAATCCAGAAATCAGAACATCTATTTACACCGGAGGAATGGGATGATTTGAAGCTCTTGTTTCGCAGGTGTTCAGTCGGGGGTGGGTCAGAACGTTCCAGCAACAAACAATACGAAAACACGATTGGAGTGCAAAGGGAAAGCAAATGGTAAAAACAATACAAATAAAACGAAACTATTGTATTTGACCAGGTAGAGCTATGAGCGCTTCTCTTTTCAGAAGGGACCTGGCCACGAATGACAGCTTAACGAAGTGGCTTATCCAATGAGCTGTGAAGCTCATTTTCGCAGATGTCAAGGGGAGGGGGGGGGGGTGGTGGTCAGCAAGTTGCAGCGATGCAACATCAATACTTGGGGATCGTTCACAGCCATTTGTTAATCCACCGCTCGATGAAAGGCCGACCCCATGCCACGTCAGTCGGTGGGGGTTGTTTGACCCCATGCCTTACCATGCTGGCCTTTCGGGGGAGTGGGTGAAGGGGCGCTACATAAATGCGAAATAAAATAGAATGGGCTCTGGCGTCATTCCTGTTTGTGCTTAGTTTGTCCTTTCCCCGCAACTCCGATTAGCACGGTTGGTTACATACGGTGCGAGAGAAGTTCAAAATACGTACCTGTCAAGGCCGACACGGGTACAGGGGAAGTTGCTGGAGCCAGCACAACGGACATCGTGGTCTCCCGAGTGATTATGCTGACACAGTGAACCAACAACACAATTCCTTTGGCCGAGTTGACCGGGGAAAAGGTCAAAGCGGCTTGAGATATAAAATAGCCAGAGGTCATGATGTGCACTGCGGGCAGGATTCGTGTAACAAACCACTGCAGCATCACCCTTCTACCCACTCTAAAAGCACAGACGCACGGCGTACGCCAACGTAGATATCATTCATTCATAAGGCAAGCGCGCGTCCCTCAGTGTTTCACAACCCACGATGCTGCAGCAGTGCAGCTCCACACTCGCGCCGAGAGATTGAGATATCCTCGCTTCTGGTGCTACTTCCAGGCGTCTGCAACGAGCCGCCTTTTCATTGCTCCCGTGGGCCCTCCCCACACCCACAGCGATGAAGATTTCGCAACGGTTTCTCAGAGCTGCTGGGCTCTAAACAGTCGAGCTGCTGAAACACTCACCACCCACTTTTGGAGCATTGGCTGTGTGTTTATGCAGGTGTGACGCACAGCAAAGTCGCAGGCCTCGCTCGTGGAGCTCATTGGCTGTACGGTACCCGGCTGGCCGCACAGTGAAACACTGTGGGCCTCTTGGAGGGTTCGTTGGCCGCACAGTGAAACACTGTGGGCCTCTTGGAGGGTTCGTTGGCCACACCGTGACACCGTGGGCCTCGTGTAAGGTTCGTTGGCCACACAGAGAAACACTGTGGGCCTCTTGGAGGGTTCGTTGGCCACACAGAGAAACACTGTGGGCCTCTTGGAGGGTTCGTTGGCCACACAGAGAAACACTGTGGGCCTCTTGGAGGGTTCGTTGGCCACACCGTGACACCGTGGGCCTCTTGCAGGGTTCGTTGGCCACACAGAGAAACACTGTGGGCCTCTTGGAGGGTTCGTTGGCCACACAGAGAAACACTGTGGGCCTCTTGGAGGGTTCGTTGGCCACACAGAGAAACACTGTGGGCCTCTTGGAGGGTTCGTTGGCCACACAGAGAAACACTGTGGGCCTCTTGGAGGGTTCGTTGGCCACACAGAGAAACACTGTGGGCCTCTTGCAGGGTTCGTTGGCCACACAGAGAAACACTGTGGGCCTCTTGGAGGGTTCGTTGGCCACACAGAGAAACACTGTGGGCCTCTTGGAGGGTTCGTTGGCCACACCGTGACACCGTGGGCCTCTTGCAGGGTTCGTTGGCCACATGATGGTACTCCACTGGCAACACAGTAACGTCGTGGGTCCCTCTCGCTGGCCGCATGGTGACACCGTGGGTCCCTCGCGCAGGGCTCGCTGGCTTCTATAGGAAGGTAACCACGTGGGTCCCTCTCGCTGCTGGCTTCGTTAATTCACTCCGCTGTGCACTCTCTCCCGGCAAGTCTTCTTTCTTTCTTTCTTCTCTTTAATGTTTTATTTTCCCTTTTCTCGCTCTCCATCTTTACCTCTGCATCTCTTTCCTGCCTTTTTGATCACAACTGGTCTCCCCGCTACATCCGGAGTAATTCGTATTTGATAGAAACACGGTACAGTATGGCTGAAACTATGCACTCCCAGAAGGCCGGGGGTGTGGCTGGTTGGATATGTAACAGATGCTTGCACAAAGTGGCATACTCTTTAACAATGAAGTAACGGGATTCTATTTAGTTTACCGTCCACTGTGAAGCAGGCACAGTGTATGTCAGCGGTTAATACACACACCGCAGTATTGACCAGGGCGGCCGTGGATTCGAACCGCGAACCTCTGCAACAAGTGGCGACGGCGCGCTTCCGTGAAGGCCATGCCCGCCGCACCATTTGGTGGGAGCATTTTTTAAGTCATTTACTACCCTACAATCTGTCAGTGATGCATTTGTGACAGCAAGTGTTTTGGAGGCGAACGAAGATCGGCGCCGAATGTCGCGTGTGTTTTTGGAGACTCCCAAACGCACAGGGACCTGTGTATTGGCCAGGAGATGGCAGCAGAGCAAAAAAGTCGATTTCCGAGCTCAACTTGTGCCAGATCTTTGTGTGCCATCCCATCAAACGTGTGGGGAAGGGGGGGGGGGTCTCCAGGCACTCCAGTTTCCCCTCTCAATTGAAATAACGCATTAAGTTGAATCAGCCAGACGAGGTCTTGAGGCAGGGCCCTCCTGAAAGTGTTATGAGTCTCAGAAAAAAATATATATATTTCCTGCAAAAGTAAATACGTTGTAATATACAAGGTTATTTATTTCATTTATTTTAACACTGGCAGTAAAACATATTAAAAAAGTATTCAGTTAATATTATATCGATTATCATTATTAAAATGTATTTTTCTGCTTACTGTGGGGTCACCTCACATGCGTCGTTTACACAACTCGAACAAGGACCCTGAATGCATTGAAATGAGACAACATCATTGATGAATATTCGAAAATTACACCCACTGTAATTTGAAAAAAAATCTTAAGAAAAGTCATGCATGAATGCGAATGGAAGTCAGTTTAAACATTTGTTGAAATAAATGAAATATCCCTCGTGTGTCCCCGACAATTTGTTAATGTTAACTCCCTCGACTGGTATGCACGAGGTCGTGGGTTCGATCCCAACCCTGACGCCTGCTGCTGTATATTTGGAGTTTGCGTGCGTCTCTTCCCGTGGTTGCGTGGATTTTTATCCGGGTCCTCCGGTTTTCCCCTTCACATTTAGAAAAAAGTGTCAATTAGTGTTTGGTTGCTATGAATGTCCACTTGATGAGCCACTTCGTTGAGTGCATTTGTGGCCAGGTCACTTTGAAAAATGAGCTGTACAGCTCAGTGGGCCTTGCATGCTAAAAACCAAATCACGTATTTACCCAGAAAAGGCGCACTCAGCCTGAAGATTATTTTTCAGGAGAGTCCTGCATTAGGATGATTGGCCAACTCTAATCACACTGGATGTTTTTAGCTATGGAAGAAAACTGGAAAACTCATAAGAAACCCTTATATAGAACAGGGGGAGAAAACACAAACACCACACGGTAAGGCGCCCAGGTCAGGAATCGAACCCAGACCCCCTTCTTGCTGTGATACCACTGCACCACACTGCCATGTTACTGGGGCGTGATTGATCGCTTGATAGGAATGGGGGGACAACCAGATCCCAGTGCATACGGTGGAGGGGGGGGGGTGGTGGAAGTGGCACACTCCACAGCGTGTTTACGCACTTGATTGGCCTTGCTGCCATTACCAGATCCTACAGCCGCACGCACGGGCGAGGAGGCAGCCTTGTAACCTCAAACATTATTCACACGTTATAATGAGCACATTCCACGCGACTCGCTCGCCATCGGACGGCTTCAAACGGAAACAAATGCATAATGCATTTTGGGACGGCCCAACGAGCCACCACGCGCCACGGCGGCTCCCCCAAGCACTTCAAGGTGGGGGGAGTCTCAAGATGTCGCGAGTTTTCGCAGACACATATCTCGGCGGCGGCAGGCGGCGTCATCGCGATGGGAACATTGCGATGGCGGTTGTTGTACAAAACGGCCGGACCTTAAACGTTGCCGTCGTCGACTTTGCCATCGGTCCTTCTCTCTTGCACCGGACGTGACTTGCTGAACTCGGCGAATACACAGGTGGCGACCGGGCCCAGCGGCAGTGCATTCGACGCTTGCTGCAGAGGGGTTTTGTTTTGCTTCGAATCGAGCAGGCATCCCCGATTATTACCGCAGGTGCACTCACCGTAAATTTACTCAGCGCCGTCTGCTTCGACGTGCTTGTAATTGGAAATGAGTAGGCCAATTACCTTAAAAGTTACACTGTGTCTGTCTTAGCAAGCTGATTTTTAGAGGTTTTTTTTTTTTACTCAGGCTGCCTTCACTTGTGGAAATGCCCTGTGGTGGAAATTCCACATTCCACTGGTGGGGGCCAATCTCTCCGCGACACGAGCACCGATTCAACATCTGCCGCGGCAGTGCCACGTATGTGTACGCGTGCTGTTGAAACATTAACCGCCGCTGAACCCGGCCAAAAGCCAAGTGGACCATCCATCGGACTTGAATTTGCGGCATTCTGATTGCGCGCCAAGCCGCTCGTGAGCCCTGCTGCTGCCTCGCTGGATAGCCAGGCAAATAATCCAGGGAGAATTCGCTACCTCTCCGAATGACGCGACCAGCGGGGTGGTGCTCAAGTTTCACCTTCGCCCTCGTGATGTGTACTAAACGAAAAAAACTAAAATGTGTTTTCTTTTTATTTTCCCAGGCAAGGTCCACTGAGTTATACAGTTCTTTTTTTTTCAGAAGTGGCCTGGCCGCAAATGATAGCTCCACGGAGTGGCTTATCAAGTAGAACATTTATAAGCAGCCAAACACTCTAAATGCGTGATGTCGATTATTAATGTGGAGGCAAAAAAAAACACCAGAGGACCCGGAGAAAAAATCCACACAACCACGTGGAGAACTTGCCAACTCCGATACAATCGGACCATTACCACCATGGGTTCATCATCCAGATGCCGCCTATGCGTATCAACTACCACTGCATACAACTTAAGTCGCATCATACTCGACACAGCCCAGGGGACAGTGTCCTCTGCTCAGCCATCTGGTGCCACTCACCCACAGCACGCCGGGTGACTGCCCATCGAGGCACTGACCAGGCACTAAGCATGTTTAGCTTCACGGGTGCGATCAGATCTTAAAGAAGGTGGTGTGAACACATTAGTGCTTTCCGATAAAAAAAAATACTCACGCAGCACGCAAAATAAAACTGAAGTATGCAACAAAAAAAACCTCTTCAGAATTAAATGAATAAGAAATATGGTTTATGTGTGTGTTTCTATTAGAGCTGTAGCATATGTAGCAAGTTAGGTGCCAATCCAATTTAAAATGGGAAAACTGACACGGGGGAGTTTTATAGCAGCATGCACAGTGAAACAAAACAATAAAAACAGCCGACATTCCCCGCCACTAATTGGAGGTGACAGCGGGTGACGTATCTGCAGCACTGGTGCCACCCCAAGTGTACTCTGAGGCCATGTGATGTGGCAAAGGCTCACTGGAAGGAGGTCACAGGACAGACCCATGTGTTACGGGCTGCCAGTGTAAAAGTGAGCAGGTACTATCGCAAACGCACTCTCATCCGTCTTTGACAGTTGCTCGTTATTGTTGAGCGTCGCTCCTCCGCATTCTCTTGTTGCAAAGGCGCAGCTGTGACCGGGCACCCCAGTAGCATCTCTGCCACTGCTACTGTGGGCGCGGGTGTGTGTGTGGGGGGGGGGGGGGCTAGTATTGTAGTGGTTAGCGCGCTGCTGCCCTGCGAAGCCGGCGACCCGAGTTCGATACCCGAGTTCGATTACCTTCACGGTCCTGGGCCTCCCCTAGGTCGACTCAGCCTCAAGTGAGTACGCGATGCGGTGTGCAAACATCGCCACTGGGGAGACAAAGGCGACCGGGTGCGGTGCTGGCCATATTGAAAATATTGTAGCAAGGGCTCTCGCAGGCATAGAGAGGGTATCCTGAACTTGGTAGAAAAGGGTTAAACACTGCTCATTAACACATACACAACAGACTCGCCCACACACATACACACGCGCGCGCACGTACACACACACACATAACACACCAGACACACACGTGCGAGTGCACACACGGAAACACATGCCGCCCTAGGGCAGCTACAAGAATCAGCAGGCCTGGCGCGAAATCCATTTTTAGTGCTCCGCTTTGAAGGTCCAAAATAACTGTTGGGGGCAACTTAACAGGGTTTTCTGATTCAGTTGAAATTACTCACCAGAGTGGCTGGGGTAGATGTGGCCAGGGACACCTGTGGTTCCCCACATTCAGTGTTCCAGGGAGCCTTGGCTTAATTATCCCAATCAGGGCCACTTTTTCGCCACACTCCCAGGTGCAGCGGCTTCACCCCCGCAGCGACCAGAGCAGGCCCGCGAGCCGACGACGCTGAGCAACTTTGCCAAGCATTTTGGCCCGAGTAGGAATGGCGTCAGTTAACGCATTGCCTGTGAGCCAGTGTTACTACAACTGTGGGTATATACGCTGCATAGGGGGGATGCCCACGGTGGCATGACGTTAAATACCTCGCCTGGTATACAGGAGGTCGTGGGTTCGATCACGACCCTGATGCCTGTTGTATATTGGGAGTTTGCGGTGTCTCTCTCCCCGTAGGTGTGGTGATTTTTGTTGGTCCTCCGGTTTTTCCCATTCCACGTTTCGAAAATGTTTTTAGAGTATTTGGCACCAATAAATTCCCACATCATTAGACCTCCTTTGCCAGTACCAAAACTGAAACCTTTTTACAAGGATTCATGTCTGCATTAACCACAATACCTGCAGTCAAATTACAAACAAAAAACATACTATGATAATATATGCATTGTCCTTGAAACTGATTGGTCCACACCAAGGGACGGCTTTCTTTTGAGCCTCGACCCAATTGGTGCTCGACCAGATGACGCCAAAAGGCATACAGCTCAAAGACAATGCACTATAAAAGTAATGAGGGCTCAGGTTGAGCATCTACATCATTAGACCTCCTTTGCCAGTACCAAAATGTAATAATAGGGTTTTTCCCCTTTTTTATGGCAAGGAAACTGAAACCTTTTTTTACAAGGATTCATGTTACTGCATTAACCACAATACCTGCAGTCAAAATCAAACAAAAAACATACTATGAAAATACATGCATTGTCCTTGAAACTGATTGGTCCACACCAAGGGACGGCTTTCTTTTGAGCCTCGACCCAATTGGTGCTCGACCAGATGACGCCAAAAGGCGTACAGCTCAAAGACAATGTACTATCAAAGTAATGAGGGCTCGGGGTGAGCATCTACATCATTAGACCTCCTTTTCCAGTACCAAAATGTAATAATAGGGTTTTCCCCCTTTTTTCTGGCAACAAAACTGAAACCTTTTTACAATGATTCATGTCTGCCTTAACCACAATACCTGCAGTCAAAATGCAAACAAAAAACATACTATGATAATATATGCATTGTCCTTGAAACTGATTGGTCCACACCAAGGGACGACTTTCTTTTGAGCCTCGACCCAATTGGGTCAAAACGCAAACAAAAAACATACTATGATAATATATTGGGTCAAAATGCAAACAAAAAACATACTATGATAATATATGCATTGTCCTTGAAACTGATATTGGTCCACATCAATTGAGTCGAGGCTCAAAAGAAAGCCGTCCCTTGGTGTGGACCAATCAGTTTCAAGGACAATGCATATATCATCATAGTATGTTTTTTTCTTTGGTTCTTTCGGTAAAGTCACGTAGAATGAGACTAAAATAATAAATTGATAAAATAAAATAACACAATAATATTCTCACGACGTTTCGGCCACAACACAAGCGGCCTTCATCAGGTGAAGGGACGAGACTGTCTGGAGAACAGTGCTGGAGTGAAAAAGCCACGCTCAGATCACGACCTTTAAGCTGTGTGAGAAGAAGCAAAGCGCCTTGACAAAGGAATTAGCATAGAATTTAGCATTGAAATGGCTGAGTGATTAGCTTGTGACTGGTCACAGAAATGGCTATGTTAAAGTTAAAGCATACACATGCGCAAAGGCACCCCTTGACAAAGGAATTAGCATAGAATTTAGCATTGAAATAGCTAAGTTAAAGTATACACATCCGCAGAGGCGCCCCTTGACAAAGGAATTAGCATACAATTTAGCATTGAAATAGCTGAGTGATTAGCTTTTAACTGGTCACAGAAATAGCTATGTTAAAGTCAGAGCATATACATTCACCGAGGCACCTAGTACAAATCAAACAGGATAATTTAGCATTGAAATAACTAGGCGAATTTAGCATTGAAATAACTGAGTGATTAGCTTGTGACTGGTCACAGAAATGGCTATGTTGAAGTTAAGGCCTACACATCTGAGCTATTCACAGTAACTGGGTATACAATACAATATATAATGAATACTATATAGTGAACCAATAAAAAACTAAAATATAAATTACCTCAATGTTATCAATAAACTCTATATTCTCCAATCAGCTAAGCTACCAACAATAAGTCGTTATATATCACAATGCTATATGGCGAAAAAATGGTGAGAATATTATTGTGTTATTTTATTTTATCAATTTATTATTTTATTCTCATTCTACGTGACTTTACCGAAAGAACCAAAGAAGATGAATCCTTGCAGTCACGAAAGCTTTAAATCGAAAAGTATGTTTTTTGTTTGCATTTTGACTGCAGGTATTGTGGTTAATACAGACATGAATCCTCGCAAAAAGGTTTTAGTTTTGTTGCCAGAAAAAAGGGGAAAAACCCTATTATTAAATTCCCACATGATGAGCCACTTCATTGAGTGGCCAGGTTGCTTCTGAAAACGAGCTGCATAGCTCAGTTGGCCTTACCTGGTAAAATGAAAATAAAAGTTTAGTTTCAGTTTAGGCAGAAAGCTGTTGTGTTTTACGATTCAGAATCGATTTTTGGATCGGGGCATGTAACGATCTGGCCAAGTTTTTGTCATAGGACTCTTTCCCGCCACCCAACACAGCCAAACAAATTGAATGGACACGAGCACAAGCGTTTAATGGTGCGCTAATTGTCACTGTTGCAGCCCACTGGTGAGGTTTAAGAATAATTCTCACAACAGAATTTCGCTATTACATTATAAAGTTTAGTTTTTGAAACTGCGCCGAGCATCTTCAGGAAAATCCAGGGAAGTCAGGATACAAGCCAGAAAGTTGTATGTATGCATCGTACGTTAGTCAACCGTACTAATCGGAGAATGCCATCCAGGATCTCAATTTTCTGAATATGCTTGGCGCATTTTCAAGCGAAACGTCGCCTCTCATTGCAAAATTTGGTTGTGAGAAATATTATTTAACTTTACCAGTGAGCTGAAATAATGACCATTAGCATGCTCAATGCATATACACCACGTGACAACCTGCCCTAAGCCCAAATAATGGACAAATATCCTCCACTAAGCTTGGTGGAAATTTGGGGCTAGTCCTGTTAGTGAGCACCAATTCAGTTTGGCTTAACACATGTAATGGTGTGTCACATCACTACACTAGATGCTCATTTGAGGCTGAGCCAACCGACCGGATGGTCAGATCCAGTTCAGATATTAATTGACATTGGTGATGATGTATGCGGTAGGAAGCAAATCCGGATTATTTCGTATTGTATTATCCTGACAAAACACAACACAACTCAAAGATTAGAAAAAAAAATCCCTAAATTTAGTCTTACACATACACACGGGGCAAGTGTTAACGGAGCACCATGTCAAGTCCGTGAAAGAACACGTGGCCAGCGCCAGGTTTAGTCCAGCAGTGCTCATGTTGATACCCCATACCAGATACTCATTTGAGGGCGAGCTGACCTGACTTAGCGGAGTAACAAGGAGAGCTTCAAACACCACGCACTACTCGTGATTTGGGGCCAATTTGCTGGGATTTCAGCACAGTGGTGTCCTAACCACTACAACTCTGTTCCCTACATAGACGCACATCCACAATTAGTCTCACATGTTTCTAGGGGCACGTGCTGTTAGTCAGCACCTATTCATGCCGGCACGACATATGAGGTGGTGGGAGGCCACCATTGTCTCCTTCGTGGCGACATTTAACCATCGCACCAGGTGCTCATTTGAGGCCCGCGTTAGAATTTGTACATTCTCCCCCTGCTCTGCAGAGTGCGAGTGAGTGTGAGTGCGTGCGAGCATGCTCACACTCTGCAGAGCCGGGGGGGGGGGAGAGAAAATAAGCAAACTCCACGCAGAATGACACCCGGGTCGGGAATTGAACCCAGGGACTCCTTGCTGCGAGGCACAAGCGTTACCACCGTGTCCCCCTTTGGACCAGGCACTCGCTCAGAGCTGAATCAGCCCGAGGGAAGCTCAGGACAGGCTCGGACGCCTCATGCCACCGACGATAGCGCCTGGCTATTGGGATCAGAGTGTGGTGTCAGAGCCATTGAGCCAAAACTGGCACGCACACACACGCACACAACAACAAACATTCGCCACTAAGTGGCGGTGACGTCACCACGACGCTTGTGCCATGCCATGTGGACCTTGAGGCCACGTGAAGTGTTGAACGCCCGCTGGCAGGAGGTCACGAGGCAGACCCAGGTGCTACGGGTCGACTGACTGAGATGACTGGCTGATGCACCACCTGTGCCCCCTACTGTGCCAACCTGCTGTGCTTTAGCCACCCGGCGCTCCGCTCATTGTTGTGAGCGTCGCTCCTCCGCCCTCCGTTGTTGTTGGAGGGCGACTGCCTCCAACGGCCCAGGAGCGTCCTTCACGAGCCTCCTCCACAGTGGCCGATCTTGACACCGCTGGTACCAGTCATCGGCAAGTCCACTCAGCTCCACATCCTCCTGTACCACATCACTCCATCTCTTCTTTAGCCCGTGCCGCGCCCGTTTAGCCCCCTCGATCCGGCCGAACAAAAGCTGTTTCGGCATGAGGTGGCTGGGCATGCGGGCTACATGACCCAACCAACGCAGCCTTGCCTGCCGGAGGAGCTCACCGATGGGACTGTGCCCAGATCTTTCAAGGATTTGTGAGCTCCTTAAACTATCCAGCCTGGTTTAACCCAGGATGGATCGTAGGCAGGCTAGCCTAAATGTTTCTAACCGGCGAAGATGTTCCATTAAGAGGGTCCACGTTTCGCAAGTGTAGAGAAGGGAGGGAATGACCGTGGCCGAGAAGACCTGAAGCTTAGTGCGGAGCGACAGACCAGGTAGCTTCCACACAGCGTTACGCAAACGATGAAAAGATATTGCCGCTCGACTGATTCGGAGTGAGACCTCTGCTGTTAAACTGGAGCCGGTCATAAGCACACTGCCCAGGTATGGGAAACTCTTCACTCTCTCCACAACTGCCCCATCACCGATTGGGAGTTGTGGGGGTGGAGTGTCCGATGGTACAAAATATCCAGGCAGGTGCTTAGTTTTGGTGGGGCTGATGGTAAGGCCCCATCTCTAAGTGGCACGCTCCAGTCTCAGCAGCAGGGTCTCCAACTCCTCCTATGAATGAGGAGCTATTACCAAATCATCGGCATACATAACGTGGTTGAGCAATAGGGAGCCATCCCTTGACCAAATGGAGATTCCCCCGGTACAGCTATTGAAGACTTCACGAACTACGTGGTCAAAATAGATGTTAAATAATGTGGGAGCCAGAGGACATCCCTGTTGCACCCCAAGGTGCACAGAGAATGGCTCTGACTCCCGGCCACGTAGTTTTACCCGGGCCCGCTCACCATCATGAAGGTCCTTAACGATCGTGAGCAGGGGGTCAGGGACTCCAAAAGCATGAAGAACAACCCAGAGCCCAGGCCTACTGATGGTATCATAGGCCTTGATCAGGTCAATAAAGCAGAGATGTAGGTCACATACGCACGCACGCACACACACGCACACACACATCGTGTGTATTCATCCGCGTTTCAGCAGCAGTTTGGAACGCTCTGCCTTCTGATATTAGGAAGCCACTGGAAGCTGTGCACTTTTAAATAATTTAGATCGAAAACTAATTTCTGCAGACCTGCTTTTTGTGTTTAGTTTGTTGTCCTTCCCCCCACACCTCCGATTAGAACGTTTGGCTTCGTACGGTTCTAAAGAAGTTCAACATGCCCACAAACAGACAGAGTGCTCACCCAACACTCGACTCTCTTATAGCATAACCCCACGTCCAGCAGTCAAAAACTGCAGAACCTCAATGCGGAAGGAGCCTTTCTCGCCCATCGCAGGCTCTATTATGGAGCAGGAGACGCGCAGAGAGGACCTCCCTGGGGGCATGGGAAATAACGCGCCACCGACTGCTGCTCTGATCACATCTGGTGGCGGCGCCGTGCTCACGCAAGGGGCTTAGAAAAAAAACGATGGGAGAGGTGGCCGGATGGCTCTGGGCAGGAGAGGTGGGGTGGGGGGGGGGCGGTTAGAAGGGCTGAGCCGGCACCGCCGAGCACCTGGGTTCGAATCCAGGCAGCAGCCACCACCTGTGTTTAAAAAAACACCTCCCAAGTGTCATGAGTTGATGGCTTCAGCCCGGCCACCAAAGACTTCACAACAACCAATTTTGGTTCTGCGTTCTATTCGGTGAAATCCCAGCAATTGGAATTTAAATGTCAGTCTTGACCGCATATGTGACAAACCTCACTCTCGTACGCAGAGCGAACAGGAAGTGCTGCCTACGACTATCTGTGGACCAGAGGCGACTTGAGGGAATCTCAGCACTAGCTCCGTGCTATCTGCTTCAGTGGGCCGTTCTCGAATACTCTGTGAGAGCTGCAAAACAATTCTTCGCGACGCGACGTCACAGCAAAATCGAGAAAAAATTGTGGGAAAAAAAACGTAAAAAAATGTAAACCTAAATTATCAACGAGAACAAAATGACTACATAGCCACATGAAAAATCACGTGGAAACGTCAGGCAGTAATCATCACCACATTCGTCATTCACGTGGCAATCACTGCTGAGATGATGCTTTGACCGTGACGTTGGGAAAGGTGTAATTTCTGGCGATTTACGTGTTTGAGGCTGGAGTGTTGACAACATTGTGTATGAAAGTGGAAGAAGGTGCTGGTACACAGGGGAACAACTTTTTTGAATGACATCGGGGTGAGATGTCTAAAAAAATTATAATTGGCACTCATTAACACACCAAGTTCTTGCCACAAATGAACCACAACACCTTGCTGATCTCTTGGTTCTTTGGGTAAAGTCACGTAGAAGGGAAATAATAAAATAATAACAAAACAATAAAATTCGCACGACGTTTCCATTGTTTTATTTGTATTATTTTTTTATTATTTCCCTTCTACGTGACTTTACCGATAAAATGAATCCCTGCAGTCACGAAAGCTTTAAATCGAAACTTGCTGATCTCGTCAAGGAGTATAAAACCATCACGTGCGAACTCCGCTCATCCTCGCCAGCGGCTATGGGCCAACCATCGAACAGAGACGGTCACTGCATCACGCGCTTTCAGATGCGCTTCTGCGGCCGTCTGGAACGCTCTTCCTTGCGATATTAGGAAGCCACGCAGCTATGCACTTTTAAATCTAGAATGAAAACTCATTTCTTTATAACTGATTTTTTTGTGTTTGGTTTGCTGTATTTCCCCCGCACCTCCGATTCGTATTGTTTTGGTACGTGCGGTGCTAAACACGTTCTACATACGTACATTAACTAGTATAATGTTGATTTGAAGCTTTCGTGACTGCAGGAATCCATACTCTTTGGTTCTTTCGGTAAAGTCTCGTAGGTAGAAGAATACAAATTAAGTAATAAAGAATAAGTGATATATATATATTTTTCTATTTATTTAATTTTATCAGTGACTTTATTAGTGATAAATTATTTTTCATTTCATTAAAATTTTCTACCTACGTGACTTTACCGAAAGAACCAAAGAGTATTAACTAGTATAATTTATACTTGGGGAGAACATGCCAACCAAATGACTTTCGGATAGAAATAATGTGTCCAACTTGGCCGGGCGGTGGTGGCTACGCCGCAGAGGTGGCCTGTAAAATCGGGCGCTGTGGAAACAGCGGCGAGGGTTAGTGGATCACGCACATATGTTATTCAACCCCCCTTCCCGTGGGCGTTGAGGAGTCATAACCCTGGCTCGCCAAGAGAACGCAGTACAGAAAACAATGTGCTCTCCCCACCTGTTCACTTTGTATGGAATAGAGTGTTACCAGGTTTACGCACCGTGTCGCAAGACGCGCGGGGTGGGCGACGGGGAACAAACATCATCGAGGAACCCCGAAGGGCGTCCGCTCTTCACGCTGTCACAATGGAACCGACCCCGAGAAGACGTCCCGGAGGCGCTCCAAGGGCAACGGGGCTCACGGACTCTCGCTCGACCGCCAACAATCGTCACCCGGGAGTCCAGCAGAATTTTGCTTTAACGAGCCCGACCCGCAGACGAGACCCCCGAGGGTCGAAACCGGTCCAGCGTTTTGCTCGCTTAAACAAGTTCCGCCTGATAATAATTATGGTTCTTGTAAACCAAGAGGCAGTTGGGTTGAAGCTCTTTAAAAAAAAAATGTAGACACAGGAAGGAATAATGCTTATATTTGCTTTGACTTATGATGGTTATGATGAATGTGAGTGCTTCCCCAACCTTGTTTGAAAAGGCAGACACTTTGAACTTGACTTAGTTAATTTCTCTGCACATCCTGTAATTCTGTTTTTAATCCGGATTAATGTGTGCATACATCCTCATGGGTATACACTCTCTGCTTTATCTTGTACCAGTGACTGCTAAGTGGGGATTTTCCTGCTTTCGATTGGCTTTTCACGGCACAATCCGCTGGAGGTGAATTCCTCGGTTTGCTGGTGATCGGGATCGTATACATTTTTTAAATGAATGTTTAGCATTCATTTTCAAGCTACTTTAAAACATTCGGTTTGAGTTTATCCTATGAGTGAAACCAATCAACCTCTGGCCATCCTTTTGCGGTAGCCAAAATATGAACGATAGGTTTTTTTTGGAGCATTCCAGTTATCAACATAGATCGAAAATAAACTCCAAACTTGCAACAATAACGTTTCTTTTTTTTAAACATAACAGTTTACTCGACTTTCAAGAACAATTAGAGCGTGCACTCAAGTGATGACGGTCTATATGTATGGTAAACATAACACCGTCTGCAACTTAATGGATGCAAAACAACATAAGCACTCTGGCGGATGCGCCCTCTCAAAATAAGCACAAGACGGCAACCTTGGCTTTTATACTTGGGGAGAGCATGCCACCCTAATTAGGATTTCTAATTCAGGTAGAGATCATTTGTCCACCTTGGCCGGGCGGTTGGTGCCTACGCTGCAGGTGGCCTGTAATCCAGCAGTGTCGAGGCAGCAGCGAAGGTTGGTGGGATCACGCACGGATGTTATGAAACCCCCTTCCTGTGGTTCGTTGATAAGGAGCCATACATACCCTGGGCTCGCCACGAGAATGCAGTTCAGAAAAATGTGGACTCCATCTGCTCCCGTTGCATGGAATAGCGTGCTTCCCCCCCTTACACGCGTGGATTTTCTCCGGGTGCTCCGGTTTCCTTCCACATGTGAACACCTTCATATATAGAGGACTGCAGAGCTTGGGGAGGGGATGGGGGGGATTCGGTGGTGGCTCACTGCATGGCTATTGTCTTGTCCGTGCGTCCTACTCGCACTTCTGAGTCGTTCTCTGTCTCTGTATGTATGCGTGTATATGCAAGTATGCGTGTACATGTATGTATGTGTGTACGTGTATATGTATGTGTATATGTGTGAATAAGTATATATGTATGTATATGTATATATGTACGTATGTGTGCACATGTATGTATGTGTGCATATGTATGTACGCGTGCATAGCCAACCGTGCTCAACGGAAGTGAGCGAACACTGCGTGGTAGTGGCAGGTGAAAGGTTGCAGTTTTTTTCTAAACACATGGTGTCCGGACGCACTCGGACGAACCGACTTCTTCATCAATGCTGCCATGGCGATGGTGCACTCAGTCATCCTCTACTGAACAGCAGCGTTGTATTTGTAAGCGCTACAACCGGAGTACATTCCATTGCATGTGAACCTGCGGCGTGTACCACTTAATTATTTACGTATTTATTTATTCATTAATGTGTTCGACTCGGTGTGAAATTCATTGTTGTAAATGCGTGCTGTGTCCGTTGTAGATTTTTTAATAGCGTGGTGTCATTGCGTGTTTGCTCTATGTGTGTCAATTGACACCCTGGGCACCGTCGCCAATGACTTGTTCCACCTCAAAGGATTGTCCAGGTGAAATATTTTGAGAAGTCACCTCAACGCAATGTTTGTGCATGTGATCAAACCCGTTGAATTACTCCATCGATAAGCCACGTATTCTGAAACCATGGATAATTAATCTTGATTCGAAGCTTTCGTGACTGCAGGAATCCATACTATTCGGTTCTTTCGATAAAGTCACGTAGTTAGAAATAAAATAAAATAAAACAATTACGTGACTTTACCGAAAGAACCAAAGAGCATAGATAATTACCTTCACGACGACACTTGCGTCGAAATTGTTCGGACGATTGTGACAGAGAAGTTTCCCTAATATTTGGAGCTGCCCCTTGATTTTTTGTGGAGGCCTCTGTAGCTGCCCTTGTCCGCACATTTTCTCGCGATTAGGAAAGTGTCAAAATATTCATTAATTAGGACCTCCAGAAAATAAAAACTTATTACTGTCTTCAGACTCAAGTGAGGCTTCCCCCTCAGTGAATTAACTCTCTCCGTGGCAGCATGGATTTTTCTCCAGATACTCCGGTTTTTCCCTCCACATTTAGAATCAACGTGCGTTTAGAGTATTTGGCTGATGTACATTTCCCACACGATGACAAGCCACTTCGTTCAGCTATCATTTGTGATAGCCAGTTTGCTTCTGAAAGAGAGGTACATAGCTCGGTGGGGTCTTACATGGTAAAATAAAAAATAAAAAGTCTCACGTTATTTTAGCGCCCGGAGGTTTTAAAGCAGATTTAAACATTCTGCTCACTTGGCCATGACACCCCAAGTGGCACAACTGGAATACAATTTTGCAAAAAAGAAAAATAAAGTCCGGCAACTTATTTATCTCACGCAGCCAACGTGTCTGGCATTCGAAGGGATTTTCTGTAATTTATCAACAATCCTTGTGTCAGATACTCAATCGCGAACATCGTTAAAAATAAGGGGGAGGCTATATATATTTTTGCTTGACGTGTGCATTCAAAGGCAAAGTTTCCTTTCCCAAAACCTCTCCAAAATACCGTGGAACACTTTGCTGTGGGAAAATAAAGTTGTGCTTAACGACAGTGCGATGTCATCCACGTCACTTCTACCGTGGACATTTTCCTCCACAGGGCTCCTCTGGGAGAATCATCACTTCACAACACAAAACGACCCGGAGAGAGTCAATTCAATAAGCGAGGCTGCCTTTATTTCGGCACGTGACCAGATGTGATTAACTGACAAGAGGACCACAATGCACTTCTTCAGGAACTGCTGATGGGTTTTTATTTTTGCGCAATGCCATAGGCGGCTCAGTGGCTTGTGTACACCGTGTCTGTGTTGCATTTTGAAACTGATGTGTTTTTTCTCAGCCTGCTCTATTATTCCATTTTGAATGGTTATATACCTGTCATTGTAGAGATAAGAAAACAGACTTCTGTCTAAACTAAACGACAAACTATTTTTATTTTACGAGGTAAGGCCCACTGAGCTATATATAACTAATATTCAGAAGCGATCTGGCCACAAATGATAGCCCAACGAAGTGGCTTATCATCATGTGGACATTTCATTGACCAATCTAGCAATCTACTTATTCCTTTATTCGTGGCCCATAATCCTCCGAGACAGTCCACAATGCGTTTTTATGCAATTCCACTGATCGGACCATCAAGTTTTTCTTTTGTGGATTTCTCCCGCCTACAACATGAGCCGACCCATCAGTGGTTTGCTTGAGAGGCATTGACCGCTGTTAAAGGCTGAGAAAGGCTGACGGACTAAACACGTTAATGTTTTATTTGGCTTGAGAGGTGGACTTTCGCCGGTTTATTTATAGAAAGCTGGAAGGGGTACAGACACACGCTTGGGGAAGCGGTGGTTGTCCCTGGTCACGAATTGTTCCCGTTTATTATAGGTTTGATTGCCGAAGCACAGCGACCCGATATTTGCTAATGCTGTCATTTACTACTGTTGCCACGCGATGTGCAATCCTGCCGACAGGCCCAATTAAACGTGTGTTTAACTTCGCTTTCGCGAAACCACTGCAGTGCAAGCTCGTGAAAATATAACGACTTGAGATAAATCACATTAGAAAATGGCACAAGTTGCTCCAGATCCAATTCCGTATCTTCGCTTTTCATTTTAATTACATGGCAGCCTTTGATAGTGTGCAAGATGTACTATGAAGCCACAATCCTATACCCTACACGAGTAAACTACGGAACTCCTCTTATCCGCGCGGATACCTGATACGAACGTTGGGGATCCTATTATCTGCGGTTATTCACTTTTTTTTACTCCGCCTATCCCCAATACATAAACATGGATAATAGGATGAATTTGCCAGTCAACTCCTCTTTTCCGCAAAAAAAAACCATCATGGATAAGGGGAGGAAGATGCAACACTGCATTTCTATATTGACGTGATGTGCCGTGAACCACGTTCACAGCGCAGGGAAGTGGTGCGGTGCATGTGGCACAGGATGGTGCAGGGTTGTGCAGCGGAGTACAGGCTGATAGCACACAGATTATTGGACAAGGGTGGCTCAGGGTGGCATAGGGTGGTACAGGATGGTGCAGGGTGGTAGCACAAGGAATATTGCACAAGGGTGGTGCATGGTGGCGTTGCACCACAGGTGCAAATGAAACCCAAGTGTGAATGACGCGTGCACACGGGACGCGACTCTCCTGTGCAACGCAGGGGAGTCGTACGGCACGCGCGCACGTCGTTTGCACTTGTGCTAAGCGATTTTTGGCTGTGTATGTGAGTGCGATGCATTGGCTGTGTGAATGTGTGTGTGCTGTGTGTGTGCTGTGTGTGTGCTGTGTGTGTGTGTGCTGTGTGTGTGTGTGCTGTGTGTGTGCTGTGTGTGCTGTGTGTGTGCTGTGTGTGTGCTGTGTGTGTGTGCTGTGTGTGCGCTGTGTGCATGCTGTGTGTGTGTGCTGTGTGTGCTTACCGTATGTGCACTGGCTGTGTGAATGTGTGTGTGCTTACCGTGTGTGCACTGGCTGTGTGAATGTGTGGGCTGACTGTGGAGAGTGGTAGCGTTGTGGTTAGCGCATTGCGCTATGAACCCGGCGACCCATGTTCAATTCCCGGTCACAGCCAACACCAGTGACGATTATCTGAACTGGTTGTGGGCCTCCTCTAGATCGACTCAGCCTCTAATGAGAACCTGGTGTGGTGTTTAAACTTTACCGCAAGGGACACAAAGGTGGCCAGGTGTCGTGCTGGGTATCGCCCGTTTGTGTGCCGTACCGGCCTTCATAAGTACTCGCTACCAGCACTTGCCCCAACAGTCTGTTAAAGGCTATACGGGGGATCTTTGTCTTTGCTGCGCCGACTGTGTTTCTGTTGACCAAAGGTGTGAGTGTGATGACCAGGGCCGTAAACTTATCCGGATCTCTCCATATCCACATCGACAAATGTTGGCGGGGGGGGGGGGGGGGGGGGGGAGTCCGGACACCCACGTGACCCACAGTGGCTGCTTCCCCCCCTTCACTCACCCATGCCCCCCACCCCTCCACTGTGCTGTCATCTTTCAGAGCCTTTCCTAAAATACAATATGAGGATCTACTGCCTTTAGGGGGTGTCCCATGATGGATGGAGTCTTAGTGCATTGACGCTGATGGCACAAGTCTAGTGTAATTGATGATCAAACTCCGTGCATTTAAAACAAAAAAAACACAGCTTTTGTTTTTTGCCACCGTTGTGGCATTTCGGTCTTAGCCGCGAAATTATCTCCGCGTAAAACATAATCTGTATGACATCTGCCTGAGTGCATGGATTGCCAGACGCCGTCATTAGTTGCGAAAGTGCCCATGCCATCCATTGCTGTGAGCCAAATTCTGTAATGGGTAGTAGAAAATGCGTCAAGCGATTTTCAATGGAAATTTATATTTCCCCGAGAGAACGAATCAATCTCTCCCCGCCCGTCATCAATATCCACCCCTGAAACCAAAAAGTTTCGTTGCCGCTGGGTTTAATGGGTGCACGCTTAGAATCCAGCGGCCACCCCCCATTGATACTTTCTTTCTAGCGGATGGCAAGTATGTGCAAATCACACATCCAGGTTTAAGTCTGTGAGCCACGCGATAGCTTGAGGAGTAGCGCGACTAATACCGCTCAGTCCGCCGGAGAGCCGACGTGGGATGCGGTTGTTTGCAGCGTGGTCCACTGCCTGCTTCGGGTGGCCGTGGTCACACCGTGGGTCGTCTTTAATTCTCCACTTGTGGACGAGGTGTGCACAGCGACCTGTTGCTGTTCTGAAACGGTTGACGGAGCACCGCAGTTTTCTTGGCAGATCAACGCCGCGCATAGCGATCGTGGGGTCGTCGATGAGGGTTTTATTTGGAATGTCCTTCGGCCTTTTTTACACATATTTCAAATATGTGTAAATCATTGAAACTGCGGTGTGCACAGTGACCTTAAAGTTACTGTGCTCCGTCTACTTTACAGCGGACGTTATAGATCCCATGACCTGCTGGCCACGTACGTTGCAAAAGAAGTTCCACATACATACATAAATACGTACACTCTCATCCCCCCATATCAATAAATCGGTACGTCTAAAGCTTTGCTAACTCGGCTCGGTGCTTCACAACCGGTGTGCCGCGGCAAATTCCCAGATGTGCCGCTGCATTTTCGGAATCGCAGGAAAACCTCAACTGCACCCAAGTGAGGGACAGTTGAACTTTCCTCCGTGCCGTTCAGTTGCCGATCCATCCCTCCGAACTCCCCCACCCCACCCCTCCTGCCCGTCTCCCCTCCCCATTGGTCGCTGGTGGGCAGTGACGGGGCGGCAGACGGCCGTCGTTAGCCCCCACTCCCTCGGTTGCGCGCGCACGCGCAGTTGGGCCAACTGCGATTCTTTCCTTCGTTTTGGGTTCGGCGTGCCGCTGATATCGAGCGAGCTCCAACCTGCGAGAGACGTTCAACGGGAGACGTTGAGAATTGCCGCCTTAGGTGGTGCCAAGTCCAGGTTTGTGGGCCGTGGACTGTGGGGAAGTGAGTACCGCGTTATTGGCCTGGTTACTCCGTGAAACCATGAGCAGAGATTGCATTAAACAAAACCAAGAGCCACTGAGCTCTATAGCTCTCAGTTGTACCACGTGTTGTCTCGCAGCAAGAAGGGGCCTGGGTTTGATTCCTTTTCTTGCGTGGTGCTTGCGTTTTCTCCCCCTGTTCTATATACAGGTTTCATCTGAGCTTTCCAATTGGTATCCATAGCTAAAAACATCCAATGTAATTAAAGTTGGCCAAACATCCTAATCCAGGAGTCTCCTGAAAAAATAATCTTCAGATCGAGTGTGGCTTTCCTTAGTAAATAAGTATTATTTTTGTTGGCAAGTAAGGCCCACTGAGCTATGAAGCTCTTTTTCAGAAGCGACCTGGCCGCAAACGATCGCTCAAAAAGGTGGCTTATCATCAAGCGGAAATTTACAGCAGCCAAAGACTCCAAATGCGTGATGTTGATTCGAAATGTGGAGGGACAAAAAACGGAGGACGCGGAGAAAAATCCACGCGAGCACGGGGAGAGACGCACGCAAGCTCCAAATACACAGTCATCGTCAAGGTCGGGATCGAACCCACAACCTCCTGCATACCAGGCAAGGTAGTTAACATCCCACCACCACGGGTGCTAGCATTAAAGCTAGCTTTGCACTGAAGCTGTTCTGTTTCAACTCTGAGGAGTAAACGCTGGGTGACTATGACAGGGTGGCGGAACGCTCGTTGGAGAAGAAGCATGACGAGGGACGACTCACCGCGTCGGGTGTGGAGGGCGGGGGAGAGGTGGGGGGGAGGGAGAGGGTGGGGGGGGGGACCATAAACAACTGAAGTGGTCGTGCGGCGTCGTCTTCTCGGGTCGTTCGCTCACTCAACGGCGACAAGATTCAATGCAAACGCGACCATTGGCTATTGACAATTCGGCGGACATGAGGCTGTGGCCAGGGTACATAACCACAAGTCGGAACTCCCGCCAGCTTGCGGAGTGATCAATGGTAATTACCAATGGAACAAATACTGAAGCAAGACGCCAACTTCCATTGCGTCTCAATGCGCATCTCTTCGTTTGCTCGGGAAAGGACACTGAAATGCCTCCATGCACAACACAATTTGGCAGTGACCGGTTCACCCAGAATGCCCCCATGGATGGGAGGCCACCATCCATAACATAGCTGCTATCGGCTGCTCTGAGGCGATGCATTGGGCATCAGAGAACAGCACAGCAAAATCTCACTTCTGTGGCGTGCAGTATATCACAACGCTCCCACGTCTATGCTCCCCGCCTTCACCAACCGAAACTGGCGAGCGCGCTGAAGTATGGTCCAATAGCCCCCAGGGATCCGCGAGGCATGGGGAGGGGACTGACAAAGCGATGTCCATACGAACAGCCCAGCTCGGTGTGCGTATGATGTCCGAAGGGAGACACCGTGCAATGATTTACGGTGACTTTGT
This sequence comes from Petromyzon marinus, assembly GCF_048934315.1. NCBI lineage: Eukaryota > Metazoa > Chordata > Hyperoartia > Petromyzontiformes > Petromyzontidae > Petromyzon > Petromyzon marinus. The sequence continues at coordinate 4,441,407 of NC_133715.1, forward strand.
TGTTAACCGAGTTTTTTTGCGACTCTCTGTTGGGGGAGGGTCGAGCTCGGGACATTTGGCCCCGTGTCTTTGTCTTCCGAGACGTCGCGATCTCGCACGGGAGGGGAGGGGCCAACGTGGCTTGGAGGAGGCTCAAATGTGCGGAGGACGACATGCACGCCAGAGTACAGACGTGGCAGCAACCTCTTTGCTGTGCTGCCTTCTGCGGACACTCCACAGGTCGGTGTCCTGGCACACACGCGACCTTGGCCTCATACACCAACCCCACTTCCGTGCCACGGACCAAAGACAAAGACCCCCCCTCCCACCGTGTAGCCGTAACAGACTGTTGGGTCAAGTGCTGCTGGCGAGTAGCACCTATGAAGGCTGACACAGCACACGAGGGGGTGGGTGGCGAGCACCACGTTCGGCCACCTTTGTCTCCCTTGCGGCGATGCTCGTGTAAAGGCTGAGTCGCCCGAGGGAATGTCCAGGAGCGGTTTAAATAATTGTCACTGGTGTTGCCCATGAGCGAGAATCAAACACGGGTCGCCGGGTTCATAGCACAGCGTGCTTACTCCAACTCCCTGTACACACATACATATACCATGAACATGCATACATAGCGTGCTAACCGTTACACTACCGCAAATATGCATTAATTTGAGGCCGGGTCGACCTGGCGGAGGGACAGGACCGGTCTGATATATTCGTCGTGAGCGGGAATCGAACTCGGGACGCCGGCTTCAAAGGCGCCGCGCCGTGCATCACCGTTTCCACCGCCCGTGTCGCGGGTGATGGACGGTTGTCGCGAGCACTGACGTCCGTAAAGCGGCTGCAGGGGTAAAGCGGACATCGGCGCTCACGAATAACCCGGCCCCAACGTTAAATGTATCCCCTCGCGCACAAACGCCACGCGCCGCGCACAGTAGCGGCGACAGGAACGACCCCGGAGTCGGAGGTGAAGAGTGAAATGAAGATCAATCGTTGAGCAATGGGGAAGGAGGGCCCGGCTAAGTACATTTAGTGGCAAGAGTCTGAAGGGGAGTAGAGAGACACCGAGAGAGGAGGGCTGTTAAATTTAACACAACACAACGTAACAAACGATAAATCAAGCTGTCGCGCATTCCACAATGCAACTAAGCTCCCGCGAAAGCCCACGTGTGTGTACGTGCGTGTTGTTTTTTTCAAAGGATGTTATTGTTTTTTGTCATTTTTTTTTACATTGCAATTGCAGAAATGCACAAGCGTGCGGTGACAATTTAGCAAAACTGGCAAATATTGGGTCACATGCATTTTTCATGTGGACAAGAAAATATTGTCTGTGGGGGTTTTTTTTTTTTAATCAACAATTCTATTTTAGAGAAATCGTACATTACATCTCAAGTTGTTGCTATCGTAATCAGGAAACGCAGAAATGTCGGTGGAATTCTCACGGCGGGCAGTTCATCACGATTGCACCAGGGAATGCCCCCCCCCTCCCCCCCACCCCAAATAAAAATTATAGCACTTTTTTTTTCAATTGCCTTCATTATTTAATTCGCATTTTACCCGGCAAAGCGACTCGCCGAGTCTCAAGGACCATTTTCAGGAGCTGACAAGTTTTCGCAGTGGGAGGCAACGTCGCGATTGCGTGTACACCCAAACAGGAGTCATTTACAGTCGATTTCTCAGCATTGCAGTATATTTTACCCGATACCCAGTTATGTGGGACGCTTTTTCTGAGCTATTGGAGAACCTGAATAAACCCCATTTTAGAACAGTTGGAGAATATACAAACTCCACAATCAAAACTGCACAAGTCTGCAATCGACCCCAGGTGCTTATTGCTGCGAGGGACAGGTGTAGCCACTGTGCCACCCTACCGCAGGACGGATGCGTTCCCCTTGACTAAGCTCCACGCCTCCACACGAGTTGGCACTGCTCGTGGTTCGTCACATTTTAGTCAGCCACTACTTGACTTCGCACAGAGTGGTCCCTCAGACAACAATTAAATACAAACGTACGGAGTATTTTTTTTTTATCGACTACCTGGACACCGTCAGTCTTCGGCTTTGTTGCATCATACTTCACCACATTTTGTCAACGCAGATTGCTAAAGACGGGCCCCAGAACCGGTTGCTCTATCACTCGCCGCTGATGTTAGCCGTGGGCCAGGAATCGAACTCGGGTAGCCGGGTTCAAATTGCGGAGCGGGAGCCTCTGTCGCCACCACCCTCCCCCCCGGTCCTGACGGCAGTGGGAGCGATCACGATGACGGCCACAGCGAGAGACGACGCGGCTGCTGGCTCCGCCGATCCGTCTGGCTGACGAGCGCGACGCAGCCCCAGGGGCGCTGGCTAGCTCCCCTAACGCACCGCAAGGGCACTGGCTGCTGGCGCCGGTTGTGATGGTAGCTACGCTTGCACGTGGCAGCCCGCAGAGCCAGCGCTGTTGGAGGCAGCGGCGAGGGCTGGTGGGTCTCGTACAGATGCCGCGAAACTCCCTGCTTCGCCGTGTGCATCGGTGAGGTGCCAATTGCCTGGCTCGGCAGGAGAAGGCAGCAGAGTAAGTGTGAACGCCACCTGCTCCACTTGTATGGGATAAAGAGGGTTGCCGCCCCCCCCACCCCCATCGCGCGCGTGGATTTTCTCCGGGTGGACCGGTTTCCTCTCACGTAGAAACACTCATTGATTGACTGAAAACACCTTCATATATAGGGGATTGCAGAGCTTGGGAGGGGGGAGGAGATTTTGTTCCGGCTCACCCGCCTGGCTGCCGCCTTCTCCACTTGTCTGCGGTTCCACCCTCGTGCCTCCGAGTCGTTCCCTCTCCCTTCGACGGAGCGAGCGAGCGAGCAACGTGGGGGCGGCGCGCGTTGCAAGCCGAAATCATTATTGTTGTTGTTGTTGTTAATTTACTATTGTGCATTAAAAATCGCCGTGCGTTCGTCACGACGTAGGCCAGGGAGCAGCGCAGGTGAACCACCAATTGGCTCACTCAGACACTGATCACGCGGGGGCAGCGGCTGCTTTACTCGCCGATTGATTCGGTGGACTTTTGTAAGGGCCTCTGCTATCGCGGAAGCCTCGCGCTCGCTCGGCTCGGCCGCGTCAAACGAAGGCCAAGTCGAACCGCCAGGCGGACGAAGTCAATCTGAGCGAGGGGCTGAAAGGACGAGCAGAAACCGAAATGCAGAGCGTCGTAAAAACTTGCAAAGCCTAAAAAAAAAGAAAACCACTCGCCATCGGGGCTGGGTCATGCCACGGGTTACAGTGCTCCACTTACGAGTTCCAATACTGAGAAATAGAATCCTTCTGCGGTCAATAAGATAACAACTCGTAGGTGGGATGCAACAGCGATTGTCCTATGACGTGAACAGCTTCTGCCATGGGAATTTGTAATAACCATCTCATAGCTCAGGGTCACCAACGGAGACGGAGCGTCGCCTCAGCTTTCGTTTGAGCAGTGAGGCACTTTTTTTTCATTTCCCCAGGAAAGCTTTACAGAATATCAAGACCTTTTTTTTTCGGAGGAACCTGCCAAATTGTTGCAGCAGGAGGCAATGTTGCTGCTGCGTGCAATCCCAATTGAGCACTTTGCAGGCAGTTTTTCGTCATCGGGATGTTTGGCCCGATACCACTTAGGTTGCGTGCTTCTGTTATTAGCTACGGGAGGAAACCAGAGAACCCAGAAGGAACCCACGCACATCATGAGAAGAACGCACGAAACTCCAAACAGGCATGAGTGTTGCCGCTGTGCGACCCTTAGAATCGTACGTTTAGAGTAATTTGGCTGCTATAAATGTCCGCGTGATGATAAGCCACTTCGTTGAGCTATCATTGGTGGCACCAGGTCGCTTCTGAAAAATAGCTGCCCTGTAGAACCCCTCTTAACGATGGTGATCGGTTCCACGAAACCGGTCGTTAATTAATTTTGTCATTAAGCGAGTATAGGAAATACACGTTAAAGGCTTAATTCTTTCTGATGGCATGGAAAGTTACCCTTTTTCACCCAGAAAAACTTACTTTATAATAGTTAAACAATGGATATTAATACATAATATACTAACATTATGAACACATAATATTAAAAGAAACATGGTTAATCAATGCATTAATTAATATTTACTGTACCTACAACAGCCCGTCGTTGACAGGGGAATGGTCGGTAAGCGAACACATGGAGGCACTACACTATTATACACTCCACAATACACTACTATAAACTACACTACTATATACTATACACACTACGATACACTATACACTACAGATTGTGCTCTATGGAGACCCGTCGTTAAGCGATTAGTCGTGAACAGCATTGGCCGTTAAGAGGGGTTCTACTCTACACTATACACTACACTGCTATACACTACACTACTATCCACTACACTATACACTACACTAATATATACTCCATTATACACTACTATACACTACATTATACACTATACACCACACTATACACTCCACTATATACTGCACTATACACGACACTATACACTACACTACTATACACTACACTATACACAACTATACACTACACTATACACTACTCGGTACACAACACATTGTGCTCTATGGAGACCCATCGTTAAGCGATTAGTCGTGAACAGTGTTGGCCTTTAAGAGGGGTTCTACTCTACACTATACACTACACTGCTATACACTACACTACTATCCACTACACTATACACTACACTAATATATTCTCCACTATACACTACTATACACTACATTATACACTATACACCACACTATACACTCCACTATATACTACACTATACACGACACTATACACTACACTACTATACACTACACTATACACAGCTATACACTACACTATAAACTACACTATACACTACACTATACCCAACTATACACTACACTATACACTACTCTGTACACAACACATTGTGCCCTACGGAGACACGTCGTTAAGCGATTAGTCGTGAACAGCGGTGGCCGTTAAGCTGGGTTCTACTATAGATCAGTCAGCCTTACCTGGTAAAATAAAAAAAAAACATTTGTTTATAGTTTACAAGCAGTGGCGCCGCATGGGCCATGGTACAAGCAGTACAATTTGGCCCCTTGTCCAGTGATTTTCATTCTCCTTCACGCCAGTGTGTCTGGGCGCCGGTGCAGTTTAACTTGCTGCACCCTCGCCCGTTACACCGCAGATTTACAGAAAGCACTCACGCGATTAATGCTCGCAGGTAAGGGTTACGAGTTAAAATGCCTCCGTGAATGGTTCGTCATTGAAGCGGAGGAGAAACGCATTGTGACGCTTTCTTGTAAAGTTGATGTAGTTGGTGCTTGGTCACAATGTATTCATATATACTCTTTGGTTCTTTCGGTAAATGAATATTTATTTATTTATTTCGACAACTTCATTATCAGAATCTTTATTTAGACTGGGAAAATGCGATGAACTATGAAGCTCTTTTTCACAGATGTCCAGGAGGACAACTTATGGGTAAACGTAAAAATATTACCGTAGGCTGGCCGGATGCCATCCTCGTCACGGACAACTCGGTGGTCTAGCGAATGAAAAGTATCATCGCAATGTCGCTAAAGGAATACACTTCGAATCCGTGTATATTACCGGTTATGACCTACGATTGAGAAGAATCAGAATCACAATATTTAATTATACCGAAGGAATCCAATGAGATATGAAGCTCTATTTCACTTCTGGAGTACCTTGCCACTCGCTTTGAGTCATAATGTGCAGTCAGGTCGCGTCCGATCATGAACGAGAAAGAGTGGAGAAGAAAATAAAAAAAATAAAGTTGCACACAAAAGCGTGGAGGGATGCACGCTTGGAAATGCAGAGAGAGACGGAAAGAGGAGCCACGTGGATTAGGGAATAATACGGCGGGCTAGAGACACGAGCCTGCTCTCGAGTCGGATTGGTGGCAGGGCACAAGGACGGCTGGTGGTGGAGACTAACGACGGAGCGACAGGACAAGAGGAGGAAACACGCCTGAGAGGACGTCCCACTGTGGCGAACGCAGTGCGCCTGAGTGAGCTCGTGCGCAAGATGCCACACTGGTTATTGCACATCGCGAGAGGCTTGAGGAGACCTTCAACCAGCAGTGGGATTGATCACAGCTGATGGTGATGACGATGACAATGATGACGGTGATGAGAGCAAACAGTTACAGAACCTGTCTAGTGCGGAGATCAACCCTCTAAACTCGAGACTCAGGTGCCCTTCCACACGGGAGAACATACACTCAAGGAACTACCAAAAACATCCCAGTCAGCCGGAGTATAACCCTGGAAAATAATGTTGTTTTCGTCAGCTCCTTCCTGGGCGAAGGGTGATAATATGAAAAAAATAACATTCACAGTGACCCCGGAATTACGTTTGAATGAAGCTGTTCAGCATGAGACCAGCGCAACATATCTACGTGCTCGGGATTTATAGGGAATAGGAAATAGAACCGACAGTCGGAGCTGCCCGTAGGGTTAACGAATTATTCAGTGCACGAATGGCCCCCGAGTGTGTATGCACGTTGAACTTCTTTTGCGCCGTACATAGCCAATCGGAGGCGCGGATTTGCGTTCAGTGTTTAAACAGAGTTGTGTGCTATGCACGTGAGTGATTTCATCAGCACCAGCATCATCATCATCATCTTTATTAGAAACTGTCTATTCCCTACCAGCCTGACAGCACATCGCAATCAACCAGAGGAAAGGTAGGCTTCATTAAATAGATGCGTTTTTCAAATGGGCCTTAAAGGCTTTATAATGCACACAATTTACTTCATTTCCAAAGGGAGTGAGTTGGGAAATTTGGGTGATTTAATTCGAAACTTTAATGTACGCTGCTTTGGGTACATGGAATGATATTATAGGTCCATGCTTCATTTATCGGTTATATCACCTCAATCAAATATAATTTTCTCGGTTGAAGCCATAATGGGCCATCGCAGTTAGAAATGTTTTAAAGGCTGGCTGATGCATGCAGCGCCGGCAGATTACTCCAAGCATATTTTATTAAGATTGAATTACTGCAATTTACGGCTGTTATTGCAGTATATAGCGGTTGTATTGTCTCGCCACATTTTCTTTTTATATATAATTTAGTAATTATAATCATTGTGTAAACGTGTTACTTGTTTTTTTTTTTCCTATTAACATGCCACTCCAGCTTCGCACTGAAACTGATCACAATGTTTTTGTTCTTTAATTATTGTTTCGATATTGTCTCAGTATAAATATACGCCGTGTGTAGCGCATTACCCCGGAAGAACTAAAACTGTTTAAAATTTGGCCACAATCTGGCTCTCAATAGAGACTGCTTATATATACACCCAGCAACAAGCACCGCAGCTAACTGGGGCAAAAGTGTGCAGGCGGTGGAACTGCTCCAGGACCGACAGGTCAGAGGGTGCCCAAGCGCCGGACCACGGAAAGCGGAGGGGGAAATGGGACTAAAGGGCCACCGTGTCACTTCTTACACCCAGGGCACAAGCCAACCAGGCTACGCCACTGTAAACCACCTGACAAGAATGAAAACCTGCCTGCCTGCCTGCCTACCCACCCCGGGACTCGTACACCCTCTCCCTGAGCTGCGTTGGCTTCCGGTTGCCCGAACAAATACATTGTAGAGGTCGCGCTCGTTACACACACACACACACAAAGTGCTCGCCACAAATGAACCAAAATACCTTGCTCATCTCGTCAAGGAGCATAAACCATCTCGCGAACTACAGTCATCCTCGCAGCAGCAGTTTTCGGCTAACCATCGAACAAAGACGGTGGTCACCGCATCGCGTGGCGCTTTCAGATGCGCTTCTGCGGCCGTCTGGAACGCTCTTCCTTCCGATATTAGGAAACCACCGGAGCGAAGCACTTTGAAATCATCATCTAGATTGAAACTTATTTCCTTAGAACAGCTTTTTGTGTTTAATTTGTTGTCCTTCACCCACACCTCTGATTAGCACGGTTGGCTACATACGGTGTGAAAGAAGTTGAACATATATTCATGCATACCTACCAACTCCTACCGATGTCTTGCGCTGTTATCAAACATCTCTGCATTCTATCTTGTGCTACTTTCTTCGTCTACAGTACGGGGCAAATTATCGTGAGTGCACGACCAACTCTAACCCATTGTAAATAATTCACAAAAAACACTTTGAAGCATTCCCCCATGCCACACTCGATAAGCCATCAGCAAACATCTCAATCTCTTGATCTCTCATAAGAGCCATATGTTGCTGAATTAAACAAATTATTAGCTGTCTGTTCATTTTTTTAATATATACCGATAAAATTACATTTTCTGAAAAATGTAGGTTTATTGCCTAAAGGCAAGAACACTTGATGCAGTGGGCCCTGATGTCATTCATGCGTTGAGATGTTTTTGTTTGTTTTAGAATGGCTTTTATTCTTCACATTGGGCCAACCCCATGGCAAGGAGTCAGGGTGCTGATGCCTTGTTTATGAGACTCAGTGATGGCGGTGGACACTGGTCTAAGGCTGCCTCGTGAAGTGGCAAGAGGAAAAGGGAGCCTGGCTTTAAGGCTCACGGGCTGTTCGGTTAAACATCAGTTGACAAATTCTGTAACGCGTTCACATCGGAGAAGCTTTTTTTTTGTCCCTCTCCTCCAAAATTTGAATTAATCACCATTCACTTGTACAATTTTTTAAGGGTTAGGGTCGTGAGATAAAGAAAATTATTTAAAATTACCAGCGGTCCAGCAGGGCCTCGTGTTAGGGCAGGAAGATGACACCAGCCACACACCTTAATACGTACCACCGCATGGGGGAGGGGTGGGCTCTCTCGGCCCCCGCCCCACACACCAGATGGGGCTGCTTCACGCTCGGCAAAAGATTTGTCTCTTGAGTGTCAACCGTCCGTTACATCCGTGCGTGTTATTCTTTGGAGATTATTAAGATTATTTGGCAGCGGTAAATTTCTAATTTGGCTGCGATACATTTTCACGTGACAAGCCGCTCCGTTGACCTGTCATTTGCGGCCAGGTCGCTTCTGAAAAAAAAATATATATGGCAGCTCCGTGGGATTTACCTGGTAAAAAAACAAATGTGATTTGAATTTTGATTTAAAGCTTTCGTGACTGCAGTAATTCATATTCTTAGCTCTTTCGGTAAAGTCACGTTGAAGGGAAACAATAAAATAATAAAAAATATATAAAACAATAAAAATTCTCACGACGTTTCGACCATAACACAAACCGGTCATCATCAGGTGTGAAAAACCAACGGCAAGAAACATTATATATATATTTTATTATATTTTATTATTTTATTGTTTCCCGTCAACGTGACTTTACCGAAAGAGCTAAGAAAATGTGATTTGCTTACGTTCCCTATACTTTGCACTCCGCTCGTGTTTTTGTATTGTTTGTCGTTGTTAATTCCTGGCCCACCCCTCCTGATAAACTGTGAAAAAGAGCTTCATAGCTCATCGGATTCCTCCAGTCTAAATAAATATTCAGAATCTAAGAGATGAGCTCAGCCAAACCAAGTGTCAAACTACTAAACGTTTCATCAATCAATCAATAAAGTAGGCATCAGCGTACATTACAGCACATGGCAAGAAAAATGGAAAATGAAACCCGTCACGACCTCAGCGGCTATCATCGCCGAGGCTATGAGTTTGGCGCAATAGCGATTCAAAAAATTATCAAACAAGGTCACTGAATAAGGTCCGGGCGGTGCCCCACCTACGAAAAAATAAAACAGTTTAAAGGTAAAAGCGATTAAATTCGAATCGATTCAGCTTACTGATTAGAGTCGATTCAGACAGAACCAAAACATAGGGCTCCCCCTGTTGGCATCGGGACAACCTCGTGCTCCTTGCGTGCGCCACTCGTGTTAGGGTCAATGATGACCGATACCCTCAAGGGCACCACAACGCGACAAGCCTGGTTTAGTCGCGACGGAATCCCACATGCACACCCGGGACAACTCTGAGGTTGCTGCTGCACAGAGCTCTGGTAAGGCCATCGTGGGTGGGGTGGGGGGACCAGTGAACTACGCAGGCATCTCTCTACCTTTCGCCGTCACACGTTTTAACCGAGACATTTACACCACGCACGGGCGGACTTTGCCGTTGGCGAGGTGCGCGCGTGGGCGGGGGGGGGATGCCCTCCGTGCTCACCACGTTGAAGTCCAGGTGCTTGCTGACCCAGCGGGCGCCGTCCATGAACTCCTCATGCAGCCCCATGATGTAGAGGGTGTCCAGCGCGTCCACGATCGTGGCTCCCATCCGCGCGCTCCCTGGCCAGGAATCGCCACCGCGAACGTCAGATTGGGGAGGCGGTAGATCTCGCAACCCCGGGCGGGTCATGGACACGCGAGGCCGAACCACGGCGCAACTAAAATGCGGTGCAATAAAGTATCGGGAAACGCAAAGGCATGTACGGTACCGAGGCACCTTTTCTGTAATGAAGCACACGTGTGAAGATGTGTCTTTAGTACATATCGCATCAGACGTGGCTCTTCCATGAAACAGGATCGTATGAATCATGAGCACGTGGTTATGTAAAGGCGAAGGCATTCATTCGTCAATTTCACGCAACTTCGATTGGCACGGTTGGCAACGTACGGCGCGAAAGAAGTTCAGCATGCGTACGTACATATCCTGAGTATGTCTATTGTGTTCATGATCTCTATTCGGTCAGGCGAGAGGCTATTGGATGCATCATATACTTCACAAGAACAGTGTGTCCACCGTTACAGAGAGAAACATAATTTCATCAGTTTGCGTTTCCGGGTCTTGGCTCTGCGTTACGCCGGAGACGTTGCCGGCGTTCTAGCCTCACAGTGACGTTAACGCTCACTCCGTAGTCAATTGCGCAGTTTAAAAATAAAGAAATAAAAACGTACGGCTGAGTACGTGCTTTGTGTCAAATCAAGATTGTGTCTTAGTGCCGACGGCCATTCCTGGACATTTGATGGAAACATTTAACAAGGCTGCTTATTTCCCCACCAACTCAGAATCATTTTGTTTCCAATAAAACCAGCGGGGGAAAAACTGCTCATCCTGCGGAAAACATACGTCAGAACGATCGTCCGAGGGGCTCGCGTTAAGTAAGCAAAGAGCGTCCTTGTGCTTGGGTAGTCCTTATCCCGCCACGCAGACATAACCACGGAAGGGAGCAGTTTGCACAACCTCCGTTGTCGCCTCTTGTTCTGCAAGTTGTCCACAATCACGAAGACTTTACAACAAACATTCAAGTAAATTTTGATGTCAAAGCTTTCGTGACTGCAGTGATTCACATTCTTGGTTCTTTCGGTAAAGTCACGCTGAAGGGAAACAATAAAATAATAATAACATATATAAAAAAACAATACAATTTTATTGTTTCCCTTCAACGTGACTTTACCGAAAGAACCAAGAATATAAACATTCAAGCAGTTTAGACGCCACGCAGGATAGAACACGCCCGTGTGCGTCTGTCACGGGAATCAATCCCCCCGTGTATGTACTGTGCGTTGAACTTCTCTGGCACCGTACGTAGCCAACCGTGCTAATCAGAGGTGCGGGGGAATACCGAGAAAGTAAAAAACGAAAACCAGTTCTAAAGAAATCAGTTTTCAATCCAGATTCAAAAGTGCATTGCTCCAGTGGATTCCCCAATAAAAGTGAAGCGCTGTTAGCCGGTCCCCTATTAAGGCCGGCGAGGCAAAGGCGTGATTTAGAGGGCGTTGGGGGTAGGGCCAGCATCCAAGTTGACTCGGCCGCCTTTGTCCCCCACCACAGCGGCGAGCCAGCCCTCCGACCGCGAGGCCACCCGGCCATCGACCAAAAAATATTTCCCAGCATCGCGGCGAAACGTCGGCCAAGAAAAAAAAAATAATTCTCGTCAATCGCTCTGCACCGGAGCGGCCGGCCCACTTGAGGCGTGCGGTTTGGCCCGAGTCGCGTTACATTCCCCCCCCCCCCAAAACCCCACACGTTCCCCACCCCCCTCCGGATCATTAAAAGGCAGTCTGTCAGTTCCACCCTGCCAACGGAGTCGTTAATGCGGAGGCCCTGATGGTGCCTCCGATAGTGGCAGAGTGAGACGGCGCTCCAGAGTGCTTGCTGCAGTCCGTGCCAAGGGGCAGGGACCCCCCCCACCCCCCCCCCCACCCCCCCCACCCCCCCCACCCCCCCCACACTCCTTTGTAGGTACGTGTGTACGGCACGTTGAACTTCTTTTCCACCGTACGTAGCCAACCGTGCCGATCGGAGGTACGGGGGAAGGACAGCAAACTAAATGCAAAAAGCAGTTCTTAAAAAAGACGACAGCATACATTAATAAACTAAGAACATTGCCTCTCATTGTACACATAAAAAAAAAATACCCGTTGGTTCTTTCGGTAAAGTGACGTAGAAAATAAATATTAATTTAAGTAATTATTACTCAATTTTATTTTCTACGTGACTTTACCGAAAGAACCAAAGAGTAATTCCTGCAGTCACGAAAGCTTCGAATGTAATTGAAAAAAAAAATAACCCAGTCCATCCGCTTATCGACCATGTTTGAGCAATGTTTAACAGCACCTCTGCACCAGCCTCGAACTTCGGGGCCTCATCAGCAGTGCGTGGGCCCGTCGCAAGGCGTTCTCGTTTTGCCAGATGTTGTTGGCGAGAGCGCGCCACTGAAGCTGCGGGGACCGCTCATTGAAGAGCAGCGAGAGAGTAACACCTCTTGATGGAGCACAGAAACATTTCCTTCTCTCTGCGTAAAAATAATAATAATAAAGACGTAAAAAATGTTTAGCCCGATGGATTTACTGCAATGTGAATAGGTTAATCTTCCTGGGCATTCAGACAGCGGGAAAATGACTTAAGTGGAGATGATATTTGTAATGTGGCAGCTTGAACCTAGGGGAATTTGGGATAAATTTGACGTACGAGCAGTTTAAGCTCCCACGACAGTGTTTCACTTATCAGATGCTGAACAACTAACAAATGCACAAACAGCCAAAGGTGGATACGAAAAAACGAAAAACAGATTGACTCTAATGAGCTGAGGATATCAATGTTCACTTGTTGGGGAGGATGTAGGAATGTGGACAGGAAGGCAGAGGAGCAATGAGAGGCAATGAGAGGCAATGAGAGGCAATGAGATGCAATGAGAGGAGCAATGAGACGGGCAATGAGAGGGGCAATGAGAGGCAATGAGAGGCATTGAGAGGCATTGAGAGGCAATGAGAGGCAATGAGAGGAGCAATGAGAGGAGCAATGAGAGGAGCAATGAGAGGCATTGAGAGGCAATGAGAGGCGCAATGAGAGGCAATGAGAGGCATTGAGAGGCAATGAGAGGAGCAATGAGAGGCGCAATGAGAGGCAATGAGAGGCATTGAGAGGCAATGAGAGGAGCAATGAGACGGGCAATGAGAGGAGCAATGACAGGCAATGAGAGGCAATGAGAGGCATGGAGAGGAGCAATGAGAGGCATTTAGAGGCATTGAGAGGCATTGAGAGGCATTGAGAGGCAATGAGAGGCAATGAGAATAGCAATGAGAGGAGCAATGGGAGGCGCAATGAGAGGCAATGAGAGGCATTGAGAGGCGCAATGAGAGGCAATGAGAGGCATTGAGAGGCATTGAGAGGCATTGAGAGGCAATGAGAGGAGCAATGGGAGGCACAATGAGAGGCAATGAGAGGCAACGAGAGGCAATGAGAGGAGCATTGAGAGGCAATGAGAGGCGCAATGAGAGGCGCAATAAGAGGCAATGGGAGGCAACGAGAGGCAATGAGAGGAGCAATGAGAGGCAATTAGAGGCAACGAGAGGCAATGAGGCAATTAGAGGCAACGAGAGGCAATGAGAGGAGCATTGAGAGGCAATGAGAGGCGCAATAAGGGGCAATGGGAGGCAACGAGAGGCAATGAGAGGCGCAATAAGAGGCAATGGGAGGCAACGAGAGGCAATGAGAGGAGCAATGAGAGGCGCAATGAGAGGCAATGAGAGGCAACGAGAGGCAATGAGAGGAGCATTGAGAGGCAATGAGAGGCGCAAGGATAGGCGCAATGAGAGGCAATGAGAGGCAATGAGAGGCTCAAGGAGAGGCACAATGAGAGGCAATGAGAGGCAATGAGAGGCACAATGAGAGGCAATGAGAGGCAATGAGAGGCACAATGAGAGGCAATGAGAGGCAATGAGAGGCGCAAGGAGAGGCGCAAGGAGAGGCGCAATGAGAGGCAATGAGAGGCAACGAGAGGAGCAATGAGAGACAATGTGAGGCAATGAGAGGCCTCATCGCTCATGGGGGTGCAACGGAGCCCATTCTGGGCCCAGCTCAGGCCCGAGCAAAGCTCTCTCGTTTATAACAGCGCCGCGTATAACAGTGGCAGGTATAACAGTGGCAGGTATAACAGTGGCAGGTATAACAGTGGCAGGTATAACAGTGGCAGGTATAACAGGTGCAGGTATAACAGTGGCAGGTATAACCGTGACAGGTAAAACAGGTGCAGGTATAACAGTGACAGGTATAACAGTGACAGGTATAACAGTGACAGGTATAACAGTGACAGGTATAACAGTGACAGGTATAACAGTGACAGGTATAACAGTGACAGGTATAACAGTGACAGGTATAACAGTGACAGGTATAGCAGTGGCAGGTATAACAGGTGCAGGTATAACAGTGGCAGGTATAACAGGTGCAGGTATAACAGTGGCAGGTATAACAGTGACAGGTATAACAAGCCTCCCTGAGACAGAACCTTGAACCCGGCGTCTTAAGGAGGGGAAATTAAAAATAAAAAAGCAAATTTTGATTTAAAGCTTTCGTGACTGCAGTAATTCATATTCTTAGTTCTTTCGGTAAAGTCACGTTGGTTTGCATTAATTTATGCAAACCAACACACCTGAAGACGACCGTTTGTGTTATGGTCGAAACGTCGTGAGAATTTTTATTGTTTTATGTATATTTTATTATTTTGCTGTTTCCCTTCAACGTGACTTTACCGAAAGAACTAAGAATATAATAAAAAAGCAGTCGCACGCGAGAAATCGTTTCTCTCGCTCGGTGCTCGATAGCGTTGCTGGGAGTTCGCTATGGGAAAGCATCGATTACATTTGAGTGTTCTTCCTTCACCCGGGGCCCTGTCTGCGATTGCTCACGGAATAATTCGTCGCCACTGAGATCATCCCTGGTGGTGTCGGGGGCAGAATTAAAAATCTCTTACGCACTCAGGAACCATCGACATTTCCCACTACACAATCACCACTAATCAGTATTAGCCTTCGAGATCCCCCTCCTCCTCCTCCCCCCCCCGACCGACCCCCAATAAAATGTTAATCCCTAACCACTAAAACACTCACATCCACCTGAATGCACAATCAGTAATCAACATCAAGAGCCTCATTTAACAAATAAAAAAAACTCCGTTCAGTCATTTTGTATTAAGCATTAAGCGCCTAACTACAGGACTTTGACATGCTATTGGGCTGGCAGATAACTGGATCACGCTTCTAAAAAGTGAACCTTTGATATGGATGTAAATATTCCATAACCTAATTATGCTGGCAAAGGAGAGCAAGCCGACTGCACGTTCATTTTCGGGTGAATAATTGCTCTTTATTATGACAAACTATTCATCGCAATAGGGCGAGTTAGATGTCTTATGACGTGAGAAAACAAAGGGTCTGAGTCTTAATTTTGTTGTTTTTTCATTTGTTTTATTTTATTGATTTTTTTACCTACGTGACTTTACCGAAAAAACCCAAAGAGTATGAATCATTGCAGTCACGAAAGCTTCAAATCTAGAAAGGGTCTGAGCTTAATGTGTTGGCTGGGAACTTTATAGGTGCAAGTAGTAACCAGGGAAGAGGGCAAATTAAGTACTTAAGCAACTTGATTTATAATCAGATGCGACTGCGAGTATCTGATTCAAAGTTGTTGAGTAAATATCACGGGGGAGAGCTGAGTGGAACGATTAAGATGCGTTACTTTATTACCCTTTAGTCATGAAAGTTGAAATTACATTTTCGCGACATTCCAAGGTGGGAAGATTTCAGATGGTGCCGTTGGCACCGGGGTGGCTAGGAGATGTTAACTACCTCGCCTGGTATACAGGAGGTCGTGGGTTCGATCTCGACCCTGACGCCTGCTGCTGTATATTTGGAGTTTGCATGTTCTCCACGTGATAAGCCACT